>NC_037357.1:35123183-36564401 GCF_002263795.3 Bos taurus | reverse complement strand
TGGAGGGCTACAGTCCATGGGGTTGTGATGAGTCAGACACGACTGAGCAACTTTCATTTCACTTTTGACTGGGTACTTTTTATGACAACTGTCTTCTACACTCTCTGTTGTGTATGGGATCAACAGGTTCTAAGGGCCTTTGGGAAGGTAGGCAGACAGGGAAGTGAGGATGAGGATGAGTTTAGACAGTAAGAGGGGAATAGGGTTGAAGATTCTTTTTGGAGAGTAGTAAGAGAAGGTGCTAGATTCATAAACTGATGGATAATCTTGAATTTCATCTAGACTGAGAAGTTTGGCCATAATCCATAGCAGATAAAACTAAAGGCACTAAGGGTGAAGTCAATGTAAAATATGCTAATAGTTCATTCATAATGAACTCATTTAACCCCTAAACTAAGATTTATTCAGCACGTACCATGATCCAGACACTAGGTTGGGAGCCAAACAAAGGATAATAATGACTGTCATGAACAAGCGGTTTGTATATCTGATCTTTACACCAATTCTGCAAGGTCGATGGGGATTATCTCATTTACAGAATGGGACACTGAGGACAGGCAAAGTTGAGTCGTGTGTGTCCACATCACCTAGTGTTGAGTCTAGGTCTATCTGAGCCCAAAGCCCACACATTCCCCATTCACATACACCACATGGCCAAAAAGAGCCGAGAAGCACTGAGAGTTTTCTGAGGTTTTGAGAATATGGAAGAAGGAAATTGGCTGTGCTTTTTGAAAGTTGTCAAACGTGCATAAAGGTAGAAAGAACACTAATGGTCCCACCTATACACCACCCAGCTTCATCCATTAAGTTATACCTCATTCTGTTTCACATATATCCGGCTCGAGCTCTGTCACTACCCACCCCCATTCAGCCATTTTAAAGCAAATCCTAGATAGCCTTTTATTCACAGCCCTTGCATACATATATCCATTTTCTTAAAACAACAGGCTTGATGAACTGTCAATAATTCTAACATTATCTAATATCTGGTCAGTGGTTTAAATTTCCCAGATTATTCCATAAATGTCTTTTAATTCGCAGCTTGTTCAAGTCAGGATTCAACCAATGTCTGCACCCTGCCTCTCTCTGTCATGCTTGTTAGTCTCTTAAATCTATTATCAGTCTCTCTCCTCTTGCTTTTCCTTGCTTTTATTTGTTGAAGAAATGAGATCTTTGTGTCCTAAAATTTCAGAAATCCTGGGTTTGACTGGTTGCATCCCTCTTGTGTTCCTTTACCTGTTCTTCTAGCCACAGTTATTTACTGTAAACTGATGAGATTCAACAGATTCAGCTTTGATTTTTCGGTGAGAATACATCATAGCTGTTACTTTGTACTTCCCTTTGCATCCGTGTCCCATCAGGAGATATAGCTAAAGACTGAGAGACGACTTAGTTACTAAGCAATAACAAGAACAAAAGTTAAAAAAAAAAAAAAGCCAAGCCTGCTGATATTTCTACAATTTTGGTGCTTAACACCAGATCAACTGTTCTCCACGTTTAAGAATTTATGTACAAACCTCACTTCGATGACTTTGTTTACTCTTCCATCTTAGAATTGTTGTAACTGAAATTCAGGTGGCTTCAGTGACCATCTTTGTGATATCTGCCTTTTGAGAGGCAACAATGTGGGCCTAAATAGCAAATCTGAGTATTTATATTTATTATGGGCACTTGAAAATTATTCAGCAGAACAACAGTGTACTGGTTACCTTCTTAAAACATCCTTGCACTGTATTTAATGTCAGTTCCATCTCTTGGCCATTTTTCTTTGTTTTATAATGTTGTTATCCTCTATAATGTGTTATGTCACTTTCCCCTATGCCTGAACATATTACCATATAGCAGGGATAACCCAGTTTCCCTAATACAAAGTTCAACACATTAGTTCAACTTTTACAGGCCAAAATGTATCTCATAGAGTATATTTTAAAACAAATATGTCCATTATAATAGTTTATATTTGAAACATGTTTCTCAACATTGGGAAAGAAAAGTTGCTGCTTTGTATTTCTACAAATTTCTATAAGGTTAAGATCCCCACAATGAGAAGTATTTTTGTTTTCTGCTTGGTTGGTTGGTTGGTTGGTGAACTCAGTATGTTGATAAAAGTGGGTTCAGGGGGACAAGATGGCAGAGGAGTAGATGGACGTGGAGTACATCTCTCTCCACGGATACGTCAGGAATACACATTCAGACACAGAAGTGCATGCAGAGTGCATACCAGCTGAGAGTGGACAGGAGTACCTGACCAGTGGAAAAGAATATATAGAACCATGCAAAACTCGGTAGGACAAAGGAACTAGTGGGAAACACAGGAGTGTCAGTAGGACTGGACCTGCTCTTGGAGGGTGGGGGAACTGAAGCAGGGGTCCGATCCTCACATTGGGGCAATTGTCTGAGTCAGAGGAGAAACGTTTAAGGCTGAGAGTGAAATAGCTGATCTGTGGCAGCCTAAATGGAGTGAGAATCAGACAGGCCTTGCAGTAGCCATACATACTCCAGACAGGGACACTGGTCCCCTGGAAGGCGCAGAAGCTAGAAGCTGGAGTTTTAGGGATTGCGGAGCAATCCCAGGGTGAGGTCTGCCGTTTATCTGTGCGAGAGATGAACTGAGGGATGTTGAGGGAGCGAGATGGTGTTGGGATATGCCCTGGGAAAGGAAAGCCGGGCATCCATTGGAACAAGGTGATTACTGCTGAGTCACGCATAGGGGTTGGGGCCATCACCATAGCTCCTCTCTCTCCCCACACGCCAGCATGGGAGCTTGAACAATAGATGAGGTTGGCCCATTAAAACACCTGATGCAGCTGACTACAGAGTAGGACCGCGCACCCCAGGGGTGCTCATTTCAGTGACTGATGTGCCGATCCTACAGAGTAGGACCCCAACAAAGCGGGCCCCCTCTATATGCCTGATGCACGGAACAACATGAGAAGGAACTCTGGCAAGGGAGCTCTGTAAGTGCCCCAAATGGGCGGAACTATGGAGAAAGATTGGCTAGAGAGGCCTTCTGATTGTCAGCTACAGAGGGCTCGCAAAAAGAGTCTGGTAGGGGTCATAACTTCTGCAGTGGAGGCAGTCCATGTCTCTGCACAGTTGGCATTGCCAGGGTCCCCTCAAGCAAGCAGATGAGCTACCTTCACGCCCAACTCTCACTGGGGCAGTGCTGCCATAGGCCAAAAAATCTAGCTTCTATGTTGGCAGAGTCATTTTGGTCATGTCCGACTCTTTGCAGTCTTGTAGACTGTGGCCTGCCAGGCTTCTCTGCCAGGGAGGGGGATTCTCCCAGGCAGAATACTGGAGGGCATTGGCCAATACTGGTTGTCATACCTTCTAGAGCACTATATTTTCCTGCTGCCCCAGCCCACCAACTACCCTGAGTACCTGGTGCTGTCAGAACCACTGCGACCCAAGCAGCTGCACCACCTCCATACCGGCCCTTCACAAGGGCAAACACAAGTCCTCCAGGGCAGCCTCAGTAGCAAACCCAGTGGATGACCCACATGTGAAGTGGAAATAAAACCACAATTGAAACCCAGGGGGCAGTGTGGCTAAGGAAGAAGACCCAAAACCTTGCCACCAGCTGTACAGCTTGCAGATGCACACGGTCAATGAGTGCAGACTCTGTGTCATGGAATATATAAAGGTCATTGAGAGCTCCCACCAAAAGAAATGCACTAGTTTCTGAGAGCTGTGGACATTGGAAGCAAGAACACACAAGAGGAGAAGCAGATTAGAATATGAGCTTCCCCTACAGCAGGTCCAGAGATGAGCCACTGTGTTGGAGGGCATCCTAGGGAGATAAGTTGGACCTGTGACTCCCAGTGAGAGAAAGGACTCTGGCAGCAGTGAGTGAAGAAAAACATTTATTATTCTTATTTTTTGACTTGTTCTGTAGATTCATTTTCTTTTCTTTTCCTCTCCCTCCTTCTTTGTAGTTGTCGATTTTATTGGAACTATGAAATCCAATGAAAGCTTTTGAGCTTTTTTTGCTCTTAGTCACATTTTTTATTGTTGTTATAAAACTCTGCCCTCTATGTTGGGGTTTTGCAGTTCTTTGGAAATTTCCTTTGTTTTTTTCCTAATTTTAATTTTTAAACCTATTATTATTTTTTTCTACATTTATTCCTTTGTTTGTTTTCTCCTACTGTTCTTTCCCCTTGCAGTTAATCTTTAATGTATATAAATCTTCTTTATCTACCTCTATCTAACTGTGCACATCTATTCTTTTCTTTCTTTCCTGTCAACATATCTGTTAGTTTTGTTTTCATTGCTTTATTCCCAACTTGGCACATTGTTTTAGTTTTGATTTCCAGTTTGTGCTTTAGTTAGTTTTGTTCTTAACTTGTAAATACAGTTTTTGATTTTCTTTGTTTGCCTGATTAATCTACTATACTTTATTTTGGGGGGCTGTTTTGACTTTGATCATTGGTGTATAAGTACAGGTGTATATTCCATTATTTTAATTATTATTTGCCTGATTTTGTAACAGTAATTTGTCTGCGGTTCATCTTTTGTTTTCTCTTTTTGGATATTTGTTTTAATCTCAGTTCAGTTCAGTCGCTCAGTTGTGTCCAACTCTTTGCGACCCCATGAATTGCAGCATGCCAGGCCTCCCTGTCCATCACCAACTCCTGGAGTTCCACTCAAACTCATGTCCATCGAGTCAGTGATGCCATCCCAGCCACCTCATCCTCTTGTTGTCCCCTTCTCCTCATGCTCCCAATCCCTCCCAGCATTCAGAGTCTTTTCCAATGAGTCAACCTCTTCTCATGAGGTGGCCAAAGTATTGGAGTTTCAGCTTTAGCATCAGTCCTTCCAAAGAACACCAGGACTAATCTCCTTTGGAATAGACTGGTTGGATCTCCTTGCAATGCAAAGGACTCTCAAGAGTCTTAATGCCATAACAAACCACTTGTGGAATCTTCGTTCCTGACCAGAGATCAAGCCCTGAGCCTTTGGAGTGGGAGTACTGACTCAAAGACCCTAGACTACCAGAGAACCCACCCTAGGGAGTATCAAATAGTGACAACTCACACAAGGAAACCACTTGAATACAAGACCCAGCATCACCCAACCACCAGCAGCACCCCTGTGTTAAACAACAAACTAAACAAAAATACAGACCACAATAATCAGCAGACAGGACCTACCACGTCACTCACCCTTGCCCATCAGAGGAAAACAAACAAACAAACAAACAAAAGGTCAGCACAAATCTTACCCATACCAAGCTTACACAAACCACTGGACCAACCTTAGGAGGGCAGAAACCAAAAGGAAGGAAGAATTCAACCTTGAAGCCTGGGAAAAAGGAGACCTCAAGCACAATAAGTTAAAAAAAATAATGAAAAGGCAAAGAAATACTACAGAAATGAAGGAACAAACTAGAAACCCAGAAGTCCAAATAAATGAAGAGGAAATAGGCAAACTACTTGAAAAAGAATTCAGAATAATGATAGTAAATATGATCAAAAACCTTGAAAACAAAATGGAGAAAATGCAAGAATCAACTAACAAAGGTCTAGAAGAATTAAAGAATGAACATACAGAGACAAACAACACAATTACTTGAAATTAAAAATACTCTAGAAGGAATACATAGCAGAATATCTGAAGCAGAAGAATGAACCAGTGAGCTGGAAGATAAAATGGTGGAAATAACTTCTTCTTCTTCTTCTTTTTTTTTTTTTTGATTTTATTTTATTTTTAAACTTTACATAATTGAATTAGTTTTGCCAAATATCAAAATGAGTCCGCCACAGGTATACATGTTTTCCCCATCCTGAACCCTCCTCCCTCCTCCCTCCCCACACCATCCCTCTGGGTCGTCCCAGTGCTCTAGCCCCAAGCATCCAGTATCGTGCATCAAACCTGGACTGGAAATAACTTCTGAAGAGCAGAATAAAGTAAAAAGAATGAAAAGAACTGAGGATAGTCTCAGAGACCTCTGCACAACATCAAAGGCACCAACATTTGAATTAGAGCAGTTCTAGAAGAAGAAGAGAAAAAGTAAGGATATGAGAAAGTTTTTGAAGAGATTATAGCTGAAAATGTCCCCAACATGGAAAACGAAATAGTCAATTAAGTCCTAGAGGCAAAAGAGTCACATACAGGATAAACCCAAAGAGAAACACAACAAGACACATACTAATCAAACTAAAAAACACTAAACACAAAGAAAGAATATTAAAAGCAGCAAGGGAGAAGCAACAAGTAACATACAAGGGAAACCCCATATGCTTAACAACTGATCTTTCAGCGGAAACTCTGTAGGCCAGAAGGGAATGGCAGGATATATTCTCATTCAAAATTGATGGGGAAATAAAAGGTTTCCAGACAAGCAAAAGTTAAGAGAATTCAGTACCACCAAACCAGCTTTATAACAAATGTTAAGGGACTTATATAGTCAAGAAATACAAGAGAAGAAAAAGATCTACAAAATCAACCCCAAACAATTAAGAAAATGGCAATAGGAACATATATATCTATAATTACTTTAAATGTGAATGGATTAAATGCTCCAACCAAAAGACACAGACTGGCTGGAGTGATACAAACACAAGACCCATATATATGCTGTCTACAAGAAACCCACTTCAGACCTAAAGGCACATATAGACTGAAAGTGAGAGGATGGAAAAATATATTATATGCAAATGGGAAGCAAAAGAAAGCTGGAGTAGCAATCCTCATATCAGACAAAATAGATTTTAAAGTAAAGAAGACTACAAGAGATAAGGAAAGACACTACATAATGCTCAAAGGGTCAACCCAAGAGGAAGACATAGCAATTGTACATATCTATGCACCCACATAGGATCACCTCAATACATAATACAAACAGTAACAGACATAAAAGGAGAAATTGACAGTAACTCAATAATAGTAGGAGACTTTAACACCCCACTCACACCAATGGACAGATCATCAAACACAAAATTAATAAGGTAACACTAGTCTTAAATAATACTTTAGATGAGATGGATCTCATTGATATCTTCAGGACATTCCATCCAAATGCAGAAGAATGCACCTTCTCAAGTGCCCATGGAACATTCTCCAGGAGAGACAACATCTTGGGTCACAAATCAAACCTCAGTAAATTGAAAAAAATTGAAATCATCAAGCATCTTCTCTGACTACAATGCTATGAGACCAGATATCAATTATAAGAAAAAAAAATGTCAGAAATACAAACACATGGAGATTAAACAACACATTTCTAAATAACCCACAGGTTACTGAAGAAATCAAAAGGGAAATAAAAATCTTCTAGAAACAAATGACAATGGAAACACGACAACTCAAAACCGATGGGATGTAGGAAAAGTAGTTCTAAGAAGGAGTTTATAGCAATACAATCCTTCCTCAAGAACAAGAAAAACATCGAACAGACAACCTAACTTTACACCTAAAACAACTGGAGAAAGAAGAACAACCACCACCCCCCCCCACCAAATTAGTAGAAGCAAAGAAATCATAGATCCGAGCAGAAATAAATGAAAGAAACAATAGTAAAGATTAATAAAACTAAAATCTCATTTTTTAGAAGATAAAATTGACAAACCTTTAGCTAGACTCATCAAGAAAAAGAGAAGAGTCAAATCAACAGAATTAGAAATGAAAAGGAGAAGTTACAACAGACAATGCAGAAACACAAAGGATTATAAGAGACTGTTATGAACAACTATATGGCAATAAAATAGATAACCTGGAAGAAATGGACAGATTCTTAGAACACTCCAATCTTCTAAGACTGACCCAGGAAGAAACAGAAATTATGAACAACTACATTACAAGCAGTGAAATTGAATCTGTGATCAAAAATCTCCCAAAAAACAAAAGCCCAGGACCAGATGGCTTCCCAGGAGAATTCTATCAAACATTTAGAGAAGAGCTAATGCCTATCCTTCTAAAACTCTTTCAAAAAACTGCAGAGGTTTTGCCAACCAATACAATATTGTAAAGTAAAAATAATAATAATAATAAATTTAAAAAGCAACAACAGTGAAGAGTCCTGTGACAGAGTATATTAAACACACACACACACACACACATATATATATATAGACTAAAAAAAAAAAATAACTGCAGAGGAAGGAACAATTCCAAACTCATTCCACGAGGCCACCATCACCCTGATACCAAAACCAGACAAAGACAACACACAAAAAGAAAACTTCAGGCCAATATCACTGATGAACATAGATGCAAAAATCCTCAACAAAATTTTAGCAAACAAAATTCAGCAACACATCAAAACGCTCTTACACCATGATCAAGTTGGGCTTATTCTAGGGATGCGACGGTTCTTCAATATATGCAAATCAGTCAATGTGATACAACATATGAACATATTGAAGGATAAAAACCATATGATCATCTCAATAGATGCAGAAAAAAGCTTTGACAAAATTCAGCACTCATTTATGATTAAAACTTTTCAAAAAATGGGCATAGAAGGAACCTACCTCAACATAATAAGGGCTGTATGTGATAAGCCTACAGCAAACATTATTCTCAATGGTGAAAAACTGAAAGCATACCCCCTAAGATCAGGAAGAAGACAAGGGTGTCCACTTACGCCACTATTATTCAACATAATTCTGGAAGCCCTAGCTTCAGCAATCAGAGAAGAAAAAGAAACAAAAGGAATCCAGATCAGAAGAGAAGTAAAGCTCTCAATGTTCACAGATGGCATGATACTGTACATAGAAAACCCTAAAGATAGTATCAGAAAATTACTAGAACTAATCAGGAAATTTAGCAAAGTTGCAGGATACAAAATCAATATGCAGAAATCACTTGCATTTCTATATATTAACAATGAAAAATCTGAAAGAGCAATCAAGGAATCAATCCCATTCAGCATTGGAACAAAAAGAATTAAATATCTAAGAATAAACTTACCTAAGGAGACAAAAGAACTGTACATAGAAAATTCACTTCATGGGAAATAGATGGGGAAACAGTGGAAACAGTGTCAGACTTTATTTTTGGGGGCTCCAAATCACTGCAGATGGTGATTGCAGCCATGAAATTAAAAGACGCTTACTCCTTGGAAGAAAAGTTATGACCAACCTAGATAGCATATTGAAAAGCAGAGATATTACTTTGCCAACAAAGGTCCATCTAGTCAAGGCTATGGTTTTTCCAGTAGTCATGTATGGATGTGAGAGTTGGATTGTGAAGGAAGTTGATTGCTGAAGAATTGATGCTTTTGAAGTGTGGTGTTGGAGAAGACTCTTGAGAGTCCCTTGGATTGCAAGGAGATCCAACCAGTCCATTCTAAAGGAGGTCAGTTCTGGGTGTTCTTTGGAAGGAATGACGCTAAAGCTGAAACTCCAGTACTTTGGCCACCTCATGTGAAGAGTCGACTCACTGGAAAAGACTCTGTTGCTGGGAGGGATTGGGGGCAGGAGGAAGAGGGGACGACAGAGGATGAGATGGCTGGATGGCATCACCGACTCGATGGACGTGAGTTTGAGTGAACTCCGGGAGATGGTGATGGACAGGGAGGCCTGGCGTGCTGCGATTCATGGGGTCACAAAGAGTTGGACACGACTGAGCGACTGAAATGAACTGAACTTAATGAAAGAAAAGAAGCCAGAAAAAAAAAAAAAAATAGAGAGAGAGAGAGAAACCAAAAGCAAAGGAGAAAAGGAAGGATATACCCATTTGAATGTAAAGTTCCAAAGAATAGCCAGGAGATATACGAAATCTTTCCTCAGTGATCAGTGCAAAGAAATAGAGGCAAACAAGAGTGGGAAAGACTAGAGATCTCTTCAAGAAAATTATAGATACTAAGGGAATATTTCATGCAAACATGGGCTCAATAAAGGACAGAAAAGTTATAAACCTCAAAGAAGCAGCACATATTAAGAAGAGGTGGCAAGAATACACAGAACTACGCAAAAAAGATCTTCACGACCCAGATAATCACAATGGTGTGATCACCCACCTAGAGCCAAGCATCCTGGAATGTGAAGTCAAGGGGGCCTTAGGAAGCATCATTACGAACAAAGCTAGTGGAGGTGATGGAATTCCAGCTGAGCTATTTCAAATCCTAAAAGATGATGCTGTGCAAGTGCTGCACTCAATATGCCAGCAAATTTGGAAAACTCAGCGGTGGCCACAGGACAGGAAAAGGTCAGTTTTCATTCCAATTCCAAAGAAAGGTATTGCCAAAGAATGCTCAAACTACTGCACAAATGCACACATCTCACATGCTAGCAAAGTAATGCTCAAAAGTCTCCAAGCAAGGCTTCAACAGTATGTGAACCATGAAATTCCAGATGTTCAAGCTGGTTTTAGAAAAGGCAGAGGAACCAGAGACCAAATTGCCAACATCCACTGGATCACTGAAAAAGCAAGAGTTCCAGAAAAACATCTACTTCTGCTTTATTGACTATGCCAAAGTCTTTGACTGTATGGATCACAGTAAACTGTGGAAAATTCTGAAAGAGATGGGCATACCAGACCACCTGACCCGCCTCTTGAGAAACCTATATGCAGGTCAGGAAGCAAGAGTTAGAACTGGACGTGGAACAGCACACTGGTTCCAAATAGCAAAAGGAGTACATCAAGGCTGTATACTGTCACCCTGCTTATTTAACTTATATGCAGAGTACGTCATGAGAAATGCTGGGCTGGAAGAAGCACAGGCTGGAATCAAGATTGCCGGGAGAAATATCAATAACCTCAGATATGCAGATGACACCACCTTATGGCAGAAAGTGAAGAGGAACTCAAAAGCCTCTTGATGAAAGTGAAAGAGGAGAGTGACAAAGTTGGCTTAAAGCTCAACATTCAGAAAACGAAGATCATGGCATCTGGTCCCACCACTTCATGGGAAATAGATGGGGAAACAGTGGAAACAGTGGCTGACTTTATTTTTTAGGCTCCAAAATCACTGCAGATGGTGATTGCAGCCATGAAATTAAAAGACGCTTACTCCTTGGAAGGAAAGTTATGACCAACCTAGACAGCATATTAAAAAGCAGAGACATTACTTTGCCAACAAGGGTCCATCTAGTCAAGGTTATGGTTTTTCCAGTAGTCATGTATGGATGTGATAATTGTACTATAAAGAAAGCTGAGCACCGAAGAATTGATGCTTTTGAACTGTGGTGTTGAAGAAGACTCTTGAGAGTCCCTTGGATTGCAAGGAGATCCAACCAGTCCATCCTAAAGGAAATCAGTCCTGCATATATATTCATTGGAAGGACTGATGCTGAAGCTGAAACTCCAATATTTGGACACCTGATGCTAAGAACTGACTCACTGGAAAAGACCCTGATGCTGTGAAAGATTGAAGGCAGGAGCAGAAGGGGACGACAGAGGATGAGCTTGTTGGATGGTATCACTGACTCAATGGACATAAGTTTGGGTAAACTTCGGGAGTTGGTGATGGATGGGGAGGCCTGGCGTGCTGCAGTCCATGGGTTTGCAAAGAGTTGGACACGACTGAGCCACTGAACTGAACTGAATGAGAAAAAAATCAAAGATGACATAAACAGTTGGGGAGATTTTCCATGTTCCTGGGTAAGAAGAATCAATATTGTGAAAATGATTGTACTACAAACACCATCTACAGATTCAATATTACCCCTAGCAAATTCCCAATGGCATTTTTCACAGAACTAGAACAAACAATTTCACAATTCATATGGAAACACAAAAGACCCCAAATAGCCAAAGCAGTCTTGAGAAAGAAGAATGGAGCTGGAGGAATCAACCTTCCTGACTTCAGATTATACTAAAAGCTACAGTCATCAAGACTGTATGGTACTGGCACAAAAACAGAAATACAGACCAATGGGACAAGATGGACAGCCCAGAAATAAGCCTGTGCACCTGTGGGTACCTTATTTTTGGCAAAGGAGGCAAGAATATACAATGGAGCAAAGACAGCCTCTTCAGTAAATGGTGCTGGGAAAACTGGACAGCTACATGTAAAAGAGTGAAATTAGAACACTTCCTACCACCATACACAAAGATAAAATGGTTTAAAGACCTAAGTGGAAGACCAGAAACTCTTAGAGGAAAACATAGGCAGAACACTAGATGACATAAGTCAAAGCAAGATCCTCTATGACTGACCTCCTAGAGTAATGGAAATAAAAACAAAAGTAAACAAGTGGGGCCTGATTAAACTTAAAATCTTTTGCACAGCAAAGGAAACTATAAGCCAAGTGAAAAGACAACCCTCAGAATGGGAGAAAATAATAGCAACTGAAACAACTGCCAAAGGATTAATTTCCAAAATGTACAAGCAGCTCATACAACTCAATACCAGAAAAACAAACAACCCAATCAAAAAGTGGGAAACAGACGTAAACAGACATTTCTCCAAAGAAGACATGCAGATGGCTAACAAACACATGAAAAGATGCACAACATCGCTCATTATTAGAGAAATGCAAATCAAAAATACAATGAGATATCACTTCACACTGGTCAGATGGCCATCATCAAAATGTCTACAAAGAATAAGTACTGGAGAGGGTGTGGAGAACAGGGAACACTCTTGTACTGCTGGTGGGAATGTAAGTTGATACAGCCACTATGGAAGACGGTATGGAGATTCCTTAAAAAACTAGGAATAAAACCACCATATGACCCAGCAATCCCCCTCCTGGGTATATACCCTAAGGAAACAAAAATTGAAAAATACACATGTATCCCATTGTTCATTGTAGCACTTTTTACGGTAGCTAGAACATGGAAGCAACCTAGATGTCCATCAACAGATGAATGGATAAAGAAGTCGTGGTACATATACACAATGGAATATTACTCAGCCGTAAAAGGGAACACATATGAGTCAGTTTTAATGAAGTGGATGAAGTTAGAACCTATTGTATAGAGTGAAGTAAGTCAGAAAGAGAAAGATAAATATCGTATTCTAATGCATATATACGGAATCTAGAAAAATGGTACTGAAGAATTTATTTACAGGGCAACAGTGGAGAAACAGACATAGAGAATAGACTTGTGGACCTGGGGATCAGGGAGGAGAGGGTGAGATGTATGGAAAGAATAACATGCAAACTTACATTACCATATGTAAAATAGCCAACAGGAATTTGCTGTGTGTCTTAGAAAATTCAAACAGGGGCTCTGTATCAACCTAGAGGGGTGGGATGGGGAGAGAGATGGGAGGGAGTTTCAAAAGGGAGGGGATATATGTATACCTATGACTGATTCATGTTGACATTTGACAGAAAACAACAAAATTCTGTAAAGCAATTATCTCAATAAAAAATATATAAATTTTTTAAAAAGGAGAAAAAATGTGGGTTCATAGGAGGCCACGGTCACGAACTCAACCTTTACATAACAAGAAAACTGATGGGAAAATTAACCCAAATTGGTTGGATACCACATATTTTATCCACATAGCTGAATGATAGTCTCCTAGTTAAGTGTTCATGGTGTTCAGAAGATTAATGAGGCTATGGGTCACTAACAACTAACATTTATTCTGCACGTAATTTGTGCCTACACATTTCACCCTCACTGTTTCATCTGACACTCCCAGTAGTCATATGGCATAGAGAATACCACCATTTTCTGCTCTACAAATAAGCAAGAATAAAGCTGTTTTAATGCACACAGATGGTTCTGGATTTAGTGAGAATCAACACTTAGTTTGTCTCTTTATCTGTTCTGGAGGAGCAGTGCTAAGAGAATCCTGACTCACATGGATAAAAGTGTAATAGGTTGCCTTGTAGAATTTTACATTTCAGACACTTGAAGTCAGAATGCAAAAAACAGAGAGACAGCGACAGAGAGAGTGAGAGAGGGGAGGGGTGATGTGTGGGCAACACTCCAGGGCAGAGCTAAACTCCTGCTAATCACTGATTTGGACATTTTTATAGAACCAGAGATCAAATTGGCAACACCTGTTGGATCACAGAAAAAGCAAGAGTTCCAGAAAAACGTCTACTTCTGCTTTATTGACTATGCAAAAGCCTTTGACTGTGTGGATTACAAAAGAGAGTGGAAAATTCTTCAAGAGATGGGAATACCAGACCACCTTACCTGCCTCCTGAGAAATCTGCATGCAGGTCAAGAAGCAACAGTTAGAGCAGAACATGGAACAATGGACTGGTTCCAAATTGGGAAAGGAGTATGTCAAGGCTATATATTGTCACCCTGCTTATTTAACTTAGATGCAGAGTACATCATAGGAATGTCAGGCTGGATGAAGCACAAGCTGGAATCAAGATTGCCAGGAGAAATATCAATAACCTCGGATACGCAGATGACACCACCCTTATGGCAGAAAAGGAAGAGTAACTGAAGAGCCTCTTCATCAAAGTGAAAGAGGAGAGTGAAAAAACTGGCTTAAAACTCAACCCTCAAAAACAAAGATCATGGCATCTGGACCCATCACTTCATGGCAAATAGATGGGGAAACAATGAAAACAGTGATGGACTTTTTTCTTGGGCTCCATAATCACTGCAGGTGGTGACTGCAGCCGTGAAATTAAGACACTTGCTCCTTGGAAGAAAAGCTATGACCAACCTAGACAGCATATTAAAAAGCAGAGACATTACTTTGCTGACAAAGGTCCATCTAGTCAAAACTTTGTTTTTTCCACTAGTCATGTATGGATGTGAGAGTTGGACCATAAAGAAAGCTGAGCACTGAAAAATGGATGCTTTTGAACTGTGGTGTTGGAGAAGACTCTTGAGAGTCCTTGGATTGCAAGGAGATCCAATCAGTCCATCATAAAGGAAATTAGTCCTGAATATTCATTAGGACTGATGTTCAAGCTGAAACCCCAATACTTGGGCCACCTCATGCAAAGAACTGACTCATTGGAAAAGACCCTGAGTCTGAGAAAGAGTGAAGGCGGAAGTGGAAGGGGATGACAGAGGATGAGATGGTTGGATGGCATCACCGCCTTGATGGACAAGGATTTGAGCAAGGCCCAGGAGTTAGTGATGGACAGGGAGGCCTGGTATGCTGCAGTTCATAGGGTCTGAAAAGTCGGTTATGACTGAGTGACTGAACTGAACTGAAGCACATTTTAGAGATCTGGGCAACAATGTATTAACTAGCAACCAGTTGGCAAAATATGTATAGAGTAAATACTTTTCATTTCTGCTAGGCATTCACTGACATAAAACACTGTGTACACGAGATTGACCCAAACCTACATGATCTCTGAATAATACCATGAGGCTCTGTGGAAATCTAGAATGCATAGATCTGGTCTGGTTACTCCTTTAGGCTATGTGGTTCACCTTACTGTATGCGCTATTGCGTACCACCTGCAGTTGGGAAGATCCCCTGGAGAGGAAATGGCAACCCACTCCAGTATTCTTGCCTGGGAAATCCCATGGGAAGAGGAGCCTGGTGAGCTACAGACCATGGGGTTGCAAGGGTCGGACACGACTTGGCCAACAAACCACCACCACCACTGGAGTAGGAGAGATGCAATGAATGTCAGTGTCATGCTGACCTTCTACTGTATCCCTTAGGGGCACCAGCGTCCTGTCACCCAAACATCTGTCTGGCAATAAAGAGCTGTAAGAAGTCAGCAACTAGTGTGTCTGAAAAGCTTCCTTACCTTGACACCCCAGTGTCTGAGTGTGTCCTTGCTTAAGACATACACAACTGGTGGTGAGAAACCCTTCTAATGAGTGACTCACGATATAAAGTCCTTATTTCTGGGACAAAAGGCTGGAAACTGCTTGCACAAGAGGCAGGTTTTCCTCTGTGATGACGTCACACAATAAATGCCTGGTTGGTTGTGCTCCATGGAAACTGTGAGACTGCACTATGTGTTAATGTATTTGGGTAGACAGACTTCCCCCCTTAGAGTAAGTTCTTTATTTATCGCTTTAACTGTTTTTATCCATTACAATTATCTGGTATCAAGGAATCATGTATAAGAAACCTTAATAGGTTACTCAGTCATGCATTTGAGTGGTTTGGGTATCAGTATTCCCGTATCTGTCCATGGAATTCTCCAGGCAAGAATACTGGAGAGGGTAACCATGCCCTTCTCCAGGGGATCTTCCAGACCCAGGGATCAAACCCAAGTCTCCTGCATTGCAGGCAGATTCTTTACCATCCGAGCCAACAGGGCCTTCCCAGGTGGTGTTAGTGGTAAAAGAACCCACCTGCCAATGCAGGAGAGGTAAGAGACGTGGGTTTGATCCCTGGGTCAGGAGGATCCCCTGGAGGACAAAATGACTACCCACGCCAGCATTCTTGCCTGGAAAATTCCATGGACAGAGGAGCCTGGCGGGCTACGGTCCATGGGGTCACAAACAGTCGGACATGAATGAGGGACTGAGAACGCACTCATGCATCCCCATATCAGGTGTCAGATTAAACGGTCTCTTTATCCTTTGCCTGTCTGAATTTGAATCAGTTAGTGGGAAGTAATACTCAGCCCTAAAAATAAAAGGTAAAACAGTTAAAATTTGTTACTGAAATAAACACACAGTGATTTTCATCAAATTACATGAATGTGAACTCACAGGTGTATAATATGCTTACTTCCTTATATGTACCTCACACCATCAAAAGCACACTGTGTCTTTAAGCCACTGTGTTTACTGGCCAGGTCTTTTATTTTTAGACTAATGTAATACTTTTCTAATTCTGTAGATGAATGTATTGTTCCACTGGTAGCAATGGTAAGCAATTGCCTAAAAAGGTCTGATTTTATTTTTAACAGATGTCTGGGTGCCCCTATGCTTAAAAACCACTTCTGTGAGACATCAACAACCTCAGTCTCTATAATCTATAGAGTAAGTGTTTCTGAACTATAGTTAGAATTGCTTCTTATAATCTGTAAATCATTTTATTGTATATTACACACAGTAGAAGCTGTTGGAAGATGGAGGTCAAGCTTCCAACAACCTATTCCCTTGAATGCACAATTGGGTACCTCAAAAGGAACTGCACTTTTCTCCCACCCAGCAACCCCCTCCCCCCAAAAAATGGTGAAAGATGTCTAAATAATTTTACTCTCCCACAGGTATACAGACAAGCTTGTTACCATTGTAGAATGATTGCCGGCTTGCAGCAGATATAACATCAAGTTAGATGGCGGCAGTGCTAGCAGAGGTGGGGACTTGATGCATCAAGAACTGTCTGCCACAGTGAACACTGGGGTGTGTGTGTCTTTTCCAACTCTGGTTTCACTGCAGCACTATTTGCAATAGCTAGGACATGGAAGCAACCTCGATGTCTATCAACAGATGAATGGATAAGGAAGTTGTGGTACATATTCACAATGGAATATTACTCAACTATAAAAAGGAATGTATTTTAGTCAGTTCTAATGAGGTAGATGAACCTAGAGCCTATTACACAGAGTGAAGTAAGTAAGAAAGAGAAAGACACATACCATATATTAATGCATATATATGGAATTTAGAAAGATGGTACCAATGATCCTACATGCAGGGCAGCAAAGGAGACACAGACGTAAGGGACAGACTTTTGGACTCAGTGGGACAAGGAGAGGATGGAATGATTTGAGAGAATAGCACAGAAACATATATATCACCACATGTAAAATAGATAAGCACTGCGAGTTTGATATATGACGCAGGGCACCCAAAGCTGGTGCTCTGTAACAACATGGAGGGATAGGGTGGGGAGGGAGTTGGGAGGGGGTTTTCAGGATGAAGGGGACAAATGGATACCTATGGCCGACTCATATTGATGTATGGAAGAAGCATCACAATATTGTAAATAAGTATCTTCCAATTAAAATAAATCAATGATTTTTTAAAAATATAACTGTACACTATTGAATAAACAAAAACAGACAGGACTGCCAAGTTCAGGGTTCTGAGACCACTTTGTGAAAGAAACAAGCAGCCCTATAGATCTGTAGGTGCCTGAGAAGAGCACATAATTTGTATTCATGATGATGACTCTGGGTCACCAAGAAAAGGTTAAATTTGTTTTAATTACACTGTGCTTAATGAAGGGATGTGAGTTACACATATATTTTCCAAAATGACTATAAAATACAGAATTTTAGTGCTTGAAAGAGTAACCTGGCCATCTGAGGTAAAACAATCAGTGTTGGTAACAAACACCTCCATATAGGAAAATGCAGCATTATCAAATTTCACATTTTGCTGGGATGTGTTACACTTACATTTGCTCTTCAATTCACAGTGTTCTGAACAGTTGTCTTGCATTTTTCTCTGTCTCGCTGACCTTTCTCAAGCTGCTACTATTACACTAACACATAAGAAAGTGCAGGAAAAGATGCCCTGCAGTGAATCTGTGGGTAATTTGAAACACCTCACCCTGTTTGTCAAATTAACTTAAACAAAAATCTCTATCTGTTCTGTGCCCCATTCACAGACCATTGGAAGACACATGATTATCCTTCACTTTAGCATGACTACACTATTCCTGAAATAAATCGACAAATTAATGTCCATTCTTAATCTCTCCAAAGGTCTTCCATTCTTCCTGTAGTGGTGAAATGTAACTATTTAATCCTCTGAGGTGACCCACAAAACAGCTCTTCAGGCAGTATTCTTAAAAGTGTCTGAAAACCAGAATATTTGATTTGCTAACCCCCCAAACATACTTTCAAGGCTAAAAGGAATCCGAATTTAATAGAGGTGATTATTCAAAATATCTGATAGATAGTCACCTTAGAATTTCCTTTATATACTTAGATGTGGACTGCCATATGGAATTGGTAAAACACAGCTTAAAATCAGGTAGGAAAAAAATTCCAAAGCCAATTTTGTAAAGGAGTGAATTGGCCTGGTGTACCCTAGTGGTAGGCGCTACAGTGAGCTGAGGATGCAAACCCTATGTAAGTCAGACTTGCTTCTTCTGTAAAATGATGTGAGTCGAACAAAGTGAGCATGCCCCTAGTTATCCCTAGTACCTCTGCAGGGGACCAAGTTCCAGCCTCAGAGAAAAGGTAAAGGATGCTAATTAGATGCATTATGCTGATCGTTTTGCAACATATAAAAATACGGAATCATTACATTGTACACTTGAAATGAACATGGTGTGATATGTGAATTATACCTCGATCTAAAAGGGGGAAGCGTGGTGGGAAGCAAGATGGAGTTACTCAAGTAAAGTCAAGGAGGTGGTGGGTTGTCCTAAGATGGCAGAGGAATAGAACGTGGAGATCACTTTCTCCCCCACAAATTCATCAAAAGAACATTTGACCACTGAGCAAATTCCACAAAACAACTTCTGAATGCTGGCAGAGGACATCAGGCACCCAGAAATGCAGCCTGTTGTCTTCGAAAGGAGGTAGGACAAAATATAAGAGATAAAAAGAGAGACAAAAGAGGTAGGGATGGAGATCCATCCCAGGAAGGGAATCTTAAAAGAGAAGTTTCCAAACACCAGGAAACACTCTCACCAGCGGGTCTGTGGGGAATCTTGGAATCTCAGAGAGCAACATAACCTGGAGGAAAAATAAATAAATAATTACACCCCACAGATTACGTGCCTAACAGCAACTCCCAGTGCTTAGAGCGACCACCAGCAAAGCGGGGGCTGAACAGGGAGGCAGGGGCTGCATTGCTTAGGGTAAGGACCATTGTTTAGGGTAAGAATCGGACCTGAATGCCCTGACGGCAGTCTGAGGGAACTAACATGAGATAGCAACCTAAACTGTGGGATAGCCAGAGAGAGAGAGAGAGAAAGAAGAGAGAGAGAGAAGAGAGAGAGAGAGAGACAGAACTACCCTGCAAAAAGCCCTAACCTGAGGCACTGCCAAGCCCACTCACAGAACAAAGGACTGAGCGCTAACTGCAGACCGGCCCATCCCCTGCTGGAGACAAGCAGGCTGGGGGCAGCGAGAGCTGGAAAGGGGCAATCACGTCCCCAGAGAGGCATCCTCTACCAAACTGCAAACAAGCTCTGTTGCTAACCAAGAGTTCTTGGGATTCTGGACAGTTGACATCCGCCAGGAGGGTAGCAGCCAGAGATCAGCTCCCCAGAGAGACACATGGCACACCTGAGAAGGTGCACCCATTGTACACCCAGAAAACTGAGCGACTGGGACGGGAGAGGTGACAAGATGCACCACTCACCTGGGGGTGAATGTGCTTGCCAGGCACCTGGTCCCCTGAGGTGCTCGGACCTGGGAAGGGCACAAAACACAGCCCCGACCGAGTCTGTGCCTTTGGGGAGTACTCGAGAACCTGAACCTGAGCGGCTTAGACCTGGCAAGTGCATGCAACCCAGGGCCCACCTCAGACAGTTCCTGGCAGAGCAACCTAGAGCCTGAGAAGTATAGACCATGGAAGCACAGATGCCGTGAGCGGGGACAAACACAGTGCGGCTGAAACACTGTGAGTACTCCCCACACACGCCAGTGATATTTGTTTGCAGTGTTCCTCCTGCCCAACAGAACGATTGAACAAGTGAGCCTGAAAAAGTGACCATCTTCGCCCCCTGTGTCAGGACAGAAATTAAACACTGAAGAGACCAGCAAACAGAAGAAGCTAAAATAAACAGAGGGAACTGCTTTGGAAGTGACAGGTGAAACAGATTAAAACCCTGTAATTAGCACCAACTACACTGGAAGGCAATGGCAACCCACTCCAGTACTCTTGCCTGGAAAATCCCATGGACGGAGGAGCCTGGTAGGCTGCAGTCCATGGGGTCGAGAAGAGTCAGACACGACTGAGTGACTTCACTTTCACTTTTCACTTTCATGCATTGGAGAAGGAAATGGCAACCCACTCCAGTATTCTTGCCTGGAGAATCCCAGGGACGGGGGAACCTGGTGGGCTGCCATCTATGGGGTCACACAGAGTCGGACACGACTGAAGCAACTTAGCAGCAGCAGCAGCAGCAGCAGCACACTGGAAGGGGCCTATAGATTTTGAGAAGTCAAAGCTGGATCAAGGAACTATCTGAAACTGAACTGACCCCACACTGTCCGCAACAGCTCCAGAGAAATTCCTAGATATATTTTTACTATTATCATTTTTTAAATTAAAAATTTTAATTTTAAGTCCTCTATTACTTCTTTAATTTTCATTTTTATAACCTACTGCTGCTGCTGCTGCTAAGTCGCTTCAGTCGTTTTCAATTCTGTGCCACCCCATAGACGGCAGCCCACCAGGCTCCCCCGTCCCTGGGATTCTCAAAGCAAGAACACTGAAGTGGGTTGCCATTTCCTTATCCAATGCATGAAAGTGAAAGTGAAGTCACTCAGTCGTGTCCGACTCTTAGCGACCCCATGGACTGTAGCCCACCAGGCTCCTATAACCTACTATTACCTTGCAAAAAAAAAAAAAAAAGACCCTACTTTAAAGCAAACTTCATATATATATATACATATATATATTATAGTTTTCGTGACTTTGTTTTGTTTTTTTAATATTGTATTTTTGAGAGTCTAACCTCTACTCTAAATTTTTAATCTTTGCTTTTTTGGTATTTGTTATCAATTTTGTACCTTTAAGAACCCAATCTTCAGTACTCATTTTTACTTCAGAGTGTGATTACTGGCTTGATTGCTCTCTCCCCATTTTGACTCTCCTTTCTCTCCACCAGGTCACCTCTATCTCCTTCCTCCCCCTTCTCTTCTCTACCCAACTCTGTGAATCTCTTTGTATGTTCCGGGCTGTGGAGAACACATAGGGAACTGATTACTGGCTGGATCTGTCTCTCTCCTTTTGATTCCCCCTTTCCTCCTCCTGGTCACCTCTGTCTCCTTCCTCCCTCTTCTCTTCTCTGTGTAACTCTGTGAACATCTCCGAGGGGTCCAGACTGGAGCACATGTAGGGGATTGATTACTGGCTAGCTTGCTCTTTCCCCTTTTCATTCCCTCCTTGTCTCCTCCTGGGCACCTCTATCTCCCTCCTCCCTCTTCTCTTCCCCATGTAACTCTGTGAACCTCTCTGGGTGTCCCTCACTGTGGAGAAACTTTTCATCATTAACCTAGATGTTTTATCGTTGGTGCTGTATAGATGGAGAAGTCTTGAGGCTACTGTAAAAATAAGACTGAAAACCAGAGGCAGGAGGCTTAAGTTCAAATCCTGAGAACTCCAGAGAACTCCAGAACATTAATTGATAAGAGCTCATCCAAAAGCCTCCATACCTACACTGAAACCAAGCACCACCCAAGAGCCAACAAGCTCCAGAGCAAGACACACCACACAAATTCTCCAGCAACACAAGAACATAGCCCTGAGCTTCAATATACAAGCTGCCCAAAGTCACACCAAACCCATTGACATCTCAAAACTCACTACTGGACACTTCATTGCACTACAGAGAGAAGAAATCCAGCTTCACCCACCAGAACAGCAACACAAGCTTCCCTAACCAGGAAACCTTGACAAGCCACCTGTCCAAACCCCACCCACAGTGAGGAACCTCCACAATAAAGAGGAACCACAAATTGTCAGAATACAGAAAGGCCACCCCAAACACAGCAATATAAACGAGATGAAAAGGCAAATACTCAACAGGTAAAGGAACAGGATAAATGCCCACCAAACCAAACAAAAGAGGAAGAGATAGGAAATCTACCTAAAAAGAATTCAGAATAATGATAATGACAATGATCCAAAATCTTGAAAACAAAATGGAGTTACAGATAAATAGCCTGGAGACAAGGATTGAGAAGATGCAAGAAAGGTTTAACAAGGACCTAGAAGAAATAAAAAAGAGTCAATCAATAATGAATAATGCAATAAATGAGATCAAAAACACTCTGGAGGGAACCAACAGTAGAACAACGGAGGCAGAAAACAGGATAAGTGAGGTGGAAGATAGAATGGTGTAAATAAATGAAGCAGAGAGGAAAAACGAAAAAAATAAATAAAAGAAATGAGGACAACCTCAGAAACCTCAGGGACAATGTTAAATGCCCCAACATTCGAATCATAAGAGTCCCAGAAGAAGAAGACAAAAAGAAAGACCATGAGAAAATACTTGAGGAGATAATAATTGAAAACTTCCTGAAATGGGGAAGGAAATAGCCACCCAAGTCCAAGAAACCCAGAGAGTCGCAAACAGGATAAACCCAAGGCAAAACAACCCAAGACACATATTAATCAGACTAACAAAGATCAAACACAAAGAATAAATATTAAAAGCAGCAAGGGAAAAACAACAAATAACACACAAGGGGATTCCCATAAACATAACAGATGATCTTTCAATAGAAACTCTTCAGGCCAGGAGGGAATGGCAGGACATACTTAAAGTGATGAAAGAGAAAAACCTACAACCCAGATTACTGTACCCAGCAAGATCTCATTTAAATTTGGCAAAACTAATACAATTATGTAAAGTTTAAAAATAAAATAAAATTTTAAAAAAAAAGAAAAAAAAAGAAATAAGAAGGACAAATTAGTGTACACCCGTGGCGGATTCTTGCTGATGTATGGCAAAACCAATACAGTATTGTAAAGTAACTAACCTCCAATCAAAATAAATAAATTTAAATAAAAAAATAAGTATGAAGGACAAATCAAAAGCTTTACAGACAAGCAAAAGCTGAGAGAATTCAGTACCACTAAACCAGCTCTCCAACAAATGCTAAAGGATCTTCTCTAGACAGGAAACACAAAAAGGGTGTATAAACTCGAACCCAAAACAACAAAGTAAATGGCAACAGGATCATACTTATCAATAATTACCTTAAGTGTAAATGGGTTGAATGCCCCAACCAAAAGACAAAGACTGGCTGAATGGATACAAAAACAAGACCCCTATATATTTTGTCTACAAGAGACCCAAGTCAAAACAAGGGATACATACAAACTGAAAGTGAAGGGCTAGAAAGAGATATTCCACGCAAATAGAGACCAAAAGGAAGCAGGAGTAGCAATACTCATATCAGATAAAATAGACTTTAAAATAAAGGCTGTGGAAAGCGACAAAGAAGGACACTACATAATGATCAAAGGATCAATCCAAGAAGAAGATATAACAATTATAAATATATATGCACCCAACATAGGAGCACTGCAATATGTAAGGCAAGTGCTAACAAGTATGAAACGGGAAATTAATAGTAATAATAGTGGGAGACTTTAATAGCCCACTCACACCTATGGATAGATCAACTAAACAGAAAATTAACAAGGAAACACAAACTTTAAATGATACAATAGACCAGCTAGACCTAATTGATATCTATAGGACATTTCACCCCAAAACAATGAATTTCACCTTTTCCTCAAGTGCACATGGAACCTTCTCCAGGATAGATCACATCCTGGGCCATAAATCTAGCCTTGATAAATTCAAAAAAGTTGAAATCATTCCAAGCATTTTTTCTGACCACAATGCAGTAAGATTAGATCTCAATTACAGGAGAAAAGCTATTAAAAATTCCAACATATGGAGGCTGAACAACAGGCTGCCGAATAACCAATAAATCACAGAAGAAATCAAAAAAGAAATCAAAATATGCATAGAAACGAATGAAAATGAAAACACAACAACCCAAAACCTGTGGGACACTGTAAAAGCAGTGCTAAGGGGAAGGTTCATAGCAATACAGGCATACCTCAAGAAACAAGAGAAAAGTAAAATAAAGAACCTAACTCTACACCTAAAGCAACTAGAAAAGGAAGAAATGAAGAACCCCAGGGTTAGTAGAAGGAAAGAAATCTTAAAAATTAGGGCAGAAATAAATGCAAAAGAAACAAAAGAGACCATAGCAAAAATCAACAAAGCCAAAAGCTGGTTCTTTGAGAGGATAAATAAAATTGACAGACCATTAGCCAGACTCATCAAGAAACAAAGGGAGAAAAATCAAATCAATAAAATTAGAAATGAAAATGGAGAGATCACAACAGACAACACAAAAACACAAAGGATCATAACAGACTACTCTCAGCAATTATATGCCAATAAAACGGACAGCTTGGAAGAAATGGACAAATTCTTAGAAAAGTACAACTTTCCAAAACTGGATCAGTAAGAAATAGAAAATCTTAACGGACCCATCACAAGCATGGAAATTGAAACTGTAATCAGAAATCTTCCAGCAAACAAAAGCCCAGGTCCAAACGGCTTCACAGCTGAATTCTACCAAAAATTTAGAGAAGATCTAACACCTATCCTGCTCAAACTCTTCCAGAAAATGGCAGAGGAAGGTAAACTTCCTACTCATTCTATGAGTACACCATCACCCTAATACCAAAATCTGACAAAGATGCCACCAAAAAAGAGAACTACAGGCCAATGTCACTGATGAACATAGATGCAAAATCCTTAACAGAATTCTAGCAATCAGAATCCAACAACACATTAAAAAGATCATACACCATGACCAAGTGGGCTTTATCCCAGGGATGCAAGGATTCTTCAATATCCTCAACTCAATCAACATAATACACCACCTTAACAAATTGAAAAATAAAAGCCATATGATTATCTCAATAGATGCAGAGAAAGCCCTTGACAACATTCAACATACATTTATGATAAAAACTCTCCAGAAAGCAGGAACAGAAGGAACATACCTCAACATAATAACAGCTATATATGACAAACCCACAGCAAACATTATCCTCAATGGTGAAATATTGAAAGCTTTCCTCTAAAGTCAGGAAAAAGACAAGGGTGCCCACTTTCACCACTAATATTCAACATAGTTTTGGAAGTTTTGGCCACAGCAATTAGAGCAGAAAAAGAAATAAAAGGAATCCAAATTGGAAAAGAAGAAGTAAAACTCTCACTGTTTGCAGATGACATGATCCTCTACATAGAAAACCATAAAGACTCCTTCAGAAAATTACTAGAGGTAATCAATGAATATAGTAAGGTTGCAGGATATAAAACCAACACACAGAAATCCCTTGCATTCCTATACATTAATATTGAGAAAATAGAAAGAGAAATTAAGGAAATAATTCCATTTACTGTTGCAATGGAAAGAATAAAATACTTAGAAATATATCTACCTAAAGAAACTAAAGACCTATATATAGAGAACTATAAAACACTGGTGAAGGAAATCAGAGGGCACTAATAGATGGAGAAATATACCATGTTCATGGATCAGAAGAATTAATACAGTGAAAATGAGCATACTACCCAAAGCATTCTATAGATTCAATGCAATCCCTATCAAGCTACCAACGGTATTTTTCACAGAGTTAGAACAAATAATTTCACAATTTGTACGGAAATACAAAAAGCCTTGAATAGCCAAAGCAATCTTGAGAAATAAGAATGGAACTGGAGGAATCAACCTGCCTGACTTCAGGCTCTACTACAAAGCTACAGTCATCAAGATAGTATGGTACTGGCACAAAGACAGAAATATAGATCAATGGAACAAAATAGAAAGCCCAGAGATAAATCCACACACCTTTGGACACCTTATCTTTGACAGAGGAGGCAAGAGTATACAATGGAGAAAAGACAATCTTTGTAACAAGTGGTGCTGGAAAAACTAGTCAATCACTTGTAAAAGAATGAAACTAGAACACTTTCTAACACCACACAAAAAATAAACTCAAATGGATTAAAGATCTAAACATAAGACCAGAAAGTATAAAACCCCTAGAGGAGAACATAGGCAAAACACTCTCCGACAGAAATCACAGCAGGATCCTCTATGACCCACCTCCCATAATATTGGAAATAAAAGCAAAAATAAACAAATGGGACCTAATTAAAATTAAAAGCTTCTGCACAACAATGGAAACTATAGCCAAGGTGAAAAGACAGCCTTCAGAATGGGAGAAAATAATAGCAAATGAAGCAACTGACAAACAACTAATCTCATGGAGAACAGTGTGGAGATTCCTTAAAAAACTGGAAATAAAACTGCCTTATGATCCAGCAATCCCACTCCTGGGCATAAACACCAAGGAAACCAGAATTGAAAGAGACATGTGTACCCCAATGTTCATTGCAACACTGTTTATAATAGCCAGGACATGGAAGCAACCTAGATGTCCATCAGCAGATAAATGGATAAGAAAGCTCTGATATATATACACAATAGAGTATTACTCAGCCATGAAAAAGAATACATTTGAATCAGTTCTAATGAGGTGGATGAAACTGGAGCCTATTACACAGAGTGAAGTAAGCCAGAAAGAAAAACACCAATACAGTATACTAATGCATATATATGGAATTTAGAAAGATGGTAATGATAGTCCTGTATGCAAGACAGCAAAAGAGACACAGATGTATAGAACAGTCATTTGGACTTTGTGGGAGAGGGAGAGGGTGGGATGATTTGGGAGAATGGCATTGAAACATGTATAATATCATATAAGAAACAAATCACCAGTCCAGGTTCGATGCAGGATACAGGATGCTTGGGGCTGGTGCACTGGGATGACCCAGAGGGATGGTATGGGGAGGGAGGTGGGAGGGGGGTTCAGGATGGGGAACACGTGTACACCTGTGGTGGATTCATGTTGATATGTGGCAAAACCAATACAATATTGTAAAGTAATTAACTTCCAATTAAAGTAAATAAATTTATATTTTTTTAAAAAGTAGCCTCCAATTTAAATAAATTTAAATTAAATAAATAAATAAATCACCATAAAAAATAAAATCGTGATTAAAATCGATACTTTAATCCTAATTTTATGTTCAGCAGTCAGTTTTTTGGGAGTCAGTGACAACTATCATGGAAAGTCCGAAGTCAGTGATTAAGTCCTAATGTCTTTTACTTCTGTGTACTTCAGTGGTGTATGTGAAAAATAGTAAGTAGCAATTGTAATTTCTGAATATCTCTTTTATTTTCAAATATATTATGTGAGTGTTTTTTGGCATATTTGCTTTTAGTTTTTAATGTGTTTATTTTAATTGGAAGAGAATTATTTGACAACGCAGAATTGCTACAGTGACTGAAAATGGCTTTATATGCAAATGCGTAGTCACAGGAGGAAGCCTGGAATGCATAGCAGTGTGAGAAAGCCAGAGGTGGACAAAAAGCTTCTGAAATGAGAATCATCTAGCATGCTATTCTCCCACTAGCAGATTGTTTTCATGACACTGTTCTCTGCTTCATACAGATCCATACTTATTCAGGAAGCAATGGAATCCCAGATATACACCCCTTCTTATTTTGATGGGGTGTTCTACTTCATTACCTTGCTCAAATACGTGTTAATATGTCACTTTTTTAAACTACTTAAAATAGTTTAAGTAAATTAGTAGTGTACCCCAATGTTCATTGCAGCACTGTTTATAATAGCCAGGACATGGAAGCAACCTAGATGTCCATCACCAGATGAATGGATAAGAAAGCTGTGGTACATATACACAATGGAGTATTACTCATCCATGAAAAAGAATACATTTGAATCAGTTCTAATGAGGTGGATGAAACTGGAGCCTATTACACAGAGTGAAGTAAGCCAGAAAGAAAAACACCAATACAGTATACTAATGCATATATATGGAATTTAGAAAGATGGTAATGACAATCCTGTATGCAAGACATCTATACACAGATGTATAGAACAGTCATTTGGACTTTGTGGGAGAGGGAGAGGGTGGGATGATTTGGGAGAATGGCATTGAAACATGTATAATATCATATAAGAAACAAATCACCAGTCCAGGTTCGATGCAGGATACAGGATGCTTGGGGCTGGTGCACTGGGATGACCCAGAGGGATGCTACGGGGAGGGAGGTGGGAGGGGGGTTCAGGATGGGGAACACATGTACACCCGTGGTGGATGCATGTTGATGTATGGCAAAACCAATACAATATTGTAAAGTAAAATAATAATAATAATAATAATTTAAAATTAAAAAAGTAAATATTTGCAGAAAGAACTGAGAAAAAAATAAAATAAAATAAATATCCCTTAAAGAACTTTAGAATCATTTAGTGCAAAAAAGCGTTATTGTAGAAGTGTTTCCAAGTGGACAAATGTGTTATTCTAATGCTCCCTGGTAACTGGCTATTAATTGATGTGAAGATTTGATAAAGTACCAAAGAAGATATCAGTTTGGTGACTTCAGTGTTGTCTTTGACTCCCCTAAGTTCCTTGTCCTTCCCACCCACCTATTACTTGGCCCTGAAATTTTCACCTCTGAAACTGTACTTTAATTTCTTCCTTTGAATTCCCACTGCTGCTGCCCTACCTGGTTCAGAGCCTCATCGTCCCTTGCTTGTTCTATTAAAGTCTTGCCTGACTTCTCTCCTCTCCAATCCATCCTTCACACTTCTGTAATATGATCCTCCAAAAAGTATCCCTTCCCTCCTGCAAACCTGTCATAATATCTTCCCAGTTTGAAATCTCAGGTGTTCAATGTGTCCCCCATAAAAGGTCCCCCCTTTGTTGTCTCCCACGTACATTCTTTGTCTACTCCCACCTGTCCAGATTGGTTGCTTTCTCTGCACTAAGTCATCATTACCTCCTTGCCTTGTGTATGCTTCTCACCTGCAGTAGGCTTGATTCCCTTCTTCTTTTACCTACTGACATCTTATATTTGCCAACAAAATCAGGAACCATCCTATTTTCCACTACATAGCCACAGCAAAATGTGCTTCCTGAATTGTTATACTGTTTTTGTGTTACTTTATGTTTACATGTTTTTAATTCTCACTGGAATAAGGAAGAGATTATGTACTCCTTTTCTAATTCCTCCAGGGCACTTAACAGAATGCTTTTTATATAGGGTGCAGCAGATTCCTATTGGTTGAATGAATAGTAAAAGTTTAGAACATGTTTGTTTTTCATATTTTAATGAGGTCTTATGACAGATCATCTTTTCCTTCTAATGGAGCCATGCTGCATTGATTATTAGTCATTATAGGTGCATTGTTACCTGGTGTTAGAAAGCTTGTCAGAGAGTTTTTAAACGATGGCATTTCATGATATGAGACTGTCAGTGATTTTCTTTCTTCTTCCTCCTCTTCTTCCTCCCCCTTTGCCTCCTCCTTCTTTTTGGTCCACCTTGACCTTAGCTATTCAGGAACCCATTGTTTTGAGCAAAGTGTGATGATAATGATCTTTGACTCAGATACAACATTTGAAAGATTTCTTATGTGGGTATTTCAATCTTCATGTTTTAATTATAATATTTTTGAAATAAATAATGAGCATCCTTTGACTGTTACTAGTTGTTACTTTGAAATTTAATTGTATGTGTTTAGAACGTGAAATGAAAAGTGGTGCTTTGCCACTGGACTAGGCCTTCTGTTTTAGAGTATGGAAGAGTTTCAGAAAGATCATGAACATCTTCTGACTGATGAACAAAGTGAAGTTAGATGAGAAATGGCCGTGCTGCAAAACAAAATTGTGATGGATGCTGTAAGCAGTGCATGTTTAATATTGAGAACTATGGAGGAACATGAACATTGAGGTATTTTTTTTTATGAACTGTATGTAACCATTACCTAAATAATACGCAAATGTTTAATATTTCTTTCCTTTTTGGAATCAGCCACAGCAGGAGCTGGCAAATATTTGGAAGTCTCTTCAATACCTGCTCTCTAACAACGCTAAAGAAAGAACTGGAACCTAAGTTATATGATAGAAATGTAATATTAACTCCATCAAACCTATACATTGCCATAGTCTAAAATTTTCTAGTTGCAGTCAGTACATCTTGTTTATCATTTGTTTGTTAAGTGTAAGAATTCTTTTCTGTTAACCACTAAATGAATCCTAAGCAGATATGTGGGTAGCAGCAATTTCACAGGTACAGGGATCAAGCTTTCCACCCTTTGGGTAGCAAATGGAGATGTTTTCTCCCTAACACTGTCAGTTAACTTTTGGTAATAAATTGACTTCATTTTAAGTTTTGGCCTCAGCAGTTCTGTACCAGTCCTAGAAAATGGAAAGCACCAATGTGGAAAGTTATAGTGTTCATCCTTAAGGAAAAGAAAAACTGAAGAACATAAAATCTATTTCAACTGTGAATCCCCTTTGTATTTACTCATTGGTTTACAGAGCCAATTCCAGTGGGTAAAAGTGATTTCAAAGGAAAATCTACTCCATTGCCTTAGAAAAATTATTAAAAGCACTTGAGATTCTGTTTGTGAATAAATTGAACTGCTAAAAATCATTAAGGGGACAGGCCTAGGTATATAAATATCCATGCTGAGATATGGGCTCATGAATTGCCATTTCCACAAAGACATTAAAATATCATTTAATTGTTGCTGGTACACTATTAAATTACACCTACCCTTAGCATGGATCCAAATGCATTTTATATTAATACTCCTTTCAATGAACCATGACCCAGGAGGCCAGAGATGTTTGTGCAGCTGTGATCCAAGGACTCGGGGTCAACTGGAGAAGACCCGCAGAGGGGAATACGTGTGAGGATAACACACCTGGATGTCAGGGGGAGGCGAGTGAGAAACAAGAATGCCCCAAGTCAGCTCTCCTGAGGTGACCCTTAGTTAGGGACAGCCCCTGGACAGCTCTGGACCTGGGACCCTAGAGTAAGACAAAGCCATGCTTCTCCACATACAACTCACAAGAGGAGAGCCAGCCAACTTTCATATCACTGTGTACCAACCAGATGAAGGCTTTCAACAACTTCTTAGTGTGGAGGAAGGAGAAGGACCTACCAAGACCTACCATCCAGAATATTTATGTTGTTGTTCAGTTGCTAAGTCTTGTGTGACTCTTTGCAACCCCATGGACTGCAGCACACCAGGCTACCCTGTCCTTCACTAGTAGCAGGTTGCATTCCTGGCTGGTGGTTTCAAGTCAGAGAGACTTTCTGAAAGACAGGTGTAGGTTTGAGTCTCAGCTTGGGCACCTCTCAGTTATGTGACTCTCAACTTGTGTCCTAAATTGTCTGTTCCCTACAACACTCCTTTTTTTGGTGGTTGGTGGGGGCTGAGGGCAGTTCAGATCAATTAGCAGTGCTTCCGCTCTCAAGGGGATGATTAAACATCATGAAAGAATACTGGACTTAAGCACTTCCCAGTGGTCATTTCGGGAACCCTGAGCTGAGACAGAGAGGTGGGAGAGGCAGAGCAGTCCCTGAGAACTTGATCAGGGACCATTGAGGTCTTCCATTTCCCTATTCAATATCTGTGTACCCAGTTCACTTGGTTCCCCACTACAGAAACAACAGATGGTTACAGGTGGAACGAAGACACAGGAAAGAAAACTCAGCCTTTTCCTCCTTAAAGTGAAAGTGAAGTCGCTCAGTCGTGTCCAACTCTTTGCAACCCTGTGGACTGTAGCCCACCAGGCTCCTCCATCCATGGGATTCTCCAGGCAAGAATATTGGAGTGGGTTGCCATTTCCGTCTCCATTTTCCTCTTTAGGTACATATTAAATACATTTTCAAAAATGTAAGACAATGCCATGCTTTTCAATTCTATTTTTTTTTTACTTTAAAAAAATGCACTATTTTTCCTGTATAACATGTTCACATGTGCATCATGATAAGGTTAATATTGCTTTTTTACTTCAGTGCATATTTTATAGAGTGGATTTCTTATTCCAATCCCCCAAAATACTTAAGGATTTTATTACCGTTGGGTGAAGAGTGTTATAGTTCAACAACAACAAAAAAATTAATGATATTCTCAGACTGCAAAACTTCCCATTTTATAAAAATTTTTGCTCTATTCTTCTCGTTCAGTCAATCAATCATATTCAACTCTTTGCGACCACATGAACTGAAGCATGCCACTCTTCCCTGTCCTTCACTGTCTCCCAGAGTTTGCCCAAACTCATGCCCACTGAGTCGATGATACCACCTACCATCTCACCCTCTGTCACCCATTCTCCTCCTTCCCTCAATCTTTCTGAGCAGCAGGGTCTTTTCCAGTGAGTTGGCTCTTCCCATTAGGTGGCCAAAGTATTGGAGCTTCAGCTTCAGCATCAGTTCTTCCAATGTTCCAATGAATATTCAGCGTTGATTTCCTTTAGGATTGACTGAGTTGATCTCTTAGCTGTCAAAGGGACTCTAAAAAGTCTTCTCCAGCACCAAAATTCAAAAGCATCAATTCTTCGGTGCTCAGCCCTCTTTATGGTCCAACTCTCACATTTGTACATGACTACTGGAGAAATCATAGCTTTGACTAGATGGACCTTTGTCGGCAATGTGATGTCTCTGCTTTTTAATACATTGTCTATGTAGGTCATAACTTTTCTTCCAAGGAGCACGTGTCTTTTAATTTCATGGCTGCAATCACCGTCTGCAGTGATTTTGGAGCCCAAGAAACTAAAGTCTATTACTGTTTCCATTTTTTCCCCCTCGTTTTTTTGCCATGAAGTGATGGGATTGGATGCCATGATTGTAGTTCCACTCAGTGACATTAAACAAATTCACAAGCTTGGGAAGCCACCCCCTGTATCTTATGACATGTTCCCATAAATCCTAAAGGACATCTTTTACCCACTAAGAAGTCACTCCTGATTCCCACCTCCTCCATCCCCACCCTCATCTCCTGGCAAGTAGTAATTGGATTTCAGTCTTTATGGACTGGCTTTTTTGGGACATCTCCTTTCAATGGAATCACACCATATCTGTCCTTTTGTGTGTGGCTCATTTCACTTCAATGGTGATTTCCCAACTGATTCATGTTGTAACATTCCTTTCCTTGTCTGCATATTTTTCCATTTCATGCAGAGTTCACCTTGCATTTATCCCTTCTTCTGTCCCTTGAAAATTGGGTTGTTTCCCCCTTTGGCTGTTTTGAATAATGCTACTATGAACACATAGTCCCTGGGTTTTTCTAATGCCTGCTTTATAAGTTGTTGTTTTTTTTTCTTTTTTTCGGGGAGGGTGTTTTATTTCTAAGAGTGAAATCACTACATCTGATAGTAATCCTATGTTGAAGCTTTGGAGGAAGCTCCAGACTGTTTTCAACATCCACTGTTTGATTTTAAATTCCCCCAGTGTAGCATCACCAACTCAGTGGACATGAATTTGAGCAAACTCTGGGAGATAGTGGAGGACAGAGGAGCCTGGCATGCTACAATCCATGGGGTTGCAAAGAGTCGGACATGACTTAAAGACTGAACAACAGCAACAACAATGGTACATAAGGCTTCCAGTTCCTCCAGAGTCTCAACAACACTTGTTATTTCCCTGTGTCTAAATTTTAAACATCTTTGTTGTTGTTCAGCCACTAAGTCATGCTCGACTGTGTGTGACCCTATGGGCTGCAGCAACCCAGGCTTCCCTGTCCTCCACTATCTCCTGCAGTTTGCTCAAACTCCTGTCTTTTGAGTCAGTGATGCCATCCATCTATCTCATCCTCTGTCACGCCCTTCTTCTCTTGCCCTCAATCTTGCCCAACATCAGGATGTTTTCCAGTGAGTCAGCTCTTCACATTATGTGGCCAAAGTACTGGAGTTTAAGCTTCAGCATCAGCCCTTCCAATGAATATTCAGGGTTGATATCCTTTAGGTTTGATTGGTTTGATCTCCTTGTAATCCAAGGGACTCTCAAGAGTCTTCTCTAGCATTGCAGTTTGAAAGCATCAGTTCTTTGCCCCTCAGCCTTCATTATGGTCCAACTCTCACATCCATACGTGACTACTGGGCAAGCCATAGCATTGATGATATGGACCTTGGTCAGCAAAGTGATAATCTGCCTTTTAAATATGCTGTCTAGGTTTGTCATAGTTTTCCTTCCAAGGAGTCTTCTAATCATGACTGCAGTAACTGTCTACAGTGATTTTGGAGCCCAAGAAAATAAAATCTATCACTGTTTTCAACTTTTCCCCATCTATTTGCCATGAAGTGATAGGTCCGGATGCCATGATCTGTTTTTTTCAATGTTGAGTTTCAAGCCAGCTCTTTCACTCTCCTCTTTCACCCTCATTAAGAGTCTCTTAGTTCCTCTTGCTTTTTGTCATTAAGGTAATATCATCTGCATATCTGAGGTTGTTGACATTTCCCCCTGCTATCTTGATTCCAGCTTGTGTGTCATCCAGCCCAGCATTTCGCATGATGTACTCTGCATATAATTTAAATAAGCAACGTGACAATATGCAGTTTTGTCATACTCCTTTCCCATTTTTGAACCAATCTGTTATTTCATGTCTGGTTCTAACTTTTTGTTCTTGTACTGCATACAAGGTTTCTCAGGAGACAGGTAAAGTGGTCTGGTATTCCTATCTCTTAAAGAATTTCCCACAGTTTATGATCCACACAGTCAAAGGCTTTAGTGTAGTCATTGAAGCAGAAGTAGATTTTTTTTTAAATTCCCTTGCTTGTTCTATGATCCAACAGATGTTGGCAATTTTTCCTCTGGTTCCTCTGCCTTGTCTAAATCTAACTTGCACATCTGGAAGTTTTGGGGTCATGGATGGTTGAACCTAGCTTGAAGGATTTTGGTGTTACTTTACTAGCATGTGAAATGTGTGCAACTGTATGATAGTTGGAACATTGTTTGACACTGCCTTTCTTTGGTATTGGAATGAAACCTGACCTTTTCCTGTCCTGTGACCACTTCTGAGTTTTCTAAAGGATTTTATCTTTACCTGTATGGTTAACTTTGCTGATATTCTTTATTTCTTCATATGATTTTGAGATACTGTCTAGTGTCCTTTCATTTTAACTTGAAGCTCATTTTAGCCCTTTAGTCTCTTGGGCATGGTAGTTTTAATAGTTATGAAGTCTGTCAGGTTTTGTTTTTTTTTGTGGTTTTCTTTTTTCAGGTTTTCTTTATTTGTTTTGCTTTGTTTGAACATGAATGTGTCTTGATTTCCCTGGACATATTTAATAGACACCCTGGCTGACAGGTTTTCTTTTTACCTTCATCATTGAAGATATGTCATTCACTCATTCACTGCTTTCTGGCCTCCATGGTTTGTGAAGAGAAGCTGGCTGTTAATCGTATTGATGAACCACTGTACTTTATGAGTTTATTGTTTTGCAGATCCAGTAGTCATTTGAGTGACACTACAATGAGTCAGGTTCAAGACAATGTATTAGTCTGTAGTGAACTCTGCTAAAATTAACTGAAAAGCCATGGAAGGAGAGTGTAGTAATATCCCATGCTGGATAATGTTTATTTTTTACTGGGAAAAATGGGATCTAAAAGGGTTTTACCATATGGTAGGAATTTAGGGGGGCATGTGGGCATCATTTCAGAGGTGAAGAATTTACAGTTGAAAAAGTTTTTGAGAAATGACCATTTGGGCATAATGGAGACTTCTGTGGTTAGAAGAATCTAACAGAGTCTGCATGTAAGTCGAGTCCTGGATCCTGCACATCACTTGGTATTCTTCCATTTTCTCTTTGAAAATGTCAGGAAGCAATGCTGGCATAGGCTAACAGTGATGAGGAAAGGAAACAATATTGGCAAGGCATCTAGCACTCTGCCTGCCATATAGTCCTACCCGGTAGGTGTCAGTTATAATGACAGTGGCAATGCAAGTTTGTGTGAAGGATTTTTATCCAGGCCAGGGTAGGATTTCTGGCCCAGTCATTAAGGTCAGATGAATGCATTGCCCTTACCTGACAAGGGACACAGTTTCTAAGTTAAACATTGATATTTGCTTACTCATTTTCTTCAAAAGTGTGTACTTTAAAATTATTTTAAAACATGCCATAAAGTATACAAATCATGACTATCAGGTCGCAAATTCGAAAGTAATGTTTAAACAGTACGCAGGCAAAAGCATTTAAGAAAGAAATAGCACCAATACCACACACCTCCTCAGAGAGCAGAGAAAGCAGTGGAACACAGTCTAACTCATTCCAGGTGATCAAGACAGTGACGCCACTGAAGCCTGGCTCAGTTATCACAAGAAAGAAAATCACAGGTCAATCTCCTCCATGAAAATCCCAAACACAGCACTAGCACCCCGAGTCAAGGGATTTCCTGAAAAACCTAACCCTTGACAATGAAGCTGGACCCTCTCCAGAAAGGCAGTGTTGGCCCAACACTGGGAAATCAGTGCTATTCACCTCTCCAGCAGGACCAGAAATAGAAACAGCATGATCATCTCAATAGATCTCTGCTTCTTCAGCAAAGATTGTAATGACATTTTCAAACATACAAAAAATCCGGGAGAATAGCATAGTGAATTCCCATTGAACAATGGTTAAGATACTGTTGTTTCATTTCATTTTCCTTTGTTGATATATTTTAAAGCAAATCCCAGACTCTTAAATTCTCTTCCCTCCTCGTTTCTGTTTCTTCTCTTTCTTCACACACTCCCCCCACCCTAAGTTGCCAAACATCTGGTACAAATCAGTTAAGACGTTGTTCTCCATTTGTTGTTTATTCAAGAGTTTTGCTCCTGTACTTACTGTGTGCTGGCCCTTAGCTAGGCTGGGGACACAGTAGTTTGTACGACTCACAGGCTGTCATTCCACATTGGGTTAGGAGCCCCTGCTCTATTCTCCCATAAGTCCTTTTGCTTCTAGCTGTAATAAGATGGTTTGTACAACTTTTGCTTTGTGCGTGTTGGTCCCAGGGGACTGTGAGCTCCATGAAGGCAGGGGCTCCTACACCTTTTGCTTTTGCACATCCTGGCCCTAGTACACAGTTGACACAAGAGTGCTCGTAAATGCCTTTAGGAGGATAGCAGTACTTCAGGGGACACAAAGGCTGACGGAAGCTGATCATTTCTGTTTGGTTTGGATTTTAGTGGAGGTTGGTGAGAATCTTAAAGTTTATTTTTATTTTATTTTTATTTTTTTAATTTCTGTAGTTACCACTTTTTTTTTCTACTTTATAATATTGTATTGGTTTTGCCATACATTGACATGAATCGGCCTTGGGTGTACATGTGTCCCCCATATTGAACCCCCCTCCCACCTCCCTCCCATACCATCCCTTTGGGTCATCCCAGTGCACCAGCCCCAAGCATCCTGTATCACACATTGAACCTGGACTGGTGATTCATTTCACATATGTTAATACACATGTTTCAATGCCATTCTCCCAAATCATCCCACCTTCGTCCTCTCCCACAGAGTCCAAACGACTGTTCTATACATCTGTGTCTCTTTTACTGTCTCGCATACAGGGTTATCATTACCATTTTTCTAAATTCCATATATATGCGTTAGTATACTGTATTGGTGTTTTTCCTTCTGGCTTACTTCACTCTGTATAATAGGCTCCGGTTTCATCCACCTCATTAGAATGTATTCTTTTTCATGGCTGAGTAATACTCCATGTGTATATGTACCACAGCTTTCTTATCCATTCATCTGCTGATGGACATCTAGGTTGCTTCCATGTCCTGGCTATTATAAACAGTGCTGCGATGAACATTGGGGTACACATGTCTCTTTCAATTCTGGTTTCCTTGGTGTGTATGCCCAAAAGTGGGGTTGCTGGGTCGTATGGCAGTTCTATTTCCAGCTTTTTAAGAAATCTCCACACTGTTCTCCATAGTGGCTGTACTAGTTTGCATTCCCACCAACAGTGTTAGAGGGTTCCCTTTTCCCCACACCCTCTCCAACATTTCTTGCTTGTAGACTTTTGGATAGCAGCCATTCTGACTGGTGTGAAATGGTACCTCATTGCAGTTTTGATTTGCATTTCTCTGATAATGAGTGATGTTGAGCAGCTTTTCATGTGTTTGTTAGCCATCTGTATGTCTTCTTTGGAGAAATGTCTGTTTAGTTCTTTGGCCCATTTTTTCGATTGGGTCGTTTATTTTTCTGGAATTGAGCTGCAGGAGTTGCTTGTATATTTTTGAGATTAGCTCTTTGTCAGTTGCTTCATTTGCTTTTATTTTGTCCCATTCTGAAGGCTGTCTTTTCACCTTGCTTATAGTTTCCTTTGTTGTGCAGAAGCTTTAATTTTAATTAGGTCCCACTTGTTTATTTTTTCTTTTATTTCCAATATTCCAGGAGGTGGGTCATAGAGGATCCTGCTGTGATTTATGTCGGAGAGTGTTTTGTCTATGTTTTCCTCTAGGAGTTTTATAGTTTCTTGTCTTACATTTAGATCTTTAGTCCATTTTGAGTTTATTTTTGTGTATGGTGTTAGAAAGTGTTCTAGTTTCATTCTTTTACAAGTGGTTGACCAGTTTTCCCAGCACCACTTGTTAAAGAGATTGTCTTTTCTCCATTGTATATTCTTGCCTCCTTTGTCAAAGATAAGGTGTCCATAGGTGTGTGGATTTATCTCTGGGCTTTCTATTTTGTTCCATAAGGGTTCTTTTCTGCATTTTCTGCAACACATCCTAATGGTAATCCATCTAAACATGCCCCTTGAACTACAGGATATTTTACACAGTTAGAAAGACTTGCCTTTTCACTGTTTTCTGATGAGGAATGAATGGAAAGTTTTCTCTTGAGATTCTTTATACAAGTTTTGAAACTTGGAAAATTCTTTGATTGTTATCACTTTTCCAGTATCTCTAAATCTAAAGGTGGTCTTTGCTTAGAAAAATTAGAATTGTGATACTATCACTGGAAAGGTTTTCAAGAGAAAAGGGAGCAAATCTTACTATTTGAAATGGTGTCTGTATTACAAATTTTAAGTGTATTTGCATATTGCTGAGGCAGCATTTGCCCGTATTGATTTGACTGTATAAGGACAAAATAATTTTTGACATTTGACTTTAATGAGTAAATATTTTTTTAATATAGTTGACATGAAACAGGCTTTTCTTGAAAAGAGAAAAAAGTTTGAGATGAACACAAAAGCTACTATCAAAACCACTAATGAAAAACTTGATTGTGTTTGGAAAACACACCAAGAACAAATTTAAAGTGGTTTAAGTTTTTGTGCCACAATGATATTTTGTCTAATTTCTTAGTTTCTCATGGTGCATATAACCTAAGACAAACACTATTACATTTTTCCAGTGCAAAACATATTTTGCTTGTTTTTTTTTTTTTTTTCCTAAGCAAGTAAAGACTTTAGTTTTGTAATCCTACTCCTTAAGAGAATTGAGATATATTTCCTAGAAGACCATAAAGATGACCTTTTTCCTTCCCCTTTCAAAGAACAATTGAGTTTTCATTCTATGGTATTAAATTATATTCCTTCCAGACCTATCTTAGCTGAACATAAGGCTGATGTCTTAAACCATTTTTATTGTGACAGTTAACTTTATTCAGTTATGCAGAAAAGGTTAATCTTATATTTGTGAAAAATGTGTACCTTTTAACTGAGTTGTGTTTACTCTTCTTTTTTTTCAATACTCATTGTTGTGCCAAAGAAGGGAAATAGTTAAGTGAAATATTCTTGTTTGGTAATCTTCTCTGATAAATAGTATAAACTCACTGAATTTACTTATCGTATTAGGACATATAGGTTATTCAGTAAGAAGAAGTGAAAAGTAAACTGCTTTTATTAATAGATAAAATGAATGTTTCTGGGAAATTTATAGTACAGTAAATCATCACTAGTTTTCAAGAAGTAGAGAGTATGTGCGATAGTGTTTGTATTTATTCAGTCAGGAGCAGTACTTTTGGAATTGAAGAGTAAGTTATTCACTTAACCTCTCTGTTTCCCGTGAGAATATTTCAGCTGCTATTGTGCTATTGTGCTATTACTGCCATCTCCATTAATAGTGTAAATTGTGTCAAATAAAATTTGTTTTAAATACAGTTGCTCTTTGTTTATATCTTTGTGGAGTTTGACACTGCTCTTTCTTATGTTTTACAGGCAGAATCTTTATCTCAAATATGCTCAGCAGTTTCAGACTTTGTTTCGGGAGTGGGATATAAACATGCAGAAAGCCCAGGAACAAGAAGAAAAACTAGCTGTTAGTATCAGCCCTAGCTTTAAAATCAGCTTATTGTATCAAAGTTTCAATTAGCAATTGCTCAGGCAATGAAGGCAATGGCATCCCACTCCAGTACTCTTGCCTGGAAAATCCCATGGATGGAGGAGCCTAGAAGGCTGCAGTCTATGGGGTCGCTGAGGGTCAGACACTACTGGGCTACTTCACTTTCACTTTTCACTTTCATGCATTGGAGAAGGAAATGGCAACCCACTCCAGTGTTCTTGCCTGGAGAATCCCAGGGACGGGGAGCCTGGTCGGCTGCCATCTATGGGGTTGCACAGAGCTGGACACGACTGAAGCGACTTAGCATCAGCAGCAGCAGGCAATGACACTCAGGAGAGAAGGTAGAGCCCCTGAACTCAGATGGGTGAAGGTGGGTGGGAGATGTAGCGAAGGGAGAATGAGTGTTCTGTTGGGAGTGCCTCTGTTTATTTAGTGAAGTAGTAAGGTCACCATTTAGGATTAAAGATGGTGGATAAGTTGTTGCCTTTGGGGGACAGAGAAGGAGGCCTGGAATTGTTTCTTGAGAGGACCAGGGAGATATCATTGCCAAGCAGCATTTATGGGTGCAACTTAGGTTGCTGTCATAGTGATCATGAATTTAAAGTTGAGACCGCTCCACATGGCTGATGCAGAGCAGCTGGAGAGGTGGATTTCCCAGGATTGGGGTTTAGTCATGAAGACTGACAGAGAAGGGGCCAAGGTACATTGCAAGGGCATAGGTGTAATGATCGACGGCGGGAATTAAGCTGAGAAGGAGCAAAGAGGAAGTCAAGAGAGTGGGGGTTGGGGACAATGAACAGTCCTAGCATCAGCGGATGTTAATCCTGATGTAGTGTTGACCTGTGTGTAGCAAGAAAGGGAATGAAGTACGAAACAGGGAGGTTTTGGTTGAATGCTGGAGGAAATGGAAAAAGAGTATATATAGTACAGTGGTCTAGGGCCCGGACCCTGGAATGGTAAATGTTTGGGATCCAATTCTGGTTGACCAGTGCTAGCTGTGAAACCAAGGACAGATTGCTTATCTGTGTACCTCAGTTTCCTCATCAATGGAAGGGGACACAGTAAGAGTATGTACCTCATAGAGTTGTTTCAAGGAATAAAAAAATGAGATCATATAGAAGAAGTTCATTAAAGTGGTTGGAACCGTACCTGACCCATAGTTCCTGTATAAGTCTTTGCTCTTATTGATATCATATAGCTGGGGTAGTTCTTGGGAATGACTGAATCCCATGACTATGGGGTATGACTATAGAAGTGAGTGGCTAATATAAGGAAGAGGGTAAGATTATTGTTGGAGTTCAGGTCAAAGAACAGAAAGGATAGCATTATCAGAAGGATCATCTATGTGCATATTGAAAGGGCCAAAAATTAATATACATTTTGAGTACTGTTAAGAAAGAATAGCTCCTCAGCAATTAGTGTTAGGAAAGATTACTGTGTAGATTTTGCCTACCCGTGGTAAGGACATTATTGGAAGGGTCATTTGTGGATTTTGACATCAAGAGTGACATGTTTCAAAGATTGTTAAGAAAGAAAATCTCCTACTCAGTGACTGATAGGGTCGGATTATTATATGATTTCTGTCTTATAATGGTGAACACAGTTACTTCAACTTGGTCATCAAAGTTGTCAAAACAGGAAATAACAAGCATTGAGTTAGAGAGAGTTCCTTTAAAGCTTAATGTATAAACATGCTTTTCAAATATTAAACGTTGCCCACATTTTATCACTTTTTTCTTTTATATTTGTAGCGTATGTTTCGAGAGCAATGAAAGGTTCTTCAACAAGCTAGACTTCTTCAGAGCCAGAGGCTGAAAAAAATTAAAAATTCATATGACCAATTCCTGAAGGTCTGTTGTATTTGGTAACACAGTACATTCTCATAAAACCAATATGTATATAAAAGTAGAAGATAGTCTGTGTCTATCCAAACTTATCAGGGGGAAAAAAACATTTAGGTTGTGCCTGCCTTTAACTTGTAAACCATTCTCCATTTTGAATTCATTGTTCTGAATACAGCCTAATTGGTATGTGTGTTTTTAGTTATAGGATTCCTTTATATTTTTGTGAAAGTAAAAGTGTTAATCGCTCAGTCATGTTAGACTCTTTGCAACCCCATGAATGGTAGCCCCCCAGGCTCCCCTGTCCATGGAATTCTCCAGGCAAGAATACTGGAGTGGGTTGCCAGTCCCTTCTCCAAAGGATCTTCCTGACCCAGGGATCGAACCCAGGTCTCCCACATTGCAGGCAGATTCTTCACCATCTCAGCCATCAGGGAAGCCTATAGTATTGTGGGAGTCACTTAAAATGGGGAACTGCAAACTGGGAATTTAATCTAGATGTATACACATGGTGAAGAAAACTGATACTTGATTAACCCTTTAATCCTAACTATTTTGTTCAGCAATGAGTAGGCGATCAGCCGAAGACAAATATATAGTGGAAATTTAGGAATTTTGTAAATCATCTCTAGGTGTCCTTTACCTTTCTCCTATTAACTGTTCCTGCTACATATGAAGCCAGGCAGTTGTAATTTCAAATGCATTGTAAGAACATTTATGGCATATTTGCTTTTAGAATATGAATAACTAACAGTGACTTCATATGCAAATTTATAATCACATGAGAAAGTATAAGTGTATAACTGAATGAAAAACCCAGAAGAGGACTAGATGTTTATGGATTGAGAGTGATCTGCTGTGATATTCGCACATTAGCAAACTGTCCTCAGTGCCCGTTGTCCCCTTCTTCATATATATATATATATATATATATATATATATGTGCATACTTATTCAGGTGATGAGACCCTACACATTCCCCTTCTTTTTCGGTAGCAGGGGAAGCAGAAGTGTTCTTTTGAATGATCATCTTGTCCAAATACAAGATGTTAATATGTCACTCTTTTTAAACTAATTGAGATGGCTTAAGTAAAATAGTTAAAGGCTTTTAAATAGAGAATCTTTAAAGAGCTTTAAAATCATATATATATATATAAAGTTATCTTAAACATGTTTCTAAGTAGACAAGGTGTAGCTCTAATGTTCCCTGAGAACCATTTACTACTAATTGGTGTGAAGATTTGATAAAGTACCAAAGAAGATTGCTTCTAAATGTTATTGCTAAATGTCAGCATTTATGGTACTAACTTTAGTGTTATCTATGACACCTCCAAGTCCCTTGTCCTTCCCACCCAGCAATTACTGGGTCCTTCAATTTTTATCTCTGCAACTGCAATTTCTTTCTTTTAAAAAAATTGAAGTATCATTGATTTACAACATTTAGTGTTTAGTTTTTGGTATACAGCAACGTGATTCGTTTTATATATATATATATATATATATATATACACACACATACACACATACATATATATTTTCCACAATTTGTTGTGATCCACACTGTCAAAGGCTTTGGCATAGTCAATAAAGCAGAAGTAGATATTTTTCTGTAACTCTCGCTTTTTCGATGATCCAGCAGATATTGGCAATTTGATCTCTGGTTCCTCTGCCTTTTCTAAATCCAGCTTGAACATCTGGAATTTCACAGTTCACGTACTGCTAAAGCCTGGCTTGGGTATATATGTAGATCTTATACATACATATATATTTAGATACATATACATATATATAGAGAGATCATATATATATATATATATATATATATATTTATGTATCTAAATATATACACACACACACACACATATATATATATGTGTGTGTATTTAGATCATTTTCCATTGTAGCTTATTATAAGATAGTAAATATGGTTCCCTGTGCTACATAGCAAATCCTGTGTTGTCTGTCTGTTTTATGTATAGTACAGTAGTTTGCAGCTGTTTCATTTCTTCCTTTGAATTCCCACTGCTGCTGCCTTACCTGATTCAGGACCTTATCATCCCTTGCTTGTTCTGTTAAACTCTTGCCTGATTTCTCTCCTCTCCAATCCATCCTTCACACTTCTGTAATGAGGAGGCTTCCCCAGTAGCTCAGATGGTAAAGCATCTGCCTGCAATGCAGGAGATCTGGGTTCGATCCCTGGCTTGGGAATATCCCCTGGAGAAGGAAATGGCAGCCCACTCCAGTACTCTTGCCTGGAAAGTTCCATGGATGGAGAAGCCTGGTAGGCTACAGTCCATGGGATCACAAAGAGAGATTTCTCTCTTCTCCAATCCATCCTTCACACTTCTGTAATATGATCCTCTAAAAAGTATCCCTTCCCTCCTGCAAACCTGTCATAATACCTTCCGAGTTTGAAGTCTCAGGTGTTCAACGTGTCCCTCATAACAAGACCCCACCCTCTCTTTGTGATTTCCTGCACACGTTTTTTGTCTCCTCCTACTTGTCCAGATCAGTTGCTTTCTCTGCACTAAGTCACCATTATCTCCTTGCTTTGTGTATGCTCCTCGCCTAAAATAGGTTTGATTTCCTCCTTCCTTTACCAATTGACATCTTATTCTTTTGTCAACAAAGTCAGAATCAATCCTGTTTTTCCACTACATAGCCATGGCTGAATATGCTTCCTGAATTGTTAAAATGTTTTTGACTTTTATTTTTTAATTTTAAAAATATTTAAAGAAAAACACAGCTGGGCCTACAACCTCTCCTTAGTTTTTTTTTTTTTTTTTTTTTTAGATGGGATGGAAGGAAGACTACTCTTATTTTTAGATAGGATGCACTAGATCAATATTTGTCAAATGAATGGTAAAGATTTAGAACGTAAATTTGTTTTTCATCATGTAGCGAGGTCATAGTAGAGCTCATTTTATTCCCTCCAATGAAGCCATGTTGCACTCATTATTAGACACTATACATGAATTATTACTTATTGTTTAGAAAGCTCATTAGAGGAGGCAGTCTTAAGATGGCAGAGGAATAGGATGGGGAGACCACGATCTCCCCCACAAATTCATCAAAAGAACATTTAAACGCTGAGTAAATTCCACAAAGCAACTTCTGAATGCCGGCAGATGACATCAGGCACCCAGAAAAGCAGCCCATTGTCTTCGAAAGGAGGTAGGAAAAAATATGAAAGACAAAAGAGGTAGGGATGGAGCTCCATCCGGGGAAGAGAGTCTTAAAAAGAGAGAAGTTTCCAAACACCAGGAAACACTCTCACTGCCAGGTCTGTGGCGAGCCTTGGAACCACAGAGGGCAACATAATTGGGAGGAAAAATAAATAAATAGTTAAAACCCACAGATTATGTGCCCAACAGTAACTCCCCCAGCGGAGAAGCAGCCCAGACGCCTGCACCCGCCACAGGTAAGCGGGGGCTGGGCAGGGAGGGGCAGGCTGCATTGCTTAAAGACTGGGCCTGAATGCCACGAGGGCAATCTGAGGTAACTAACTTGGGCTAGTAAATAAGACTGTGGGATAGCTACCACGCGAAAAACCCTAACTTAAGACACCGTCAGGCCCGCTCACAGAACAAAGAACTGAAGAGAGCTAGCTGGCTGCAGACCATCTCCCTCCGGTGACAGGCAGCGAGAGCCGGAAGGGGGCAATCACAGCCCCAGAGAGGCATTATCTACCAAACTGCAAGCAGGCTTCTTTGCTAATTAAGACGTCTTGGGGTTCTGGACGGTCAACATCCACCTGAGAAGGTGTGCCGGAGGGTCGGGGGAGGCAATAAGTCACAGTGACCGCGCTTGCCAAACACCTGATCACCTGAACTGCTCGGACCTGGGAAGGGCACAGAACGCAGGCTCAACCGAGTCTGCACCTCTGAGGACTACCCGAGTGCCTGAACCTGAGCGTCTCAAACCTGGGAGGTGCATGCAGCCCAGGGCCGGCCTCAGACGGTTCCTGGCAGAGCAACCTAGAGCCTGAGCAGTGTGGGCAGGGAGGGCACATGCACCATGAGTGGGGGCAGGCCCAGTGTGGCTGAGACACTGCGAGCACACGCCAGTGTTATTTGTTTGCAGCGTTCCTCCCTCCCCACAGCGCAACCGAACAAATGAGCCTAAAAAAGTGTCCACCACCGCCCCCTTGTGTCAAGTCGGAAATCAGACACTGAAGAGATCAGCAAACAGAAGAAGCTAAAACAGAGGGACCCGCCTTGGAAGTGACAGGTGCAATAGATTAAAACCCTGTAGTTAGTACGACCACATAGGAAGGGGCCTATAGATCTTGAGAAATATAAGCTGGACTAAAGAACTATGAAAATGAACTGACCCCACACTGCCCACAACAACACCAGAGAAAGTCCTAGATATATTTTTACTATCATTCTTTTCTTTTTTATTTTTTTTTAAATTTTAAGTCCTCTATTACTCCTTTAATTTTCATTTTTATAACCTACTATTATTTTTCAAAAAAAGAGATGCTAATTTTTAAAGCAAACTTCATATATATATATATATATATAGATAGATAGATAGATAGATATTATAATTTTCTGTGACTTTTTTTCCTTTTCTTTAACATTGTATTTTTGAAAATCCAACCTCTACTCTAGATTTTTAATCTTTGCTTTTTGGTATTTGTTATCAATTTTGTACCTTTAAGAACCCAATCTTCAGTATCCATTTTTACTTAGGAGCAAGATTATTGGCTTGACTGCTCTCTCCCCCTTTGGACTCTCCTTTTTCTCTACCAGGTCGCCTCTATCTCCTCCCTCCCCCTTCTTTTCTCTACCCAACTCTGTGAATCTCCTTGTGTGTTCCAGATGGTGGAGAACACTTAGGGAACTGATTACTGGCTAGATCTGTCTCTCTCCTTTTGATTCCCCCCTTTCCTCCTCCTTGTCACCTCTGTCTCCTTCCTCCCTCTTCTCTTCTCTGTATAACTCCGTGAACATCTCTGAGCAGTCCAGACTGTGGAGCACACATAAGGAAGTGATAACTGGCTAGCCTGCTCTCTCCTCTTTTGATTCCACCTCATCTCATTCGGGTCACCTCTAACTCCCTCCTCCCTCTTCTTTTCTCCATGTAACTCTGTGAACCTCTCTGGGTGTCCCTCACTGTGGAGAAACTTTTCATCTTTAACCTAGATGTTTTATCAACAGTGCTGTATAGATGGAGAAGTCTTGAGGCTACTGTAAAAATAAGACTGAAAACCAGAAGCAGGAGGCTTAGTCCAAATCCTGAGAACACCAGAGAACTCCTGACTCCAGGGAACATTAATCGACAGGAGCTCATCAAATGCCTCCATACCTACACTGAAACAAAGCACCTCCCAAGGGCCAATAAGTTCCAGAGCAAGACATACCACACAAATGCTCCAGAAACACAGGAACACAGCCCTGAGCTTCAATAAAGAGGCTGCCCAAAGTCACTTCAAACACACTGACATCTCAAAACTCATTACTGGACATTTCATTGCATGCCAGAGAGAAGAAATCTAGCTCCACCCACCAGAACATGGACACAAGCTTCCCTAACCAGGAAACCTTGACAAGCCACCTATACAACCCCACCCACAGCAAGGAAATTCCACAATAAAGAGAACTCCACAAACTGCCAGAATACAGAAAGGCCATCCCAAACACAGCAATATAAACAAGATAAAGAGACAGAGGAATACCTAGCAGATAACGGAACAGGATAAATGCCCACGAAACCAAACAAAAGAGAAAGAAATAGGGAATCTACCTGATAAAGAATTCCAAATAATGATAGTGAAAATTATTCAAAATCTTGAAAACAAAATGTAGTTACAGATAAATAGCCTGGAGACAAGGATTGAGAAGATGCAGAAAGGTTTAACAAGGACCTAGAAGAAATAAAAAAAGAGACAGTATATATAATGAATAATGCAATAAATGAGATCAAAAACACTCTGGAGGCAACAAATAGTAGAATAACAGAGACAGAAGATAGGATTAGTGAAGCAGAAGACAGAATGGTAGAAATAAATGAATGAGAGAGGAAAAAAGAAAAACGAATTAAAAGAAATAAGGACAATCTCAGAGACCTCCAGGACAATGTTAAATGCCCCAACATTCGAATCATAGGAGTCCCAGAAGAAGAAGACAAAAAGAAAGACCATGAGAAAATACTTGAGGAGATAATAGTTGAAAACTTCCCTAAAATGGGGAAGGAAATAATCACCCAAGTCCAAGAAACCCAGAGAGTCCCAAACAGGATAAACCCAAGGCAAAACACCCCAAGACACATATTAATCAGATTAACAAAGATCAAACACAAAGAACAAATATTAAAAGCAGCAAGGGGAAAACAACAAACAACACACAAGGGGATTCCCATAAGGATAACAGCTGACCTTTCAATAGAAACTCTTCAGGCCAGGAGGGAATGGCAGGACATACTTAAAGTGATGACAGAAAATAACCCACAGCCCAGATTGCTGTACCCAGCAAGGATCTCATTCAAATATGACAGAGAAATCAAGAGCTTCACAGACAAGCAAAAGCTGAGATAATTCAGCACCACCAAACCAGCTCTCCAACAAATGCTAAAGGATCTTCTCTAGACAGGAAACACAAAAAGGGTGTATAAACTCGAACCCAAAACAACAAAGTAAATGGCAATGGGATGATACTGATCAATAATTACCTTAAACGTAAATGGGTTGAATACCCCAACCAAAAGACAAAGACTGGCTGAATGGATACAAAAACAAGACCCCTATATATGTTGTCTACAAGAGACCCACCTCAAAACAGGGGACACACACAGACTGAAAGTGAAGGGCTGGAAAGAGATATACCACGCAAATAGAGACCAAAAGAAAGCAGGAGTAGCAATACTTATATCAGATAAAATAGACCTTAAAACAAAGGCTGTGAAAAGAGACAAACAAGAACACTACATAATGATCAAAAGATCAATCCAAGAAGAAGACATAACAATTATAAATATATATACACTCAACATAGGAGCACCACAATATGTAAGGCAAGTGTTAACAAGTATGAAAGAGGAAATTAACAATAACACAATAATAGTGGGAGACTTCAACACCCCACTCACACCTATGGATAGATCAACTAAACAGAAAATTAACAAGGAAGCACAAACTTTAAATGATACAATAGACCAGTTAGACCTAATTGATATCTATAGGACATTTTCACCCCAAAACAATGAATTTCACCTTTTTCTCAAGCACACCCGGAACCTTCTCTAGGATAGATCACATCCTGGGCCATAAATCTAGCCTTGGTAAAATCAAAAAAAATTAAATCATTCCAAGCATCTTTTCTGACCACAATGCAGTAAGATTAGATCTCAATTACAGGAGAAAAACTATTAAAAATTGCAACATATGGAGGCTGAACAACATGCTGATGAATAACCAACAAATCACAGAAGAAATCAAAAAAGAAATAAAAATATGCATAGAAACGAGTGAAAATGAAAACACAACAACCCAAAACCTGTGGGACACTGTAAAAGCAGTGCTAAGGAGAAGGTTAATAGCAATACAGGCATATCTCAAGAAACAAGAGAAAAGTCAAATAAAGAACCTAACTCTACACCTAAAGCAACTAGAAAAGGAAGAAATGAAGAACCCCAGGGTTAGTAGAAGGAAAGAAATCTTAAAAATTAGGGCAGAAATAAATACAAAAGAAACCATAGCAAAAATCAACAAAACCAAAAGCTGGCTCTTTGAGAGGATAAATAAAATTGACAAACCATTAGCCAGACTCATCAAGAAACAAAGGGAGAAAAATCAAATCAATAAATTAGAAATGAAAATGGAGAGATCACAACAGACAACACAGAAATACAAAGGATCATGAGACTACTCTTAGCAATTATATGCCAATAAAATGGACAACTTGGAAGAAATGGACAAATTCTTAGAAAAGTACAACTTTCCAAAACTGAACCAGGAATAAATAGAAAATCGTAACAGACCCATCACAAGCATGGAAATTGAAACTGTAATCAGAAATCTTCCAGCAAACAAAAGCCCAGTTCCAGACGGCTTCACAGCTGAATTCTATCAAAAATTTAGAGAAGATCTAACACCTATCGTACTCAAACTCTTCCAGAAAATTGCAGAGGAAGGTAAACTTCCTACTCATTCTATGACTACACCATCACCCTAATACCAAAATCTGACAAAGATGCCACAAAAAAAGAGAACTACAGGCCAATACCACTGACAAACATAGATGCAAAAATCCTTAAAAAAACTCTAGCAATCAGAATCCAACAACACATTAAAAAGATCATACACCATGACCAAGTGGGCTTTATCCCAGTGATGCAAGCATTCTTCAATATCCGCAACTCAATCAACATAATACACCACCTTAACAAATTGAAAAATAAAAGCCGTATGATTATCTCAATAGTTGCAGCGAAAGCCTTTGACAAAATTCAACATCCATTTATGATAAAAACTCTCCAGAAAACAGAAATAGAAGGAACATACCTCAACATAATAACAGCTATATATGACAAACCCACAGCAAACATTATCCTCAACAGTGAAATTATGAAAGCATTTCCCCTAAAGTCAGGAACAAGACAAGGGTGCCCACTTTCACCACTACTATTCAACATAGTTTTGGAAGTTTTGGCCACAGCAATCAGAGCAGAAAAAGAAATAAAAGGAATCCAAATTGGAAAAGAAGAATTAAAACTCTCACTGTTTGCAGATGACATGATCCTCTACATAGAAAACTCTAAAGACTCCACCAGAAAATTACTAGAGGTAATCAATGAATATAGTAAAGTTGCAGGATATAAAACCAACACACAGAAATCCCTTGCATTCCTATACATTAATATTGAGAAAACAGGAAGAGAAATTAAGGAAACAATTCCATTTGCCATTGCAATGAAAAGAATAAAATACTTAGGAATATATCTACCTAAAGAAACTAAAGACCTATATATAGAAAACTATAAAACACTGGTGAAAGAAATCAAAGAGGACACTAATAGATGGAGAAATATACCATGTTTATAGATCAGAAGAATCAATATAGTGAAAATGAGTATACTACCCAAAGCAATCTATAGATTCAATGCAATCCCTATCAAGCTACCAACAGTATTTTTCACAGAGCTAGAACAAATAATTTCACAATTTGTATGGAAATACAAAAACCTCGAATAGCCAAAGCAATCTTGAGAAAGAAAAATGAAACTGGAGGAATCAACCTGCCTGACTTCAGGCTCTACTACAAAGCCACAATCATCAAGACAGTATGGTACTGGCACAAAGACAGAAATATAGATCAATGGAACAAAATAGAAAGCCCAGAGATAAATCCACGCACCTATGGAAACCTTATCTTTGACAAAGGAGGCAAGAATATACAATGGAGAAAAGACAATCTCTTTAACAAGTGGTGCTGGGAAAACTGGTCAACCACTTGTAAAAGAATGAAACTAGAACACTTTCTAACACCATACACAAAAATAAACTCAAAATGGATTAAAGATATAAACCTAAGACCAGAAACTATAAAACTCCTAGAGGACAACATAGACAAAACACTCTCTGACATAAATCACAGCAGGATCCTCTATGACCCACCTCCTGGAATATTGGAAATAAAAGCAAAAATAAACAAATGGGACCTAGTTAAAATCACAAGCTTCTGCACAACAAAGGAAACTATAAGCAAGATGAAAAGACAGCTTTCAGAATGGGACAAAATAATAGCAAATGAAGCAATTGACAAACAACTAATCTCAAAAATATACAAACAACTTCTGCAGCTCAATTCTAGAAAAATAAACGACCCAATCGAAAAAATGGGCCAAAGAACTAAACAGACATTTCTCCAAAGAAGACATACAGATGGCTAACAAACACATGAAAAGCTGATCAACATCACTCATTATCAGAGAAATGCAAATCAAAACCGCAATGAGGTACCATTTTACACCAGTCAGAATGGCTGCTATCCAAAAGTCTACAAGCAAGAAATGCTGGAGAAGGTGTGGAGAAAAGGGTTTACACTGTTTACACTGTTGGTGGGAATGCAAACTAGTTTACACTGTTGGTGGGAATGCAAACTAGTACAGCCACTATGGATTATAGTGTGGAGATTCCTTTAAAAACTGGAAATAGAACTGCCTTATGACCCAGCAATCCCACTTATGGGCATATACACTGAGGAAACCAGAGTTGAAAGAGACACGTGTACCCCAATGTTCATCACAGCACTGTTTATAATAGCCAGGACATGGAAGCAACCTAGATATCCATCAGCAGATGAATGGATGAGAAAGCTGTGGTACATATACATGATGGAGTATTTCTCAGCCATTAAAAAGAATACATTTGAATCCATTCTAATGAGGTGAATGAATCTGAGGCCTATTTTACAGAGTGAAGTAAGCCAGAAAGAAAAACACCAATACAGTATACTAACGCATATATATGGAATTTAGAAAGATGGTAACGATAACCCTGTATGTGAGACAGCAAAAGAGACACAGATGTATGGAACAGTCTTTTGTACTCTGTGGGAGAGGGAGAGGGTGGGTGATTTGGGAGAATGGCATTGAAACGTGTATAATATCATAAATGAAATGAATCGCCAGTCCAGGTTTGATGCAGGATACAGGATGCTTGGGGCTGGTGCACTGGGATGACCCAGAGGGATGGTACGGGGAGGGAGGTGGGAGGGGGGTTCATGATGGGGAACTCGTGTACACCCGTGGCAGATTCTTGTTGATGTATGGCAAAACCAATATTGTAAAGTAATTAGCCACCAATTAAAATAAATAAATTTATATTAAAAAAGAAAGCTCATTAGAGAGTTTTTAAATTGTGGCATTTCATTCTGTGGGACCATCAGTGTTTATGTTTTTGCTCCACCTTGACCTTTACTGTTCCTTAAGTTATTGTTTTGAGCAAAGGGTAAGGTGATTGTACCACTGTAATAATACAATTTGACTCAAGTTGGCATTTAGAAGATCTCTTAAGTGAATATTTTGATCTCCATGTATTTGTTACAATATTTTTATTTGGAATAAATAATGAGCATCCTTTGACTATTAAGTATTATGACTTTTGAACTTTAATCGTATCCATTTAAAACGTGAGATGAAAAGTGGTGCTTTCTCACTGAACTAGACTTTCTTTTTTAGCATATGCAGGAGTTAGAGAAGGATCATAAACATTTTCTAAATGATGAGCAAAGTGAAATTAGACAAGGAATGGTCATGCTGCAAGACAAAATTATCATTGAAGCTGTAAATAGTGTGTATTTAATACCAAGTAATATGGAGGGATGTGAGCATTGGGGTATTTTTTTAATGAAGTGTATATAACAATTACTTAAATAATATGCAGATGTTTAATATTTCTTTCCTTTCCTGGAACAGCTGCAGAATGAGCTGCAAATGCTTAAAAAGTTTCTTCTGTCCCTGTTATTCTGAGGGCTTTGGAGAAAGAGCTTGAACCCAAGTTGTACAATACAAGTGCAACATCAGCCACACTGAACCACATTATTTTAAAAATTTTAGTTGAAGTGGGTACATCTTGTTTATCTTAGCACATTTTTTCAGTGGAAGACCCCCTATGTGTTAAAGCCCATATAAAACCTAAAGAGCTTGTGATTATAATCAGCAATTCTCAAATTATAAGCGTCAAGCTGTCAGCTGTTTTTGTTAGTAACGTTGATGTTTTGTACCTAACACTGTCAAATAAACTTTTAGCAATAAAGGTGATTTAATTCTAGGTTTGGCATCAGAGTGTTCTATATCAGTCCCAGAAGTATAGAAAGAAGAGGAGCCTGGTGGGCTACCGTCCGTGGGGTTGCAAAGAGTCAGACACGACTGAGTGACTAACACTCTCACACCAATTAAAGTAACATTTTGATGTCTCTGTGGAAATGACATATTCACAAGCCCATGTCTCAGCTCGTTGCTCTCCCTTAAGGAAAAAAAAATGAAGAATATAAGATCCATTCTATCTGTACACCCCTTTGTATTTACTCATTAGTTTACAGATCCAATTCCAAAGGAAAAAAATGATTTCAAAGGAAAAATCTACCCCATTGCTTTATAAAAATTATTAAAAGCAACTTACATTTCTGTTTTTGAAGTAACTGAACTGCTAAAATATCAGTAAGAAAACAGACCTAGCTATTGAAATACATAAATATTAGTGCCAAGGCATGGGCTTGTGAATATGTCATTTCCACAGAGACATCAAAATGTTACTTTAATTGGTGTGAGAGTGTTAGTCACTCAGTCATGTCCAACTCTTTGCAACCCCATGGACGGTAGCCCCCCAGGCTCCCCTGTCTATGGAATTCTCCAGGCAAGAATACTGGCATGGGTTGCCATGCCCTTCTCCAGGGGATCTTCCCGACCCAGGGATCGAACCCAGGTCTCCAGCATTGCAGGCAGATTTTTACCATTTGAGCTGGTTCATTATTAAATGACACCTGACCTTAGCATTGATCAAAAGTGTTCCATTAATATATGCATGTATGCCAATTCGCTTCAGTCTCATTTGTGACCCTAGTCTTTGTGACCCTATGGACTGTAGCCCACCAGGCTACTCAGTCCATGGGATTCTCCAGGCAAGAATACTGGAGTGGGTTGCCATGCCCTCCTCCAGGGGATCTTCTCAACTCAGGGATCAAACGCGTGTCTCTTCTGTCTCCTGCATTGGCAGGCAGTTTCTTTACCACTAGTGCCACCTGGGAAGCCCTTGTCAATATATACATACACTTAATTACTTACAGTTAAAATATTTCATGTCTCTAAATTGCCTACAGTGCTTTGTTTTCAAGTTTAACATTCATTGACTATGTGGAACGTTGATTTTTTATTCAGCTAAAAACTTGGATAATTAATTCCTGTGCCTTTTCTTTTGTTTTGGGCATTTTTTACACATAATAGCACAACACTCTCTTCATTTGGACACATGTTATTTAATAAACATGGCATTGTTTCAGAATATATTGAAAGGAGTCAGTTAAACATCTTTTTCCAAGTTACTCAAATTGCTTTCTTGACCCATACAAAACAATATATTCCCATTTGGAGGAGAGGAGTGACTCTCTCCTGGTTTTCTGTGTGTTTTTCCCTTTAATTCTGGCCCTATATACCAGCCTCCTCTTTAAGGTTTTGCAAGATTTTAAAAAACAAGCTCGTATAGATTCTCCTTTTCTGACTCGAATGACGTGTGTCCCATGGACTGTGGCCTGCCAGGCTCCTTATGTCCATGGGATTTCCCAGGCAAGAATATTGGAGTGGGTTGCCATTTCCTTCTCCAGGGGATCTTCCCAACCCAGGGATTGAACCCAGGTCTCCTGCATTAGCAGGTGGTTTCTTTACCACTGAGCCACCTGGGAAGCCACCTTTGGTGACCATTTTTCTTTTTCCATCAGCACTTTTCTTTCATGTCACCTGTGCCTTAGCCGGTATTTTATTTTTCACAAGAGGGAACGTTTTGTGTCCACTGTTCTTTGACAATGAGATTTTAACTCAGAATATCAGGACAAGTGGCCCTAAAGCAAATGTAAACACTCATTTTTCCCCCTTTGAACTGGTAAGACCAATTTCTTTTACTGAATACAAATTTCAGAAAAACCACAGTTTGAGTTTCTAAATCCTAGTTGGTAGACTAATGTACATATTTTCTTTTGTTTCATAGTAATTAAACACCTGCTTTGCAAACATCAAGGAAATCCTTTCTTCTCATATCCTTTGACTGGAGAACTGCAGTGCTATAAGGCATGTGCTTAGGTAGTATCACGACTTATAGCATTCAAAGTAAGTGTCACCCTTTTGCTGCAATCAAAGTAAGTGAGGCAGAAATCCTTCATGTCCTGGATTTTTATCTAACCCTTCAGCAACAAAACCCCAAATGTATAATAAGGATTTCTCTTCTGACACAGAGATTGCTAAAATTTTGACCACAGAAGTTCCCTTCTTATCCTCAGGATTAACATTGAGTTTTGGAGCTGTATTTCTGATTACATGTCCAGGCTGCTGCACTCTCATTCTGATCATACATCTGAGCCCAAATGTTGGTGATTACAGTGGAGGCTTCTTGTCGTCTCCTTCAGCTACTACTCAGTCACTGAGGTTATGAACCTGATCAGGTGCTTGATGACACGATGTCTAGAACACATTACAATGAAGGTGTGTTGAAATTTACAGACACAAAACACTAAATGTGGCATCATACAAATGATGCAATGACCTTTGCAAACAAACAAACAAAAAAATATAAAAGGTTTCATGGTCTGTCTTTCCTGAAGCAGTGGCTATTTTCCTGCTATCCCTTAAATCTCAAACTGTGGCCTAAATTTATTTTCACTGAAAATAGGACATTTTAGAACAGTGTCCTGTATTTCAAAATATATGAACCTCACTGAGGTTGCATGGAATACACAGGGCATTTCCACACAGTTACAGAGACTGAGTTACAGAGGTAAAAGGACTAGGCTGAAATGCTAAAGCTTGAAAGACATAAAATCCAATACTTCGGTCTCCAGATTCTGTCAACTGTATGCTGTGCAAGGAAACCACAGATCTTTAACCTGAAGGGTCCATCAGTCATTAACATGTAATCATCTCATTTGGTCAGAGAATTATCTTCTTCTTTTGAGGTTATTTCTAAAAAGGCCAAAGTCTTGGAATAAACACCATAGTTGAGGGGAGGCAGATACAAAGCTGTGATGCATACAAAATTTAGAGGAAGGCTCAAGGCTAGCTCTTGAGGAAATTAGCCCATAAACCAAGGACAAGTGGTTTCCTTCAGCAACTGAAGTCCCAGAGAAAAAGGAGCCTCCCGGCTCCACCTTTTGAAGAGGGGCTTCTCCTGACCCAGTAGGGAGAAACATTCATATCACCTCCTTGACTTTACCTGAGTAACTCCATCTTGCTTCCCACCACCCTTTTAGATCAAGGTATAATTCACGTATCACACCATGTTCATTTCAAGTGTACAATGTAATGATTCCGTATTTTTATATATTGCAAAATGATTAGCATAATGCATCTAATTAGCATACTTTACCTTTTCTCTGAGGCTGGAACTTGGTCCCATGCAGAGGTACTAGGGATAACTAGGGGCATGCCCCCTTTATTCGACTCACACATCATTTTACAGAAGAAGCAAGTCTGACTTACATAGGGTTTGCATCCTCAGCTCACCATAGCACCTACTACTAGGGCACACCAGGCCAATTCACTCCTTTACAAAATTGGCTTTGGAATTTTTTTCCTACCTGATTTTAAGCTGTGTTTTACCAATTCCATATGGTAGTCCACATCTAAGTACATAAAGGAAATTCTAAGGTGACTATCTATCAGATATTTTGAATAATCACCTCTATGTATTAAATTTGGATTGCTTTTAGCATTAAACGTATGTTTCGGGGGGTTAGAAAATCAAATATTCTGGTTTCCAGACACTTTTAAGAATACTGCCTGAAGAGCTGTTTTGTGCATCACCTCAGAGGATTAAATAGTTACATCTCACCACTACAAGAAGAATGGAAGACCTTTGGAGAGATTAAGAATGGACATTAATTTGTTGATTTATTTCAGGAATAGTGTAACCATGCTAAAGTGAAGGATAATCATGTGTCTTCCAATGGTTTGTGAACCTGTCACCCTGTGACAGACAGGGTGAGGTGTTTCAAATTACCCACAGATTCACTGCAGGGCATCTTTTCCTGCACTTTCTTATGTGTTAGTGTAATAGTAGCAGCTTGAGAAAGGTCAGCGAGACAGAGAAAAATGCAAGACAACTGTTCAGAACACTGTGAATTGAAGAGCAAATGTAAGTGTAACACATCCCAGCAAAATGTGAAATTTGATAATGCTGCATTTTCCTATATGGAGGTGTTTGTTACCAACACTGATTGTTTTACCTCAGATGGCCAGGTTACTCTTTCAAGCACTAAAATTCTGTATTTTATAGTCATTTTGGAAAATATATGTGTAACTCACATCCCTTCATTAAGCACAGTGTAATTAAAACAAATTTAACCTTTTCTTGGTGACCCAGAGTCATCATCATGAATACAAATTATGTGCTCTTCTCAGGCACCTACAGATCTATAGGGCTGCTTGTTTCTTTCACAAAGTGGTCTCAGAACCCTGAACTTGGCAGTCCTGTCTGTTTTTGTTTATTCAATAGTGTACAGTTATATTTTTAAAAAATCATTGATTTATTTTAATTGGAAGATACTTATTTACAATATTGTGATGCTTCTTCCATACGTCAATATGAGTCGGCCATAGGTATCCATTTGTCCCCTTCATCCTGAAAACCCCCTCCCAACTCCCTCCCCACCCTATCCCTCCACGTTGTTACAGAGCACCAGCTTTGGGTGCCCTGCGTCATATATCAAACTCGCAGTGCTTATCTATTTTACATGTGGTGATATATATGTTTCTGTGCTATTCTCTCAAATCATTCCATCCTCTCCTTGTCCCACTGAGTCCAAAAGTCTGTCCCTTACGTCTGTGTCTCCTTTGCTGCCCTGCATGTAGGATCATTGGTACCATCTTTCTAAATTCCATATATATGCATTAATATATGGTATGTGTCTTTCTCTTTCTTACTTACTTCACTCTGTGTAATAGGCTCTAGGTTCATCTACCTCATTAGAACTGACTAAAATACATTCCTTTTTATAGTTGAGTAATATTCCATTGTGAATATGTACCACAACTTCCTTATCCATTCATCTGTTGATAGACATCGAGGTTGCTTCCATGTCCTAGCTATTGCAAATAGTGCTGCAGTGAAACCAGAGTTGGAAAAGACACACACACCCCAGTGTTCACTGTGGCAGACAGTTCTTGATGCATCAAGTCCCCACCTCTGCTAGCACTGCCGCCATCTAACTTGATGTTATATCTGCTGCAAGCCGGCAATCATTCTACAATGGTAACAAGCTTGTCTGTATACCTGTGGGAGAGTAAAATTATTTAGACATCTTTCACCATTTTTTGGGGGGAGGGGGTTGCTGGGTGGGAGAAAAGTGCAGTTCCTTTTGAGGTACCCAATTGTGCATTCAAGGGAATAGGTTGTTGGAAGCTTGACCTCCATCTTCCAACAGCTTCTACTGTGTGTAATATACAATAAAATGATTTACAGATTATAAGAAGCAATTCTAACTATAGTTCAGAAACACTTACTCTATAGATTATAGAGACTGAGGTTGTTGATGTCTCACAGAAGTGGTTTTTAAGCATAGGGGCACCCAGACATCTGTTAAAAATAAAATCAGACCTTTTTAGGCAATTGCTTACCATTGCTACCAGTGGAACAATACATTCATCTACAGAATTAGAAAAGTATTACATTAGTCTAAAAATAAAAGACCTGGCCAGTAAACACAGTGGCTTAAAGACACAGTGTGCTTTTGATGGTGTGAGGTACATATAAGGAAGTAAGCATATTATACACCTGTGAGTTCACATTCATGTAATTTGATGAAAATCACTGTGTGTTTATTTCAGTAACAAATTTTAACTGTTTTACCTTTTATTTTTAGGGCTGAGTATTACTTCCCACTAACTGATTCAAATTCAGACAGGCAAAGGATAAAGAGACCGTTTAATCTGACACCTGATATGGGGATGCATGAGTGCGTTCTCAGTCCCTCATTCATGTCCGACTGTTTGTGACCCCATGGACCGTAGCCCGCCAGGCTCCTCTGTCCATGGAATTTTCCAGGCAAGAATGCTGGCGTGGGTAGTCATTTTGTCCTCCAGGGGATCCTCCTGACCCAGGGATCAAACCCACGTCTCTTACCTCTCCTGCATTGGCAGGTGGGTTCTTTTACCACTAACACCACCTGGGAAGGCCCTGTTGGCTCGGATGGTAAAGAATCTGCCTGCAATGCAGGAGACTTGGGTTTGATCCCTGGGTCTGGAAGATCCCCTGGAGAAGGGCATGGTTACCCTCTCCAGTATTCTTGCCTGGAGAATTCCATGGACAGATACGGGAATACTGATACCCAAACCACTCAAATGCATGACTGAGTAACCTATTAAGGTTTCTTATACATGATTCCTTGATACCAGATAATTGTAATGGATAAAAACAGTTAAAGCGATAAATAAAGAACTTACTCTAAGGGGGGAAGTCTGTCTACCCAAATACATTAACACATAGTGCAGTCTCACAGTTTCCATGGAGCACAACCAACCAGGCATTTATTGTGTGACGTCATCACAGAGGAAAACCTGCCTCTTGTGCAAGCAGTTTCCAGCCTTTTGTCCCAGAAATAAGGACTTTATATCGTGAGTCACTCATTAGAAGGGTTTCTCACCACCAGTTGTGTATGTCTTAAGCAAGGACACACTCAGACACTGGGGTGTCAAGGTAAGGAAGCTTTTCAGACACACTAGTTGCTGACTTCTTACAGCTCTTTATTGCCAGACAGATGTTTGGGTGACAGGACGCTGGTGCCCCTAAGGGATACAGTAGAAGGTCAGCATGACACTGACATTCATTGCATCTCTCCTACTCCAGTGGTGGTGGTGGTTTGTTGGCCAAGTCGTGTCCGACCCTTGCAACCCCATGGTCTGTAGCTCACCAGGCTCCTCTTCCCATGGGATTTCCCAGGCAAGAATACTGGAGTGGGTTGCCATTTCCTCTCCAGGGGATCTTCCCAACTGCAGGTGGTATGCAATAGCGCATACAGTAAGGTGAACCACATAGCCTAAAGGAGTAACCAGACCAGATCTATGCATTCTAGATTTCCACAGAGCCTCATGGTATTATTCAGAGATCATGTAGGTTTGGGTCAATCTCGTGTACACAGTGTTTTATGTCAGTGAACGCCTAGCAGAAATGAAAAGTATTTACTCTATACATATTTTGCCAACTGGTTGCTAGTTAATACATTGTTGCCCAGATCTCTAAAATGTGCTTCAGTTCAGTTCAGTCACTCAGTCATAACCGACTTTTCAGACCCTATCAACTGCAGCATGCCAGGCCTCCCTGTCCATCACTAACTCCTGGGCCTTGCTCAAATCCTTGTCCATCAAGGCGGTGATGCCATCCAACCATCTCATCCTCTGTCATCCCCTTCCACTTCCGCCTTCACTCTTTCTCAGACTCAGGGTCTTTTCCAATGAGTCAGTTCTTTGCATGAGGTGGCCCAAGTATTGGGGTTTCAGCTTGAACATCAGTCCTAATGAATATTCAGGACTAATTTCCTTTATGATGGACTGATTGGATCTCCTTGCAATCCAAGGACTCTCAAGAGTCTTCTCCAACACCACAGTTCAAAAGCATCCATTCTTCAGTGCTCAGCTTTCTTTATGGTCCAACTCTCACATCCATACATGACTAGTGGAAAAAACAAAGTTTTGACTAGATGGACCTTTGTCAGCAAAGTAATGTCTCTGCTTTTTAATATGCTGTCTAGGTTGGTCATAGCTTTTCTTCCAAGGAGCAAGTGTCTTAATTTCACGGCTGCAGTCACCACCTACAGTGATTATGGAGCCCAAGAAAAAAGTCCGTCACTGTTTTCATTGTTTCCCCATCTATTTGCCATGAAGTGATGGGTCCAGATGCCATGATCTTTGTTTTTGAGGGTTGAGTTTTAAGCCAGTTTTTTCACTCTCCTCTTTCACTTTGATGAAGAGGCTCTTCAGTTACTCTTCCTTTTCTGCCATAAGGGTGGTGTCATCTGCGTATCCGAGGTTATTGATATTTCTCCTGGCAATCTTGATTCCAGCTTGTGCTTCATCCAGCCTGACATTCCTATGATGTACTCTGCATCTAAGTTAAATAAGCAGGGTGACAATATATAGCCTTGACATACTCCTTTCCCAATTTGGAACCAGTCCATTGTTCCATGTTCTGCTCTAACTGTTGCTTCTTGACCTGCATGCAGATTTCTCAGGAGGCAGGTAAGGTGGTCTGGTATTCCCATCTCTTGAAGAATTTTCCACTCTCTTTTGTAATCCACACAGTCAAAGGCTTTTGCATAGTCAATAAAGCAGAAGTAGACGTTTTTCTGGAACTCTTGCTTTTTCTGTGATCCAACAGGTGTTGCCAATTTGATCTCTGGTTCTATAAAAATGTCCAAATCAGTGATTAGCAGGAGTTTAGCTCTGCCCTGGAGTGTTGCCCACACATCACCCCTCCCCTCTCTCACTCTCTCTGTCGCTGTCTCTCTGTTTTTTGCATTCTGACTTCAAGTGTCTGAAATGTAAAATTCTACAAGGCAACCTATTACACTTTTATCCATGTGAGTCAGGATTCTCTTAGCACTGCTCCTCCAGAACAGATAAAGAGACAAACTAAGTGTTGATTCTCACTAAATCCAGAACCATCTGTGTGCATTAAAACAGCTTTATTCTTGCTTATTTGTAGAGCATAAAATGGTGGTATTCTCTATGCCATATGACTACTGGGAGTGTCAGATGAAACAGTGAGGGTGAAATGTGTAGGCACAAATTACGTGCAGAATAAATGTTAGTTGTTAGTGACCCATAGCCTCATTAATCTTCTGAACACCATGAACACTTAACTAGGAGACTATCATTCAGCTATGTGGATAAAATATGTGGTATCCAACCAATTTGGGTTAATTTTCCCATCAGTTTTCTTGTTATGTAAAGGTTGAGTTCGTGACCGTGGCCTCCTATGAACCCACATTTTTTCTCCTTTTTAAAAAATTTATATATTTTTTATTGAGATAATTGCTTTACAGAATTTTGTTGTTTTCTGTCAAATGTCAACATGAATCAGTCATAGGTATACATATATCCCCTCCCTTTTGAAACTCCCTCCCATCTCTCTCCCCATCCCACCCCTCTAGGTTGATACAGAGCCCCTGTTTGAATTTTCTAAGACACACAGCAAATTCCTGTTGGCTATTTTACATATGGTAATGTAAGTTTGCATGTTATTCTTTCCATACATCTCACCCTCTCCTCCCTGATCCCCAGGTCCACAAGTCTATTCTCTATGTCTGTTTCTCCACTGTTGCCCTGTAAATAAATTCTTCAGTACCATTTTTCTAGATTCCGTATATATGCATTAGAATACGATGTTTATCTTTCTCTTTCTGACTTACTTCACTCTATACAATAGGTTCTAACTTCATCCACTTCATTAAAACTGACTCATATGTGTTCCCTTTTACGGCTGAGTAATATTCCATTGTGTATATGTACCACGACTTCTTTATCCATTCATCTGTTGATGGACATCTAGGTTGCTTCCATGTTCTAGCTACTGTAAAAAGTGCTACAATGAACAATGGGATACATGTGTATTTTTCAATTTTTGTTTCCTTAGGGTATATACCCAGGAGGGGGATTGCTGGGTCATATGGTGGTTTTATTCCTAGTTTTTTAAGGAATCTCCATACCGTCTTCCATAGTGGCTGTATCAACTTACATTCCCACCAACAGTACAAGAGTGTTCCCTGTTCTCCACACCCTCTCCAGTACTTATTCTTTGTAGACATTTTGATGATGGCCATCTGACCAGTGTGAAGTGATATCTCATTGTATTTTTGATTTGCATTTCTCTAATAATGAGCGATGTTGTGCATCTTTTCATGTGTTTGTTAGCCATCTGCATGTCTTCTTTGGAGAAATGTATGTTTACGTCTGTTTCCCACTTTTTGATTGGGTTGTTTGTTTTTCTGGTATTGAGTTGTATGAGCTGCTTGTACATTTTGGAAATTAATCCTTTGGCAGTTGTTTCAGTTGCTATTATTTTCTCCCATTCTGAGGGTTGTCTTTTCACTTGGCTTATAGTTTCCTTTGCTGTGCAAAAGCTTTTAAGTTTAATCAGGCCCCACTTGTTTACTTTTGTTTTTATTTCCATTACTCTAGGAGGTTAGTCATAGAGGATCTTGCTTTGACTTATGTCATCTAGTGTTCTGCCTATGTTTTCCTCTAAGAGTTTCTGGTCTTCCACTTAGGTCTTTAAACCATTTTATCTTTGTGTATGGTGGTAGGAAGTGTTCTAATTTCACTCTTTTACATGTAGCTGTCCAGTTTTCCCAGCACCATTTACTGAAGAGGCTGTCTTTGCTCCATTGTATATTCTTGCCTCCTTTGCCAAAAATAAGGTACCCACAGGTGCACAGGCTTATTTCTGGGCTGTCCATCTTGTCCCATTGGTCTGTATTTCTGTTTTTGTGCCAGTACCATACAGTCTTGATGACTGTAGCTTTTAGTATAATCTGAAGTCAGGAAGGTTGATTCCTCCAGCTCCATTCTTCTTTCTCAAGACTGCTTTGGCTATTTGGGGTCTTTTGTGTTTCCATATGAATTGTGAAATTGTTTGTTCTAGTTCTGTGAAAAATGCCATTGGGAATTTGCTAGGGGTAATATTGAATCTGTAGATGGTGTTTTGTAGTACAATCATTTTCACAATATTGATTCTTCTTACCCAGGAACATGGAAAATCTCCCCAACTGTTTATGTCATCTTTGATTTTTTTCTCATTCAGTTCAGTTCAGTGGCTCAGTCGTGTCCAACTCTTTGCAAACCCATGGACTGCAGCACGCCAGGCCTCCCCATCCATCACCAACTCCCGAAGTTTACCCAAACTTATGTCCATTGAGTCAGTGATACCATCCAACAAGCTCATCCTCTGTCGTCCCCTTCTGCTCCTGCCTTCAATCTTTCACAGCATCAGGGTCTTTTCCAGTGAGTCAGTTCTTAGCATCAGGTGTCCAAATATTGGAGTTTCAGCTTCAGCATCAGTCCTTCCAATGAATATATATGCAGGACTGATTTCCTTTAGGATGGACTGGTTGGATCTCCTTGCAATCCAAGGGACTCTCAAGAGTCTTCTTCAACACCACAGTTCAAAAGCATCAATTCTTCGGTGCTCAGCTTTCTTTATAGTACAATTATCACATCCATACATGACTACTGGAAAAACCATAACCTTGACTAGATGGACCCTTGTTGGCAAAGTAATGTCTCTGCTTTTTAATATGCTGTCTAGGTTGGTCATAACTTTCCTTCCAAGGAGTAAGCGTCTTTTAATTTCATGGCTGCAATCACCATCTGCAGTGATTTTGGAGCCTAAAAAATAAAGTCAGCCACTGTTTCCACTGTTTCCCCATCTATTTCCCATGAAGTGGTGGGACCAGATGCCATGATCTTCGTTTTCTGAATGTTGAGCTTTAAGCCAACTTTGTCACTCTCCTCTTTCACTTTCATCAAGAGGCTTTTGAGTTCCTCTTCACTTTCTGCCATAAGGTGGTGTCATCTGCATATCTGAGGTTATTGATATTTCTCCCGGCAATCTTGATTCCAGCCTGTGCTTCTTCCAGCCCAGCATTTCTCATGACGTACTCTGCATATAAGTTAAATAAGCAGGGTGACAGTATACAGCCTTGATGTACTCCTTTTGCTATTTGGAACCAGTGTGCTGTTCCACGTCCAGTTCTAACTCTTGCTTCCTGACCTGCATATAGGTTTCTCAAGAGGCGGGTCAGGTGGTCTGGTATGCCCATCTCTTTCATAATTTTCCACAGTTTACTGTGATCCATACAGTCAAAGACTTTGGCATAGTCAATAAAGCAGAAGTAGATGTTTTTCTGGAACTCTTGCTTTTTCAGTGATCCAGTGGATGTTGGCAATTTGGTCTCTGGTTCCTCTGCCTTTTCTAAAACCAGCTTGAACATCTGGAATTTCATGGTTCACATACTGTTGAAGCCTTGCTTGGAGACTTTTGAGCATTACTTTGCTAGCATGTGAGATGTGTGCATTTGTGCAGTAGTTTGAGCATTCTTTGGCAATACCTTTCTTTGGAATTGGAATGAAAACTGACCTTTTCCTGTCCTGTGGCCACCGCTGAGTTTTCCAAATTTGCTGGCATATTGAGTGCAGCACTTGCACAGCATCATCTTTTAGGATTTGAAATAGCTCAGCTGGAATTCCATCACCTCCACTAGCTTTGTTCGTAATGATGCTTCCTAAGGCCCCCTTGACTTCACATTCCAGGATGCTTGGCTCTAGGTGGGTGATCACACCATTGTGATTATCTGGGTCGTGAAGATCTTTTTTGCGTAGTTCTGTGTATTCTTGCCACCTCTTCTTAATATGTGCTGCTTCTTTGAGGTTTATAACTTTTCTGTCCTTTATTGAGCCCATGTTTGCATGAAATATTCCCTTAGTATCTATAATTTTCTTGAAGAGATCTCTAGTCTTTCCCACTCTTGTTTGCCTCTATTTCTTTGCACTGATCACTGAGGAAAGATTTCGTATATCTCCTGGCTATTCTTTGGAACTTTACATTCAAATGGGTATATCCTTCCTTTTCTCCTTTGCTTTTGGTTTCTCTCTCTCTCTCTATTTTTTTTTTTTTTTTCTGGCTTCTTTTCTTTCATTAAGTTCAGTTCATTTCAGTCGCTCAGTCGTGTCCAACTCTTTGTGACCCCATGAATCGCAGCACGCCAGGCCTCCCTGTCCATCACCATCTCCCGGAGTTCACTCAAACTCACGTCCATCGAGTCGGTGATGCCATCCAGCCATCTCATCCTCTGTCGTCCCCTCTTCCTCCTGCCCCCAATCCCTCCCAGCAACAGAGTCTTTTCCAGTGAGTCGACTCTTCACATGAGGTGGCCAAAGTACTGGAGTTTCAGCTTTAGCGTCATTCCTTCCAAAGAACACCCAGAACTGACCTCCTTTAGAATGGACTGGTTGGATCTCCTTGCAATCCAAGGGACTCTCAAGAGTCTTCTCCAACACCACACTTCAAAAGCATCAATTCTTCAGCAATCAACTTCCTTCACAATCCAACTCTCACATCCATACATGACTACTGGAAAAACCATAGCCTTGACTAGATGGACCTTTGTTGGCAAAGTAATATCTCTGCTTTTCAATATGCTATCTAGGTTGGTCATAACTTTTCTTCCAAGGAGTAAGCGTCTTTTAATTTCATGGCTGCAATCACCATCTGCAGTGATTTGGAGCCCCCAAAAATAAAGTCTGACACTGTTTCCACTGTTTCCCCATCTATTTCCCATGAAGTGAATTTTCTATGTACAGTTCTTTTGTCTCCTTAGGTAAGTTTATTCTTAGATATTTAATTCTTTTTGTTCCAATGCTGAATGGGATTGATTCCTTGATTGCTCTTTCAGATTTTTCATTGTTAATATATAGAAATGCAAGTGATTTCTGCATATTGATTTTGTATCCTGCAACTTTGCTAAATTTCCTGATTAGTTCTAGTAATTTTCTGATACTATCTTTAGGGTTTTCTATGTACAGTATCATGCCATCTGTGAACATTGAGAGCTTTACTTCTCTTCTGATCTGGATTCCTTTTGTTTCTTTTTCTTCTCTGATTGCTGAAGCTAGGGCTTCCAGAATTATGTTGAATAATAGTGGCGTAAGTGGACACCCTTGTCTTCTTCCTGATCTTAGGGGGTATGCTTTCAGTTTTTCACCATTGAGAATAATGTTTGCTGTAGGCTTATCACATACAGCCCTTATTATGTTGAGGTAGGTTCCTTCTATGCCCATTTTTTGAAAAGTTTTAATCATAAATGAGTGCTGAATTTTGTCAAAGCTTTTTTCTGCATCTATTGAGATGATCATATGGTTTTTATCCTTCAATATGTTCATATGTTGTATCACATTGACTGATTTGCATATATTGAAGAACCGTCGCATCCCTAGAATAAGCCCAACTTGATCATGGTGTAAGAGCGTTTTGATGTGTTGCTGAATTTTGTTTGCTAAAATTTTGTTGAGGATTTTTGCATCTATGTTCATCAGTGATATTGGCCTGAAGTTTTCTTTTTGTGTGTTGTCTTTGTCTGGTTTTGGTATCAGGGTGATGGTGGCCTCGTGGAATGAGTTTGGAATTGTTCCTTCCTCTGCAGTTATTTTTTTTTTTTAGTCTATATATATATATGTGTGTGTGTGTGTGTGTGTTTAATATACTCTGTCACAGGACTCTTCACTGTTGTTGCTTTTTAAATTTATTATTATTATTATTTTTACTTTACAATATTGTATTGGTTGGCAAAACCTCTGCAGTTTTTTGAAAGAGTTTTAGAAGGATAGGCATTAGCTCTTCTCTAAATGTTTGATAGAATTCTCCTGGGAAGCCATCTGGTCCTGGGCTTTTGTTTTTTGGGAGATTTTTGATCACAGATTCAATTTCACTGCTTGTAATGTAGTTGTTCATAATTTCTGTTTCTTCCTGGGTCAGTCTTAGAAGATTGGAGTGTTCTAAGAATCTGTCCATTTCTTCCAGGTTATCTATTTTATTGCCATATAGTTGTTCATAACAGTCTCTTATAATCCTTTGTGTTTCTGCATTGTCTGTTGTAACTTCTCCTTTTTCATTTCTAATTCTGTTGATTTGACTCTTCTCTTTTTCTTGATGAGTCTAGCTAAAGGTTTGTCAATTTTATCTTCTAAAAAAATGAGATTTTAGTTTTATTAATCTTTACTATTGTTTCTTTCATTTATTTCTGCTCGGATCTATGATTTCTTTGCTTCTACTAATTTGGTGGGGGGGGGGGGGTGGTGGTTGTTCTTCTTTCTCCAGTTGTTTTAGGTGTAAAGTTAGGTTGTCTGTTCGATGTTTTTCTTGTTTCTTGAGGAAGGATTGTATTGCTATAAACTCCTTCTTAGAACTACTTTTCCTACATCCCATCGGTTTTGAGTTGTCGTGTTTCCATTGTCATTTGTTTCTAGAAGATTTTTATTTCCCTTTTGATTTCTTCAGTAACCTGTGGGTTATTTAGAAATGTGTTGTTTAATCTCCATGTGTTTGTATTTCTGACATTTTTTTTTTCTTATAATTGATATCTGGTCTCATAGCATTGTAGTCAGAGAAGATGCTTGATGATTTCAATTTTTTTCAATTTACTGAGGTTTGATTTGTGACCCAAGATGTTGTCTCTCCTGGAGAATGTTCCATGGGCACTTGAGAAGGTGCATTCTTCTGCATTTGGATGGAATGTCCTGAAGATATCAATGAGATCCATCTCATCTAAAGTATTATTTAAGACTAGTGTTACCTTATTAATTTTGTGTTTTGATGATCTGTCCATTGGTGTGAGTGGGGTGTTAAAGTCTCCTACTATTATTGAGTTACTGTCAATTTCTCCTTTTATGTCTGTTACTGTTTGTATTATGTATTGAGGTGATCCTATGTGGGTGCATAGATATGTACAATTGCTATGTCTTCCTCTTGGGTTGACCCTTTGAGCATTATGTAGTGTCTTTCCTTATCTCTTGTAGTCTTCTTTACTTTAAAATCTATTTTGTCTGATATGAGGATTGCTACTCCAGCTTTCTTTTGCTTCCCATTTGCATATAATATATTTTTCCATCCTCTCACTTTCAGTCTATATGTGCCTTTAGGTCTGAAGTGGGTTTCTTGTAGACAGCATATATATGGGTCTTGTGTTTGTATCACTCCAGCCAGTCTGTGTCTTTTGGTTGGAGCATTTAATCCATTCACATTTAAAGTAATTATAGATATATATGTTCCTATTGCCATTTTCTTAATTGTTTGGGGTTGATTTTGTAGATCTTTTTTCTTCTCTTGTATTTCTTGACTATATAAGTCCCTTTAACATTTGTTATAAAGCTGGTTTGGTGGTACTGAATTCTCTTAACTTTTGCTTGTCTGGAAACCTTTTTATTTCCCCATCAATTTTGAATGAGAATATATCCTGCCATTCCCTTCTGGCCTACAGAGTTTCCGCTGAAAGATCAGTTGTTAAGCATATGGGGTTTCCCTTGTATGTTACTTGTTGCTTCTCCCTTGCTGCTTTTAATATTCTTTCTTTGTGTTTAGTGTTTTTTAGTTTGATTAGTATGTGTCTTGTTGTGTTTCTCTTTGGGTTTATCCTGTATGTGACTCTTTTTGCCTCTAGGACTTAATTGACTATTTCGTTTTCCATGTTGGGGACATTTTCAGCTATAATCTCTTCAAAAACTTTCTCATATCCTTACTTTTTCTCTTCTTCTTCTAGAACTGCTCTAATTCAAATGTTGGTGCCTTTGATGTTGTGCAGAGGTCTCTGAGACTATCCTCAGTTCTTTTCATTCTTTTTACTTTATTCTGCTCTTCAGAAGTTATTTCCAGTCCAGGTTTGATGCACGATACTGGATGCTTGGGGCTAGAGCACTGGGACGACCCAGAGGGATGGTGTGGGGAGGGAGGAGGGAGGAGGGTTCAGGATGGGGAAAACATGTATACCTGTGGCGGACTCATTTTGATATTTGGCAAAACTAATTCAATTATGTAAAGTTTAAAAATAAAATAAAATCAAAAAAAAAAAAAAAGAAGAAGAAGAAGAAGTTATTTCCACCATTTTATCTTCCAGCTCACTGGTTCATTCTTCTGCTTCAGATATTCTGCTATGTATTCCTTCTAGAGTATTTTTAATTTCAGTAATTGTGTTGTTTGTCTCTGTATGTTCATTCTTTAATTCTTCTAGACCTTTGTTAGTTGATTCTTGCATTTTCTCCATTTTGTTTTCAAGGTTTTTGATCATATTTACTATCATTATTCTGAATTCTTTTTCAAGTAGTTTGCCTATTTCCTCTTCATTTATTTGGACTTCTGGGTTTCTAGTTTGTTCCTTCATTTCTGTAGTATTTCTTTGCCTTTTCATTATTTTTTTTTAACTTATTGTGCTTGAGGTCTCCTTTTCCCAGGCTTCAAGGTTGAATTCTTCCTTCCTTTTGGTTTCTGCCCTCCTAAGGTTGGTCCAGTGGTTTGTGTAAGCTTGGTATGGGGTAAGATTTGTGCTGACCTTTTGTTTGTTTGTTTGTTTGTTTTCCTCTGATGGGCAAGGGTGAGTGACGTGGTAGTCCTGTCTGCTGATTATTGTGGTCTGTATTTTTGTTTAGTTTGTTGTTTAACACAGGGTGCTGCTGGTGGTTGGGTGATGCTGGGTCTTGTATTCAAGTGGTTTCCTTTGTGTGAGTTGTCACTATTTGATACTCCCTAGGGTGGGTTCTCTGGTAGTCTAGGGTCTTTGAGTCAGTACTCCCACTCCAAAGGCTCAGGGCTTGATCTCTGGTCAGGAACGAAGATTCCACAAGTGGTTTGTTATGGCATTAAGACTCTTGAGAGTCCTTTGCATTGCAAGGAGATCCAACCAGTCTATTCCAAAGGAGATTAGTCCTGGGTGTTCTTTGGAAGGACTGATGCTAAAGCTGAAACTCCAATACTTTGGCCACCTCATGAGAAGAGTTGACTCATTGGAAAAGACTCTGATGCTGGGAGGGATTGGGAGCATGAGGAGAAGGGGACAACAGAGGATGAGGTGGCTGGATGGCATCACTGACTCGATGGACATGAGTTTGAGTGAACTCCAGGAGTTGGTGATGGACAGGGAGGCCTGGCATGCTGCAATTCATGGGGTCGCAAAGAGTTGGACACAACTGAGCGACTGAACTGAACTGAGATTAAAACAAATATCCAAAAAAGAGAAACAAAAGATGAACCGCAGACAAATTACTGTTACAAAATCAGGCAAATAATAATTAAAATAATGGAATATACACCTGTACTTATACACCAATGATCAAAGTCAAAACAGCCCCCCAAAAATAAAGTATAGTAGATTAATCAGGCAAACAAAGAAAATCAAAAACTGTATTTACAAGTTAAGAACAAAACTAACTAAAGCACAAACTGGAAATCAAAACTAAAACAATGTGCCAAGTTGGGAATAAAGCAATGAAAACAAAACTAACAGATATGTTGACAGGAAAAGAAAGAAAGAATAGATGTGCACAGTTAGATAGAGGTAGATAAAGAAGATTTATATACATTAAAGATTAACTGCAAGGGGGAAAGAACAGTAGGAAAAACAAACAAAGGAATAAATGTAGAAAAAAATAATAATAGGTTTAAAAATTAAAATTAGGAAAAAACAAAGGAAATTTCCAAAGAACTGCAAAACCCCAACATAGAGGCAGAGTTTTATAACAACAATAAAAAATGTGACTAAGAGCAAAAAAAGCTCAAAAGCTTCATTGGATTTCATAGTTCCAATAAAATCGACAACTACAAAAGAAGGAGGGGAGAGGAAAAAGAAAAGAAAATGAATCTACAGAACAAGTCAAAAAATAAGAATAATAAATGTTTTTCTTCACTCACTGCTGCCAGAGTCCTTTCTCTCACTGGGAGTCACAGTCCAACTTATCTCCCTAGGATGCCCTCCAACACAGTGCTCATCTCTGGACCTGCTGTAGGGGAAGCTCATATTCTAATCTGCTTCTCCTCCTTGTGTGTTCTTGCTTCCAATGTCCACAGCTCTCAGAACTAGTGCATTTTCTTTTGTGGGAGCTCTCAATGACCTTTTATATATTCCATAGACACAGAGTCTGCCTCATTGATCGTGTGCATCTGCAGCTTGTACAGCTGGTGGCAAGGTTTTGGGTCTTCTTCCTTAGCCACACTGCCCCTGGGTTTCAATTGTGGTTTTATTTCCACTTCTACATGTGGGTCATCCACTGGGTTTGCTACTGAGGCTGCCCTGGAGGACTTGTGTTTGCCCTTGTGAGGGCCAGGTATGGAGGTGGTGCAGCTGCTTGGGTCGCAGTGGTTCTGACAGCACCAGGTACTCAGGGTAGTTGGTGGCTGGGGCAGCAGGAAATATAGTGCTCTAGAAGGGTATGACAACCAGTATTGGCCAATGCCCTCCAGTATTCTTGCCTGGAGAATCCCCCTCCCTGGCAGAGAAGCCTGGCAGGCCACAGTCTACAAGACTGCAAAGAGTCGGACATGACCAAAATGACTCTGCCAACATAGAAGCTAGATTTTTTGGCCTATGGCAGCACTGCCCCAGTGAGAGTTGGGCGTGAAGGTAGCTCATCTGCTTGGCTTGAGGGGACCCTGGCAATGCCAACTGTGCAGAGACATGGACTGCCTCCACTGCAGAAGTTATGACCCTACCAGACTCTTTTTTCGAGCCTCTTGTAGCTGACAATCAGAAGGCCTCTCTAGCCAATCTTTCTCCATAGTTCCGCCCATTTGGGCACTTACAGAGCTCCCTTGCCAGAGTTCCTTCTCTGTTGTTCCGTGCATCAGGCATATAGAGGGGGCCCGCTTTGTTGGGGTCCTACTCTGTAGATCGGCACATCAGTCACTGAAATGAGCACCCTGGGTGGGGTCCTACTCTGTAGTTCAGTGCATCAGGTGTTTAATGGGCCAACCTCTCTATTGTTCAGCTCCCATGCTGGCGTGTGGGGAGAGAGAGAAGCTATGGTGATGGCCCCAACCCCTATGCGTGACTCAGCAGTATCACCTTGCTTCCATGGATGCCCGGCTTTCCTTCACCAGCATATCCCAACACCATCTCCTCCCTCACATCCCCTCAGTTCATCTCTCCACAGTAAACAGCAGACCTCACCCTGGGATTGCTCCGCAATCCCTAAACTCCAGCTTCTAGCTTCTGCGCCTTCCAGGGGACCAGTGTCCCTGTCTGGAGTATGTATGGCTACTGCAAGGCCTGTCTGATTCTCACTCCATTTAGGCTGCCACAGATCAGCTATTTCACTCTCAGCCTTAAACGTTTCTCCTCTGACTCAGACAATTGCCCCAATGTGAGGATCGGACCCCTGCTTCAGTTCCCCCACCCTCCAAGAGCAGGTCCAGTCCTACTGACACTCCTGTGTTTCCCACTAGTTCCTTTGTCCTACCGAGTTTTGCATGGTTCTATATATTCTTTTCCACTGGTCAGGTACTCCTGTCCACTCTCAGCTGGTATGCACTCTGCATGCACTTCTGTGTCTGAATGTGTATTCCTGACGTATCCGTGGAGAGAGATGTACTCCACGTCCATCTACTCCTCTGCCATCTTGTCCCCCTGAACCCACTTTTATCAACATACTGAGTTCACCAACCAACCAACCAACCAAGCAGAAAACAAAAATACTTCTCATTGTGGGGATCTTAACCTTATAGAAATTTGTAGAAATACAAAGCAGCAACTTTTCTTTCCCAATGTTGAGAAACATGTTTCAAATATAAACTATTATAATGGACATATTTGTTTTAAAATATACTCTATGAGATACATTTTGGCCTGTAAAAGTTGAACTAATGTGTTGAACTTTGTATTAGGGAAACTGGGTTATCCCCTGCTATATGGTAATATGTTCAGGCATAGGGGAAAGTGACATAACACATTATAGAGGATAACAACATTATAAAACAAAGAAAAATGGCCAAGAGATGGAACTGACATTAAATACAGTGCAAGGATGTTTTAAGAAGGTAACCAGTACACTGTTGTTCTGCTGAATAATTTTCAAGTGCCCATAATAAATATAAATACTCAGATTTGCTATTTAGGCCCACATTGTTGCCTCTCAAAAGGCAGATATCACAAAGATGGTCACTGAAGCCACCTGAATTTCAGTTACAACAATTCTAAGATGGAAGAGTAAACAAAGTCATCGAAGTGAGGTTTGTACATAAAATTCTTAAACGTGGAGAACAGTTGATCTGGTGTTAAGCACCAAAATTGTAGAAATATCAGCAGGCTTGGCTTTTTTTTTTTTTTAACTTTTGTTCTTGTTATTGCTTAGTAACTAAGTCGTCTCTCAGTCTTTAGCTATATCTCCTGATGGGACACGGATGCAAAGGGAAGTACAAAGTAACAGCTATGATGTATTCTCACCGAAAAATCAAAGCTGAATCTGTTGAATCTCATCAGTTTACAGTAAATAACTGTGGCTAGAAGAACAGGTAAAGGAACACAAGAGGGATGCAACCAGTCAAACCCAGGATTTCTGAAATTTTAGGACACAAAGATCTCATTTCTTCAACAAATAAAAGGCAAGGAAAAGCAAGAGGAGAGAGACTGATAATAGATTTAAGAGACTAACAAGCATGACAGAGAGAGGCAGGGTGCAGACATTGGTTGAATCCTGACTTGAACAAGCTGCGAATTAAAAGACATTTATGGAATAATCTGGGAAATTTAAACACTGACCAGATATTAGATAATGTTAGGAATTATTGACAGTTCATCAAGCCTGTTGTTTTAAGAAATGGATATATGTATGCAAGGGCTGTGAATAAAAGGCTATCTAGGATTTGCTTTAAAATGGCTGAATGGGGGTGGGGTAGTGACAGAGCTCGAGCCGGATATATGTGAAACAGAATGAGGTATAACTTAATGGATGAAGCTGGGTGGTGTATAGGTGGGGACCATTAGTGTTCTTTCTACCTTTATGCACGTTTGACAACTTTCAAAAAGCACAGCCAATTTCCTTCTTCCATATTCTCAAAACCTCAGAAAACCTCTCAGTGCTTCTCGGCTCTTTTTGGCCATGTGGTGTATGTGAATGGGGAATGTGTGGGCTTTGGGCTCAGATAGACCTAGACTCAACACTAGGTGATGTGGACACACACGACTCAACTTTGCCTGTCCTCAGTGTCCCATTCTGTAAATGAGATAATCCCCATCGACCTTGCAGAATTGGTGTAAAGATCAGATATACAAACCGCTTGTTCATGACAGTCATTATTATCCTTTGTTTGGCTCCCAACCTAGTGTCTGGATCATGGTACGTGCTGAATAAATCTTAGTTTAGGGGTTAAATGAGTTCATTATGAATGAACTATTAGCATATTTTACATTGACTTCACCCTTAGTGCCTTTAGTTTTATCTGCTATGGATTATGGCCAAACTTCTCAGTCTAGATGAAATTCAAGATTATCCATCAGTTTATGAATCTAGCACCTTCTCTTACTACTCTCCAAAAAGAATCTTCAACCCTATTCCCCCTCTTACTGTCTAAACTCATCCTCATCCTCACTTCCCTGTCTGCCTACCTTCCCAAAGGCCCTTAGAACCTGTTGATCCCCATACACAACAGAGAGTGTAGAAGACAGTTGTCATAAAAAGTACCCAGTCAAAAGTGAAATGAAAGTTGCTCAGTCGTGTCTGACTCATCACAACCCCATGGACTGTAGCCCTCCGGGCTTCTCTGTCCATGGAATTTTCCAAGCAAGAATACCAGAGTGGGTTGCCATTCCCTTCTCCAGGGGATCTTCCTGACCCAGGGATTGAACCTGGGTCTCCTGCATTGCAGGCACATTCTTTACATCTGAGCTACCAAAGAACCCAGTCAAAAAGAAGGTAGGAAAAGAGGAGGGAAGAACAGAGAACAGAAGAGACCATTAGAAAACAAAAACATCCCTTCCTTAAGGACTGGCTGATATGCTTCTTCCTTCATCCGAGATTCCCTTAGGGAGAAATGGAAGAACACCAAATGACAACCTGTCTCCAGTCATGATTTTCCATTCTCCAACTGTTTATACTGAGAATATGCTTTCTTGAAACGTTTACTTTTCACAGTTAATGCAGCCTGTGCAAATATAGAAGCTTTGTTTTGTACCACACATGCTCATTAGATCACTGGCCTCTCAAGCATGCAAATAGAAAAAGTACACAAGGATGGTGTTCATGAATTTGTAACAATGCTCTGTTTTGATGGTATAGTTCTTAAGAGTCAAATGGCTGTCTTGGGCCTCTGGAAGGACAACAAGGTGAGCATAGAAGGGCATTGGTGTGGAGGAACAAAGGCTCCAAGGGAAAGGATGGGGGCTGAGGAGTGGGTGTGTGTCCGGTCAGGACAAGGAAGGAGTCTTGGTGGGGGGGTGGCGGGGGGGAGGATTCATTGGGAAAGAGGATGAAGAGCTTGGATGGGGTCATCTCATTATGAAAGTGCCTGTGCACCTGGGTTGATGGGGGGAGGGCTTTCTTTTCTTCCTCCCTTTGTTGCTTGGGGTCAGTTTTTCAGTCACTGTGGTTTCTGGGTCGCCATGGCCATAGTCTCCTAGTGGCCTATCCCAGGCTCATGGCCTCCTTCACTTAAACTCTCCCTGGGGCAACGAGCATCCACACCTTTAGGCATTGATTGGTCATCAAGGCACCCTTCCAGCCAATGGTAGCCCTGGGTAGGTGCTTAAATGTCACCAAGTGTTAGTCGCTCAGTTGTGTCTGACTCTTTGCGACCCCATGGACTCTAGTCCACCAGGCTTCTCTGTCCGTGGGATTCTCCAGGCAAGAATACTGGAGTGGGTAGCCTTTCCCTTGTCGAGGGGATCTTCCCAGCCCAAGGATCGAACCCAGGTCTCCCACATTGCAGGCAGATTCCTTACCAGCTGAGCCACAAGGGATTTGTCAAAGCAGAAGGCTTGGCCAAAGAGAATTAATTGATGAGCAATAAGCAAAGAAGTATAAAGGCCATGCACCCACGTGCCTATGGGGTAGGTACATGGCAGATACATGGGGAGAAATTGCCAAAGATTCTGGAGGCATTTTGTAAGCCCTCCAAACCCAATGCCTTGCCTTATTCGTTACTACTGTGCAGGAAAGGGCAACCATGTGGGAGGGAGTCTCATGACCAGGATCTCATTTGTGTCACTGGATGTCCTGTGCCTTCTGTACTCCTTGCGGTTGATCCCAGGGCAATGCTTCACTTTTTCTTTGCTAAGGAGCCAGTGCCCCCACTGCCCGTGCACCCAGGGGAGCCAGAGGTGATCACCAGTGTACAGATATACTGGGTGTCAGTGCATTGCTATGTGGAAGAGCATGATCTTGGAATCCAGAGGTGCATAGAGAACTGATTCCAGATGAAATGTTTAGGAGAAGGGAAAAGGCTTAACCTGGGAGTGTGGATTGTGGCAGATGTGGTTCTGGAGCTGGATCTGTCGATTCCCAGACTCGAACTGCATGTCTGGCAGACCCTTCACCCTGCTCGGTGCTTCTGAAGTGCACAGAGTTCTCTCAGGGGTCAAATAGCATCAACTGTACAGACCCAGGTCATGAGCACCTCCAAAGTGGATCTAGAAAATGCAAAAGAAGATAGGAAATTAAGCCACTGAACCAGAGATTAGTTTGTCATACTCCCTTCCCCAAGTCTGGAGTGCATGCCACTCTAAAACAGAAATGTTAGTTAATCTCACTTACAATGTGGGGCTCACGTTTATTTCTCCCTTCTGTTGCATTTTGAAATACTTCCATGGTAAGCTACTGACTTTCTGCTACTCCCTCCTGTCTCAGAGGAGTGGGGATGACCAGCTCCATGAGAGCCTTCATCTGCCTGCACACATGTGTTTAGTAGAAGCAGCCACAAAAGACCCCGAATCGCCAAAGCAGCCTTCAGAAAGAAGGATATAGCCTCAGGAATCAGGCTCCCTGATTTCAGATGACACCAGAAAGCTATGGTCATCAAACAGGTATGGTACTGGCACGAAAACAGACACACACACTAGTAGAAAAGAAGAGGGAGCCCAAAATACAGCCTGGGGCACACGGTCAATTCATCCATGCCATAGGAGTCAACGGTATATGACAGGGAAAAGACGGCCTTTTCAACAGGTGCTGTTGGAGAAACTGGAGAGCTACATGCAAAGGGATCAAACTGGACCCCTTTATCACACCAAAATAAGGCCTGAAACCATTAAACTCCTAGAATGAAACATCGGCCATAAGCTCTTTGACATTGGGATTGGAAGTGATGTCTCTGGATTGAGGCCAAAAGAACAAGCAATGAATCAGAAGTCCCAAGGATGTAATGTTAGGATAGGGAATACAGTCAATCATATTGTAATAACTCTGTATGGTGGCAGGAGGTAACTAGACTTGTCATGGGGATCATGGAGTAATGTATAAAAACACAGAATCACTAAGTACTGTACCTGAAAAAAATATAATACTGTGTGTCAGTTATAATTCAATAAAAGAGATTTAATAGCAGCAGCAGTGTGTGTGTGTGTATACCAAACACAGGACCCATAGTGTTTGTATGTTTCCTTGTGCTTCTGAACTAATCAAGTGGGATTTCAGAGAATCTGAAACCTGCAGAGAGATATATACAGGAGACACTGTAGATGCTCACTCTCAGTATGGTGGTATATGGGATTCCCACACAGTTCCCCTGCATCCATATACACACACCTGCACATGTTAGCTGGGGCCACCTTTCTTCCCTCAAGAGCACACTTGGTCACCGTTTCCTGTGAATGCCTACTTTTCATGCCATTTTGCCGACTCTCTTTACAGCTGGATGCTCTGATGTTCAAAATATTTGCTTACATAAATTTCAACCATTAGCTGCATGCAATGCAGAAGATGCAGTTGTTGTCTCAGTCCCTCTCTTCACACCCAGAAATACACTGTTAGTAGGTCCTCCTTCTCTGTGCACATGGTACAAACGTGTATTAATGTTCACCTACAGATTTTAGCTCATCCATTATCAGTAGCAAATGCTGTGTTCATGACAGGAGCTATCATTTCCCTAATAGAGCCACGTGTGTATGACTTTGTTCACACATACCACTCATCGATCTAATATGAAGTAGATGATGGCCACACAGACATACTTTGGGCATCACCAGCACAAACTTATTCCTGGTCGAGGTTCCGAGTCTTGTGCTCCGGGGAACTCTGTGTTCTGGCTCTCAGAGCACAGGTGTCATGTGACGACTCAGCAAAAGGGAGAAGGAGAAACTGGTGAGTGAGCCACTGCAGTCTCCCTGCATCAGCCCATCACACAAACTCAGGGATGTCTGAGTTACCTCAGCCCCAACCGGTGAGCTCCCCATACCACAAGGCACACGTACATGCACCTGATGCTGGCAAAGAATGAAGACAAAAGGAGAAGAGGGCAGAAGAGGACGAGATGGTTAGGTAGCACCACTGACTCAAGGGGCATGAATTTGAGCACCCTCCAGGACATCGCAAAGGACAGGGAAGCCTTTCAGGCTGCAGTCCACGGGGTCGGAAAGAGTCAAATATGACTTAGCAACTGAAGAATAGCAACAAAAATAGACAGGCTAGATGGCAGTTCCTGGTAGGTCCCTCCCTTTCCTCCATGCTAAGAAGCTGGTGAAAGCCCTCACCTGGTTGGTACACAGTGATATGAAAGTCCAGCTGGCTCTCCTCCTGTGAGTTGCACGTGGAGCGGCATGGTTTTGTCTTACTCTGGGGTCCTGGGTCCAGGGTGGTCCTGGGGCTCTCTAACTAGAGGTCGCCTCAGGAGAGCTGACTTGGGGCATCCCTGTTTCTCACTCGCCTCCCCCTGACATCCAGGTGTGTCATCCTCACACATTTTCCCCTCTGCAGGTCTTTTCTAGTTGACCCTGAGTCCTTGGATCCCATCTGCACAAACATCCCTGGCCTCGTGCGTCATGGCAGGTTGAAAGGTGGTCCTTAATGGGACCTGCATCCTAAGAGTATGTGTCTCAAGGGAAACAGAAGCTCCTGTGCTTTCACTTTACTCCCTCCATAACCCATTTGGTGACAATTCCTGTCCCCCTTTGCCTATTCCATGAAGATGCTGTCTCTAATAGTCCAATGGTCTGGTTGTTCATTCGTTCATTCATTCATTGGATTATCTGCGGGGTCACTGTCTAAAAAGGAGACCAACACTCTGCATCTGATGTATTAATCCTTCCTGGTTTCCACAGAAAGCTAACAGCACAAAGAACATTGTGATGGCATTCTTGTTTCCATGACAACCAGGGTAAGCCACTCTTTCCTGGAGGCAGAAACATTTCACAAGAAAACTGACTGGACAGATGGAGTAAGTGTAGAGACATGGACACTAGTCGGTGCTCTCAATGTGAGTTGTGTGTGTGTGTGTGTGTGTGTGTGTGTGTGTGTGTGTGGTGCCGGTGATTTGGTCTTTACTTGGATATTAAGAGCTCTGATCCCTCCTGATTTATAAGAGAGCATGGCAGCTCCTATTTTTGTGGGGCGCTAAGGTGCCCGAGTAATCTGTCATACCCCGCCCCATGTCATGTCACACCTGTTGTGTGAGGACACTGTCACCTGAGTCCCTGAAAGCAGGCATCCCCAAACACTTCTCATCCTACACCTTTGCTTCACAATGGTTGTCTGTTGCGTGAGCTCTTAAAGATCTTCAGTTTGCTCATCATTTACACCTACTGAGAGTGAAGTGTTTTGATGTGTATGATATGAGGGAGAAAATTTGAAGTCAGCAAATGGGAGAGATGAGCAGGATTGAAAGATCTAAGGTAACTTTGCATAGCCCAGGGGAGGACATCATCAGATACCTACCCTGAGTAGCTGGCACAGGCAAACCAAGAAACATGTTCTCTAAAAGTCAGATTTCCTTGTAGCACACCACTAATTACAGTTAGGTAAATTGGATGATGGAGAAGGCAATGGCACCCCACTCCAGTACTCTTGCCTGGAAAATCCCGTGGACGGAGGAGCCTGGTTGGCTGCAGTACATGGGGTCGCTAGGAGTCGGACACGACTGAGCGACTTCCCTTTCACTTTTCACTTTCATGCATTGGAAAAGGAAATGGCAACCCACTCCAGTGTTCTTGTCTGGAGAATCCCAGGGACGGGGGAGCCTGGTGAGCTGCCGTCTATGGGGTCGCACAGAGTCGGACACGACTGAAGTGACTTAGCAGCAAATTGGATTAGAAGCAGTGAAGTGGCTCCTTTATTATGGAAGCATGAACACAAGCTCCTTCTTAAAAGACTGTGGGGTAGGCTTATTTTGTTTGTTTTTGGTCGTGGTTATGTTTAGAAATGGATGCTGCTGATGTTATGGTTTGGGGGTGTCTTCTTTGCTCCTAGAGAAAACAGAGAATTTATAGGATGTCAATTCAGTTCAGTCACTCAGTCATGTCCGACTCTTTGCGACCCCATGGACTGCAGCATGTCAGGCTTTCCCGTCCATCACCAACTCCCGGAGCTTGCTCAAACTCATGTCCATCAAGTCGGTGATGCCATCCAACCATCTTGTTCTCTGTTGTCCCCTTCTCCTGCCTTCAATCTTTCCCAACATCAGGGTCTTTTCCAATGAGTCAGTTCTTCCCAACAGCATTTACAGGATATACTGGTGCAGTTTTCGTCAGGGTAGGGAAGTGCTGTCAGGAGAATCAGGCTCCAGGTAAAGGATGTCAACGCTTCTCATCTCCAGCTCTGTGTGCTGCTGAGTGGTGCTGAGACGGGGTTCTGCCAACCCCATTTTCACTCTGCCATCTGGCTCCCTGGGAGGGTCGGCCAGCAGGGTTGGTGGGGGGCGACAGGTGATCTGGAAGCAAGACAACTGGCTGTACCTTCCTGTCTATTCCTGCTCCTCTCAGGGTCACCCCCATGACTGCCCTTTCACACAACAGGGATAGGGACGTGTGACTTCAGTAGGAGCAATTGGTCCATAATGTGGCTCACCTCCAAACTCCAAGGGCTGTCTTCATGGCTGCCCACAGAAAGACCAGCATCAGTAAACTGGGGAACTCTCTCCTAAGGGATCTGAGCCCTGGGGGAAGTTGTTGGGGAGGACAGGGTAGAAGGGCCTCCTCTCAGATCCTGACCCTGTGGTGCAGGCTCATCAGTTTTTCCCAACTTCACTGTGAGGAGTCTCAGTTTCATGCACCCTTCCCCTGACATCCTTGAGGAACCTCACAGAGCTGGACAGCACCTTTCCTCAGAAGTCTGAGCCCAAGCTCTGAGGCCTCCTCTTCCAAAGTCATGGGTTCTAGGAGCTGAGGTATCTTCCAGAGTTTTTTCCAGAAAGACCAGTGCCCCAATCTTCCTACCAGGGTGCCCTCCTTCTGGTCCCATTGCTCCCTTTTTGTCTTTTTTGGACTCCAGATAATTCTATCAAGCTCCCTCTAATGAAAATAATAAGTGGACCCTGCCTAATATTCAGGTGAGTTGTGCTGTCTTTGTTTTTTAAGGTCTTTCCTTTTGCTTTGGTTCTGTAAAGCCTTACTGTTACTGCTTGTGTGTGTATTTGCATATCTCATGTGTGTGTGTGCACACGCATCTGAGTATGAGTCTGTGTGTGTGTGTGTGTGTGTGTGAACGTATTATGCTTGGAGTTTAGCACATTGAGGTGACATTTTCCCTCACGTTGGAAATTTTCTATTTGTGAAATTGTCGGCTCTTTGCTCCTTCTGTATGCATGTTCTGTATCCCCTCTCTCTCTTCAATTGACCATCTCTTATGTGGCTAGGTGTACACACATTTTAAAAGTGAATATTTCCTTTTCTGAATAAAAATGTACCTCAGAAGACATGCCAAACATTTCAAATGTATCCTCGCTGCGTTCTATGCAATGGTATGGAACCATTTTCTACACTTGCTTTCTGTTTGTTCATGTAGCCTAATGTTTCCTATTCCTTTCCTATCCCCTCAGCATCTTTGTAAAATTAAGATTTTGGTGCCTGTGGACATGTAAATGTGTGATCCCCGTACTGACTTACAAAGTGATTTGAAAAGTAACATCTGCCCTCACCACACACATTTCCATCCTTGTTCCTCTTCTGTTTCTGATGGAACCATGTCATGACATGCGTGTTTGCCTTTCTAGACTTTTCCACTGCATTTACACGTCTTTCATGTCCTCTGGTAAGTTGTATAGCATCAGACTTGTTGATTGGAGAAATAAAAGCTCTGTGCCATCATGTTCTTGGGTCCCTCACCTAAGGCACAACTGGAATAGAACAAGAGGTGCACCGGGACCTAGGAACTTGAAGCTTGTGCATTTGAGAGCTTTACCTCTCCATGTTCTCAAATTGACAGTGAAGTTCTGGCAGCAGGGTGACTGTTAATACGGCCTCCGGTCTGTTGTCCTCTGTGCATTCTGTCTCTACAGACATGTTTGATTTGATTGTGAACTGAAACATTGGATGCATGTTCATTTTTCCAAGCCCTCTGAAAATTCAGGCTACTTTAAAGGTTAGTTCAAAGTTCTGTTGTTAACACATAGTTCCTCCTGTGCATAAGGTGATCCATACTGACAAGTCATTATCTACCTTGTTGTCATTTGCCATCCATCTTACCTGTAAGAGTATTGCACACCAGTTAGTGCAAAATATGAAAAGAAATTCTTCTGCATGTCTGTGTACCAAACCTGAATGGAAAGTATTTGGGCAATGTGCCAAAGCGAATGCTGGGAGGGACATTTAATGCGTAATATTGTCACTTAACACCCTTCCCTTCTGATGGTCCCGCTTAAGGAGCATTGCTGTAGTAATCAGAAAAAAAGAACTACAATTGGCATCTTGGTTGTGCAGTGAAAGCACTCAAAGAAAGTGTTTCATTCTTGAAAGAATGTACACAAAAGTAAATACGAGAGAATACTGAAGTAGGTCGTACAATTTTTAGAAACTTTTTAGTATATAGCACAGTTCAGTTCAATTCAGTCGCTCAGTCGTGTCCGACTCTTTTCCACCCCATGAATCGCAGCACGCCAGGCCTCCCTGTCCATCACCATCTCCCGGCGTTCACTTAGACCCAAGCCCATCGAGTCAGTCCATCCAGCCATCTCATCCTCTGTCGGGCCCTTCTCCTCCTGCCCCCAATCCCTCCCAGCAACAGAGTCTTTGCCAATGAGTCAACTCTTCGCACGAGATGGCCAAAGTACTGGAGTTTCAGCTTTAGCATCATTTCTTCCAAAGAAATCCCAGGGCTGATCTCCTTCAGAATGGACTGGTTGGATCTCCTTGCAGTCCAAGGGACTCTCAAGAGTCTTCTCCAACACCACAGTTCAAAAGCATCAATTCTTCGGCGCTCAGCCTTCTTCACAGTCCAACTCTCACATCCATACATGACCACAGGAAAAACCATAGCCTTGACTAGACGGACCTTTGTTGGCAAAGTAGTGTCTCTGGCTTTTGAATATGCTATCTAGGTTGGTCATAACTTTCCTTCCAAGGAGTAAGCGTCTTTTAATTTCATGGCTGCAGTCAGCATCTGCAGTGATCTTGGAGCCCCAAAAAATGAAGTCTGACATTGTTTCCACTGTTTCCCCATCTATTTCCCATGAAGTGTGGGACCAGATGCCATGATCTTTGTTTTCTGAATGTTGAGCTTTAAGCCAACTTTGTCACTCTCCACTTTCACTTTCATCAAGAGGCTTTTTAGTTCCCCTTCACTTTCTGCCATAAGAGTGGTGTCATCTGCATATCTGAGGTTATTGATATTTCTCCCGGCAATCTTGATTCCAGCCTGTGCTTCTTCCAGTCCAGCGTTTCTCATGATGTACTCTGCATCTAAGTTAAATAAGCAGGGTGACAATATACAGCCTTGACCTACTCCTTTTCCTATTTGGAACCAGTCTGTTGTTCCATGTTCAGTTCTAACTGTTGCTTCCTGACCTGCATACAGATTTCTCAGGAGGCAGGTCAGGTGGTCTGGTATTCCCATCTCTTTCAGAATTTTCCACGGTTTATTGTGATCCACACAGTCAAAGGCTTTGGCATAGTCAATAAAGCAGAAATAGATGACTCTAAACATGGACATCACCAGATGGTCAACACTGAAATCAGATTGATTATATTCTTTGCAGCCAAAGATGGAGAAGCTCTATACAGTCAACAAAAACAAGACCAGGACCTGACTGTGGCTCAGATCATGAACTCCTTATTGCCAAATTCAGACTGAAATTGAAGAAAGTAGGGAAAACCACTAGACCATTCAGGTATGACCTAAATTAAATCCCTTATGATTCTACAGTGGAAGTGAGAAATAGATTTAAGGGACTAGATCTGATAGATTGAGTGCCTGGTGAACAATGGAATGAGGTTCGTGACATTGTACAGGAGACAGGCATCAAGACTATCCCCACGGAAAAGAAATGCAAAAAAGCAAAATGGCTGTCTGGGGAGGCCTTACAAATAGCTGTGAAAAGAAGAGAAGTGAAAAGCAAAGGAGAAAAGGAAAGATATAAGCATCTGAATGCAGAGTTCCAACGAATAGCAAGAAGACACAAGAAAGCCTTCCTCAGCGATCAATGCAAAGAAATAGAGGAAAACAACAAATGGGAAAGACTAGAGATCTCTTCAAGAAAATTAGAGATACCAAGGGAACATTTCATGCAAAGACGCCCTCGATAAAGGACAGAAATGGTATGGACCTAACAGAAGGAGAAGATATTAAGAAGAGGTGGCAAGAATACACAGAAGAACTATACAAAAAAGATCCCCACGACCCAGATGATCACGATGGTGTGATCACTGACATCCTGGAATGTGAAGTCGAGTGGGCCTTAGAAAGTATCACTACAAAGAAAGCTAGTGGAGGTGATAGAATTCCAGTTGAGCTATTTCAAATCCTGAAAGATGATGCTGCGAAAGTGATGCACTCAATATGCCAGCAAATTTTGAAAACTCAGCAGTGGCCACAGGACCGGAAAAGGTCAGTTTTCATTCCAATCCCAAAGAAAGGCAATGCCAAAGAATGCTCCAACTACCGCACAATTGCACTCATCTCACACGCTAGTAAAGTAATGCTCAAAATTCTCCAAGCCAGGCTTCAGCAATATGTGAACCGTGAACTTCCTGGTGTTCAAGCTGGTTTTAGAAAAGGCAGAGGAACCAGAGATCAAATTGCCAACATCCGCTGGATCATGGAAAAAGCAAAAGAGTATACAGCACAGGTATAGCTAGAATAAAAATTCTAGAGTCCTTGGACTGCTGTGCCTACGTTAAGTATTCCTAGGTGATTAGTTTACTGGTGCTGAATAGTTTTGCTATTTTAGGATTGTGAGCATCATTTTACATTTTCCCAAGTGTCCTTTTAAAATCACAAACTAGAAGGAGCTGAGAATAACATCTACCCTGGAAGCAGAATCATGTGCATGCATGTGTAGGGGCAGAAAGCATGGATGATATGCAACCATATAGGGTATCTTAGGTCTCTAATGTCATGCTGAGAGAGAGAAAGTGTGTGTAAGTGCATGTATGTGTATCTTGTGGTATGGGAAGCTCACCGGTTGGGGCTGAGGTAACTCAGACATCCCTGAGTTTGTGTGATGGGCTGATGCAGGGAGACTACAGTGGCTCACTCACCAGTTTCTCCTTCTCCCTTTTGCTGAGTCGTCACATGACACCTGTGCTCTGAGAACCAGAACAGAGTTCCCTGGAGCACAGGACTCAGAACCTCGACCAGGAATAAGTTTGTGCTGGTGATGCCCAAAGTATGTCTGTGTGGCCATCATCTACTTCATATTAGATCGATGAGTGGTATGTGTGAACAAAGTCGTACACACGTGGCTCTATTAGGGAAATGATAGCTCCTGTCATGAACACAGCATTTGCTACTGATAATGGATGAGCTAAAATCTGTAGGTGAACATTAATACACGTTTGTACCATGTGCACAGAGAAGGAGGGCCTACTAACAGTGTATTTCTGGGTGTGAAGAGAGGGACTGAGACAACAACTGCATCTTCTGCATTGCATGCAGCTAATGGTTGAAATTTATGTAAGCAAATATTTTGAACATCAGAGCATCCATGCTGTAAAGAGAGTCGGCAAAATGGCATGAAAAGTAGGCATTCACAGGAAACGGTGATCAAGTGTGCTCTTGAGGGAAGAAAGGTGGCCCCAGCTAACGTGTGCAGGTGTGTGTATATGGATGCAGGGAAACTGTGTGGGAATCCCATACCCCACCCTTCTGAGAGTGTGTATCTACACTGTCTGTTGTTGTTCAGTCAGTCAGTCATGTCAGACTCTTTGCCACCCCATGGACTGCAGCATTCCAGGTTTCCCTGTCCTTCACCATCTCCCGGAGCTTGCTCAAACTCATGTCCTTTGAGTCAGTGATGACATTCAACCATGTCATCCTCTGTTGTCCCCTTCTCCTCCTGCCTTCAATCTTTCCCAGCATCAGGGTCTTCTTCAAAGAGTTGGCTCTTCGCATCAGGTGGCCAAATTATTGGAGCCTCAGCTTCAGCACCAGTCCTTCCAATGAATATTCAGGATTGATTTCCTTTAGGATTGAATAGTTTGGTCTTCTTGCAATCCATCAGACTCTCAGGAGTCTTTTCCAAAACCACAGTTCTTTGGCAACTGTTGGCACAGTTCAAAAACATCAGTTCTTTAGCCCTCAGCCTTCTTTATGGTCCAACTCTCACATCCATGTATGACTACAGGAAAAACCATAGCTTTGCCTAGACGGACTGTTGTTGGCAAAGTAATGTCTCTGCTTTAAAATATGCTGTCTAGGTTGGTCATAGCTTTTCTTCCAAGGAGGAAGTATATTTAATTGCATGGCTGCGGTCACCATCTGCAGTGATTTTGGAGCCCAAGAAAATAAAGTCTGTCACTATTTCCATTGTTTCCCCATCTATTTGCCATGACGTGATGGGACCGGATGCCATGATCTTTGTTTTTTGAATGTTGAGTTTTAAGCCGGCTTTTTCACTCTCCTCTTTCACTTTCATGAAGAGGCTTCTCAGTTCCTCTTCGCTTTCTGCCATAGGGGTGGTGTCGTCTGCGTATCTGAGGTGATTGATATTTCTCCCAGCAATCTTGATTCTAGCTTGTGCTTCATCCAGCCCAACTTTTCGCCAGATGCACTCTGCATACAGTGTCTGGTCTCTGATGTTTCAGGGTCTGTGAAAGCCCACTCGGTATTAGTTTAGAAGCCCAGGAAAGCATACAAGCAAACACTATGGGTCCCATGTGTGGTACACACACACACACACACACACACACACATGCACGCACATAAGCATATGCACACTAGTGCTATTAAAGCTCATTTATTAAATTGTGACACACAGTATTATATTCATTTCAGGTGGTGCTACTGCTACTGCTAAGTCGCTTCAGTCGTGTCCGACTCTGTGCCACCCCATAGACGGCAGCCCACCAGGCTCCCCCATCCCTGGGATTCTCCAGGCAAGAACACTGGAGTGGGTTGCCATTTCCTTCTCCAATGCATGAAAGTGAAAAGTGAAAGGGAAGTCGCTCAGTCGTGTCCAACGCTCAGCGACCCCATGGACTGCAGCCTTCCAGGCTCCTCCATCCATGGGATTTGCCAGGCAAGAGTACTGGAGTGGGGTGCCATTGCCTTACGTGCAGGACTTAGTAATTCTGTGTTTTTATACATTACTCCGTGATCCCCACGACAAGTCTAGTTACCTCCTGCTACCATACAGAGTTATTACGGTGTGATTGACTATATTCTCTATCCTGTACATTACATCCTTGGGACTTTTGATTCATTGCTTTTGCTTTTGGCCTCTATCCAGAAACATCACTGTCATTCCCAATGTCAAAGAGCTTATGGCTTGTGTTTCCTTCTAGGACTTTTATGGTTTCAGGCCGTGCATTTAATCCATTTTTGTGTAAGAAAATGGTCCAGTTTGATCCTTTTGCATGTAGCTGTCCAGTTTCTCCAACAGCACCTGTTGAACAGGCCATCTTTTCCCTGTCATGTACCCTTGCCTCCTATGACGTAGATGAATTGACCATATACACCGGGCTCTGTTCCTAGGCTCCCTCTTCTGTTCCACTGGTCTGTGTGTCTGTTTTCGTGCCAATACTATACCTGTTTGATGATGGTAGCTTTGTAGTGTCATCTGAAATCATGGGGCCTGATTCCTGAGGCTCTCCCCTTCTTTCTCAATTTATGGCAACTGCAGCAGTTGCCTGTGGCAGACTGAACTTGACCAGAGGCAGCCACTTCCCAAGTTTCTAGCAGAGCTGCCTAAGTTTATTTTGCTCTGTGTAACTAGGAGGGACTCTCCCTGACAGGCGCCAGCTGCTCCCCACCCCCCAGTGCAGGAGGCTGTTTGGAGCAGAGAGACATCCAGAACTGTGGTCCACATTTGGTATCACCTAGGGTAAGTCACTCAAGCTTGTTTTGCATTACATTTGTTTGTTCGATATTTGATAATACCTGCTGTGATAATCAGAGCTCTGTTCCATCCTATAGTCACCCTAAGGTATGAGAAAGATGATTTTTTTTAACACTGCATAGCCACTATCTTCTTTACACTATGGTGAGGGAAAAAAATTGGTTAAGATGAAATGTCTGAAATTCCAAAACTGGTTCTTTTTGCATAGGCAGTTGGAAAAAAATTGGCCTGATGAAATACTTTTTTCAGAATTCTGACACTGAGAAAATAAAAATATTTCCGGGAGAAAGCATAAAGTTAATTGAGTAAATTTAACTTTCCCCCACTGTTATTTTTGGCTATGTGTTTGTCAGGTGAATTGCCACGACACGTGTGGTCATGATTCCCTGTCTTTCCGTTTTCACGTTGTTTGTTTTTAATAAGAGGAATCTTTGTTTTAAAAAGTAGAGGAAATTGTTGAACTTCACCCTTTTGTTTTTGCCCTGCAGGAATTAGTTGCTGTTCTTTGTGTGTGTTTGTCTTGTGTGTAAGTGTGCTGGCTATGGGAAACTCAAATTTGTTTCCTGAATGCAGCCCCTTGAGGTGCATTCTCCAGAATGGGACCATTTTGGGTAATAATCCTTCTGAGTTAACTTGTAAATGAGCACCACTTAACTGACTCAAAACTAACAGCTCTTACAAATTAAATACTTCCTAACATTTAGAAAATTGACCAAAATGAATGTCAAACCTCTTGATCTCGGAAATGTTCAGTACTGAATTGATATCTGGTATTGAAGCTAGCTTAAGTTTGTTGGTTTTCTAAATGTAACACAACTGTTGTACCTAGGTTTGTTAGAGATCAAATAAGACCTTATATCTGTTGCAAATGTGTCAGCAAGAAAATATCAGTAACTTGATATGATGAAATATTAAGTCTACCTAAAATAGCTTTCTCCAAGTTTCTTTCAAGTTAAGTGATCCAAGTTAAATGGCAAGAATTCATTGACTATCTGGGCCACACTTCAAATAGGATAAAATATTGGAACATTGGTTGCTGGACAAATCTAAGTTTACCAACCTCTGCCTTCTTAGCAGAGGAAAACTAAAGCCTAAGTTTCCAATCAGAAAATACTGGTATGACAAACAGTTCACAATTACTTGCCTCTTAGTTTTCAATAAAAATTAAGGTGTTTAAGAGTTGAGGATTTGAATCTAAATATGTAATTAAAGCTACTAAGAATAAAGGAAAAAAATGTCAGTATATAGTAGGGAAGTAGGATATATGTTTTGAGTAAAAAAAGGAGTTTTATACATGGTCAGGCTGAGATTAGATTAAACTTTTGCAAATGGATCTCACTAATATCTGTGGATAATTTGCAAAAACACATGGAGAACTGCTATGTACTGCTATGTTATCACATTAAATTGGAAAAACTCAGAATTAAACTCTTTACATATAATACACAAACATAATTATGCTAAAATATTCATAGAAAAATGACAAGAGGGAAATTCTCCAGATTTTAATGCTGACTCTCTTTGAATGGTGAATGATTTTGCTTTCCTCTTTCAAATTTTCTGCATGTATAAGATTTATAATAGAAAAAGCAAGCATTGGGCCAGGGACTAATAGCATGGGATGTTTGGAATTGCAGACTTGATGCCAGATGCTGTTTTTTTGTTTTTGTTTCTGTTTTTGTTTTGCTTTAAAGGGGCAGTCATTCTTATGGCTGAAACAATTTTCCCAAAGAGATCAGCTTCAGCATTATAGCTCAGTAGTGTCCTCCTGACATACAGTTTTGACATGTGCCTCCTTGTCAGAAAATAGTTGCCTATGATCTGCCAATTAAGGATTTCTCCTTTGTTGCCAGAATAAGCACTGCTTCAGAAACTTATACTTCTGGAAAGTTTCTGTGCAGCCAGCACTAGAGAAAAATGCTGTTGCTTAAAGGAGATTTAATCTCCCAAGATGAGATAATACCAACATGTATTTTCAGAGGAGGTTCCTTTGACCCTATAGTCATGAGCATTTCAGGTTTCCTCCAAAACTTTCAACCACTAAGCAAAGATCCACATCAGGAGGAGCAACTTGGAGGAATCTGGGCTCAATTACTTTACAAGATTGCTAGTGAAGATGTAGGTGATGGCAGTATTAACTAATCTCACTGCATTTACCCTTCAGTCATCCATTTATTAAGTATTTATTGAGTGCCAGATCTTTTTTTTTTTCTTTATACCCACTTTTTTCCTTTTTTTTTTATAATTTTATTTTATTTTTAAACTTTACATAATTGTATTAGTTTTGCCAAACATCAAAATGAATCCTCCACAGGTATACATGTGTTCCCCATCCTGAACCCTCCTCCCTCCTCCCTCCCCATACCATCCCTCTGGGTCGTCCCAGTGCACCAGCCCCAAGCATCCAGTATCGTGCATCGAACCTGGACTGGCATCTCGTTTCATACATGATATTTTACATGTTTCAATGCCATTCTCCCAAATCTTCCCACCCTCTCCCTCTCCCATAGAGTCCATAAGATCTTGTGCCATAATTTACGTAACCTTTAGATTATATTTGCATTGTCTTACAGTGACCAATGACCTTGTTTGACCAAGTGTTTTGAGACTTTTTGACAAATTTCCCAAATGTCAAAATTTAATTAAATTTCTTTTGACGTCCAGCTGACTTTAAGGTTCTTTAGGGAGCTCTTAAGGCATCTGGAGGAATATTGAATTAGTTTCATTTGATATGTTGAACTACGTGGGAAGTATTTTCAAAGCCTTCCAAGATTATACTGTATGGGTGAAAGTGAAAGTGAAGTCACTCAGTCGTGTCCAACTCTTCGCGACCCCATGGACTGCAGCCTACCAGGCTCCTCTGCCCATGGGATTTTCCAGGCAAGAGTACTGGAGTGGGTTGTCATTGCCTTCTCCGACTGTATGGGTAAAGTTTACTATATGTCCCGGTATAATCTATCAGCCATAGTTCTGATTCTACCACAGCAACTTGATTCAGCTTCTTTGTCAACACATTGTGATCAGATCTTCAACCTTGCCTTTTAAGTTTTTAATAGACAGTTAAGCTGTGCTTTGCAAAACTGCTTAATCTTCATGCAAATTCATAGGAAGGTCTTTTAAACAAACATAGGTCAGATATATCGCTGAATTTGGTTAAGAAATTTTTATCAAACTGGTGGGAGAAGCAAATTTTCCCTCTCACTGGCAGCCACAATGGACCTAAGGCTGTCTGCAGCAGAATCAGCAGAGTGACAAGACAGTCTTACAGTGACACTCACCCTTGAAGGGAGAGGGGATTTTGACTGTGTTATATGCTAGTGCTTAAGAATGAACAGTGAAAGAGGAACTGTTAGCTGCTTAATTAAGTGAGTTAGGAAGTGCTGGCTTTCGAAAAACCTGGTTTTCATAAAATACAATGAAAGCCTAAAACCAAGGATTGCTTACTTTGCCCCTTGAAATAACGCAGCTCTATTGAGAACAATCCTTTGGGGGCATGAAGGTAAAATGAGAAAAAGTAAGCAACTCAGGGCAAGCGGTGATGCTTTTAGAGCAAAAAGAGGACGGCCCTCCATTACCAAATACCATTTTTCCAGGGTCTTTGTGACATGTGTTGTTCTTACCCCAGTTCTGGCTCCTTTTCACTTTGATGAGACTAACAGAAGGACTGGTTACTGAGTCAACTGGTGTATATGATTATAATGGTTAAGGTCTCTGTCTGGAATATTACTGATTTTGATCTATGTTCTCCAGATATTCAGAAGCCATGCCCCTCAAGTTACTCATGACCTAAAATAATTTGGTATATTATACTTTTGCAAGTCTGGCTACCAGACAACACGTCTCCCCAGACTGGTTTTCAGGCTTATTCTCCTGAATTCAGGTCCAGGCTGGTTTTCAGGCTCATTCTCCTAAATCTTTTATACAAAATCTTTCTTATATAAAACGCGAATTGAGGACTTGGAACTTGGGAGTATTTACAACTTGATATCAATTCCCCAGTCAAGGTAGGACTATGCCCCACTTCAACAGGAAACAGCTAGACAGGTTGTTGCCACATTCCCTGAAAGACTTGGGGAAGGATGAAATGGAATTGGAGGTTGAAACCCAGACACCCTAAACACAAATTCCTCTGCCAAGTTTAAACATACTCATGTGTTATCCTCAAGACTGAGGAGTATCAAAGAAAAGGGGAGAATTGTAACAGAACCCAGTGAGTTCAGCCCCTAGCACAGCAGCCGTTGCTCTCTCTGCATTATTACTCTGCACCCTGTTACCAGGCAATGGGTCCTTCTCAGCCATTGGTCAGTGTCACAGTGGGCGGAGCCCACTGGCAACCGACTGTCAATGAGTGATAGTTAGTGGCCCTGATCAGCCACTGGTCGGTGCCACAGTGGTCCTGCTCAGCCGTTGGACAATGCAGCAGTGGCCCCCGCTCACAAGCTACCAACTGTTAAGAAAGGATGCTTAGTGACGATTCAGACAACAGTGGAGTGGTGGTCAGTGAAGTGAAGAGTGAGGTAAGAGGCAGATCTGAGCCTTCTCCCTGAGGCCCTCCAGCTCACCTGGCCTTAGCTGGAATCTCAGAGAACAGGCTGGGGGCTGTGTCCTATATGGCTCCAGAGCCCTCACCAAGGCCTCCCACTAGCCTTTGAGGCAAGCAGTGAACCTCTCCCCTGTCCCTATCTCTTTGATCCTGTAGCAATGGCAGTCAGCCTGGGTTGCTGTCCGTGGGACCTGGTCTCTCCCCCTTGGGGAGTCCTGAGGAGACTGAGGGGCCACTTGGGTTGGGCACCTGGCTCCTTCAGTGATGACAGATGAGGAGGGTCTGGTGACCTGGCCCTGAGGGAGCTACCGGCTGAGCTCTGCCTCCTCTTAGCCAGGCCCAGGACCTTGGAGGGTGAAAGTTGCTCCTTGGGACATTGCTCTTTCATATCGGGACAAAGAATAACATTTGTTTGGTAGAGATTTATAGGAACACCTCATCTGACCATGAGCTGACCTCAAGAACAGAGGCTCTGACAAGAAGTTTGTAACAGCTAAGCATCTCCCTCCCTCCCTCAACTAGTGCTTTTAAGAGGGCTTTGATGAAAGCTTTCAGTAACATTGGGGTTTATAGGGCATGAGCCGCCCATCTCCTTGCATGGCCTTGTAATAAACCTTTCTCTGTTCCAAGCTCCAATGTTTGAGTATTGTTTGCCCTTGCTGTGGGTTGGGCACACGGACTTGGTGATGTTCAGTGACAATCTTCCCTTGCCTCCTTTGTCATACATGAATTGACCGTATGCACCGGGCTGTATTTCTCAGCTCTGACTTTTGTTCCACTGGTCTGTGTGTCTGTTTTCATGCCAGTACAATACCTGTTTGATGACCATAGCTTTGTAGAGTCATCTGAAATCAGGGAGCCTGATTCCTGAGGCTCCTTTCTGAAGGTTGCTTTAGCGATGCAACCCTTCTTTCTCAAGGTTGCTTTGGTGATTCAGGGTCTTTTGTGGCTGCTCCTACTAAAGCTATGTGTTCAGGGCAGATGAACTACTAAGGCTATCTGTTCAGGGCTCTGTCTTCTGTTCCACTGGTTTGTGTTTCCGTTTTCATGCCCGTACCATACTGGTTTGATGACCGTAGCTTTGTAGTGTCGTCTGAAATCGGGGAGCCTGATTCCTGAGGCTCCTTTCTCAAGGTTTCTTTGGCTATTCAACCCTTCCTAAGGTTGCTTTGGCAATTCGGGGTCTTTTGTGGCTGCTGCTACTAAGCCTATGTATTCAGGGCAGATGAAGGCTCTCATGGAGCTGGTCGTCCCCACTCCTCTGAGATAGGAGGGAGTGGCAGAAAGTCAGTAGCTTACCGTGGAAGTATTTCAAAATGCAACAGAAGGGAGAAATAAACGTGACTCCCACATTATAAGTGAGATTTAACTAACATTTCTGTTTCAGAGTGGCATGCATTCCAGACTTGGGGAAGGAAGCATGATGAACCAATCCCTGGTTCAGTGGCTTAATTTCCTATCTTCTTTTGCATTTTCTAGATCCACTTTGGAGGTACTTATATCCTGAGTCTGTACAGTTGATGCTGTTTGAGCCCTGAGAGAACTCTGTGAACTGCAGAAGCACCGAGCAGGGCAAAGGGTCTGGCAGATGTGCAGTCTGAGTCTGAGAATCAACAGATCCAGTTCCAGAACCACACCTGCCAAGATCCGCATGCCAAGGGTAAGCTCTTCCCCTTTTCCTAAACATTTCATCTGGAATCAGTTCTCTATGCCCCTCTGGATTCCAAGCTCATGCTATTTAACATAGCAATGTGCTGACACCCAATATATCTGTATGCTGGTGATCACCTCTGGCTCCCCTGGGTGCACAGGCAGTGGGGCACTGGCTCCGTAAGAAAGAAAAAGTGAAGCATTCTCCTGGGAAGGGCCCCAAGGAGTACACAAGGCACAGGATGTCCAGTGACACAAACAAGGTCCCAGTCATGATATCCCCGCCTCCCCACGTGATTGCCCTTTCATGCACAGTATTAACAAATAGGGCTTTCCTGGTAGCTCAGATGGCAAAGAATCTGTCTGCAGTGCAGAAGATCAGGGTTTTATCCCTAGGTCAGGAAGATCCCCTGAAGATGGGAATGGCAACCCACTCCAGTATTCTTGCCTGGAGAATTCCATGGACAGAAGAGTCTGGTGGGCTACAGTCTTTGGGGTCACAAGGAGTCGGACAGGACTGAGCGACTAACACACACACAGTAACAAATAAGGCAAGGTGTTGGGTTTGAGGAGCTTGTAAAACTCCCCCGGTACCTTTGGTATTTTCTCCCCACGTATCTGCCATGTCTCTAATCCCTAGGCACATGGATAAATAGCCTTAAAACTTCCTTGCTTTATCTCTCATTAATGCTCTTTGGCCAAGCCTTCCACTTTCACAAAAGGTATATGCCCCTCCCCCCAACCCATCCTGACTCTTTTCTTCTTTTCCATATTCTAGTATTCTCCATTATAGGCCATTGAAAGCACAACCTCGGGCATCTTTCAAAGATTCGGGCAGAAAAGCACAGGCTGCACAAGCTATAAACGCTTTGTAGTCATAGGCGAAGATTGTGGGCAAGCACACTTTAAGGGAGACCTGCCGTAGCTGTGGGTATGACGGCCAGACCCCTCAGCCTCAGCTAACTAATCCTCAGTACCCAAGTTGAATCGTGATGGACACCAGGTATGTCCTATGCGTTTGGAAAGGCCGCTTTTGGCCAGCCAAGGTCTTGTCCAGACCCAGCGTCTCACCACAACAGAAGAGAAAAAGGGCCCTTTCTCTGGAAGTTCAGATACTCTCAATAGATGAAAAAATCAGAGTGAAAAAAACAAAGATAAAGACCCTAAAGGAGTCCATGATTGAATCCATCTCCACCTCACTAGCGGCCCAGCCGGAGCCCATCGCCCCAGAAGAAGAGGAAATGGCCTACATATGCGCTATTACAATGGCCTGGGACGTTCTGAATAAGAATGGAAATTTCACTCCAGCAAGAGTCGCGGGTGATCCAGAGTCCAAGATGCAGTCTCCAAGGAGGCTGCAAAAGCAACATTGTAGAAGGTGTCAGAAGCCCAAGCGGGGCCTACGAAGGAGTGTGAGGAAAAGCAAAAGCTCCAAATCACCCGTGGTACCTTCAGAGAGGGAGGATGGCCCATATGGGGACAAGCCACAGGTGTGCACACCCATCGCCCCGATCCCAACCGAAATGCAAACAGAGTCATCTCAGAGCTCCGGGGTGCACCCAAGCTTCCTGTCACTTTCAGAAGATGACCGTGAGAAAGAGGGCAAGGAAAAGCAGGACGCCTCAAAAGTTATGTCCTTGCCCTGTACAGTGAAGGAGGTGGGTGTAGATGTTAGAGGTGAACGTGTGCTTCCATCACTTACACCGGGTTTCATCCTCACTGTGCCCAAGGCTCCAGAAGAGGGGGTGCACAACACCTGCCCAAAGTCCCTGGCTGTGTCCCCTGAACGTGCTACCTCCTCGGTGAATGTTGACCCTGAAGAGGGCACCTGCAACTCAGGCTCGGAAGGTGCAGAGGCATCCTCCAATGCCTCTAACCTGGGCCTGCGTTATTCACTCTGCCTAGCAAACAGAAAAAGGAAGCTGCAGGCCCCAGGGTGTGAGGAAGAGCAGCAAGAATCTCAACCCTCAGCTGGCTCAAAGGCTATTAAGCCCACCAGTGCCATCAAGAAAGGCGGGGGCAAGGAAGTGGGACAGCTGACAAGCATGGCGTGCCCAGAGGAGCTGTGTCCCATTGAGAGAGGAATGCTGGTCTGGTTTAAGTTTCAGAATCACCCATTTTGGCCAGCCGTGGTCAAGAGTGTCAGCCCAACCGAGCAGACCGCAAGGGTGCTTTTGATTGAGGCCAACATGCACTGTGAGAAGAGCGGCATTCAAGTTCCTCTTCGAAGGTTGAAGCATCTGGATTATAATGGCAAAGAAAAGCTAATGAAGAGAGCCAGCAAAGTATACGGGGCAAGTGTGAACTGGTGTTTCTCACTGATTTCCAGCTACAGAGAAGGGCTTGTTCGCGGGTCTTTTGTGGGCTCTTTCCTGGACTATTATGCTGCTGACATCAGTTACCCCATGAGGAAAGCCATCCAAGAAGGTGATCTGCAGATGGATTTCCCCAAGGTGAATTATTCCGACCTGGAAGATTCTGAGGAGGAGACCCCTGTGGCTGCAAAGAGGCACTGCAAGAGAATCCTCCCTGACCGGATGAGGGCTGCTTGGGACCGAGCCAATGAGAAGCTGGTAGACTTCATCGTGAACAGAAAGGGGGCCGACCCACATCTTCTGGACATCGTCAAAGGCAGGAAAGAATCCAAGTGGCTTGAATCATTTCTGCATTCAGAGAGGTATGTGATCTGCGTTGAAACATACCTGGAGGATGACGATCAGCTAGATGCCGTGGTAAGACATTTACAAGAAATCTACAAACACATAGACAAGAAAGCGCTGGCTCTGACAAGAGATGACCCAGTGAGCTTCCTTCTGGAAGTTCTTCTGCCAGAAGCAATCATTTGTTCAATTGCTACAATGGATGGATTGGACTACAAGGAGGCAGAAGCAAAGTACCGGCAAGGGCCACCTGTGCGTTACCGGGAAAAAGAACTATTTGATAAGAAAATCTTGAAGAAAATAAAAAAGAGATCAGCTGAGAGGTACAAGGCTAAACTCTCCCCCTGTGCCCAACAGGGCATCGGGCAGGCTTCTCGGCCACACCATTAGCAACAATCCCCGTCTGTATGAACTGCATGAGCCTCCCACTCCACATGGCATGTAAACACCTTCTGGAAATCCGAGGCCTCAGGAACACACTTGAATTCACTCTGGATCCATCTCTAGCACCTGCGAGTGGCATGGTCATCGTCAGTTTTTTCTTCCCCAAACCCTCACACCACTAATTTGTTAAATATTGTAAACAGCTGTATTTCCCTCTACTTGCCCAGATGTGTAGTTTTCCAGATATTTTTACGACATGGCTTTTGACTCTATGTCATATTTTAAAGGTGGACATGCATTCTTTTATTACATGAAAAAGCCCCTGTATTGGATACAAAGCAGCAATCGTGTTTAAGATCTAAGGCATGTTTCATACAGAAAAGCCACATGGGTTTGCCATTCCTCCTGTGGCACAACGGTATCCACAATTGATTGGATTCCTCCTTAAGATAAGCCCTGATTTTTCCCTGCCATGCTTATCCATTTGGAAAAAAATCCCTGAGAGATGAAACCAGTGACAGAGATGTTTCCTGTATACTACCACTACCTTCCAGTGGTTCTTGGAAAAGCAGCCTGAAATCCAAACAAAGTTAACGGGTGATCTGCATGTGGTCCATGTGAGGCTGAATGAAACTTTGCGTGCAGTCAGTGTTTTGTCAACCCCTGCAAAAATGTTCACCCTTGGCTTCCCTGAGATTCCATTTGTGGGAGGTGCTCTTCTTCAATGGCTGAATGGTTTCCCCACATAGACAGACTCTTGGCTGTCTTCCTATATGACAGTGACTGGATCCCCTACATGCCATCATCTGTCCCCTTGTGGAAGATGACTACAGCCATCATAGACTCAAGTTGACTTGTCTAGACCTGGAGTCCAGGCTGACTGCTTCGAGCCCATCCAGTTGGCATAGATTGTAGCAAAGCAGGCGCTTTGCCCTCATCGACCCATGTCCTCCCAAAAATTTCAGTCATTTGTCCCAAACCAAGCAAGCTTTTTCCTTTGACTTTTTCATCAACTAGCTCCGACAGGTTCCAGCAGTGTAAGTGCAGACGCGTAAGTCATTCCAGGCTGCCTGAGCAGTAGGTGGACCAGGAGGGTCTGGGAAATGGGTAACAGAAAAGTCTCCATTCAGCTAAACATGGCTGCTGTCAGAGTACAGTGAAAGGTAGTTTAACAGGTAAATTCTGAAGCTCATGGATAGTTATCCTATCTGGGAACAAGATTTCATTATTACTCTTTTTTTTTTTTTGGAGAGGAAGAAAAGTGTTAGAAAAGCTAGTTTATTTTGTAAAACCCAATAGGAAAATAAACATTAAAGATTTAACGTGAACCTGAGTGTGTTTTTGTTCTTAGAATCAACTGTCACTGCCCCAGGTTCAACTGAGTTCAGTTCAGTCGCTCAGTTGTATCTGACTCTTTGCAGCCCCATAGACTGCAGTTCGCCAGGCTTCCCTATCCATCACCAACTCCCGGAGCTTGCTCAAACTCATGTCCATCAAGTCAGTGATGCCATCCAACCATCCCATACTCTGTTGTCCCCTTCTCCTCCTGCCTTCGATCTTTCCCAGCATCAGGGTCTTTTCCAATGAGTCAGGAAAAAACTGTAGCCCCAGGTTATGGGGATAAAATTGCATGCCCATGTGATTTTTTTTTTTTAATTTGCAAAGGGGAGCTGTTTTGATTCACAATAAAACCATTGTGTCTTTCACCTCAAACTTCCGCTTCATCACATTTCAGATTGTACACAGTTGAAATGTCTAAATAATACTCCTCCTCCTCTAGGAGGAGTTCAGCCTCCTCCTGGCCCACATCACCTGCATGTGCCCTTATCCGTTAGCAGCAATGAGTCTATTATCCAATGACTCTTTCACCTATGTTTCTTCTTAGCACACACAAATACATATTTACTTATTCTTTCTCAGCCCAGGTCATTCAATTCAGTGCTAAACCACACACAATCCACACCCGGGATCCTGCACACCTGGTTCCCAGTGGCTTGTGGTTATCTGCTACTGACCACATCACTTGTATGTGCTTAGTCACACAGTCCTGTCCTACTCTTTGCAATCCCATGGACTCAAGCCCACCAGACTCCTCTGTCCATGGGGATTCTCCAGGCAAGAATACTGGAGTCAGTTACCATGCCCTCCTCCAGGGGATCTTCCCAACCCAGGGATGGAACCCAGGTCTCCCAAATTGCACACGGATTCTTTACTGTCTGAGCCACCTGGGAATTTCTAAGTCCAAGGAATTTGAATATGATGAAACACTAAAATTGTGCTGTAAAATTATATTTGGAAGCTTGGAGTCTTCGTCAATTCCAAAGCTATGTGAGATTTCAAAAGCCATCTTTCAAGACCTTAACCTTGCACATGCCCCCTCCATGACCTTGGTATGGCAGGTTCACTGGAGACTGCTGCCAGCATTGACCTGGCAGGGTTTCAAACATGTTCCTCAGTATCACTCTGCCACTGAGACTCAGATGCAGCTTTCACGGTCCCACCCTTGCGAGTCTGATTTGGGGATCTGGGCTGAAACACTGGCACCTGCATTTTCATATGCCACATGAAGATCTGGATGCTGGAGGTGCCGGCTGCCCTGCTTCATCTGAGATCAGCCCTGGGATCAGTGTGTAGACTCCAAGGTGCACGGAGTTCCCTGAGCCTCCAACTTCCAGGGTCGCACAGCTCAGAGTCTCCAGACTAGCCTTTCTGACTGAGTGGTGACTGACAGCCCTTCCCATCATGCCCCCAAGCCTCCCAGCTCCTGGCCCCGCCCCCATGCACAAAATGAGGCGAGCCCAGGCACCCCGAGACTGAGGCAAGATCGAGATGGAGTGGAAGCAGAGCAGGGCTTTCCGTAGCTCTTCTGAGAAAACCGTAAGGCTTCTTCCCACAAGAATGCTGCAAGAGTGCTCCCTCTAGGAGGTGATGTTGGGCACACGTGGAAGGACAATCACAGCAGTGAGGGAAAAGAGCGAGAGAAGCGTGCCCACCAGGATGTGGGAGAGATTGTTTCCCCATAATCTCACGTCCTAGCTCTAGCCCAAGAGCACATCTCATGATCTCCATTCTACTGATGAGGAACCAAAAAGGGAAGGGAATGGTGTTTATTGGGGCAAAACGGGTAATCACCAAAACTAGTCAACTGAGCAAGAGAACTTGTTTGAGTGAGCCCAGTTCCATATTGAGGGCAGTCACATGGAGAAGGGTGGGCAAGAGAGGGTGTCCCTTTCCCTCTGCTGAGGGCTGCATGAGACCCCGCCTGAATGTTATACACACACTGTCCTATCCAAGCCTGCCTAAACACCTATCAGGGACATATCTTTACTGTGGCCACCTCAGAGTTGCAGGAAATGGGATTCCAAAAGGTGAAGAGTATTGCTGGGGTGACAAAGCTGATAAGTGGTGGGACTAGGCTTAGAATTCAGTCACATCAAACCCTGTACACTAAAACCAATGCTGGGCTGCTGTGTTTTTAGAAGTTTCTTCCCTGTCAGAACCACTTGGAGAGTTTGTTAAAGTTCAGAGTGCTGGGCTCCATTCCAGAAGTATTGAAGAGGAAAATTTAAAACCTACACCCAGCTAGAAATAACTAAATACTCCTTCTGCTTCTATAACTCAACTTGCTCCTTGCAAAGTCACGTAAGTTATGACTGTTTGGGAAAATGGAAACTTACAACAATGCCAGGAGCTGCCTGCTTAACCACGTTTGTTTGTGTAAAGGTCAGGCACCCCCCTCCCCCACTGTGTCCTAACAGCTCTTCCCACTTGCACGAAACCCCCGGTTTAAACTAGCTTATTATGTTGGAGAGGGTGTGGAGAAAAGGGAACCCTCTTACACTGTTGGTGGGAATGCAAACTAGTACAGCCACTATGGAGAACAGTGTGGAGATTCCTTAAAAAACTGGAAATAGAACTGCCTTATGATCCAGCAATCCCACTGCTGGGCATACACATTGAGGAAACCAGAAGGGAAAGAGACATGTGTACCCCAATGTTCATCGCAGCACTGTTTATAATAGCCAGGACATGGAAGCAACCTAGATGCCCATCAGCAGATGAATGGATAAGAAAGCTGTGGTACATATACACAATGGAGTATTACTCAGCCATTAAAAAGAATTCATTTGAATCAGTTCTAATGAGGTGGATGAAACTGGAGCCTATTATACAGAGTGAAGTAAGCCAGAAGGAAAAACACCAATACAGTATACTAGTGCATATATATGGAATTTAGAAAGATGATAACAATAACCCTGTGTACAAGACAGCAAAAGAGACACTGATGTATGGAACAGTCTTATGGACTCTGTGGGAGGGGGAGAGGGTGGGAAGATTTGGGAGAATGGCATTGAAACATGTAAAATATCATGTATGGAACGAGATGCCAGTCCAGGTTCAATGCACGATACTGGATGCTTGGGGCTAGTGCAATGGGACGACCCAGAGGGATGGTATGGGGAGGGAGGAGGGAGGAGGGTTCAGGATGGGGAGCACATGTATACCTGTGATGGATTCATTTTGATATTTGGCAAAACTAATATAATTATGTAAAATTTAAAAATAAAATAAAATTTAAAAAATAAAATAAAATAAACTAGCTTATTAACAGTCAGCACTGCCACTACAGTCTGATGTCATGCACTGTCTATAAAACCTTTGTAATGCTTTTGTTCAGTGTTCAGAGCTGGAAGTGTTAACTCCTCTGGACCTGCTGGTGTAATAAACCTGAGTTCTCCAACTCTCCGAGTGTGGTGCTTGTTTTCTCGACCATCAGACTTCTTCAACAGTATGGGGCCTGAGGATTTGCATTTCTGAAACTTTCCAAGGATGCTGATGTTTTGGTTCCTAGACCTCTACCTCCTCTCACAGCCCACCCTCAGCACTGGAGCAGTGGTGCTCTCAATACTGGAGATCTAGTCCTGCCTCCATGCTTTCAGACACTCCCTTCACCCCATCTAGAATGTTTCCTTCCTGGGTCACCTTAGAAAAATTCTCCAGGTCCACCCATCAGTCAGTTCAGTTCAGTCGCTCAGTCGTGTCAGACTCTTTGTGACCCCATGAATCCCAGCACGCCAGGCCTCCCTAGAAGACTGCTTTCTCTGATCTGTTCCCTATCTGCAACAATCCACTCCCACGTTCTGTTGCTACTCCTTGTAACAATGACCTCATGGTTTTGTGTGTTATGCTTAAGTTTGTCTTTATCTGTCCCCCATGCTGAGTTCTTAATTTTCCAAGGGAATGGCCTTGTCCTGTTTATCTTTTCATGTCCAGCTGCAAGTAGAAGCTTACAGAAATGCTTGTTCACAAACCCATTCCTCCACACTGCTAACTTTCAGGTCCCTCCATAGCCCTGGCCTAACCACTGTTTCATTCTGATCTTTTGCCATTCGTCGACTCCCCAGTGCTGCTCCAGATTGCTTTCCACCCAGTAACAGCATCAGATAGTACAGGGGGAATGACTGCATCCACAAATGTAAAGTATGATTAATTATAACAATGACCAGCTTCAGTGTAATTAATAAATATGTTTTCAGGACCCAAGAAGTACGAAGTAACACTGCAGTTCTCAAAGCAGAGTCCAGGGAACCCTTGGAGTCCTTGAGACCCTTTCAGCTGGAATCTACAGGATCAAATCTCTCTTCATAATGCTGCTAAGATGTTTTTCCTTTTTGCACTTTTTCCCAGGGTAAGGTGGAATTTTCCAGAGGCAACCAAAGTGTGATATTGTGACAGACTAAAGTCAGAAACAGACATGATTTCCCAGCTCTCTCACATTAAGCCATACATCAAAGAGGGTTACAAAAATGTAAAGCAATGCCGTTCTTTCCACTAACTTTCATCTGTTTTGTATAGATTTTTTTCATAGAATATGTTATTCATGTTAACATGCAGTGGCTTTATTACTGTCATCTTTAAATGACTAAATAATATTTTAATTTCTCATTTTCAATTTTAATACAGTAAATATTGATATTTATAACCCACATAAACAAGAACTCTTTGACGTTCTCGATAAATTTTAAGAATGCAAAGGGGTCCTGAGAACTAAAAGTTTAAAGACTGATTTAATTTGATGCTCCACAATGGAATGAAGTAAAAAATTTCTCAATGTATCTTAGGTTATTGGGGTGGCAGTCTTCACTCTTTTAACAATGATTTTATGGTTTTTTTTTCCTCTTAATGATAGGAAAGGTACCACAGAATTCAAATTTAGGCAGGCAAGCACAGATTTTTGTAATCCATGCAAAACATCAGATGTTTGCACTAAGTTTCTATGATTTAACTTTAAAATTTTTCTTTTTTGGTTTTTATGTGGGAAAGGTATACATTAATAAATGAAATATATGTGTGTGTGTCAGTCCCTCAGACATGTCCAACTCTTTGCAACCCCATGGACTGTAGCCCACCAGGCTCCTCTGTCTATGGGATTTCCCAGGCAAGAATACTGGAGTGGGTTGTCATTGCCTTCTCCAGGGGATATTCCCTACCCAGGGGTCAAACCCAGATCTCCCATATTGGCAGGCTGGTTCTTTAGAACTGAGTCACCAGGGACAATACCAACATATGCTTTAGGGGGAACTCAATTCAACCTAGCACAATAGACAATGGCACAAGTTAGAGAAATTATACAGAAAAGAAGTATGACTTAAAATCACGGAGCTCAAATCATAGAAGCTACTTCCATAATCCAGTCTATGATAAGAAAGAGGTGAGGAGATTATCAGACCAAAACCTTAACTTCCTTTATTGTATTGTTGCTCTTTGTCACCATGTGCTTGGAAATGTGACTTAAGAAACTGGGTCTTCTGCTCTTAAGTTTCTTGTTGGACCTCACAGAGGCCAGGAGTGCCTACTGGTCTGGGGGAGCCCATTTACATTCTTTTAAGTCAGTCAATTCTTGCTTAGATGATGCAGGTGGGAAAAATGATCTGGACCTACAAGTTTTAGAACCAATTCCAGTACTGTTGTGCCAAAACTCTTGGATAGGAGGAGGGATACAGAGGGAAAGAAAGAAGAAAAGTGGAGTCTTCTGAAATTCTAAACCCTTCTAACCTTGGGACCCCGAAGCCATTTAAAGATGCAGCTTGCAGTGATGACAAGCGTTGCTAAGAATGAAATGAGTTTGGTCAGTGAATTTAAGGAAGGAGATCTTGTAAAGAAAGACAAACGAGGGCAAAAACACTGCCAAATTGTTGTGGTGAGTTGAGCCAGGAAAACTGTTGGAAGTTGACCAAAGGGAGCCCAAAGACTGAGGATGGCTGAGCCCAGCATCCACCACTGCATGTGGCCTCACTGATAAGAAAACCACACCCATGGGCAAGAGCTGCACTGACCTAATCCAGCCTCATGTACCCTATAGGAACATAGAACTTCCCTTGTGGCTCAGCTGATAAAGAATCTGCCTACAATGGGGGAAACCTGTGTTCGATTCCTGGTTTGGAAAATCCCCTGGAGAAGGGAAGAGCTACCCACTCTAGTATTCTAGCCTGGAGAATTCCATGGACTGTATAGTTCACGGGGTCACAAAGAGTTAAGACACAACTGAGCGACTTTTACTTTCGCCCCATAGGTACACATTAAGAAGCTTTAAATAGTGCCCATTTATTATGCACAGCTGTCCAGACCTGGCCTAGTTTCCAAGGCTTCACAGAGAGTGTCAACTGCTGGGGTCTTCCAAAATGCTTTCTTGCCAGTCTTGAAATGTAATCTTAGCAGTTCCTTTTGCAAAAAATGTAGTCAGCTGCCTCTCTCTTGATGCAGATCACGTTATGCATTTTTCATGGAATGCACCTCCATAGCAGATATCAAAAGAGCTGTCTACCAATTAAGGAAGACTTCATTGCGAGTCCCTGTTTGCCTCTCCAGCCTCTTTTGATGTGCCAGGAACTCCCAGCACACATGAAGCAGGGCACATATAGATCTCCTCTCTGACAGACTGGCAACACTTTCTCCCCTAGTGTCCCACCCTTTAACTCTGGCTGGGCCTTTAAGACCAAGCTCTGAACACTTCTTGTCCAGAGAGTCCCCATGGATTCTCCCCAGACTGAGTCTCATGTCATCAAAGTTGATCTTCCTCGGGCCTACGCACACACCCCATGGCAAGCACCCTCAGGCCCAGGTGAAGTGTGTTGCTCGAACATAGGACTCCAATGCCTAAGAGTCCTAAGGAGGTGCCCAGCCCTAAGTGCCCAACAAGGGCAGTTGTGTCCCTGCCACCACCACGTATATCAGGATGCCTCTCCTCCAGCACTGACCCTTTCTCTCTGTGTGCCCAGATGGTAGCAATGGTGCTGGTCCTGCCAAACAGAGCAGCTACCCCAAGCTGTGAGTAAACAGGCCAGCAACAAACAGCCCCCATCACTTAGAAGGAATGCACTGGAGCCCCTTGCTGGTAAACAAGGAAAGAAAAGGACTCCCAGGATGTGTCCTTGACCTCTCCTCTGAGCAGGTGTGTCCTATGGCTTCCATCACTAGATCTACTGGGGACCACCTGCAGGGCAGGCAGGATAATGCCTCCCTCTCTATATCCAGTCTATTCTGGCCCTCCAAGAATTCCTCTTGGGAGGATTGAGGGATGCCTGGAGACCAGCATCAGCAGGAATTTGCCCACAGACAAAGGCCAGGGCCCTGAGGTCTGAGAGGCCTGCCCTGCATCCCCAGGTACCAGCAATCTTTGCCCCTTCCCCAGTGTGGCTCAGTTGTTCCCCAACGTGCTCCCAGGCATGCCTCTTTCAAGACCTCCCAGAATCCACTTGGGCCGCTCTACCTGTCAGCCATCAATCACCCTCTAGTCCCTCTAAATCAGCAGATTGACCTGGAATGGTTTGCAGAGAGACAGCCAAAGTAGGGGGAGGGAGAGAAATGCATACCTCCCACCCCTCTCAGGGGTCCTTTCCCACGTGGCCAGGCTACTTCTTCATCCATTCCCAGAGCAACTCCTCTGGGAGGAGTCAGGACCCAACCCTGGGCCAACTCCTTGTCAATCAGACCCCAGGGGTGCAGAAACACAAATGGATACACATGTGTCCCAGCCCATGGCAATCAAGGCAGGGGTCTGGTGAGAGAATGGAGTGACTGTACAGTCCTGCCCTTCCTCCAGTGCCATCTTAACCCCAGGGCAACTCTACAATGGGAGCATGCCAACTGAATTGCCCAGAACATTTGCACAATGGTCCTCAGAGTGGGGTGGTAGAGGGCAAAAGCAGGAGGGCTGAACCAGCCCAGGCATCAAGGACTTCTGGGAGTTTGTTCCAGCTGCTGTTGTCATACGGTAATGTGCAATGGTTAGGTGGGAAAGGTCGAGAGTGACCTTACTGTGCTGTTGTCTTTGTTAGAGGAGGGAACAGGGGGTGCAGCATGTAGCCTTTCCCCTGTGACCTAGAGTACTGGCACTGGGTGGTGCTCCCAAGTGCTGCACAGATGTGATGAGAGGATGCACACAAGGAAGGGCTCTTTGGCACATGTGTAGGGTGAGTAGGGAGAAGCGGTGACCGCCACTGCAGCTCACACCTGCTTCTGTATACACTGCTGCGTTTTGACTCAGGAGCTGTGGTGGCCTCTAGCATAAAGAAATCACCTGTTTTTAAATTGAGATAGAATTCTCATTCCATACTAGTCACTCTTTTGAAGTGGACAACTCAGTGGCATTTAGCACATTCACAGTGTTGTGGAGCCTCCCTTCTGTCCAATTACAAGATATTTTCCTCCCCCTAAACAAGACTTCATCGGCATTAGGCAGTTCCCCTACAATTCTGGCCAGGCCCTGCTAACCACTAATCTTTCAAATTCTGGACATTTCACATTAAAGGAATCAAACAATATGCTGCATTTTTCACCTGGCATCTTTCACAATGTTTTCAAAGCTCATCCATATTGTAGCATGTATTGGTACTTTTTATTTATTTATTTTTTATATGTATCTCTTCACATTTTATTTTATTTTTTAATTTACTTTAATTGGAGGCTAATTACTTTACAATATTGTACTGGTTTTGCCATACATTGACATGAATCAGCCATGGATGTACATGTGTTCCCCACCCTGATCCCCCCTCCCACCTCCCTCCCCATCCCATCCCTCTGGGTCATCCCAGTGCACAAGCCCTGAGCACCCTGTGTCATGCATCAAACCTGGACTGGCAATATGCTTCACATATGATAATATACATGTTTCAATGCTATTTTATCAAAGCATCCCACCCTCATCTTCTCCCACACGGAGAAGGAAATGGCATCCCACTCCAGTACTCTTGCCTGGAAAATCCCATGGACAGAGGAGCCTGGAAGGCTGCAGTCCATGGTGTCGCTGAGGGTCGGACACGACTGAGCGACTTCACTTTCACTTTTCACTTTAATGCATTGGAGAAGGAAATGGCAACCCACTCCAGTGTTCTTGTCTGGAGAATCCCAGGGACGGGGGAGCCTCGTGGGCTGCTGTCTATGGGGTCACACAGAGTTGGACACGACTGAAGTGACTTAGCAGCATCTTCTCCCACACAGTCCAAAAGACTGTTCTATACATCTGTGTCTCTTTTGCTATCTTGCATATAGTGTTATCATTATCATCTTTCTAAATTCCATATATATGCATTAGTATACTGTATTGGTGTTTTTCTTTCTGGCTTACTTCACTCTGTATAATAGGCTCCAGTTTCATCCACCTCATTAGAACTGATTCAAATGCATTCTTTGTAATAGCTGAGTAATATTCCACTGTGTTCCACAGCTTTCTTATCCATTCGTCTCCCAATGGACACCTAGGTTGCTTCCATGTCCTGGCTATTATAAACAGTGCTGTGATGAACATTGGTGTACACGTGTCTCTTTCAATTCTGGTTTCCTTGGTGCGTATATCCAGCAGTGGGATTACTGGGTGGTATGGCAGTTCTATTTCCAGTTTTTAAGGAATTTCCACATTATTTTCCATAGTGGCTGTACTAGATTGCATTCCCACCAACAGGGTAAGAGGGTTCCCTTTTCTCCACACCCTCTCCAGCATTTATTGTTTGTAGACTTTTGGAGAGCAGCCATTATGACTGGCATGAAATGGTACCTCTTTGTGGTTTTGATTTGCATTTCTCTGATAATGAGTGATGTTGAGCATCTTTTTATGTGTTTGTTAGACATCTGTATGTCTTCTTTGGAGAAATGTCTGTTTAGTTTTTTGGCCCATTTTTTGATTGGGTCATTTAGTTTTCTGGAATTGAGCTGCAGGAGTTGCTTGTATATTCTTAAGATTAATTCTTTGTCAGTTGGTTCGTTTGCTATTATTTTCTCCCATTCTGAAGGCTGTCTTTTCACCTTGCTTATAGTTTCCTTTGTTGTGCAGAAGCATTTAAGTTTAATTAGGTCCCATTTGTTTATTTTTCCTTTTATTTCCATTACTCTGGGAGGTGGGTCATAGAGGATCCTGCTGTGATTTATGTCGGAGAGTGTTTTGCCTATGATTTCCTCTAGGAGTTTCATAGTTTCTGGTCTTACGTTTAGATCTTTAATCCATTTTGAATTTATTTTTGTGTATGGTGTTAGAAAGTGTTCTAGTTTCCTTCTTTTACAAGTAGTTGACCAGTTTTCCCAATGCCACTTGTTAAAGAGATTGTCTTTTCTCTATTGTATATTCTTGCTTCCTTTGTCAAAGATAAGGTGTCCATAGGTGCATAGATTTATCTCTGGGCTTTCTATTTTGTTCTGTTGATCTATATTTCTGTCTTTGTGCCGGTACCATACTGTCTTGATGACTGTAGCTTTGTAGTGGAGCCTGAAGTCAAGCAGGTTGATTCCTCCAGTTCCATTCTTATTTCTCAAGATTGCTTTGGCTATTCGAGGTTTTTTGCGTTTCCATATAAATTGTGAAGTTATTTGTTCTAGCTCTGTGAAAAATACCATTGGTAGCTTGATAGGGATTGCATTGAATCTATAGATTGCTTTAGGTAGTATACTCATTTTCACTATATTGATTCTTCTGATCCATGAACATGCTATATTTCTCCATCTATTTGTGTCCTCTTTGATTTCTTTCATCAGTGTTTTATAGTTTTCTCTATGGGTCTTTTGTTTCTTTGCTGCTGCTGCTAAGTTGCTTCAGTCGTGTCTGACTCTGTGCGACCCCATAGACGGCAGCCCACCAGGCCCCTCTGTCCCTGGGATTCTCCAGGCAAGAATACTGGAGTGGGTTGCCATTTCCTTCTCCAATGCACGAAAGTGAAAAGTGAAAGTGAAGTCACTCAGTCGTGCCCAACTCTTAGCGACCCCATGGACTGGAGCCTACCAGGCTCCTCCGTCCATGGGATTTTCCAGGCAAGAGTACTGGAATGGGTTGCCATTTGTTTCTTTAGGTAGATATATTAAGTAATTTTTTCTTTTCATTGCAATGGTGAATGGAATTGTTTCCTTAATTTCTCTTTCTGTTTTCTCATTGTTATGTTGTTATGTATAGGAATGCAAGGGATTTCTGTGTGTTAGTTTTATATCCTGAAACTTTATTATATTCATTGATTACCTCTAGTAATTTTCTGGTGGAGTCTTTAGGGTTTTCTATGCAGACAATCATGTCATCTATAAACAGTGAGAGTTTTACTTCTTCTTTTCAAATCTGGATTCATTTTATTTGTTTTCCTGCTCTGACTGCTGTGGCCAAAACTTCCAAAACTATGTAGACTAGTAGTGGTGAGAGTGGACACCCTTGTCTTGTTCTTGACTTTAGGGGAAATGCTTTCAGTTTTTCACCATTGAGGATAATGTTTGCTGTGGGTTTGTCATATATAGCTTTTATTATGTTGAGGTATATTCCTTCTATTCCTGCTTTCTGGAAGAATTGATGCTTTTGAACTATGGTGTTGGAGAAGACTCTTCAGAGTCCCTTGGACTGCAAGGCAATCCAACCAGTCCATTCTAAAGATCAGTCCTGTGTTCTTTGGAAGGACCGATGCTAAAGCTGAAACTCCAGTATTTTGGCCACCTCATGTGAAGAGTTGACTCATTGGGAAAGACTCTGCTGCTGGGAGGGATTGGGGGCAGGAGGAGAAGGGGCCGACAGAGGATGAGATGGCTGGATGGCATCATTGACTCGATGGTTGTGAGTTTGAGTGAACTCTGGGTGTTGGTAATGGACAGGGAGGCCTGGCGTGCTGCAATTCATGGGGTCGCAAAGAGTCGGACATGACTGGGCGACTGAACTGAACTGGAGGGTTTTTATCAGAAATGGATGTTGAATTTTGTCAAAGTCTTTCTCTGCATCTATTGAGGCAATCATATGCTTTTATCTTTCAATTTGTTAATGTGGTGTATTACCTTGATTAATTTGTGGATATTGAAGAATCTTTGCATCCCTGGGATAAAGCCCACTTGGTCATGGTGTATGATCTTTTATGTATGTTGTTAGATTCTGTTTGCTAGAATTTTGTTAAGGATTTTTGCATCTATGTGCTTCTATTGGCCTGTAGTTTTCTTTTTTGTGGCATCTTTGTCTGGTTTTGGTATGAGGGTGATGGTGGCCTCATATAATGAGTTTGGCCGTTTACCTTCCTCTACAATTTTCTGGAAGAGTTTGAGTAGGATAGGTGTTAGATCTTCTCTAAATTTTTGGTAGAATTCAGCTGTGAAGCCATCTGGGCCTGGGCTTTTGTTTGCTGGAAGATTTCTGATTACAGTTTCAATTTCCGTGCTTGTGATGGGTCTGTTAAGATTTTCTATTTCTTCCTGGTTCAGTTTTGAAAAGTTATACTTTTCTAAGAATTTGTCCACTTCTTCCAAGTTTCCATTTTATTGACATATAGTTGCTAATAGTAGTCTCTTATGATGCTTTGTATTTCTGTATTGTTTGTTGTGATTTCTCCATTTTCATTTCTAATTTTGTTGATTTGATTTTTCTCCTTTTGTTTCTTGATGAGTCTGGCTAATGGTTTGCCAATTTTATTTATCTTCTCAAAGAACCAGCTTTCAGCTTTGTTGATTTTTGCTATGGTCTCCTTTGTTTCTTTTGCATATACTTCTGCCCTAATTTTTTTAATTAAATTTATTTATTTTAATTGGAGGCTAATTACTTTACAATATTGTATTGGTTTTGCCACACATCAACATGAATCCTCCACAGGTGTTCTGCCATAATTTTTACCTGTGGTGGATTCATTTTGATATTTGGCAAAACTAATACAATTATGTAAAGTTTTAAAATAAAATAAAATTTAAAAAAATTAAAATAAATTAAAAAAAATTTATTTCCTTCTACTAACCTTGGTGTTTTTCATTTCTTCCTTTTCTAGTGGCTTTAGATATAGAGTTAGGTTATTTATTTGACTTTTTTCTTGTTTTTTTGAGGTAAACCTGTATTGCTATGAACCTTCCCCTTAGCACTGCTTATATAGTGTCCCATAGGTTTTGGCCCAGACATCCTGGAATGTGAAGTCAAGTGGGCCTTAGAAAGCATCACTATGAACATAGCTAGTGTAGGTGATGTAATTCCAGTCGAGCTATTTTAAATCCTGAAGGATGATGCTGTGAAAGTGCTGCACTCAATATGCCAGCAAATTTGGAACACTCAGCAGTGGCCACAGCAATGGAAAATGTCAGTTTTCATTACAATCCCAAAGAAAAGTAATGTCAAAGAATGCTCAAACTACCACACAATTGGACTCATCTCACATGCTAGTAAAGTAATGTTCAAAATTCTCCAAGCCAGGCTTCAGCAATACGTGAACTGTAAACTTTCATATGTTCAAGCTGGTTTTAGAAAAGGCAGAGGAACCAGAGATCAAATTGCCAACATCTGCTGGGTCACTGAAAAAGCAAGAGAGTTCCAGAAAAACATCTATTTCTGCTTTACTGACTATGCCAAAGTCTTTGACTGTGTGGATCACAGTAAACTGTGGAAAATTCTGAAAGAGATGGGAATACCAGACCACCTGACCTGCCTCTTGAGAAACTTATATGCAGGTCAGGAAGCAACAGTTAGAACTGGATGTGGAACAACACACGGGTTCCAAATAGCAAAAGGAGTACATCAAGGCTGTATATTGTTACCCTGCTTATTTAACTTATATGCAGAGTACATCATGAGAAATGCTGGGCTGGAATAAGCACAGGCTGGAATCAAGATTGCCGGGAGAAATATCAATAACCTCAGATATGCAGATGACATCACCCTTATGGCAGAAAGTGAAGAGGAACTCAAAAGCCTCTTGATGAAAGTGAAAGAGGAGAGTGACAAAGTTGGCTTAAAGCTCAACATTCAGAAAACGAAGATCATGGCATCTGGTCCCACACTTCATGGGAAATAGATGGGGAAACAGTGGAAACAGTGTCAGACTTTATTTTTTAGGCTCCAAAATCACTGCAGATGGTGACTGCAGCCATGAAATTAAAAGACGCTTACTCCTTGGAAGGAAAGTTATGACCAACCTAGACAGCATATTAAAAAGCAGAGACATTACTTTGCCAACAAAGGTCCATCTAGTCAAGGCTATGGTTTTTCCAGTAGTCATGTATGGATGTGAGAGTTGGACTGTGAAGAAAGCTGAGCACCAAAGTATTGATGCTTTTGAACTGTGGTGTTGGAGAAGACTCTTGAGAGTCCCTTGGAGTGCAAGGAGATCCAACCTGTCCATTCTAAAGAAGATCAGTTCTGGGTGTTCTTTGGAAGGACTTATGCTAAAACTGAAACTTCAATACTTTGGCCCTCATGCGAAGAGTTGACTCATTGGAAAAGACTCTGATTCTGAGAGGGATTGGGGGCAGGAGGAGAAGGGGCGACAGAGGATGAGATGGCTGGATGGCATCACTGACTCGATGGACGTGAGTTTGAGTGAACTCTGGGAGTTGGTGTTGGACAGGGAGGACTGGCATGATGCAATTCATAGGGTTGCAAACAGTCAGACACGACTGAGCGACTAAAATGAACTGAACTGATCTGATAGGTTTTGGGGTGTTTTTTTTTTTTATTTTCATTCGTTTGTATGCATATTTTGACTTCTTTTTTGATTTCTTCTCGGATTTGTTGGTTATTCAGCAGTGTGTTGTTCAGCCTCCATATGCTGGAATCTTTAATAGTTTTTCTCCTGTAATTGACATCTAACCTTACTGCTTTCTGGTCAGAAAAGATGCTTGGAATGATATCAAATTTTTGAATTCACCAAGGCTAGATTTATGGCCCAGTATGTGATCTATCCTGGAAAAGGTTCCATGTGCACTGGAGAAAAAGTTGAAATTCATGGTTTTGGGTTGAGACTCACACACAAAGAGGGAAAAACAAAGACACTGAGATAGAGACATACACATTGAGAGAGAGATACACACACACTGCAAGAGACACACATACACTGGGAGAGGAAGACACACACACACTGGCAGAGGGAGACACACACACTGGCAGAGGGAGACACACACACTGGCAGAGGGAGACACACAATGACACAGAGAGACACACATGCAATGAGTGACACACACATACAACGACTCACACACACACACACACACAATGAGGGACCCAAACACACACTGAATGGGATGGAATCACTGAGAGAGTGAGACAGTCTTTGAAAGAGACCCACACACTGAGAAAGACACACACACACACTGAGAGAGACACACATACAGAGACAGACACAATACACACACAGAGAGAAACATAATAGCACTGAGAGACACACACATACAGAGAGAGACACAACACACACTGAAAGAGACACGCACACACACTGAGATACACAAATACACACTGTGAGAGACACATACACACAGTGAGAGAGATACACATAATTACACAATTACATAATTACACAAACTAGAGAGACGCACACACTGAGACAAACGCACACATACTGAGAGGGTCACACACACAGAGATACACATACCATGAAAGACATACATACAGAGAGAGAGTCACAGACACAATGAGAGACAAACACACACACTCTAAATTGGATGGAAACACTGAGGCAGGGACACACACCCTGAGAGAGAGACTCATATAGTGAGAGAGACACACATACACAGTGAGAGAGAGACACACACACACACACTCTGAGAGACACACTCACATACAGACACACATTGAGAGAGACACACAGACACACTGAGAGATACACACATATATAGAGAGATACATGCACATGGTGAGAGAGAGACACACACAAAGTGAGAACACACACACACTGTGAGAGAGACACACATATTGAGAGAAACACACGCTGAGTGAGACACACAGTGAGAGAAATTTGCACTATGACAGAGACACACATACTGATAGATATGCACACGGAGAGACACACACTCACTCACTGAGAGAGACATACACACACAGAAACACTGAGAGACACACACGGAGACAAACAGAGACACACACAATGAGAGATAGACACACAATGGGACAGAGACACACAAAAACACTGAGGGAGACACACATGCACTGAGAGATAAACATACACACTGAAAGAAACACACACAATGAGAGAGACACACAGAGATACACACAATGAGAGAGAGAAACACAATGAGACAGGGACACAAAATCACAGTGAGAGAGCCACATACACTGAGAGAGAGACACAAACAAACTGATAGTGAGACACACACTGAGAGACAGACTCACACACACAGAGTGAGATATACAGACACTGAGATGGAGACATACACAATGAGAGAGACACACACACGCTGAGAGAGAAACATACAGAAATACACACACACAGACAGAGAGACACATGCAAACTGAGAGACACCAGCACACAAACATAGAGACAGAGACACACGTGCACTGAGAGAGAATCATAAACACTGAAAGATAGGAACACACACACACTGATAGACACAACATACAGAGACACACACACACACTGAAAGACACAGACACACACAGAGAGAGACACATACTGTGAAAGAGACACACACACATGAAACTGAGAGAGAGGCACACAACGAGAGAAAGCACGCACACTCTGACACATACACAGACACACACAAAGAGAGACATACACACTGAGACAGAAACACACACACACTGAGAGACACACACACTGAGAGAGACAGACATATACACTGAGAGAGAAGCCACACACACACAGGCACACAGAGACACACACACACACAAACATGAGAGACACACACACATAGACACACACAATGAGACAGAGAAACACACAATGAGACAGAGACACACAAACACACTGAAAGAGCCACATACACACAAACTGAGAGCAAGAGAGACACACACATACAGAGTGAAACACACACACACTGAAATACAGACACACACAGTGGGAGACAAGAAATACACACTGAGAGAGAGGCCACACACACACAGACACAGGCACTGGGAGAGAGACACACACACAGAAACCTTGAGACACACACAATGAGACAGAGAAACACACAATGAGACAGAGACACACAAACACACTGAGAGAGCCACATACACACAAACAGAGAGAGACCCAAACATACAGAGTGAGACACACACACACTGAAATACAGACCCACACAGTGAGAGACACACACACAGACACTGAGAGAGATAAACACACAGAAATTAGCACACACAGACAGAGACACACACACAGTGTGAGAGAGACACACACACACGCACATTGAGAGAGAGGCACACAGCATGAGAGGGACACTCACACACTGACAGACACACACAGATACACAGTCACACAGACACACTGAGACAGACACACATACACTGAGAGAGACACACATACAGAGGCACACACACTGAGGTAGAAACACACACACTGAGAGAGAGACACACACACAGAGACACACACAATGAGAGAGAGAAACATACAATGAGACAGGGACACAAAATCACAGTAAGAGAGCCATACACTGAGAGAGAGACACGAACAAACTGATAGTGAGACACATACACCGAGAGAGAGACTCACACACACAGAGTGAGACATACAAACACTGAGATAGAGACATACACACTGAGAGAGACACACACACACACACTGAGAGAAAAATACACAGCAATACGCACACACAGACAGAGAGACACACACAAACTGAGAGACACCAGCACACAAACATAGAGACAGAGACACACACACACACTGAGATAATCAAACACTGAAAGATAGAAACACAAACACACTAATAGACACAAAAATACAGAGACACGTACACATACTGAAAGACACAGACACACACACTGAGAGACACATACTGTGAAAGAGACACACACACATGTGCACTGAGAGAGAGGCACAGAACGAGAGAAGGCACACACACACTGACACACACACATACACAGACACACACAGACACACATTGAGAGAGAGACATACACACTGAGACAGAAACACACACACACTCTGAGACACACATACTGAGAGACAGACATACACACTGAGAGAGAGGCCACACACACACAGGCACACAGAGACATGAGCACTGGGAGACAGACAGACACACACAAAACCTGAGAGATACACACACACATAGACACACACATTGAGTCACAGAAACACACAATGAGACAGAGACACACAAACACACTGAAAGAGCCACATACACACAAACTGAGAGAAAGAGAGACCCACACATACAGAGTGAGACACACACACACTGAAATACAGACACACAGTGAGACACACACACACACTGAGAGAGAGAAACACACAGAAATTCACACATACACAGAGACACACACAGTGTGAGAGAGACACACACACATGCACACTGAGAGAGAGGCACATAACGAAAGAAGGACACTCACACACTGACAGACACACACTGAGAGAGAGACACACACAGAGGCACACACACTGAGCTAGAAACACACACACACAGACAGAGGCCACACACACAGACACACAAAGACAGACACTGAGAGAGACACACAAAAACACTGAGACACACACAGAGTGACACACAATGAGAGAGAGACATACACACTGAGAGAGAAACACACATACACTGAGAGAAAAACACTGAGAGAGACAGACATACACACTGAGAGAGAGGCCACACACAGATACAGAGAGACACAGGCACTGGGAGAGAGACACACATACAGAACCTGAGAGACACACAAACACATAGACACACACACACACAATTAGAGACCCAAACACACACTGAATAGGATGGAATCACTGAGAGAGTGACATTCTCTGAGAGAGAGACACACACACTGAGAAAAAAAACACACACACTGAGGGAGACACACAACACACTGAGAGACACACACTTACCGAGACAGACACAATACGCACAGAGAGACACACAATCATACTGAGAGACACACACATACAGAGAGAGACACAACACACACTGAGACAGACACACATACACTGATAGATACACACACTGAGAGAGAGACACTCACACACTGAGAGAGACATACACACACAGAAACACTGAGAGACACACACGCAGAGACAAACAGAGACACACACAATGAGAGAAAGAAACACAATGGGACAGAGACACACAAACTGAGAGAGACACACATGCACTGAGAGATAAACATACACACTGAAAGAAACACACACAATGAGAGAGATACACAGAGATACACACAATGAGAGAGAGAAACACACAATGAGACAGGGACACAAAATCACAGTGAGAGAGCCACACACACTGAGAGAGAGACACTAACAAACTGATAGTGGGACACATACACTGAGAGAGAGAATCACACACAGAGTGAGACATACAAACACTGAGATCAAGACATACACACTGAGAGAGACACACACACACTGAGAGAGAAACACACAGAAATACACACACACAGACAGAGAGACACATGCAAACTGAGAGACACCAGCACACAAACATAGAGACAGAGACACATGTGCACTGAGAGAGAATCATAAACACTGAAAGATAGAAACACACACACACTAATAGACACAAACATACAGAGACATACACCCACTGAAAGACACACACACGTACACTGAGAGACACACACTGTGAAAGAGACACACACACATGAAACTGAGAGGCACACAACGAGAGAAAGCACACACACACTGACACATACACATACACAGACACACACAGACACACACTGAGAGAGAGACATACACACTGAGACAGAAACACACACACTCTGAGACACACACACTGAGAGAGACAGACATACACACTGAGAGGGATTCCACACACAGACACACAGAGACACAGACACTAGGAGAGAGACACACACACACAAACATGAGAGACGCACACACATAGACACACACAATGAGACAGAGACACACAAATACACTGAGAGAGCCACACACATGAGAGAGAGACACAAACACACTGAAAGAGCCACATACACACAAACTGAGAGCAAGAGAGACACACACGTACAGAGTGAGATACACACACACTGAAATACAGACACACACAGTGAGAGACAGAGAAATGCACACTGAGAGAGAGGCCACACACACACAGACACACAGACACAGGCACTGGGAGAGAGACACACACACAGAAACCCTGAGACACACACACACACATAGACACATACAATGAGACAGAGAAACACACAATGAGACAGAGACACACAAACACACTGAGAGAGCCAAACACATGAGACAGAGACACATAAACACACTGAAAGAGCCACATACACACAAACTGAGAGAGAGACCCACACATACAGAGTGAGACACACACACACTGAAATATAGACCCACACAGTGGGAGACACACACACAGACACTGAGAGAGAGAAGCACACAGAAATTCACACACACACAGACACACACATTGTGAGAGAGACACACACACATGCACACTGAGAGAGAGGCACACAATGAGAGAGGGACACTCATACACTGACAGACACACACAGACACACAGACACACACTGAGAGACACACACACAGAGGCACACACACTGAGCTAGAAACACACACACACTGAGAGAGACAACACATACACAGACACACAGAGGCACACACACTGAGAGACACACACACAGAGGCACACACACTGAGCTAGAAACACACACACACTGAGAGAGACAACACATACACAGACACACAGAGGCACACACACTGAGAGAGAGACACATACAGAGAGACACACACAATGAGAGAGAGACATACACACTGAGAGAGAAACACACATAGACACACACACACAATTAGAGACCCAAACACACACTGAACAGGATGGAATCACTGAGAGAGAGACACACACACTGAGAAAAAGACACACACACACACTGAGAGAGACACACAACATGCTGAGAGACACATACATACAGAGAGAGACACAATACACACTGAGACAGACACACACACACACTGAGATACACAAATACACACTGTGAGAGAGACACACACACTGAGCGACACACACACACTGAGAGAGAGAAATACACACTGAAAGATACATAATGACACAAATTGAGAGAGACACACACACTGAGAGTGAGACACACATACTGAGAAAAACACACACATACTGAGAGGGTATACACACAGAGATAGACACATCATGAAAGACACACACATACAGAGAGAGACACAGACACACTTAAAGACACACACACTCTAAATTAGACAGAAACACTGAGACAGGGACACACACCTTGAGAGAGAGACCCACACAGTGAGAGAGACACACACACAAAGTGAGAGACACACACACACACTGAGTGACTCTCACACACTCATAGAGACACACATTGAGAGAGACACACAGACACACTGAGAGAGACACACACAGACACACTGAGAGACACACATATAGAGAGATACACGCACACAGTGAGAGAGAGACACACATACTGCAAGAGGCACACACGCACTGGGAGAGGGAGACACACACTGGCAGAGGGAGACACACACTGACACAGAGAAACACACACGCAATGAGAGACACACATATACAATTACACACACACACACACACACGAGAGATCCAAACACACTGAATTGGATGGAATCACTGAGTGAGACAGTCTGTGAAAGAGACCCACACACTGAGAAAGATACACATACTGAGAGAGACACACAAACACACTGAGAGACACACACATACAAAGACAGACACACAATTACACTGAGAGACACACATAAAGAGAGACACAACACACACTGAAAGAGACACACACACACTGAGATACACAAATAAACACTGTGAGAGAGACACACACTGAGAGAGAGAAATACACACTGAGAGATACATAATGACACAAACTGAGAGAGGCACACACACTGAGAGTGAGACACATACACTGAGACAAACGCACACATACTGAGAGGGTCACACACACAGAGATACACACATCATGAAAGACCCCACATACAGAGAGATACACAGACACACTGAGACACACACACACACACACACTCTCTAAATTGGACAGAAACTCTGAGATAGGGACACACACCCTGATAGAGAGACCCACACAGTGAGAGAGACACACACAGAGTGAGAGAGAGACACACACACACACTGAGAGACACTCACACACACATACAGACACACATTGAGAGAGACACACACACACACTGAGAGACACTCACACGCACATACAGACACACATTGAGAGAGACACACACACACACTGAGAGACACACACATATATAGAGGGATACACACACACAGTGAGAGAGAGTCACACACACAGTGAGAACACACAAACACACTGTGAGAGAGACACACACACTGAGAGAAACAGACACTGAGCAAGACCTACAAACAGTGAGAGAAATTCACACAATGACAGAGACACACATACTGATAGATACACACACTGAGAGAGACACTCACATACTGAGAGAGACATACACACACAGAAACACTGAGAGACACACACGCAGAGACAAACAGAGACACACACAGTGAGAGAGACACACACACACAATGGGACAGAGAGACAAAAAAACACTGAGAGAGACACACATGCACTGAGAGATAAACATACACACTGAAAGAAACACACATAATGAGAGAGACACACAGAGACACACACAATGAGAGAGAGAAACACACAATGAGACAGGGACACAAAATCACAGTGAGAGAGCCACACACACTGAGAGAGAGACACTAACAAACTGATAGTGGGACACATACACTGAGAGAGAGAATCACACACAGAGTGAGACATACAAACACTGAGATCGAGACATACACAATGAGAGAGACACACACACACTGAGAGAGAAACACACAGAAATACACACACACAGACAGAGAGGCACACACAAACTGAGAGACACCAGCACACAAACATAGAGACAGAGACACATACACACTGAGAGAGAATCTTAAACACTGAAAGATAGAAACACACACACTGTTAGACACAAACATACAGAGACACATACACCCACTGAAAGACACAGACACACACACTGAGAGACACATACTGTGAAAGAGACACACACACATGAAACTGAGAGAGAGGCACACAATGAGAGAAGGCATGCACACACTGACACACACATCAGACACATACTGAGAGAGAGACATACACACTGAGACAGAAACGCACACACACTGAGAGACATACACACTGAGAGAAACAGATATACACACTGAGAGGGAGGCCACACACAGACACACAGAGACACAGACACTAGGAGAGAGACACACACACACAAACGTGAGAGACACACACACATAGACACACAGAGACACAGACACTGGGAGAGAGACACATACAAGCACTGAGACACACTCAGAGAGATACAAACAATTAGAGACAGAAACACACAATGAGACAGGAACACAATCACACTGAGAGAGCCACACACACTGAGAGACACAAAGAAACTGATAGTGAGACACGTACACACACTGAGAGAGAGAGACTAACACACACAGAGGGAGAAACACAAACACTGAGATAGAGACATACACATTGAGAGAGAGACACACACACACTGAGACAGACACACACACACTGGCAGAGGGAGACACACAATGACACAGAGAGACATGCAATGAGAGACACACACATACAACAACTCACACACACATACAATGAGAAACCCAAACAGACATTGAATGGGAGGGAACCACTGAGAGAGTTAGTCTGTGAAAGAGACCCACACACTGAGAAAGACACAAACACACACACTGAGAGAGACACACAAACACACTGAGACACATACACATACAGAGACAGACACAATACACACAGCTAGAGACACACAACACAGTGAGAGACACACACACATACAGAGAGACACAACACACACTGAAAGAGACACACACACACTGAGATACACAAGCACTGTGAGATAGACACACACACTGAGACACACACACACACTGAGAGAGAGAGATACACACTGAGAGATACATAATTACAAAAACTAGAGAGACACACACACTGAGAGTGAGACACACACACTGAGACAAACACACACATACTGAGAGGGTCACACACACAGATATACACACACCATGAAAGACACACACATACGGAGAGAGAGACACAGACACACTGACACACACACACACACTCTCTAAATTGGACGGAAACACTGAGACAGGGACACACACCCTGAGAGAGAGACCTGCACAATGAGACACACACACACACACAGAGTGAGAGAGAGACACACACACACTGAGAGACACTCAACACACATACAGTCACACACTGAGAGAGACACACAGACACACTAAGACACACACACACATATAGAGAGATACACGCACACAGTGAGAGAGAGACAGACACACAGAACACACACACACACTGTGAGAGACACACACACACTGAGAGAAACTCACACTGAGTGAGACATACAATGAGAGAAATTCACACAATGACAGAGACACACACACTGATAGATACACACACTGAGAGAGAGAAACTCACACAATGAGAGAGACATACACACACAGAAACACTGAGAGACACACACACAGAGAAAAACAGAGACACACACAGTGAGAGAGAGGCACACAATGGGACAGACACACACAAAAACACTGAGAAAGACACACACGCACTGAGAGATAAACATACACACTGAAAGAAGCACACACAATGAGAGAGAGAAACACACAACGAGACAGGGACACAAAATCACAGTGAGAGAGCCACACACACTGAGAGACAGACTAAAACATACTGATAGTGAGACACATACACACACTGAGAGAGAGAGACTCACACATACAGAGGGAGAAACACAAACACTGAAACAGAGACATATACACTGAGAGAGAGACACACACACAGAGATACACACATACTGGCAGAGGGAGACACACACACTGGCAGAGGGAGACACACACACTGGCAGAGGGAGACACACACTGACACAGATAGACACACAAGCACTGAGAGACACACACATCCAGACACACACACACACACACACACACTGAGAGACCCAAACACACACTGAATGGGATGGAATCACTGAGAGAGTGACACACTCTGAGAGAGAGACCCACACAATGAGAGAGGTACACACACACAGTGAGAGACACATACACACTGAGAGACACCCACACACACATACAGACACACATTAAGAGAGACACACAGACACACTGAGAGAGGGACACACAGACACACTGAGAGACACACACATATAGAGAGGATACACGCACACAGTGAGAGAGAGACACACACACGCATTGAGAGACACACACACGCATTGAGAGACACACACACACACTGGCAAAGGGAGACACACATACTGGCAGAGGGAGACACACACACTGGCAGAGGGAGACACACACTGACACAGAGAGACACACATATAATGATAGACATACACATACAGACACACACACACACACACACACACTGAGAGACCCAAACACACACTGAATGGGATGGAATCACTGAGAGAGTGATACACTCTGAGAGAGAGACCCACACTGAGAAAGATACACACACACAGACTGAGAGAGACACACAAACACACAGAGAGACACACGCATACAGAGAGAGACAAAATATACACAGAGACACACAATCACACTGAGATACACAAATACACACTGTGAGAGAGACACACACACTGAGAGACACACAGACACTGAGAGAGAGAAATACACACTGAGAGATACACAATGACACAAAGTGAGAGAGATGCACACACAGAGAGGGAGACACACATACTGAGACAAACACACACATACTAAGAGGGTCACACACACAGAGAGATACACACACAATGAAAGACACACACATACAGAGAGAAACACAGACACACTGAGAGACACACATACACTCTAAATTGGACAGAAACAGTGAGACAGGGACACACACCCTGAATCAGAGACCCACACAGTGAGAGAGACACACACACAGAGTGAGAGAGAGACATACACACATACTGAAAGACACTCACAAACACATACTGACACACATTGAGAGAGACACTGACACACTGAGAGAGACACACACAGACACACTGAGAGACACACACATGTATAGAGAGATACACACACACACTGAGAGAGAGACACACAGTGAGGACACACACATACACTGTGAGAGAGACACACACACTGAGAGAACCACACACTGAGTGAGACACACAAACACTGAGAGAAATTCACACAATGAAAGACACACACACACACTGATACACACTGAGAGACAGACACTCACACATTGAGAGAGACATACACACAGAAACACAGAGACACACACAGAGACAAACAGAGACACACACAATGAGAGAGACACACAATGGGACAGAGGCACAGACACACACACACTGAGAGATAAACATACACACTGAAAGAAACACACACAATGAGAGAGACACACACATGAGAGAGACACACACAAACACACTGAAAGAGCCACATACACACAAACTGAGAGAAAGAGAGACCCACACATAAAGAGTGAGGCATACACACACTGAAATACAGACACACACAGTGAGATACACACACACAGACACTGAGAGAGAGAAACACACAGAAATTCACACACACAGACAGAGAGACACACACACTGTGAGAGAGACACACACACATGCACACTGAGAGAGAGGCACACAATGAAAGAGGGACACTCACACACTGACAGACACACACAGATACATAGACACACACAGACACACACTGAGAGAGACAAACACAGAGGCACACACTGAGCCAGAAACACACACACACACTGAGAGAGAGAACACACACTCACACAGACACACAGAGACAAAGATCCTGAGAGAGAGACACACACAAACACTGAGACACACACACAGAGACACACACAATGAGAGTGAGAAGCACACAATGAGACAGGGACACACAATCACAGTGAGAGAGCCACACACACTGAGAGACAGACTGAAACACACTGATAGGAGACAGATACACACACTGAGAGAGACTCACACACACAGAGGGAGAAACACAAACACTGAGATAGAGACACACACATTGAGAGAGAGACACACACACACTGAGAGAGACACACACACACTGGGAGAGGGAGACACACACACTGGCAGAGGGAGACACACACTGACACAGACAGACACACATGCAATGATAGACACACACATAGAGAGAGAGACACACACACACACACTTAGAGACCCAAATGCACACTGAATAAGATGGAGTCACTGAGAGAGTGGCACACTCTGAGAGAGAGAGACTCACACACTGAGAAAGACACACACACACACACTGAAAGAGACACACAAACACACTGAGAGATACACACGTACTGAGACAGACACAATACCCACAGAGACAGACACACAATCACACTGAGAGACACACACATACAGAGACACAACACACACTAAGACAGACACACACATACTGAGATACACAAATACTCACTGTGAGAGAGACACACATACGGAGTGACACAGAGAGAGAGAGAGAAATACACACTGAGAGATACATAATGACACAAACTGAGAGAGATACACACTGAGAGTGAGATACACACACTGATACAAACACACACATACTGAGAGGGTCACACACACAGAGATACACACACCATGAAAGACACACACATACAGAGAGCACACAGACACACTGAGAGACACCCACACACACACACTCTAAATTGGATGGAAACACTGAGACAGGGACACACCCCATGAGAGAGAGACCCACACAGTGAGAGAGACACACACACATAGTGAGAGAGAGACACACACACTGAGAGACAATCACACACATACAGACACACATTGAGAGAGATACATAGACACACAAAGAGAGAGAGACACACAGACACACTGAGAGACACACACATATATAGAGAGGTACATGCACACAGTGAGAGAGACACACACAAACAGTGAGAACTAATACACACACTGTTAGAGAGAAACACACACTGAGAGAAATACACACTGAGCGAGACACACAAACAGTGAGAGAAATTCACACAATGACAGAGACACACACACTGATAGATACACACACTGAGAGAGACACTCACACAGTGAAAGACACACACACAGAGACAAACAGAGACACACATAATGAGAGAGAGACACACAATGGGGCAGAGACACACAAAAACACTGAGAGAGACACATACGCAAACATACACACTGAAAGAAACACACACAATGAGAGAGACACACAGAGACACACACAATGAGAGAGAGAAACACACAATGAGACAGGTACACACAATCACATGAGAGAGCCACACACTCTGAGAGACAGACTCAAATATACTTATAGTGAGACACATACACACTGAGAGAGATTCACACACACAGAGGGAGAAACACAATCACAGAGATAGAGACATAAAAATTGAGAGAGACACACACACACACTGAGAGAGACATACACACTGGGAGAGGGAGACACACACACACTGGCGTAGGGAGACACACACTGACACAGAGAAACACACACACACACACACACACACACACACACACTGAGAGACCCAAACACACACTGAATGGGATGGAATCACTGAGAGAGTGACACACTCTGAGAGAGAGACCCACATACTGAGAAAGACACACACACACACTGAGAGAGACACACAAACATACAGAGTGACACAAACATACAGAGAGAGACACAAGACACATTGAGAGAGACACCACACACTGAGATACAGAAATACACACTGTGAATGAGACACACACACTGAGAAACACACACACACTGAGAGAGAGAAATACACACTGAGAGATACATAATGATACAAACTGAGAGACGCACACACTGAGAGTGAGACACACACTGTGAAACACACACACATACTGAGGGGGTCACACACACAGAGATACACACCATGAAAGACACACACATACAGAGAGAGACACAGATACACTGAGAAACACACACACACACACATACACTAAATGGGACAGAAACACTGAGACAGGGACACATACCCTGAGAGAGAGACCCACACAGTGAGAGAGAGACACACAGTGAAAGAGACACACACACACAATGAGAACACACACACACTGTGAGAGAGACACACATACTGAAAGCAATACACACTGAGCGAGACACAAACACTGAGAGAAATTTACCCAATGACAGAGACACACACACTGATAGATACACACGCTGAGCAACAGACACTCACACACTGAGAGAGAGACCCACATACACACAGACACACAGATAGCCAGACACTTAGAGAGCTGCTGCTGTTGCTGCTGCTGCTAAGTTGCTTCATTCATGTCCAACTCTGTGTTACTCCACAATAGGCAGACCACGAGGCTCCCCAGTCCCTGGGATTCTCCAGGCAAGAACACTGGAGTGAGTTGCCATTTCCTTCTCCAATGCATGAAAGTGAAAACTGAAAGGGAAATCGCTCAGTTGTGTCTGACTCTTAGCGACCCCATGGACTGTAGCCTACTAGGCTCCTCCGTAGATGAGATTTTACAGGCAAGAGTACCGGAGTGGGGTGCCATTGCCTTCTCTGCTTAGAGAGAGACACAAACACAAAAACACTGAGAGACAAACACACACAGTGACACACTGAGAGAGAAATGTACACACTGAGAGACACACACACACGCACACTGAGAGAACAGACATACACACTAAGAGAGAGACCACACACACACACAGAGACACAGACACTGAGAGAGAGACACACACACAGAAACACAGACACTGAGAGAGGCACACACACAGAAACACTGAGAGACACACACAATGAGAGAAAGAAGCACACAATGGGACAGAGACACACAAAAACACTGAGAGAGACATACACGCACTGAGAGAGAAACATATACACTGAAAGAAACACACACAATGAGAGAGACACACAATGAGAGAGAGAGAAACACACAATGAGACAGGGACACAAAATCACACTGAGAGAGCCACACACACTGAGAGAGACACACACACACTGAAAAAGAAACGCACAGAAATACACATACACAGACAGAGAGGCACACACAAACTGAGAGACACCAGCACACAAACATAGAGACAGAGACACACACACACTGAGAGAGAATCATAAACACTGAAAAATAGAAACACACACACACTGATAGACACAAACATACAGAGACACACACACACACTGAAAGACACAGACACACACACACAGAGACACATACTGTGAAAGAGACACACACACATGTGCACTGAGAGACGCACACAATGAGAGAAGGCATGCACACACTGACACACACACATACACAGACACACACAGAAACACACTGAGAAAGAGACACAGACTGAGAGAGAGGCCACACACACACAGACACACAGACACACAGACACTGGGAGAGACACACACACACACACAAAACCTGAATGACACACACACATAGACACATGCAATTAGACAGAGAAACACACAATGAGACAGAGACACAGAAACACACTGAGATAGCCACACACATGAGAGATAGACACACAAACACACTGAAAGAGCCACATACACACAAACTGAGAGTGAGACATACACACACTGAAATACAGGCACACCCAGTGAGAGACACACACACACAGACACTGAGAAAGAGAAACACACTGAAATTCACACACACAGACAGAGACACACACTGTGAGAGACACACACACATTTGCACACTGAGAGAGAAGCACACAATGAGAGAGGGACACTCACACACTGACAGACACACACAGATACACAGACACACACAGACACACACTGAGAGAGACACACACACAGGCACACACACTGAGCTAGAAACACACACACACTGAGAGAGACCACACACACACAGACACACAGAGATACAGACACTGAGAGAGACACACACACAAACACTGAGACACACACAGAGAGACACACACAATGAGAGAGAGAAACACACAAGGAAACGGCACACAATCACACTGAGAGTGGCACAAACACTGAGAGACAGACTCAAACATACTGATAGTGAGACACATACACATACTGAGAGAGACACACACAGAGGGAGAAACACAAACACTGAGATAGAGACATACACATTGAGAGAGAGACACACACACACTGAGACAGACACACACACACTGAGAGAGGGAGACACACACAGTGGCAGAGGGAGAGACACACTGACACAGAGAGACACACACTCTATGACACACACACACATACAGAGACACACACACACACACTGAGAGACCCAAACACACACTGAATGGGATGGAATCACTGAAATAGTGACACAGTCTGTGAGAGAGACCCACACACTGAAAAAGACACACACACACACTCTGAGAGAGACACACAATCACACTGAGAGACACACACATACAGAGAGAGTCACAACACACACTGAGAGAGAGACATACACACTGAGATACAGAAATACACACTGTGAGAGAGACACACACACTGAGAGAGAGAAATATACACTGAGAGATACATAACAACACAAACTAGAGAGACGCACACACTGAGAGTGAGATGCACACACTGAGACACACACACACATACTGAGAGGGTCACATACACAGAGATACACACACCATGAAAGACACACACATACAGAGAGAGACACAGACACACTGAGAGACACACACATACACTCTAAATTGGACGGAAACACTGAGACAGGGACACACACCCTGAGAGAGAGACCCACACAGTGAGAGAGACACACACACTGAGAGAGAGACACACAGACACACTGATAGACACACACATATATAGAGAGATACACGCACACACTGAGAGAGAGACACATACACACAGCGAGAACACACACACACTGTGAGAGAGACACACACACTGAGAGAAACACACACTGAGCGAGACACACAAACACTGAGAGAAATTCACACAATGAAAGAGACACACACACTGATAAATACACACACTGAGAGACAGGCACTCACACACTGAGAGACAGACACACACACTGCAATAAACACATACATACTGAGACAGTCACACACACACATAGATACACACACCATGAAAGACACACACATACAGAGAGAGGCACAGATACACTGAGATACACACACACACATACACTAAATGGGATGGAAACACTGAGACAGGGACACACACCCTGAGAGAGAGACACACACAATGAGAGAGACACACACACAGTGAGAGAGAGACACACACACACTGAGAGACACACATATATAGAGAGATACACGCACACACTGAGAGAGAGACACATACACACTGAGAACACACACACACTGTGAGAGAGACACACATACTGAGAGAAACACACACTGAGCGAGACACACAAACACTGAGAGAAATTCACACAATGACAGAGACACACACACTGAGAGACAGACACTCACACACTGACAGAGAGACCCACACACACACAGACACACGGATAGCCAGACACTTAGAGAGCTGCTGCTGTTGCTGCTGCTGCTGCTGCTGCTGCTAAGTCGCTTCATTCCTGTCCAACTCTGCAAGACCCCATAACAGGCAGACCACCAGGCTCCCCAGTCCCTGGGATTCTCCAGACAAGAACACTGGAGTGGGTTGCCATTTCCTTCTCCAATGCATGAAAGTGAAAACTGAAAGGGAAGTCGCTCAGTTGTGTCTGACTGTTAGCGACCCAATGGACTGTAGCCTACTAGGCTCCTCTGTCGATGGGATTTTACAGGCAAGAGTGCTGGAGTGGGGTGCCATTGCCTTCTCCACTTAGAGAGAGACACACACACACAAACACTGAGAGACAAACACACACAGTGACACACACACATAAAGAAACTGTTTCCATTGCTTCTCCATGTATTTGCCAAGAAGTGATGGGACTATGCAGAGTACATCATGAGAAACGCTGGACTGGAAGAAACACAAGCTGGAATCAAGATTGCCGGGAGAAATATCAGTAACCTCAGATATGCAGATGACACCACCCTTATGGCAGAGGGTGAAGAGGAACTAAAAAGCCTCTTGGTGAAAGTGAAAGTGGAAAGTGAAAAAGTTGGCCTAAAGCTCAACATTCAGAAAACGAAGATCATGGCATCCGGTCCCACAACTTCATGGGAAATAGATGGGGAAACAGTGGAAACAGTGTCAGACTTTATTTTTCTGGGCTCCAAAATCACTACAGATGGTGACTGCAGCCATGAAATTAAAAGACGCTTACTCCTTGGAAGGAGGGTTATGACCAACCTAGAAAGCATATTCAAAAGCAGAGACATTACTTTGCCAACAAAGGTTCATCTAGTCAAGGCTATGGTTCTTCCTGTGGTCATGTATGGATGTGAGAGTTGGACTGTGAAGAAGGCTGAGCGCCGAAGAATTGATGCTTTTGAACTGTGGTGTTGGAGAAGACTCTTGAGAGTCCCTTGGACTGCAAGGAGATCCAACCAGTCCATCCTAAAGGAGATCAGTCCTGGGTGTTCATTGGAAGGACTAGTGTTGAAGCTGAAACTCCAATACTTTGGCTACCTGATGCGAAGAGCTGACTCATTTAAAAATACCCTGATGCTGGGAAAGATTGAAGGCAACAGGAGAAGGGGTCAACAGAGGATGAGATAGTTGGATGGCATCACCAACTCAATGGACATGATTTGGGAATATTCTGGGAGTTGCTGATGGACAAGGAGGCCTAACCTGCTGCGGTTCATGGTGTTGCAAAGAGTTGGACACAACTGAGTGACTGAACTGAACAGACTTACAAATTGGACCACCTGAATCATTTCCCCTAGGAGTTCACTGACACCACCCACTCATGCCTGCTGTGTGTCTCCTACCACTCTTTTCACACAGGTCCAGCTTAGCATCTGAGGCCTTGACCCATCACCATTACATGTGTTTCAACCTAAACAACAGCTTTATTACTGATGAAACTGATTGGGAAGAACGTGGCTTGGGCATCTGAACCAAATCAAGTTGATGACTTTCTCCAGACTGTCTGAGACCACCTGAGGCCACCCTCAGGGAAACATGCGCCCTGAGGATTGATCTACCATCCCAGGGTGCTGCCTCCCACAGTCAGCTTCATTCCCTCTCACACTCTGACATGTGTGACAGACCCATTTTCTTCCATACATATTATCTCTCAGATTTGCTTTCTCATACTGAGTCAGATCATCTGTCACACACACTCTTTCTGTAATATTCCTGTGTCACTGTATAATGCTTTTTCCATCACACTTATTCTCTCTCACACCTGATCTCTCCTATACTTTATCTCTGACACTTTGCGTGCCACACACCCACACTGTCATGGTATCTGTGAGAGAGTTAACTTAGGTTGCTAGGGAGACCAAGGATCTTTGAGGAGGAGGTGAACACTTTTTCTTTTTCACATTCTTTTTCCTTAGACACGGAGGCCTAGTAGGCAGCAGAATCTCTTGCTCAAGGACATGCTTTTTTTGAGCTCAGAACCTGTATTATGGGAGAAGATCTAGGTAAAACTTCCAAGGCCTTGAGCTCTGGGTTAATCCATTTCTTCTAGTTAATATCCTGCCTATGTCATTCTCAGATATATGTTATGGGAAAGGGTCTGGGCAAAATTTTCATAGCCTAGAGTCATCCTTTTATCTATTCTCAGTAAGTAGCAGAAAAGTATATAATGCTCTGCTTAAACTAGCAAATGTGGTACTCTTACTACCCCATTCTGATATCTATGTCAGAAGCTTTTTCTATCACTTTCACTTTAATAAAATTTCTACTACACAAAGTACTGGGTGAATGGAACTGCGTCTTTTGGTTCCGGAAATAAATGCTTTCCTTTGGAGACAACGAATCCGGTGGCACCATTCACCATTCGCTGTACATGTTAAGTTATCATCTATCATCTTGGGGGCTCGCTACCACTATCAGTATCATCTGCATCTTAATCTCTTCCCATCACTTTCTGTCCTTTTAAATTCCTGTCCCAATCACATATTCCCTCTGTCACACTCACTCAAAACCATGCACCTGTCACAGTCGCAAACTCTCTGAGAAACTCATTCTATCTTACAGTGTCTTTCCTTCATACTTCTGTCACTCTCTTGTCACACACATTATGTGTCATCGATATTATCATTTTCCTTTGCAGATCTCACCATTCAGACCCAAGTTAAGTCCTGTGCCTGATGGAGCACTATGGTCATCATAGTTTTGAGAAATGCAGAAACCAAAATGCACAAGACTTTGAGTCACTGGTGTTGGGGAGAGTGGGCGTGTGTGATTTTTGTGGAGGAGACCTGCATTATGGGAGACTGGATACCGACATGGCAATACTGTCTGAAAACTGACTTGATTGAAGAAAATATGGGATGTATATGAAACATCGTATGGACTGTAGCAAGTGTTAGCTATCACTATGGATGAAGAGCACAGGTGAAGATGTGCAGTGGGCAGAGGAAGGATGCTCGTGGGTCCTGTGGTTTAGCCCCTTGCCCTCTAATACATCAAGTTAGTGAGCCCCCTTCTACAGCATGACTATCCTTACAAATGTCCCCCCAAACTGACAGTGGGCCCCTGAGGGAAAGATATGTCCAGGTTCACTGCTGGGGTCCTCTAGGCCACAGGGCAGGGGACAGACACAGGCAGTAGACAGGGTCTACTCACGCCCTAAAACTGACTCAGAACCACAGTGCAGAGAAAGTGGGAGGGTGGGAAGGTGGAACAGGGATGCCCCACCCACAGGGAAGGGTCAGCCACAGCTGGTGCCTCTCCCCCTTCAGTGGGGTTGTGGGAACACTGCTGGCCTTGGATTTGAGAGCTGAGAGGACTCTCCAGCCAGGGGGTGGGGATCAGGGATGGTTGAGAGCAAGTGACTGGGCAGTGTCCAGGGGAGCATTGCCCTTCCCCTAGTCCTGAGTCTAGCCGGTTCCTCCAGTGCTTCTGAGGGGCCCCAGGCAAGCCCACAGACTGGAGTCCCAGCTCCATGCCATCCCCAGTGAGCTCAACAACAGGGCCCCCACCTAGGTGGGCAGGCACAGCAAGCTCGGCATCCCTGGTATCATGCCTCCGGGGCCAGGCCACCCCACTCCCATGTGAAGGCACCTGTGCAAGCAGGCACGCAGACACATATGCCCATGTGAATGTGTTCAACTGTGCTCTTTTTGACGCATACACACACATGCACACAGGGACACACCCTTGTGCATGCAACTGACCACACACTCTCTCATGATGATACATATACGCCCATGTGCAAGCACCTCCACACACAGACACATGCACACGCCAATGGGCAGGCACCTGTGTAAGGGCACTCTCTCAGGCACACACACAGATACGCACAATCACACACCTGTGAGCATGAATCTGTTCACATGCTCTCTCTCACAAACACACCCATACACATGCCCATGTGCATGCACCTGCCCATGTGTTCACGCACACAGATGCACATACACACGTGAGCTATGTGTGAGACACCAGAGGGACAGACTGCCCTGACCCAGGGGTGCCCGACTCCCTTCTGGGAATCGATGACAAGGACCTGCACTCAGCATGATGGTCACCTGCGAGCGACACAAGGTTGGCAGTAGCACAGTCTTGGAGGGGCAAAGGTACTATGGCTCACTTGGGGTTTGCAGGTTTGGAGTGGAAACAGTCACGTACCCTGAGGAATGGGGTGGGGTGTGTTTGAGCATGCGCACTAAGGAGGTGCCGCCACAGTAAAGGGTGGAGCGGCACCCAGAGACCTCACGGCTGATCCGTTTTCCTGGTTTCTGGGTCCGAGGCAGGGCTGATTTAGAGGGCACAGACCACGTCGGTGTGTGTCTGCGCATGCACATTGGGGCAACATGGCGTGCAAAAGGCATGAAACTTCAGCAGGAAGCGCCCATTGCCCGAGAGCCTGCAGTCATCGCGGGAACCAATGTTGGTGGGAACCAATCGTGAGGCAGGACCAGAGTGTGTGTGTGCAGGTGCTCTGCCTATGCCGAGTTGCAGGTCGCATTACAGGGCTGGGATGTGTAGGGAGGGTTCAGTCTTTCCCGCCGAAGAGGGAGGGGGAGAGCGGTTCAAGATGGAGTCTGAGGCACATGGAGAAGGAGCCATGAGGGTAGCCAATGAAGACGCAGGTGCTGTGGCCTCTGCAATGGGCACACCACGTGGTGGCCAAGGTGTGCCGGGTGGTGCTGCTGGCCACGATGGCCCTGGCGACTCAGCTGGCCCTGGTGACACTGTCCGTCGAGGAATCCCTGGTGACTCCGGCGACCTAGCTGATCCCAGAGACCCCAGCGCTGCAGGAGAGTCAGGTGGCACAGCCAGTGCCATTCCGCAGATCCCGTGGGCACCCCACGCACCAGGGTGTGGTGGAGACACTGCACCCGGAGCAGGAGTTCTGAGTAACCGAGTCTTCCAGTTGTATCCTATTCCAGGAGCCCCGGTTGGCCGGGTGGCTGAGGGGGTGGGGGTTGCAGGCAGCAGGCAGCAGGGCCTAAAGTGTAGTAGGAGGGTACTCTGGGGGGCTAGAGGGTATGGGTCAGCGGTGGTCTGGCGACCAGGGGATGGTGGTGAGGAAAAGCAACCTGAAGGGATCCAGAGGGTTCGGCAGTCATATGCAGGGTGTCGGGTGGCTGCCTTGTGGGAGAAGGTGGGTTTCCGTGAGCAAGGGAGCCTGACATACAGAAAAAGTGATTAGTGTGGATGGTGCCTTAACCGTATCTCCACCAGCAGCCTTGCGGTGCCTTTCGCATCGCATGCGCAGGCGGGCTATGCCTGCCACCTCCTGACTCGACCTACTGAACTGCAGTGGCCGGTTCGGAGGGAGCTCGACGTTCATGGCCGCATGTTGGTTCTGTAAGTTCTAAAGGGGGCCGGGGTGAGGGAGGGGGTGGTGGGTGGTGACCAGTCTTGGCCCAGGAAGAGCCATAATGGAGGGTTAAGCCTAGAGTAGAAGTGTGATTTTCTGGGCTTGTAGGTGTGCAGGGACAGAGGGAGGACATGCTCCTCTTCTTCCTTCTCACCGGGAACTTGAATTTCATTATCGCTCCCTTTTAGCCGTTTGACTGCTGAAGACAATGCCCTGCTTGAGACAGCCGCCGCCTTCTTTCTGGAGAAGCTTTCCCTGGTGAGGTGGACCTTGCAGCACTTTGTGCACCCCCTTTTTGCCTAGGCTCAGCACAGAAGAGGGCTTTAAACCTTGCCCATGTGCCCTAGCCTCAAGTGTCCTTCCCGAAGGCATTTCTTTCTGCAGTAGTTTGAGCAGGCTTCACCTTGTGCCTGTGGTGCTATCTGGGGGCTCAGGGTCCACATATTTTTTGGTGATTATTAACTGAAGAAAAGAAAACTGAGCTACTGTGCTGTCTCTGACTTTAGTTTTAGCTTGTTCACTTCCTAATACTGCATTCATCATCCGGGTGGAGGGGAGGTTCTGAGATCCAGATATTCAAGGAGTACAATGTAAGTGAAGACAATGTAAGAAGTGGGAGAATAAGGTACTGCCATTCAGTATTCATTTTGAAATATATTGTGTTTTATAGTTACATTTATATACTAAGATATAATACCAGAACGTTTTTATTATGGTTCAGTCTCTAACTAGTGTCCAACTCTTTGCAAACCAGGACTGTAGCAAACCAGGCTCTGTGTCCCGACTGTCTCCTGGAGTTTGCTTAAGTTCATGTCCATTGAATGGGTTATGCTGTCAAACCATCTCATCCTCTGTCCTCCCATTCTCCTTTTGCCTTCAATCTCTCCCAACATCAGGGTCTTTTCCAGCGAGTCAGCTTTTTGCATCTGCTGGCCAAAGTGTTGAAGCGTCAGCTTTAGCGTCAGTCCTTCCAATGCAAATTCAGGACTGATTTCCTTTAGGATTGACTGGTTTGATCTTGCAGTCCGAGGCACTCTCAAGAGTATCCTTATATCCTGAAACCATGTTAAACTCATTAATTAATTGTAATAGCTCTTTTGTAGATCCCATTGACCTTTCTACATAGACAATCATTTTGTCTGTAAATAAAGTCACATTTATTTCTTCCTTTCCAATTGATGCATTTTAACTCATATTTGTTAAAATGAAATCTCCAAAACTTTGTCCACCTGATGTGAAGAGCCAACTCATTGCCAAAGACCCAGATGATGGGAGAGATTGAAGGCAGGAGGAGAAGGGAATGACAGAAGGTGAGATGGTTGGGTGGCATCATGACTCCACAGATACGAGTTTGAGCAAGTTCTGGGAGATGGTGAAGGACAGGGAAGCCTGGCAAGATGTAGTCCGTGTGGTCGCAAAGAGTTAGACTATATTGAGTGACTGAGCAACAACACACTGATTTCTGTTATAATGGATTGGAGTTTCCTGCTTCTTTGCCTCCTGGTATTTTTACATTGGATACCAAGCATTATCAAATTTCCCTTGCATGCTTGATATTTTTCTATTCCTAAACTTATTCTTGAGCTTTATTCTGGAATCCTGTTAAGATGCTTGTAAACAGTTTGATCTTTTTGGGTCTTACTTTTTAAGATTGGCTCTGTAGGACCAGATCTTAGGGTAGGATGAACTTAATTAACTGAAATAGTCCATGTCTGAGAAGGCTATGGCTGGAAACAAGGACTCTTTTTAAAAATTATTTTATGAAAATTATTTATTATGGGGTGTGTCACCTCTTGTTAACTCTGTGCAGGTTTTCTGTGCTTGAAGCCATCAGGGGCTACTCTCTAATTGCTGAACTCAGGCTTCTCATGCAGAGCCTTCTCTCGTTGAGGAGCAGGGACTCTGGATCGGGGTGAGCTCAGTAGATGTGGCACACCGGCTTAGTTGCACTGGGCATGTGGGATCTTCCTGGCCCAGGGATCGAACCCATGTGGCCCGCATTGGCAGGCAGATTGTTAACCACTGGGTCCGCCAGGGAAGCCAAAACAAGGAGTCCTATACAGTATGAGAGTGAGTTTATGTTTGTGTATGTGTTAGGAAGTGCTGTAATTTCATTATTTTACATGTAGCTGTCCAGTTTTCCCCGCACCATTTTTGTAGAAATTGATGAGCTGATTTCTTAAACAAATATTTTCTTTCTTTCTTTCGCCCCATCGGGCCTTATTTGGGGAATGTGGAAAATCATTGTGTCATGCGGGATCTTTTATTGCAGTGCACAGACACTCAAGTCGTGATGCCAAGGCTCAGTAGTTACCCCACTGCATGTAGGATCTTAGCTCCCTGACCAGAGATCGAAGTGATGTGCCCCTCATTGTGAGGCAGGTTCTTTCTTAAAAGATTCATTTGTTTGTTTATGTAATTTTGTCTGGGCTGGGTCTTTGCTGCTGCACACATGGGGTTTTTCTGGTTGTGGTGAGTGGGGGCTACGCTGTAGTTGTAGCAGATAAACTTCTCATTGGGGTGACTTCGCTTGTTGCAGAGCACAGGCTCTAGGCACTCTGGCTTCAGTAGTTGGCAGCTGTTGGGCTCTAGAGCATAGGCTCAGCCGTTGTGGTGCTTGGGCTTAGCGGCCTTTTAGCTTGTGGGATCTTACCAGAGCAGAGATCAAACCCATGTTCCCTGAATTGGCAGGTTGAGTGTCATCCACTGGACAACCAGAGTGGTCCCTGAGAAGCTGATACTGAAATTTATGTAAGAACAGAAGCCCAATGATGGCCCAAAGAATTGTGACTATACACAGATAAAAAGACTAAGACAGTCTAATTTCATAGCTTACTGTACATGTCCAGCACTGGAGCTGTGGATCCATGGGACAAGACTGACAATCCGGAAGCATTTCCAACTTTTAAGTTTAATCAGGTCCCACTTGTTTACTTTTGTCTTTATTTCTGTTACTCTAGGAAATGGGCCATAGTGGATCTTGGTTTGATTTATGTCCTAGAGTGTTCTGCCTGTGTTTTCCTCTAAGAGTTTTATAATAGTTTCTAGTCTTCCATTTAGGTCTGTAATCCATTTTGCATTTATCTTTATGTATGCTGTTTGGAAGTGTTCTAATTTCATTCTTTTACATGTAGCTGTCCAGTTTTCCCAACACCATTTATTGAACCAGCTGTCTTTGTTCCATTGTACATCCTTGCCTCCTTTGTCAAAAATAAGGTACTGGGGCGGTCCTAAAATGATGGAGGAATAGGACTGGGAGACCACTTTCTCCCCCACCACAAATTCATCAAAAGATCATTTGAATGCTGAAGAACTTCCATGAAACAACTTCTGAACACTGGCGGAGAACACCAGGCTCCCAGAAAGGAATCCCATTCTCTTCAAAAGGAGGTAGGACAAAATATAACAGACAAAAAGAGAGGCAAAACAGTTAGGGACAGAGACAGTCCTAGGGAGGGATTCATGAAGGAGGAGAAGTTTCCAAACAGCTGGAAACCCTCTCACCTGCGAATCTGTGGGGAGTTTGGAATCTCAGAGGGCAACATAACTGGGAGAAAGAACAAAAATCCCCACAGAATAGGCGCCTAACCACAACTCCCAGTGGAAAAGTAGCCCAGATGCTTTTGTCTGCCACGAGCGAGCAGGAGCTGGATAGGGAGGTGTGGGTTCCATGCTTAGGGTAGGGACCAGGCCCGAATGCCCTGAGGACAATCTGCGGGAGCTATCATGAAATAGCAACCCCAACTGTGGGATAGCCACAGAGAAAAAAAGAGAGAGAGAGAACTTTCCAGCAAAAGGCTCTGACCAAAGGTACAGCCTGGCCCTGGCCACTCAGAGAACAAAGGACTGAGCGAATAACAAAGGAGAGCTGGCTGGCTGCGGGATGGCCCCTCGCCCGCCAGAGGCAGAGAGGCAGGCGTGTGACAGCCGTAGCCAGAAGGCGAGGGGCCATCTCAGCCGCAGAGATGGCATCCTCCACCAAACTGTGAGCAGGCTCCCAGTTGCTAACCATGTCTTCCTGGGATCCTGGACGGTTGACATCTGCCCGGAGGGTCACAGCCTGAGATCAGCTTCCTAGACAAGACATAGGCACACCTGAGATGGTGCCCTCCCAGTGCACCCGGGAAACCAAGCAGCCAGACCAGGGAGGTGATTAAGATGCACGGTCCACCTGGGACTGTGCGCTCGCCAAGCACCTGGCTGGCTGAGGTGCTCAGACCTGGGAAGGGCACAAAACTCACGCCCAGCCAAGTCTGTGCCCTTGTGCAGTACCCAAGAACCTGAACCTGAGCAGCTCAGCTCTGTGAGGTGCACGAAACACAGGGTCTGCTTTGGACAGTTCCCCTGCAGAGCAACTTGGAGCCTAAGCAGTGTAGACCGGGAAAGCACATGCCGTGGTGAGCTGGGGCTAACCCAGTGTGGTCCATACACTGTGAGCACTCCCCACACACGCCAGTGATGTTTGTTTGCTGTGTTCCTCCCTCCCCTCAACACAACTGAACAGATGAGCCTAAATAAGTGACCCCCCTGCCCCCTTGTGTGAGGTCAGAAATTAGACACTGAAGAGACTTGCAAACAAAGGAAGCCAAAATAAACAAAGAAGAGGGAACCACTCTGGAACTGACAGGAGCAACAAATTAAAACCCTGTAGTTAGCATTGACTAAGTATTGGAAGGGGCCTATAGACCTTGAGAAGAAGTATAAGCTGGAACAAGGAACTATCTGAAACTGAACTGACCCCACATTGCCCTCAACAGCTCCAGAGAAATTCCAAGATATATTTTTACTATTATCATTTTTTATAATAATAACACCCATAATTTATAGAATTTCTGCACTTGACATATTTTATATATTTGGAATCCACAAAAATAGCCTTACATCTTTGAATTGCTCTTATTTTTAAGTTCTTTATTACTCCTTTAATTTTCATTTTTGCAACCTACTATTACCTTACCAAAACAAGACCCTATTTTTAAAGCAAATTTCATATATATATCTTTTATAATATTTGTGATTGATTTTGTTTCATGTTTTTAATATTGTATTTTTGAGAGTCTAAATTCTACTCTAGATTTTTCATCTTTGATTTTTTGTATTTGTTATCAATTTTGTACCTTTAAGAATCTAATATTCAGTGTCCATTTCACTTAGGGGTGTGATTACTGGCTTGATTGCTCTCTCCTCTTTTGGCTCTCCCCTTTCTCCCCCAGGTCACCTCTATCTCCTCCCTCCACCTTCTCTTCTCTACTTAACTCTGTGAATCTCTCTGGGTGTTCCAGGCTGTGGAGAACACCTAGGGAACTGATTACTGGCTAGACTGGGCTCTCCCACTTTGACTCCCTTTCTTCTCCTCCTGGTCACCTCTATCTCCCTCCTCCCTCTTCTCTTCTCTGTGTAACTCTGTGAACCTCTCTGGGTGCTCCAGATAGTGGAGAGCACATGGGCAAAGAATATTAGGAAAAGCAAAGAAAGGAATAAATGTAGAAAAAAATAATTAAAAAAAAATAAAATTTAAAAAATATAAAAGGAAAAATAAAGTAAAATTCCACAGAAGTCAAACAGCCCAATGTAGAGGCACAGGTTTATAACAACAATAAAAGCTGTTACTGAGGAAAACAAAACCAAAAACAACTTCAAAAGTTTAATTAGATTTCATAGTGTCAATAAAATAGACAACTACAACACAGGGTGAAAACAAAAGGGAAAAAAATGAAAAAATATCCAAAAGAGTCTACAGAGCAAGTGAAAACACAAGAATAATGTTTTTCTTGAATCAATGCTCAGAGTCCTTTCCCTCACTGGGAATCACAATCCACCTCACCTCCCTAGGATGCCCTCCAAAACTGTGCTGATCTCTGGACCTGTTGTGGGGCCAGCTCAGATTCTACTCTGGCCCTACTGTTTGTTCTTGTGTGTTCTTGTGTGAATCCGTGTGTTCTTGCCTCCAATGTCCACAGCTATCAGAACCAGTGAGTTTTGTTTTGTGGGAGCTCTCAATGTTGTTTATATATTCCATAGACATAGAGTCTGCCTAGCTGATTGTGTGGATTTAATCTGCAGCTTGTACAGCTTACTGGAAGGTTTTAGGTCTTCTTGCTTAGACACACTGCCCCCGGCTTTCCATTATGCTTTTATTTTCACCTCTGCATGTGGAAACCAGTATTGCCCAATATGCTCCAGTATTCTTTCCTGGAGAAAACCCCTGACAGAGAAGCCTGACAGGCCACAGCCTACAGGGTCGCAAAGAGTTGGGCACGGCCAAAGTGACCCTGTGTGCATAGACGCAAGATGTTTTTGCCTGGGGCACCTCTGCCCCAGGGACAGTTAAGTGTGAAGGTGGTGCAGCTGCTTGGCTTGCGGGGACCGTGTCAGCACAAAGTGTGCAGGTACACAAACTGCCTCCACCCCAAGAGTTACGGACCTCAATTCATTTCAGTCGCTCAGTCATGTCTGACTATTTGTGACCCCATGGACAGCAGCATGCCAGGCTTCCCTGTCTATCACCAACTCCTGGAGCTTACTCAACTTCATGTCCATCGAGTCAATGATGCCATCCAACCATCTCATCCTCTTTCATTGCCTTCTCCTCCCGCCTTCAATCTTTTCCAGCATCAGGGACTTTTCCAATGAATTAGTTCTTCACATTAGGTGGCCAAGTACTGGAGATTCAGCTTCAGCATCAGTCCTTCCAGTGAATATTCAGGACTGATTTCCTTGAGGATTGGCTGGTTTGATCTCCTAGCAGGCCAAGGGACTCTCAAGAGTCTTCTCCAACACCACAGTTCAAAAACATTAATTCTTCGGCGCTAAGCTTTCCTTACGGTCCAACTCTCACATCCATACATGACTACTGGAAAAACCACAGCTTTGACTAGACAGACATTTGCTGGCAAAATAACGTCTCTGCTTTTTCATACACTCTCTGGGTTGGTCGTAACTTTTCTTCCAAGGAGCAAGCCTCTTTTAATTTCATGGGTGCAGTCACCATCTGCAGTGATTTTGAAGCCCCAAAACCTTAGGTCTCTCACTGTTTCCATTGCTTCTCCATGTATTTGCCAAGAAGTGATGGGACCAGATGCCGCAATCTTTGTTTTCTGAATGTTGAGTTTTAAGCCACCTTTTTCTTTTTTTTTAAATTTTATTTTATTTTTAAACTTTACATAATTGTATTAGTTTTGCCAAGTATCAAAATGAATCCGCCACAGGTATACATGTGTTCCCCATCCTGAACCCTCCTCCCTCCTCCCTCCCCATACCATCCCTCTGGGTCGTCCCAGTGCACTAGCCCCAAGCATCCAGTATCGTGCATCGAACCTGGACTGGCAACTCGTTTCATACATGATATTTTACACGTTTCAATGCCATTCTCCCAAATCTTCCCACCCTCTCCCTCTCCCACAGACTCCATAAGACTGTTCTATACATCAGTGTCTCTTTTGCTGTCTCGTACACGGGGTTATTGTTACCATCTTTCTAAATTCCATATATAGGCGTTAGTATACTATATTGGTGTTTTTCTTTCTGGCTTACTTCACTCTGTATAATAGGCTCCAGTTTCATCCACCTCATTAGAACTGATTCAAATATATTCTTTTTAATGGCTGAGTAATACTCCATTGTGTATATGTACCATAGCTTTCTTATCCATTCATCTGCTGATGGACATCTAGGTTGCTTCCATGTCCTGGCTACTATAAACAGTGCTGCGATGAACATTGGGGTACACGTGTGTTTTTCCCTTCTGGTTTCCTCAGTGTGTATGCCCAGCAGTGGGACTGCTGGCTCATAAGGCAGTTCTATTTCCAGTTTTTTAAGGAATCTCCACACTGTTCTCCATAGTGGCTGTACTAGTGTTCAAATCTCCTCTTTCACTTTCATCAAGAGGCTCTTTAGTTCTTCTTCAGTTTCTGCCATAGGGGCGGGGACATCTACGTATCTGATGTTATTCATATTTCTCCCAGCAATCTTGATTGCAGCTTGTGCTTCATCCAGCCCAGCATTTTGTGTGATGTACGCTGCATATAAGTTAAACAAGCAGGGTGACAATATACAGTCTTGATATACTGCTTTCCCTATTTGGAAACAGTCTGTTGTTCCATGTCCAGTTCCAACTGTTGCTTCTTGGCTGGCATATAGATTTCTAAGGGGACAGATCAGATGGTCTGATATTCCCATCTCTTGAAGAATTTTCCACAATTTGCTGTGACCACAGAGTCAAAGACTTTAGTGTAGTCAATAAAGCAGAAGTAGATGTTTTTCTGGAACTCTCTTGCTATTTAATTTCATACTGTTCATGGGGTTCTCAAGGCAAGAAAACTGAAGTGGTTTTCCATTCCCTTCTCCAGAATTCCCTTCTCCTTTCTCTAACAGAAGCAGAAGATATTAAGAAGAAGTGGCAAAAATACAGAGAAGACTTGTACAGAAAAGAGCTTCATGACCCAGATAATCACGATGCTCTGATCACTCACCTAGAGGCAGTCAACTGGGCCTTAGGAAGCATCACAACAAACAAAGCTAGTGGAGGTGATGGAATTCCAGTTGAGCTATTTCAAATCCTGAAAGATGATGCTGGGAAAGTGCCGCATTCAATATGCCAGCAAATTTGGAAAACTCAGCAGTGGCCACAGGACTGGAAAAGGTCAGTTTTCATTCCAATCCCAAAGAAAGGCAATGCCAAAGAATGCTCAAACTACCGCACAATTGCTCTCAACTCACACACTAGTAAAGTAATGTTCAAAATTCTGCAAACCAGGCTTCAGCATTACGTGAACCATGAACTTCCAGATGTTCAAGCTGGTTTTAGGAAAGGCAGAAGAACCAGAGATTAAATTGCCAACATCCACTGAATCATGAAAAAAGCAAGAGAGTTCCAGAAAAAACATCTATTTCTGCTTTATTGACTACACCAAAGCCTTTGACTGTGTGGATCACAATAAACTGTGGAAAATTCTGAAAGAGATGGGAATACCAGACCACCTGACCTGCCTCTTGAGAAACCTATGCAGGTCAGGAAGCAACAGTTAGAACTGGACATGGAACGACAGACTGGTTCCAAATAGGAAAAGGAGCACGTCAAGGCTGCATATTGTCACCCTGCTTATTTAACTTATATGCAGAGTACATCATGGGAAACGCTGGGCTGGAAGAAGCACAAGCTGGAATCGAGACTGCCGGGAGAAATATCAATAACCTCAGATATGCAGATGACACCACCCTTATGGCAAAAAGTGAAGAGGACCTAAAAAGCCTCTTGATGAAAGTCAAAGAGGAGAGTGAGAAAGTTAGCTTAAAGCTCAACATTCAGAAAACTAAGATCATGGCATCTGGTCCCATCACTTCATGGCAGATAGATGGGGAAACAGTGGAAACAGTGGCAGACTTTATTTTTGGGGGGCTCCAAAATCACTGCAGATGGTGACTGCAGCCATGAAATTAAAAGACATTTACTCCTTGGAAGAAAAGTTATGACCAACCTAGATAGCATATTGAAAAGCAGAGATATTACTTTGCCAACAAAGGTCCATCTAGTCAAGGCTATGGTTTTTCCAGTGGTCATGTATGGATGTGAGAGTTGGACTGTGAAGAAAGATGAGCACTGAAGAATTGATGCTTTTGAACTGTGGTGTTGGAGAAGACTCTTGAGCGTCCCTTGGACTGCAAGGAGATCCAACCAGTCCATCCTAAAGGAGATCAGTTCTGGGTGTTCATTGGAAGGACTGATGCTGAAGCTGAAACTCCAGTACTTTGGCCACCTCATGCGAAGAGTTGACTCATTGGAAAAGACCCTTATGCTGGAAGGGATAGGGGGCAGGAGGAGAAGGGGACGACAGGGAATGAGATGGCTGGATGGCATCACCGACTCGATGGACATGAGTCTGAGTAAACTCTGGCAGTTGATGATGGACAGGGAGGCCTGGCGTGCTGTGACTCTTGGGGTCGCAAAGAGTCGGACATGACTGAGTGACTGAACTGAATTGAACTGAACTGAACTTGCTTTTTCAATGATCCAACAGATATTGGCAATTTGATCTCTGGTTCCTCTGCCTGTTCTAAATGTAGCTTGAACCTCTGGAAGTTCACATTTCACATACTCTTGAAGCCTCAGTTGGAGAATTTTGAGCATTACTTTGCTAGAGTGTGAGACAAGTGCCGTTGTGGGGTAGTTTGAGCATCCTTTAGCATTGCCTTTCTTTGGGATTCGAATGAAAACTGACCGTTTCCAGTCCAGTGGTCATGGCACAGTTTTCCAAATTTCTTTGGAGATCCAATTTTGCTGCCATATTGAGTGCAGCACTTTCACAGCATCATCTTTGAGGATTAGAAATAGCTCAACTGGAGTTCTATCACTTCCACTAGCTTTGTTCTTAGTGATGCTTCCTAAGGCCCATTTGACTTCGCATGCCAGGATGTCTGGCTCTAGGTGAGTGATCATACCCTCATGGTTATCTGGGTCATGAAGACCTTTTTTGTATAGTTCTTCAGTGTATTCTTGCCACCTCTTCTTAATATCTTCTGCTTCTGTTCGATCCATATTACTTCTGTTCTTTATTGTGCCCATCTTTTCATGGAATGTTCCCTTGGTATCTCTAATTTTCTTGAAGTGATCTCTAGGCATTCCCATTCCATTGTTTTCTTCTATGTCTTAGCATTGATCGATGAAGAAAGGTTTTTATATCTCCTTGTTATTATTTGGAACTCTGCATTCAAATGGGTACTATAGATTTCCATTTCACCTTTGCCTTTAGCTTCTCTTCTTTTCTCAGCTATTTGTAAGGCCTCCACAGAGAACCATTTTGCCTTTTTGCATTTCTTTTTCTTGGGGATGGTCTTGATCACTGCCTCCTGTACAATGTCACAAACCTCTGCCCATAGATGTCAGGCACTCTGTCTATCAGATCTAATGCCTTGAATCTATTTGTCACTGCCACTGTATTATCATAAGGGATTTGATTTTGGTCATACCTGAATGGTCTAGTAGTTTCCCCTACTTTCTTCGATTGAAGTCTAAATTTGGCAATTAGGAGTTCATGATCTGAGCCACAGTCAGCTCCCAGTCTTGTTTTTGCTGACTCTATAGTGCTTCTCCATCACTGGCTCCAACGAATATAACCAATCTGATTTTAGTATTGACCATCTGGTGATGTCCATGTGTAGAGTCTTCTCCTGTGTTGTTGGAAGAGGGTGTTTCCTACGTGACCAGTGGGTTCTCTTTGCAAAACTCTTTTAGCCTTTGCCCTGCTTCATTTTGTGCTCCAAAGCCAAATTTCTCTGTTACTCCAGTATCTCTTGACTTCCTACTTTTGCATTCCAGTCCCATATAATGTAAAGGAATCTTTTTTGGGGTGTTAGTTCTAGAAGGTCTTGTAGGTCTTCATAGAGCTGTTCAACTTCAGCTTCTTCAGCATTGCTGGTTGGGGCATGGTTATGTCATTACTGGTCATGGCCCTATCTGAGTCTTTTTGTGGGCCTCTTGTATCTGACGATCAGAAGATCTTTTTGGCCAGTCTTTCTCTGTAGCTCTGCCCATTTAAGCAGTTAGAGGGCTCCCTTGCCTGGGGTCCTTCTTGTTGTTTCACACATCAGGCACTTAAAGGGTCCCCCTGGATGGGCTCGTACTCTATAGATCAGCACATTAGGCATGTAAAAGGGGACCCTGGGTGGGGTCCTACTCTGCAGTTCAGTGCATCAGGCGTTTGAGGGGTGAGCTTCTCTATTATTCATCTCTGGATGCTGGCGGGTGGGGAGAGAAAGGCTATGGTTACCTGTGACTCAGCAGTATCACCTTGCTTCCGTGGCTGCTCGACTTTCTCCACAGGCATTTCCCACCACAGACTCCTCCCTCACATCCCCTCTATCCATCTCTCCACAGTCAACAGCAGCCCTCGCCCTGGGATTGTTCCACAATCCCTAAATTCCAGCTTGCAGCCGCTGTGCCTTCCAGGGGACCTGTGTCCCTGTCCGGGCTATCTATGGTGGCAGCAAAGACTGTCTGATTCTCATTGCATTTAGGCTGCCACACAGATCAGCTGTTTCACTCCCAGCCTTAAATGTTTCTCCTCTGTATCAGACAATTGCCCCGATGTGGGTATCGGACCCCTTCTTCAGTTCTCCCACCCACTGAGTTCAGTTCTAGTCCTACAAATACTCCTGTTTTTCCCACTGGTTCGTTCTTCCTCCCGAGTTTTGTGAGGTTCCATATATTCTTTCCCACTGATCAGGTACTCCTGTCAGCTCTCAGCTGGTGTTCTGCATGCACTTCTGGGTCTCAAGGTGTATTTCTGTTGTATCCATGGTGAGACATGTACTCCATATCTACCTATTCCTCCACCATCTTGTTCTCCCGCAGTTTTTTGTTTCTTGATAGTCTCTCCAGACTAGACTGTAACCTGCATGGAGACCAGAAATGGTGTCCAACAAAAAATGTTCCTTGAATTACCGAATAGATAAAACTATTATAGAAAAATATAAGAAAATAGCCTTGTGAGCTAAGAGTAGGGAAGTACTTCCTAAACATTGTTTTAAGCCCATAACAGATTAATATCACGAATATACAAATATTTTTAATATCCTATTATCATCAAGAAACTAAGGGCAATTGCAATTTATAGAAATGGGCGAAGGACATGAATAGGCTAGTTATAGAAGATAAAAACCCCAAAAGTTGCCGGATACGGTAGGAATGGAGATGGTAGCAGCCATAGCAGGGAGCATCCTGGCATGACTGAATCCAGTGAAGCCTGCACATCCCTGAACTCCAGAATTTATGCCCTGGGAAACTGTGACAAGTCCCCTCGGTGGGGTGTATGAGGGTGCCCTCACGGTGTCGTCTGTGGAGGCAGGAGTATATACCCTAGATCCTTGCATGAGATATTCTTTGGGCTTTCCTCCCACATGTCTGACCAGAGTGTCCACACTTACTCTCTGCATTCTCATGTGATTCTGGATCTGCCTTGACACAGTTTGTCCCCAGGAATGATGGTGGAAACACATCAATATCTGCTAAACTTACAACTGAAACTGTAACGTCTGCTCGTGGCTCCCCCTTTGCAGCACCCACAGGAAGACTGGGACAGAGAGCTCATTTGGTCACCTATAAGCAACTGCGAGGCTTTATTTTCCACTTGGTTTTCATACAGGATCCCTTAGCCCAGCTCTGCCCTGCTTTTTACTTAGAGAGGCTGGCCCGCTCTCCTCCCCTCCTGTTGATTTTATTGATTAATTTTTGCATATGTTGGGTCCTCTTCCTTCCTTCCTTCCAGGCTTTCTCTACTTGTAAGAAGGGGGGCTAAATTCTCATTGCTGTGCACAGGCTTCTCACTGTGGTCACTTTGCTTATTGCAGAACATGGGCTCTAGAGCACAGGCTCAGTAGGTATGGGGCATGGGCTCAGTTGCTCCGTGGCATGTTGAATCTTCCCAGACCAGGCATCAAAGCAATGTCCCTTGTATTGGCAGGTGTATTGCTGACCACTGAACCCCCAGGGAAGTCCTACACATGTATCATCTTGCTCTGCCCTGAACTGTAACCACTCTAACCTCTGCTTTCTCCTGGATTAAAAATATATGTGTATATGTGTGTGTGTGTGGGCTCAATCGTGTCTGACTCTTTGTGACCCAGGGAGTGGAACCCGCCAGGCTCCCTGTCCATGGGATTTTCCAGGCAAGAATATTGGAGTGAGTTCCCATTTCCTTCTCCAAGGGATCTTCCCCACCAAGGGGTTGAACCTGTGTCTGTTGTGTCTCCCGCCTTGGCAGTCGGATCCTTTACCACTAGCAGCACCTTTCTTTTGAAAGTCTGAAAGAAAGTGTGTGGCTTTATAAGCTGGACCACCTGAATCATTTCCCCTACAAGGAGTTCACTGACACCAGTCACTCACGCCTGCAGCATGTCCCTTACAACTCCTTTCACATAGGTCCAGCTGAGCATCAGCAGCCTTTGACACAACCCCCTTGCATGTGTTTCAACCTAAATACCAGCTTTATTACTGGTGAAACTTATTGGGAAGAACGTGGCTTTGGCAGCTGTTGTTATTGTTCAGTCGCCCAGTGGTATCTGACTATTTGCAACCCCATGGACTGCAGCTTGCCAGGCCTCTCTTTCCCTCACTGTCCCCCAGAGTTTGCCCAAGTTCCTGTTCATTGCATCTCTGATGCCATCCAGCCATCTCATCCTCTGACATCCTCTTCTCCTTCTGCCCTCAGACTTTCCCAGCACCAGGGACTCTGCCAGTTCTGTCCTCCCTCTGCCACCCTCTCCTCTCTGGTGCGCTGCCTGCTAGCTCCAACAGCCTCTGCTCTGTGATTCCCCCTCGACACCCAGGGAGCTGGCTGGACATAGCCTGGGCAGTCTGTATAGACAGCAAGCTGGGGAAGCTGCACAGCTCATCTCTTAAGTGTCTCAGCTCCCAGAGATCACTGCTGATCCTCCCTGGCCTGATGCCCACTTTTATCACAGCCTGAGCTTCATATATTTTGGGCGCTTTTAAGAGGATCTTTGAAGCCAGTGGCAGGGCAGAGCCTTTGCTGTTCCTCCATATGTGTGAACAGAGTCTGCTGTGACAGAACCCGGAGAGCTCTGCCTCCATGCACTGGAGGGAGGCAGGTGTTGCTTCTGGGGATGGTGGCAATGGTCCTGGGCGTGACAGTGATGGAGTCTCTCACCCGCCAGCACCCAGCAGCACTAGTGGCTACAGTGATCCTTCCTTTCAAAATGTAAGCCAGATGTGTCTCCCCTGTTCACTTCCCTTCACTGGATTTATTCTCACTCAGAGTATAAGCCAGAGGTCCTTATAATGACCAGATAGGACCCACTCATCTGTGCTCATCTGTGAACCCCCACTGCCTCTGTACCTCCTCTGCTGTGCTCACTCTTGCTCACTCCATGCCGACCACACTGGCCTCTTGGTTGCACCCTCAACATTCCAAGTTTTCTGAGGAATTAGTGCTTTTGCATAGTCTGTTCTCCCTGCCTTGACTATGCTCTCAAATATAGCTCCTGGCCACCTCCGTCATCTCCGAGTCTGCACAGGTCTCACCTTCTCCCCTGACTTCCTCCTGCATCCACCCTCCCCACAGCCTGGTGGGCAGTCAGTCTGCTTCATCCTGTTCTTTCCCACATTGCTCATCACTTTCTGTAATACACTATAATTTACAAATTTGTTTTACTTCCAGCCTCTTCCCAATAGAGATACTCGCTATTCTGACTTCTATCACCATAGAGTATGAAAATGAATTAAAAGTCATGTTGAAGACCAAAGTAAAGGAAATATTAAAATTTCAAGACAGATATGAAACAATTAGGTTGTGTTCTTTTCCGTGTAATAAACAGATGCTAAAACTTATTCAGATAAGTGGTTTTTACCATGAAACACAGACCATGAGAACACAGTGCAGGACAGAAGCCAAATGAAGGGACACATCCCATGGATTTGCCTCCCTTCCGCACTGAGGTCTCCCAGGAAGCAATGTCCGTGTGTGGTGCCAAGCGGGATCAGGTTCACAATCAGAATTGTGGAGTTCCAGCGACTGGAAGCCTTGATTGGAAAGGCCACCTTGTCCCTTAGGCCTTCCAGCACCCCATCTGCCATCAGTGAGGTGCCCATGTGGTAGCGTCTGTCTCAGGTCTGCTCTCTCCCATCAGGACCCCTGCTCCAGCCTGCACAGTGCCACTCTGTCTCAGAAAATAAAAACTAATTAAAAAAAAACAACAAATGGCACAATTAAAATAAAGAAATGTTAATAAATGCAATTTAAGATCAAAGAAAATAAAGTAAAAGGTGGAAACTTAAGGAGGTGCCTGGTGGATTAGAGGGGCCAGAGCTCAAAGAGCCTGGGGCTCAGGTTAGGTTTCCTGGCCCTTGCTTCTTAGGTTAGCTTTGTGGGCCAAAATACCCTTCCTTAGATTGGGGGTTGGTCTGAAGTGTCAGGAAAAACCATTCACAGTAATCAGCCTGGGCTTTGACCAGGGTGAGGAAGTTCACGTGGCTTCCCCTCCTTTTTCTCAGCACCAGGATTCCCCTTGGCTGTAGGGTCTGCGCCTTTGCCTGGTTCCCCCAAACCCAAGCCCCAGCTACTCTGGTTGTCTCGGCCTTACATCATGGCCTAGAGACACTGCTGACCCAGCACCCAGGGCCGCTGGGAGCACCAGCTGTGGGGAAAAGAGAGGTGAGGACACAAGAGACCCCTACTGTGGGGAGGCAGGCTGGGTACTCTTGCCTTCTAATGTCAGTACCAAAGGTCACCTTATCTGTGGTATCTGGCAGGGCCTTGATTTTACTGTCAACTGTGGAAGCTAGTTTCTGACCCAGAAAAAAGACGTGGTTTGGCTGATCAGATGCAGTGCTTGTTCCAGCCACCTGCTGAACCGCTTGCAGTGAAGTAACATGGATGTGGGGCATTCCATGTGAGTCAAGTTAGGCCTGTTGTACTTGAAAACATCAGCAAAGTCTATTTTCAACACTCAGCCTTCAAAACATGTTCTGAGTTTTTATCAGAGGTCATTACATAAAACAAATACGAGGACACTTAGGTTATGATTCTTCCTTATAACTTTTATTAATGCCAGAAGTGAAATAGTAAAAACACAGTGAATTTTTCAAAATGGCATGATTTTGTCACATTCTCTGGCTCCAGGGCTTGGGACTTCAACATCTTTTCCTGGGGACACAATCCAACCCACAGCCACCCTCCACCACGTCCCACTTCGCTCCGAGCACAAGCCCACAGCATGTCCCCTGAGGCCTCCACATCCAGTCCCTGTCAGCTCTCGGCCCCCTGTCCTGCTGCTCTCCTCTTCACCTACTCTGCTCCGGCCACACTGGTCTCCTCACACTCCCAAACCTCCCTCAAGTCCTCACTCAGTCTCTGTTTCAAACTGAAGCCGACCCCAACCACCTGGTTGAAAATGGAAAACCACTCCTCCAGTGCCCCTTCTCTTTTTTCTTGTTGCACTTCAGGCCAGAGTTCTCACCACCTTCCCATAGGCTACATAGTGTAGTTCTTTTCTTGTTTCTTAACAGTCCTTCCTGGCTGGACTGGAACCTCTACGGAGGCCTGGAAAGGTGTCCAGTCAAAATTGTTCCTTGAGTTACCCAATAAATAAAGCTGCTATAGAAAATGTAAGTAAATATCCTTGTGAGCTAGGAGTAGGGAAGTACGTCCTAAACATTGTTTTAAGCCCATAACAGATCAAATCAAGAATATACTGATATTTTTGATATCCTGCTTATCATCAAGAATATAACTACAATTCTGATTTGTGCAAATGGGCAAAGGATACAAATAGGCCTTAAAGAAAGTGTGTGGCTTTACAAATTGGACCACCTGAGTAACTTCTTCCAGAAGGAGTTCACTGACACCATCCACTCACGCCTGCTTGGAGTCCTTTTCCACTCCTTTCAAACTGGTCCAGCTTAGCATCTGCAGCCTTTGACACATCCCCCTTGCATGTGTTTCAACCTAAATATCAGCTTTATTACTGATGAAACTGATTGGGAAGAACGTGGCTTGGCCATCTGAGCCAAGTCAAGTTGCTGACTTCCCCCAGCCTGGCTGAGACATGGGGATGGCCACCCTCAGGGAAACATGGGCCCCGAGGATTGCTCCACCTTCCCAGGCTGCTGCATCCCATGGTAAGCTTCATTTCCTGTCACACTCTGACATGTGTGACAGACCCATTTTCTTCCATACATATTATCTCTCAGATTTGCTTTCTCATACTGAGTCAGATTATCTGTCACACACACTCTTTCTGTAATATTCCTGTGTCACTCTATAATGCTCTTTCCATCACATTTTTTCTCTCTCACACCTGATCTCTCCTAGACTCTATCTCTGACACTTTGTGTGCCACACACTCATGCTGTCATGGTATCTGTGAGAGAGTTAACTCAGTCAGGTTGCTAGGGAGACAAAGGCTTTTAAGGAGGAGGTGAACACTCTTTCTTTTTCACATTCTTTTTCCTTAGACATGGAGGCCTGGCAGGCAGCAGAATCTCTTGCTCAAGAACATGCTTTGTTTGAGCTCAGAACCTGTGTTATGGGAGAAGGTCTGGGTAAAACTTCCATGGCCTTGAGCTCTGGGTTAACCCATTTCTTCTGGTGAATATCCTGGTGAATATCCTGCTGATGTCATCCTCGGATATATGTTATGGGAAAGAGTCTGGGCAAAATTTTCATAGCCTTGAGTTATCCTTTTCTCTATACGCATCCTTTTTCTCTGTGCCCAAGCCACGCTCTTCCCAATCAGTTTCATCAGTAATAGAGCTGATATATAGGTTGAAACACAAGCAAGGAGGATGTGTCAAAGGCTGCAGATGGTAAGCTGGACCTGTTTGAAAGGAGTGAGAAAGGACTCCCAGCAGGCGTGAGTGAATGGTGTCAGAAAAGTATATAATGCTGTGCTTAAACTAGCAAACTGGGTACTCTTTCTACCCTGTTCTGATATCGATCTTAGAAGCTTTTTCTATAACATTCACTTGAATTAAATTTCTACTACACAAAGCTCTGAGTGACTGAACCTGCGTCTCTTGCTTCTGGAATTAAATGTTTTCCTTTGGAGACCATGGATCTGGAGGCACCGTTCACCATTCACTGTACACATTAAGTTATCATCTATCAATCTGGGGGCTCGCTACCTCTATACTATCATCTGCATCTTAGTCTCTTCCCATCACATTCTGTTCTTTGAAATTCCTGTCCCAATCACACATTCCCTCTGTCACACTCACTCAAAACCATGCACCGGTCACAGTGGTAAACTCTCTGAGAAACTCATTCTATCATAGTGCCTTTCCTTCATACTTCTGTCACTCTCTCGTCACACACAGTACTTGTCACTGGCATTATCATTTTCCTTTGCAGATCTCACCATTCAGACCCAAGTTAAGTCCCGTGCCTGATGGAGCTCTATGGTCATCATAGTTTTGAGAAATGCAGGAACCAAAACGCACAAGACTTTGAGCCGCTGGTGTTGGGGAGAGAGTGGGTGTGTGTGATTTGTGTGGAGGAGACCTGCATCATGGGAGACAGGATACCGACATGGCAATACTGTCTGAAAACTGACTTGATGGATGAACACATGGAAAGCACATGAAACAGTGCATGGGCTGCAGCAAGTGTTAGCTATCACTACAGATGAAGAGCACAGGTACAGATGTGGAGTGGGCAGAGGGAGGACGCTGGTGGGTCATGTGGCTTAGTCCCTTGCCCTCTAGGCCATCATAGTCTAGTGAGCCCCCTTCTACAGCACGACTATCCTTACAAATGTCCCCCCAACCTGACAGTGGGCCCCTGAGGGAGAGATGTGTCCAGGTTCCCCGCTGGGGTCCTCTAAGCCACAGAGCAGGGAACAGACACAGGCATTAGACAGGATCTACCCACACCCTAAAACTGACTTGGAGCCAGATTGGAGAGAAACTGGGTAGGTGTGAAGGTGGACAGGGATGCCCCACCCCTGGGCAGCCACTGCCCGGTCCTCTCTCCCTGCACTGGGGGTGGGCAAAGGCTGCTGGCCTTGGATTTGAGAGCTGAGCGGACTCTCCAGCCAGGGGGTGGGGCTCAGGGACGGGAGAGGGCAAGAGACTGGGCAGTGTCCAGGGGAACATTGCTCTTCCCCCAGTCCTTGAGCGTATCAGGTTCCTCCGGTGCTTCTGAGGGGTCCCTGCATTCTGTGTGCCTGGAGCCCCAGGCAGCCCAGCCCCATGCCATCCCCAGTGAGTGCAACAGCAGTCCCCGCTTCCCTCCCCCAAGCAGGCAGGCACAGCAGGCTCCGCATCCCTGGTATCATGCCTCCAGGGCCGGGCCACCTCAGTCCCATGTGAAGGCACCTGTGTAAGCACAGAAGCAGACACATATGCCCATGTGAATGCATCTCAACCATGCTCTCTTTGACACACACATGTACACAGGGACACACCCATGTGCATGCACCTGACCACACACTCTCTTGCAACCAAACATACATGCCCATGTGCAAGCACCTCCACACACAGACACATGCACACGCCTATGTGCTGGAATCTGTGTATGTGCTCTCTCTCTGAAACACACCCACGCACACGCCGATGGGCAGGCACCTATGTAAGGGTACTCTCTCGAGCACACACACAGATACACACATTCACATGCCTATGTGCGTGAATCTGTGCACGTGCTGTCTCTTACAAACACACCCATACAGATGCCCATCTGCATGCACCTGCCCCTGCGCTCATGCACACAGACGCACATACACGCACGTGAGCTATGTGTGAGACACCAGAGGGACAGACCAGCCCTGACCCAGGGGTGCCCGACTCACTTCTGGGAGTCGATGACAGGGGCCTGCGCTCAGCAGGATGGTCACCTGTGAGCGACGCCAGGCTGGCTGCAGCACAGACATGGAGGTGCACAGGGACCAGGGCTTACTTGGGGTTTGCAAGCTTGGAGTGGCAACGGTCAGGTTCCCTGAAGAGTGGGGCAAGGTCTGTTTGAGCATGCGCACTGAGGAGCTGTCCCCACACTAAAGGGTGGCTGCTGCTAAGTCGTTCCAGTCGTGGCCGACTCTGTGCAACCCCATAGACGGCAGCCCCCCAGACCCCCCGTCCCTGGGATTCTCCAGGCAAGAACACTGGAGTGGGTTGCCATTTCCTTCTCCAATGCATGAAAGTGAAAAGGGAAAGTGAAGTCGCTCAGTCGTGTCCGACTCTTAGCGACCCCATGGACTGCAGCCCACCAGGCTCCTCCGTCCATGGGATTCTCCGGGCAAGAGTACTGGAGTGGGGTGCCATTGCCCTGGAGCACCACCATTTACCAGGTTTCCAGGCCCGAGGCAGGGCTGACACAGAGAGCCCAGACCACGTGGGTATGTGTGTCTGCGCATGCGCGTTGGGGCTACACGGCACGCTAACGCGCGAAGTTTCAGCAGGGGGCACCCATTGCCTGAGAGCCTGCAGTCATCACGGGAACCGATGGTTGGTGGGAACCAATCGTGAGGCAGGACCAGAGTGTGTGTGCGCAGGCGCTCTGCCCGTGCTGAGTTTCAGGTCACAGTACAGAGCTGGGATCTGTAGGGACGGTTCAGTCTTTCCTGAGGCGGAGGGAGGGGGAGAGGGTTTCAAGATGGAGTCCGAGGCACATGGTGGAGGAGCCATGAGGGCAGCCGATGAAGACGCAGGTGCCGTGGCCTCTGCAGCGGGTACAGCACATGGCGGCCAAGGTGTGCCGGGTGGTGCTGCTGGCCACAATGGCCCTGGCATCCCAGCTGGCCCTGGAGACGCCGTCAGTCGAGAAGTGCCTGCCGGCTCCGGTGACAGGGCTGATCCCAGAGGCCCCAGCGCTGCAGGAGAGTCAGGTGGCGCAGCCGCTGCCATTCCGCAGATCCCAGGGCCACCCAACGCACCAGGGCCTGGTGGAGACACTGCACCCGGAGCCAGAGTTCTGAGTAACCGAGTCTTCCAGTTGTATCCTATTCCAGGAGCCCCGGTGGGCCAGGCGGCTGCGAGGGTTGGGGTGTGGGCTAGGGGTGGTTTGGAGGGTTGCAGGTTGCGGAGCCTAAAGTATAGGAAGAGGGTACTCTGGGAGGCTGGAGGGTATGGGTCAGGGGTGGTCTGGCTCTCAGTGCATGGTGGTGAGGAAAAACACCCTGAAGTGATCCAGAGGGTTGAGCGGTGATATGCAGGGAGTCCTGTGGTGGCCTTGTGGGAGAAGGTGGGTCTCCGTGAGCAGGGAGCCTGACATACAGGCAAAATGACGAGTGTGGATAGTGGTGAGGAAAAGCAATCTGAAGGGAACTAGAGGGTCGGGCGGTGATATGCAGGGTGTTTGGCGGCGGCCATGAGGGAGAAGGCGGGTCTCCTCGAGCCCAGGGAGCCTGAAATACAGCCAAAATGACTGGTGTGGATGGTGCCTTAACCGTATTTCCACCAGCAGCTTCGGCATACCTTTCTCATCATACGCGGAGGCGGACAACGCGCGCCGCCTCCTGACTCGACTTACTCAACTGCGATGGCCGGTTCAGAGGGAGCTCTACATTAATGGCCACATGTTGGTTCTGTGAGTTCTAAAGGGGGCCGGGGCGAGGGAGGGAGTGGTGGGTGGTGACCAGTCTAGGCGCAGGAGGAGCCATAATGGTGGGTTAGGCCTAGAGGAGAAGTGTGGTGCTCTGGGCTTGGTCAGTGAGCGGGGACAGAGGGAGGACATGCTCTTCCTCCTCAGCGGGAACATGAATTTCATTTTCCCTCCCTTTTAGCCGATTGACTGCTGAAGACCATGCCCTGCTCCAGATGGCCATCCACTTCTGTCTGGAGCAGGCTTCCCTGGTGATGTGGATCTTGCAGAACTTCGTGCCCCACCTTTTTCCTCAGTCTCAGCACAGAAGAGAGCCTTAAAACTAGCCTATGCGCCCTAGTCTCAAATGTTATTCCCAAGAGCATTGCTTTCTGCAGTAGTTTGATCGGGCTTCATCTTGTGCCTGTGCTGCTGCTTGTGGGCTCAAGGTCCACATAGTTTGTTTGGGGATTGTGAACTGCAGAAAATAAAAGTGAGCTGTCTCTGACTTTAATTTTAGCTTGTTCACTTCCTAACGTTGCATTCATCTTCTGGTTGGAGGGAAGGTTCTCAGATCCAGATATCCAAGGAGTACAACCCAAGTGAAGACGATGTATGTAAGAAGTGGGAGAATAAGAAAGTTGTTTATTGCCATTCAGTATTGATTTTTAAATATTTTGTCAGTTCTATAGTTACATTTATATACTAAGATATAGTGCCAGAACATTGCTGTTCAGTCTCTAACTAGTGCCCAACTCTTTGCAACCCCATAGACTGTAGCACACGAGGCTCTGTGTCCCTGCTTTCTCCTGGAGTCTGTTCAACTTCGTGCTCATTGAGTGGGTTATGCTGTCAAACCATCTCATCCTCTATCCTCTCATCCTCCTTTTGCCTTCAGTCTCTCCCAACATCAGGGTCTTTTCCAGTGAGTCACCTTTTCACATCTGCTGGCCAAAGTGTTGAAGCTTCAGGTTCAGCATCAGTCCTTCCAATGAAAATTCAGGACTGATTTCCTTTAGGATTGACTGGTTTGATCTTGTAGTCCAAGGCACTCTTAGGAGTATCCTTGAATCCTGAAACCATGCTAAACTCATTAATTAATTGCAATAGCTATTTTGTAGATCTCATTGAGCTTCCTACACAGACAATCATTTTGTCTGTAAATACATACACATTTATTTCTTCCTTTCCAATTAATGCATTTTAACTGGTTTCTGTTAAAATGAAATTGCCAACACTTTGGCACCTGGTGTGAAGAGCCAATGACCCTGAATATGGGAGAGATTGAAGGCAGGAGGAGAAGGGAATGACAGAAGATGAGATGGTTGGATGGCATCACGTCTCAATGGACATGAGTTTAAGCAAGTTCTGGGAGATGGTGAAGGACAGGGAAGCCTGGCGAGAAGCACTCCGTGGGGTCGTAAAGTGTTAGACTTGACTGAGTGACTGAACAACAACACGCTGATTTCTGTTATAATGGATTGGAGTTTCCTGCTTCTTTGCCTCCTGGTAATTTTACATTGGATGTCAAACATTATCAAATTTCCCTTGCATGCTTGATATTTTTCTATTCCTAAACTTATTCTTGAGCTTTATTCTGGAATCCTGTTAAGATGCTTGGAAACAGTTTGATCCTTTTGGGTCTTACTTTTTAAGATTGGCTCTGTAGGACCAGATCTTAGTGTAGGATGAACTTAATTAACTGAAATCGTCCATGTCTGAGAAGGCTGTAGCTGGAAACAAGGACTCTTTTTAAAAAATGTTTTATGAAAATTATTTATTTTGGGGTGTGTCACCTCTTGTTAACTCTGTGCAGGTTTTCTGTGCTTGAAGCCATCAGGGGCTACTCTCTAATTGCTGAACTCAGGCTTCTCATGCAGAGCCTTCTCTCGTTGAGGAGCAGGGACTCTGGATCGGGGTGAGCTCAGTAGATGTGGCACACCGGCTTAGTTGCACTGGGCATGTGGGATCTTCCTGGCCCAGGGATCGAACCCATGTGGCCCGCATTGGCAGGCAGATTGTTAACCACTGGGTCCGCCAGGGAAGCCAAAACAAGGAGTCCTATACAGTATGAGAGTGAGTTTATGTTTGTGTATGTGTTAGGAAGTGCTGTAATTTCATTATTTTACATGTAGCTGTCCAGTTTTCCCCGCACCATTTTTGTAGAAATTGATGAGCTGATTTCTTAAACAAATATTTTCTTTCTTTCTTTCGCCCCATCGGGCCTTATTTGGGGAATGTGGAAAATCATTGTGTCATGCGGGATCTTTTATTGCAGTGCACAGACACTCAAGTCGTGATGCCAAGGCTCAGTAGTTACCCCACTGCATGTAGGATCTTAGCTCCCTGACCAGAGATCGAAGTGATGTGCCCCTCATTGTGAGGCAGGTTCTTTCTTAAAAGATTCATTTGTTTGTTTATGTAATTTTGTCTGGGCTGGGTCTTTGCTGCTGCACACATGGGGTTTTTCTGGTTGTGGTGAGTGGGGGCTACGCTGTAGTTGTAGCAGATAAACTTCTCATTGGGGTGACTTCGCTTGTTGCAGAGCACAGGCTCTAGGCACTCTGGCTTCAGTAGTTGGCAGCTGTTGGGCTCTAGAGCATAGGCTCAGCCGTTGTGGTGCTTGGGCTTAGCGGCCTTTTAGCTTGTGGGATCTTACCAGAGCAGAGATCAAACCCATGTTCCCTGAATTGGCAGGTTGAGTGTCATCCACTGGACAACCAGAGTGGTCCCTGAGAAGCTGATACTGAAATTTATGTAAGAACAGAAGCCCAATGATGGCCCAAAGAATTGTGACTATACACAGATAAAAAGACTAAGACAGTCTAATTTCATAGCTTACTGTACATGTCCAGCACTGGAGCTGTGGATCCATGGGACAAGACTGACAATCCGGAAGCATTTCCAACTTTTAAGTTTAATCAGGTCCCACTTGTTTACTTTTGTCTTTATTTCTGTTACTCTAGGAAATGGGCCATAGTGGATCTTGGTTTGATTTATGTCCTAGAGTGTTCTGCCTGTGTTTTCCTCTAAGAGTTTTATAATAGTTTCTAGTCTTCCATTTAGGTCTGTAATCCATTTTGCATTTATCTTTATGTATGCTGTTTGGAAGTGTTCTAATTTCATTCTTTTACATGTAGCTGTCCAGTTTTCCCAACACCATTTATTGAACCAGCTGTCTTTGTTCCATTGTACATCCTTGCCTCCTTTGTCAAAAATAAGGTACTGGGGCGGTCCTAAAATGATGGAGGAATAGGACTGGGAGACCACTTTCTCCCCCACCACAAATTCATCAAAAGATCATTTGAATGCTGAAGAACTTCCATGAAACAACTTCTGAACACTGGCGGAGAACACCAGGCTCCCAGAAAGGAATCCCATTCTCTTCAAAAGGAGGTAGGACAAAATATAACAGACAAAAAGAGAGGCAAAACAGTTAGGGACAGAGACAGTCCTAGGGAGGGATTCATGAAGGAGGAGAAGTTTCCAAACAGCTGGAAACCCTCTCACCTGCGAATCTGTGGGGAGTTTGGAATCTCAGAGGGCAACATAACTGGGAGAAAGAACAAAAATCCCCACAGAATAGGCGCCTAACCACAACTCCCAGTGGAAAAGTAGCCCAGATGCTTTTGTCTGCCACGAGCGAGCAGGAGCTGGATAGGGAGGTGTGGGTTCCATGCTTAGGGTAGGGACCAGGCCCGAATGCCCTGAGGACAATCTGCGGGAGCTATCATGAAATAGCAACCCCAACTGTGGGATAGCCACAGAGAAAAAAAGAGAGAGAGAGAACTTTCCAGCAAAAGGCTCTGACCAAAGGTACAGCCTGGCCCTGGCCACTCAGAGAACAAAGGACTGAGCGAATAACAAAGGAGAGCTGGCTGGCTGCGGGATGGCCCCTCGCCCGCCAGAGGCAGAGAGGCAGGCGTGTGACAGCCGTAGCCAGAAGGCGAGGGGCCATCTCAGCCGCAGAGATGGCATCCTCCACCAAACTGTGAGCAGGCTCCCAGTTGCTAACCATGTCTTCCTGGGATCCTGGACGGTTGACATCTGCCCGGAGGGTCACAGCCTGAGATCAGCTTCCTAGACAAGACATAGGCACACCTGAGATGGTGCCCTCCCAGTGCACCCGGGAAACCAAGCAGCCAGACCAGGGAGGTGATTAAGATGCACGGTCCACCTGGGACTGTGCGCTCGCCAAGCACCTGGCTGGCTGAGGTGCTCAGACCTGGGAAGGGCACAAAACTCACGCCCAGCCAAGTCTGTGCCCTTGTGCAGTACCCAAGAACCTGAACCTGAGCAGCTCAGCTCTGTGAGGTGCACGAAACACAGGGTCTGCTTTGGACAGTTCCCCTGCAGAGCAACTTGGAGCCTAAGCAGTGTAGACCGGGAAAGCACATGCCGTGGTGAGCTGGGGCTAACCCAGTGTGGTCCATACACTGTGAGCACTCCCCACACACGCCAGTGATGTTTGTTTGCTGTGTTCCTCCCTCCCCTCAACACAACTGAACAGATGAGCCTAAATAAGTGACCCCCCTGCCCCCTTGTGTGAGGTCAGAAATTAGACACTGAAGAGACTTGCAAACAAAGGAAGCCAAAATAAACAAAGAAGAGGGAACCACTCTGGAACTGACAGGAGCAACAAATTAAAACCCTGTAGTTAGCATTGACTAAGTATTGGAAGGGGCCTATAGACCTTGAGAAGAAATATAAGCTGGAACAAGGAACTATCTGAAACTGAACTGACCCCACATTGCCCTCAAAGCTCCAGAGAAATTCCAAGATATATTTTTACTATTATCATTTTTTATAATAATAACACCCATAATTTATAGAATTTCTGCACTTGACATATTTTATATATTTGGAATCCACAAAAATAGCCTTACATCTTTGAATTGCTCTTATTTTTAAGTTCTTTATTACTCCTTTAATTTTCATTTTTGCAACCTACTATTACCTTACCAAAACAAGACCCTATTTTTAAAGCAAATTTCATATATATATCTTTTATAATATTTGTGATTGATTTTGTTTCATGTTTTTAATATTGTATTTTTGAGAGTCTAAATTCTACTCTAGATTTTTCATCTTTGATTTTTTGTATTTGTTATCAATTTTGTACCTTTAAGAATCTAATATTCAGTGTCCATTTCACTTAGGGGTGTGATTACTGGCTTGATTGCTCTCTCCTCTTTTGGCTCTCCCCTTTCTCCCCCAGGTCACCTCTATCTCCTCCCTCCACCTTCTCTTCTCTACTTAACTCTGTGAATCTCTCTGGGTGTTCCAGGCTGTGGAGAACACCTAGGGAACTGATTACTGGCTAGACTGGGCTCTCCCACTTTGACTCCCTTTCTTCTCCTCCTGGTCACCTCTATCTCCCTCCTCCCTCTTCTCTTCTCTGTGTAACTCTGTGAACCTCTCTGGGTGCTCCAGATAGTGGAGAGCACATGGGCAAAGAATATTAGGAAAAGCAAAGAAAGGAATAAATGTAGAAAAAAAATAATTAAAAAAAAATAAAATTTAAAAAATATAAAAGGAAAAATAAAGTAAAATTCCACAGAAGTCAAACAGCCCAATGTAGAGGCACAGGTTTATAACAACAATAAAAGCTGTTACTGAGGAAAACAAAACCAAAAACAACTTCAAAAGTTTAATTAGATTTCATAGTGTCAATAAAATAGACAACTACAACACAGGGTGAAAACAAAAGGGAAAAAAATGAAAAAATATCCAAAAGAGTCTACAGAGCAAGTGAAAACACAAGAATAATGTTTTTCTTGAATCAATGCTCAGAGTCCTTTCCCTCACTGGGAATCACAATCCACCTCACCTCCCTAGGATGCCCTCCAAAACTGTGCTGATCTCTGGACCTGTTGTGGGGCCAGCTCAGATTCTACTCTGGCCCTACTGTTTGTTCTTGTGTGTTCTTGTGTGAATCCGTGTGTTCTTGCCTCCAATGTCCACAGCTATCAGAACCAGTGAGTTTTGTTTTGTGGGAGCTCTCAATGTTGTTTATATATTCCATAGACATAGAGTCTGCCTAGCTGATTGTGTGGATTTAATCTGCAGCTTGTACAGCTTACTGGAAGGTTTTAGGTCTTCTTGCTTAGACACACTGCCCCCGGCTTTCCATTATGCTTTTATTTTCACCTCTGCATGTGGAAACCAGTATTGCCCAATATGCTCCAGTATTCTTTCCTGGAGAAAACCCCTGACAGAGAAGCCTGACAGGCCACAGCCTACAGGGTCGCAAAGAGTTGGGCACGGCCAAAGTGACCCTGTGTGCATAGATGCAAGATTTTTTTGCCTGGGGCACCTCTGCCCCAGGGACAGTTAAGTGTGAAGGTGGTGCAGCTGCTTGGCTTGCGGGGACCGTGTCAGCACAAAGTGTGCAGGTACACAAACTGCCTCCACCCCAAGAGTTACGGACCTCAATTCATTTCAGTCGCTCAGTCATGTCTGACTATTTGTGACCCCATGGACAGCAGCATGCCAGGCTTCCCTGTCTATCACCAACTCCTGGAGCTTACTCAACTTCATGTCCATCGAGTCAATGATGCCATCCAACCATCTCATCCTCTTTCATTGCCTTCTCCTCCCGCCTTCAATCTTTTCCAGCATCAGGGACTTTTCCAATGAATTAGTTCTTCACATTAGGTGGCCAAGTACTGGAGATTCAGCTTCAGCATCAGTCCTTCCAGTGAATATTCAGGACTGATTTCCTTGAGGATTGGCTGGTTTGATCTCCTAGCAGGCCAAGGGACTCTCAAGAGTCTTCTCCAACACCACAGTTCAAAAACATTAATTCTTCGGCGCTAAGCTTTCCTTACGGTCCAACTCTCACATCCATACATGACTACTGGAAAAACCACAGCTTTGACTAGACAGACATTTGCTGGCAAAATAACGTCTCTGCTTTTTCATACACTCTCTGGGTTGGTCGTAACTTTTCTTCCAAGGAGCAAGCCTCTTTTAATTTCATGGGTGCAGTCACCATCTGCAGTGATTTTGAAGCCCCAAAACCTTAGGTCTCTCACTGTTTCCATTGCTTCTCCATGTATTTGCCAAGAAGTGATGGGACCAGATGCCGCAATCTTTGTTTTCTGAATGTTGAGTTTTAAGCCACCTTTTTCTTTTTTTTTAAATTTTATTTTATTTTTAAACTTTACATAATTGTATTAGTTTTGCCAAGTATCAAAATGAATCCGCCACAGGTATACATGTGTTCCCCATCCTGAACCCTCCTCCCTCCTCCCTCCCCATACCATCCCTCTGGGTCGTCCCAGTGCACTAGCCCCAAGCATCCAGTATCGTGCATCGAACCTGGACTGGCAACTCGTTTCATACATGATATTTTACACGTTTCAATGCCATTCTCCCAAATCTTCCCACCCTCTCCCTCTCCCACAGACTCCATAAGACTGTTCTATACATCAGTGTCTCTTTTGCTGTCTCGTACACGGGGTTATTGTTACCATCTTTCTAAATTCCATATATAGGCGTTAGTATACTATATTGGTGTTTTTCTTTCTGGCTTACTTCACTCTGTATAATAGGCTCCAGTTTCATCCACCTCATTAGAACTGATTCAAATATATTCTTTTTAATGGCTGAGTAATACTCCATTGTGTATATGTACCATAGCTTTCTTATCCATTCATCTGCTGATGGACATCTAGGTTGCTTCCATGTCCTGGCTACTATAAACAGTGCTGCGATGAACATTGGGGTACACGTGTGTTTTTCCCTTCTGGTTTCCTCAGTGTGTATGCCCAGCAGTGGGACTGCTGGCTCATAAGGCAGTTCTATTTCCAGTTTTTTAAGGAATCTCCACACTGTTCTCCATAGTGGCTGTACTAGTGTTCAAATCTCCTCTTTCACTTTCATCAAGAGGCTCTTTAGTTCTTCTTCAGTTTCTGCCATAGGGGCGGGGACATCTACGTATCTGATGTTATTCATATTTCTCCCAGCAATCTTGATTGCAGCTTGTGCTTCATCCAGCCCAGCATTTTGTGTGATGTACGCTGCATATAAGTTAAACAAGCAGGGTGACAATATACAGTCTTGATATACTGCTTTCCCTATTTGGAAACAGTCTGTTGTTCCATGTCCAGTTCCAACTGTTGCTTCTTGGCTGGCATATAGATTTCTAAGGGGACAGATCAGATGGTCTGATATTCCCATCTCTTGAAGAATTTTCCACAATTTGCTGTGACCACAGAGTCAAAGACTTTAGTGTAGTCAATAAAGCAGAAGTAGATGTTTTTCTGGAACTCTCTTGCTATTTAATTTCATACTGTTCATGGGGTTCTCAAGGCAAGAAAACTGAAGTGGTTTTCCATTCCCTTCTCCAGAATTCCCTTCTCCTTTCTCTAACAGAAGCAGAAGATATTAAGAAGAAGTGGCAAAAATACAGAGAAGACTTGTACAGAAAAGAGCTTCATGACCCAGATAATCACGATGCTCTGATCACTCACCTAGAGGCAGTCAACTGGGCCTTAGGAAGCATCACAACAAACAAAGCTAGTGGAGGTGATGGAATTCCAGTTGAGCTATTTCAAATCCTGAAAGATGATGCTGGGAAAGTGCCGCATTCAATATGCCAGCAAATTTGGAAAACTCAGCAGTGGCCACAGGACTGGAAAAGGTCAGTTTTCATTCCAATCCCAAAGAAAGGCAATGCCAAAGAATGCTCAAACTACCGCACAATTGCTCTCAACTCACACACTAGTAAAGTAATGTTCAAAATTCTGCAAACCAGGCTTCAGCATTACGTGAACCATGAACTTCCAGATGTTCAAGCTGGTTTTAGGAAAGGCAGAAGAACCAGAGATTAAATTGCCAACATCCACTGAATCATGAAAAAAGCAAGAGAGTTCCAGAAAAAACATCTATTTCTGCTTTATTGACTACACCAAAGCCTTTGACTGTGTGGATCACAATAAACTGTGGAAAATTCTGAAAGAGATGGGAATACCAGACCACCTGACCTGCCTCTTGAGAAACCTATGCAGGTCAGGAAGCAACAGTTAGAACTGGACATGGAACGACAGACTGGTTCCAAATAGGAAAAGGAGCACGTCAAGGCTGCATATTGTCACCCTGCTTATTTAACTTATATGCAGAGTACATCATGGGAAACGCTGGGCTGGAAGAAGCACAAGCTGGAATCGAGACTGCCGGGAGAAATATCAATAACCTCAGATATGCAGATGACACCACCCTTATGGCAAAAAGTGAAGAGGACCTAAAAAGCCTCTTGATGAAAGTCAAAGAGGAGAGTGAGAAAGTTAGCTTAAAGCTCAACATTCAGAAAACTAAGATCATGGCATCTGGTCCCATCACTTCATGGCAGATAGATGGGGAAACAGTGGAAACAGTGGCAGACTTTATTTTTGGGGGGCTCCAAAATCACTGCAGATGGTGACTGCAGCCATGAAATTAAAAGACATTTACTCCTTGGAAGAAAAGTTATGACCAACCTAGATAGCATATTGAAAAGCAGAGATATTACTTTGCCAACAAAGGTCCATCTAGTCAAGGCTATGGTTTTTCCAGTGGTCATGTATGGATGTGAGAGTTGGACTGTGAAGAAAGATGAGCACTGAAGAATTGATGCTTTTGAACTGTGGTGTTGGAGAAGACTCTTGAGCGTCCCTTGGACTGCAAGGAGATCCAACCAGTCCATCCTAAAGGAGATCAGTTCTGGGTGTTCATTGGAAGGACTGATGCTGAAGCTGAAACTCCAGTACTTTGGCCACCTCATGCGAAGAGTTGACTCATTGGAAAAGACCCTTATGCTGGAAGGGATAGGGGGCAGGAGGAGAAGGGGACGACAGGGAATGAGATGGCTGGATGGCATCACCGACTCGATGGACATGAGTCTGAGTAAACTCTGGCAGTTGATGATGGACAGGGAGGCCTGGCGTGCTGTGACTCTTGGGGTCGCAAAGAGTCGGACATGACTGAGTGACTGAACTGAATTGAACTGAACTGAACTTGCTTTTTCAATGATCCAACAGATATTGGCAATTTGATCTCTGGTTCCTCTGCCTGTTCTAAATGTAGCTTGAACCTCTGGAAGTTCACATTTCACATACTCTTGAAGCCTCAGTTGGAGAATTTTGAGCATTACTTTGCTAGAGTGTGAGACAAGTGCCGTTGTGGGGTAGTTTGAGCATCCTTTAGCATTGCCTTTCTTTGGGATTCGAATGAAAACTGACCGTTTCCAGTCCAGTGGTCATGGCACAGTTTTCCAAATTTCTTTGGAGATCCAATTTTGCTGCCATATTGAGTGCAGCACTTTCACAGCATCATCTTTGAGGATTAGAAATAGCTCAACTGGAGTTCTATCACTTCCACTAGCTTTGTTCTTAGTGATGCTTCCTAAGGCCCATTTGACTTCGCATGCCAGGATGTCTGGCTCTAGGTGAGTGATCATACCCTCATGGTTATCTGGGTCATGAAGACCTTTTTTGTATAGTTCTTCAGTGTATTCTTGCCACCTCTTCTTAATATCTTCTGCTTCTGTTCGATCCATATTACTTCTGTTCTTTATTGTGCCCATCTTTTCATGGAATGTTCCCTTGGTATCTCTAATTTTCTTGAAGTGATCTCTAGGCATTCCCATTCCATTGTTTTCTTCTATGTCTTAGCATTGATCGATGAAGAAAGGTTTTTATATCTCCTTGTTATTATTTGGAACTCTGCATTCAAATGGGTACTATAGATTTCCATTTCACCTTTGCCTTTAGCTTCTCTTCTTTTCTCAGCTATTTGTAAGGCCTCCACAGAGAACCATTTTGCCTTTTTGCATTTCTTTTTCTTGGGGATGGTCTTGATCACTGCCTCCTGTACAATGTCACAAACCTCTGCCCATAGATGTCAGGCACTCTGTCTATCAGATCTAATGCCTTGAATCTATTTGTCACTGCCACTGTATTATCATAAGGGATTTGATTTTGGTCATACCTGAATGGTCTAGTAGTTTCCCCTACTTTCTTCGATTGAAGTCTAAATTTGGCAATTAGGAGTTCATGATCTGAGCCACAGTCAGCTCCCAGTCTTGTTTTTGCTGACTCTATAGTGCTTCTCCATCACTGGCTCCAACGAATATAACCAATCTGATTTTAGTATTGACCATCTGGTGATGTCCATGTGTAGAGTCTTCTCCTGTGTTGTTGGAAGAGGGTGTTTCCTACGTGACCAGTGGGTTCTCTTTGCAAAACTCTTTTAGCCTTTGCCCTGCTTCATTTTGTGCTCCAAAGCCAAATTTCTCTGTTACTCCAGTATCTCTTGACTTCCTACTTTTGCATTCCAGTCCCATATAATGTAAAGGAATCTTTTTTGGGGTGTTAGTTCTAGAAGGTCTTGTAGGTCTTCATAGAGCTGTTCAACTTCAGCTTCTTCAGCATTGCTGGTTGGGGCATGGTTATGTCATTACTGGTCATGGCCCTATCTGAGTCTTTTTGTGGGCCTCTTGTATCTGACGATCAGAAGATCTTTTTGGCCAGTCTTTCTCTGTAGCTCTGCCCATTTAAGCAGTTAGAGGGCTCCCTTGCCTGGGGTCCTTCTTGTTGTTTCACACATCAGGCACTTAAAGGGTCCCCCTGGATGGGCTCGTACTCTATAGATCAGCACATTAGGCATGTAAAAGGGGACCCTGGGTGGGGTCCTACTCTGCAGTTCAGTGCATCAGGCGTTTGAGGGGTGAGCTTCTCTATTATTCATCTCTGGATGCTGGCGGGTGGGGAGAGAAAGGCTATGGTTACCTGTGACTCAGCAGTATCACCTTGCTTCCGTGGCTGCTCGACTTTCTCCACAGGCATTTCCCACCACAGACTCCTCCCTCACATCCCCTCTATCCATCTCTCCACAGTCAACAGCAGCCCTCGCCCTGGGATTGTTCCACAATCCCTAAATTCCAGCTTGCAGCCGCTGTGCCTTCCAGGGGACCTGTGTCCCTGTCCGGGCTATCTATGGTGGCAGCAAAGACTGTCTGATTCTCATTGCATTTAGGCTGCCACACAGATCAGCTGTTTCACTCCCAGCCTTAAATGTTTCTCCTCTGTATCAGACAATTGCCCCGATGTGGGTATCGGACCCCTTCTTCAGTTCTCCCACCCACTGAGTTCAGTTCTAGTCCTACAAATACTCCTGTTTTTCCCACTGGTTCGTTCTTCCTCCCGAGTTTTGTGAGGTTCCATATATTCTTTCCCACTGATCAGGTACTCCTGTCAGCTCTCAGCTGGTGTTCTGCATGCACTTCTGGGTCTCAAGGTGTATTTCTGTTGTATCCATGGTGAGACATGTACTCCATATCTACCTATTCCTCCACCATCTTGTTCTCCCGCAGTTTTTTGTTTCTTGATAGTCTCTCCAGACTAGACTGTAACCTGCATGGAGACCAGAAATGGTGTCCAACAAAAAATGTTCCTTGAATTACCGAATAGATAAAACTATTATAGAAAAATATAAGAAAATAGCCTTGTGAGCTAAGAGTAGGGAAGTACTTCCTAAACATTGTTTTAAGCCCATAACAGATTAATATCAAGAATATACAAATATTTTTAATATCCTATTATCATCAAGAAACTAAGGGCAATTGCAATTTATAGAAATGGGCGAAGGACATGAATAGGCTAGTTATAGAAGATAAAAACCCCAAAAGTTGCCGGATACGGTAGGAATGGAGATGGTAGCAGCCATAGCAGGGAGCATCCTGGCATGACTGAATCCAGTGAAGCCTGCACATCCCTGAACTCCAGAATTTATGCCCTGGGAAACTGTGACAAGTCCCCTCGGTGGGGTGTATGAGGGTGCCCTCACGGTGTCGTCTGTGGAGGCAGGAGTATATACCCTAGATCCTTGCATGAGATATTCTTTGGGCTTTCCTCCCACATGTCTGACCAGAGTGTCCACACTTACTCTCTGCATTCTCATGTGATTCTGGATCTGCCTTGACACAGTTTGTCCCCAGGAATGATGGTGGAAACACATCAATATCTGCTAAACTTACAACTGAAACTGTAACGTCTGCTCGTGGCTCCCCCTTTGCAGCACCCACAGGAAGACTGGGACAGAGAGCTCATTTGGTCACCTATAAGCAACTGCGAGGCTTTATTTTCCACTTGGTTTTCATACAGGATCCCTTAGCCCAGCTCTGCCCTGCTTTTTACTTAGAGAGGCTGGCCCGCTCTCCTCCCCTCCTGTTGATTTTATTGATTAATTTTTGCATATGTTGGGTCCTCTTCCTTCCTTCCTTCCAGGCTTTCTCTACTTGTAAGAAGGGGGGCTAAATTCTCATTGCTGTGCACAGGCTTCTCACTGTGGTCACTTTGCTTATTGCAGAACATGGGCTCTAGAGCACAGGCTCAGTAGGTATGGGGCATGGGCTCAGTTGCTCCGTGGCATGTTGAATCTTCCCAGACCAGGCATCAAAGCAATGTCCCTTGTATTGGCAGGTGTATTGCTGACCACTGAACCCCCAGGGAAGTCCTACACATGTATCATCTTGCTCTGCCCTGAACTGTAACCACTCTAACCTCTGCTTTCTCCTGGATTAAAAATATATGTGTATATGTGTGTGTGTGTGGGCTCAATCGTGTCTGACTCTTTGTGACCCAGGGAGTGGAACCCGCCAGGCTCCCTGTCCATGGGATTTTCCAGGCAAGAATATTGGAGTGAGTTCCCATTTCCTTCTCCAAGGGATCTTCCCCACCAAGGGGTTGAACCTGTGTCTGTTGTGTCTCCCGCCTTGGCAGTCGGATCCTTTACCACTAGCAGCACCTTTCTTTTGAAAGTCTGAAAGAAAGTGTGTGGCTTTATAAGCTGGACCACCTGAATCATTTCCCCTACAAGGAGTTCACTGACACCAGTCACTCACGCCTGCAGCATGTCCCTTACAACTCCTTTCACATAGGTCCAGCTGAGCATCAGCAGCCTTTGACACAACCCCCTTGCATGTGTTTCAACCTAAATACCAGCTTTATTACTGGTGAAACTTATTGGGAAGAACGTGGCTTTGGCAGCTGTTGTTATTGTTCAGTCGCCCAGTGGTATCTGACTATTTGCAACCCCATGGACTGCAGCTTGCCAGGCCTCTCTTTCCCTCACTGTCCCCCAGAGTTTGCCCAAGTTCGTGTTCATTGCATCTCTGATGCCATCCAGCCATCTCATCCTCTGACATCCTCTTCTCCTTCTGCCCTCAGACTTTCCCAGCACCAGGGACTCTGCCAGTTCTGTCCTCCCTCTGCCACCCTCTCCTCTCTGGTGCGCTGCCTGCTAGCTCCAACAGCCTCTGCTCTGTGATTCCCCCTCGACACCCAGGGAGCTGGCTGGACATAGCCTGGGCAGTCTGTATAGACAGCAAGCTGGGGAAGCTGCACAGCTCATCTCTTAAGTGTCTCAGCTCCCAGAGATCACTGCTGATCCTCCCTGGCCTGATGCCCACTTTTATCACAGCCTGAGCTTCATATATTTTGGGCGCTTTTAAGAGGATCTTTGAAGCCAGTGGCAGGGCAGAGCCTTTGCTGTTCCTCCATATGTGTGAACAGAGTCTGCTGTGACAGAACCCGGAGAGCTCTGCCTCCATGCACTGGAGGGAGGCAGGTGTTGCTTCTGGGGATGGTGGCAATGGTCCTGGGCGTGACAGTGATGGAGTCTCTCACCCGCCAGCACCCAGCAGCACTAGTGGCTACAGTGATCCTTCCTTTCAAAATGTAAGCCAGATGTGTCTCCCCTGTTCACTTCCCTTCACTGGATTTATTCTCACTCAGAGTATAAGCCAGAGGTCCTTATAATGACCAGATAGGACCCACTCATCTGTGCTCATCTGTGAACCCCCACTGCCTCTGTACCTCCTCTGCTGTGCTCACTCTTGCTCACTCCATGCCGACCACACTGGCCTCTTGGTTGCACCCTCAACATTCCAAGTTTTCTGAGGAATTAGTGCTTTTGCATAGTCTGTTCTCCCTGCCTTGACTATGCTCTCAAATATAGCTCCTGGCCACCTCCGTCATCTCCGAGTCTGCACAGGTCTCACCTTCTCCCCTGACTTCCTCCTGCATCCACCCTCCCCACAGCCTGGTGGGCAGTCAGTCTGCTTCATCCTGTTCTTTCCCACATTGCTCATCACTTTCTGTAATACACTATAATTTACAAATTTGTTTTACTTCCAGCCTCTTCCCAATAGAGATACTCGCTATTCTGACTTCTATCACCATAGAGTATGAAAATGAATTAAAAGTCATGTTGAAGACCAAAGTAAAGGAAATATTAAAATTTCAAGACAGATATGAAACAATTAGGTTGTGTTCTTTTCCGTGTAATAAACAGATGCTAAAACTTATTCAGATAAGTGGTTTTTACCATGAAACACAGACCATGAGAACACAGTGCAGGACAGAAGCCAAATGAAGGGACACATCCCATGGATTTGCCTCCCTTCCGCACTGAGGTCTCCCAGGAAGCAATGTCCGTGTGTGGTGCCAAGCGGGATCAGGTTCACAATCAGAATTGTGGAGTTCCAGCGACTGGAAGCCTTGATTGGAAAGGCCACCTTGTCCCTTAGGCCTTCCAGCACCCCATCTGCCATCAGTGAGGTGCCCATGTGGTAGCGTCTGTCTCAGGTCTGCTCTCTCCCATCAGGACCCCTGCTCCAGCCTGCACAGTGCCACTCTGTCTCAGAAAATAAAAACTAATTAAAAAAAAACAACAAATGGCACAATTAAAATAAAGAAATGTTAATAAATGCAATTTAAGATCAAAGAAAATAAAGTAAAAGGTGGAAACTTAAGGAGGTGCCTGGTGGATTAGAGGGGCCAGAGCTCAAAGAGCCTGGGGCTCAGGTTAGGTTTCCTGGCCCTTGCTTCTTAGGTTAGCTTTGTGGGCCAAAATACCCTTCCTTAGATTGGGGGTTGGTCTGAAGTGTCAGGAAAAACCATTCACAGTAATCAGCCTGGGCTTTGACCAGGGTGAGGAAGTTCACGTGGCTTCCCCTCCTTTTTCTCAGCACCAGGATTCCCCTTGGCTGTAGGGTCTGCGCCTTTGCCTGGTTCCCCCAAACCCAAGCCCCAGCTACTCTGGTTGTCTCGGCCTTACATCATGGCCTAGAGACACTGCTGACCCAGCACCCAGGGCCGCTGGGAGCACCAGCTGTGGGGAAAAGAGAGGTGAGGACACAAGAGACCCCTACTGTGGGGAGGCAGGCTGGGTACTCTTGCCTTCTAATGTCAGTACCAAAGGTCACCTTATCTGTGGTATCTGGCAGGGCCTTGATTTTACTGTCAACTGTGGAAGCTAGTTTCTGACCCAGAAAAAAGACGTGGTTTGGCTGATCAGATGCAGTGCTTGTTCCAGCCACCTGCTGAACCGCTTGCAGTGAAGTAACATGGATGTGGGGCATTCCATGTGAGTCAAGTTAGGCCTGTTGTACTTGAAAACATCAGCAAAGTCTATTTTCAACACTCAGCCTTCAAAACATGTTCTGAGTTTTTATCAGAGGTCATTACATAAAACAAATACGAGGACACTTAGGTTATGATTCTTCCTTATAACTTTTATTAATGCCAGAAGTGAAATAGTAAAAACACAGTGAATTTTTCAAAATGGCATGATTTTGTCACATTCTCTGGCTCCAGGGCTTGGGACTTCAACATCTTTTCCTGGGGACACAATCCAACCCACAGCCACCCTCCACCACGTCCCACTTCGCTCCGAGCACAAGCCCACAGCATGTCCCCTGAGGCCTCCACATCCAGTCCCTGTCAGCTCTCGGCCCCCTGTCCTGCTGCTCTCCTCTTCACCTACTCTGCTCCGGCCACACTGGTCTCCTCACACTCCCAAACCTCCCTCAAGTCCTCACTCAGTCTCTGTTTCAAACTGAAGCCGACCCCAACCACCTGGTTGAAAATGGAAAACCACTCCTCCAGTGCCCCTTCTCTTTTTTCTTGTTGCACTTCAGGCCAGAGTTCTCACCACCTTCCCATAGGCTACATAGTGTAGTTCTTTTCTTGTTTCTTAACAGTCCTTCCTGGCTGGACTGGAACCTCTACGGAGGCCTGGAAAGGTGTCCAGTCAAAATTGTTCCTTGAGTTACCCAATAAATAAAGCTGCTATAGAAAATGTAAGTAAATATCCTTGTGAGCTAGGAGTAGGGAAGTACGTCCTAAACATTGTTTTAAGCCCATAACAGATCAAATCAAGAATATACTGATATTTTTGATATCCTGCTTATCATCAAGAATATAACTACAATTCTGATTTGTGCAAATGGGCAAAGGATACAAATAGGCCTTAAAGAAAGTGTGTGGCTTTACAAATTGGACCACCTGAGTAACTTCTTCCAGAAGGAGTTCACTGACACCATCCACTCACGCCTGCTTGGAGTCCTTTTCCACTCCTTTCAAACTGGTCCAGCTTAGCATCTGCAGCCTTTGACACATCCCCCTTGCATGTGTTTCAACCTAAATATCAGCTTTATTACTGATGAAACTGATTGGGAAGAACGTGGCTTGGCCATCTGAGCCAAGTCAAGTTGCTGACTTCCCCCAGCCTGGCTGAGACATGGGGATGGCCACCCTCAGGGAAACATGGGCCCCGAGGATTGCTCCACCTTCCCAGGCTGCTGCATCCCATGGTAAGCTTCATTTCCTGTCACACTCTGACATGTGTGACAGACCCATTTTCTTCCATACATATTATCTCTCAGATTTGCTTTCTCATACTGAGTCAGATTATCTGTCACACACACTCTTTCTGTAATATTCCTGTGTCACTCTATAATGCTCTTTCCATCACATTTTTTCTCTCTCACACCTGATCTCTCCTAGACTCTATCTCTGACACTTTGTGTGCCACACACTCATGCTGTCATGGTATCTGTGAGAGAGTTAACTCAGTCAGGTTGCTAGGGAGACAAAGGCTTTTAAGGAGGAGGTGAACACTCTTTCTTTTTCACATTCTTTTTCCTTAGACATGGAGGCCTGGCAGGCAGCAGAATCTCTTGCTCAAGAACATGCTTTGTTTGAGCTCAGAACCTGTGTTATGGGAGAAGGTCTGGGTAAAACTTCCATGGCCTTGAGCTCTGGGTTAACCCATTTCTTCTGGTGAATATCCTGGTGAATATCCTGCTGATGTCATCCTCGGATATATGTTATGGGAAAGAGTCTGGGCAAAATTTTCATAGCCTTGAGTTATCCTTTTCTCTATACGCATCCTTTTTCTCTGTGCCCAAGCCACGCTCTTCCCAATCAGTTTCATCAGTAATAGAGCTGATATATAGGTTGAAACACAAGCAAGGAGGATGTGTCAAAGGCTGCAGATGGTAAGCTGGACCTGTTTGAAAGGAGTGAGAAAGGACTCCCAGCAGGCGTGAGTGAATGGTGTCAGAAAAGTATATAATGCTGTGCTTAAACTAGCAAACTGGGTACTCTTTCTACCCTGTTCTGATATCGATCTTAGAAGCTTTTTCTATAACATTCACTTGAATTAAATTTCTACTACACAAAGCTCTGAGTGACTGAACCTGCGTCTCTTGCTTCTGGAATTAAATGTTTTCCTTTGGAGACCATGGATCTGGAGGCACCGTTCACCATTCACTGTACACATTAAGTTATCATCTATCAATCTGGGGGCTCGCTACCTCTATACTATCATCTGCATCTTAGTCTCTTCCCATCACATTCTGTTCTTTGAAATTCCTGTCCCAATCACACATTCCCTCTGTCACACTCACTCAAAACCATGCACCGGTCACAGTGGTAAACTCTCTGAGAAACTCATTCTATCATAGTGCCTTTCCTTCATACTTCTGTCACTCTCTCGTCACACACAGTACTTGTCACTGGCATTATCATTTTCCTTTGCAGATCTCACCATTCAGACCCAAGTTAAGTCCCGTGCCTGATGGAGCTCTATGGTCATCATAGTTTTGAGAAATGCAGGAACCAAAACGCACAAGACTTTGAGCCGCTGGTGTTGGGGAGAGAGTGGGTGTGTGTGATTTGTGTGGAGGAGACCTGCATCATGGGAGACAGGATACCGACATGGCAATACTGTCTGAAAACTGACTTGATGGATGAACACATGGAAAGCACATGAAACAGTGCATGGGCTGCAGCAAGTGTTAGCTATCACTACAGATGAAGAGCACAGGTACAGATGTGGAGTGGGCAGAGGGAGGACGCTGGTGGGTCATGTGGCTTAGTCCCTTGCCCTCTAGGCCATCATAGTCTAGTGAGCCCCCTTCTACAGCACGACTATCCTTACAAATGTCCCCCCAACCTGACAGTGGGCCCCTGAGGGAGAGATGTGTCCAGGTTCCCCGCTGGGGTCCTCTAAGCCACAGAGCAGGGAACAGACACAGGCATTAGACAGGATCTACCCACACCCTAAAACTGACTTGGAGCCAGATTGGAGAGAAACTGGGTAGGTGTGAAGGTGGACAGGGATGCCCCACCCCTGGGCAGCCACTGCCCGGTCCTCTCTCCCTGCACTGGGGGTGGGCAAAGGCTGCTGGCCTTGGATTTGAGAGCTGAGCGGACTCTCCAGCCAGGGGGTGGGGCTCAGGGACGGGAGAGGGCAAGAGACTGGGCAGTGTCCAGGGGAACATTGCTCTTCCCCCAGTCCTTGAGCGTATCAGGTTCCTCCGGTGCTTCTGAGGGGTCCCTGCATTCTGTGTGCCTGGAGCCCCAGGCAGCCCAGCCCCATGCCATCCCCAGTGAGTGCAACAGCAGTCCCCGCTTCCCTCCCCCAAGCAGGCAGGCACAGCAGGCTCCGCATCCCTGGTATCATGCCTCCAGGGCCGGGCCACCTCAGTCCCATGTGAAGGCACCTGTGTAAGCACAGAAGCAGACACATATGCCCATGTGAATGCATCTCAACCATGCTCTCTTTGACACACACATGTACACAGGGACACACCCATGTGCATGCACCTGACCACACACTCTCTTGCAACCAAACATACATGCCCATGTGCAAGCACCTCCACACACAGACACATGCACACGCCTATGTGCTGGAATCTGTGTATGTGCTCTCTCTCTGAAACACACCCACGCACACGCCGATGGGCAGGCACCTATGTAAGGGTACTCTCTCGAGCACACACACAGATACACACATTCACATGCCTATGTGCGTGAATCTGTGCACGTGCTGTCTCTTACAAACACACCCATACAGATGCCCATCTGCATGCACCTGCCCCTGCGCTCATGCACACAGACGCACATACACGCACGTGAGCTATGTGTGAGACACCAGAGGGACAGACCAGCCCTGACCCAGGGGTGCCCGACTCACTTCTGGGAGTCGATGACAGGGGCCTGCGCTCAGCAGGATGGTCACCTGTGAGCGACGCCAGGCTGGCTGCAGCACAGACATGGAGGTGCACAGGGACCAGGGCTTACTTGGGGTTTGCAAGCTTGGAGTGGCAACGGTCAGGTTCCCTGAAGAGTGGGGCAAGGTCTGTTTGAGCATGCGCACTGAGGAGCTGTCCCCACACTAAAGGGTGGCTGCTGCTAAGTCGTTCCAGTCGTGGCCGACTCTGTGCAACCCCATAGACGGCAGCCCCCCAGACCCCCCGTCCCTGGGATTCTCCAGGCAAGAACACTGGAGTGGGTTGCCATTTCCTTCTCCAATGCATGAAAGTGAAAAGGGAAAGTGAAGTCGCTCAGTCGTGTCCGACTCTTAGCGACCCCATGGACTGCAGCCCACCAGGCTCCTCCGTCCATGGGATTCTCCGGGCAAGAGTACTGGAGTGGGGTGCCATTGCCCTGGAGCACCACCATTTACCAGGTTTCCAGGCCCGAGGCAGGGCTGACACAGAGAGCCCAGACCACGTGGGTATGTGTGTCTGCGCATGCGCGTTGGGGCTACACGGCACGCTAACGCGCGAAGTTTCAGCAGGGGGCACCCATTGCCTGAGAGCCTGCAGTCATCACGGGAACCGATGGTTGGTGGGAACCAATCGTGAGGCAGGACCAGAGTGTGTGTGCGCAGGCGCTCTGCCCGTGCTGAGTTTCAGGTCACAGTACAGAGCTGGGATCTGTAGGGACGGTTCAGTCTTTCCTGAGGCGGAGGGAGGGGGAGAGGGTTTCAAGATGGAGTCCGAGGCACATGGTGGAGGAGCCATGAGGGCAGCCGATGAAGACGCAGGTGCCGTGGCCTCTGCAGCGGGTACAGCACATGGCGGCCAAGGTGTGCCGGGTGGTGCTGCTGGCCACAATGGCCCTGGCATCCCAGCTGGCCCTGGAGACGCCGTCAGTCGAGAAGTGCCTGCCGGCTCCGGTGACAGGGCTGATCCCAGAGGCCCCAGCGCTGCAGGAGAGTCAGGTGGCGCAGCCGCTGCCATTCCGCAGATCCCAGGGCCACCCAACGCACCAGGGCCTGGTGGAGACACTGCACCCGGAGCCAGAGTTCTGAGTAACCGAGTCTTCCAGTTGTATCCTATTCCAGGAGCCCCGGTGGGCCAGGCGGCTGCGAGGGTTGGGGTGTGGGCTAGGGGTGGTTTGGAGGGTTGCAGGTTGCGGAGCCTAAAGTATAGGAAGAGGGTACTCTGGGAGGCTGGAGGGTATGGGTCAGGGGTGGTCTGGCTCTCAGTGCATGGTGGTGAGGAAAAACACCCTGAAGTGATCCAGAGGGTTGAGCGGTGATATGCAGGGAGTCCTGTGGTGGCCTTGTGGGAGAAGGTGGGTCTCCGTGAGCAGGGAGCCTGACATACAGGCAAAATGACGAGTGTGGATAGTGGTGAGGAAAAGCAATCTGAAGGGAACTAGAGGGTCGGGCGGTGATATGCAGGGTGTTTGGCGGCGGCCATGAGGGAGAAGGCGGGTCTCCTCGAGCCCAGGGAGCCTGAAATACAGCCAAAATGACTGGTGTGGATGGTGCCTTAACCGTATTTCCACCAGCAGCTTCGGCATACCTTTCTCATCATACGCGGAGGCGGACAACGCGCGCCGCCTCCTGACTCGACTTACTCAACTGCGATGGCCGGTTCAGAGGGAGCTCTACATTAATGGCCACATGTTGGTTCTGTGAGTTCTAAAGGGGGCCGGGGCGAGGGAGGGAGTGGTGGGTGGTGACCAGTCTAGGCGCAGGAGGAGCCATAATGGTGGGTTAGGCCTAGAGGAGAAGTGTGGTGCTCTGGGCTTGGTCAGTGAGCGGGGACAGAGGGAGGACATGCTCTTCCTCCTCAGCGGGAACATGAATTTCATTTTCCCTCCCTTTTAGCCGACTGACTGCTGAAGACCATGCCCTGCTCCAGATGGCCATCCACTTCTGTCTGGAGCAGGCTTCCCTGGTGATGTGGATCTTGCAGAACTTCGTGCCCCACCTTTTTCCTCAGTCTCAGCACAGAAGAGAGCCTTAAAACTAGCCTATGTGCCCTAGTCTCAAATGTTATTCCCAAGAGCATTGCTTTCTGCAGTAGTTTGATCGGGCTTCATCTTGTGCCTGTGCTGCTGCTTGTGGGCTCAAGGTCCACATAGTTTGTTTGGGGATTGTGAACTGCAGAAAATAAAAGTGAGCTGTCTCTGACTTTAATTTTAGCTTGTTCACTTCCTAACGTTGCATTCATCTTCTGGTTGGAGGGAAGGTTCTCAGATCCAGATATCCAAGGAGTACAACCCAAGTGAAGACGATGTATGTAAGAAGTGGGAGAATAAGAAAGTTGTTTATTGCCATTCAGTATTGATTTTTAAATATTTTGTCAGTTCTATAGTTACATTTATATACTAAGATATAGTGCCAGAACATTGCTGTTCAGTCTCTAACTAGTGCCCAACTCTTTGCAACCCCATAGACTGTAGCACACCAGGCTCTGTGTCCCTGCTTTCTCCTGGAGTCTGTTCAACTTCGTGCTCATTGAGTGGGTTATGCTGTCAAACCATCTCATCCTCTATCCTCTCATCCTCCTTTTGCCTTCAATCTCTCCCAACATCAGGGTCTTTTCCAGTGAGTCACCTTTTCACATCTGCTGGCCAAAGTGTTGAAGCTTCAGGTTCAGCATCAGTCCTTCCAATGAAAATTCAGGACTGATTTCCTTTAGGATTGACTGGTTTGATCTTGTAGTCCAAGGCACTCTTAGGAGTATCCTTGAATCCTGAAACCATGCTAAACTCATTAATTAATTGCAATAGCTATTTTGTAGATCTCATTGAGCTTCCTACACAGACAATCATTTTGTCTGTAAATACATACACATTTATTTCTTCCTTTCCAATTAATGCATTTTAACTGGTTTCTGTTAAAATGAAATTGCCAACACTTTGGCACCTGGTGTGAAGAGCCAATGACCCTGAATATGGGAGAGATTGAAGGCAGGAGAAGGGAATGACAGAAGATGAGATGGTTGGATGGCATCACGTCTCAATGGACATGAGTTTAAGCAAGTTCTGGGAGATGGTGAAGGACAGGGAAGCCTGGCGAGAAGCACTCCGTGGGGTCGTAAAGTGTTAGACTTGACTGAGTGACTGAACAACAACACGCTGATTTCTGTTATAATGGATTGGAGTTTCCTGCTTCTTTGCCTCCTGGTAATTTTACATTGGATGTCAAACATTATCAAATTTCCCTTGCATGCTTGATATTTTTCTATTCCTAAACTTATTCTTGAGCTTTATTCTGAAATCCTGTTAAGATGCTTGGAAACAGTTTGATCCTTTTGGGTCTTACTTTTTAAGATTGGCTCTGTAGGACCAGAGCAGATCTTAGTGTAGGATGAACTTAATTAACTGAAACCATCCATGTCCAAGAAGGCTACAGCTTGAAACAAGGACTCTTTTTAAAAATTTTAATTATGAAAATTATTTTTTTTTTATTTTTGGGTGTGCCACCTCTTAAGTGCTTACAGCCTTTCTGTGCTTGCAGCCATTGGGGGCTACTCTCTAATTGCTCTGCTCAGGCTTCTCATTGCGGAGGCTTCTCTTGTTGAGGAGCAGGGACTCTCGATCGGGGTGAGCTCAGTAGATGTGGCACACTGGCTTAGTTGCACTGGGCATGTGGGATCTTCTTGGCCCAGGGATCGAACTCATGTGCCCTGCGTTGGTTGGCAGATTCTTAACCTCCGGACCTCCAGGGAAGCCAAAATAAGGAGTATCAGAGTGATAGTAAAATCTATCTGGACATTTGATTGGCACTTTCTATTACATTTTAAGATGCTGATATCCTTTGACCCAGTTTTCAGAATCGATCATAGGAAAATTCTTGTATATGTGAGCAAGGCAAAATCGACCACAGTATTCATTACTGCATTGTTTGTCACTGTGAAAAACTGGTAGAATGTAAACCCAGGGGGAAACATTGAGTAATAATGGTAATTCCATCCTGCTGGAATGACATATGGCAATCAGAGAGCAAACCAGATAGCTGGGAACTAATATGGAAAGAGATGAAAGCAAATTGCAGAATTCTGGGTCTGGCATATTCCTGTCTTTTCAGGACTTTCTGACCCTGTGAACATGCAGGGAAATGCAGAGTGGAACCACCCAGAATAAGCACCACCCCCTCAACTGTCAGTGTTATCACTGGACATTAGGGAAAATCATTCCTGTATTCAGGTTTCCATGTTGTTTAACTATTTTCATAAAGAATCATGACTTTTGAAATGATATTGCTTTGGAACATAAAGGTCTGCTCCATTTCCCCATTGGAAAAAAGCACTTCCTTAGAAACTTTAATTCAGCAAAGGTCTGTGAGGGAGCATGGGGAAGAGGATACCCCCAAGAAGTGGATATGGACCCCCAGAGTCAGGGGATGGAAGCTGATGGGAGGGTCAGTAGCAGGGACCATGCTTGCATTAATGACGAGTCTTTCCTATCTCACTTAAAAAAAAAAACAAAAACATTAGAAATTGATTTTGAATTTGACGAAAAGTGTATACCACCATCGAGGACATCTGTGGGTTTTGTCACCTGGTGCCCATTTTCCTTCTTTTGGTTCTGGTATCCTCCTGTCACCCTGGGAAATCACCTCTTTCATTTTCTCTCACCCAATATGATTATGATAGAGTTGATTTCACCTCCAATTCCAGGAGTGGGCATGTAGCTCAGGCCTGGCCAATTGGAGCACTGCTTTCCTCCAGCTGTGTTGATATCATCCAACCAATGACACTTTGGGAGCTGTAGGGGAGGCAGGCAGGCAAGGGACAGAGGGGGAGCTGGAGCAAGAAGGCAGATCTCAGGGAACCAAATGCTGGATCCAGCCTTTCCTGAAGACAGAAACTACCTCTGTACCTTGTAGGTAGACCCATAAAGTCTCCCTTTGGCCTAAACCAAGGTGGTTATTTTGAATTGATTTGTTCCTTTTTTCGCTTGCAATAGCAAAGTCTTCACTATTATTGAATTGAGGTACCACAGTTTTATTGATTACTTAATTTTCTTGCTTAGACATTGGCTCTTAGGTAAGAAATAGCCAAGCTGTATTGTAGAAAAGGAGACAAATGAGAGTATTTGTGGGTAAATTGCCAAAGAGGGAGGGGAGGATTTACAATGGGCAGATGAAGGAAAGGGCAAAAGCTGGAGAAGGGGCACTGGGGACAGCCCTTTATAGACAATGCTCCCCAGACTGGCCCAAAATGGTGAAGTCAGTCCACTAGGGAGATGGGACTCCCATCTGATTCTTCCTTCCTCAGCCAGCAAACTTGGAATCATTCAGCTACTTTGACCCCATACATGGACTGCTGAAGCTGCTAGGTTCCTTTAAAACATGTCAGGTCCTGAAGTTATTCAGTTCCAACCCTCCAACAGGCTCCCTCTCAGTCAGAGTTGAAGCCACAGCCTTCCAGTGGACTGAAAAGTCCTACATGGTCCAGCCTGCATCTTCTCTGGCTTCATATCTTCTGTTTCCAGTACCCCTTTGCCTAGTTGAATCCAGACACATAGGGCTCCTTGCCCTTTATGAAACATTAGGGCGCATTTAAGAAAATTTGTCACACACCACCATGGGGGAAATTGAAGAGGACCTAAAAATGCAGAGATGTATCACATGCATGTTTTTCAATCATATTTGATTAGAAGAAGTGATATTGTTCAAGGCTCAATTTCCCCCAAACTCATCTATCAGTTCAGTTCAGTTTAGTTCAGTTCAGTCACTCAGTCGTGTCCGACTCTTTGCGACCCCATGAACTGCAGCGCGCCAGGCCTCCCTGTCCATCACCAACTCCCAGGATTCACCCAAACTCATGTCCATCGAGTCAGTGATGCCATCCAGCCATCTCATCCTCTGTCGTCCCCTTCTCCTCCTGCCCCCAATCCCTCCCAGCATCAGAGTCTTTTCCAATGAGTCAACCCTTCACATGAGGTGGCCAAAGTACTGGAGTTTCAGCTTTAGCATCATTCCTTCCAAAGAAATCCCAGGACTGATCTCCTTTAGAATGGACTAGTTGGATCTCCTTGCACTCCAAGGGACTCTCAAGAGTCTTCTCCAACACCACGGTTCAGAAGCATCAATTCTTCAGCGCTCAGCTTTCTTCACAGTCCAACTTTCACATCCATACATGACCACTGGAAAAACCATAGCCTTGACTAGATGGACCTTTGTTGGCAAAGTAATGTCTCTGCTTTTCAATATGTTATCCAGGTAGGTCATAACTTTCCTTCCAAGGAGTAAGTGTCTTTTAATTTCATGACTGCAATCACCATCTGCAGTGATTTTGGAGCCCCCCAAAATAAAGTCTGACACTGTTTCCACTCTTTCTGCATCTATTTCCCATGAAGTGATGGGACCAGATGCCATGATCTTAGTTTACTGAATGTTAATCTTTAAGCCAACTTTGTCACTCTCCTCTTTCACTTTCATCAAGAGGCTTTTTCGTTCCTCTTCACTTTCTGCCATAAGGGTGGTGGTGTCTGCATATCTCAGGTTATTGATATTTCTCCCGGCAATCTTGATTCCAGCCTGTGCTTCTTCCAGCCCAGCATTTCTCATGATGTACTCTGCATAGAAGTTAAATAAGTAGGGTGACAATATACAGCCTTGACATACTCCTTTTCCTATTTGGAACCAGTCTGTCGTTCCATGTCCAGCTCTAACTGTTGCTTCCTGACCTGCATATAGGTTTCTCAAGAGGCAGGTCGGGTGGTCTGGTATTCCCATCTCTTTCAGAATTTTCCACAGTTTATTGTGATCCACACAGTCAAAACTCATCCATAGAGTCCATAAAAATGACAGCAAAGATTTTTGTAAAAATCGATGAGCTGATTTCTTAAACAAATAATTTCTTTATTTTGCCCAATCAGGTCTTATTTGGGGAATGAGGAAACTTTATTGTGTCATGTGGGATCTTTCGTTGCAGTGCACAGAGACTCCAGTTGTGATGCCCAGGCTCAGTACTTGCTCCACTGCATGTAGGATCTTAGTTCCCTGACCAGCGATCAAAGTGATGCCCCCCACATTGTGAAGCAGGTTGTTTCTTAACAGATTCATTTGTTTGTTTTTTTTTTTTAATGTAATTTTGGTTTGGCTGGGTCTTCGATGCTGCACACATGGGTTTTTTCTGGTTGTGGTGAGTGGGGGCTATGCTTTAGTTGCAGCAGATAAGCTTCTCATTGCAGTGACTTCTCTTGTTGTGGAGCACAGGCTCTAGGCACTTCAGCTTCAGTAGTTGCAGCTGGCGGGCTCTCGAGCACAGGCTCAGCCGTTGTGGTGCTTGGGCTTAGTGGCCTTGCACCTTATGGGATCTTCCCAGAGCAGGGATTGAACCCATGTTCCCTGCATTGGCAGGTAGAGACTCAATCACTGGACAACCAGAGAAGTCCGTGATGAGCTGATGCTGAAATTTACGTGAGAGGAGAAACCTGATGATAGCCTGAAGAATTGTGACTATACACAGATAAAAAGACTAACACAGCCTAATTTCATAGCTTATTCTACATGTCCAGTACTGGAGCTGTGGATCCATGGGACAGGGCTGAAAATCCAGAAGCATTTCCAACTGTTAAGTTTAATCAGGTCCCACTTATTTACTTTTGTTTTAATTCTGTTACTCTAGGAAATGGGTCATAGTGGATCTTGCTTTTATTTATGTCATAGAGTGTTCTGCCTGTGTTTTCCTCTAAGAGTTTTATAATAGTTTCTAGTCTTCCATTTAGGTCTGTAATCCATTTTGAGTTTATGTACGGTGTTTGGAAGTGTTCTAATTTAATTCTTTTACATGTAGCTGTCCAGTTTTCCCAGCACCATTTATTGAAGAGGCTGTCTTTGTTCCATTGTACATTCTTGTGTCCTATGTTAAAAATAAGGTGCTGGGGTGGTCCCAAAATGGTGGAGGAATAGGACTGGGAGACCACTTTATCCCCCACAAATATATCAAAAGATCATTTGAAAGCTGAAGAACTTACATGAAACAACTTCTGAACGCTGGCAGAGGACACCAGGCACCCAGAACGGCAGCCAGTTCTCTTCGAAAAGAGGTAGGACAAAATATAACAGACAAAAAGAGAGGCAAAAGAGTTAGGAACAGAGACCCGTCCTGAGGAGGGATTCGTGAAGGAGGAGAAGTTTCCAAACAGCTGGAAACCCTCTCACCAGTGGGTCGGTGGGGAGTTTAGAATGTCAGAGGGCAACATAACCGGGAGGAAAAAACAAAAACAGAAACGCAGAATAGGCGACTAACTGCAACTCCCAGCAGAGAAGCAGCCCAGACACTCGCAGCCGCCACCCGCGAGCAGAGGCTGGATAGGGAGGTGTGGGTTGCATGCTTAGGATAAGGACTGAGTTTGAATGGCCTGAGGACAATCTCAGGGAGCTAACATGAGATAGCAACCCAAACTGTGGGATCGCCAAAGAGAAAAAAAAGAGAGAGAGATAACTTTCCTGCAGAAGGCTCTAACCTAAGGTACAGCCTGGCCCGCTCACAGAACAAAGCACTGAGCAATCACCAAAGGAAAGCTGGCTGGCTGCAGACCGGCCCCTCACCCGCTGGAGGCAGAGAGGCAGGGCACAGAACGCACACCCAACCAAGTCTGTGCCCTTGTGGAGTACCCTAAACCTGAACCTGAGCAGCTCAGACCTGGGAAGTGCGTGAAACACAGCGTCTGCTTTGGACAATTCCCCTGCAGAGCAACTTGCAGCCTGAGCAGTGTAGACCTGGTAAGCACATGCCGTGGTGAGCTGGGGCTAACCCGGTGTGGTCCATACACTATGAGCACTCCCCACACACACCAGTGATGTTTGTTTGCCGTGTTCCTCCCTCCCCACAACACAACTGAACAAGTGAGCCTAAATAAGTGACCGCCATCACCCCTTTGTGTCAGGGTGGAAATAAGACACTGAAGAGACTTGCAAAACAGAGGAAGCCAAAATAAAGAAGAGGGAACCACTTTGGAAGTGACAGGAGCAACAGATTAAAACCTGGTAGTTAGCATTGACTGAGCATTGGAAGGGGCCTATAGACCTTGAGAAGAAGTATAAGCTGGAACAAGGAACTATCTGAAACTGAACTGTCCCCACACTGTCTGCAACAGATCCAGAGAAATTCCTAGATATATTTTTACTATTATCATTTTTAAATTATTTTTTATTTTGAAGATCTTTAATACTCCTTTAATTTTCATTTTTATAACCTACTATTAGCTTGCAAAAAAAGACCCTATTTTTAAAGCAAAGTTCATATATGTTTTTTTTTTCTAATTTTTGTAATTGGTTTTTTTTCATATTTTTAATATTGTATTTTTGAGGGTTTAATCTCTACTCTAGATTTTTCTTCTTTGCTTTTTGTTATTTGTTTTCAATTTTGTACCTTTAAGAATCTAATCATCAGTATCCATTTTCACTTAGGGGTGTGATTACTGGCTTGATTGCTCTCTCCTCTTTTGACTCTCCCCTTTCTCCCCCAGGTCACCTCTATCTCCTCCCTCCCCCTTCTCTTCTCTACTTAACTCTGTGAATCTCTCTGGGTGTTCCAGGCTGTAGAGAACACTTAGGGAACTGATTGCTAGCTAGATTGGTCTCTCCCACTTTGACTCCCTCTCTTCTCCTCCTGGTCACCTCTATCATCCTCCTACCTCTTCTCTTCTTTATGTAACTCCGTGAACTTCTCTGGGTGTTCCAGACAGTGGAGAGCACATGGACAAAGCATATTAGGAAAAGCAAAGAAAGGAATAAATGTAGAAAAAATAATAATAAGCTTAAAAAATAAAATTTAAAAAAGAAAAGAAAAAGGAAATTGCATAGAACTCCAAAGCACAATGTAGATGCAGAAGTTTATAACAACAATTTAAAAATGTGACTGAGGAAAACAAAAAAAGAGCTCAAAAGCTTAATTAGATTTCATAGTGCCAATAAAATAGACAACTACAACAGAGGGTGAAAACAAAAGGACAAAACATCCAAAAGAGTCTACAGAGCAAGTGAAAACATAAGAAAAATATATGTTTTTCTTCAATCAAATCTCAGAGTCCCTTCCCTTTCTGGGAATCACAGTTCACCTCACCTCCCCAGGATGCCCTCCAATACTGTGCTGATCTCTGGACCTGTTGTGGGGGCAGCTCAGATTCTAATCTGGTCCTACCGCGTGTTCCTGCGTGTTCGTGTGTGAATCTGTGTGTTCTTGCCTCATATGTCGACAGCTATCAAAAACTGTGTTTTCTTTTGTGGGAGCTCTCAATGCCCTTTTATATATTCCATAGACACAGAGTCTGCCTAGTTGATCAGATTTAATCTGCAGCTTGTACAGCTGGCAGGAAGGTTTTGGGTCTTCTTGCTTATCCACACTGCCCCTGGGTTTCAAATATGTTTCTTTTTCCACCTCTGCATGTGGCTTGTCCACAGGGGTTTTCTCCTGAGGCTGCCTTGGAGGACTCGGGTTTGCCCCAGTGAGGGTCGGGTGTGGAGGTGGTGCAGCTGCCTGGGTTGCATGGGTTCTGGCAGAACCAGGTACTCAGGGGAGTTGGGGACTAGGGAAGCAGGATATATACTGATCTAGAAGCACATGGAAACCAGTATTGGCCAATACACTCCAGTATTGTTGCCTGGAGAACCCCCCTGACAAAGAAGTCTGACAGGCCACAGTCTACAGGGTCTCAAAGAGTTGGGCACGACCAAAGTGACCCTGCACACATAGATGCAAGATTTTTTTTTTTGCCTGTTGCAGCTCTACCCCAGTGAGATTTGAGCATGAAGGGGGCACGGATGCTTGGCTTGTGGGGACCCTGGCAGCACAAAGTGTGCAGGGACATGGACTGCCTCTGCCCCAGGAGTTACGGCCCTCATTGCAGTTCAGTCACTCAGTTGTGCCCAACTAGTTGTGACACCGTGAACTGCAGCACACCACGCTTCCCTGTCTATCACCAGCTCCTGGAGCTTACTCAATCTCATGTCCATTGAATCGGTGATGCCATCCAACCATCTCATCCTCTGTCATCCCCTTCTCCTCCCGCCTTCAATCTTTCCCAGCATCAGGGTCTTTTTCAGTGAGTTAGTTTTTTGCATCAGGTGGCCAAAGTATTGGAGATTCAGCTTCATCATCAGTCCTTCCAATGAATATTCAGGACTGATTTCCTTGAGGATTGACTGGTTTGATCTCTGTGCAGTCCAAGGGACTCTCAAGGGTCTTCTCCAAATCCACAGTTCAAAAGCATCAATTCTTCAGCACTCAGCTTCCTTCATGGTCCAACTCTCACATCCGTACATGACTACTGGAAAAGTCACAGCTTTGACTACATGGACATTTGTTGCCAAAATAATGTCTCTGCTTTTTAATATGCTGTCTAGGTTGGTCATCGTTTTTCTTCCAGGGAGCAAGCGTCTTTTATTTATTTATTTATTTTGCTTCAAATACTTTATTTACAGTTACTTTTAAAGCAGTGCTTAGGAATTCAACTATATCAGTCAATTTCATATTAAAGGACTATAGGTTGTCAGTGGGAAGAGGTCACTTACAAAATGGAGATGTAAGAAACTGCTAAGCTTCCCAGAGTTGAATTTTTTTTGAAAACCCTTGCCAATAAGAACAAAACAACCGTTTAGGTTGGAATTTGCCAAGAGTATGGGAAAGAAAGGGCTTCCCACGTGGCTTAGTGGTGAAGAATCCACCTGCCAATGCCGGTGCTGCAGGAGCCCCAAGAGATTGATTGGGTTCAATCCCTGGGTCAGTAATATCCCCTGGAGAAGGTAATGCAACCCACTCCATATTCTAGCTGGGATAATCTCATAGACAGAGGAGCCTGGTGGGCTACAGTCCATGGAATTGAAAAGAGTTGGTTGCAACTGAGCACACATCCACTGGTTAATCTAACATGGCCTCTCAGTACTTTGGCTGCATGCTCTACTTTCTCACTATCCAGGATTATTCTTTCTATGAAATATGATTTCAGATCTCTCCTTTAAGAACATCATCTATGAGAACTTTCTATGCCTTTAGCCCTCTCATTCAGCTACTCCTATCACATCTTGTCTTGACCTTGTCATGACCTCCATCCCATGATGCTGCTACTATCTATCAACCCCCTCCTGTTTTAATTTCCTTCCCATCAGCTGACTCCCATTTCACCCCTCCCAAAAAGCAGAGACATTACTTTGCCAACAAAGGTCTGTCTAGTCAAGGCTATGGTTTTTCCAGTAGTCATGTGTGGATGTGAGAGTTGGACTGTGAAGAAAGCTGAGTGCCGAAGAATTGATGCTTTTGAACTGTGGTGTTGGAGAAGACTCTTGAGAGTCCCTTGGGCCGCAAGGAGATATAACCAGTCCATTCTAAAGGAGATCAGGCCTGGGTGTTCATTGGAAGGACTGATGTTAAAGCTGAAACTCCAGTACTTTGGCCACCTCATGTGAAGAGTTGACTCATTGGAAAAGACTCTGATGCTGGGAGGGATTGGGGACAGGAGGAGAAAGGGATGACAGAGGATGAGATGGCTGGATGGCATCACCGACTCGATGGACATGAGTTTGGGTGAACTCTGGGAGTTGGTGATGGACAGGGAGGCCTGGCGTGCCGTGATTCATGGGGTGGCAAAGAGTCAGACATGACTGAGCGACTGAACTGAACTGAACTGAATCACTCTCATGCTCATATTCTCAATTCTATTTTTCAAGTTTCCTTCACTCTAGGATTTCCTTTACCTCCTGATGAAACTCCACATTAGATACATATTTTTATCTAGTTAAATTATTCAATAAAAATTCTCTTTTCTCTTACACCTGGGATGCTTCACTCTATAAAACAAAGCTTAGAAAATAATCAGTACTATCACCACTAAGGTTATCACCGTTAAAAGTAATTGGGCTTTCAAGATCAAGAAATCTTTTTTTTATATTTTCCAAAGTAGCATTCTCTTTTACTGTTGATAAGAACCACTTCAAACCTACTTATCTTACTTTAAAATTCTTACCCTACTACTTACATACCCCTTTTTAGCAGATGAACCTGCTTAATATCTTAAAGAGAAAACAGAATCCATCAGATGGGAATCATCTTAATTTCCAATCCCCAAACCTATACTCTTGATAGCATATGGACTTCTAATTTCCTCTACTGAGTTCCCATCCACGTAAGTTCAACTCCTTCCTATTTGCTGAATCCTGTCTTTGACAACCTTCTAGGGGCTTAACACTGATAATATCCTTTCTTGTATTTTTAAATTTTCTCCCTCTTTACTCAGTACTGCAAATCAGAATTTTAAAAACATTTCTCTAGGCTTAAAAAACCCTCTTGAGTCTAAATTCCCCACAAGATACGAATCTACTTTTTTCTTTTGCAGCTAAATTTCTCAAAAGGATTTGCATTTTTGCTTTCTTATCCTTCTCGCTTTTTTAAAAAAATTTTAATTGGAGGCTAATTACTTCAAAATATTGGGGTGTACTCATTTTCACTATGTTGATTCTTCCAATCCATGAACATGGTATATTTCTCCATCTATTAGTGTCCTCTTTGATTTCTTTCACCAGTGTTTTATAGTTTTCTATATATAGGTCTTTAGTTTCTTTATGTAGATATATTCCTAAGTATTTTATTTTTTTTTCGTTGCAATGGTGAATGGAATTGTTTCCTTAATTTTTCTTCATATTTTCTCCTTATTAGTGTATAGGAATGCAAGGGATTTCTGTGTGTTGAGTTTATATCCTGCAACTTTACTATATTCATTGATTACCTCTAGTAATTTTCTGGTGGAGTCTTTAGGGTTTTCTATGTAGAGGATCATGTCATGTGCACACAGTGAGAGTTTTACTTCTTCTTTTCCAGTTTGGATTCTTTTTATTTCTTTTTCTGCTCTGATTGCTATGGTCAAAACTTCCAAAACTGTTTTGAATAGTAGCGATGAGAGTAGGGACCCTTGTCTTGTTCCTGACTTTAGGGGAAATGCTTTCAATTTTTCACCATTGACGATAATGTTTGCTATGGGTTTGTCATATATAGCTTTTATTATGTAAAAATATGTTCCTTCTATTCCCACTTTATGGAGGGTTTTTTTTTTTTTATCATAAATGGATGTTGAATTTTCTCAAAGGCTTTCTCTGCATCTATTGAGATAATCATATGGCTTTTATTTTTCATTTTGTTAATGTGGTGTATTACATTGATTGATTTGCAGATATTGAAGAATGTTTGCATCCCTGGGATAAAGCCCACTTGGTGATGGTGTATGATCTCTTTAATGTGTTGTTGGATTCTGATTGCTAGAATTTTGTTAAGGATTTTTGCATCTATGTTCATCAGTGAGATTGGCCTGTAGTTTTCTTTTCTTGTCACATCTTTGTCAGGTTTTGATATTAGGGTGATGGTGGCCTCATAGAATGAATTTGGAAGTTTACCTTCCTGTGAAATTTTCTGGAAGAGTTTCAGTAGGATAGGTGTTAGCTTTTGTCTAAATTTTTGGTAGAATTCAGCTGTGAAGCTGTCTGGACCTGTGTTTTTGTTTGCTGGAAGATTTCTGATTACAGTTTCAATGTCCTTGCTTGTGATGGGTCTGTTAAGATTTTCTATTTCTTCCTGGTTCAGTTTTGGAAAGTTGTACTTTTCTAAGAATTTGTCCATTTCTTCCAAGTTGTCCATTCTATTGGCGCATAGATGCTGATAGTAGTCTTTGACGATGCTTTGTATCTGTGTGTTGTCTTTTGTGATCTCTCCATTTTCATTTCTAATTTTATTGATTTTATTTCTCTCCCTTTGTTTCTTGATGAGTCTGTCTAATGGTTTCTCAATTTTATTTATCCTCTCAAAGAACCAGCTTTTGGCTTTGTTGATTTTTGCTATCATCTCTTTTGTTTCTTTTGCATTTATTTCTGCCCTAATTTTTAAGATTTCTTTCCTTCTACTAACCCAGGGGTTCTTCATTTCTTCCTTTTCTAGTTGCTTTAGGTGTACAGTTAGGTTATTTATTTGACGTTTTTCTTGCTTCTTGAGGTATGCCTGTATTGCTATGAACCTTCCCCTTAGCACTGCTTTTACCCATAGGTTTTGGGTTGTGTTTTCATTTTCATTCGTTTCTATGCATATTTTTATTTATTTTTTTATTTCTTCTGTGATTTGTTGGTTATTCAGCAGCGTGTTGTTCACCCTCCATATGTCTGAATTTTTAATGGTTTTTCTCCTGTAATTGAGATCTAATCTTACTGCATTGTGGTCAGAAAAGATGCTTGGAATGATTTCAATGTTTTTGAATTTACCAAGGCTAGATTTATGGCCCAGGATGTGATCTATCCTGGAGAAGGTTCTGTGTGTGCTTGAGGAAAAGTTGAAATTCATTGTTTTGGGGTGAAATGTCCTATAGATATCAATTAGGTCTAACTGGTCTATTGTATCATCTAAAGTTTGTGTTTCCTTGTTAACTTTCTGTTTAGTTGATCTATCCATAGGTGTGAGTGGGGTGTTGAAGCCTCCCACTATTATTGTGTTATTGTTAATTTCCCCTTTCATACTTGTTAGCATTTGTCTTACATATTGTGGTGCTCCTATGTTGGGTGCATAAATATTTATAATTGTTATATCTTCTTCTTGGATTGATCCTTTGATCATTATGTAGTGTCCTTCTTTGTCTCTTTTCACGCCTTTATTTCAAAGTCTATTTTATCTGATGTGAGTATTGCTACTCCTGCTTTCTTTTGGTCTCTATTTGTGTGGAATACCTTTTTCCAGCCCTTCACTTTCAGTCTGTATGTGCCCCTTGTGTCCAGGTGGGTCTCTTGTAGACAACATATATAGGGGTCTTGTTTTTGTATCCATTCAGCCAGTCTTTGTCTTTTGGTTGGGACATTCAACCCATTTACATTTAAGGTAATTACTGATAAGTATGATCCCGTTGCCTTTATTGTTTTGGGTTCGAGTTTGTACATCCTTTTTGTGTTTCCTGTCTAGAGAAGATCCTTTAGCATTTGTTGAAGAGCTGGTTTGGTGGTGCTGAATTCTCTCAGCTTTCACTTGTCTGTAAAGCTTTTGATTTCTCCTTCATATTTAAATGAGATCCTTGCTGGGTACAGTAATCTTGGCTGTAGGTTATTTTCTTTCATCACTTTAAATATGTCCTGCCATTCGCTCTTGGCCTGAAGAGTTTCTACTGAAAGATCAACTCTTATCCTTATGGGGATCCCCTTGTGTGTTATTTGTTGGTTTTCCCTTGCTGCTTTTAATATTTGTCCTTTGTGTTTGATCTTTTTTAATTTGATTAAAATGTGTCTTGGGGTGTTTCGCCTGGGGTTTATCCTGTTTGGGAGTTTCTGGGTTACCTGGACTTGGGTAGCTATTTCCTTCTCCATTTTAGGGAAGTTATCAACTATTACCTCTTCAAGTATTTTCTCATGGCTTTTCTTTTTGTCTTCTTCTTCTGGGACTCCTATGATTCGAATGTTGGGGCATTTAACATTGTCCCAGAGGTCTCTGAGGTGGTCTTCATTTCTTTTAATTCTTTTTTCATTTTTCCTCTCTGCTTTGTTTATTTGCACCATTCTATCTTCCACCTCACTTATCCTATCTTCTGCATCAGTTATTCTACTGTTGGTTCCCTCCAGAGTGCTTTTCATCTCAGTTATTGCATTATTCATTATATACTGACTCTTTTTTATTTCCTCTAGGTCCTTCTTAAACTTTTCTTGCATCTTCTCAATCCTTGTCTCCAGACTATTTATCTGTAACTTCATTTTGTTCTCAAAATTTTGGATCATTTTTACTATCATTGTTCTCCATTCTTTTTCAGTTAGTCTCCTCTCTTCAGTTATCTCTTCCTCTTTTGTTTGGATTGGTGGGCATTTAACATGTTCCTTTCCCTGCTGAATATTTCTCTGCCTTTTCATCTTGTTTAGGTTGCTGTGTTTTGGGTGGCCTTTCTGTATGCTGGAAGTTTGTGGTTCCTCTTTACTGTGGAGGATCCTCCCTGTGGGTGGGGTTGGCCCAGTGCTTGTCAAGGTTTCCTGGTTAGGGAAGCTTGTGTCAGTGTTCTGGTGGGTGGAGCTGGATCTCTTCTCTCTGGAGTGCAATGAAGTGTCCAGTAGTGAGTTTTGAGGTGTCTATGGGTTTGGTGTGACTTTTGGCCACCTGTATTTTTGTGCTCAGGCTTATGTTCCTGCTTTGTTGGAGAATGAGCTTGAAATGTCTTGCTCTGAAACTTGTTGGCTCTTGGGTGGAGCTTGGTTTCAGTGTAGGTATAGAGGCTTTTGTATGAGCTTTGGTCAATTAATGGTCCCTGGAGTCAGGAGCTTTCTGGTGTTGTCAAATTTTGGATTTAGGCCCCCTGCCCCTGTCTTTCAGTCTTATTCTTATAGTAGCCTCAAGTCTTCCTCATCCATACAGCTCCAGTACTAAAACATCTAGGTTAATGGCGAAAAGATTCTCCACAGTGAGGACACCCAGGAGGTTCACAGAGTTACATGAAGAAGAGAAGAGCGAGGAGGGAGATAGAGGTGACCAACTTAGTAGGAGAAGAGAGGGAATCAAAAGGGGAGAGAGCAGTCTAGCCAGTAATCAATTCCCTATTGAGCAATCGTCTTTTAATTTCATGGCTGCAGTCACCATCTGCCATGATTTTGGGGCCCAAAAAAACTAAAGTCTCTCACTGTTTCCATTGCTTCCCCATTTATTTGCCATGAAGTGATGGGAACAGATGCCACGATCTTAGTTTTCTGAATGTTGGGTTTTAAGCAAACTTTTTCACTCTGGTCTTTCCCTTTCGTCAAGAGGCTCTTTATTTCCACTTCAATTTCTGCCATAAGAGTGGTGTCATCTATATTTCTGAGGTTATTGATACTTCTCATGGCAATCTTGATTCCAGCTTGTGTTTCACCCAGCCCAGCATTTCTCATGATGTACTCTGCATATAAGTTAAACAAGCAGGGTGACAATATACAGCCTTGAAGTATTCCTTTCCCCATTTAGAACCAGTCTGTTGTTCCAAGTCCACTTCTAACTGTTGCTTTTTGACTTGAATACAGATTTCTCAGGAGGCAGGTCAGGTGGTCTGGTATTCCCATCTCTTGAAGAATTTTCCACAGTTTGTGTGATCCACAGAGTGAAAAGGCTTTAGTGTGGTCAATAAAGCAGAAGTAGATGTTTTTCTGGAACTCTCTTGCTTTTTGGATGATCCAACAGATGTTAGTAATTTGATCTCTGGTTCCTCTGCCTTTTCTAAATGTAGCTTGAACATCTGGAAGTTCATATTTCACATACTGTTGAAGCCACGGTTGGAGATTTTGGAGCATTACTTTGCTAGCGTGTGAGACAAGTGCGATTGTGGAGTAGTCTGAACATTCTTTGGCATTGCCTTTCTTTGGGATTGGAATGAAAACTGACCTTTTCCAGTCCAGTGCTCATGGCACAGTTTTCCACATTTTTGGAAAACATTTTTTTTCCGAATGTTTTTGGAGATTTCCAAATTTGCTGCCATTTTGAGTGCAGCACTTTCACAGCATCACCTCTTAGGATTAGAAATAGCTCAACAGGAATTCCATCACTTCCACTAGCTTTGTTCTTAGTGATGCTTCCTAAGGCCCATTTGATTTCACATTCCAGGATATCTGGCTCTAGGTGAGTGATCACACCCTCGTGTTTATCTGGGTCATGAAGATCTTTTCTGAATATTGCTTCTGTATATTCTTGCCACCTCTTCTTAATATCTTTTCCTTCTCTTAGAACCATACCACTTCTGTGCTTTAGTGTGCCCATCTTTGCATGAAATATTGCCTTGGTATCTCTAATTTTCTTGAATAGATCTCTAGTTTTTCCCATTCCATTGTTTTCTTCTATTTCTTAGCATTGATCAGTGAGGAAGGGTTTCTATCTCTCTTTCTTATTCTTTGGAACTCTGCATTCTAACAGGTTTATCTTTCCTTTTCACCTTTGTCTTTAGCCTCTCTTCTTTTCTCAATTATTTATAAGGCCTCCTCAGACCACCATTTTGCCTTTTAGCATTTCTTTTTCTTAGGGATGGTCTTGATCACTGCATCCTATACAATGTCACGGTGTCTTCTGTGTAGGCAGGAGTCAGAGCCACCAGGATGTTCCACTGACTCTCCTGCTGCCCTAATGTTAGACCCTCAGGTGGGTCTGGTTAATTCATGAGTTTCCACTTGTGGGATGGACGACAGCAGAAGTCAAAATGCTAGACCCTTGCACGGTACATTCTTTGGGCTTTCCTCCCACATGTCTGACCAGAGTGTCCACACCAACTCTATGTACCCACGTGAGTCCGGACCTGCCCTGATGCAGTTTCTCTCCAGGAATGATGGTGGAAACATATCAACATCTGCTAAACTTACAACTGAAACTGTAACAACATCTGCTTACAGCTCCTCCTTTGTAGCACCTGCAGGAAGACTGGGACAGAGAGCTCATTTAGTCATCTGTAAGCAACTGCAAGGCTTTATTTCCCACTTGGTTTTCATACAGGACCCCTGGCCCAGCTCCGCACTGCCCATTACTGAGAGAAGCTAGCCTACTCTCCTCCCCTCCTGTTGATTTTATTGATTTATTTTTGCATGTGTTGGGTCTTCCTTGCTGTGCCCAGGCTTTCTCTACTTGTAGGGACTGGGGGGCTTTGTGTGTATGTGGCTCTTTCAGTGTATTTGTGTGTCTCTGTCTCATTGTGTGTTTCTCCGTCTTGTTGTGTGTGTCTATGTGTGTGTGTCTCTCATGTTTGTGTGTGTGTGTCCCTCCTAGTGTCTGTGTCTCTGTGTGTCTGTGTGTGGCCTCCCTCTCAGTGTGTATGTCTCTCTCTCAGTGTGTGTCTGTGTATGTGTATGTGTATGTGTCAGTGTGTGTGTGCTTTCTCTCATTGTGTGCCTCTCTCTCAGTTTCATGTGTGTGTGTCTCTTTCACAGTATGTGTCTCTCAGTGTGTGTGTGTGTGTCTTTCAGTGGGTGTATGTGTCTCTGTATGTTTGTGTCTATCAGTGAGGTCAACAGAGGATGAGATAGTTGGATGGCATCACCGACTCAATGGACATGATTTGGGTAAATTCTGGGAGTTGTGGATGGACAGGGAGACCTAACGTGCTACGGTTCATGGTGTTGCAAAGAGTTGGACACGACTGAGTGACTGAACTGAACAGACTTACAAATTGGACCACCTGAATCATTTCCCCTAGGAGTTCACTGACACCACCCACTCATGCCTGCTTGTGTGTCTCTTACCACTCCTTTCACACAGGTCCAGCTTAGCATCTGAGGCCTTTGACCCATCACCATTACATGTGCTTCAACCTAAATAACAGCTTTATTACTGATGCAACTGATTGGGAAGAACGTGGCTTGGGCATCTGAGCCAAATCAATTTGATGACTTTCTCCAGACTGTCTGAGACCTGGGGATGGCCACCCTCAGGGAAACATGTGCCCTGAGGATTGATCCACCATCCCAGGGTGCTGCCTCCCACAGTTAGCTTCATTCCCTCTCACACTCTGACATGTGTGACAGACCCATTTTCTTCCATACATATTATCTCTCAGATTTGCTTTCTCATACTGAGTCAGATCATCTGTCACACACACTCTTTCTGTAATATTCCTGTGTCACTGTATAATGCTTTTTCCATCACACTTATTCTCTCTCACACCTGATCTCTCCTATACTTTATCTCTGACACTTTGTGTGCCACACACCCACACTGCCGTGGTATCTGTGAGAGAGTTAACTTAGGTTGCTAGGGAAACCAAGGATCTTTAAGGAGGAGGTGAACACTCTTTCTTTTTCACATTCTTTTTCCTTAGACATGGAGGCCTAGTAGGCAGCAGAATCTCCTGCTCAAGGACATGCTTTTTTGAGCTCAGAACCTGTGTTATGGGAGAAGATCTAGGTAAAACTTCCAAGGCCTTGAGTTCTGGGTTAACCCATTTCTTCTAGTTGATATCCTGCCTATGTCATCCTCAGATATATGTTACGGGAAAGGGTCTGGGCAAAATTTTCATAGCCTAGAGTCATCCTTTTATCTATTCTCAGTAAGTAGCAGAAAAGTATATAATGCTCTGCTTAAACTAGCAAATGTGGTACTCTTACTACCCCATTCTGATATCTATGTCAGAAGCTTTTTCTATCACTTTCACTTTAATAAAATTTCTACTACACAAAGTACTGGGTGAATGGAACTGCGTCTTTTGGTTCCGGAATTAAATGCTTTCCTTTGGAGACAACGAATCCGGTGGCACCATTCACCATTCGCTGTACATGTTAAGTTATCATCTATCATCTTGGGGGCTCGCTACCACTATCAGTATCATCTGCATCTTAATCTTTTCCCATCACTTTCTGTCCTTTTAAATTCCTGTCCCAATCACATATTCCCTCTGTCACACTCACTCAAAACCATGCACCTGTCACAGTCGCAAACTCTCTGAGAAACTCATTCTATCATACAGTGTCTTTCCTTCATACTTCTGTCACTCTCTTGTCACACACATTATGTGTCATTGATATTATCATTTTCCTTTGCAGATCTCACCATTCAGACCCAAGTTAAGTCCTGTGCCTGATGGAGCACTATGGTCATCATAGTTTTGAGAAATGCAGAAACCAAAATGCACAAGACTTTAAGTCACTGGTGTTGGGGAGAGTGGGCGTGTGTGATTTTTGTGGAGGAGACCTGCATCATGGGAGACTGGATACCGACATGGCAATACTGTCTGAAAACTGACTTGATTGAAGAAAATATGGGATGTATATGAAACATCGTATGGACTGTAGCAAGTGTTAGCTTCACTACGGATGAAGAGCACAGGTAAAGATGTGCAGTGGGCAGAGGAAGGATGCTCGTGGGTCCTGTGGTTTAGCCCCTTACCCTTTAATCCATCATAGTTAGTGAGCCCCCTTCTACAGCATGACTATCCTTACAAATGTCCCCCCAAACTGACAGTGGGCCCCTGAGGGAAAGATGTGTCCAGGTTCACGCTGTAGTCCTCTAGGCCACAGAGCAGGGGAGAGACACAGGCAGTAGACAGGGTCTACTCACGCCCTAAAACTGACTCGGAACCACAGTGCAGAGAAAGTGGGAGGGTGGGAAGGTGGGACAGGGATGCCCCACCCACGGGAAAGAGTCAGCCACAGCTGGTGCCTCTCCCACTTCACTGGGTTTGTGAGAAAGCTGCTGGCCTTGGATTTGAGAGCTGAGAGGACTCTCCAGCCAGGGGGTGGGGATCAGGGATGGTTGAGAGCAAGTGACTGGGCAGTGTCCAGGGGAGCATTGCCCTTCCCCCAGTCCTGAGTCTAGCCGGTTCCTCCAGTGCTTCTGAGGGGCCCCAGGCAAGCCCACAGACTGGAGTCCCTGCAGTCTATGTGCCTGGAGCCCCAGGCATCCCAGCCCCATGCCATCCCCAGTGAGCTCAACAACAGGGCCCCCACCCAGGTGGGCAGGCACAGCAAGCTCTGCATCCCTGGTATCATGCCTCCGGGACCAGGCCACCCCACTCCCATGTGAAGGCACCTGTGCAAGGAGGCACGCAGACACATATGCCCATGTGAATGTGTTCAACTGTGCTCTCTTTGACGCATACACACACGTGCACACAGGGACACACCCTTGTGCATGCAACTGACCACACTCTCATGACGATACATATATGCCCATATGCAAGCACCTCCACACACAGACACATGCACACGCCAATGGGCAGGCACCTGTGTAAGGGCACTCTCTCAGGCACACACACAGATACGCACAATCACACACCTGTGTGCATGAATCTGTTCAAATGCTCTCTCTCACAAATCACCCATACACATGCCCATGGGCATGCACCTGCCCATGTGTTCACGCACACAGACGCACATACACACGTGAGCTATGTGTGAGACACCAGAGGGACAGACCGGCCCTGACCCAGGGGTGCCCGACTCCCTTCTGGGAATCGATGACAAGGACCTGCACTCAGCATGATGGTCACCTGCGAGCGACACAAGGTTGGCAGTAGCACAGTCTTGGAGGGGCAAAGGTACCATGGCTCACTTGGGGTTTGCAAGTTTGGAGTGGAAACAGTCACGTGCCCTGGGGAATGGGGTGGGGTGTGTTTGAGCATGCGCACTAAGGAGGTGCCGCCACAGTAAAGGGTGGAGCGGCACCCAGAGGCCTCACGGCTGATCCGTTTTCCTGGTTTCTGGGTCCGAGGCAGGGCTGACTTAGAGGGCACAGACCACGTGGGTGTGTGTCTGCGCACGCACATTGGGGCGACATGGTGTGCGAATGGCATGAAACTTCAGCAGGAAGCGCCCATTGCCCGAGAGCCTGCAGTCATCGCGGGAACCAACGGTTGGTGGGAACCAATCGTGAGGCAGGACCAGAGTGTATGTGTGCAGGTGCTCTGCCTAAGCTGAGTTGCAGGTCGCATTACAGGGCTGGGATGTGTAGGGAGGGTTCAGTCTTTCCCGCCGAAGAGGGAGGGGGAGAGCGGTTCAAGATGGAGTCCGAGGCACACGGTGAAGGAGCCATGAGGGTAGCCAATGAAGACGCAGGTGCTGTGGCCTCTGCAGCGGGCACAGCATGTGGTGGCCAAGGTGTGCCGGGTGGTGCTGCTGGCCGCGATGGCCCGGGCGACCCAGCTGGCCCTGGTGACACTGTCAGTCGAGGAATCCCTGGTGACTCCGGCGACCTAGCTGATCCCAGAGACCCCAGCGCTGCAGGAGAGTCAGGTGGCACAGCCAGTGCCATTCCGCAGATCCCGTGGGCACCCCACGCACCAGGGTCTGGTGGAGACCCTGCACCCAGAGCAGGAGTTCTGAGTAACCGAGTCTTCCAGTTGTATCCTATTCCAGGAGCCCTGGTGGGCCGGGTGGCTGAGGGGGTGGGGGTGGGCGAGGGGTGGTTTGGGGGTTGCAGGCAGCAGGGCCTAAAGTGTAGTAGGAGGGTACTCTGGGGGGCTGGAGGGTATGGGTCAGCGGTGGTCTGGCGACCAGGGGATGGTGGTGAGGAAAAGCAACCTGAAGGGATCCAGAGGGTTCGGCAGTCATATGCAGGGTGTCGGGTGGCTGCCTTGTGGGAGAAGGTGGGTTTCCGTGAGCAAGGGAGCCTGACATACAGAAAAAGTGATTAGTGTGGATGGTGCCTTAACCGTATCTCCACCAGCAGCCTTGCGGTGCCTTTCGCATCGCATGCGCAGGCGGGCTATGCCTGCCACCTCCTGACTCGACCTACTGAACTGCAGTGGCCGGTTCGGAGGGAGCTCTACGTTCATGGCCGCATGTTGGTTCTGTAAGTTCTAAAGGGGGCCGGGGTGAGGGAGGGGGTGGTGGGTGGTGACCAGTCTTGGCCCAGGAAGAGCCATAATGGAGGGTTAAGCCTAGAGTAGAAGTGTGATTCTCTGGGCTTGTAGGTGTGCAGGGACAGAGGGAGGACATGCTCCTCTTCTTCCTTCTCACCGGGAACTTGAATTTCATTATCGCTCCCTTTTAGCCGTTTGACTGCTGAAGACAATGCCCTGCTTGAGACAGCCGTCGCCTTCTTTCTGGAGAAGCTTTCCCTGGTGAGGTGGACCTTGCAGCACTTTGTGCACCCCCTTTTTGCCTAGGCTCAGCACAGAAGAGGGCTTTAAACCTTGCCCATGTGCCCTAGCCTCAAGTGTCCTTCCCGAAGGCATTTCTTTCTGCAGTAGTTTGAGCAGGCTTCACCTTGTGTCTGTGGTGCTATCTGGGGGCTCAGGGTCCACATATTTTTTGGTGATTATTAACTGAAGAAAATAAAACTGAGCTACTGTGCTGTCTCTGACTTTAGTTTTAGCTTGTTCACTTCCTAATACTGCATTCATCATCCGGGTGGAGGGGAGGTTCTGAGATCCAGATATTCAAGGAGTACAATATAAGTGAAGACAATGTAAGAAGTGGGAGAATAAGGTACTGCCATTCAGTATTCATTTTGAAATATATTGTCGTTTTATAGTTACATTTATATACTAAGATATAATACCAGAACGTTTTTATTATGGTTCAGTCTCTAACTAGTGTCCAACTCTTTGCAAACCAGGACTGTAGCAAACCAGGCTCTGTGTCCCAACTGTCTCCTGGAGTTTGCTTAAGTTCATGTCCATTGAATGGGTTATGCTGTCAAACCATCTCATCCTCTGTCCTCCCATTCTCCTTTTGCCTTCAATCTCTCCCAACATCAGGGTCTTTTCCAGCGAGTCAGCTTTTTGCATCTGCTGGCCAAAGTGTTGAAGCGTCAGCTTTAGCGTCAGTCCTTCCAATGCAAATTCAGGACTGATTTCCTTTAGGATTGACTGGTTTGATCTTGCAGTCCGAGGCACTCTCAAGAGTATCCTTATATCCTGAAACCATGTTAAACTCATTAATTAATTGTAATAGCTCTTTTGTAGATCCCATTGACCTTTCTACATAGACAATCATTTTGTCTGTAAATAAATTCACATTTATTTCTTCCTTTCCAATTGATGCATTTTAACTCATATTTGTTAAAATGAAATCTCCAAAACTTTGTCCACCTGATGTGAAGAGCCAACTCATTGCAAAGAGTGGGATGATGGGAGAGATTGAAGGCAGGAGAAGGGAATGACAGAAGGTGAGATGGTTGGGTGGCATCATGACTCCACAGATACGAGTTTGAGCAAGTTCTGGGAGATGGTGAAGGACAGGGAAGCCTGGCAAGATGTAGTCCGTGTGGTCGCAAAGAGTTAGACTCTATTGAGTGACTGAGCAACAACACACTGATTTCTGTTATAATGGATTGGAGTTTCCTGCTTCTTTGCCTCCTGGTATTTTTACATTGGATGCCAAGCATTATCAAATTTCCCTTGCATGCTTGATATTTTTCTATTCCTAAACTTATTCTTGAGCTTTATTCTGAAATCCTGTTAAGATGCTTGGAAACAGTTTGATCCTTTTGGGTCTTACTTTTTAAGATTGGCTCCGTAGGACCAGATCTTAGTGTAGGATGAACTTAATTAACTGAAATCGTCCATGTCTGAGAAGGCTATAGCTCGAAACACGGACTCTTTTTAAAATTTTTTTAATTAAAATTATTTGTTTATTTTTGAGTGTGTCACCTCTTGTTAACTGTGTGCAGGTTTTCTGTGCTTGAAGCCATCGGGGGCTACTCTCTAACTGCTGAGCTCAGGCTTCTCATGTGGAGCCTTCTCTCGTTGAGGAGCAGGGACTCTAGATCAGGGTGAGCTCAGTAGATGTGGCACACCGGCTTAGTTGCACTGGGCATGTGGGATCTTCCTGGCTCAGGGATCGAACCCATGTGGCCCGCATTGGCAGGCAGATTGTTAACCACTGGGTCCGCCAGGGAAGCCAAAACAAGGAGTCCTATACAGTATGAGAGTGAGTTTATGTTTGTGTATGTGTTAGGAAGTGCTGTAATTTCATTATTTTACATGTAGCTGTCCAGTTTTCCCAGCACCATTTTTGTAGAAATTGATGAGCTGATTTCTTAAACAAATATTTTCTTTCTTTCTTTCGCCCCATCGGGCCTTATTTGGGGAATGTGGAAAGTCATTGTGTCATGCGGGATCTTTTATTTCAGCGCACAGACACTCCAGTCGCGATGCCAAGGCTCAGTAGTTACCCCACTGCATGTAGGATCTTAGCTCCCTGACCAGAGATCGAAGTGATGTGCCCCTCACTGTGAGGCAGGTTCTTTCTTAAAAGATTCATTTGTCTCTTTTGCTGTCTCGTACACCGGGTTATTGTTACCATCTTTCTAAATTCCATATATATGTGTTAGTATACTGTATTTATGTTTTTCCTTCTGGCTTACTTCACTCTGTATAATAGGCTCCAGTTTCATCCACCTCATTAGAACTGATTCAAATGTATTCTTTTTAATGGCTGTTTAATACTCCATTGTGTATATGTACCACAGCTTTCTTATCCATTCATCTGCTGATGGACATCTAGGTTGCTTCCATGTTTTGGCTATTATAAACAGTGCTGCGATGAACATTGGGGTACACGTGTCTCTTTTCCTTCTGGTTTCCTCAGTGTGTATGCCCAGCAGTGGGATTGCTGGATCATAAGGCAGTTCTATTTCCAGTTTTTTAAGGAATCTCCACACTGTTCTCCATAGTGGCTGTACTAGTTTGCATTCCCACCAACAGTGTAAGAGGGTTCCCTTATCTCCACACCCTCTCCAGCATTTATTATTTGTAGACTTTTGGATCGCAGCCATTCTGACTGGTGTAAAATGGTACCTCATAGTGGTTTTGATTTGCATTTCTCTGATAATGAGTGATGTTGAGCATCTTTTCATGTGTTTGTTAGCCATCTGTATGTCTTCTTTGGAGAAATGTCTATTTAGTTCTTTGGCCCATTTTTTGATTGGGTCGTTTATTTTTCTGGAGTTGAGCTGTAGGAGTTGCTTGTATATTTTTGAGATTAGTTGTTTGTCGGTTGCTTCATTTGCTATTATTTTCTCCCATTCTGAAGGCTGTCTTTTCACCTTGCTAATAGTTTCCTTTGATGTGCAGAAGCTTTTAAGGTTAATTAGGTCCCATTTGTTTATTTTAGCTTTTATTTCCAATATTCTGGGAGGTGGGTGCACTGGGACGGCCCAGAGGGATGGTATGGGGAGGGAGGAGGGAGGAGGGTTCGGGATGGGGAACACATGTATACCTGTGGCGGATTCATTTTGATATTTGGCAAAACTAATACAATTATGTAAAGTTTAAAAATAAAATAAAATTAGAAAAAAAAAGATTCATTTGTTTGTTTATGTAATTTTGTCTGGGCTGGGTCTTTGCTGCTGCACACATGGGGTTTTTCTGGTTGTGGTGAGTGGGGGCTACATTCCAGTTGTAGCAGATAAACTTGTTATTGGGGTGACTTCGCTTGTTGCAGAGCACAGGCTCTAGGCGCTCTGGCTTCAGTAGTTGGCAGCTGTTGGGCTCTAGAGCATAGGCTCAGCCGTTGTGGTGCTTGGGCTTAGCGGCCTTTTAGCTTGTGGGATCTTACCAGAGCAGAGATCAAACCCATGTTCCCTGAATTGGCAGGTTGAGTGTCATCCACTGGACAACCAGAGTGGTCCCTGAGAAGCTGATACTGAAATTTATGTAAGAACAGAAGCCCAATGATGGCCCAAAGAATTGTGACTATACACAGATAAAAAGACTAAGACAGTCTAATTTCATAGCTTACTGTACATGTCCAGCACTGGAGCTGTGGATCCATGGGACAAGACTGACAATCCGGAAGCATTTCCAACTTTTAAGTCTAATCAGGTCCCACTTGTTTACTTTTGTTTTTATTTCTGTTACTCTAGGAAATGGGCCATAGTTTTATTTATGTCATAGAGTGTTCTGCCTGTGTTTTCCTCTAAAAGTTTTATACTAGTTTCTAGTCTTCCATTTAGGTCTGTAATCCATTTTGCATTTATCTTTATGTATGCTGTTTGGAAGTGTTCTAATTTCATTCTTTTACATGTAGCTGTCCAGTTTTCCCAACACCATTTATTGAACCAGCTGTCTTTGTTCCATTGTACATTCTTACCTCCTTTGTCAAAAATAAGGTCCTGGAGCGGTCCTAAAATGATGGAGGAATGGGAATGGGAGACCACTTTCTCCCCCATCACAAATTCATCAAAAGATCATTTGAATGCTGAAGAACTTCCATGAAACAACTTCTGAACACTGGCAGAGAACACCACGCTCCCAGAAAGGAATCCCATTCTCTTCAAAAGGAGGTAGGACAAAATATAACAGACAAAAAGAGAGGCAAAACAGTTAGGGACAGAGACAGTCCTAGGGAGGGATTCATGAAGGAGGAGAAGTTTCCAAACAGCTGGAAACCAAGTTTCCAAACAGCTGGAAACCCTCTCACCTGCGGATCTGTGGGGAGTTTGGAATCTCAGAGGGCAACATAACTGGGAGAAAGAACAAAAATCCCCACAGAATAGGGGCCTAACCACAACTCCCAGTGGAAAAGTAGCCCAGATGCTTTTGTCTGCCACGAGCGAGCAGGAGCTGGATAGGGAGGTGTGGGTTCCATGCTTAGGGTAAGCACCAGGCCCGAATGCCCTGAGGACAATCTGCAGGAGCTATCATGAAATAGCAACCCCAACTGTGGGATAGCCACAGAGAAAAAAAGAGAGAGAGAGAACTTTCCAGCAAAAGGCTCTAACCAAAGGTACAGCCTGGCCCTGGCCACTCAGAGAACAAAGGATTGAGTGAATAACAAAGGAGAGCTGGCTGGCTGCGGGATGGCCCCTCGCCCGCCAGAGGCAGAGAGGCAGGCGTGTGACAGCCGTAGCCAGAAGGCGAGGGGCCATCTCAGCCGCAGAGGTGGCATCCTCCACCAAACTGTGAGCAGGCTCCCAGTTGCTAACCATGTCTTCCTGGGATCCTGGACGGTTGACATCTGCCCGGAGGGTCACAGCCTGAGATCAGCTTCCTAGACAAGACATAGGCACACCTGAGATGGTGCCCTCCCAGTGCACCCGGGAAACCAAGCAGCCAAACCAGGGAGTGGTTAAGATGCACGGTCCACCTGGGACTGTGCGCTCGCCAAGCACCTGGCTGGCTGAGGTGCTCAGACCTGGGAAGGGCACAAAACTCACGCCCAGCCAAGTCTGTGCCCTTGTGCAGTACCCAAGAACCTGAACCTGAGCAGCTCAGCTCTGTGAGGTGCACGAAACACAGGGTCTGCTTTGGACAGTTCCCCTGCAGAGCAACTTGGAGCCTAAGCAGTGTAGACCGGGAAAGCACATGCCGTGGTGAGCTGGGGCTAACCCAGTGTGGTCCATACACTGCGAGCACTCCCCACACACGCCAGTGATGTTTGTTTGCTGTGTTCCTCCCTCCCCTCAACACAACTGAACAAATGAGCCTAAATAAGTGACCACGCTGCCCCCTTGTGTGAGGTCAGAAATTAGACACTGAAGAGACTTGCAAACAAAGGAAGCCAAAATAAACAAAGAAGAGGGAACCACTCTGGAACTGACAGGAGCAACAAATTAAAACCCTGTAGTTAGCATTGACTAAGTATTGGAAGGGGCCTATAGACCTTGAGAAGAAGTATAAGCTGGAACAAGGAACTATCTGAAACTGAACTGACCCCACATTGCCCTCAACAGCTCCAGAGAAATTCCAAGATATATTTTTACTATTATCATTTTTATAATAATAACACCCATAATTTATTGAATTTCTGCACTTGACATATTTTATATATTTTGGAATCCACAAAAATACCCTTACATTTTTGAATTGCTCTTATTTTTAAGTTCTTCATTACACCTTTAATTTTCATTTTTGCAATCTACTATTACCTTACCAAAACAAGACCCTATTTTTAACGCAAATTTCATATATATATATCTTTTATAATATTTGTGATTGATTTTGTTTCATGTTTTTAATATTGTATTTTTGAGAGTCTAAATTCTACTCTAGATTTTTCATCTTTGATTTTTTGTATTTGTTATCAATTTTGTACCTTTAAGAATCTAATATTCAGTGTCCATTTCACTTAGGGGTGTGATTACTGGTTTGATTGCTCTCTCCTCTTTTGACTCTCCCCTTTCTCCCCCAGGTCACCTCTATCTCCTCCCTCCACCTTCTCTTCTCTACTTAACTCTGTGAATCTCTCTGGGTGTTCCAGGCTGTGGAGAACACCTAGGGAACTGATTACTGGCTAGATTGGGCTCTCCCACTTGGACTCCCTTTCTTCTCCTCCTGGTCACCTCTATCTCCCTCCTCCCTCTTCTCTTCTCTGTGTAATTCCGTGAACCTCTCTGGGTGCTCCAGATAGTGGAGAGCACATGGGCAAAGAATATTAGGAAAAGCAAAGAAAGGAATAAATGTAGAAAAAAATAATTAAAAAAATAAAATTTAAAAAATATAAAAGGAAAAATAAAGTAAAATTCCACAGAAGTGAAACAGCCCAATGTAGAGGCACAGGTTTATAACAACAATAAAAACTGTTACTGAGGAAAACAAAACCAAAAACAACTTCAAAAGTTTAATTAGATTTCGTAGTGCCAATAAAATAGACAACTACAACACAGGGTGAAAACAAAAGGGAAAAAATGAAAAAATATCCAAAAGAGTCTACAGAGCAAGTGAAAACACAAGAATAATGTTTTTCTTGAATCAATGCTCAGAGTCCTTTCCCTCACTGGGAATCACAATCCACCTCACCTCCCTAGGATGCCCTCCAAAACTGCTGATCTCTGGACCTGTTGTGGGGCCAGCTCAGATTCTACTCTGGCCCTACTGTTTGTTCTTGTGTGTTCTTGTGTGAATCTGTGTGTTCTTGCCTCCAATGTCCACAGCTATCAGAACCAGTGAGTTTTGTTTTGTGGGAGCTCTCAATGTTGTTTATATATTCCATAGACATAGAGTCTGCCTAGCTGATTGTGTGGATTTAATCTGCAGCTTGTACAGCTTACTGGAAGGTTTTAGGTCTTCTTGCTTAGACACACTGCCCCCGGCTTTCCATTATGCTTTTATTTTCACCTCTGCATGTGGAAACCAGTATTGCCCAATATGCTCCAGTATTCTTTCCTGGAGAAAACCCCTGACAGAGAAGCCTGACAGGCCACAGCCTACAGGGCCGCAAAGAGTTGGGCACGGCCAAAGTGACCCTGTGTGCATAGACGCAAGATTTTTTTGCCTGGGGCACCTCTGCCCCAGGGACAGTTAAGTGTGAAGGTGGTGCAGCTGCTTGGCTTGCGGGGACCGTGTCAGCACAAAGTGTGCAGGTACACAAACTGCCTCCACCCCAAGAGTTACGGACCTCAATTCATTTCAGTCGCTCAGTCATGTCTGACTATTTGTGACCCCATGGACAGCAGCATGCCAGGCTTCCCTGTCTATCACCAACTCCTGGAGCTTACTTAAACTCATGTCCATCAAGTCAATGATGCCATCCAACCATCTCATCCTCTTTCATTGCCTTCTCCTCCCGCCTTCAATCTTTTCCAGCATCAGGGACTTTTCCAATGAATTAGTTCTTCGCATTAGGTGGCCAAGTACTGGAGATTCAGCTTCAGCATCAGTCCTTCCAGTGAATATTCAGGACTGATTTCCTTGAGGATTGGCTGGTTTGATCTCCTAGCAGGCCAAGGGACTCTCAAGAGTCTTCTCCAACACCACAGTTCAAAAACATTAATTCTTCGGCGCTAAGCTTTCCTTACGGTCCAACTCTCACATCCATACATGACTACTGGAAAAACCACAGCTTTGACTAGACAGACATTTGCTGGCAAAATAACGTCTCTGCTTTTTAATACACTCTCTGGGTTGGTCGTAACTTTTCTTCCAAGGAGCAAGCCTCTTTTAATTTCATGGGTGCAATCACCATCTGCAGTGATTTTGAAGCCCAAAAAACTGAAGTCTCTCACTGTTTCCATTGCTTCTCCATGTATTTGCCAAGAAGTAATGGGACCAGATGCCGCAATCTTTGTTTTCTGAATGTTGAGTTTTAAGCCACCTTTTTCAACTCTCCTCTTTCACTTTCATCAAGAGGCTCTTTAGTTCTTCTTCAGTTTCTGCCATAAGGGTGGGGGCGTCTACATATCTGATATTATTCACATTTCTCCCAGCAATCTTGATTGCAGCTTGTGCTTCATCCAGCCCAGCATTTTGTGTGATGTACACTGCATATAAGTTAAACAAGCAGGGTGACAATATACAGTCTTGATATACTGCTTTCCCTATTTGGAAACAGTCTGTTGTTCCATGTCCAGTTCCAACTGTTGCTTCTTGGCTGGCATACAGATTTCTAAGGGGACAGATCAGATGGACTGGTATTCCCATCTCTTGAAGAATTTTCCACAATTTGCTGTGACCACAGAGTCAAAGACTTTAGTGTAGTCAATAAAGCAGAAGTAGATGTTTTTCTGGAACTCTCTTGCTATTTAATTTCATACTGTTCATGGGGTTCTCAAGGCAAGAAAACTGAAGTGGTTTTCCATTCCCTTCTCCAGAATTCCCTTCTCCTTTCTCTAACAGAAGCAGAAGATATTAAGAAGAAGTGGCAAAAATACAGCGAAGACCTGTACAGAAAAGAGCTTCACGACCCAGATAATCATGATGGTGTGATCACTCACCTAGAGGCAGATATCCTGGAATGTGAAGTCAACTGGGCCTTAGGAAGCATCACAACAAACAAAGCTAGTGGAGGTGATGGAATTCCAGTTGAGCTATTTCAAATCCTGAAAGATGATGCTGGGAAAGTGCCGCATTCAATATGCCAGCAAATTTGGAAAACTCAGCAGTGGCCACAGGGCTGGAAAAGGTCAATTTTCATTCCAATCCCAAAGAAAGGCAATGCCAATGAATGCTCAAACTGCCACACAATTGCTCTCAACTCACACGCTAGTAAAGTAATGCTCAAAATTCTGCCAGCCAGGCTTCAGCATTACGTGAACCATGAACTTCCAGATGTTCAAGCTGGTTTTAGGAAAGGCAGAAGAACCAGAGATTAAATTGCCAACATCCACTGAATCATGAAAAAAGCAAGAGAGTTCCAGAAAAAACATCTATTTCTGCTTTACTGACTACACCAAAGCCTTTGACTGTGTGGATCACAATAAACTGTGGAAAATTCTGAAAGAGATGGGAATACCAGACCACCTGTCCTGCCTCTTGAGAAACCGACATGCAGGTCAGGAAGCAACAGTTAGAACTGGACATGGAACAACAGACTGATTCCAAATAGGAAAAGGAGTACGTCAAGCCTGTATATTGTCACCCTACTTATTTAAATTCTATGCAGAGTACATCATGAGAAACGCTGGGCTGGAAGAAGCACAAGCTGGAATCAAGACTGCCAGGAGAAATATCAATAACCTCAGATATGCAGATGACACCACCCTTATGGCAGAAAGTGAAGAGGACCTAAAAAGCCTCTTGATGAAAGTGAAAGAGGAGAGTGAGAATGTTGGCTTAAAGCTCAACATTCAGAAAACTAAGATCATGGCATCTGGTCCCATCACTTCATGGCAGATAGATGGGGAAACAGTGGAAACAGTGGCAGACTTTATTTTTGGGGGCTCCAAAATCACTGCAGATGGTGACTGCAGCCATGAAATTAAAAGACTTTTACTCCTTGGAAGAAAAGTTATGACTAACCTAGATAGCATATTGAAAAGCAGAGATATTACTTTGCCAACAAAGGTCCATCTAGTCAAGGCTATGGTTTTTCCAGTGGTCATGTATGGATGTGAGAGTTGGACTGTGAAGAAAGCTGAGCGCTGAAGAATTAATGCTTTTGAACTGTGGTGTTGGAGAAGGTCTTGAGTGTCCCTTGGACTGCAAGGATATCCAACCAGTCCATCCTAAAGGAGATCAGTTCTGGGTGTTCATTTGAAGGACTGATGCTGAAGCTGAAACTCCAGTACTTTGGCCACCTCATGTGAAGAGTTGACTCATTGGAAAAGACCCTTATGCTTGAAAGGATTGGGGGCAGGAGGAGAAGGGGACGACAGAGGATGAGATGGCTGGATGGCATCACTGCCTCAAAGGACATGAGTCTGAGTGAACTCTGGCAGTTGGTGATGGACAGGGAGGCCTGGCGTGCTGTGACTCTTGGTGTTGCAAAGAGTCGGACACGACTGAGTGACTGAACTAAACTGAACTGAACTTGCTTTTTCAATGATCCAACAGATGTTGGCAATTTGATCTCTGGTTCCTCTGCCTGTTCTAAATGTAGCTTGAACCTCTGGAAGTTCACATTTCACATACTCTTGAAGCCTCAGTTGGAGAATTTTGAGCATTACTTTGCTAGCGTGCGAGACAACTGCAGTTGTGGGGTAGTCTGAGCATCCTTTAGCATTGCCTTTCTTTGGGATTCGAATGAAAACTGACCGTTTCCAGTCCAGTGGTCATGGTACAGTTTTCCAGATTTCTTTGGAGATTTCCAAATTTGCTGCCATACTGAGTGCAGCACTTTCACAGTATCATCTTTTAGGATTAGAAATAGCTCAACTGGAGTTCTATCACTTCCACTAGCTTTGTTCTTAGTGATGCTTCCTAAGGCCCATTTGACTTCACATGCCAGGATGTCTGGCTCTAGGTGAGTGATCATACCCTCATGGTTATCTGGGTCATGAAGACCTTTTTTGTATAGTTCTTCAGTGTATTCTTGCCACCTCTTCTTAATATCTTCTGCTTCTGTTAGATCCATATTACTTCTGTTCTTTATTGTGCCCATCTTTTCCTGAAATGTTCCCTTGGTATCTCTAATTTTCTTGAAGTGATCTCTAGGCATTCCCATTCCATTGTTTTCTTCTATGTCTTAGCATTGATCGATGAAGAAAGGTTTTTATATCTCCTTGTTATTATTTGGAACTCTGCATTCAAATGGGTACTATAGATTTCCATTTCACCTTTGCCTTTAGCTTCTCTTCTTTTCTCAGCTATTTGTAAGGCCTCCACAGACAACCATTTTGCCTTTTTGCATTTCGTTTTCTTGGGGATGGTCTTGATCACTGCCTCCTGTACAATGTCACAAACCTCTGCCCATAGATGTCAGGCACTCTGTCTCTCAGAACTAATGCCTTGAATCTATTTGTCACTGCCACTGTATTATCATAAGGGATTTGATTTTGGTCATACCTGAATGGTCTAGTAGTTTCCCCTACTTTCTTCAATTGAAGTCTAAATTTGGCAATTAGGAGTTCATGATCTGAGCCACAGTCAGCTCCCAGTCTTATTTTTGCTGACTGTATAGTGCTTCTCCATCACTGGCTACAGTGAATATAATCAATCTGATTTTAGTATTGACCATCTGGTGATGTCCATGTGTAGAGTCTTCTCCTGTGTTGTTGGAAGAGGGTGTTTGCTATGTGACCAGTGGGTTCTCTTTGAAAAACTCTGTTATCCTTTGCCCTGCTTCATTTTGTGCTCCAAAGCCAAATTTCCCTGTTACTCCAGTATCTCTTGACTTCCTACTTTTGCATTCCAGTCCCATATAATGTAAAGGAATCTTTTTGGGGGTGTTAGTTCTAGAAGGTCTTGTAGGTCTTCATAGAGCTGTTCAACTTCAGCTTCTTCAGCATTACTGGTTGGGGCATGGTTATGTCATTACTGGTCATGGCCCTATCTGAGTCTTTTTGTGAGCTTCTTGTATCTGACGATCAGAAAATCTCTTTGGCCAGTCTTTCTCTGTAGCTCTGCCCATTTAAGCAGTTAGAGGGCTCCCTTGCCTGGGGTCCTTCTTGTTGTTTCACACATCAGGCACTTAAAGGGTCCCCCTGGATGGGCTCGTACTCTATAGATCAGCACATTAGGCATGTAAAAGGGGACCCTGGGTGGGGTCCTACTCTGCAGTTCAGTGCATCAGGCGTTTGAGGGGTGAGCTTCTCTATTATTCATCTCTGGATGCTGGCGGGTGGGGAGAGAAAGGCTATGGTTACCTGTGACTCAGCAGTATCACCTTGCTTCCGTGGCTGCTCGACTTTCTCCACAGGCATTTCCCACCACAGACTCCTCCCTCACATCCCCTCTATCCATCTCTCCACAGTCAACAGCAGCCCTCGCCCTGGGGTTGTTCCACAATCCCTAAGTTCCAGCTTGCAGCCGCTGTGCCTTCCAGGGGACCTGTGTCCCTGTCCGGGCTATCTATGGTGGCAGCAAAGACTGTCTGATTCTCATTGCATTTAGGCTGCCACACAGATCAGCTGTTTCACTCCCAGCCTTAAATGTTTCTCCTCTGTATCAGACAATTGCCCCGATGTGGGTATCGGACCCCTTCTTCAGTTCTCCCACCCACTGAGTTCAGTTCTAGTCCTACAAATACTCCTGTTTTTCCCACTAGTTCGTTCTTCCTCCTGAGTTTTGTGAGGTTCCATATATTCTTTCCCACTGATCAGGTACTCCTGTCAGCTCTCAGCTGGTGTTCTGCATGCACTTCTGGGTCTCAAGGTGTATTTCTGATGTATCCATGGTGAGACATGTACTCCATATCTACCTATTCCTCCACCATCTTGTTCTCCCGCAGTTTTTTGTTTCTTGATAGTCTCTCCAGACTAGACTGTAACCTGCATGGAGACCAGAAATGGTGTCCAACAAAAAATGTTCCTTGAATTACCAAATAGATAAAACTATTATAGAAAAATATAAGAAAATAGCCTTGTGAGCTAAGAGTAGGGAAGTACTTCCTAAACATTGTTTTAAGCCCATAACAGATTAATATCAAGAATATACAAATATTTTTAATATCCTATTATCATCAAGAAACTAAGGGCAATTGCAATTTATAGAAATAGGCAAAAGACACGAATAGGCTAGTTATAGAAGATAAAAACCCCAAAAGTTGCAGGATACAGTAGGAATGGAGATGGTTGCAGCCATAGCAGGGAGCATCCTGGCATGACTGAATCCAGTGAAGCCTGCACATCCCTGAACTCCAGAATTTATGCCCTGGGAAACTGTGACAAGTCCCCTCAGTGGGGTGTATGAGCGTGCCCTCACGGTGTCATCTGTGGAGGCAGGAGTAAATACCCTAGATCCTTGCATGAGACGTTCTTTGGGCTTTCCTCCCACATGTCTGACCAGAGTGTCCACACTTACTCTCTGCATTCTCATGTGATTCTGGATCTCCTTGATACAGTTTGTCCCCAGGAATGATGGTGGAAACACATCAAGATCTGCTAAACTTTCAACTGAAACTGTAACAACTTCTGCTCATGTCTCCCCCTTTGCAGCACCCACAGGAAGACTGGGACAGAGAGCTCATTTGGTCATCTATAAGCAACTGCGAGGCTTTATTTTCCACTTGGTTTTCATACAGGATCCCTAGCCCAGCTCTGCCCTGCTTTTTACTTAGGCTGGCCCGCTCTCCTCCCTTCCTGTTGATTTTATTGATTAATTTTTGCATATGTTGGGTCCTCTTCCTTCCTTCCTTCCTTCCTTCCAGGCTTTCTCTACTTGTAAGAAGTGGGGGCTAAATTCTCATTGCTGTGCACAGGCTTCTCACAGTGGTCACTTTGCTAATTGCAGAACATGGGCTCTAGAGCACAGGCTCAGTAGGTATGGGGCATGGGCTCAGTTGCTCCGTGGCATGTTGGATCTTCCCAGACCAGGCATCAAAGCAATGTCCCTTGTATTGGCAGGTGTATTCCGGACCACTGAACCCCCAGGGAAGTCCTACACATGTTTTATCTTGCTCTGTCCTGAACTGTAACCACTCCTCTAACCTCTGCTTTCTCCTGGATTAAAAATATATGTGTATATGTGTGTGTGTGTGGGCTCAATCGTGTCTGACTCTTTGTGACCCAGGGAGTGGAACCCGCCAGGCTCCCTGTCCATGGGATTTTCCAGGCAAGAATACTGGAGTGAGTTCCCATTTCCTTCTCCAGGAGATCTTCCCCACAAGGGGTTGAACCTGTGTCTGTTGTGTCTCCCGCCTTGGCAGTCTGATCCTTTACCACTAGCAGCACCTTTCTTTTGAAAGTCTGGAAGAAAGTGTGTGGCTTTATAAGCTGGACCACCTGAATCATTTCCCCTACAAGGAGTTCACTGACACCACTCATTCATGCCTGCAGCGTGTCCCTTACGACTCTTTTCACATAGGTCCAGCTTAGCATCAGCAGCCTTTGACACATCCCCCTTGCATGTGTTTCAACCTAAATACCAGCTTTATTACTGGTGAAACTGACTGGGAAGAACGTAGCTTGGGCAGCTGTTGTTGTTTAGTCACCCATGCGTGTCTGCCTCTTTGCAACCCCATGGACTGCAGCTTGCCAGGCCTCTCTTTCCCTCACCATCCCCCAGAGTTTGCCCAAGTGCGTGTTCATTGCATCTCTGATGCCATCGAACCATCTCATCCTCTGACATCCTCTTCTCCTTCTGCCCTCAAACTTTCCATGCACCAGAGACTCTGCCAGTTGTTAACAATTTTTTCAATACTTTGGTTAATGATTCAGTGGAATTCATGTATATAATTCTTTCATTAATGGTTATTTCCTTAAAGTATTAATATGTTCCAAAAGTTAGAAATATTTACCTAAATGTTTATTTCTCTATTTCTTTTTAAAGACTCTGGAACACAGGGAATTCCCTGGTGGTCCAGTGGTCAGGACTCCAGGCTTTCACTGCAGGAGGCATGGCTTTGGTCCCATGTCAGGGAAAGATCCTACAAGCTGTGAGATGCAGCAAAACAAAACAAAAGACAGAAAGGAAACAGACTCTCTAAAAACAGACTCTTGATCACAATTTCTCTCAGAAAATATGCCTGCTACCCGATTTCTGGTTTCCGAACATCATTGCCACAATTGGCTTGGTTTCCTACTAAAATTAAAACCTTAGTTTGCATGAGGAGAGAAAAAAACCACAGCACACTAAAATAAGAATTTTGTGGCTGACTGGACATATATCAAGTCAGTGAAGAAAAGTGCTTGGACAATTATTTGAGTGATTGGGCATGGCCAGTTAATTCTCTCTTAATATATCTTTTATCCTACAATCTTGCTAAATTCAGTGATTAGTTCTTGTCAATATTTTGTAGATTCCATTTGATTTTCTGCATAGGCAATCATGTCTGCAGATAGTTTTACTTTTTCCTTTCCAATCGAGATGCCTTTTATCAATTGATTTCTCTCCTCATAATGGTTTGGATATTTCTCATTTTGGGCATACTCTTTTCCTTGGGTGCTGGGTGTATTTTTCCCTAGGTATATTCCACAACTTTTAAAAACTTAATGTTGTTTACTTAACTTAGAAACACTTTGATCCTGTTGAGTCTTGCCTTAAGGGTTGATCAGTGGGAGTTTGAGACAAGATCCCTCTGAGTACTCTATATGATGTCACCTGAATGAAGAGTTTCTGCTATGGATCCAGCGACTCTCTGCCCACGTGCAGGGTTCTGTCCTCCCTCTGCCGCCCTCTCCTCTCTGGTGCACTGCCTGCCAGCTCCAACAGCCTTTGCTCTGAGATTCCCCCTCAACACCCAGGGAGCCAGCTGAACATGGCCTGGGCAGTCTGTGTAGACAGAAAGCTGGGGCAGCTGCACAGCTCGTCTCTTCTGTGTCTCAGCTCCCAGAGATCACTGCTGATCCTCTCTGGCCTGATGCCCAGGTTTTTCACAGCCTGAGCTTCATATATTTTGGGCGCTTTTAAGAGGATCTTTGAAGCCAGTGGCAGGGCAGAGCCTTTCCTGTTCCTCCCTATCCGTGAACACAGTCTGCCGTGATAGAACCCGGAGAGCTCTGCCCCGGTGGGTTGGAGGGAGGCAGGTGCTGCTCCTGGGGATGATGGCAATGGTCCTGGGGTTGACGGTGATGGAGTCTCTCACCCGCCAGCACCCAGCAGCTCTAGTGGTGACAGTGATCTTTCCTTTCAAAATATAAGCCAGAGGCGGTCCTAAGATGGCAGAGGATTAGGACGGGGAGACCACTTTCTCTCCCACAAATTCATCAAAAGAACATTTAAACACTGAGTAAATTCCACAAAACAATTTCTGAATGCCGGCAGAGGACATCAGGCACTCAGAAAAGCAGCCCATTGTCTTCAAAAGGAGGTAGGAAAAAATATAAAAGACGAAAAGATAGACAAAAGAGGTAGGGACGGAGCTCCGTCTCAGGAAGGGAGTCTTGAAAAGAGAGAAGTTTCCAAACACCAGGAAATACTCTCACTGCCGAGTCTGTGGCGAGCCTTGGAACCACAGAGGGCAACATAACTGGGAGGAAAAGTAAATAAATAATTAAACCCCACAGATTACGTGCCCAACAGTAATTCCCCCAGCAGAGAAGCAGCATAGATGCCTGCACCCACCATTAGCAAGAGGGGGCTGGGCAGGGAGGCGCTGGCTGCATTGCTTAGAGCAAGGACCGGGCCTGAATGCCCTGAGGGCAATCTGAGGGAACTAACTTAGGCTAGCAAACCAGACTGTGGGATAGCTACCACACAAAAAGTCCTAACCTAAGACACTGTCAGGCCCGCTTACAGAACAAAGGACTGAGCAGAGCTAGCCGGCTACCGACCATCCCCCTCCGGTGACAAGCAGCCAGAGCCAGAAGGGGGCAATTGTGGCCCCAAAGAGGCATTATCTACCAAACTGCAAGCAGGCTTCTTTGCTAACTAAGACTTCTTGGGATTCTGGATGGTCAACATCCACCTGAGAAGGTGCGCAGGTTGTACACCCAGAAAACCGAGGGGCAGGGATGAGGGAGGAGATAAGTCTCAGCGATTGCACTCACCAAACACCTGATCACCTGAGCTGCTCAGACCTGGGAAGGGCACAAGACGCAGACCCAACAGAGTCTGCGCCTCTGAGGACTACCCTAGTACCTGAAGCTGAGCGGCTTAGACCTGGGAGGTTCATGCAGCCCAGGGATGGCCTCAGATGGTTCCCGGCACAGCAACCTAGAGCCCGAGCAGTGTGGGCAGGGAGGGCACACGCGCCATGAGTGGGGGCAGGCCCAGTGTGGCTGAGACACTGTGAGCACACACCAGTGTTATTTGTTTGCAGTGTTCCTCCTTCCCCACAGCGCGACTTAACAAGTGAGCCTAAAAGTGTCCACCACCGCCCCCTTGTGTCAGGATGGAAATTAGACACTGAAGAGAGTAGCAAACAGAAGAAGCTAAAACAGAGGGAACCGCCTTGGAAGTGACAGGTGCAATAGATTAAAACCCTGGAGTTAGTACCGACTACATAGGAAGGCGACTACAGATCTTGAGAAATATAAGCCAGACCAAGGAACTCTCCAAAAATGAACTGACCCCACACTGCCCACAACAACACCAGAGAAAGTCCTAGATATATTTTTACTACCATTCTTTATTTTTTTTTAATTTTAAAAATTTTAAGTCCTCTATTACTCTTAATTTTCATTTTTATAACCTACTATTACTTTGCCGAAAAAAAGAGAGACCCTATTTCTTAAAGCAAACTTCATATATATATATATATTTTATAATTTTTGTGACTTTGTTTTTTTTCTCTTTCCTTTAATATTGTATTTTTGAAAATCCAAACTCTACTCTATTCTTGGTATTTGTTATCAATTTTGTACCTTTAAGAAATGAATCTTCAGTACCCATTTTTACTTGGGAGCGAGCTTACTGGCTTGACTGCTCTCTCTGCCTTTGGACTCTCCTTTTTCTCTACCAGGTCGCCTCTATCTCCTCCCTCCCCCTTCTTTTCTCTACCGAACTCTGTGAATCACTTTGTGTGTTCCAGACGGTGGAGAACACTTAGGGAACTGATTACTGGCTGGATCTGTCTCTCTCCTTTTGATTCCCCCCTTTATCCTCCTGGCCACCTCTGTCTCCTTCCTCCCTAATCTCTTCTCGGTCTAACTCTGTGAACATCTCTGAGCAGTCCAGACTGTGGAGCGCACATAAGGAAGTGATTACTGGCTAGCTGGCTCTCTCCTCTTTTGATTCCACCTCATCTCATTCGGGTCACCTCTAACTCCCTCCTCCCTCTTCTCGTCTCCATGTAACTCTGTGAACCTCTCTGGGTGTCCCTCACTGTGGAGAAACTTCATCTTTAACCTAGATGTTTCATCAATGGTGCTGTTTAGATTGAGAAGTCTTGAGGCTATTGTAAAAATAAGACTGAAAACCAGAAGCAGGAGGCTTAAGTCCAAATCCTGAGGACAGCAGAGAACTCCGACTCAAGGGAACATTAATCAACAGGAGCTCATCAAACACCTCCACACCTACACTGAAACCAAGCACCACCTAAGGGCCAACAAGTTCCAGAGCAAGACATACCATGCAAATTCTCCAGCAACACAGGAACACAGCCCTGAGCTTCAATATACAGGCTGCCCAAAGTCACTCCAAACCCACTGACATCACATAACTCATTACTGGACACTTCATTGAACTCCAGAGAGAAGAAATGAAGCTCCACCCACCAGAACACCGACACAAACTTCCCTTGACAAGCAACCCATACAACCCCACCCACAGCAAGGAAACTCCACTATAAAGAGAATTCCACTAACTGCCAGAATACAGAAAGGCCATCCCAAACACAGCAATATAAACAAGATGAAGAGACAGAGGAATTTACCCAGCAGGTAAAGGAACAGGATAAATGCCCACCAAACCAAACAAAAGAGGAAGAGATAGGGAATCTACCTGATAAATAATTCCAAATAATGATAGTGAAAATGATCCAAAATCTTGAAATCAAATGGAATCACAGATAAATAGCCTGGATACAAGGACTGAGAAGATGCAAGAAAGATTTAACAAGGATCTAGAAGAAATAAAAAAGAGTCAATATATAATGAATAATGCAATAAATGAGATAAAAAACACTCTGAAGGGAACAAATAGTAGAATAATGGAGGCAGAAGATAGGATTAGTGAAGTAGAAGATAGAATAGTAGAAATAAATGAATCAGAGAGAAAAAAACGAATTAAAAGAAATGAGGACAATCTCAGAGACATCAGGGACAATGTTCAATGCCCCATCATTTGAATCATAGGAGTCCCAGAGGAAACAGACAAAAAGAAAGACCATGAGAAAATAGTTGAGGAGATAATAGTTGAAAACTTCCCTAAAATGGGGAAGGAAATAATCACCCAAGTCCAAGAAAACCAGAGAGCCACAAACAGGATAAACCCAAGGTTAAATACCCCAAAAAACATATTAATCAAATTAACAAAGATCAAACACAAAGAAAAAATATTAAAAGCAGCAAGAGGAAAAAAACAAATAACACACAAGGGGATTCCCATAAGGATAACAGCTAATCTTTCAATAGAAACTCTTCAGGCAAGGAGGGAATGGCAGGACATATTTAAAGTGATGAAAGAAAATAACCTACAGCCAAGATTACTGTAACCCGGCAAGGATCTCGTTCAAATATGGAGAAATCAAAGCTTTACAGACAAGTGAAAGCTGAGAGAATTCAGCACCACCAATCCACCTCTCCAACAAATGCTAAAGGATCTTCTCTAGACAGGAAACACAAAAAGGGTATATAAACTCGAACCCAAATCAATAAAGTAAATGGCAATGGGATCATCAGTTCAGTTCAGTCCAGTTCAGTCGCTCAGTCGTGTCCGACTCCTTGCGACCCCATGAATCACAGCACGCCAGGCCTCCCTGTCCATCACTAACTCCCGGAGTTCACTCAGACTCAAGTCCATCGAGTCAGTGATGCCATCCAGCCATCTCATCCTCTGTAGTCCCCTTCTCCTCCTGCCCCCAATCCCTCCAAGCATGAGTCTTTTCCAATGAGTCAACTCTTCACATGAGGTGGCCAAAGTACTGGAGTTTCAGCTTTAGCATCATTCCTTCCAAAGAAATATTTATCTTAAATGTAAATGGGATGAATGCCCCAACCAAAAGACAAAGACTGGCTCAATGGATACAAAAACAAGACCCCTATATATGTTGTCTACAAGAGACCCACCTCGAAACAAGGGGCACATACAGACTGAAAGTGAAGGGCTGGAAAAAGATATTCCACACAAATAGAGACCAAAAGAAAGCAGGAGTAGCAATACTCACATCAGATAAAATAGACTTTGAAATAAAGGCGTGAAAAGAGACAAAGAAGGACACTACATAATGACCAAAGGATCAATTCAAGAAGATATAACAATTATAAATATATATGCACCCAACATAGGAGCACTGCAATATGTAAGACAAATACTAACAAGTATGAAAGGGGAAATTAACAATAACACAGTAATAGTGGGAGGCTTAAATACCTCACTCACATCTATAGATAGATCAACTAAACAGAAAATTAACAAGGAAACACAAACTTTAAATGATAAAATAGACCAGTTAGACCTAATTGATATCTATAGGACATTTCACCCCAAAATAATGAATTTCAACTTTTTCTCAAGTGCACACGGAATCTTCTCCAGGATAGATCACATCCTGGGCCATAAATCTAGCTTTGGGGGGAGAGGAGCCAAGATGGCAGAGGAGTAGGACGGGGAGAACACCTTCTCCCCCACAAATTCATCAAAAGAGCATTTAAACATCGAGTAAATTCCACAAAACAACTACTGAATGCTGGCAGAGGACATCAGGCACCCAGAAAAGTAACCCAACTCTTCGAAAGGAGGTAGGGAAAAAATATAAAAGACAAAAAAAGAGACAAAAGAGGGAGGGACGGAGCTCCGTCCCGGGAAGGGAGTCTTAAAAAGAGAGAAGTTTCCAAACACCAGGAAACCTTCTCACTGCCGAATCTGTGCCGAGCTTTGGAAGCACAGAGGGCAACATAACAGGGAGAAAAAATAAACAATTAAAACTCGCAGATTGCGAGCCCTAAGGTAACTCCCCCAGCGGAGAAGCAGAGCAGACGCCAGCAGAAGCAGGCCTGCACACGCCATTAGCAAGCGGGGGCTGAGCAGGGAGGGGCGGCGCGGGCCGCATCGCTGAGAGTAAGAATCTGGCCTGAATACCCTGAGCACTATCTGAGCGAAATAATTTGGGCTAGCAAACCAGACTGTGGGATATCTACCACGTGAAAAGCCAGCCCCAACCTAAGACACCGCCAGGCCCGCGCACGGAACAAAGGACTGAACAGAGATAGCCGGCTGCAGACCTTCCCCCTCCGGTGACAGGCAGCCAGAGCCGGAAGGGGGCAATCGCAGCCCCAGAGAGACATTATCTATAAAACTGTAAGCAGGCTTCTTTGCTAACTAAAACTTCTTGGGGGTCTGGACGGTCAACATTTGCCTGAGAAGGTGTGCCAGTTTTACACCCAGATAACTGAGTGGTGGGGAGGTGATAAGTCGCAGCATTGGCGCTCACTAAACACCTCATCACCTGAGCTGCTCGGACCTGGGAAGAGCACAAAACGCAGGCCCAACTGAGTCTGCGCCTATGAGGACTACCCGAGTGCCTGAACCTGAGCGGCTTGGACCTGGGAGGTGCACGCAGCCCAGGGCCGGCCTCGGATTGTTCCCAGCGGAACAACCTAGAGCCTGAGCAGTGTGGGCAGGGAGGCTACACGCGCCGTGAGCGGGGGCAGACCCAGTGTGGCTGAGGCACTGCGAGCGTACGCCAGTGTTATTTGTTTGCAGCATCCCTTCCTCCCAACAGCGCGACTGAACAAGTGAGCCTAAAAAAAAAAAAAAGTTTCCCCCACCGTCCCCTTTGTGTCAGGGCGGTAACCAGACACTGAAGAGACGAGCAAACAGAAGAAGCTATAACAGGGAAACGCCTTGGAAGCTACAGGCAATAGATTAAAACCCCGTGGTTACTACGGACTACACAGGAAGGGGCCTATAGGTCTTGAGAAATATAAGTCAGACCAAGGAACTAGCCAAAAATGAACTGAACCCACAGTACTCACAACAAAACCAGAAAAAGTCCTAGATATATTTTTACTATTTTTACGATCATTCTTTCTTTCTTTCTTTCTTTTTTTAATTTTTAGGAAAAAAAATTTTTTTTAAGTCCTCTATTGTTCCTTTAATTTTCACTTTTATAACCTATTACTTTGCAAAAAAAAAAAAAAAAAAAAAGACCCTATTTTTTTTCTTCTTCAGAAAACTTCATATATATATATTTTATAATTTTTTGACCTTGTTTTTTTGTTTTTTGATTTTTTTTTCTTCTTTTCTTCTTTTCTTCTTTTCTTTAACATTGTATTTTTGAAATTCCAAACTCTACTCTAGTTTTTTAATTTTAGCTTTTTGGTATATGTTATCAATCTTGTACCTATAGTTTTTTTTATAATTGCTGTGACTTTTTTTTTTATTCTGTTTCTTTCTCTTCTTCTTTTATATAACACTGTATATCTGAAATTCCCAACTCTACTCTAGATTTTTAATTTATGCTTTTTGGTATTTGATATTAATTTTGTACCTGTGTTTTCTTTATAATTTTTGTGACATTGTTTGTTTTTGTTTGTTTGATTGTTTTCTCTCTTTATGTCTCTTCTTCCTTTTTTTTAACATTGTATTTTTGAAATTCCAAACTCTACTCCAGATTTTTAATTTTTGCTTTTTGGTATTAGATATCAATTTCGTACCTGTATTTTCTTTATAATTTTCGCGACCTTGTTTGTTTTTCTTTGTTCGTTTTTTCTCTCTTTCTTTTCCTTCTTCTTTTCTTTAACATCGTATTTTTGAAATTCCAAACTCTACTCTAGATTTTTAGTTTTTGCTTTTATGTATTTGTTACCAATTTTGTACCTTTAAGAACCCAATCCTCAGGTTGGGGATTGGGTCCATTTTTCACTAGGGAGCGAGATTACTGGCTTGACTGCTCTCCCTCCCTTTGGACTCTCCTTTTTCTCCACCAGGTCACCTGTGTCTCCTCCCTAACCCCTCTCTACTCTACCCAACTCTGTGAGTTTCTGTGTGTTCCAGACGGTGGAGAACACTTAGGGAACTGATTACTGGCTGGATCTGTCTCCCTCCTTTTCATTCCCCCCTTTTATCCTTCTGGCCACCTCTGTCTCCTTCTTCCTTCCTCTCTTCTCTGTATAACTCCATGAACATCTCTGAGTGGTCCAGTTGTGGAGTGCACATAAGGAAGTGACTACTGGCTACCCCACTCTCTCCACTATTGATTCCACCTCATCTCAATTGGGTCACCTCTAACTCCCCCCCCCCCCCGCCTTCTCTTCTCCATGTAACGCTATGAACCTCTCTGAGTGACCCTCACAGTAGAGAAACTTTTCATCTTTAACGTAGATGTTTTATCAATGGTGCTGTATAGAAGGAGAAGTTTTGAAACTACTGTAAAAATAAGACCAATAACTGGAAGCAGGAGGCTTAAGTCCAAACTCTGACTCCAGGGAACTCCTGACTCCAAGGAACATTAATAGACAGGAGCTCATCAAACGTCTCCATACCGACACTGAAACCAAGCACCACACAAGGGCCAACAAGTTCCAGGGCAAGACATACCAAGCAAATTCTCCAGCAACAAAGGAACACAGCCCTGAGCTTCAAGATACAAGCTGCCCAAAGTCACCCCAAAACCATAGACATCTCATAACTCATTACTGGACATTTCATTGCACTCCAGAGAGAAGAAATACAGCTCCACCCACCAGAACACCGACACAAGCTTCCCTAACCAGGAAACCTTGACAAGCCACCTGTACAAACCCACACACAGCGAAGAAAAGCCACAATAAAGAGAACTCCACAAACTGCCAGAATACAGAAAGGACACCCCAAACTCAGCAATTTAAACAAGATGAAGAGACAGAGGAATACCCAGCAGATAAAGGAACAGGATAAATGCCCACCAAACCAAACAAAAGAGGAAGAGATAGGGAATCTACCTGATAAAGAATTCCAAATAATGATAGTGAAATTGATCCAAAATCTTGAAACTAAAATGGAATCACAGATAAATAGCCTGGAGACAAGGATTGAGAAGATGCAAGAAAGGTTTAACAAGGACCTAGAAGAAATAAAAAAGAGTCAATATATAATGAATAATGCAATAAATGAAATTAAAAACACTCTGGAGGCAACAAATAGTAGAATAACAGAGGCAGAAGATAGAATTAGTGAATTAGAAGATAGAATGGTAGAAATAAATGAATCAGAGAGGATAAAAGAAAAACGAATTAAAAGAAATGAGGACAATCTCAGAGACCTCCAGGACAACATTAAATGCTACAACATTCGAATCATAGGGGTTCCAGAAGAAGAAGACAAAAAGAAAGACCATGAGAGAATACATGAGGAGATAATAGTTGAAAACTTCCCTAAAATGGGGAAGGAAATAATCACCCAAGTCCAAGAAACCCAGAGAGTCCCAAACAGGATAAACCCAAGGCAAAACACCCCAAGACACATATTAATCAAATTAACAAAGATCAAACACAAAAAACAAATATTAAAAGCAGCAAGGGAAAAACAACAAATAACACACAAGGGAATTCCCATAAGGATAACAGCTGATCTTTCAATAGAAACTCTTCAAGCCAGGAGGGAATGGCAAGACATACTTAAAATGATGAAAGAAAATAACCTACAGCCCAGATTATTGTACCCAGCAAGGATTTCATTCAAGTATGAAGGAGAAATCAAAAGCTTTTCAGACAAGCAAAAGCTGAGAGAATTCTGCACCACCAAACCAGCTCTCCAACAAATACTAAAGGATATTCTCTAGACAGGAAACACAAAAACGGTGTATAAATTTGAACCCAAAACAATAAAGTAAATGGCAACGGGATCATACTTATCAGTAATTACCTTAAATGTAAATGGGTTGAATGCCCCAACCAAAAGACAAAGACTGGCTGAATGGATACAAAAACAAGACCCCTACATATGTTGTCTACAAGAGACCCACCTCAAAACAGGGGACACATACAGACTGAAAGTGAAGGGCTGGAAAAAGATTTTCCATGCAAATAGGGACCAAAAGAAAGCAGGAGTAGCAATACTCATATCAGATAAAATAGACTTTAAAACAAAGGCTGTGAAAAGAGACAAAGAAGGTCACTAAATAATGATCAAAGGATCAATCCAAGAAGAAGATATAACAATTATAAATATATATGCACCCAACACAGGAGCACCACAATATGTAAGACAAATGCTAACAAGTATGAAAGGAGAAATTAACAATAACACAATAATAGTGGGAGACTTTAATTCCCCACTCACACCTATGGATAGATCAACTAAATAGAAAATTAACAAGGAAACACAAACTTTACATGATACAATAGACCAGTTAGACCTAATTGATATCTATAGGACATTTCATCCCAAAACAATGAATTTCACCTTTTTCTCAAGCACACATGGAACCTTCTCCAGGATAGATCACATCCTGGGCCATAAAGCTAGCCTTGGTAAATTCAAAAAAATAGAAATCATTCCAAGCATCTTTTCTGACCACAATGCAGTAAGATTAGATCTCAATTACAGGAGAAAAACTATTAAAAACTCCAACATATGGAGGCTGAACAACACGCTGCTGAATAACCAACAAATCATAGAAGAAATCAAAAAAGAAACCAAAATTTGCATAGAAACGAATGAAAATGAAAACACAACAACCCAAAACCTGTGGGACACGGTAAAAGCAGTCCTAAGGGGAAAGTTCATAGCAATACAGGCACACCTCAAGAAACAAGAAAAAAGTCAAACAAAGAACCTAACTCTACACCTAAAGCAACTAGAAAAGGAAGAAATGAAGAACCCCAGGATTAGTAGAAGGAAAGAAATCTTAAAAATTAGAGCAGAAATAAATGCGAAAGAAACAAAAGAGACCATAGCAAAAATCAACAAAACCAAAAGCTGGTTCTTTGAAAGGATAAATAAAATTGACAAACCATTAGCCAGACTCATCAAGAAACAAAGGGAGAAAAATCAAATCAATAAAATTAGAAATGAAAATGGAGAGATCACAACAGACAACACAGAAATACAAAGGATCATAAGAGACTACTATCAACAATTATATGCCAATAAAATGGACAACGTGGAAGAAATGGACAAATTCTTAGAAAAGTACAACTTTCCAAAACTGGACCAGGAAGAAATAGAAAATCTTAACAGACCCATCACAAGCATGGAAATTGAAACTGTAATCAAAAACCTTCCAGCAAACAAAAGCCAGGTCCAGACGGCTTCACAGCTGAATTCTACCAGAAATTTAGAGAAGAGCTAACACCTATCCTACTCAAACTCTTCCAGAAAATTGCAGAGGAAGGTAAACTTCCAAACTCATTCTATGAGGCCACCTTCACCCTAATACCAAAACCTGACAAAGATCCCACAAAAAAAGAAAACTACAGGCCAATATCACTGATGAACATAGATGCAAAAACCCTTAACAAAATTCTAGCAATCAGAATCCAACAACACATTAAAAAGATCATACACCATCACCAAATGGGCTTTATCCCAGGGACACAAGCATTCTTCAATATCCGCAAATCAATCAATGTAATACACCACATTAACAAATTGAAAAATAAAAGCCATATGATTATCTCAATAGATGCAGAGAAAGCCTTTGACAAAATTCAACACCCATTTATGATAAAAACTCTCCAGAAAGCAGGAATAGAAGGAACATACCTCAACATAATAAAAGCTATATATGACAAACCCACAGCAAACATTATCCTCAATGGTGAAAAATTGAAAGCATTTCCTCTAAAGTCAGGAAAAAGACAAGGGTGCCCACTTTCACCATTACTGTTCAACATAGTTTTGGAAGTTTTGGCCACAGCAATCAGAGCAGAAAAAGAAATAAAAGGAATACAAATTGGAAAACAAGAAGTAAAACTCTCACTATTTGCAGATGACATGATCCTCTACATAGAAAACCCTAAAGACTCCACCAGAAAAGTACTAGAACTAATCAATGACTATAGTAAAGTTGCAGGATATAAAATCAACACAAAGAAATCCCTTGCATTCCTATACACTAATAATGAGAAAACAGAAAGAGAAATTAAGGAAACAATTCCATTCACCATTGCAATGGAAAGAATAAAATACTTAGGAATATATCTACCTAAAGAAACTAAAGACCTATATATAGAAAACTATAAAACACTGGTGAAAGAAATCAAAGAGGACACCAATAGATGGAGGAATATACCATGTTCATGGATTGGAAGAATCAATATAGTGAAAATGAGTATACTACCCAAAGCAATTTATAGATTCAATGCAATCCCTATCAAGCTACCAACGGTATTCTTCACAGAGCTAGAACAAATAATTTCACAATTTGTATGGAAATACAAAAAACCTCGAATAGCCAAAGCGATCCTGAGAAAGAAGAATGGAACTGGAGGAATCAACCTACCTGACTTCAGGCTCTACTACAAAGCCACAGTTATCAAGACAGTATGGTACTGGCACAAAGACAGAAATATAGATCAATGGAACAAAATAGAAAGCCCAGAGATAAATCCATGCACATATGGACACCTTATCTTTGACAAAGGAGGCAAGAATATACAATGGATTAAAGACAATCTCTTTAACAAGTGGTGCTGGGAAAACTGGTCAACCACTTCTAAAGAATGAAACTAGAACACTTTCTAACACCATACACAAAAATAAACTCAAAATGGATTAAAGATCTAAACGTAAGACCAGAAACTATAAAACTCCTAGAGGAGAACATAGGCAAAACACTCTCTGACATACATCAGAGCAGGATCTTCTATGACCCACCTCCCAGAATATTGGAAATAAAAGCAAAAATAAACAAATGGGACCTAATTAACCTTAAAAGCTTCTGCACATCAAAGGAAACTATTAGCAAGGTGAAAAGACAGCCTTCAGAATGGGAGAAAATAATAGCAAATGAAGCAACTGACAAACAACCAGTCTCAAAAATATACAAGCAACTCCTACAGCTCAACTCCAGAAAAATAAACGACCCAATTAAAAAATGGGCCAAAGAACTAAATAGACATTTCTCCAAAGAAGACATACAGATGGCTAACAAACACATGAAAAGATGCTCAACATCACTCATTATCAGAGAAATGCAAATCAAAACCACTATGAGGTACCATCTCACACCAGTCAGAATGGCTGCGATCCAAAAGTCAACAAATAATAAATGCTGGAGAGGGTGTGGAGAAAAGGGAACCCTCTTACACTGTTGGTGGGAATGCAAACTAGTACAGCCACTATGGAGAACAGTGTGGAGATTCCTTAAAAAACTGGAAATAGAACTGCCTTATGATCCAGCAATCCCACTGCTGGGCATACACACTGAGGAAACCAGAAGGGAAAAACACACGTGTACCCCAATGTTCATCGCAGGACTGTTTATAATAGCCAGGACATGGAAGCAACCTAGATGTCCATCAGCAGATGAATGGATAAGAAAGCTGTGGTACATATACACAATGGAGTATTACTCAGCCATTAAAAAGAATACATTCGAATCAGTTCTAATGAGGTGGATGAAACTGGGGCCTATTATAGAGACTGAAGTAAGCCAGAAAGAAAAACACCAATACAGTATACTAACGCATATATATGGAATTTAGAAAGATGGTAACAATAACCCTGTGTACGAGACAACAAAAGAAACAGTGATGTATAGAACAGTCTTATGGACTCTGAGGGAGAGGGAGAGGGTGGGAAGATTTGGGAAAATAGCATTGAAACATGTAAAATATCATGTATGAAACGAGATGCCAGTCCAGGTTCGATGCACGATACTGGATGCTTGGGGCTAGTGCACTGGGACGACCCAGAGGGATGGTATGGGGAGGGAGGAGGGAGGAGGGTTCAGGATGGGGAACACATGTATACCTGTGGTGGATTCATTTTGATATTTGGCAAAACTAATACAATTATGTAAAGTTTAAAAATAAAATAAAATTTAAAAAAATCTAGCTTTGGTAAATTAAAAAAAATTGAAATCATTCCAAGCATCTTTTCTGACCACAATGCAGTAAGATTAGATCTCAATTACAGGAGAAAAACTATTAAAAAGGCAAAGATATGGAGCCTGAACAACACGCTACTGAATAACTAACAAATCAGAGAAGAAATCGAAAACAAAATCAAAATATGCATAGAAACGAATGAAAATGAAAACACAACAACCCAAAATCTGTATGACACTTTTTTATAAATTTTATTTTATTTTTAAACTTTACAATATTGTATTAGTTTTGCCAAATATCAAAATGAATCCGCCACAGGTATACCTGTGTTCCCTATCCTGAGCCCTCCTCCCTCCTCCCTCCCCATGCCCTCCCTCTGGGTCATCCCAGTGCACCAGCCCCAAGCATACAGCATCGTGCATCGAACCTGGACTGGCGACTCGTTTCATACATGATATTATACATGTTTCAATGCCATTCTCCCAAATCTCCCCACCCTCTCCCTCTCCCACAGAGTCCATAAGACTGATCTATACATCAGTGTCTCTTTTGCTGTCTCATACACAGGGTTATTGTTACCATCTTTCTAAATTCCATATATATGCGTTAGTATACTGTATTGGTGTTTTTCTTTCTGGCTTACTTCACTCTGTATAATAGGTTCCAGTTTCATCCATCTCATTAGAACTGATTCAAATATATTCTTTTTAATGGCTGAGTAATACTCCATTGTGTATATGTACCACAGCTTTCTTATCCATTCATCTGCTGATGGACATCTAGGCTGCTTCCATGTCCTGGCTACTATAAACAGTCCTGCGATGAACATTGGGGTACACGTGTCTCTTTCCCTTCTGGTTTCCTCAGTGTGTATGCCCAGCAGTGGGATTGCTGGATCATAAGGCAGTTCTATTTCCAGTTTTTTAAGGAATCTCCAAGGTTCATAGCAATAGAGACATACCTCAAGAAACAAGAAAAAAGTCAAATAAAGAACCTAACTCTACATCTAAAGCAACTAGAAAAGGAAGAAATGAAGAACCCCTGGGTTAGTACAAGGAAAGAAATCTTTAAAATTAGGGCAGAAATAAATGCAAAAGAAACAAAAGAGACCACAGAAAAAATCAACAAAGCCAAAAGCTGGTTCTTTGAGAGGATAATAAAATTGACAAACCATTAGCCAGACTCATCAAGAAACAAAGGGAGAAAAATCAAATCAATAAAATTAGAAATGAAAATGGAGAGATCACAACAGACAACACAGAAATACAAAGGATCATAAGAGACTACTACCAGCAATTATATGCCAATAAAATGGACAACTTGGAAGAAATGGAAAAATTCTTAGAAAAGTACAAGTTTCCAAGACTGAACCGGGAAGAAATAGAAAATCTTAACAGACCCATCACAAGCATGGAAATTGAAACTGTAATCAGAAATCTTCCAGCAAACAAAAGCCCAGGTCCAGACGGCTTCACAGCTGAATTCTACCAGAAATTTAGAGAAGAGCTAACACCTATCCTACTCAAACTCTTCCAGAAAATTGCAGAGGAAGGTAAACTTCCAAACTCATTCTATGAGGCCACCATCACCCTAATATCAAAACCTGACAAAGATGCCACCAAAAAAGAAAACTACAGGTCAATATCACTGATAAACATAGATGCAAAGATCCTTAACAAAATTCTAGCAATCAGAATCCAACAACACATTAAAAAGATCATACACCATCACCAAATGGGCTTTATCCCAGGGACACAAGCATTCTTCAATATCCGCAAATCAATCAATGTAATACACCACATTAACAAATCGGAAAATGAAAGACATATGATTATCTCAATAGATGCAGAGAAAGCCTTTGACAAGATTCAACATCCATGTATGATAAAAACTCTCTATAAAGCAGGAATAGAAGGAACATACCTCAACATAATAAAAGCTATATATGACAAACCCAGAGCAAACATTATCCTCAATGGTGAAAAATTGAAAGCATTTCCCTTAAAGTCAGGAACAAGACAAGGGTGCCAACTCTCACCACTACTATTCAACATAGTTTTGGAAGTTTTGGCCACAGCAGTCAGAGAAGAAAAAGAAATAAAAGGAATCCAGATTGGAAAAGAAGTAAAACTCTCACTGTTTGCACATGACATGATCCTCTACATAGAAAACCCTAAAGACTCCACCAGAAAAGTACTAGAGGTGATCAATGAATATAGTAAAGTTGTAGGATATAAAATCAACACACAGAAATCCCTTGCATTCCTATACACTAATAATGAGAAAATAGAGAAATTAAGGAAACAATTCCATTCACCATTGCAACGAAAAGAATACAATACTTAGGAATATATCTACCTAAAGAAACTAAAGACCTATATATAGAAAACTATAAAACACTGGTGAAAGTAATCAAAGAAGACACTAATAGATGGAGAAATATACCGTGTTCATGGATCAGAAGAATCAATATAGTGAAAATGAGTATACTACCCAAAGCAATCTATAGATTCAATGCAATCCCTATCAAGCTACCAATGGTATTTTTCACAGAGCTAGAAAAAATAATTTCACAATTTGTATGGAAATACAAAAAACCTTGAATAGCCAAAGCAATCTTGAGAAAGAAGAATGCAACTGGAGAAATCAACCTGGCTGACTTCAGGCTCTACTACAAAGCCACAGTCATCAAGACAGTATGGTACTGGCACACAGACAGAAATATAGATCAATGGAACAAAATAGAAAGCCCAGAGATAAATCCATGCACCTATGGACAACTTATCTTTGATAAAGGAGGCAAAAATATACAATGGGAAAAAGACAATCTCTTCAATAAGTGGTGCAGGGAAAACTGGTCAACCACTTGTAAAAGAATGAAACTAGAACATTTTCTAACACCATACACAAAAATAAACTCAAAATGGATTAAAGATCTAAATGTACGACCAGAAACTATAAAACTCCTAGAGAAGAACATAGGCAAAACACTCTCTGACATACGTCACAGCAGGATCCTCTATGACCCACCTCCCAGAATATTGGAAGTAAAAGCAAAAATAAACAAACAGGACCTAATTAAAATTAAAAGCTTCTGCACAACAAAGGAAACTATAAGCAAGGTGAAAAGACAGCCTTCAGAATGGGAGAAAATAATAGCAAATGAAGCAACTGACAAAGAATTAATATGAAGAATATACAAGCAACACCTGCAGTTCAATTCCAGAAAAATGACCCAATCAAAAAATGGGCCAAAGTACTAAACAGACATTTCTCCAAAGAAGACATACAGATGGCTAACAAACACATGAAAAGATGCTCAACATCACTCATTATAAGAGAAATGCAAATCAAAACCACAATGAGGTACCATTTCACACCAGTCAGAATGGCTGCTGTCCAAAAGTCTACAAGCAAGAAATGCTGGAGAGGGTGTGGAGAAAAGGGAACCCTCTTACACTGCTGGTGGGAATGCAAACTAGTACAACCACTATGGAGAACAGTGTGGAAATTCCTTTAAAAACTGGAAATAGAACTGGCTTATGACCCAGCAATCTCACTGCTGAGCATACACACCGAGGAAACCAGAATTGAAAGAGACATGTGTAACCCAATGTTCATCACAGCACTGTTTACAATAGCCAGGACATGGAAGCAACCTAGATGTCCATCAGCAGACGAATGGTTAAGAAAGCTGTGGTACCTATACACAATGGAGTATTACTCAGCCATTAAAAAGAATATATTTGAATCAGTTCTAATGAGGTGGATGAAACTGGAGCCTATTATACAGAGTGAAGTAAACCAGAAAGAAAAATACCAATACAGTATACTAACACATATGTATGGAATTTAGAAAGATTGTAATGATAACCCTGTATGCGAGGCAGCAAAAGAGACACAGATGTATAGAACAGTCTTTTGGACTCTGTGGGAGAGGGAGAGGGTGGGATGATATGGGAGAATGGCACTGAAACATGTATAATATCATATATGAAACGAATCACCAGTTCAAGTTCGATTCATGATACATGATGCTTGGGGCTGATGCACTGGGATGACCCAGAGGAATGGTATGGGGAGGGAGGTGGGAGGGGGGTGGTGCAGGATGGGGAACACACGTAAACCTGTGGCAGATTCATGTTGATGTATGGCAAAACCAATTCAATATTGTAAAGTAATTCGCCTCCAATTAAAATAAATAAATTTATATTAAAAATTAAATATTAAATATATATATATCAGATCAGATCAGATCAGTCACTCAGTCGTGTCTGACTCTTTGCGACCCCATGAATCACAGCACGCCAGGCCTCCTTGTCCATCACCAACTCCCGGAGTTCACTCAGACTCACGTCCATCGAGTCAGTGATGCCATCCAGCCATCTCATCCTCTGTCGTCCCCTTCTCCTCTTGCCCCCAATCCCTCCCAGCATCAGAGTCTTTTCCAATGAGTCAACTCTTCGCATGAGGTGGCCAAACTACTGGAGTTTCAGCTTTAGCATCATTCCTTCCAAAGAAATCCCAGGGCTGATCTTCAGAATGGACTGGTTGGATCTCCTTGCAGTCCAAGGGACTCTCAAGAGTCTTCTCCAACACCACGGTTCAAAAGCATCAATTCTTCAGCGCTCAGCCTTCTTCACAGTCCAACTCTCACAACCATACATGACCACAGGAAAAACCATAGCCTTGACTAGATGAACTTTTGTTGGCAAAGTAATGTCTCTGGTTTTGAATATGCTATCTAGGTTGGTCATAACTTTCCTTCCAAGGAGTAAGCGTCTTTTAATTTCATGGCTGCAGTCACCATCTGTAGTGATTTTGGAGCCCAGAAAAAGAAAGTCTGACACTGTTTCCACTGTTTCCCCATCTATTTCCCATGAAGTGATGGGACCGGATGCCATGATCTTCGTTTTCTGAATGTTGAGCTTTAAGCCAACTTTTTCACTCTCCACTTTCACTTTTATCAAGAGGCTTTTGAGTTCCTCTTCACTTTCTGCCATAAGGGTGGTGTCATCTGCATATCTGAGGTTATTGATATTTCTTCCGACAATCTTGATTCCAGCTTGTGTTTCTTCCAGTCCAGCGTTTCTCATGATGTACTTATATATATATACATATATATATATATATATATATATATATATATATGCCAGATATGTCTCCCCTGTTCAGTTCCCTTCACTGGATTTATTCTCACTCATAGTATAAGCCAGAGGTCCTTATAATGACCAGAAAGGCCCCACATTCTCATCTATGAACCCCCTTTGCCTCTGTACATCCTCTGCTGTGCTCATTCTTGCTCACTACATACCGACGACAGTGGCCTCTTGGCTGCACCCTCAACATTCCAGGTTTTCTGAGGAATTAGTGCTTTTGCATAGTCTGTTCTCCCTGCCTTGACTACACTCTCAAATATACCTCCTGGCCACCTCCATCATCTCTGAGTCTGCCCAGGTCTTGTCTTCTCACCTGAAATCCTCCTGTGTCCACCCTCCCCACAGCCCTGTGGGCAGTCAATCCTCTTCACCTTTTTTATCCCACACTGCTTATCACCTTCTATAATACACTATAATTTACAAATGGCTTCGATCAAGCAGAAGAGATATATCCCATGGATTGGCCTGCCTTCCCCACGGAGGTCTCCCAGGAAGTGATGTCTGAGTGTGGTGCCAGAGTGGGGTCGGGTTCACGATCACAATTGTGGAGTTCCAGTGACCAGCAGCCTTGGAAAGCCCACCCTGTCCCTTAGACCCTCCAGCGCCCCATCTGCCATCAGTGAGGTGCCCATGCAGGAGGGGTCTGTGTCTCAGCTCTGGTCTCTTCCATCAGACCCCCTGCTCCAGCCTGCACAGTGCCACTCTGTCTCAGAAAATAAAACTAAATTTATAAAACAATGGCACAATTAAAATAAAGAAATAATAATTAATGCAATTTCAGATCAAAGAAAATAAATAAAATAAAGTAGAAAGTGGAAACTTAGGGAGGTGCCTGATGGAGTTAAGGGGCCAGAGCTCAATGAGCCTGGGGCTCAGAGACCGCCAGGTTAGGTTTCTTGGCCCTTTCATCTCAGGTTAGCTGTTCTCAGTAATCTGCCTGGTCCTTGACCAGTGAGGGTGAGGAAGTTCACGTGGCTTCTCCTCCTTTCTCTCAGCACCAGGATTCCCCTTGGCTGTAGGGTCTGTGCCTTTGGCCTGGTTTCCCAAACCCAAGCTCCGGCTATTCTGGTTGTCTCTGCCTTACATCATGGCCTAGAGACTCTGCTGACCCGGCACCCAGGGCAGCTGGGAGTACCAGCTGTGGGGAAAGAGCGGTGAGGACACAAGAGACCCCTGCTGTGGGGTGGCAGGCTGGGTGCTCTTGCCTTTTAATGTCAGTACCAAAGGTCACCTTATCTGTGGTATCTGGCAGGGCCGTTGATTTTACTGTCAACTATGGAAGCTAGTTTCTGACCCAGAAAAAAGACGTGGTTTGGCTGATCAGATGCAGTGCTTGTTCCAGCCACCTGCTGAACGGCTTGCAGTGAAGTAACATGGATGTGGGGCATTCCATGTGAGTCAGGTTAGGCCTGTTGTACTTGAAAACAGCAGGGAAGTCTGTTTTCAACACTCAGCCTTCAAAATGTGTTCCGAGTTTTTATCAGAGGTCACTCCTTAAAACAAATAAGAGGATGCTTAGGTCATGATTCTTCCTTATAATTTTTATTAATGCCAGAAATGAAATAGTAAAAACTCAGTGAATTTTTAAAAATCAGCATGACTGCAGATACAAACATGGTTTGAACAGGAGCCGAGCATGAAGTCTTGAGAGGGGAAAGCCAGGCCTGAAGGGTGCCTTCAGTCTCCTGTGGCACCTAAAGGCCATAATTCAGCTGCTGTTTACTTCATGAAGTGGCCTGGACAGTCAGTCCCCAGGGTTACACGATGCCCTTGGAGCTGGGCTGTGTGCTGGGCCTCAGGTTCCTCCTCCCCATGGAAAGCTTAACTCCCAACATCCTGGGCTTGCGGTCTTAGGGAGTTGCAGGCAAAAAAACCTTTAGTCCCCCTTTTGGCATGACACAACCCCTGACCTGGAAGTATTTCCTAATGAAATGAGACAGAAGGAAATGAAGCAAAAAGGAACTACAGAAAACAATGGAGGATTAATTGATGCCTTTTCCCCTTTATGTTGATGCCCAAATTTTCTAGAAAGGTGTACTATGCACAGTGCATAGACATGCCATGTGCACTTGAGTTGGAGTGGTGTCAGAGATTATCTCTTTAAAAAAAATCCCTCAGAGCCCATCAGAATCATAGCTCTTTATTACATGTGGATTATCTCTGCCAGAAAACAAGATCTGGCTAGCATTCACCGTTGTGATGTACAGTGCCTTTCTCAGGAGCATATGCTGCAGTCAGCTCAAAAACTACCTGTATTTTGGGTCCGTGAATCGTTATGTTTTTATGTAGCCATCCATTAGCAGTTTTATCAAAGCCAGACATAAAGGCATACACCCTGAAAATGAGGGTGAAGTGATATTTGAAAAACCCCAAATCACTTCCAAAAAAGTCACACCACTCAAGTGTCTATTGCTTAGTGCAGTAAACATGTCCCTGGAAACGTTTTGTAGAAAAATATTTCTTTTTTGGTCAATTGGATGACATTTCACTGCTGACATCATTTCAGCTGCATTTACTTTTCCAATCTATCTTCAATGTAGTGAGGTTCTTGACTCTTGGATGTACAATTTTTTCTACACTGGCCTTTGTCAGGCAGTGATCTAAACACAGGTGGCCCACACATGAGGAAGTCACCATCTATGGGAACTGGCTATCTGTACCCCTGGATTCTTGCCTGAGGCTCTGTGACTCTTTGCAAGTCACACACGAAGAAGGAAGCTCCTTAACAGGCTCTGGCCGAGGAGCAGGCCGTGCGGTCCAGGAGCCCTCTTGTGGCTCCATCCAGACTCACTAAGGACTCAACTTAGTTAAAGAACTTGGCAATTTCCCCCATCTTGTTCTGAGAAGAAAATGATGTCACGAGATCCTGTCATTTTGAACATCAAAATTACTTCTTTTATGGTCTGAAAAACCAAGATTTTCACACTTACCTTTGGAGCAGTTTGAAACCCTGTAGCAAAGCCTATAATTGCCCTGACTAATGCTGACTGTCATAGACATGCCTGCCTACTTCCTCTACCCCCATGTGTAAGACACAGTGGCAAGACAGGATACCAGTCTCTATTTATTACCCAGTTGTTCAGATTTGTCTTCCAGCTTCAGGTACTCAGAACGATCAGGAATGGCATTAAGTAAAACCCTGTGCTCAATTGAGCCTTTTTTCTGGACCTTTCCCTGGAACCCCAGTGTCTCATAAAGGAAGGGGTGACAAGGTGCCCTCGTTGCACAGTGGGAACATTTGCCCTCTCAGGACCTAGTCACCACTAAACTAGAAGGGGAAAGTTAGGCAAGACCCCTGATACTGGAGCTGGCCGGGTTTGGATTTTTCAGATCATAGCCACCACTTGAAACCTTGAGTCCAGAACGGGATGGCCAGGGATAGCCTTCCCCAGGGTGGCTCATGGGAAATGCACTGCCAAGGGGACCACGTGAACCAAGAACAGACTTCATACTGATTTTCAGGAGGTATCTCTGATGGTAACTGCTGATTATGTTCGAGTGCCCTGTTTGAACACCACATGAAGAAACCCTGGTTTGACATGCATACCTTTCAATTATAAAAAGCACCTGTTCAAAATCCTATGAAAAGGAGAGGGGACGGTGAGCCATCCCGTGTTTGCATGTGTTTCCCACTGGTCTCCAAAATTACCCTAACTGATTGAGGCAGTGAGAGACAGCAGAAGAGGCCTGACTGACTCTCTCAGCATGACTCATCTCGGGCACAGCGTTCCCTCCTCCAGCTCTTAGCATCTTTTCCCTCAAAGCTGGTGCAATGATCTCTGCCAAGCCTAACTTCTGAGATCTTTTAGGGGAAGAGATGAGATGATGAATGTGAAAGAACACTGGGAAAAGGCCAACAGCAATGGGACACCCAGCCATGGGTGGCTGCTTAAGCACAATGTTCTTAGAGCCACCAGTGTCATGTGATCTGCTCATCGTGGAGCCCAGGACTCGATGGCCTTGTCACTTGTGTTGTCTTTCTTTGGGGGATAGAAATACTTCTCTGCTGGATTCTTTGGAGTAAGGAGTACAGATTCTATCACCATTCCTAGGCTTGGTCTCTTGCACTGTGTCTTCCAGTGGGGGCAAGAAGGTGTCCATCCAGGTGCATGTCTCCTAGGATAATTTATGATTCCAATGGAAGCACAGGAGAGAGACCAAAAGTTCAAGCATTGGAGGCAAATGATGTCATCTTGTGGGCAGTGATACCAGCTCTAATGTGCACTTCAAATGCTCCACTGGAGATGTTTAATCCAACTTCCGTTTTGATTGTTCCCACCCTGTCCAAATGGAGTTTTCTACATCCCAGTCCATGGCTGTGGAATCCTCTCTCTCTGCTGCTCATGACTGTGGAGCCAACATGACACTGGTCTGAGGCTCAGCAGAGGCACGTGTGGCTGTGACCAGAAATGCTGTGATCGGTGGGGGTCGGGGCAGGGGCTGGCCCCCTGAGGGCCCCTCTGGGAGGAGACCACTTCCTGCTCCTCCTTGGTCAGTATGTACAAATGTCCTCTCTCCCAAAGGGTCTCATCAAGACTCTCTGTGTCTTGACCTGTATTGAGCATCAGTGGGCTTCTACTGGAAAAACTCAAAGTGAGCCCGGCCTCCCACCTGCAGCCTGACCCTGTCACACTTTGGACTGCCTCTCATCCGTCCACTCCTGCTTTGTGCTCTGAAGAGCTTGTGTCTTCTGCTCATCCACTTGGACATAGTCCACTCTTTGCTCCTCTGAAAGGAGAATTTTCTGAAGGGGGAGAACAAAAAGGTTTTCGTTACACTTAATCAAAAAAATTCAGCACGACCCTGGTGGATTACAGGTTCACGTGTTTGCTGCCCCTTCCTCCTGGGCCGTCACCTGCAGAAGTGTTACACTCTGTGTGTGTGTATGTGTGAATCTCTCCTCAACTCTACTCCCTTCAACTTGGCTCTTGCCATCTAACTCGCCTTGACCAGTATACTGTGAGCAGAGGTGACACCCTGCAATCCTGCTTTCTCTCTTTTTCCTTTGGCAGGACAGTGACCCCTGAATTGACAATGACCTGAGACACTAAGGCCCTGGCTGTAATGGACTGTCCTGTAGGCAACAACCGAGAAGTCTTCATGGTCGAAAGCCACAGAGGTCTGGGGACTCTCTTCACAGTTTGAATTTACCGATCTCATCCTGCTCACCAGCTTTTCTGAAGTGTCATTGTAGGTTTGGGGAATGAAATGAAAGGTAAAGAAGAAACGTAAAGCAAAAGGGAAGGGAAGTCTCCCAAACATCTTTCTCCACAAACAGAAAATGAAATCATATTGTATACCATGTTCAGTAAGTTGATTTTCTCATCAAATAACACATTGTTAGCACAGTTTAGACTATGACCATCCTTTGCTCAAAAATATTTAGCTCTTGTCCACTGTTTGCCAGTCATTCCTGCCATGTGCACTGACTGACAACAGTCAATGGCTAGGGTCTGTTACATGTATTAATTCATTTAATCCTCACAACAGGCTTCAACATAGCTGCTATTTCTGATCCCCACTTTACAGACGAGAATACTGCACAAAGGAGTCAAAACTGCCTAGCCTGCCACTTGAGGCCGTTTATGGAGGGGTTCCAATTGCAACTGAGAGTTTCTGTCCTCAGTGCCTAAAGTTGAGCCAAACAAGGCTATCCCTTCGTCCTTCAGCAGACCCTTCCTGTGCCTAGTCTACCATTTACCCCACCCTCATCTCTACCAGACATTTCCCAACAAACTCTATGGTCCAAGTTTTGAAGAGCATGAACACTACATACATTTATACATAGACATTCAAGAACACACCCCAGAGGGAAATACATCAGGATTTCTGGGAGACAGAATTAGAGCTGATTTTAAGATTCTTCACAGTACATCTGTATGTTTAAGACTGCAGAGAGAACACGCATGGTGGAATCATCAAAACAAAACCAAACAGAAATGAAATCTCCTGGGAATTGTGATACAGAGTGCTTCCTACCTGCTGTACAGGGGCTGGTGATGCTGAGTTGAAGTCCAGGGCTAAATAATCCAGGCTGAATTTCTTCGTCCATGTCACAGCTCCACTGCTCAAGGAGTTGGTTGCTCTGCGCTCCTCCTAGAAACCAATGTCCCAGGATTCGGGTTAACAGTTTCTGGCTGGGCTGCCCAAGGGAAGGCGGCTGAGCATGTCTCTACTTGAGCAGCTGCCCACAGAAAGTGGATGAGCCCTGTGCAGTTCGGCCTGCACATCACAAGGAGATCTTTCAAATACGATATGGCCAATTTGGCCTTCACATGAAGCCCTGCCTTTATTCACCATGGAAACGGTTGGCCAAAATCTCCCCCAAGAAGAACTTATTTGATGTATCTGACAGGCTCATGATACCTGAGAGATTAAATCCTAAAAAGATCAGTCATACTTATGAAAGCTCTAGTAAAGGCATCCCAAGTGCTTTTGAAGATACTTTACACAATACAGTGATAACATGTGTGCAACACACACCTATGGCCCTACCAGCCAGCTTCAAAGGTAGAATATACCACTGTAACAAGACACATGACACACATGGAGGAGGACCTGCCCCCTTCTACTGCAGCCTTCTTGTCCACAAGGGGATGAGCACAATCTTGAATTTAGTGTTTATCACTTCTTTTCTTTTTAAATATGATTTTATGAGCGTGTGAGTGTCCTTAAGTGACATACTGTTTTGTTTTGCATGTTTTGAACTGTCATCAACAGAACCATATTGAGTGCATTTTTGGTGAGTTCTATTTTCACTCCATTTATATATACTTCACATCCATCCATGTCAATGCACTAGCCCTATTTCATTTGTTTTCATTACCATAGATGATTCCATTGCATGATTTATTTAACTGTGCCACCAACAACGGTCGTTTGAGTTGCTTCCAGTTTGGAGGCTCTTCCTAGCATGTACCCAGGGATGTGGGCACCTTCAACTTGACTATTACCCACCTGATCTAGGGGAAAACATATCTTCTTGTGGTTTGATTTTCCATGCCCCTCATAATGTAATCAACTGACCATCTTTTCATCTACTTAAAACTCATTTATTTTTCTCTTCTATGAATTATCTGTTTAGATTTGGTTTGGTTTTGCTAATCTTTATACTTTATATTTCTGACTTTTCTCAGTACTTCCTCACATACCTAAGAGAGTGAATTATCACTCTCTTATTGTTGGTAATGTGTGTTGCTAATAGTCCATCACAGTTTATAGCTGGCTTTTCTTTCTTTTTATGGCATTTTTAAATGAAGAATTGTTCTTACTTTTAATGTAATATATCAATATTTTTCTGAGTAGCTTGCTCTTGTATTTTATTTAAAGAATTTTTCCCATGCCGAGGTCATAGTTTGTTTTCCCACACTTTCTCCTAAGTTACTAAGTTTTTTCCTGGGCTCCCCTGGTGGCTCCTTTACATTTAAGAAATAACCTATCCTGAGCTAATTGTAACATATACTAGTGAAATAAAGTAAAGTAAAATCACTCAGTCATGTCCGACTCTTTGCGACCCCATAGACTGTAGCCCACCAGGCTCCTCTGCCCATGGGATTTTCCAGGCAAGAGTACTGGAATGGGGTGCCATTTCCTTCTCCAGAGGATCTTCCCGACCCAGGGCTTGAACCAGGGTCTAGTGAAATAAGGATACAATTAATTCTCTTCTTTTTTGTGTGTACCCCATCTGGGAACCAGCCTTTCTCAGTAGTGCAGCCTCTATTCATATACCACTTCCATCTGGATGCTTATCTGTATCCTTTATTGTCTCTTTTTATAATAAACTAGTAAATGTCCATGCTTCCCTGAGTTCTGTGAGCTGCCCTAGCAAAGTAGTTAAACCGATAGAGGGGGATGTGGGAACCTCCAATTTGTATCCTGCTGGAGAAGGCAATAGCACCCCACTCCAGTACTCTTGCCTGGAAAATCCCATGGACAGAGGAGCCTGGTGGGCTGCAGTCCATGGGGTCGCTAAGAGTCGGACACGACTGAGCGACTTCACTTTCACTTTTCACTTTCATGCATTGGAGAAGGAAATGGCAACCCACTCCAGTGTTCTTGCCTGGAGAATCCCAGGAATGGAGGAGCCTGGTGGGCTGCCATCTATGGGGTCACATAGAGTCGGACACGACTGAAGCGACTTAGCAGCAGCAGCAGCAGCAGCAGCAGCAGCAGGCAGAAGCACAGATAAAAACCTGGGCTTGTGACTGGCATCTGAAGTTGAAGGGGGTGGGCAGTCTTGTTAAGACTGAACCCATAACCTGTGAAATCTTATGCTGCCTCTGGGTAGAAAGTGTTAGAATTGAGTTGAATTCTCAGACACCCTGCTGGTGTCTGAGAAATGCTTGGTGTTAGTGTGAACCCACTCCAATCAACACCCACATGTTGGAATTGGCTCCAGAAACCCAAACGAGTGGTCTTTGTGGCTGGTTTCTTTCATTCAGCATATTGTTTTCAAGGTTCATCCTTGTCATTTCATGGATCTGATTTTATTGTATGGCTGCTTATGTAACATTGCACATTGTATCATGCTACATTTTACTTACCCATTCATCATTTGGTGAATATTTGGCTTGCTTTCATTTCTTGGCTGTTATGAAAAATGCTGCTATGAACGTTCATGTACAAGATGTGGTTGGACTTACTCTTGATTAGGATTTTTTAACCTGCATGAATGAGTGAGGTTGGTATATAATGTTCTATTCACGTCAGTGCTATTTGTTTTGGTATCAAGTTGTTTTAATTTTATAAATATACTTCTACTTATTTTAGACACTTTAATTTAGACAGGATAATATGTCTTCTTTTTGCCATTCCTGAAGCAGTTTATATAAGACTGCAATGATCACTTCCTTTTGATAGAAAGTGTCTGTAAAGTTTTGAGGGCCTTGTGACCTTTTGTAGTAAAAATCTCCCTACATATTCAGTTTCTCTAATGGTTGTATAACCATTTGTGTTTTCTATTTCTACTTGAGTCAGTTTGTAATAATATTTTTCTGAGACTTTGCCTATTTTCACTAAAGTTTTCATATTCACTACTTTTACGTTGTTCATAATATTCTCACATCTTTATCTCTGATGTATTTGCAGCTATTGCATCCTTTGCATTCTTAATATGTTCATATCCATTGCTTTTTCTTGATTGATTATGTTCAAGTTTAATCTTTCAAAAGAACAAATCAGGTCTGTGCTGATTCTTTCTAATTTTGTTCATTTTGTTAATTTCTGTTCTTTTATTCATTTTCCTTTAATGGGGTTTATTTATTTATTATTGTGAAAATTTTCTAATAATTAGTCAAACTGAAGAAAATATGCTATGAACACCAATATACCTGCCATCAACATCTACCACTAACATTTGATGCAATAAACTGCCTGTGAGATTTTGGACTGATGATTGTGAGAACTGCCATTATGCCTTTCCATATTGATTCTCTGTTTTTTCCCTATCATCTCCTTCTGCAACTCTGGCTGTTTTGGTCTCTTTAACCTGACGTATTAGTGAATTCACAACTATATTCCAGTTCACTAAACTACTCTTTGGGTTCAGCCTGTTTACCTTCACCCACTGAACTTCTAATTTCATCCTTATTTTTATGTCTAGCAATTTTAAATGGTCTTTTTTAATCCAACTGGTCATTTTAAAATAGTATCTTGTAACTCAGTCCAACTTGCAACCCTTCATCTTATTTTTTAAGTATATAAAACTTATTTTATACTTAGGATCTAATATTTTCAATAATGACTTACTTCTAGACTTGATTTTATTGTTTGTAGTTCCTACTGATTCTCGGGGTTTGCAATTTCTCAGTATTTTTAGTTTAAGAGATACCCTTTCTTTTCTTGGCAGTTGAGTTTGGGATTTAAAGAATACATTTAGCAAGACTTCCCTGGTGGTCCAGTGGCTAAGACTCTGTGCTCCCAATGCAGGAGAGGCCTGGGTTCAATCTGTGGTCAAGGAACGAGATCCCACATGTTGCATCTAGGAGTTTACATGTAGCAACTAAAGATCATGTATGTTGCAACTAAGACCCAGTGCAGCCAAATAAATAGAAATAAATATTTTAAAATATATTCTCCACTATTTTAAGATTATCTTATATGGTGGTGATGTGTACCTTGGTATTTTCATGGTACCTTGCCTACTAAAGTGCTTCATCAAATTTTTAAAAAGTAGAACAAATGTAGTTCCACTTCTAGCAATGTTAGATTAAATAATTTTGACTACCTTCCTGAAGAAAACAGCATTTCTTTGTCTTTTTTTTCCCATTTTTGGTAGACTTTGACTAATTTTTTTAAAATTTTTATAGGAATAGAAAGGACCATAAAATAGCCAAAGAAGTCTTGAGGAGGATAAACAAAGCAGGAGGACTTCCTTTCCTAGATATTGAGACCTGTCAAGCTACCATAACGAGCAAAGTGTGGTACTGCCCAATGATAGACATGTAGACCAACAAAACAGAATCAGGAGTCCATTAAAAAAAACATACACATATGGATAATTGACTTATGGCAAAGAAGGCACTGCAGAATGGTTTAAAATGATAGTAACTTTAAATAATCAAACTTATTAAATTAGAGAAACATGGGGGAGAAATAAAACTTGACTTTTACCTCAAATCACACACAAAAGTTAATTCCAGGTAAATGTGACCTAAATGTGAAAGGTAAAACTATAAAACTTCTAGCAAATAACCAAAATTCATCCAAGATTACATAACTCATGTCAATGGTCCTCCAAGTATTACAGAAATTGAATTCACCCAGATGGTTTCACTGGTGAATTATATGAAAAAAGTTAAAGAATAAATAACACTAATTCTATTCAGTCTGTTCCAGAAAGTAGAACACTTCCAGAGGAGCCCAGCATTACTTTGATTACAAAATTACACAGATCAACATCTAACATCAACATAGACACAAAATTCTCAACAAAATGTTAGTGAATCAAATCCAGCAATACATAAAAATAACAATATACCATGACCGAATGAGGTTTCTTTAGTGAATAAGAGGATGGTTCAATAAAGCTAAATCAGTCTAATCTACACTATAACAGTCTGAAGAAGAAAACTAAGTAATCAGATCAATGAATGTGGAAAAGCATAAAATTCAACATCCATTCATGGTTTTTAAAAAAAAAAAAAAACTATCAGCAAACTAGGAATTTTTGTTGTTGTTGTTTAGTTGCTAAGTCGTGTCCAACTCTTTGTGACCCCATAGGCTACAGCCTGCCAGGCTTCTCTGTCCATGGTATTTCCCAGGCAAGAATACTGGAGTGGGTTGCCATTTCCTTCTCCAGGAGATCTTCCAGATGCAGGGATACAACCCACATTTCCTGCATTCCAGGCAGATTCTTTGCCATCAGAGCCACTAGGGAAGCCCTTAAAACTAGAAATAGAAGAGAGCTTACTTAATGTGATAAAGAATGTCTGTAAAACACCTTTAAGCTAATATCAGACTTAATAGTGAAAGACTGAATGCTTTCCCCCTAAGATGGAAACAGAGAGATTCATCTCACCACATCTGTTCAACATTGCACTGAAGTGTTAGCCTGGCAGTAAGGCAAGCAAAAGAATATAAGAACACACAGATTGGAAAGAAAGAAATAAAGCACTGTATTCACAGATGAAATGATCATGTACATTGAAAGCCCCAGGGAATCTTAAGAAAATTCAAAATGCCTATAATTAATAAGTGAATTTAGCAATGTTGCAGGATACAACAATAACACACACAAAAAAATCAATCATATTTCTATATACAACCAATGGAAGTTGAAATTATGAAAATGCCATCTAGGACTTTCCTGGTAGTACAGTGGATAAGAATCCACCTGCCAATGCAGGAGACACAGGTTCAATCCCTGGTCTGGGAAGATTCCACATGTCACAGGGCAACTAAAGCCCATGTGCCAAAACTACTGAAAACCAGTGCTCTAGAGACCATAAGCCACAACTACTGAGCCCACGTACTGCAACTACTGAAGCCCATGCACCTAGAGCCTGTGCTCCACAACAAGAGAAGCCACTGGAACAAGCAGCCCACACACTGCAACTAGAGAAAGCCCGCGTGCAGCAACAAAGACCCAGCACAGCCAAAATATAAATTAATTAATTAATTTAAAAACACAAAAAAGCCATTTACAATAGCTCCAAAAATAAAACACTTAGGTAAAGGTATAATAAAATACACATAAGATCTATATGTTACAAAATTTTGAGAAAAAAAAATAACACATCTGAATAAACAGAGAGATGTATTACATTCAAACTGAAAGATTCAGCATAATAAAGATGTTGATTCGCCTCAAATTTATTCATAGATTTAGCACAATTTCAATCAAAAATCTCATCTGGATATTTTTGTAGGTAAAGAAAAGCTCATTCAAAATTTTATATATGGATAGACAAAGGAAGTTAAATAACAAAATTTAAAAAAACAAAAAAGAGGTTGGAGGAAATATACTTCCCATTAGCAAAGTGAATTCAACAATACATTACAAAGACCATACATCATGATCAAGTGGGATTTATCCCAGGAATGCAAGGATGGTTCAATATCTGATATACCACATTAACTAGCTGAGGAATAAAAACTATATGATCATCTTAATAGATGAAGAAAAAGCATTTGACAAAATTCAACACCAATTTATGATACAAACTCTTATCAAAGTGAGTAAAGAATGAATATATCTTAACATAATAGAAGCCATGTATAACAAGCCTGTAGCTAACATCATACTCAACACTGAAAATCTGAAAACTTTTCTACTAAGATCAGGAACAAGACAAGGATGTCTACTCTTGTCACTTTTACTCAATGTAGTATTGGAATTCCTAGTCCCAGCAATCAGATAAAAATATATATAAACAAATGACCCAGAGGGATGGTACGGGGAGGGAGGTGGGAGGGTGGTTCAGGATGGAGAATACGTGTACACCCATGGCGGATTCATGTTGATGTATGGCAAAACCAATACAATATTGTGAAGTAATTAGCCTCCAATTAAAATAAATAAATTTAAATTAAAAAAAAAAAGAAATTAAAACTGGAAAGGAAAGAGTAAAACTGTCACTGTTTGCAGATGACATATTACTATATATACAAAATCTTAAACATACTACCAAAAAACCATTAGAACTCATCAATGAATTTAGTCAAGCTGTAAGATACAAAATTAACATGCAGATCTGTTGCAGTTTCATACACTAACAAGAAACTGTCTTAAAAGAAATTAAGAAAGCAATGCCATTTACAATTTCATCAAAAATAATAAGATATCTGGAAAATCCCATGGACGGAGGAGCCTGGTAGGCTGCGGTACATGGGGTCACTAGGAGTCGGGCATGACTGAACGACTTCAGTTTCACTTTTCACTTTCACGCATTGGAGAAAGAAATGGCAACCCACTCCAGTGTTCTTGCCTGGAGAATCCCAGGGACAAGGGAGCCTGGTGGGCTGCCGTCTATGGGGTCACACAGAGTTGGACACGACTGAAGCGACTTAGCAGCAGCAGCAGCAGGAATAAAACTAATTAAAGAGATTTAAAAAACTGTACTCAGAAAACTATAAGACCCTGATGAAAGAAATTGAAGATGAGACAAACATATGGAAAGATATCCTGTGCTCATGGATTGGAAGAATTAATATTGTAAAAATGTCCACACTCCTCAAGGCATTCTATATATTCAATGCAATTCCTATCAAAATACCAACAGCATTTTTCACAGAACTGGAACAAAAAACTAAAATTTGTATGGAACCATAAAGGACCCAGAATACACAAAAACATCTTACGAAAGAGAAACAAGAACAAAGCTGGAAGAATCACACTCTCTGATTTCAAACTATAATACAGTTATAATAATCAAAGTAGCATGGTATTGGCACAAAAACAGACACATAGATCAATGAAACAGAATAAAGAGAAATAAACCCATACTTATATGGTCGATTAATCTATGTAAAAGGAGGCAAGAATATACTACAGGGGGAAAAACAGCTTCTTCAATAAATGATGTTGTGAAAACAGGACAGTTCCATTCAGTTCAGTCGCTATGCCATGTTCGACTCTTTGCGACCCCATGGACTGAAGCATGCCAGGCTTCCCTGTCCATCACCAACTCCCAGAGCTTGCTCAAACACATGTCCATTGAGTCAGTGATGCCATCCAACCATCTGGGTAGCTACATGCAAAAGAATCAAACTGGAATACTTTCTCACACCATATATAAAAATGAAACCAAAATGGATGAAAGACAAATGTAAGATCTGAAACCATAAAACTCCCAGAAGAAAACACAGACTAACTCTTTGATATGGGTCTTAAAAATATTTTTTGGTTATGTTTCCTCAGGCAAGGGAAACAAACAAATACACACACACAAAAAGGAACCACAGCAAACTAAAGAGCTTTTGCATAGCAAAGGAAACTATGAATAAAACAAAAAGGCAGGCCACTGAATGGGAGAAGATATTTTCAAGTGATACATCTAATAAGAGGTTCATATCCAAAATATACAAATAACACATACAACTCAGCAACAACAACAAAAAATAAGCTGATTTAAAAATAGAAGACATGAAGAGACATTTTTCCAAAGACATACAGGTTTCTAACAGACAGATGAATTGATGCTCAACCTCACTAATCATCAAGGAAATGCAAATCAAAACCACAATAAAACATCACCTCATATATGTTAGAATGAAAGTGAAAGTCTTGACTCTTTGCAACCCCATGGAGTTCTCTAGGCCAGAATACTGGAGTGGGCAGCCTTTCCCTTCTCCAGTGGATCTTCCCAACCCAGGGACTGAACCCAGGTCTCCTGCATTGCAGGCGGATTCTTTACCAGCTGAGCCACCAGGGAAGCCCCAAAATACTGGAGTGGGTAGCCTATCCCTTCTCCAGTGGATCTTCCTGACCCAGGAATCGAACCAGAGTCTTCTGCATTGCAGGTGGATTCTTTACCAACTGAGCTATCAGGGAAGCCCTGATAGAATGGCTATGTCAGAATGTCAGAATGACTAACATGATAGAATGGCTATCATCAAAAAGAACACAAATAACAAACGTTGGTGAGGGTGTGGACACAAGACAACCCTTGTACACTGTTCGTGGGAATGTAAATTGGTACATCCACTGTGGAAAACAATATGGAGGTTCCTCAAAAATTAAAAATATGATTCACCAATTTCACTTCTGAGTATTTGCCCCCAATACAAAAACACTAATTCAAAAAGATATATACAGTCCCATGATCATTGAAGCACTATTTACAATAGCCCAGATATGGAAGCAACTTCAGTGTTCATCAATAGATGAATGGATAAAGATGTTATATATATATGAAGGAAATGGCAACCCACTCCAGTACTCTTGCCTGGACAATTCCATGGTAGGCTACAGTCCATGGGGTCACAAAGAGTCGGACATGACTGAGCGACTTCACTTCACAGCTGATAAAAAGCATGGGTTGTCTTAGTGGGGTAGATTTGCTCCTGGATGGATGGATGGATGGATAGATATATATATATACATGCACAATGGAATATGACCCAGCAAAATGAAGAAATGTTGCCATTATGACACCATGGGTGGATCTAGAGGGTGTTATGCTAAGTGAAATAAGTCAGACAGAGAAAGACAAATACCATATGATCTTACTTAGATGTGAAATCAAAAAATAAATGCAAATAGACCCAGAGGACAAATGGGTGGTTGCCAGAAGGGAGGCAGATGAGGGGTAGGTGGAATAAGTGAAGGAGATTTAAAGGCATACACCTCCATTATATAGTAAGTAATTCATGGGAATGTAATCCACAGCACAAGGAACAGGATCAACAATACTGTAGTAACTTGTAGAGGTCCATATGGTTACTAGACTTATCATGGGGGTCACTTCATTCATGTATGCAAATATCAGTCATTATGTAGTACATCCGAGACTAATATAATGCTGTGCATCAACTATATTTCATTAAAAGATAAAGTCACTAAAGAAGAATACAGGACTTTTATATAACAAAACTTCTTTTTCAGACTTTAGCCTAAATTTTTAGTCAGGTAAGGACTTGTCCTTAAAGGGAATAAATTATGCATATGATTATATACAAAATCAAAATTGAATTATATTAGTTCAGTCTACCAAATGGGTTGTTTTGTGGAACAAGTGAAATATTGTAAAAAATGACATTTGAAAATATTGTATTACTGCAGTTAAAACACACAGGTGAAAGAGATGGGATAAGTCTTTAAACACATTTCTGTGATGAGTTCCTCAGAGCTACCTTCCTTCAGCCAGCTTTCTGGGCTCTTAAGCTACTGAGTCATATCGCTTAATAATGTACAGAGACAGTCATCAACCAATGATTATAAATAGGCAAGAAACCAATCCTGAACGATGTTGTTAATGAGACACTGGGCTTTCTCACAACCTGAAAGATCAGAAATAACTGCTAGCATCTGGAATGACTCGGCATTTGCTTCTGTGAGGTTATAGATTCACTTCCTTTTTCTGTTCTCTGGAGACAAAGCACAGCTGGTCAGTATCTTTTATAAGAGTGTTTTCTTCTAGAAGTTTCCCAAGGGCCATTACTAAGTGTGAAAAATATTGGGAATACCACAGCAGACTGGATATGAGTCATTTTCCACCTGCATATGATTAAGGGGACTCACAGCACAGTCCATTAAATGGAGGCAAAATGCAGCACTTAATTGCTGCTTCACTGGACATGACTGTTTTGAGAACTTTAAATGCCTGTTACTGTCATGCATATGAAGGCAGAGCTGTTTCTGCTCAAAAGCATATAGTCACAGTGCCTTGAACATTGTCTAAATTTCACAGTTCAAAAAGAAATTCTCTCAATAGTTCCCTAGATTTTAAATTCACAGAGTGGTGAGAGTTCTGGCTAAAGGGCCTGATACTTGCCAGAGGTACTAAAAGGCCCTCTTTGTCCTCAGTAACCCACTGGCAATAGAATCCAAAGAAATAGAATGGAAGGGAAACAGAGGGCAAGAAGGAGATACCAGGACTCTAGAACCATAGATGGTTAATCAGAGGATAGACATGCCGGGTCTTTGTGAACTCAGGTTTACAGAAAGGCTCCACAAGAAATCTCCAGAAACTAATACCCACCCATGAGCTAGGACACAAGGCCACCCTCCCAACAGGACTCTAAGTGATGCATCTTTGGTAAAGGTGCAGAGGAAGTCAGAGCAGGGCTACCGGGGGGTTTGGTGGAAGGGAGCATCCAGTGTCAGAGTTTTCCCACCTAAATGGTACAAGGAGCTGAATGCTGCAGGAAAGAAAACCAACTTCATGTCAGTTTGTTCCCAGTATGGAAAACACGGTAACCTGGCATTACAATTAAGTAATAGTTTTAAGATTTCATGGCACTTTCTGAGCAATATGTTTCCTTTACAGTGAACCCATAAGAATATAGACTGGGGTGAATAAGAAGAATGAAAAATAGAGGATTACCATTTGGATGTAGCTTTTTTCCTCTTCTCTGGAAACAGAATTGGCAAAAAATCTTGCAGAATTAATACCATTTCTTTCTGGAGATAGAAAGCTGGTTCGATTGCTAGGAACAAAAATATAGATGAGGTCAAAGCAATGTCTTACAGCTGGTCTGAAAGCCAGCCAAGAACTGATATGGCCCCTGAGGGGTTTCACCCTCCCCTTCCAGATGCAACTTCCTTCCGGCCAAAGCAATTCCTGAAGTGACAGAGACTACCCCGCAACTCCTGTCTCACTATGGGGCAAATGGCTCCCACTTCTCAAAGGTTATTCTTTTTCCAGGCCCCCCATGTGCCACAGCTCATGAGCTTTCTAGAAAGAGACCAAGGCATCATATCACTGAGAGAAAAACAAAACAGAAATGCTCCTTTGAGGCTCTCATTCCATTCCTCTGAGAAGATGAGACCAAGACCACGAATCCACTTTCATCCTACTCCCATGTCAGAAGCGCAAGCTGAGGCTCTGCATTCCTGTCTGGAACGTGGCCCATTATAGATTAATTGTGTGTTGTGGTATTTAGGGTGAGCCAGCAGTAATTTGCCTGCAGTGCGGGAGGCCTGGGTTAAATCCTTGAGTCAGGAAGATCCCCTGGAGGAGGGCACAGAACCCACTTCAGTATTCTTGCCTAGAGAATCCCATGGACAGAGGAACCTGGTGGGCCACCACTGCAAACAGTTGGACATGACTCAGCGATTAAAACAGCAGTAAAGAACCTGCAGGAGCCGCAAGAGACATGGGTTCCATCCCTCGGTCAGGAAGATCCTCTGGAGAACGAAATGGCAATGCAGTCCAGTATTCTTGCCTGGAGAATCCCATTGACAGAGGAACGGGGTGGGCTACAGTCCCATAGGGTCGCAAAGAGTTGAACATGACTGAGTGACTAAACCAACAAGAAACTACCAGGACAAGCTCAGGACTCTGAAACTCAAGCTTTTACAAGGTGAGATGAGAGAGTGCAGACACATTTGAGGGTTTGTTTACCGAGAGAACTCCATTCACAAAGTTGAGCTTCTAGAAGCCATGCCAGCAGTGCTAGCCCTGCTCAGCAGGCCAGAGCTGCATCCACTGTAGCTGGAGCAAAACAATTCCCTCTCCCAACAAATGTGAATTGAAGGTTGAAAAAGAACCTCTCTCTGTTGGTACTAGAATTGTAGCAGGTAAATACAGATCTACAGGATGGCTACTGTAGGCTGTGAGGATTGTGCAACAGAAAAAAAAGTTCTTGAAAGAAAGAGGAATGAGCAAATGTGAAGAGGGAAGCACACATTAGAGACAGTTCCCAGCAGCACTCTCATTCTTGATTCCATTGTGCTGGGAGATTCAGTTACTGTTATTCCTTGGTGACCTACAAAACACTTCTGGTTCAAGATAATAAATCTTACTCCTCCCTTGTATTAAGCTCTCTTTCACCACAGAGGTCTGACTAAGGCTGAGAGGGCACCAGATGAGAACCCTGGGAGCAATCAAAGACTCACCAAGGCACAGTGTGGGTCCTGGTTAGACACGTGTGTTCCCGGATCGTGGAGAGGTTTTTCAGGTCCAGGGTGGGTGGCCGTGCTACAAGATAACACAGAACATCCAACGTAAGTTCTCAGGGGTTCAAGGCCAGAATCTGCAGACTGTAAAACTATGACAATTCCACTTACTAAGCACATCAAGCCCACATTTACTCACAAGCAGTGCTAATGATGAGTGCCCATTTTGCTGTCCTACTGTTTCCTGCCTCAGCAGAAGCAGAGGGCACAAGTACTGAGCCGGTGGTCACATCAGCAGCTGGGGTTACATCCCGTCACTACACATTTATTGAGAACTCATAGTAAGTCAGGCCTGGTTCTGGGTGTCAGATGAAGGTCTCTGATCTCATGCCATTCTGTTGCCTGTCTCACCCTTGACCCCTTTCATCACAGACAGAGGTGGTCACCCAAGTTCTAATCATCCCCCCCTCCAGGCCACTGTCTACTTGGTGGTCCTTCTGTGAAGAACAATCTTCCCCATCTCTCTGCCTGGTTATAGTCATCTTCAGATCTCAGCTCAACATCCCCTGCTCAGGAAGGCCTTCATGGGCTCTCACGAGTTCATGTGCTTACTGTTCATGGCATCCACCTGTCTGTGATGATCCAACATTCCTGAGTTGGGTCTAGACTGACTGCACTCTGGGAGGACAGGGTTTTTTTCCTGGTTTGTTCACTGCAGTAGCCTTTGCTAAAGAAGCACCTGGTGCCTAACCCTCACTCCAACTCAGCAACCCACATTGCTGAGTTGGTCATGCACATATTCCCCTATCACTGCCTTGACCAGCTTGTTCTTCTAGCTCTTTCCTCCACACTGGTAGATAGTGTTTAACTCCTTCCATATCACCAGTGACGTTCCTGCTGTTCAGTCAGCTGTGCAGCCACGTGTGTCCAAATCACCCCCTCCTGGCCCAGGTGTTCACCTTCCCAGCCCCCCAGTGAATCCCCAACCCTGTGTCCATCCAAAATCTCTGCACCTTCCTCCATCACCAGGTCTTTCAAAATGGTAGCCACTAGCCACATGTGACTCTTGAAATTTAAGTGCATTGAAATTAAATCAAATCTTAAAATTCACTTCTTCAAGTTGCACTAGCCACATTTCACATGTTTTAACAGCCCCATTTTCTTCATTACAGAAACTTCTGTTGCACAGGATTGCTACAGAAAAGTAATCAAGCAAAACAATAATATATACCTCAAAGTTACAGGTGCCTGTGAAATGGTTTCTCACCAGAATGAATGGTTATTTCCTCTAAACCTGAGACAGAGCCTGTTCTCCTATTTAGTACCTATTGCATAATTCTTCTTCTTCCAAGTGGTTTTGACATATCTTTCTCCCCCTCCACCTGGGGAACCCTGCGTGTTTTGTCATCTCTGTCTCCCACTAGTGTTAGGCAAACACAGGGGAAATGGGATTTGACTCAAAGCGAAGAGGGCGGGGCTGGAGCAGAGCAGGCATAAGCAAGCTGCTTAGTTACAGCTCTGAGAGTGGCTACGTGAAGTAGTAGTTTTTCCAAAGAGCAAAGATGGGTGGCGGTGGAGCTGATGGAGTGTCAGGAGTCATGGTCGTGGTACCAAGTATTTCCTCAGAATCACCCAGCCCTACCGGGCAGGGGACGGCAAGCAAGAATGAAGTTACAAGTTACTCTGACCTACTTTTGCTCGAACCCTTTTCACCTTCCTCCCTGCCTGTTCCTGCCACTCAGCAGATGGGAGAAACTTCCTGGAGCCCTGTGCCCACAGGAGCCACACTTCTCACCTCCACGTCCTCCATGTTCCCCCTCCCTCCAAAGACACGTCTGTGGCTGGGTACACACAGGGCACTGAACCATGGGGCCTGTGACTGGGTCTGCATTCAGGAATCAGTGTCAAAGGGCATTCTTGACTGCCTTACGTAACGGGGACAGTATGACTACATTTAAGTGCTGTTTAAACAAAGAGAGACCAAGGGGCTTCCATTCACACCCAACTCACTCGTTTCTGGGACTTTGTTTGGGAAGCAGCCAAAGATGAGCCCGCTGGAGTGGATTTGGCTTTGGAGACCATGTTTGCCATGACTGCAAGTCTCCAGGTTCCTGTTACCCTGATGATCTGGAGCAACAGTGCTCCCCAGCCCTTCCCACCGGATCCCAGCCACTTCTTTCTCCCAGGCCCCTGGGGTGGAGGGTTTCTGTAGTGTTTCCTTCGCAGAGAGGCTTAGGAGGGAAGCTTTTCCACACAGTTATCACACCTTGCTCCCCCATCCCACACAGGAGTGGCTTACTCTTCCTCTGAGGCTTGAGATCTCTGTTCACGGGGGGAGGCTCCAGGTCTACGGGGAGCTCGGGCAAGGGGCTGGAGATGCTCCCTGAGTTCATTGGAATGTAATCGTCAGAGCTGTCATGGGGTCCGAGAGCAAAGGCGGCAGTCTGGGGACTCATGGGCATGTAGCCGTCCTCAGTGCTGGTGGAAGTTGGTGGGGACATTGGGAAGAACCTGCATGGCTGCAAGGGAGTGAAAACCAGTTAGAAAGCACAGAATAGCATGGAAACTGCTTCTGGTGGGCAAACTTGGCTGCATGTAAGATTTCAGTTGCAAATTATCTAGGAATAACTCTGAACTTCCTTAGGAGAGTTAGACAAGCCTCTAACTCAAGCTCTGCCTCTGGACTTATCATGGGAGGTAGGTGATGACTAGCCTAGGACTCATGCTGGAAGACAGAGGTCAATGAAATTTATGCAAATACTTTAAGAATAATGGGATGACCTCAACAGCTGCCTCAGGTCTGAGATGTGTCCAGACCATTAGAACCGGTAAGGTCCTTAAAGAGCACAAAGTCCAGTAGTTCCCAGACAAGTTCAAGCTTTAATGGGAGACTGCAAGGGTCCTCAGAGATTCAGAGTGCTGAATCTCAAAAGATATCAAGGGAATATATATAGGGTAGACTATGTTTTGGTAAAAATTAAGGTTTAAAGAAACTCAAGTACCAAACTTACCAAATTCAAACTTAGCCGCTTGTCTCGGTGTCTTAAAGATTGGCCTTCTACATCTGCTGCAAGAAACAAGCCAGGGTGGTGAAAAATGCAGGACACCAGTTGAAACTAAGCTCAGGGCCCTGTGCTCAGCTCCAGAGGGAGAGAGGCTTGCTACTCAGTCTAGCTGGACAGCCAGAACATTCCCCCGCAGGTGGAAAGCAGACTAGATTTTGAAGAGGTTTCTGTATGATGCTTCGGTTCTGTTAATTGGGGGGAGTCATGGGAAGCGATTAATAAATGCTTGCTGCATTTGTCACATGGATTTTCTGTACTTAGAAATGGCAGAAACAGAGCTGGAGTTTGATAAGAGGAGAGGAGGCATGAAATAGCCCTTGCAAAGAACAGGAGAATGGGGTGAACAAAGGAATAGCCTTGCACAGTGTCAACACGAATTGGTAACCATGAATTTCTGCAGCCAGAGTCAGCACTTCAGTACAGATCCAGAGAGAGAGGAGAGCTGGATGAATCTAAGATTAGACATTTCTGAGATGGATGTGACCCATATAGAGTGTGATGTAAAAATTCAGAATAACTGTTGAATTAAAATAGATATCCAGAAGGTAGCAAGATACATGTGTGCAGAGTCAAATGAGACTTACTTAGAGATGGAGTTAAAACCTAAGAGTAGAGGAGATAATCTAGAGGTTTTAAATGTTGAGAAAAGTTTAAGTATAAAATCCTGGAAACTTTGGGCTTCCCTTATGGCTCAGAGGTAAAGAATCTGACTGCCAATGCAGGAAACATGGGTTCAATCCCTGATCTGGGAAGATCCCACATGCTGTGGGCAGGTAGAGTCTGTGCGCCAGTACTAGTGAGCCTGTGCTTTAGACCCTGGGAGCTGCAACTATCAAAGTTCAAGCGTCTTAGAACCTGCGCTTTGCAACGATAGAAGCCACTACAATGAGAAGCCAGCACACCCCAACTAGAGAGTAGCCCCTGCTCGGTTCAACTAGAGAAGGTGCACGAAGCAACGAAGACTCAGCACAGCCATAAATAAATAAATTAATAAAAGTATGTTTAAAAAATCCTAGATATTCTCACTATTCAAAGAGTAGGAAGATGAGGACTGGCTCATGTTGAGAGAGAGCAGTTGGAGAGTAAGGAGGAAAGCCAGGGGCTAGAACCACGAGAGCCCACAGGAGGAGATGGAGGCTGGTGGCAGTGAGCATCGCTGGGAAGGGCCCTCAGCATGTGGGACTGGAGCAAACTGTCTCCCTAGAACCTGGAGATGTGAAAAGCCAAGCTGCCTCTGAGAAATTAACTGTAGTCAACATCATCTTCAAGCAAGAGAATAACTCCCAACTTAAAAAGATGTGATGGAGACTGGAGATTGATTAAGAATGTCTTTTATATATACACAGATATATGTGTCTATCTATGTTTATATTTCTTAAAGGGGGAAGTTAAAAGATGCTCTGGAGTCACACTGGTTTTAAATCCCTAATCTGCCACATATTAGCTCTGTGACACTAGACAAGTTACTTTCTCTGTGTCTCAGTTTCCTAATCTGTAAAGTGAGACCAATAATAGAACCTATTTCACAGGACTTCTGGAAAGATTAGATGTGTTAGGGCATCCAGAGGACTTAGAACAGTGCTTGGAACATTAAGTATTTAATAAATCCTACCAATTATTATGGATATTGTTAATAAAGAATGTGGTGACCCAGTGATTAAAATTCTGTGCTCCTACTACAGGGGGTACAGGTTCTATCCCTGATCAGTGAACTAGATCCCACATGCCACAAAGAGTGGCCAAAAAAAAAAATTAAGAATGGGACTTGCATATGTGTACACAGTCCCTAACTTTCTATTACAAAATTCATAGTGAAATCACCAAATAACACAATTACAGAGAAACCCCTGCATCAACATCAGCTAGTTTAAGGAATTTGTGATAGAGGAAAGACAGGATTCAAGAGTGGATGAACATTCCTATGAGACAGATATCTGTCACATTCACCCTTTTTCATATTATTCCCTTGCCCCCACCTGCTCTACTAATCTCCTTGACCATGTTCTACTTTTTCTCTTTCCAAAGTACTATCACCTTCTAATGAATCAAATAGTTTTGTTATACCAAGCCTTACTGAGAATGTGACTATATGTGTGTAAAAACACTGTCAATTAAAGGTGTACAATATGCTGATTTGTCATACATATATTGCAAAATGATTACCACCATAGCATTAGCTAACACCTCCATAGCATCACACAACTACCATTTCTTTTTTTCTGCCAGTTTCATTGAGATGTAATTGACACACAGCACTGTGTAAGTTTTGGGCTTCCCTGGTGGCTCAGTGGTAAATAACCCACCTGCCAATGCAGAGGATGCATGTTCATCTGCAGGTTCATCTAACCTAGTGATTAGGAAGATCCCCTGGAAAAGGAAATGGCAACTCACTCCAGTATTCTTCCTTGGAAATCCCATGGACAGAGGAGCCTGGCAGTCTACAGTCCATGGGGTTGCAAAGTGTCGGCAACGACTGAAGTGACAAGGCATAGCATTAATATTAGATATCAAAAGTTTATTTCCAACATTTTGCTTTAAAGTAAAGGAGAGAAATGGGTGGAAATGGGGGAAAATTAAATAAGAATTGATTAACAATACTCAAGAAAGAAATTAAAGAAAAAGAGAAAACCATCTCAGAAATGAAGCCTAAGTTACAAAATTCCAAGGGAAGAAGATATTCAACTGAAAATGCAATAAGTGGAAATGAAGAAAGTCCATAAAACACCTAAGGGAATGAAAAATAAAGTAAAAAAGAATCACAGAAAAAGAGATTGAAATAGAAGATAGGCAATGAAGATGCAATATATGTATTGTTAGATTTCCCCCAAAGAAAAACAAAACAATAGTATATTACTAATATTGAAATCATAATCCAAGAAAAGTTTCACAAATAAAGTAACATTTGAATCTACATATTGAAAGGCCCATCAAGTAACTGGAATAAATAGTCAATTCTACCCAGAATGTAAAATTTATTAAAACAGCTATATCTATCAAAATGACTAAATGAAAACAAGTGAATTAAATACCCAGTTCAAAGCTAGAAAAGGAACACTAGAGAAAACCAAAAGAAATCATAAAGTAAAGACACAAGCAAAAATTAATAAAGTCCAGAGGAAGTGGATTTACTTTTTTAAAAATCAAAATCTTGGTTTCCTGGGGTAAAAATTTAATCTGAGGGAAACCCACTAGCCAATCTAATCAATAGAGGTAGCACAAATGTACAAAATAAGAACTGATAAGGAGAAAGCAATCATTGAAACAGAGGAGTTTTTTTTAAAGAGACACTTCTGCATGCCTCTACACAAATAAACTTTAAAATCTAGATGAAATGGATGATTTCTAGAGAAATACACTACACCAAAATTGACACAAAAAGTGATAGAAATCTTACACATTTAAATTTCCATAGAATAAAACAGACAAAGTTACCTCCCAAAACTACCTCCCAAAGCTACCTCCCAAAACCACCTCCCAAAAGTGAAGTCATTCAGTCGTGTCCAACTCTTTGTGACCCCCATGAACTGTAGCCTGCCAGGCTCCTCTATCCATGGGATTCTCCAGGCAAGAATACTGGAGTGGATTGCCATTTCCTTCTCCAGGGGATCTTCCCAACCCAGAGATTGAACCTGGGTCTCCTGCATTTCAGGCAAACTCTTTACCACATGAGCCAGGGAACCTTCCCAAAATTACCTCCCAAAGCTACCGCCCAAAGCCACCTCCCAAAACTACCTCTCAAAACCACTGAGATCAGATGGTTCCAACAGACAATTTTACCAAACCTTCAAATACCAGGCAGTCTCAATGCTTCAAAAATTTGTTAGAAAGTTTAGAAAACCAAGGACTATTTCTAATTCTTTTTATGAAGCAAGTATAACTTTGGAAGCTAAACCTGATAAAGATAAAATACATCAGAAAAGTATAAACCAATATCACTTATGATTATTAACACAAAAATCCTAACTAAAATATTAGCAAGCATCATGCCCTCTTTGAACCATTACTATAAAACTTCTCACTATCCTCTCCAAGTTGGGACACATTGTTTTGAGGGCATTAGCCCGCTCTGGACTCCTTAGCCTAGCAAAGCAATAAAGCTACTTTTTTCTACTTCACCACTACCCCCAAATATTAGAAAACAGAAGAAAGTGGTATTACTAGAATGGCTGAATGAGGAGCTCAGAGAAGCTATTCCCCCAAAAAGCAATGATAAAACTGTACAAAATTATTTTTGTATGCAACTATTAGGGAACTTTGAAAATTTACCAAAAGCATACAACAAAACTATTGCATATTGTATTTGGAAGCTTTTATTGAAAACAAACAAACAAACTACTGGACATCACATAAGAACAGTGAGAATTTGTGGCATTTTAGCTTGGGGTGCTCCCATACCCCTCAGCAGCTCACTCAGAAGTAGTTCTACCAGGGCAAGGCAAGTCATAAAAACTGGCAGCTTTTTTTGCCAAAGGGGTCTCATTTGATTTGGATCAAAGCATATAACAAACTCCATTCCTCTATGTACTATCAAAAGCATACCAACATTCACTTTATATGGGTTCCAGAAGTAGAAAAGAGAGAGAAAAGAATAAAAAATTGTATTTACAGAACTTATGGTTGAAAACTTTCTACATGGAAACAGACATCCAGGGACAGGAAGCACAGAGGGTCCCTAAAAAAAGATGAACCTAAACAGACTTACAAGACATACCATAATTAAAATGGCAAAAATTAAAGATAAAGAGAGAATTCTAGAGTCATTTACAAGGAAATCCCAAAAAGGCTATCAGCCGATTTCTCTGAAGAAACTTTTCAGGCCAGAAGAGAGTGGTATGATAGATTCAAAGGCTCAAAAGGGAAAAACCTGGTTGCTTGGGGCTGGTGCACTGAGATGACCCAGAGGGATGGTACGGGGAAGGTGGAGGGAGGGGGGTTCGGGATGGGGAACATGTGTATACCTGTGGCAGATTCATGTTGATGTATGGCAAAACCAATACAATATTGTAAAGTAATTAACCTCCAATTAAAATAAATAAATTTATATTAAAAAAAGAAAAAAAAAAAGAGTGAAATAACAACAACAACAACAACAAAAACCTGTGACCTAGGATAACCTACCCAGCAAGATTACCATTTAGAATCAAAAGAAATATAAAGAGATTCTCAGACAAGCAAAAATGAAAAGAGTTCATCAATACTAAACCTACCCTAAAAGAAATGTTAGATCTTCTCTAAGCAGAAAAGAAGGAAAAAATATTTAAAAAAGGAAAACCCCACTAGGAAAGCCAAATATATAGCAATGACTGAGGAAAAACCACTTAAATAGCCAATACAAAGATTAAAATACAATAAATTATAAAATCAACTATAACTACAATAAAGAAGGGACAGACATGAAGATGTAAAATATGACATCAAAAACACAAAATGTGATGGAGGAGAGTAAAAAATATAGATTTCTTAAGAGTTTGTTTGAACTTAAATGACTATCAGTTTCAAACAAGTAGATATAGGCCAACATATATGAAAACAATGGTAAACACAAACCAAAAAGCTACAATAGATACACAAAGACTAAAAAGAAAAGAACACAAACATAATACTAAAGAAAATAATCAAACCACAAGGGAAGACACGGAAAGAAGAAATTAACAGAGAATAATAATAACTATTATTAAAATGAAAATAAGGACATATCTATCAATAATTAGTTTAAATGTCAATGGGCTAAATGCTAAAATCAAAAGATGTAGTCTGGCTGATCAGATCAAAAACAAGATTCTTCAATATGTTGCCTACAAGAGACTCACATCAGGGCTAATGACACATAGAGCTGAATGTGAAGGGGTGGAAAAAATATTTCATGCAAACAGAGATGACAAAAAACTGGAAGTAGCAATACTTATATCAGACAAAACAGACTTTAAAACAAAAGCTATAACAAAAGACAAAGAAGGACACTATATAATGATAAAGAGATAAATAAGAAGAGGATATTACATTCATTAACAAATATGCACCCAATACAGGAGCATCTAAATACATAAAGCAAATACTAACAAACTTAAAGAAATTGACAATAACAAAATAATATTAGGGGACTTTGACACCCCACTGACATCAATGGACAGACCATCCAGACAGAAAATCAGTAAGGCAACAGTAGTCTTAAATTACACAATAGACTGGTTAAACTTAATAGATACTATAGGACATTCAATCAAAAAACAAAATACATATTCTTTTCAAGTTCACAAGGAGTGTTCTCCAGAATAAATTACATGCTAGGCCACAGAAAAAGTCTCAAAAAATTTTAGAGGATAGAAATTATATCAAGTATTTTTCCAACCACAACAGTATGAAACAAGAAATCAATTCTAGAAAGAAAAATAGGAAAAGCACAAATGTGTAGAGATTAAGCAATATGCTAATAAAAAAAAGCAATGGGTCAATGAATGAGTCAAAGAGGAAATCAGAAAATGGCTTGAGACAAGTTAAAATGGAAATACAACACTCCAAAATCTATGTAATACAGCAAAAGCAGTTCTATGAGGAAAGTTTACAGTAATACAGGCCTTCTTCAAAAAATAAGAAAAATCTCAAATAAACAACTTAACCTACCATCTAAAACTAGAAGGATGCCCATTCTTGACACTTCTATTTAACGCAGCATTGGCAGTCCTAGCCACAGTAATCAAACAAGAAAAAGGAAACAGAAGCAACCAAATTGGAAAGGAAAAAGTAAAACTGTTACTATTTTGCTGATGACATGATACTTTATATAAAAACCCTGGAGTGTCCACAAAAAAAAAAAAAAATTATTAGAACTAATAAATGAATTCAAGTTTCAGGACACAAGATTAATAGACAGAAGTCTGTCATAGTTCTATACATTAATAATGAACTCTCAGAAAGAGAAAGCAAGAAAATAATCCCATTTTAAATCACATCAAAAATAAAATACCCAAGAATAAACTTAACCGAGGAGGTAAAAGACCTATACTCTGAAAACTATACAACATTGAAGAGGGAAACTGAAGATAATACAAAATAATTAAAAGATATCTTGTGCTCCTGGGTTGGAAAAATTAACATTGTTAAAGTGTCCATATGAACCAAAGCAATCTACAGATTTAATGCAATCCCTATCAAAATAATGCCCACAGAAGAAGAATAAATAATCTTAAAATTCATATGGAACAAAAAAGATCCAGAACTGCTAAACCAATCTTGAGAAAAAACAACAACAACAAAGCTAGAGGTAAAGCCTATCCAGACTTCAGACTATACTGCAAAGCTACAGTAATTAAAACATCATGGTACTGGCACAAAAACAGATACATAGATCAGTGGGAGAGAATAGAGGGCCCACACACCTATGGTCCATTAATCTATGACAAAGGAGGCAAGAATATACAGTGCAGAAAAGACAGTCCCTTCAACAGGTGATGCTCAGAAACCTGGACAGCTACACGTAAAATAATGAAACTAGAACACTTCCTAACACCATATACAAAAATAAACTCAAAATGGATTAAAGATCTAACTACAAGACCTGAAACCATAAAAGTCCTAGAAGAGAACATAGGCAGAACACTCTTTGACATAATTGTAGCAATATTTTTTGAATCTATCTCCACTTTATGGAAAATAGAAGGGGAAAAAAGTGGAAACAGTGACATATTTTATTTTGGGGGGCTCCAAAATCACCACAGATGATAATTGCAGTCATGATGTTAAAAGACGCTTGCTCCTTGGAAGGAAAGTTATGACAAACCTAGACAGTGTATTAAAAAGCAGACACATCACTTAGCCAACAAAGATCTGTATAGTCAAAGCTATGGTTTTTCCAGTAGTCATGTATGGATGTGAGAGTTGGACCTTAAATAAGGCTGAGTGCTGAAGGACTGATGCTTTCAAATTGTGGTGCTGGAGAAGACTCTTGAGAGCCTTTGGACAGCAAGGAGATCAAACCAGTCAATCCTAAAGAAAATCAATCCTGAATATTCATTGGAAGGACTGATGCTGAAGCTGAAGCTCCAATACTCTGGCCACCTGATGTGAAGAACTGACTCACTGGAAAAGACCCTGATGCTGGGAAAGATTGAAGGCAAAAGGAGAAGCAGTGGCAGAGGATGATATGGTTATATAGTGTCACTGACTCAATGAACATGACTTTGAACAAACCCCAGTAGATAGTGGAGGGCAGGGGAGCCTGGCATGCTTCAGTCCATAGGGTCACACAGTCAAACACAATTTAGCAACTGAACAACAATAAGCAAACAAAAGAAATAAAAGTGAAACAAACAACTGGGACCTAATTAACTTAAAAGCTTTTGGACAGCAAAGGACACCACCAACAAAATAAAAAATCAACCTATGGAATGAGATAAAATATTTGCAAATGATATGACCAACAAGATTTTAATATTCAAAATACATAAATAGCTCATAAACCTCAATATTAAAAAAAAAAAAAAAAACACCAAAGTACGTGATTTGAAAATGGGCAAGAGAGAGGAACTGTGGCTCCTGAGGCATGCCGGATGCAGAGAAACTGAAGATGTAGTCGACCAGATTTTGGAAATAACTACAACAGGAGGTCTGAAAAACAAAGAGGTCGTTTTCATCTCATCAGGCCTAGATGAAGAGATCAAGCCCTGAGCCTTTGGAGTGGGAGTAATGACTCCAAGACCCTAGACTACCCAAGGAAGTATCAAATAGTGAGAACTTACACAAAGGAAACCACTTCAATGCAAGACCTGATCACCCAACCACCAGTAGCACTCTGTGCAGGATGCCTCATCTAAACAATAAACAAAACAAACACAAACTCAATCATCAGCAGACAAGATTACCTCACTCAGCTTTGCCCATCAGAGGGAAAAAAAGACTCAGCACAAATCTCACCCTATATGAAGCTTACACAAACCACTGGACCAACCTTAGGAGGGTAGAAACCAAAAGGAAGAAAGAATTCAACCTTGAAGGCTGGGAAAAAGAGACTTCAAACATAATTAGTTAAAAAAATAATGAATAAGGCAGAGAAATACTACACAAATGAAGGAACAAACTAGAAACATAGAAGTCCAAATAAATGAAGAGGAAATAGGCAAACTACCTGAAAAAATATCAGGAATAATGATAGTAAAGATGATCAAAAACCTTGAAAACAAAATGGAGAGAATTCAAGAAACAAAATCAACTAACAAAGACCTAGAAGAATTAAAGAATAAACATACAAAAACAAACAACACAATTACTGAAATTAAAAATACTCTAGAAGGAATCAATAGCAGAATATCTGAAACAGAATAACTAACCAGTGAGCTGAAAGTTAAAATGGTGGAAATAATTTCTGAAGAGTAGAATAAAGTAAAAAGAATGAAAAGAACTGAGGCTACTTTCAGAGACCTCTGGGAAAATATCAAATGGATGAACATTTGAATTAGAGGTATCCCAGAAGAAGAAGAGAAAAAGAAAGGATATGAGAAAATTTTTGAAGAGATTATAGTTGAAAATTTCCCCAACATGGAAAAGGAAATTGTCAACCAAGTCCAAGAGGTGCAAAGAGTCCCATACAGGATAAACCCAAGGAGAAACACACCAAGACAGATACTAATCAAACCAACAAAGACTACACACAAAGAAAGAATATTAAAAGCAGCAGGGGAAAAGCAACAAGTAACATACAAGGGAACCCCATACATTTAACAGCTGATCTTTCAGCAGAAACTCTGCAGGTCAGAAGGGAATGGCAGGATATATTTAAAGTACTTAAAGAGAAAAATCTACAACCAAGATTACTGTACCCAGCAAGGATCTCATTCAAAATTGATGGAGAAATAAAAAGCTTTTCAGACAAGCAAAAGTTAAGAAAATTCAGTACCACCAAATCAGCTTTACAACAAATGCTAAGAAATACAAGAAAAAAATCTACAAAATCCACCCCAAACAATTAAGAAAATGGCAATAGGAACACATATATCAACAATTACTTTAAATGTAAATGGATTAAATGCTCCAACCAAAAAGACACAGACTGGCTGAACGGATACAAAAACAAGACCCATATATATGCTGTCTACAAGAAACCCACTTCAGACCTAAAGGCACATATAGACTGAAAGTGAGAGGATAGAAAAATATATTTCATGCAAATGGGAACCAAAAGAAAGCAGGAGTAGCAATCCCCATATCAGACAAAATAGACATTAAAATAAAGAAGATTACAAGAAATAAGGAAGGACACTACACAATGATCAAGGGATCAATCCAAGAGGAAAACATAACAATTGTAAATATCTATGCACCCAACATAGGAGCACCTCAATACATAAGACAAACACTAACAGACATAAAATGAGAAGTTGACAGTAACATAATAATAGTAGGAGACCTTAACACTCCACTCACACCAATGGACAGTTCATCAAAACAAAAAATTAAGAAGGAAACACAAGTCTTAAATCATACATTAGATGAGATGGATCTCATTGATATCTTCAGGACATTCCATCCAAATGCAGAAGAATACACTTTCTTCTCAAGTGCACATGGAACATTCTCCAGGATAGACCACATCTTGGGTCACAAATCAAACTTCAGTAAATTTAAGAAAATTGAAATCGTATCAAGCCTCTTCTCAGACCACAACGCTATGGGACTACATATCAATTACAAGGAAAAAAAAAAAAAAACGCAAGCATACGGAGATTAAACAATATGTTTCTAAATAACAAACAGGTTACAGAAGAAATCAAAAGGGAAATAAAAAATTTCTAGAAACAAATGACAATGAAAACATGACAACTCAAAACCTATGGGATGCAGCAAAAGCAGTTCTGAGAGGGAAGTTTATAGTAGCACAATCCTACCTCAAGAAATAAGAAAAACATCGAATAGAAAACCCAAATTTACACCTAAAACAACTGAAAAAAGAAGAAAAAAAGCCTCAAAATTAGTAGAAGGAATGAAATCATAAAGATCCAAGGAGAAATAAATGAAAAAGAAACAAACAATAGTAACGATTAATAAAACTAAAAGCTGTCTTCGAGATGTTTATCTTTGTTTAATTTGACAAACCATTAGCCATACTCATCAAGAAAAAAGGAGAGAAGAATCAAATCAACAAAATTAGACATGCAAAAGAAGAGGTTTCAACAGACAGTGCAGAAATACAAAGGATTATGAGACTTATGAACAATAAAATGCAATATTATGGCAACAAAATGAATAACCTGGAAGAAATGGACAGATTCTTAGAAAAGTTCAATCTCACAAGACTGAATCATGAGGAAATAGAAATTATGAACAGCCCAAATACAAGCACTGAAAGTGAAGCTGTGATCAAAATCTACAAAAAACAAAATCCCAGGATCAGATGGCTTCACAGGAGAATTCTATCAAACATTTAGAGAAGAGCTAATACCTATCATTCTCAAACTCTTTAAAAAAATTCCAGAGGAAGGAACACTTCGAAACACATTCTACAAGGCTACCATCACCCTGATACCAAAACTAGACAAAGATAACACAAAAAGAAACCTACAGGCCAAAATCACTGATGAATATAAATGCAAAAATCCTCAACAAAATTTTAGCAAACAGAATTCAGCAACACATTGAAAAGGTCATACACCATGATCAACTTGGGTTTATTCCAGGAATGCAAGGATTCTTCAATATATGCAAATCAAACAATATGATATACCATATAAACAAATTGAAAGATAAAAACCATACGATAATCTCAATAGATACACAAAAAGCCTTTGACAAAATTCAGCACCCATTATGATTCAGTTCAGTTCAGTTCAATTGTTCAGTCGTGTCTGACTTTTTGTGACCCCATGAATAATAGCACGCTAGGTCTCCCTCTCCATTACCAACTCCCGGAGTTCACCCAAACTCATGTCCATCAAGTCGGTGATGCCATCCAGCCACCTCATCCTCTGTCATCCCTTTCTCCTCCTGCCCCCAATCCCTCCCAGCATCAGGGTCTTTTCCAATGAGTCAACTCTTCACATGAGGTGGCCAAAGTATTGGAGTTTCAGCTTCAGCATCAGTTCTTCCAATGAACACTCAGGACTGATCTCCTTTAGGATGGACTGGTTGGATCTCCTTGCAGTCCAAGGGACTCTCAAGAGTATTCTCCAACACCACAGTTCAAAAGCATCAATTCTTCAGCGCTCGGCTTTCTTCACAGCCCAACTCTCACATCCATACATGACCATAGGAAAAACCATAGCCCTCACTAGATGGACCTCTGGTGGCAAAGTAATGTCTCTGCTTTTGAATATGCCATCTAGGTTGGTCGTAACTTTCCTTCCAAGGAGTAGGCATCTTTTAATTTCATGGCTGCAGTCACCATCTGTAGTGATTTTGGAACCCCCCAAATAAAATCTGACACTGTTTCTACTGTTTCCGCATCTATTTCCCATGAAGTGATGGGACCAGATGCCATGATCTTCGTTTTCTGAATGTTGAGCTTTAAGCCAACTTTTTCACTCTCCTCTTTCACTTTCATCAAGAGGCTCTTTAGTTCTTCACTTTCTGCCATAAGGGTGGTGTCATCTGCATATCTGAGGTTATTGATATTTCTCCCGGCGATCTTGATTCCAGCTTATGCTTCCTTCACCCCAGCGTTTCTCATGATGTACTCTGCATATAAGTTAAATAAGCAGGGTGACAATATACAGCCTTGACGTACTCCTTTTCCTATTTGGAACCAGTCTGTTGATCCATGTCCAGTTCTAACTATTGTTTTCCGACCTGCATATAGGTTTCTCAAGCGGCAGGTCAGGTGGTCTGGTATTCCCATCTCTTGAAGAATTTTCCACAGTTTATTGTGATCCACACAGTCAAAGGCTTTGGCATAGTGAATAAGGCAGAAATAGATGTTTTCCTGGAACTCTCTTGGTTTTTCGATGATCCAGCAGATGTTGGCAATTTGATCTCTGGTTCCTCTGCCTTTTCTAAAACCAGCTTGAGTATCTGGAAGTTCACGGTTCACGTACTGCTGAAGCCTGGCTTGGAGAATTTTGAACATTACTTTACTAGCGTGTGAGGTGAGTGCAATTGTGTGGTAGTTTGAGCATTCTTTTTTAGGACTTCCCTGGTGGCTCAGATGGTAAAGCGTCTGCCTACAATGTGGGAGACCCAGGTTCAATTCCTGGGTTGGGAAGATCTCCTGGAGAAGGAAATGGCAACCCACTCCAGTATTCTTGCCTGGAAAATCCCATGGATAGTGGCACCTAGTAGGCTACAGTCCATGGGGTCACAAAGAGATGGACATGACTGAGCAACTTCACTTGAGAATTCTTTGGCATTGCCTTTCTTTGGGATTGGAATGAAAACTGACATTTTCCAGTCCTGTGGCCACTGCTGAGTTTTCCAAATTTTCTGGCATATTGAGTTCGGCACTTTCATAGCATCATCTTTTAGGATTTGAAATAGCTCAACTGGAATTCCATCACCTCCACTAGCTTTGTTCGTAGTGATGTTTACTAAGGCCCACTTGACTTCATATTCCAGGATGTCTGGCTCTAGGTGAGTGATCACATCAGCGTGATTATCTGGGTCGTGAAGCTCTTATTTGTACAGTTCTTCTGTGTACTCTTGCCACCTCTTCTTAACATCTTCTGTTTCTGTTAGGTTCATACCATTTCTGTTCTTTATCGAGCCCACCTTTGCATGAAGTGTTCCCTTGGTATCTCTAATTTTCTTGAAGAGATGTCTAGTCTTTCCGATTCTGTTATTTTCCTCTATTTCTTTGCACTGATCGCTGAGGAAGGCTTTCTTATCTCTTTTTGCTATTCTTTGGAAGTTTGCATTCAGATGCTTATATCTTCCTTTTCTCCTTTGCTTCTCGCTTCTCTTCTTTTCACAGCTATTTGTAAGGCCTCCCCAGACAACCATTTTGCTTTTTTGAATTTCTTTTCCATGGGGACGGTCTTGATCCCTGTCTCCTGTACAATGTCATGAACCTCCATCTGTAGTTCATGAGGCACTCTATCTATCAGATCTAGTCCCTTACATCTATTTCTCACTTCCACTGTATAATCATAAGGGATTTGATTTAGGTCACACCTGAATGGTCTAGTGGTTTTCCCTACTTTCTTCAATTTAAGTCTGAATTTGGCAATAAGGAGTTCATGATCTGAGCCACAGTCAGTTCCTGGTCTTGTTTTTGCTTGTATAGCGCTTCTCCGTCTTTGGCTGCAAAGAATATAATCAATCTGATTTTGGTGTTGACCATCTGGTGATGTCCATGTGTAGAGTCTTCTCTTGTGTTGTTGGAAGAGAGTGTTTGCTATGACCAGTGTGTTCTCTTAGCAAAACTCTATTAGCCTTTGCCCTGCTTCATTCTGTACTCTAAGGCCAAATTTGCTTGTTACTCCAGGTGTTTCTGGACAAGGCAATGGCACCCCACTCCAGTACTCTTGCCTGGAAAATCCCATGGATGAAGGAGCCTAGAAGGCTGAACCCATGGGATTGCTGAGGGTCAGACACGATTGAGCGACTTCACTTTCACTTTTCACTTTCATGCATTGGAGAAGGAAATGGCAACCCACTCCAGTATTCTTGCCTGGAGAATCCCAGGGACGGGGGAGCCTGGTGGGCTGCCGTCTATGGGGTTGCACAGAGTCGGACACGACTGAAGCGACTTAGCAGCAGTAGCAGCCAGGTGTTTCTTGACTTCCTACTTTTGCATTCCAGTCTCCTATAATGAACAGGACATCTTTTTTGGGTGTTAGTTCTAAAAGGTCTTTGAGGTCTTCATACAATCGTTCAACTTCAGCTTCTCCATCATTACTGGTTGGGGCATAGGCTTGGATTACTGAATGGTTTGCCTTGGAAATGAACAGAGATCATTCTGTCGTTTTTGAGATTGCATCCAAGTACTGCATTTTGGACTCTTTTGTTGACCATGATGGCTACTCCATTTCTTCTAAGGGATTCCTGCCTGCAGTAGTAGATATAATGGTCATCTGAGTTAAATTCACCCATTCCAGTCCATTTTAGTTTGCTGATTCCTAGAATGTCGACATTCACTCTTGCCATCTCCTGTTTGACTACTTCCAATTTGCCTTGATTCATGGACCTGACATTCCAGGTTCCTATGCAATATTGCTCTTTACAGCATCGGACCTTGCTTCTATCACCAGTCACATCCACAACTGGGTATTGTTTTTGCTTTGGCTCCATCCCTTCATTCTTTCTGGAGTTATTTCTCCACTGATCTCCAGTAGCATATTGGGCACCTACTGACCTGGGGAGTTCCTCTTTCAGTATTCTATCATTTTGCCTTTTCATACTGTTCATGAGGTTCTCAAGGCAAGAATACTGAAGTGGTTTGCCATTCCCTTCTCCAGTGGCCCACATTCTGTCATACCTTTCCACCATGACCCGCCCATCCTGGGTGGCCACACACGGCACAGCTTAGTTTCATTGAGTTAGACAAGTCTGTGGTCCATGTGATCAGATTGGCTAGTTTTCTGTGATTATGATTTCAGTGTGTCTGCCCTCTGATGCCCTCTCGCAACACCTACCATCTTACTTACAGCCCATGGGGTCACAAAGAGTCGGACATGACTGAGCGACTTCACTTTCAATTTCATTTCTTCTAGGTTGTCCATTTATGATTAAAACTCTTCAAAAAATGGGCAAAGAAGGAACCTACCTCAACACAGTAAAGGCCATATATGATAAGCCTACAGCAAATATTATTCTCAATGGTGAAAAACTGAAAGCATTCCCCCTAAGATCATGAACAAGACAAGGGTGTCCATTTTCACCACTATTATTCAACATAGTTCTGGAAGTCTTAGCTGAAGCAATCAGAGAAGAAAAAGAAATAAAAGGTATCCAGATTGAAAAAGAAGAAGTAAAGCTCTCACTGTTTGCTGATGACATGATATTGTACCTAGAAAACCCTATCTTTCAGAAAATTACTAGAGCTAATCAGTGAATTTAGCAAAGTAGCAGGATACAAAATCAACACACAGAAATCACTTGCATTTTATATACTAACAATGAAAAATCAGAAAGAGAAATTAAGGAATCAATCCCATTCACCATTGCAACAAAAAAATTAAATATCTAGGAATAAACTTACCTCATGAGACAAAAGAATTGCACACAGAAAATTATAAGACACTAATGAAAGAAATCAAAGATGACATAAACAGATGGAGAGATATTCCATGTTCTTGGGTAGGAAGAATCAATATCATGAAAATGATTATACTACCAAACACAATCTACAGATTCAGCTTGATCCCTATCAAATTACCAATGACATTTTCACAGAACTAGAACAAAAAATTTCACAATTCATATGGAAACACAAAAGACCCCAAATAGCCAGAGCAGTTTTGAGAAAGAAGAATGGAGTTGGAGGAATCAACCTTCCTGACTTCAGATTATACTACAAAGGTACAGTCATCAAGACAGTATGGTACTGGCACAAAAACAGAAATATAGACCAATAGAACAAGATAGAAAGCCCATAAATAAACCCATGCACCTATAGGTACCTTATTTTTGACAAAGGAGGCAAGAATATATAATGGGACAAAGACAGCCTCTTCAAAAAATAGTCCTGGGAAAACTGGACAGCTACATGTAAAAGAATGAAATTAGAACGCTTCCTAACACCATAAACAAAGATAAACTCAAAATGGATTAAAGACCTAAATGGAAGACCAGAAACTATAAAACTCTCAGAAGACAACATGGGCAGAACACTGGATGACATAAATCAAAGCAAGATCCTCTATGACCCACCTCCTAGAGTCATGGAAATAAAAACAAAAGTAAACAAGTGGGACCTGATTAATCTTAAAAGCTTTTGCACAGCAGAGGAAACACTAAGTAAAGTGAAAAGACAACTCTCAGAATAGGAGAAAATAATAGCAAGTGAACTGACAAAGGATTAATTTTCAAAATACACAAGCAGCTCATACAACTCAATACCAGAAAAACAAACAACCCAGTCAAAAAATGGGAAAAATACCTAAATAGATATTTCTCCAAAGAAGACATACAGATGGCTAACAAACACATGAAAAGATGTTCAACATTGCTCATTAATAGAGAAATGCAAATCAAAACTACAACTACCTCACACCAGTCAGCATTGCTATCATCAAAAATTCTGCAAACAATAAACGTTGGAGAGGGTGTGGAGAAAAGGGAACGCTCTTGCACTGTTGGTGGGAATGTAAATTGATACAGCTACTATGGAAGACAGTATGGAGATTCCTTTAAAAACTAGGAATAAAACCACCATATGACCCAGCAATCCCACTCTTAGGCATATACTCTGAGGAAACCAAAACTGAAAAAGACATATATATCCCATTGTTCATTGCAGCACTATTTACAATAGCTAGAACATGGAAGGAACCGATTATGTCCATCAACAGATGAATGGATAAAGAATGGAATATTACACAGCCATAAAAAGAAACACATTTGAGTCAGTTCTTATGAGGTGTATGAACCTAGAGCCTATTATACAGAGTGAAGTAAGTCAGAAATAGAAAGATAAATATCGTATTCTAACACATATATACAGAATCTAGAAAAATGGTACTGAAGAATTCATTTACAGGGCAGCAATGGGGAAACAGACACAGACAATAGACTTACGGACATGGGGAGAGGGGAGGAGAGGATAAGATGTATGGAAAGAGTAACATGGAAACTTACATTACCATATGCAAAATAGATAGCCAATGGGAATTTGCTGTATGGTTCAGGAAACTCAAACAAGGGCTCTGTATAAATCTAGAGGGGTGGGATGGAGAGGGAGACGGGAGGGAGGTTCAAATAGGAGGGGATATATGTATACCTATGGCTTATTCATGTTGAGTTTTGACAGAAAACATAAAAATTCTGTAAAGCAATTATCCTTCAATTAAAGAATTGATTTTTTTTAATGGGGAGGAAAATGAATGGAGATTTTTACAAAAAAATCGTAAGATAGCCAACAGGAACATGAAAAGATGTTCAACATCAGTAATTATTAGAGAAATCCAAATCAAAGCTACAAGGAGATATCACCTCACACATGTGAGAACGGCTATCATCAAAAAGACAACAAATAACAAGTGTTGGTGAGGATGTGGAGAAAAGGGAACCATTGTACAACTGCTGGTGGGAACGTAAGCTGGTGTAGTCACCATGGAAAATATATGAAGGTTCCTCAAAAAACTTAAAATAGAGCTACCATGTGATCCAGCAATCCCATTCCTGAGCATTTATCAGGAAAAAAAAGAAAACTCTAATTCAATAAGACATATGCACTCCAATGTTCATAGTAGCACTACTCACAATAGCCAAGACAGGGAGGCAACTAAAGTGTCCATCAACAGATGAATGGATAAAGAAGATGCAACACATATATACAGTGAAATATTGTTGTTTTTCAGTCACTAAGTTGTCTCCAACTCTTTTTACCCAGTTCCTAACTCAAAACATAAAAGACAGTGAATCACTCAAGGAGAAAAAATGTGTATAGAAACTATGGTGTAACATACAAAAGATACTATGATAAAGGGTCAGACACAACTGAGCAACTAAACAACAAAAACAATCTGTAAAAATACTGAATCACTGTGTTATACACTTGAAAGGGAAACTAATATAATATTATAAATAATCAACTATAATTCAAAAAAAATTGGCCAGTGAAGTTCTTCATGTTAACAGGATAAAGGAGAAAAATCACATGGTCATAAAATATTTCAACAATTTCAATACCCCTTGATGATTTAAAAAAATAACATTTAGCAAAGTAGGAATATCAGAGAATGTACTTAATCCAATGAACAGTATCTACAAGTTTCCTGCAAACCACATTACAACAGTGAAACACAGAAGTTTTCCAGGTGAGACCAGGAATAAGACAAGGATCCCAGTTATTAACAGTACTATTCAAAGATATCCTGGCCTTCCTAGCCCAAGCAGTGACATGAGAAAAAGAAAATGAAAGATACAGATGTTAGAAAAAACAGTTTTTAGTATTTGCATGTTATAAAGAAAAATGTAAGTAAATATACATTTAGAAAAGATAGGGGACTTCCCTGGTGGCCCAGTGGCTAAGACTCCCAATGCAGGGTGCCTAGGTTTTGATCCCAGTAGGGGAATGAGATACCACATGCCACAACTAAGACCTAGCACTTCCAAATAAATAAATAGTAAAAAAAAGAAAAGGTAGATATAAAAACCAAAATTTATTTTTATGCAATAGCAAAAAATTTTTTAAGTAAAATATCATTGACAATAACATGAAAGATAACAAATACATGGGAATATATTAATGAGATATGCAAGACTTCACTAAAAGCCATTAAAAACTATAGACACAAATAAAATAATAAGGATAATTCCCTGGTTGTTCAGTGGTTAGGACTCTGTGATTTCACTGCTCAGGATGCAGGTTCAGTCCCTGATCAGGGAACTAAGATCCCGGGAACAAGCCTGTGAGATGAGGCCAAAAATAGGTAGTAGCTGAAAGTGTGGAATGGGGAGAAAAAGAACTGGATGAAGGCAGTCAAAAAGTACAAACTTCCAGTTGTAAGATAAATACATATTTGGGAAGTAATGCATGACAAGATAAATAGAATTAACAGTGCTGCATGTTATATATGACAGTTGTTACAAGAGTAAATCCTTAGAGTTCTCATCAGAAGGAAGATTTGCTTCTATTTTTGTAATGTTATATCTATATGAGATGATAGATGCTCACAAAATTTGTGGTCATCATTTCATGATGTATATAAGTCAAATCATGCTGTGTTCCTTAAACTTACACAGTGTTGTATGTCAATTACATCTCAATAAAAGCAGAAGAAAAATAAAAGAAAGATAAAGGATATAGGCAAGGCAGATCACAGTGGGCCTTGTACACTATGGTAAGAAATTTACATTTTATTCCTAGTGCAGAGAAGTCATTAGATTGGTTTTTTAGCAAGGAACTGACTATCTGATTTAAATTTTTTAAGAGATCACTTGACTGCAGTGTGGAAAACAGATTAGAGGCAGACAAGCATAGTGGTGCCATGATATCAGGATAACGAATTACATTACAGTAAATATATTCAGATTTCATTTATGCTTTAAAAAGAAGATGTAGTATGTACTTCTGTATTGTTTAACTTTTTCCAGTAAGAATTCATGCACTCCAAAAATAAAAAAAATTAATAAAAATTTAAACTGAGGAATGTGTTTTGTTTAAGAGATTGCTGATTAATCACTTGAAATTGAAAACTTTAAGGAACAGAAACACTATAGACATGTCATATTTTATATTTAAGCAGCAAAGTAAGTCAGGAAACAAAACTTAGTAACTGTTAAACCTGGCGCAGGAGATAAGAAAGCCTTCTTAAGTGATCAAGGCAAAGAAATAGAGGAAAACAACAGAATGAGAAAGACTAGCGATCTCTTCAAGAAAATTAGAGATACCAAGAGAACATGTCATGCAAAGATGAGCACAATAAAGGACAGAAATGGTATGGACCTAACAGAAGCAGAAGATATTAAGAAGAGGTGGCAAGAATACACACAAGAACTACACCAAAAAGATCTTCATGACCCAGATAACCACGATGGTGTGATCACTCACCCAGAACCAGACATCCTGGAGTGCAAAGTCAAGTGGGCCTTAGGAAGCATCACTATGAAGAAAGCTAGTGGAGGTGGTAGAATTCCAGGTGAGCTATTTCAAATCCTAAAAGATGATGCTGTGAAAGTACACTCAATATGCCAGCAAATTTAGAAAACTCAGCAGTGGCCACAGGCCAGGAAAAGCTCAGTTTTCATTCTAATCTCAAAGAAAGGCAATGCAAAAGAATGTTCAAACTAACACACAATGGCACTCATTTTGCACACTAGTAAAGTAATGCTAAAAATTCTCCAAGCCAGCCTTCAACAGTATGTGAACTGAGAACTTCCAGATGAACAAGCTGGATTTAGAAAAGGCAGAGGAACCAATTTTGCAACCAAATTGCTAACAGCCATTGGATCATAGAAAAAGCAAGAGAATTCCAGAAAAACATCTACTTCTGCTTAATTGACTATGCTAAAGCCTTTGAGTGTGTGGGTCACAACAAATTGTGGAAAATTCTTCAAGAAATGAGAATACCAGATCACGTGACCTTCCTCCTGAGAAATCTGTATGCAGGTCAAGAAGCAACAGTTAGGGACTTCCCTGTTGGTCCAGTGGCTAAGACTCCACGTTCCAAAGGCAGTGGGGCATGGGTTCAATTCCTGGTCAGGGAACTAGATCCCACATGCTGCAAGTAAGAGTTTACATGCCACAACTAAGATCTGGCACAACCAAATAAATAAATATTAAAAAAATTTTTAAAGACAGATGGCAGAGGAATAGGATGGGGAGACCAATTTATCCCCCATAAATTCATCAAAAGAACATTTGAACACTGAGTAAATTTCACAAAACAATTTCTGAATGCCGGCAGAGGATATCAGGCACCCAGAGAATCAGCCCATTGTCTTCGAAAGGAGGTAGTAAAAAATATAAAAGATACAAAGAGAGACAAAAGAGGTAGGGATGGAGATCCGTCCCAGGAAGGGAGTCTTAAAAAAGAGAGAAGTTTCCAAATACCAGGAAACACTCACTGGCGAGTCTGTGGTGAGCCCTGGAAACATAGAGGGCAACATAACCGGGAGGAAAAATAAATAATTAAAACCCACAGGTTTACGTGCCTAACGGTAACTCCCTGCGGAGAAGCAGTGCAGACGCCTCCATCCGCCACTAGCAAGCGGGGACTGGGCAGGGAGGCGCGGGCTGCATTGCTTAGACTAAGGACGGGGCCTGAATGCCCCAAGGGCAATCTGAGGGAACTAACGAGATAGGAAACCAGATTGTGGGACAGCTACCCTGCGAAAAGCCCTAACCTAAGACACCACCAGGCCTGCTCACAGAACAAAGGACTGAGTAGAGCTAGCCGGCTGCGGACCGGCCCATCCCCCTCCGGAGACATGCAGGTGAGGGCAGCCAGAGCCAGAAGGGGGCAATTGTGGCCCCAGAGAGGCATTATCTACCAAACTGCAAGCAGGCTTGTTGCTAACCAATACTTCTTGGGATTCTGGACAGTCAAAATCTGCCTGAGAAGGTGCGCTGGTTGTACACCCAGAAAACCAAGCGGCAGAGACCGGGGAGGTGACAAGTCACAGCGACCGCACTCGCCAAACACCTGGTCATCTGAGCTGCTAGGACCTGGGAAGGGCACAAAACGCAGGCCCAAAATGCAGTCCCAAAACACAGGCCCAACCAAGTCTGCGCCTCTGAGGAGTACCCGAGTACCTGAACCTGAGCAGCTTAGACCTGGGAAGTGCATTTAACCCAGGGCCGGCCTCAAACAGTTCCCAGCAGAGCAACCTAGAGCCTAAGCAGTGTAGACAAGGAAAGCACACACGCCGTGAGCGGGGAAAAACCCAGTGTGGCTGAGACACTGTGAGCACATGCCAGTGTTATTTGTTTGCAGTGTTCCTCCCTCCCCATGGCATGGCTGAACAAGTGAGCCTAAAAAAGTGTCCACCACCACCCCCTTGTGCTAGGGTGGAAATTAAACACTGAAGAGGCCAGCAAACAGAAGAAGCTAAAAACAGAAGGAACCATCTTGGAAGTGACAGGTGCAATAGATTAAAACCCTGTAGTTAGTATCGATTACATAGGAAGGGACCTATAGATCTTGAGAAGTATAAGCCGGATCAAGGAACTATCTGAAAATGAATTGACATACTATTATCATTCTTTAATTTTTTTAATTTTTAAGTCCTCGATTACTCCTTTAATTTTCATTTTTATAACCTACTATTACTTTGCAAAAAAAGACCCAATTTTTTAAAGCAAACTTCATATATATATTTTATAATTTTTGTGACTTTTTTTTCTTTAATATTGTATTTTTGAAAATACAACCTCTAGATTTTTAATTTCTGCTTTTTGGTATTTGTTATCAATTTTCTACCTTTAAGAACCCAATCTTCAGTACCCATTTTTACTTGGGAGCGAGATTACTGGCTTGACTGCTCTCTCCCCCTTTGGACTCTCCTTTTTCTCCACCAGGTCGGCTCTATCTCCTCCCTCGCCCTTCTCCTCTCTACCAAACTCTGTGAATCTCTTTGTGTGTTCCGGATGGTGGAGAACACTTAGGGAACTGATTATTGGCTGGATCTATCTCTCTCCTTTTGATTCCCCTCTTAATCCTCCTGGCCACCTCTGTCTCCTTCCTCCTTCTTCTCTTCTCGGTATAATTCCGTGAACATCTCTGAGCAGTCCAGACTGTGGAGCACACATGAGGAAGTGATTACTGGCTAGCTCGCTCTCTCCTCTTTTGATTCCTCCTCATCTCATCCTGGTCACCTCTATTTCCCTCCTCCATCTTCTCTTCTCCATGTAACTCTGTGCACCTCTCTGGGTGCCCCTCACTGTGGAGAAACTTTTCATCTTTAACCTAGATGTGTTATCAACGGTGCTATATAGATGGACAAGTCTTGTGGCTACTGTAAAAATAATACTGAAAACCAGAAGCAGGAGGCTTAAGTCCAAATCTGGAGAACACAAGAGAACTCCTGACTCCAGGGAACATTAATCAATAGGAGCTCATCAAATGCATCCATATCTACATTGAAACCAAGCACCACCCAAGGGCCAACAAGTTCCAGAGCAAGACATACCATGCAAATTCTCCAGCAACACAGGAAAATAGCCCTGAGCTTCAATATACAGTCTGCGCAAAGTCACTCCAAACCCACTGACATCTCATAACTCATTACTAGAAACTTCATTGCACTCCAGAGGAAAAAATCCAGCTCCACCCACCAGAACACCGACACAAGCTTCCCTAACCAGGAAACCTTGACAAGGCACCTGTCCAAACCCACCCACAGAGAGGAAACTCCACAATAAAGATAACTCCACAAACTGCCAGAATACGGAAAGGCCACCCTAACACAGCAATATAAACAAGATGAAAAGGCAGAGGAATACCCAGCAGGTAAAGGAACAGGACAAATGCCCACCAAACCAAACAAAAGAGGAAGAGATAGGGAATCTACCTGATAAAGAATTCCAAATAATGATAGTGAAAATGATCCAAAATCTTGAAAACAAAATGGAGTTACAGATAATTAGCCTGGAGACAAGGATTGAGAAGATGCAGAAAGGTTTAACAAGGACCTAGAACAAATAAAAAAGAGTCAATATATAATTAATAATGCAATAAATGAGATAAAAAAACACTCTGGAGGGAACCAACAGTAGAATAACGGAGGCAGAAGATAGGATAAGCGATGTAGAATATGGAATGGTAGAAATAAATGAAAGAGAGGGGAAAAAGGAAAAATGAATTAAAAGGAATGAGAACAATCTAAGAGACCTCTGGGACAAAGTTAAATGCCCCAACATTCAAATCATAGGAATCCCAGAAGAAGAAGACAAAAAGAAAAACCATGAGGAAATACTTGAGATAATAGTTGAAAACTTCCCTAAAATGGGGAAGGAAACAATCACCTAAATCCAAGAAACCCAGAGAGTCCCAAACAGGATAAACCCAAGGTGAAACACTCCAAGACACATATTAATCAAATTAACAAAGATCAAACACAAAGAACAAATATTAAAAGCAGCAAGGGAAAAGCAACAAATAACACACAAGGGGATTCTCATAAGGATAACTGCTGATCTTTCAATAGAAACTCTCCAGGCCAGGAGGGAATGGCAGGACATACAGTGATGAAAGAAAATAACCTACAGCCAAGATTACTGTACCCAGCAAGGATCTCATTCAAATATGAAGGAGAAATCAAAAGCTTTACAGACAAGTGAAAGCTGAGAGAATTCAGCACCACCAAACCAGCTCTCCAACAAATGCTAAAGGATCTTCTCTAGACAGGGAACACAGAAAGGGTGTATAAACTCAAACCCAAAACAATAAAGCAAATGGCAATGGGATCATACTTATCAATAATTACCTTAAATGTAAATGGGTTGAATGCCCCAAACAAAAGACAAAGACTGGCTCAATGGATACAAAAACAAGACCCCTATATATGTTGTCTACAAGAGACCCACCTCAAAACAAGGTACACATACAGACTGAAAGTGAAAGCCTGGAAATAGATATTCCACGCAAATAGAGACAAAAAGAAAGCAGGAGTAGCAATACTCATATCAGATACAATAGACTTTAAAACAAAGGCTGTGAAAAGAGACAAAGAAGGACACTACATAATGATCAAAGGATCAATCCAAGAAGAAGATATAACAATTATAAATATATATGCACCCAACATAGGAGCACCACAATATGTAAGACAAATGCTAACAAGTATGAAAGAGGAAATTAACAATAACACAATAATAGTGGGAGACTTTAATACCCCACTCACACCTATGGATAGATCAACTAAACAGAAAATTAACAAGGAAACACAAACTTTAAATGATACAATAGACCAGTTAGACCTGATAGATATCTATAGGACATTTCACCGCAAAACAATGAATTTCACGGAACCTTCTCCAGGATAGATCACATCCTGGGCCATAAATCTAGCTTTGGTAAATTCAGAAAAATTGAAATCATTCCAAGCATCTTTTCTGACCACAATGCAGTAAGATTAGATCTCAATTACAGGAGAAAAACTATTAAAAATTGCAACATATGGAGGGTGAACAACACGCTGCTGAATAACCCACAAATCACAGAAGAAATCAAAAGAGAATCAAAATATGCACAGAAACAAATGAAAACGAAAACACAACAACCCAAAACCTGTGGGACACTGTAAAAGCAGTGCTAAGGGGAAGGTTCATAGCAATACAGGCATATCTCAAGAAACAAGAAAAACGTCAAATAAAGAACCTAACTCTACACCTAAAGCAACTAGAAAAGGAAGAAATGAAGAACCCCAGGGTTAGTAGAAGGAAAGAAATCTTAAAAATTAGAGCAGAAATAAATGCAAAAGAAACAAAATAGACCACAGCAAAAATCAACAAAGCCAAAAGCTGGTTCTTTGAGAGGATAAAAAAAATTGACAAACCATTAACCAAACTCAGCAAGAAACAAAGGAAGAAAAATCAAATCAATAAAATTAGAAATGAAAATGGAGAGATCACCACATACAACACAGAAATACAAAGGATCATAAGAGACTATTATCAGCAACTATATGCAAATAAAATGGACAACTTGGAAGCAATGGACAAATTCTTAGAAAAGTACAACTTTCCAAAACTGAACCAGGAAGAAATAGAAAATTAACAGACTCATCACAAGCATGGAAATTGAAGATGTAATCAGAAATCTTCCAGCAAACAAAAGCCCTGGTCCAGATGGAACACTGTGGAGATTCCTTAAAAAACTGGAAATAGAACTGCATATGACACAGCAATCCCACTGCTGGGCATACACACTGAGGAAACCAGAATTGAAAGAGTCACGTGTACCCCAATGTTCATCACAGCACTGTTTATAATAGCCAGGACATGGAAGCAACCTAGATGTCCATCAGCAGACAAATGGATAAGAAAGCTGTGGTACATATACACAATGGAGTATTACTCAGCCATTAAAAAGATTACATTTGAATCAGTTCTAATGAGGTGGATGAAACTGGAGCCTATTATACAGAGTGAAGTAAGCCAGAAAGAAAAACACCAATACAGTATACTAACGCATATATATGGAATTTAGAGAGATGGTAACAATAACCCGATATGCGAGACAGCATAATAGACATAGATGTATAGAACAGTCTTTTGGACTCTGTGGAGAGGGGGAGGGTGGGATGGTATGGGAGAATGGCATTGAAACATGTATATTATCATATGTGACACAAATCACCAGTCCAGGTTTGATGCATGATACAGGATGCTTGGGGCTGGTGCACTTGGATGACCCAGAGGGATGGGATGAGGAGGGATGTGGGAGGGAGAGTCAGGATGGGGAACAAGTGTACGCCCGGGTGGATTCATGTCGATGTATGGAAAAACCAATACAATATTGTAAAGTAATTAGCCTCCAATTTAAATAAATAAATAAAGAAGCAACAGTTAGAAAAGGACATGGAACAATGGATCAGTTCCAAAGTGAGAAAGGAGTAGTATGTCAAGGCTGTCACCCTGCTTATTTAACTTATATGCAGAGTACATCATGAGAAATGCCAGGCTGAATGAAGCACAAGCTGGAATCAAGATTGCTAGGAGAAATATCAATAATCTCAGATACGCAGATGACACCACTCTTATGGCGGAAGTGAAGAGGAACTAAAGAGCCTCTTGATGAAAGTGAAAAGAAGAGAGTGAAAAACCTGGCTTAAAACTCAATATTCAAAAAACTAAGATCGTGGAATCCAGTCTCATCACTTCATGGCAAATAGATGGGGAAACAATGGAAATATTTATTTTCTTGTGCTCCAAAATCGCTGCAGCCACGAAATTAAAAGACACTTGCTCCTTGGAAGAAAAGCTATGACAAACCTAGGTAGCATATTAAAAAGCAGAGACATTACTTTGCTAACAAAGGTCTGTATAGTCAAAACTATGGTTTTTCTAGTAGTCATGTGTGGATGTGAGACTTGGACCATAAAGAAAGCTGACTGCTGAAGAGTTGATGCTTTTGAACTGTGGTGTTGGAGAAGACTCATGAGAGTCCCTTGGACTGCAAGGAGATCAAACCAATCAATCCTAAAGGCAATCAACCCTGAATATTCCTTGGAAAGACTGAAGCTGAAGCTGAAGCTCCAATACTTTGGCCACCTGATGCGAAGAACCAACTCATCAGAAAAGACCCTGATACTGGGAAAGACTGAAGGCAGGAGAAGGGGATGACAGAGGATGAGATAGTTGGATGGCATCACCAACTTGATCGACATGAGTTTGAGCAAACTCTGGGAGATAGTGGAGGACAGGGAAGCCTGGCATGCTGCAGTCAATGGGATCACAAAGAGTCCGACACGACCGAGTGACTGAACTGAACTGGGGGATGGATATATGGGAGTTCATCATACCACAGTCTCCTACTTTTGTAAATGTGTGAAATTTCCAATAATACAGTTGTATTTTAAATCTTTTTAAGGGATCCGGGGTGGGGAAATTAAGAGAGTTAAAGATAGTTTATTTAGATTTTTTAAAGATAATTACTTTTTAGAAATTTATTTATTTTTATTAGAGGCTAATTACTTTACAATATTGTACTGGTTTCTAATATAACCTTTAAAGCCATAAACACAGTTCCTAGTGTGAAATATAAAAGATAGTGCATCATTCAAGTAAGAAAAATATGTACAGAAACTATAGTAAAATACTAGATAATGAAGTAGGGATCAAATAAACATGGAGATAAAGTGCTATGTACAGGATCTGAGAACCAGTCGGCCTAGTACAGGAGGTATAATTCATTACAGGGGTGTGTTGACAGATATGTATGTGTTCTCCACATTTGGAGGAGAGGAGGGGTTGTTTTCAAAATCACATGAAGATTTTGCACATTTACATATTCAGTCAGTTCAGTTCAGTTCAGTCACTCAGTCGTGTGTCCAACTCTTTGCGACCCCATGAATTGCAGCACGCCAGGCTTCCCTGTCCATCACCAACTCCTGGAATTCACCCAAACCCATGTCCATCGAGTCGGTGATGCCATCCAGCCATCTCATCCTCTGTCATCCCCTTCTCCTCCTGCCCTCAATCCCTCCCAGCATCAGAGTCTTTTCCAATGAGTCAACTCTTCACATGAGGTGGCCAAAGTATTGGAGTTTCAGTTTTTGCATGAGTCCTTCCAAGAACATCCAGGACTGATCTCCTTTAGAATGGACTGTTTGGAACTCCTTGCAGTCCAAGGGACTCTCAAGAGTCTTCTCCTACACCACAGTTCAAAAGCATCAATTCTTCAGCACTCAGCTTTCTTCACAGTCCAGCTCTCACATCCATACACGACTACTGGAAAAACCATAGCCTTCACTAGATGGACCTTTGTTGGCAAACTAACATCTCTGCTTTTGAGTATGCTATCTAGGTTGGTCATAACTTTCCTTCCAAAGAGTAAGCGTGTTTTAATTGCATGGCTGCAATCACCATCTGCAGTGATTTTGGAGCCCCCAAAAATAAAGCCTGACATTGTTTCCACTGTTTCCCCATCTATTACTCATGAAGTGAGGGGGCCAGATGCCATGATCTTCATTTTCTGAATGTTGAGCTTTAAGCCAACTTTTTCACTCTCCTCTTTCACTTTCATCAAGAGGATTTTGAGTTCCTTTTCACTTTCTGCCATAAGGGTGGTGTCATCTGCCTATCTCAGGTTATTGATATTTCTCCTGGCAATCTAGATTCCAGCTTGTGCTTCTTCCAGCCCAGTATTTCTCAAGATGTACTCTGCGTATAAGTTAAATAAGCAGGGTGACAATATACAGCCTTGTATATTGTGGCCCACTGGAGAAGGGAATGGCAAACAACTTCAGTATTCTTGCCTTGAAAACCCCATGAACAATATGAAAGGATACTGAAAGAGGAACTCCCCGGGTCGGTAGGTGCCCAATATGCTACTGGAGATCAGTGGAGAAATAACTCCAGAAAGAATGAAGGGATGGAGCCAAAGCAAAAACAATACCCAGTTGTGGATGTGACTGGTGATAGAAGCAAGGTCCGATGCTGTAAAGAGCAATATTGCATAGGAACCTGGAATGTCAGGTCCATGAATCAAGGCAAATTGGAAGTAGTCAAACAGAAGATGGCAAGAGTGAATGTCGACATTCTAGGAATCAGCAAACTAAAATGGACTGGAATGGGTGAATTTAACTCAGATGACCATTATATCTACTACTGCAGGCAGGAATCCCTTAGAAGAAATGGAGTAGCCATCATGGTCAACAAAAGAGTCCTAAATGCAGTACTTGGATGCATTCTCAAAAATGACAGCATGATCTCTGTTCGTTTCCAAGGCAAACCATTCAATATCACAGTAATCCAAGTCTATGCCCCAACCAGTAACACTGAAGAAGCTGAAGTTGAATGGTTGTATGAAGACCTGCAAGACCTTTTAGAACTAACACCCAAAAAAGATGTCCTTTTCATTATAGGGGACTGGAATGCAAAAGTAGGAAGTCAAGAAACACCTGGGGTAACAGGCAAATTTGGCCTTGGAATATGGAATGAAGCAGGGCAAAGGCTAATATAGCTTTGCCAAGAGAACACACTGGTCATAGCAAACACCCTCTTCCAACAACACAAGAGAAGACTCTACACATGGACATCACCAGATGGTCAACACCGAAATCAGATTGATTATATTCTTTGCAGCCAAAGACGGAGAAGCTGTATACAGTCAGCAAAAACAAGACTGGGAGCTGAGTGTGGCTCAGATTTACATATTACATTTCCTCAAAGTAAAGATCAGATCAATGTACTGAATACAAGATTCCACATTACTTGAAGAAGACATTTGGGTTGACATAAACTGTTAGTCATAATGATTTCCTTATCCAGTCATGAAAATATTTAATAGGATAGATGTGACACAGAAAAATATTAAACACCTATTATGTGCTGGAACCAACAATGTGGTGGATACTCATTTCAACTGATTTTCAAAACAAACCTCCCAGTTAGCCAGACACTCTTCACTGAGAGCCGTGGTGGCTTCCTGTTCGACACTGTTTGGGAAGAACCAATGAGGTGGCTGAATCCCGAAATCCTCATGACATCAAGAAATTAAACCATGATGACTGAGAGAGCAAGAGGCAGAATGCAATAGAATGTGTGCTACACCCTTGAAAAAAAGGGTGCATCAGTCCCTACTGGAACCATGCCAACTGACCACTGACAACACAACTTCTGCTTGCATCATTTCACCAAGACTCATCACCTGAATAAGAGGGGAGATCCTTCAACAAACTCGGTGACCATGACACCAACCTGCCCAAGATGGGGTCTCTCAGTATGGCATTTCAGGCTCTGTTTGACGAGCACACCTTGGAACACAGTGACAATGAGAGCCAGCCTCAGGGAGGGTGACTTCCCTGGCCACCAAGGCGAGACGTGAATGTCTTTACCTTTATCTTTACCTTTTCTATAAGGTAATGATCTTTACCTTTCCAATAAGTTGCAGCAAAAGATCCACTTAAGTGCTTTCGTTTCCACTCTTCCTTCCAATAAAATAAGTTGGCTTAAGCTCCACCTTCAGAAAACTAAGATCACGGCATCTGGTCCCATCACTTCATGGCAAAGAGTTTTAGCCTCTGTTTACTTTCATGCAAAAGAACACAACATTTGGATGGAGGTACAGCAGGAGAGAAGGAGACAGAGAGTGTGCACAGAACCCCATGGGAATCAATAGATTTCCAGAAGAAGGCCAAAAGGGGCTCCAGGAGGGCATGGCAATGGACCGAGCTGAGATGGCTAGGTTAGCGTCACCTCAATGGTGATAGCTTGGCCAAAAGCACTTCAGCTTAGCTGGGGAGAAGTTGGAAAGAACACGTCAGGTGGCATGAAGGATGAGGCTGATGGAATTGTTGACAACTAGAAGACAAGATGGAGAAGGCAATGGCACCCCACTCCAGTACTCTTGCCTGGAAAATCCCATGGGCAGAGGAGCCTGGTAGGCTGCAGTCCATGGGGTCGCTGAGTCGGACACAACTCAGCGACTTCACTTTCACTTTTCACTTTCATGCATTGGAGAAGGAAATGGCAACCCACTCCAGTGCTCTTGCCTGGAGAATCCCAGGGACGGGGGAGCCTGGTGGGCTGCCGTCTATGGGGTCACACAGAGTCGGACACGACTGAAGTGACTTAGCAGCAGCAGCAGAAGACAAGAGCTCTGCTCTCCTCCCTCCGCAGAAGCCAAAGACACTACCTTCTGTACCAAGTGGTCCCTGAGTGGCTCCAAATGAACACCAGGAGCCTGGTCTCAGGAGGGGAGGCCATCACATGGGCAGGGGCATGGCTAGGGCACCAGGAATCTGAGTTTTTTCAGCATCTACAGGGACCAAGGATATCTTCCAGTCTGCAGACAGAGATGAGCAGGGGGACGCTGGGACTGGGGTGGGGGGTTTCCGGATGTGCACTTCCACCTAGGGCCTGACCCCGCTAGGACACCAGAATGGCCTGAGGAAAGGATGCTGACATGGAAACCCAAAGCAAAGAGGAGCCGGCTGCTGTCAGTACCTGAAGTTTAGCATCATCCAGCACTTACCTTTCCAGGTCCTCATGTCGTCTAAACCAGAAAGGGAGATTCTTCTGGGCACCACAGTGCCTTCTGGCTTCTTGAGGCTACTGGGCCCTCTGCACAGGAACTGCTCCTTGTGCCACCATTCAGAGAGATGGCTCGGCTTAGGGGGGCGAGGAGGGGGTATGTTAGACATCACATCTAGTTCTTTTACCCCATAGGGCAAGGAAGCTTGGTTTTGATCAAACCAAGAATTTAAGGAAGTTTCCCCCAGTGGTAAAGCAAAGTGGTCCCTGGATGGGCCATTGACATCTTTCATCCAGATCAGGGTGGCCTGGGGCCTCATGGAGGGGGCCTCCTGAGACCCGTTCCCAGGGTGTGAAGGGCAGGCCAAGCTCCCAGAGGGTGGCGGCTGTGGGCAGTCCACAAAGACGTCGTCAAAGGAAGCCTGCTCCAGTGAGCGCTCTGAGTTTGACCAGCTGTCACATCTGGTGGGGAGACTGAGGGAAGAAAAGCACAGACACTTGACTGAGAGGTCACAAGTCCCCACAGCGGCTGTTGGTACTGCTACACCTTTGGCAGAAGTTTGAAGGAGAAAGCCACCCACCCACCGCAAAGCCATGCTGTGGGGGAAAAAAGGCCATGCTGCCATCATGCCCCCTACTCTAATGTTGCCATTTTTTTTTTTAACTTTTATAGTGACATTCCCTCCACACCCCTTAGTGACAGCAACCCCTTGATGTAGGGGGAAAAAAAAAAAAAAGGTTTGTTGATTTTTCTCATCATCTAAGTGGAAGATACAAATGAAAATGCAAGGTTAGAAATGAAAGCCACAACGCCAAAATGCCTGAGTCATTCTGTTTGGTGTACCACATGCTTCGGCCTTGATAGTGGTTGATAGGGATCTGGCCCTGCCCTGGCGGCAGCAGGAAGCGAGGGGAGCAGAGATACACCCACTAGAAGATGCTACAGCTAAACGGCCTGATTTGCAGTGAGGGCATGGCAGTCACAGAGGCTGCAAGAGGAAGCAGTGTGGGTTCTGCCAATGGAGGAGGCCGGGCGCAGAGGCATACCTGGCGTGGTGCAGTCTTCCCGTCTCGCAGTTGGATAGAATCAGATAATCAGGAAGCAAGAACAACTCTGACTCACTTCTGGTTTCCTCAGTGGCTACAGTACTAGTGCTCAGGTCATCTCTTGGCAGGGAGCAGACAGCAGAGTTGGTGAGAAGGGAGCTGGAGGGGGAGGGCTGTGCGGAGGAGGGGGCGCAACAGCCACTCTCCATGGAATCTGCAGGACAAATCGTTTCCCAGCAGAATGTTTAAGAATGGCTAGAACACAGTTTCTCAGATGGCATCTAAGAAGCCAAACAGAAGATGAAAATCACAGCTGGTGTTTGTACTGATGGAGAAGACCATTTCCCCAAGCTATAAACAACGTCTGGGGAAGAAGGCCAATGTTCCAAGAGTGAAGTGTTGAATCAACTAAGGGCAAAATAAAGCAATCATTCTTGGCCTAAAAATCTGCAGATAGTCTACACACAGCTTCTTCATGGCCCTCAGCCACAACTCTACATTCATCACTGTTTATTCACTCAACAAATATACACATATATATGCATAACAAATATATATACGTATACTTACATATGCATTTGGGCACATGTGCAGGCATGCAGATATAGACATATATGTCTACTTATGTCTATATAGATACTTTCTCTTACACCTACTATGTGCACGGGACTGTTCTAACTTTGCCAGCCAAGACAAAGACTCTGCCCCCATTGGCATTTACAGCCCACCAGAGGAGAGAGACAAGTAACACATAAAGAGCAGTGTGAATGATTGACCGCTAGTGATGTCTAAGGAAAAGGAATGAAAGAAATAAAGTGTTGTGATGGCTGGTAAAGCCCACATTCAGAAACTCCCAATGAAAAGCCTGCTTTTATTTCCCTTTTGAACCAAGTTAGCAGGAATTTAGGACTCCTGAGTCAGAGTGGCCCAGAACTGCCTGAATTCAAGTGCAGACTCTAATATCTAGCTGTCGTGACCTTGGGCAAGTTATCTGCTTGGTCCAAGTTTTCTTCTCTATAAAGTGGTTACGCTCAGAGTACCTCTGCCACACAGTTGGTCTGGGGATGAGAAGAGCTAATACACAAAAGCATTTAATGGAGTTACTGGCCAGGGTACACATGATGTGCTGCCTACCTATGGTTACCAGAGACAGAACCAAACACTCTATGTGAGAAGCCACAATACAGCCCCTTTAGGCTTGGTTCTGAGATGAAGAGGAATCAACCCCTACAGTTCAGTTCAGTTCAGTTCAGTTCAGTCACTCAGTCATGTCCGACTCTTTGCAACCCCATAAACTGCAGCACGCCAGGCCTCCCTGTCCATCACCAACTCCCAGAGTTCATTCAAACTCATGTCCATCGAGTCTGTGATGCCATCCAGCCATCTCATCCTCTGTCGTCCCCTTTTCTTCCTGCCCCCAATCCCTCCCAGCATCAGAGTCTTTTCCAATGAGTCAACTCTTCACATGAGGTGGCCAAAGTACTGGAGTTTCAGCTTTAGCATCATTCCTTCCAAAGAACACCCAGGACTGATCTCCTTTAGAATGGACTGGTTGGATCTCCTTGCAGTCCAAGGGACTCTCAAGAGTCTTCTCCAACACCACAGTTCAAAAGCATCAATACTTCGGCACTCAGCTTTCTTCACAGTCCAACTTTCACATCCATACATGACTACTGGAAAAATCATAGCCTTCACTAGATGGCAAAGTAATGTCTCTGCTTTTGAATATGCTATCTAGGTTGGTCATAACTTTCCTTCCAGGGAGTAAGTGTCTTTTAATTTCATGGCTGCAATCACCATCTACAATGATTTTGGAGCCCCCCAAAATAAAGTCTGACACTGTTTCCACTGTTTCCCCATCTATTCCTCCTCCAAACAAAGGTGGGGGGAGGCTACAGGGAACAGAAGAGGTCATGGGGGATTTGCCCATCCTCCAACTTCAGGCCAGAACTTTCTGTTTCGTGCCTGGTGCCTTACTCCTTTGTGCTCCCCTTGGCATACTGGGAAACATGTTATGTATTTACGTTTTAGCATCACTGCCAAATGAGGAAACAGAAGTCACATACGACATGAAACACAAATATGCATCTAATTGCACCGAAGGTAGGGACTAGGCATGAAGAGTGAGCAGCAAGGCTCTGCTGGGTTGCACAGTGTCTTGACAAATTCAGTGCAACTTTGTAAAGAAACTCTGTTGCAGCAAGGGCAACAGACTGCCATCATTTCATTTCCTCTTACTCGAGTGCTCTCAAAGTTCAACGGTGTAACTGCGTAGCTTCACCTAGTAAGCTTGCCTGCGTCGTGAAAAGAAAAGGACTTCGTTGGCAGGAAGCACACACAGCCTCACGTCTGTCTAGAGAGGGATGCAACTCTGACTCTTCTGCGCCACCTAGTGTTAGAATGTGGTTATTTCCGTGGAAGACGATAAAGCACCCAGTTAAGGAGGGAAAGGGTGAAGCAACTGTATGCCATGGGATTTAAGGGTAAGGTTGGCCTGCTAGGCTAAGAGGCTAAAAAAAAAACGAAGACTCGAAGTCTGTAGTTTGAGGATCAAGGCATGGTGCCAGGGGCTCAATAGCAACATCCACGAAGGGAAGTTAATTGTAACCTTAAGTGCATTATAGCCAGTATATTACATAGAAACGGCAATGTGCGTGTGTGCGTGTAAAAGAGAGAGCAAGAGTGGCAGACAAAGAGCCACATGGGTCATTTGCTCCCAGTGCCCCAAAATGGTTCAGAGCAAACTTAGAACTCATTTCCGTTGCAGAGACCTTGAGCCACTTGGACATAAGCGGAAACCTTCCCTGAGTATGACAGGCAGCCTACTTCTGTCTTTCTAAAATTTAGCATTGAACAACACAATAGGCAACAGAAAATCTGGAGTTCCTAGAATTTTTTTAAAGACAGCAATATTTGATATTTCTAGAAAAACCAGCAGCAGTAGTGTGGGAAAAATCAGAGCTGTACAGAACGTCCCCACCCACATTGTGCTTTCTCTGCCTGCGTGTCCTGATGATGGCAAAGCCACCGGGCGGCTTTGAAGGGACCAAAGTGGCTCCTCATGCTCTGTGGGCAGTGCCCGGGCTTGGCCACCCAGTTCCCTTACCCCCCTGGCGCACTTGGGGCCAACACCTTTGCCTCAGCCCCCCGACTCCCCACCCTGAGTGGGCTCTTACCTCCTCTGTCCTCCAGGTGGCCAAGGTTGCAGACCTGACTGATGCTGTGCACCCACACCTGCATCTCTTCCTCCGTCTTGGCCACCAGATAGAACGTGCGAGACGTGGTCTTGACAATGAACACGAAGTGGTTCTGGAATTCCTTGCGAACGAAGCCCGGGCCCGCATGCTTCCAGACGGCGCATTCGCTAAGGTCGATGGTGCGGATGGGCTTGCTGGCACGCTGGCTGCGGTAGTACTCCAGCACGTCGCGGTCGCCACTCAGCCGGCCCCGCCGTAGCACGAACCAGCGCCGGCGCCAGGCCTGTGGGAGAGGCAAGTGGACATTGGCCCCCGTGATAGGAAGCCCCGGAGCGCACTCGGCCTCTTCCACTTTTCCCGTTGGTTATCGCGGTGGGGGGTAGCCATGGGAGTCACGCCGCCAGGTCGAGTAGAAATATGCACTCATCACAAAGGCATGCAACACAAATTTACGGGCACCCTGCTTTAAAAAAAATTTAGGGACTTCCCTGGTGGTCCAGTGGATAAGACTCCGAGTTCCCAATGTAGGGGACCCAAGTTTGATCCCTACTCTGGGAAATGGATCCCACAAGCCACAACTAAGTGTTCTCATCCCACAACTAAGACCCAGCACAGCCAAATAAAAAAAAAAAAAAGAAAACTCTAATAGTGAAGGGCAGGAAGGAAGCTTTCTTACCCCTATATACCTCAATCCAGTGCGACCTAACCTAGTCGTTGAACTTGTAGAGGATTGCTCAACAAGAAAGGGAAAATCATACACATTGGTGAGGAGAGCAGATTATCATTAGTTTAAGTTAATGATTGTCTAAATTATACCAATGGACGTGAACTCGAGGGAGGGTGCAAGGATCAGAAAATGTGAAGTAAAAGAAAATCAGTACTGTGAAGTAGAGAGATGGGTAGTGCCAGCAATTCTTTACAGATTTTTTTTCTTTTTTTTTTCTTTTAATTGGAGGCTAATTACTTTACAATATTGTATTGGTTTTGCCATACATCAACATGAATCTGCCACGGATGTACACGTGTTCCCAATCCTGAACCCCCCTCCCACCTCCCTCCCCACACCATCCCTCTGGGTCATCCCAGTGCACCAGGCCCAAACATCCTGCATCCTGCACCAAACCTGGACTGGTGATTCGTTTCCCACATGATATTATACATGTTTCAATGCCATTCTCCCAAGTCATCTCCCCCACCTCCCTCTCCCACAGAGTCCAAAAGACTGCTCTGTACATCTGTGTCTCTTTTGCTGTCTTGCATACAGGGTTATCATTACCATCTTTCCAAATTCCATATATATGCATTAGTATACTGTATTAGTGTTTTTCTTTCTGGCTTACTTCACTCTGTATAATTGGCTCCAGTTTCATCCACCTCATTAGAACTGATTCAAATGTATTCTTTTTAATGGCTGAGTAATACTCCATTGTGTATATGTGCCACAGCTTTCTTATCCATTCATCTTCTGATGGACATCTAGGTTGCTTCCATGTCCTGGCTATTATAAACAGTGCTGCGATGAACATTGGGGTACACGTGTCTCTTTCAATTCTGGTTTCCTCAGTGTGTATGCCCAGCAGTGGAATTTCTGGGTCGTATGGCAGTTCTATTTCCAGTTTTTTAAGGAATCTCCACACTTATCATAAAGCGGGAGACACTTCTGCAACCACCACCTAGGTCAGTATTCCTCCATCAAGGAACTGAGATGCCCTCGGGGACATCTGAAGATAGCCCTGTGCTGCCAGTCAAGAAGGCTGGGGGCATGGAGGGTGCACACTGTCTGGCCTAAAGCGATCCTCTGTGCCCTCCTGAGAAACACCATAATAGGAATGAACTTCCCTTAATGCTATAGGAATCTGGGAAACAGCCAAATCTTGAGGTCAGATGATTAGGCAAAGTTGAGTCCAGGCTCAAAAAAGAAAAGAAACCAGAGCTGAAATAGGACAGGCTGCTCCACAGGCCACTGCAGTGTCATTTGGGCCTGACACATTGAGAAGGCCACCAGCTTTGGCTTTGACTAGGGTGGCAGGGCAGGGGGAGAGAAGCCCCGTGTGGGGTGTTCTCAGCTCCCTCCCTGCCCAGGGGCTGCAAGATCTGAGGCAACAGAGAATTTGATGAGGCGCTGAATGGTGGATATGACCTGCAATCAGGGCTCAGAATGGAAAGCCCCTTTGACGCTGGGCAAGAGGCAGAATCAGAAGGGTGGTGGGGGGGTGGAGGCGAGCAGTCACCCCATGTGAGGTTGGGACAGGGAAAAGGAAACAGAACCTGGCAGGTAAGGCCTGGCTAGGGTCTGCCTTTAGGGATGGTGTAAAGCACTCAGGAGGAAAAGGGGACGACACAGGATGAGATGGCTGGATGGCATCACCGACTCGGTGGACGTGAGTTTGAGTGAACTTCCGGAGTTGGTGATGGACAGGGAGGTCTGGCGTGCTGTGATTCATGGGGTCACAAAGAGTCGGACACAACTGAGCGACTGAACTGAACTGAACTGAAAGCGCTCAGGAGACATCTGACCCCTTGGAAGAGGGACAAAGCAGTGTAATTAAGTGCTTGTTTTTAAGACGACAGAAATAACAGCATTTGTGTAGGCTTATGGGAGTCATGGAAGAAGAAGCATTAATGATTGGAGAACTTTCTGTCACAAAAACCTGGGACTGGATAGCGTGGAGCCCCTGACCATGAGAGGAAGCTCCAGCGTCACTGTCAGGATGAGAGAACGCCCTGGGGCACCAGGGGTACCCCAAACTTTCCAAAGGCCACTTTGGTGGGGAAATGTGAAGAGGAACTTTGTTGTACTTCCCAAAAAATGTTTCTAAAAGAGGAAGTCAAAGTGGAGGCTGAAACAAGTTTCAAGTTAACTGCTCTTTGTTTTGTAGAAACCCATTTCTTAGCCTTGAATAACAGTGTTGGTGGGCTGGGGCTGGGGAACACGATTAGGGCTCACCAAGTAGCTGGGGTGCTGAGAGAGGGGGAAGAGACAAAACGGGAAGATTTCAATCCCATGAAGGAGCACTCTGCTAGGAGAAGGACACAGACATTCGTTCAGCAATTATCTGTTGACATCCTAACAGGCTGGCCAGTGGGCAGACACGGGGGGGAATGGAAGTGAACCAGCCATTGAACAGGCCCTGCCACTCAGTCTTGTGGGCAACAGAGGAAATGGGCACATGGGATAAACAGACAATTTCTGTCAGCAAGATCAGCGCTATGATAAGGGAGAGCTAAGATACTATGGGCATACCCAAGAGACCTCCTTCAGGAAGATGTGGTGGCCAAGCTGAAAGTAAAGAAGGGCCAAGGATGCAGCCACATCCAGCACAGTCTGTGTGCGAAACTTACGAGCACACCCTCCCTCGAGTTGTTAATCTCTGCCCAAGACTTGTGATAATACCAAAGCTGAAATGACACTTTCTTGGAGCATTTTACTAAGTAGGTGGGACCAGGCTTCTAGAAGTGAAAGACTCATGACAAAGACCTTTAAAAAGCAGTCAGCCAGCACTGAAGTGAAGCTCTTCACAGGGACACCGTTCTGCAAGGAATTTATCGAAAGAACTCAGGGGTCAAGATGAAGACACTCCCATTGGACAAAGATGGAGCAATTCAAGCTTTAATAAATTGTAATAATCACAGTGGCTTGAAATCCATCAAATATATTTAAACCTGAGAGTTCATCATGATATTAAAAAAGAAAAAGAATGTGTCATCCTCAGAGCAGGTGAGGGAAACACTTCATGATCTTTTCACAAATGTATGCTGACTAATAAAGGAAAACCAATGATACAATTAGAATCTCACCATTTTGCTTGCCGCAGTGCATTCGCAAGCAGCGGTGTTTGCCCTCAACAGTTGCTAACTTATGAAGAGGAATAAGCAAATGTGAAAGTTCCACCCACAAAGCTAGACTGTGGGAAATTCTGTGGTCAAAGGCCCAGGTTCTTCAACAGATAAATGACAAGAAAAAGAAGGGCCGAGAGGATCTATGGAGTAAATGAATCTTAAAAGATAAATCAAAAATTTTCTGTGGGCTTATTTTTTATTGAAGTGTAGTTTATTTCTGGTTTTCTGTTAATTTCAGGTGTATGGCACATAGATTCAGTTACACATCTATATATATATATATATATATATATATATACTTTTTTAGATTTGTTTACATTATAGGTTATTATTAATATATTGAATATAGTTCCCTATGATATACAGTAGATCTTTGTTTCTTTTATGTATAGTAGTCTGGATCTGCTAATCTCAGAGTCCTAATTTATCCCTCTCCTGCCCTATCCCCTTTGGTAACCACAAGTTTGTTCTTTATGTCTCTGAGTTTGTTTCTGTTTTGTAAATAAGGTCATTTGTATGATTTGTTTAGATTCCACATATAAGTGAGGTCATATTATATTTGTCTGTCTTTTTCTGACTTCCTTCACTTACTATGATAATCACTAGATCCATCCATGTTGCCGCAAATTGCATTGTGGCACTCTTTTTTTATGCCTGAATAGTATTCTTTTGTATTATTGTGTCTAAGGGATGCCCTTTTGAGTAATAAAAAATTAAAGAATGCAAAGAAGAGATGTGTCTACATGTCAGGATAGTAGTCATATATGGGGAACAGGAGAAGGTTGTGGTTCAGATGGGGTACATGACGAGGCTCCAGCAGTGGGTGGCTAAGTTATTTTTCAAGCGGTTGGTGGTTACAAGGGGAGGGTGCGGTCATCTAAGAAAAATTCATAAAGCTATACATTTGCCCTATGTGGTTTGCTATATTTGTGTTTTCTTTGACAATAAAAAGGATTTTAAAACAATTCCTCTGGACAGGGCATGTTCATGGATGTGTTCACTGTGTGCCAGGCATGGGAGGGGCTGCTAGCTCTTCCCGTGGGGAGAGATTCACATTTCACAAGGGCAGGATCGCAAACTCCACAGCAAAACTTTGTCACCTTGAAAGTAACTTGTAAAATGACATGGGATTGTTGGCCCCCAGGGCACCAGGCATCACATCCCCCCACTGTACCCCACTGGGCCCTGAGGGCTCCTCTAGCTCTGGCCATGAAGGATCTATTTCCCATCAGCCTTTCCTGCCACAGCCACTAATGTGACTCATTACCACCTTACCAGCATTATCTCCACAACAAAAACCTGCAACATCCTGTAACATTGTGGAAAAGTGTTTGTGCTTATTTCTCAGATGTGAAGGAGGTGAAACTAAACTCCTCTAGAAAGCTGTAATGGAGATCACAGACCTGTTGATTTGCCTGGAATTGGTTGGGGAATAACTGGATCTAATCCCTCTGATAATGAAAGCTATGTGCTGTCTTCAACCATCTTCAATACAACTTGCTGATTCTGTTTACAAACACCTCCTGGTTGGTTTCTTGATAGAAAGGGACACCCAGGTTAAACAAAGGTGCAAGTGATTGCAAGGCTGAGGCAGGCACTGTGCAGTGGCAGCCTTGGTTATCCAGGGAAGAAGGACTGAGACTTGAATCTGAATTTCCCTGTTATGGACTGAAGTGTCTCCTGCCTCAAAATTCCAATGTTTAAGTCCTAGTGCTCAGCACCTCAGAAGGTAACCTTATTTGGAGACAGGGTCTTTACAGAGGTAATCCAGTTAAAATAAGGTCTTTGGTGTAGCCCTAATGTAATATGACAGGCACATTTATAACAGGGGACACTTGGAGACACAGACATGCATGGAGTAAAGATGATGTGAAGACTCAGGGCACTGACAGCCTCTCCAATCCCAGGAGAAAGGCGGGGAACACACCTTCCCTCATGGCCATCAGGAGGAACCAACTCTTCTCACACCTGGATTGTGGACTTCTGGCCTCCATGACTGGGAGATGGTATGTTTCTGTGGCTTAAAACTACCCAGTTTGTGGTACTCTTACAGCAGCCCCAGGAACCTAAGACATTCCCCCACTTTTATTCTGCACCTGAACCACCTGGGAGAACTTCCACTTCTAGCCACATTGGTGTACTTAGCCCTGAACTTGCCCCCACCCACAAAACCAACTAGAAAACTAGACCAAATATTTGAATCCAATGACTTCTGACATTGAGCAACAGTCAGCTGTGGTGTATAGGAGAAGAAAACAATGTGACTGAGTCTCAGACTCTAGCATTCTAGCTCACAGCCTGTAAGCCTGTTTCTAACTGATGGTATAGGGAAGGGACTCCCAACAGACTACGGCAATCTGGCCAAGTTGGGAAAGACAGTTCAGCATTCCGGAGGGTTGAGGTACCTGGGAATCAGTAGGGAGAGGCACCAAAGACAAGGGTATTGGGTAAAGAGCTCCTGAAGTCCACATGGGAATTCCTTTATGGCACAGTGGCTGAATACTAACACCCCATGTTAAGTTCAGTCATTCAATTGTGTCCAACTCTTTGTGACCCCATGGACTGCAGCACACCAGGCCTCCCTGTCCTTCACCATCTCCCAGAGCTTTCTCAAACTCATGTCCATCGAGTCGGTGATGCCATCCAACTATCTCATCCTCTGTCATCCCCTACTCCTCCCACCTTCAATCTTTCCCAGCATCAGGGTCTTTTCCAATGACTCAGCTCTTTACAACAGGTGGCCAAAGTATTGGAGTTTCAGCTTCAGCATCAGTCCTTCCAATGAATATTCAGGACTGATTTCCTTTGGGATATACTGGTTTGATCTCCTTACAGTCCAAGGAACTCTCAAGAGTATTCTCCAACACCACAGCTCAAAAGCATCAATTCTTCGGTACTCAGCTTTCTTTATGGTCCACCTCTCAAATCCAGATATGACTACTGGAAAAACCATAGGTTTGACCAGACGGACATTTGTAGGCAAAGTAATGTCTCTGCCTTTTAATATGCTGTCTAGGTTGGTCATAGCTTTTCTTCCAAGGAGCATGGGTCTTTTAATTTCATGGCTATAGTCACCATCTGCAGTGATTTTGGAGCATAAAAAAATAAAGTCTCTCACTGTTTCCATTGTTTCCCCATCTATTTGTCATGAAGTGATGGGACCTGATGCCATGATCTTTGTTTTTTGAGTGTTGAGTTTTAAGCCAGCTTTTTCACTCTCCTCTTTCACTTCCATCAAGAGCCTCTTTAGTTCCTCTTCGCTTTCTGCCATAAGTGTGATGTCATCTGTGTTTCTGAGGTAATTGATATTTCTCCTGACAATCTTGATTCCAGCTTGTGCTCCATCCAGCCCTGGCATTTCTCATGATGTACTCTGCATATAAGTTAAATAAACAGGGTGACAATATCAGTCTCCTTTCCCAATTTGGAACCAGTCCATTGTTCCATGTCTAGTTCTAACTATTGCTTCTTAACCTGCATACAGATTTCTCAGGAGGCAGGTAAGGTAGTCTGGTATTCCCATCTCCTGAGGAATTTTCCACAGTTTGTTGTGATCTACACAAAGGCTTTGGCATAGTCAATGAAGCAGAAGTAGATGTTTTTCTGGAATTCTCTTACTTTTTCAATGATCCCACGGCTGTTGGCAATAGATCTCTGGTTCCTCTGCTTTTTCTAAATCCAGCTTGAATATCTGGAAGTTCTCAGTTCATGTCCTGTTGAAACCTGGCTTGGAGAATTTTGAGCATTACTTTGCTAGCGTGTGAGATGAGTGCAACTTGTACATTCTTTGGCATTGCCTTTCTTTGTGATTGGAATGAAAACTAAGCTTTTCCAATCCTGTGGCCACTGTTGAGTTTTCCAAATTTGCTGGCACACTGAGTGCAGCAGTTTCACAGCATCATCTTTTAGGATTTGAAACAACTCAGCTGGAATTCCATCACCTCCACTAGCTTTGTTCATAGTGATGCTTCCTAAGGCCCAGATGACTTCTCACTCCAGGATGTCTTGCTCTAGGTGAGTGTGAGTGATCACACCATTGTGATTATCTGGGTTGTGAAGATCTTTTTTGTACAGATCTTCTGTGTATTCTTGCCACCTCTTCTTAATATCTTCTGCTTCTGTTAGGTCCATACTATTCCTGTCCTTTATTGTGCCCATATTTGCATGAAATGTTCCCTTGGTATCTCTAATTTTCTTGAAGATATCTCTAGATTTTCCAGTTCTATTGTTTTCCTCTATTTCTTTGCATTGATCACTGAGGAAGGCTTTTTTTATCTCTCCTTGCTATTCTTTGGAACTCTGCATTCAGATGGGTATATCTTTCCTTTTCTCCTTTGCCTTTAGCTTCTCTTCTTTTCTCAGCTATTTGTAAGGCCTCCTCAGACAACCATTTTGCCTTTTTGCATTTCTTTTTCTTGGGATGGTCTTGATCACTGCCTCCTGTATAATACCATGAACCTCCATCCATGGTTCTTCAAACACTCTGTCTATCAAATCTAATCTCTTGAATCTCATTGTCACTTCCACTGAAGGGATTTAATTTAGGTCATACCTGAATGGTCTAGTGATTTTCCCTACTTTCTTCAATTTAAGCCTGAATTTTTCCTATAAGGAGTTCATGATGTGAGCCATAGTCAGCTCCCAGTCTTGTTTTTACTGACTCTATAGAGCTTCTTCATCTTTGGCTGCAAAGAATATAATCAGTCTGATTTCGGTGTTGACCATCTGGTCATGTTCATGTGTAGAGTCTTCTCTTGTGTTGTTGGAAGAGGGTGTTTGCTATGACTAGTGCATTCTTTTGGCAAAACTCTGTTAGCTTTTGCTCTACTTCATTTTGTACTCCAAGGCCAAACTTGCTTGTTACTCCAGGTATCTCTTGAATCTCTATTTTTGCATTCCAATCCCCTATGATGAAAAGGACATCTTTTTTGGTGTTAGTTCTAGAAGGTCTTGTAGGTCTTCATAGAATCATTCGATTTCAGTTTTTTCAGCATTAGTGGTTGGGGCATAGACTAGGATTACTGGGATACTGAAAGATTTGCCTTGGAAATGAAGAGAGATCATTCTGTCATTTTTGAGATTGCATCCAAGAACTACATTTCAGACTCTTTTGTTGACTATGAGGGCTACTCCATTTCTTCTAAGGGATTCCTGCCCACAGTAGTAGATATAATGGTCATCTGAGTTAAATTCACCCATCCCAGTCCATTTTAGTTCACTGATTCCTAAAATGTCAATGTTCACTCTTGCCATCTCCTGTTTGACCACTTCCAATTTACCTTGATTCATGGACCTAGCATTCCAGGTTGCTATGCAAATTGTTCTTTAGAGCATCAGACTTTACTTTCATCACCAGTGACATCCATAACTGGGCATTGTTTTCACTTTGGCTCCATCTCTTCATTCTTTCTGGAGTTATTTCTCCACTCTTCTCCAGTTGCATATTGGGCACCTACCGACCTGGGGATTTCATCTTTCAGTGTCCTATCTTTTTGCCCTTTTCATACTCTTCATGGGGTTCTCAAGGCAGGAATACTGAAGTGGTTTGCCATTCCCTTCTCCAGTGGACCATATTTTGTCAGAACTCTCCACCATGACCCATCTCTCTTGTATTGCCCTACATGTCATGGCTCATAGTTTCATTGAGTTAGACAAGGTTGTGGTCCCTGTGATCAGTTTGGTTAGTTTTATTTGATTACAGTTTTCATTCTATCTGCCATCTGATGGATAAGGATAAGAGGCTTATGGAAGCTTCCTGATGGGAGAGACTGACTGTGGGGGAAACTGGGTCTTGTTCTCATGGGTGGAGTCATGCTCAGTAAATCTTTAATCCAATTTTCTGTTGATAGGCGGGGCTGTGTTCCCTCCCTGTTGTTTGGCCTGAGGTCAAACTACAATAGGGGTAATGAAGGTAATTTTGACCTCCTTCAAAAGGACTTGTGCATGCATTGTTGTATTCAGTGCCCCTAACCCTGCAGCAGGCCACTGTCGACCCATGCCTCCACCAGAGACTCCTGGACACTCACAGGCAAGTCTGGTTCAGTGTTTTGTGGGGACATTGCTCCTTTCTCCTGGCTCCTGGTGAACACAAGGTTTTATCTGTGCCCTCCAAGAGTCTCCAAGTCCTGTGGAAGTTCTGTGATCAAATCCCTCTGCTTCCAAAGTCAAATTCCCTGTGGGTTCTCAGTCCCTTTGCTGGATACCCAGGTTGGGAAATCTGTTGTAGATCCTAGAACTTTCTTAACAGTGCCAGAATTTCATGAGGTGAATCCAAAAACAGTTACTGGACACCCAGAAACTGATCAACTACCAGAGCTCACACAGGGATGGGAGAGGTTCAGACCAGCTAGGACGGAGAAACCTGAAACATTCAGGAGAGACTTAGAGTCAGGCCTCAGTATAGGTTCATCTCAACCTCCCCTGAGAAAGTTTAAGAAGCAGACTTGGAGTGACCAAACCAATGTTTATGTTACTGAATTGACTGCCAAACAAAACTCAACACTTTTTAAAGGAAGACAAGAAAACCCAGACACTCAACAATATAATATTTATGATGTAAAGCCTCCTCCAAATTACTAGAACTGCAAAGAAGCTGGAAACTGTGTTTCATATTAGGTGAAAATCAGTCAATAGAGAACTAAAAATGACAGGGATGATGGAATAAGCAGACAATATTTTTAAAACAGCTCTTACAGTGTTTGACATTTAAAGGAAAACATGTACATATGAGAAGAGAGATAGAAGGTACAGACAAGAACAAAATGGAACTTGTGAAGATACAAATACAATATCTGAAATGAAAAATGCACTGGATGCGCAGAACAATATCTTAGACCTCAGAGAAGTGCTCAGTGAACTGGAAGCACATTTTTAGCACTTTCCTGGGAAGAAGTGAATAGACTCCCAAGGGATCTGCTAAAAACACACATTCCTGGATCTCACATCCGGGGTGGTTAGGAGTCCAAGGCCATCTCATGAAACACCTCAAAGTCACCTGCTTCTAGCTCAGAGAACATGTATTACCAACCAAGCGGAATACATCAATCTCTGAACCACAGTCTCAAGGATGCACTGTTTCAACACTGAATGTCTATCCTTTTATCAGTTTTAAACCCCTTAGAGAACATGATGAAATTCATTCACCGTCTCTCATCAGAAACATGCATGCGTGCATACACACGCATGCACACACACACTCAGACACACATGCACACACTGTTCTGGATGGCCTTCCTTCATTTAATTGCCATGCTTTCCCTCGCTGGCCTCACCTAGTAGCATTTCTCAGTGGGGCCCTTGCTTCACTTTTCACATCCAAACTGTGTGCATGGCCTGCTGACTGTACTTTCACCTCTCCATGTTACCCTGCTACAGCTGCCCTGGTCCTAGGCCCCCCAGAAATTCATTCTCAACACAGAACTCAATGGTCTTTAAAAACATCAATCCACTCATGTGGCTCCCTCGATTTGCCCTTTCCAAAGGCCCTCTAAACCTTATAATAATATCAACCCCCTTGAAGCTGGCCTGTAGCCTCCTCCTGGACCTAGCCCTACACTCCTCTCCCTCTTCAGCTCCACCACTCTTGGGTTATTTCACACTGTTCCTTCTGCTGTTCCTGAACAGGTCAAATCTCATTCCCACCTTGGGGCCTTTGCCCTCCCTGGTCCTTCTTCTCAATATAGTCTTTCACCAGATTATCTGCATGCCTGTCATTCAGATTTCAGCTTCCCGTTGCTGAAACCATAACTTAATTGTCATCATCTCAGAGCAACCTTCTCTGATCATTCAAGTCCAAGTGGCTGCACATTACTTTACACCTTAGTTCCAAACACACTACTTTCAATACCTACTATTTCTCTTTCCTGTCTGTTTGAGGATGGGTGTCTGGCCCCCACGCCAATCTCCAGTCCCCTACAGAGGCCTTGTTGTCTTGATTACTGCATTAACCTCTGCTACGTGGCACAGAAGAGTTGCTCATACTTGCTGAGTTAATGAATTTCATACATGATTTCAGGGTGCCCTGGACCTAGGTTTAAAACACTAGTCTTGAGAAACATGACTAGCTTTGTGGTTTCATAACAAACCTCATTGCCAGCATTCATTCATCACATATTTATGTACAAGGAACTCGAGTTGTGATGGGGAATCAGACAGACAAGGTCTCAGCAGTCAGGCAAGGTGCAGTCGGAGCCTTTTAACTCAAATACAGCAAATGCTCCACATTTGGAGCATTTGCAAATGCAACACACAGATATGGCAGTATGTTGTTCAAGAGTAAATTGGGGTGTCAGCTACACATGCCTAACATGAGCTTTTCTCAGCTAATAAAAGAAGCTCTTGAGATTGAGATTACCATAGACAAAAGTTCGAAGTCTGAGCACTTTATTCCTGCACTCGATTCTATTTGCACAATGAAATAAACCTGGCTGGGTTAGAGCAAGCTTCACTTCTGTGACTCCAGAATTCACTCCAATAAAATTGAAGTGGCTTGTCTGGATTGTATCCATTGTTGAAAGACACTGAAATGAACAGAGAAACATCCTGTGAGTCTCTGAGGCTGTAAAGAGACACCTTTGATTTAAACTGCTTTTCTGGCCAAAGTGATTACTGTCCCTTTGTTTCAGCGGAATTGGCCCCCTGCCCCCTCTGCAGCGGTGAAATCCCAAAGCTATGAAATCATTTCCTCTGCATGTGCACAGGACCGGTCAGCAAGCTGCCTGCATCGCCTGGCTTTCCAACCCGGGCTGAGGGAATGAAACCTCCATCAAGCTGCACTTTGAGCTGTGGGTTTGTATCCTTCACTATCCCTGTCATCTGAGCCAGAGCAGTTTTCAACTCCAGCTGGTCAAGGAACTGCTTGGGCTTCCTCCCCCTTGGACCCCTGGATGGGCTCCATGCTGCCTGCCCTGGCCCGAAGTGTCCAGAGCTCCGGGATCTGGGGCTCAGACTCCAAAATCTGAGTCTGTTCTGATTACTTACACGTGTTGGGCTTCTGAGCTGCTCTCACACGGGCCTTATCTGTCATGCTGCAGGAGGTGCCTCGATTAGAGGGGGACACGCAGAAAGATGCTGCCAAGGATCTGTGGGCGGCAAGGCCCTGCTCTAGTGGGCAAAGAGTTCAACATTTCTCACCACTACACATAAAGAGAGGTACACAGTTGGAAGGGGAACTCATTTGAGGTGCATGAGAAGTTATGTGCAGAAGAAAGGAACTCTAGGAAACAAGACCCGGCCAATGACCATCAGCTGGTCTCCAACTCACCCTGGGACTCTGGCCTATGCCCATTCTAGCCCATGTGCTCTGTGATGGCAGGAGCCTCCTCTGTCTTGGTCCCTGAAGTACTTCCAGCATCTTTAATAGTCTTAGTCTACACACACAATCAGTGCATCGTGCTGGACCAGGTGATGGACTCGGGGGATGGCTGGCTGGAAAAGCTTAACAGGAGGAATCCTTGTGTTGGAAGAGATCTTTCTGTTTCTTGCAGTTGTGGTCACCGGAATCTATGTGTTATGATGAAACCACAGTGAAACACACACACATGTCTATACACACAGACACACGCAAGTCTGTGACGTGAAACCTACAGCAGCTCCTGTTTCTTTACAATCTCCTGGGGATGGAGGTTTCTAAATCAGTTGACAAAAAGATGTTCAATGCAAAAGAAGTCAAGAATGTACAGAAAAGGAAACCTTCAAGAAGTGGGGCACATCAAAAGCACAAAATAAGATGCTTGATTTCAATCACTGCATCCAGGGGAACCATACTCAATGGGCTGGTGAAAACACATTTATGCAATGGGCCGGGTACAGGGGAGGCAGAGATGAGCAGGTGCTCAGAGTCCCCTGAGTGGAACAAGGGCCAACGAGCTTGCAGTGATGGCATTTCCTTCTAAGTTTGTCAGCTTTTATGTATAATCCTGTGAAGTGGTCAAGGGGCAGCTAATTTTCCAGAAAAAGAAGCTGGTCCTCAGAGAGATGGAGGGTCTTGTTCACAGCCCTCCCTTTCAAGGACATGGCTCTATGTAATAAAAGAGACTGAATTCTAGTTAGTTGAAATTAAAGAACAGGGAAAATAGAGCCACAGTTGGAGGAGGGTACATGCCTACTTGCATTGGTTGGTGACCCAGGATTGCATCTATTCCAACATGAGGATTCCTCCTGTTAACCCTTCACCAGCTGCTCCTGGTCCCCTGGCACTTCAGCGAGAGGGATTTGGGTGGAACCAGAGTGATGGAGCACGTTACCTCAAGGTCACATGTTAGACTGCTTTCTGCAGACTGTCCTGTCATATGGAACTGTCAAAGCCATTTCCCTTGATCTAGCTCTGGAGTGTACTCTTCTCTGGAGTCCAGAAGAGGAAACAGGACTAAGACATGCTCTTGACTGCCTTTTCATTTCTTTCTTCTCCATTTTCATTTCCTTCATTTCCATCTTTCCTCATCCCCCGTTCTTCTGACTGGAACAAGTTTCTCTTTGCATTTGTGACTATTGACAGAGACTTAGTAAATGTTAGTGAGTGTTTTTCAAACCTAACAACTGTATCCCTGACTGCTCTATGTAAGGCCCTGGGAATCTTGGAAATGCTCCCAGACCCCGAGATGAAAGAAAGTTTTTGGTAACAGCTTGGAGGCTTTCAGTAGCTTCCCAAGCCCGGCTCCTTTAAGCCCAGCTCCCAGTTTCTTCCCAGTGGTTTCACCTTGAAAACATTCAGGAAGTTTGGGGTGCGGTTATGTGTTGCAGAAGGTGAACATCATCGAAGAAACAAAGTCCTGGTTAATGTTCTATTTTCTGCTGTGCTTTACTCAAGGGGGCCCCAGTCTCCGCCTTCTACTTCCTCGCCAAGGGGGCCCACAAAAGCCAGGGGACCCGAGGGCGGGGGGTTGGGAATTTCCAGGAGCAGGTTAAGCAGGGCTCCTCTCAGCCCTGGCTCAGCGCCACCAGCCCAGGGATTGCTGTGACCCTTCAGCCTGATGGGCCTGTAACCTTCTGCCTGCCACTACACAGAGCCGGGACTTGTCGCAGGCGTGGAATAACTTCCTGTGATTGTCCTGGAGATGGTCTGGCCCACGAGATCCGCTTCCAGGGCTTGTCAACAGAGGCAGAGGAGTTCTGGATCTCTGCCATGTGGATGGAGACACCCCTGCATTTAAGGAGGAAGACAGGGCAGGGCTCTTGCTAGGATGTGAGCTCCTGAAATACATGGGATTGTGGAAAGCATTTGGAAATCTTGGTGTCTTGTGTTATTAGCTGTAAGACAGTTGAGGTCTAATGTGCAGGAAAATCTCTCTAAAATGTACCCCCCTGGCTCCTGGTGCTGAGAGTGAGCTCAGTCCATCTTGTTGAGTCAGTTGATGAATCTCTAGCTCATTCCACCTGTAATCAAAATAAATTCTGCCTGAATTAAATATTTAAATAAGGACATATTTAAATTTAACTGTTTAAATAAGGACATTTAAATTTAACTGTTTAAATAAGGACATATTTAAATGTAAATAATTGAATAAGGACATATTTAAATTTAAATATTCAAAAAGGACACAATTAAATTTAAATATGTACATTAGGTCATGTTTAAATTTAAGTGTGTGAATAAGGGTTTGTTTAAATTTAACTATTTAAATAAGGAATTATTTGTATTTAAATATTGAAATAAGGAAATAACAGGACTGAAAAAATAGAGGTGGCCATTGACCTAACACCAGCCTCTGAGAATGCTTTCTAAAAACAGGACATGACAGCCTGAGGCTACAGAGAAAAACCACGCCACACATTCATTCCTCAAAAGTTAAGATGTCGATGCTGTGAACAGGCACGCCGCCCATGACTCAGTTGCCAGGGTGCAGGGGGGCAACAGAAAGAGGGTGGTGGGCAGGAGACGGGTGCCAGCTGGTAGGCTGCTAACAGCCCGAGAGGGATAGTTACAGGGCAACTCATGTGCTAAAAACACTGTTCTGGCTGCAGGAAGTTGCCAAATCCACCTCCCAGCCTCTGGTCAGCACAAAACTGTGACTCAAGTTGTTCCACACAGGAACCCAGAGGATGCCACTGTTGACCGAAGGTCCTGTCTAGGCCTAGGAGAAGCTGGGCTCGCAGAGGGCACCTGCCTGCAGACTTGTCCCAGGTACCTAGAGAGGAAAGGAATAACCTAGCTTTCAACTGGGTTAAAGACTTGCTGGGCTGAAAGCACATACATCAATAGAAAGAAGAACCCTTTACTGTTCACAGTTCAAGGCCAATCCTCTGGGCCTCCTCCCTGCTGGAACCCAGGGCATTTCTGGAGCCTGGGCACACACGTACCAATCAGGATGTGGTCACATTTGGGGGTGAAGTGATAAGCAGCGGTCTCAAGCGAGCACCTCAAGCCACTGCCCAACGCCTCTGGCTTCAGTTCTGTTTCCCCACAGGGTCCCTCTCTGCTCCTGACATCTGAGAGTCCAGGTGGAGCTCATGCCACTGTGAAGGATTTTTCACGGGCATCCTTCAGAAATCTTTCTCCTATTTTGTCAAAACTGTACCTTTTCAGGGGTAGATAAGAGGTCTAACTGATCTAAGGTCTATTCCATGAGTTGATTAGATTTTCCTGCTCTATTTTGGACTTTTAAAAAAAAACAGTTTTTCTTTCATATTGGGTTTTAGCTGATTAACAATGTTGTAATAGACACAGGTGAACAGTTCAAGGACTCAGCCATCCATATACATGTATCCATTCTCCTCCAAACTCCCCTCCCATCCAGGCTGCCACAGAACATTAAGCAGAGTTCCCTGTTCTGTCCAGCAGGTCTTTGTTGGTTCTCCATTTTAAAAATAGCTGTGTGTACATGGATTTTTGGACTCTTTGATGAGTTTCACAGAGGGGAATTATATAAACATGTGTTCAGAAATGTCATTTTCTTCCTCAGAAATCTCTTTGAACGCTCTGGCAGTCACACCAGTCCAAGGCAAAAGAGCACCTTGTTGTTTAAATGTGTATTTGGCTGGTGTCTCATGAGGCTTTATATTATTTCTTATGCATCATAACCCTTTGTAGACCTTTTTTATTTGCCCATTTTCCCACTGCCATGCTGATCTTTCCCTAATGACTGACAAGGATTATTAACAGAAGTCATGGGTATAAACTCATCTGCCTTATACATTTGTATTGTTTTTGAAGCATCAGTGCCTAAAATCGTGCTTGGCATACAGGAGATGCTAAGTAAATATTTGTTGAGGGATGAAGAAATGAATGAAGAGAAGTGTTTTATTCTCAAATAGCAAAAAATCTGTCTTTTCCTTTATCGTTTTTCTAACATATTTAGACAGGTTTTCCCCACCTCCAGATCAGATTGATATCCGACAACATTCTTTTGTATAAACCGTATTTCATTGTCTTCCACTTAAATGCAACACATCTGGAATTTGTTTGCCATGTCTCTATGAAGTGAGATTGATCTATATTTTTATGAATTTGTTATCAAGGTTATGAAGAAGTTTGCATCTTTTCTGTGCCCGAATAGTTTAAAGAGTATGAGAGTGAGCTGTTCTTTAAAGCTCAAAAGTTCTCCAATATTAAAACATTTGAAGTCAAGCATCTGTCTCAGAAGTAATTATCCATTTCTTTCATATTTACTTTATACTATTGACCAGAACAACATTTTAGGGTGTAACACTGTGAAGAGTGGTGCTCCTTTCCGGCAAGGCCATGTGAGAGTTCTCTGCTGTGAAAATTTGGGTGGAGTTAAATTACAGTTTAAACTTCAGTTTAATTTCTAAGTTACACCATGCGCAGGGCCCAAGACCCCAAACCACGGATTTCTTGTCAGCCCTGAAAGCCACAATGTAACAGACTTGCTTCTTGTGAAATAGGAACTAGTGGTGATGAACTGAAACAGCCACTGAAAAGGAGGCCTGAGATGGGACGACCAAGCAGCCCACAAGAAAACCTAGCTGGGGTGTAGCTCTAAGGTAGGCACGGTTCTGACGTGGAAAGAAGGCAGAGGAAACTGAGTTACCAGTGCTGTGGGATGCATCGTGAGACTCTTGACTGGAGGGAGACAGACAAGAACACAGGGAGCTCCATGCCAGAAGGAAACGGACTTTGATCCCTGACAGGAAACAGAAGTTTATAAAAAAAGTATTTTTCGCCATTTTCTTTCCACCTTTTATGTTGAACTAGTACAGGAATATCATTGCCAGATGTCAAACAAGCCAGCATCATCTGCTTCGGCTCTGTCCCTACAGTCAACTGTCAACCGGCTGCCAGACTGACCGTTACAATGCACATCCAATCACATGGTTTCTATGCTCGGAACCCACATAAGGTTTTCCTTCCTCACTGAGAGGAAAAGTCCCAGGCCTCTTCTTAGACCCTCTAAGACCTGACACCAGCCCCCCACCCTCTCCCATCACCTGTCTAACCCCAACTGCTCTTTGCTCACTCCCTGGGTTCCAGCCCAGCTCATTGCTCCTGGAACATTCCAGGTGTATTCCTGTTGGAGGGTCTCTGTGTTGAGTCCTTCGTCTCCTGTGTAAGCAGTGGGGCATTTGAATTCCCTGACCCTTGTGGATGCCTAAAGTCAAAGCCAAAAGGTGTCTAGCGGCCAAGAGCAATCCCTCAAACAGGACCTGCAGGCGTTAAGTCACAAAAAGACAAGCAGATATGATCCCCTTCCATGTGGAAGTAGACGAATACTGCCTCCGAAGGCCAGGAGCTCTGTTGAGATTTGGGATGGATTCATGATACGAGGCTCTCAGAAAATAAAGACGTATGTGAGTGTTGACCTGTTACTATCGAGAGCGAGGTGGTCCATAATCAGGGAGGTGAATCAGAAGCGAGCTTCGAATGAAAAAAAAAAAAAAAAAAAGACAAGGGGTGACAATAGCCTGATTTCTCCACTCTCACTCCAGGTTCTGAGCACGTGGGAACTTCTAACTGGAGAAGGACCTGTGCAGAGAGTTAGCTGGGCTTTTCCTTTGAAGACATCATCCAAGCAGCTCATCAACAGCGACAAGCCAAACTCCTTGAAAGGCCCCTCTGGGCCTTATTCTGATATCATTTTGCCACTTGGCCATATCTCCTTCTCTGTTAGGCCCAGGTCTGGAGGTGGGTGTCACTTGATTCTTGCAAATCACTGAAATGTTTCCCTCTTTGTTGCCTTCAGCAACCAGGTCCTCCATCTCCCCATCCTCTTCCCTCTCAGGTCCTGACACATTCCCTGCGACTCTGTGACTCCAAGTGGTCATGCTCAGTTGTGTCCAACTCTTTGTGACACCCTGGGCTATAGCCTACCTGGCTCCTCGATCCATGGGATTCTTCAGGCAAGAATCCTGGCATGGGTTGCCATTTCCTCCTTCAGGGGGATTTTCCCCACCCAGGGACCGAACCCACGTACCCCACACTGGCGTGTGGATTTTTTTGCCACTGAGTCCACCTGGGAAGCTCTCAAACTCAAAGACCTGCCCCCAAACTAAGGTCTGTAGTCCCACGCTCCCTCCTGCATGGCCTCTATGATGTAATCAGGACTACAAAGATCTGGACAGATTGGCCTGAAGGCTCCACAGTGATCAGAAAGGGGAAATTCACCAGAAAGAAAGGAAAGGCCCAGTCCCTAGGCCTTGACAAAGCAAAACATCAACAGCACACGTAGAGGCTAGAAGAGAGAGAGAGAGCTCAGCAAAAGCACAGAGGAAAATGTGGTTCCCTCGACAGGAAGCCGGCATGAGTCAGCAGTGTGGTGGCCGCCAGCCCTGAACCAGGGGGACCTGCAGCCTCCAGCAGGGGAAGGGGCGCCTGGCTCCTCTCGGCCTGAGGCTTTGATTCCAGGAGCACACTCTGTCCTGGGAGCAGCTCAGAGGAGGCGGGTCTGTGGCCCAAGAATATGGAAGGATCAGCAGCATCCACCAGCCATACTCAAGTGCCTGAGAGGAACCCAAGTCAGTGAGAGCAAGTGTGTGTTCCACGTAATCTCACCAGGTAACAACAGTGGGCAGACTGTCCAGTCGGAGCTGTCACACACCTCTTTGGGAAGAGTGTTATGTAACCAGTTTCCTGTTGGTAAAGTGTCCAAACAACACGTGATCGCTCAAAAAATGTGGCCAGTGTGTCATGAGATCACCGCTGATACACTTGCCAGTCACTGAAGTTTACAGAACTGCAATGTGGCCTGGCCTGCCGACCGCCCTGCTCAACAACCTGTCTCTCCTGAATGTTTTCATTAAGCAGTTGACACCTGACATTGGTTATTTCTCTAGAATCATTCGCATGTTCTTACTTTCTGCTGCACTCCTACAAATAGCCTTTCTGTTCCAGTTTCCCTTCCAGCTGTCTCCCCTGCCAGTTCAACCTCAAGATCGCTGCTGCAGACCCCAACGCAATCTGTGAGCCCCCTAATTAAATCCTCATCGAGTAATAGTTCCCTGAACCCAATGTGCCCAGTACTCCAATGCAGGTGTCCACTTCTCAATGTGCAAAAAGCTGACCAACTCCAAGACTTAAATCGTTGGGCAAAGCAGGTCTGGGAAACTCAACTCTCTTCTAGCTTACGTGTGTGAGTTGAAATCCCCCAGAACCAACCTGAGTCTAATGCTGCAAGGTGTCCAGGGATTCCAGCAGGTCTTCTATGTGAAATCACGACCACATTTAGGAGAGACTGGACCCAGAGCATTGGAATGGGACACTTGACAGTGTTGAGCTGCTTCTAACTGCTCTAATCTCCCCAGTGCCATTGGAAGGGCCGCCAAGGAGTCAAGAGTCCTCGAAAAAGAAGGTTCCAGTCACCTCACCAGGCAAAAACACCTTTATCAGCTAAAGAAAGAAAGTGAAGTCACTCAGTCATGTCCAACTCTTAGTGACCCCATGGACTGTAGCCCACCAGGCTCCTCCATCCATGGAATTTTCTAGGCAAGAGTACTGGAGTGGGTGGCCATTTTCTTCTCCAGGGGATCTTCCCAACCCAGGGATCCAACCCAGGTCTCCCACATTGCAGGAAGACGCTTTACCGTCTGAGCCACCAGGGAAGCCCAGCTAAGTCATGGTCTTTCTCCTTTCTTCTCCTTACTATTTTCTGTAGGGTTTGCTGGTGGTGGTGAACTCCAGCTCAGTGGCCTCACTCAGCCTGTCAGATACCCGCTGTCTTTGACATGAGAGGGAAGGAGCAGGTAGGCAGTAGTGACAGCGGGTTTCTCACTAGAACTAGCTCTGAGTTGTGGTTTGGGGTGTTTTTTCCTGGTTGTTTAACCTCAAAACTGGTTATCCAGCCCTCTCAGCATGTCTGTCAGAGACCCAATATCATTCTGATAAGCTCTTTTTCTGCTGAAATCAGTCAGGATCAGCTTCTGGTGCTTGCAAAGTAAAACCTTGACTGGTACCACATCTACAAGGAGTATGTGGTCCATCCAAGTTTCCTCATTTCTAAAATGCACTGAAATTGAATGAAGGAATAATAAATAGAAAAGGAGAAATTACAGAGCTATAAAAATTAAAAAGTAGAACTAATAGTAAGCAAAACACTGATTCAGTGCTAAAACAAAACTTGATAAAACAGAACACACCAAGTAACCTAACCAACAGGGGAAAAGGGAACAGAGCCCAAACTCACAATGACAAGAAAGCAATATCTCTGGGAAGAGGAAAAACAAATTGTAAAAATCATAAGAACATTGTATAAAATTATATGTGATGAATTTGATGGCCAGAATGAAACAGATACTTTTCCAGGAAGAGTATAATTTACATAACTGACTCAGGGAAAGATAGACTAAACAAATCAATTTCCATAAAAGAAACAGAGTTGACAAAGATCTAAACACACCAAAAAAGCACCAGATATAGCTTAGAGGGGGATTCTGCCAAAATTGTAAAGGGCTGTTAATTCCAACTCTACTTAAAATATTCTAGAATATGGCAAACTTCCAAATTTTTTTATGAGCCAAGTATAACATGTATGCCAAAATCTGCTAAAGATTGTACAGAAATAAATAAAGCCAAATTTAAAGCCAAAGACCAGTCTCTCTCATGAATATTGATACAAATATACAATATAAAATATTTGGTTGGCCAAAAAGTTTGTCTGGGTTTCAAACCCTGAGTGAACTTTTTGGCCAAACCAGTATTAGTATGAATAATCCAACAACACAATAAAATTATACCTCGTCCAGCTGGTACTTTTTCCAGAAATGTAAAAGTGGTTTAATATTAGATGATCTATTAATAGAATTCATTGCTTTGCTAGATTTAATGAAAAAGTCATGTGACCATCACTAGAAAAACTGAAAAACTTCTTAATAAAATCCAAAAATGACTTTTGATGGAAAAAAAACTGATTAATACAGGAATTGTGGAATATTTCACAGGAAGAAAATATATTCTCCTAGCCCAAAAGTCAATACATTCCTTTTTTAACAAACAGCTTTATTGAAGTATAATTGACACACAAAGAACTGTATATAACGTGTACAATTTGATGAATTTGGCATATGTAGACACCTGTGAAACCATCACCACAAAGTAATCGATCCATTACCTCCCAAAGTTTCCATGTGTTCCTTTGTGTGTGTGTGAATGTGTGTGCACTAAGAACACGTACATGAGATCTAACCTTCTCACAACTTTCAAGTGCGTAATACAATATTGTTGGCTATAGCCATTATGCTGTACAGTCAATCTCTAGAAACAATTTATCTTGTATAATTGAGACTCTATACTCTGGTGATTCAGACAGTAAAGAATCTGCCTGCAATGCAGGAGACCTGGGTTTGATCCCTGGGTCAATAAGATCCCCTGGAGAAGGGCATGGAAACCCACTCCAGTATTTTTGCCTGGAGAATTCCATGGACAGAGAAGCCTGGCAGGCTACAGTATGTGGGGTCATAAAGAGTCAGACACAACTAACACTTTATACCAAAAGGGGCCAGCAATCCTACTTCTGGATATATGCTCAAAAGAATTCAAATCGGGATCTCAAAGAGATATCTGTGCTTCCATGTTCATCAGAACATTGTTTATAATAGCCAAGACACAGAAACAATCTAAGTATATTCACTGATGGATGCATGGCTAAAGAAAATGTGTTATGTCCATAAAATGGAATATTACCAGCTATTAAAAAGTGAGGAATCTTGCTATCTGTGACAACATGGATAAACCTGGAGGACATTATGCTAAGTGAGATAAGTCAAGCACGGAAGAACAAATACTGCATGATTCCACTTTTAAGAAAAGGTCCCTAAAATAGTCAAACTCTTAGATGCAGAGAGTATGATGGTGGCCCCCAGGGAACAGGGGTAAAAGGAAATGAGGATTTGTTGTTCAATTGGTATAAAGTTCCAGTATCTTTCTTAATAGAAAAACACTGATCTTGACTTGCTTGTTTTTTTTTGGCTGCACTGTAGATCAAAATAGGCTTGCCCATTGTCAATACTACTTTTTCACATTGGAGTGTTACTCAACACATTTGGACAAAAGGGAAAAAAAATAAGATACATAAGAATTGAAAACAGAAGTGGTAAAATTCTATTTCGGATGACATGACTGTCTACATAGGACATCCCCAAAGAAAAATCAACTGAAAAACTACTACAAAAAAATAAGATAAATCAAAGGTAAGAGGATAGAATATTAATATGTTGAAATTATACTGGACCAAATTCTGTGCATTTCCAGCTGAACTTGGCCCCACCTGCCTTCCGGGCCTGGCTGCTCGCTTTATGTGGAGCTGTGGCCTGTGCTGAGAGTCCTTCCCCACCGTGCCCAGGTCTGACCCAATGAACCCTCAAATAGTCCAGAGCCTTCCACCATTCCTGGATTCAGATTAGACACCGGGCCACAAAACATTCGCTTTCCCAGTGGTTGCCCAGAAAGACACTGAAAGACAGGCGCCATAACCGAACTGGGAGATACATTCATCTTCCTTCTTTGTTGCAAAAGACCGTCTCAAAGACAAACTGATTCTATACAGCCTGTCCAAGTCCATCCAACTGACCCAACCAGTGGGTGTGTTTTCTCATGAAACTGCAGCCAATTCAGTAACACACTATTTTGTATTTTATTTCCTTCCTTTCCTTTTTCCATCACTCTCACCACACAGAGATTACAACCCCAACAGAGCCTTGGCAAATAAGCTTTGGCTCAAGTTGTGTTTTCTAAGGAATGCAGGTGAAGATAGAATCTAACAGCCCTACAGATACAAACAACAGTGAGTAGACATAATGGAGAAAGCCCCGTCCACAGTAACAACAAAGGTGAAAAAACAACACACACAGAAACCCCAAATAGACAGAAGACTAATAAGAAGTGTGCAAAGACCTATGTGAGAAAAACCTGGAAATACTCTTCTAAGACATAAAAGCTGACTTGAACAACTGGAAAGACATATTTTGTTATTGGATAGAAAGGCTCAACACCATAATGTCAGTTCTCTCTAAGTTAATTTAAAAATCTAAAATAACCCTCCTTTCCAATAATAACAGATTTTCTTTTGAAAGTAAGCAAGCCAATTCTCAAGTTCATGTGGCAAAATAAAATCAAAACTAGCCAAACTAACTCTAAAAACTCCAACAACAACAAAAAAAACCCACCAACAATAAAGGGGGACTAGCCATATCAGTGGAGGCTTTCCTGGTGGCTTGGTGGTAAAGAATCTGCCTGCAATGCAGGAGACCCGGGTTCTATCCCTGGGTGGGGAAGATCCCCTGGAGGAGGGCAAGGCAACCCACTCTAGTCATCTTGCTTAGAGTCCCATGGACAGAGGAGCTTGGTGGGCTGCAATCCATGGGGTCACAAAGAGTCAGATATGACTAAGCAGCAGCAGCCATATCAGTATTCAAGTCAATTGTAAAACCTCTCTAATGAAAAGAGCATAATAATGGCACATGAGTTGACAGAGATACAATAGAAGATAACAGAAAATCCAGAAATTGAACCAGAATGAAATATAGGAATTTCATCTATGATAAGGAAGGGCAGTATTTGACATCAGTAGGGATACAGACAAATTTTTTAAATAATTTTGTGTTGGCAGAATTGTACAGCGACTTGGAAAACAATAACATCAGATTTGTTTTTTACATCTGCACCAAGGTAAACTCCAAAAGGATCCTGAATCGAAATATAAAAAATAAAACACAAACCAGGGCTCCTGTTTGCTTCTGCTCAGCAGCTCAGACCCAGCACCCAAGTGTCCCAAACACTGAGCTGATGACATTTCTGGGGAAGAAGGGCTGTGGGCCTTGCCTGAAGGAGGAGAAATGTACGAACTCACTGCCCCAGCACAAGGCCATGCCCAGTACAGAGGCGATCACCCCTGCTGGGCAAGCAAGTTGGAGCCCCAGGCTTTGGCAGGAGGGAGCTGAGGGTCACACTTTCAAGTCAATCCAGGTGATGCAAATCCCACCCCTGGCCACCTGCCAGCATCATCATCCCCCAAGGCTGATGCCTAACCTGACCTGCAAGTACCTGCGTCTCCCCCGTAGACCCCAATGCCTCAATAAACCCAAACACTCAGGGGGGAAATGATCATATAAAACGAAATACAAACAAAAACAAAACCATACAAGCACCAGAAGCAGAGTCAAAATACAAGTGACAAACTGGGGAAAAGTATACACATCTCTTCTCCCAAAGGACTAATCATCTCCCAGAAATTGCAGCTAAAAAGACCAACAGGGACAAGGCACACACATGTCAAGACATGTTCAACTTCCCTCCACATAAAAGAACTGCCAATTCAAATGACACTGAAACACCATTTCTCACCTATCAGGTGGCAAAAAATGTCCAAGTTTAACATCACGTGCTGTTGGCCAAGCAGTATTGACACTGCTGGAAGGAATGCAAAATGGAACATTCGTTAATATCTATGGATTCTAGATTCACAGGCCCAGCAATCCCAGCTCTGGAAATCATCCAGGTGTACCTGCACAAAAAGGAAAGCATCACCTGGACATTGTTACTAGTTGTGGCCATGGCTGTACACATCAAGAGGGGAAACAACTCAGGGGTCCAAAATAGGGAAGTGGTTGAATAAACGTGGTATGGCCACACATCAAGATACTACACAGCTATCAAAAGTAATGAAGATCTCTCGTCACTGACATGGACAGAATCCTAGAGTAACATTTTTTTTTTGAGAATTTTCAAGATCGACTCTTTTCCCAACTTTCAAATCCACATTTCAGTATTACTGGCCACAGTTGCCATGCTGTATATTAATATCCTCAGATCTATTTATTTTATAACTATAAGTCTGTACCTTTAGAGCACCTTCACCCATGTCACCCATCCACCCTCCTTCCCCTGCCTCTGGCAACTACCAAGCTGTTCTCTGTATCTCTGAGTTCAATTTTGAAGAGTTTACATGAAATTGAGATCACCTGGTATTTATCTTTCTCTGTCAGACTTAATTCACTTCGTATAATGCCCTCAAGTTCCATCCATGTTGTTGCCAATGGCAAGATGTCCTTATTTTGGATGGCTGAAGAATATCCCACTGTATATATATGGGTAGATAAAGATGGGTCTTTACCTCCCTGGAGAAGGAAATGGCAATCCACTCCAGTGTTCTTGCCTGGAGAATCCCATGGACAGAGGAGCCTGGCTGGCTACAGTCCATGGGGTCGCAGAGTCGACACGACTGAGCAACCAACACTTCTTTAACTATTCATATGCTGATGGGTACTTAGGTGGCTTACCTTACCTATTATAAATAATGCTTCAGTGGATATGGGGGTGCAGATACCTTTGTGAGTCAGTGATTTTGTTTCCTTTGGATAAATACCCAGAAATGGAGTTGGTAGATCATATGGTAGCTCTGTTTTTATTTTTTGAGGAACGTCCGTACTGTTTTTCATAGTGTATGTGCCAATTTACAGTCCCACCAACAGTGTAGGAGGGTTCCCTTTTCTCCAACATCTTTGCCAGCATTTGTTAACTCTTATCTTTCTAACAGCCATTCTGATAGGTGTGAGGGGCTAGCTCACCTGTGCTTTTGGTTTGCATTTCCCTGACAATCAGTGGTTGAGCCTATTTTCATGTGCCTGTTAGCCATCTATTTGTCTTCTTAAATGAATAGACAACGTAGAATGGAATATATACTAAGGTACCTTTTGTGCAAGAAAGGGGAAAATAAGGAGCTATGTACATATGTCCTTGTATTTATATAAATAAATATTGGACAGGTGAAGGAACAAACTAAGAAAAAAATGGTTACTTGAGGGCTAAGGGCAATTAAGATGGATGATGACAGAGGGGAGAGTGAGATTTCTCCATGTATGTCTTAAATATATATACTTTTTAATTTTTGAAATATGTAGACATAATATCTATTCACAGACACAGAAAAGAAACATGGTTACCAAAGGGGAAAGTGGTGGATAAATTAAGAGTTGGGAATTAGACACACACTAATATGAATAAAACAGATAAACAGCAAGGTCCTACTGTGTAGCATCGGGAACTATATTCCATATCCTGCAATAACCTATCATGGAAAAACTCTATAGCTGTATAGCTGAAAGTAACACAATACTATGAATCAACTACAGTTAAATTTTAAATTTAAAAGAGCAGTCACAAAACTAACTCGGCTCATGGATTCAAGAGGATGAAACACCAGCTTAGCTTGCACTGAAAGACTAACCTAAAAACAGACTCAGCTTCTGTTAGTTATTTAAGAAACATGAACAGAGTACTACTTGCTCTGGCCATGTAAGAACTGAGTTATTGCCTTGTTTGTGCTAGTAGCCGGCTTTTTTATGTCGCTGTGTTACAAATGTCACGGTGTGGACTTCTGGAGGACAGGGAGCAAGTCTTTTTTTCTCGATGACACAGGGCCTAGTTCAGAGTTGGTGCTCAATTAAAAGAAAGAAGGAATGAATACTCCTTATAAGATCTGAACCAACAGCGGCTGAGTGATAGCGTCGCGTTGCCTCGCGGCCCTGACGCATGATCGCCACCCAGTGGCCACAGGAGATTCTTGCAGAGCTTAGAGAGAGAAACTTAACTTCGGCGTGTGTTCCGGAGATGGCTTTCAACCAAAAAGCATCAAAGCCTGTCTAAACGACTATGTCCCTCATTAGAAAAAATTACCCTTTCTGATCTTGGAGTGTTTGGAGGATGCCACTGAGGCAGTCTCGCGTCCTAAGTCTCCTCCACCACCACCCGAGCACACGCCCCACACACTAACCTGTGCAAAGTCCACACCTGCCACACCTCCATTGGACCTCCCGAGAAGGAAACACATGTGATAACAGGTGTAGACACTCATGGCTTTCCCCAAGTGGACGAGGGGCTAATCAACTTTCCTAAGCCAGTCTCGTCAGGACAAGATATACACCAGTCCTAGCCAACAACCTTCCACGAACTTTGGTCTGCAGGTTCGCCAGCTTCCTGCAGCGTCGGACACTCTCCAGTAAAGTTTTAAAATGGCTCGTATGTCGAAGGGCAGAGAGGAAACCTGCCTCGAGCTGGCTTTGTAAGGCCGGGTCTGTCGTAGACCATCACCACCTCCCCACCTTCGAACGTCAGTGAGTTTTCCAAGCAGCTGCACCCTTAGCAAAGCTGTTGAGTGCTTCAGAGCCCGAGAAATATTGGACCTCGTGTTTAGGGACTGGTGGACCCCAAAAGAATGACGAAGGTAAACACTGGTCGTAAATCAGGGGGAAAAAAATCTAGATCTATGGCTGTAACGAGAAAATGCCTCTAAGAGACGGACACGAGTCTGCTCCTGGCTCAGCGGAGAAAGGGTCTGAGCAAGTGTACGTTGCAAAGACCTTGTCCTGCTGACGCGGCTGGAGAGAAGAAATTTCGAGCCGGGGGTCGTCCATTTAAGATGGTGATGGGATGCGTAGGAAGGGGAGGTCTCCAGAGCTCCCCGTGTCTCCTCCTACCGAAAGCCCGCGGTGCCCATAGGTACCAGCAAAGAGGGGCGTCCGAAGAAAAGAGCTAAGAAGGAACAGCCTGGGGAAGACCGCAAGGGCGGCGGTGTCCGATGACAGTTATGCGGAAGGATGGGGCTCGCGGCCCATCGCCGCCGCGGCCCCGGAGACCGGGACGCTCTTTCGGGAGGTCCCGCACCGAGACCGGGGTCGGCGCTCGCCTCCTCGACGTGCGATCTCGCTTTGCCGGCCGCCTGCCTCGCCCGCCGCCGGAGCGTCGGGGGTGGGGAGGATCCCGGGGATCCCCCGCGGGCGGAAGGGCCCCGGGACCCCCAGAGGGCGCGGGGCGACTCCCCCTACTCACGTAGCGCTGCAGCTTCCTCTCGGGGGGCGACTTGACCAGCCAACCCATGCAGACGGTGTCTCCCGCGCTCATGGTGCCTGCCTTCCCTCTGGCTCGGCCAGCGCCCGCTGCGGAGGAAGTCGGTGGGGTTGCCGGCGGGGCGGGCCCAGCGCCTCCCGCCCGATCGCCGGCCCAGAGCCGCCACTCCCGCGGCGGCCCCGCGACCCTCGGCCCGGGGGGCGGGCGCCACCCCCCGGCTCCAGGCAGCCCAGCCCGGCGGGCCGGAGCGGGTCCCCCCGCCGCTAATCTCGCCCCCGGTCCTCCCCTCCCACCCCGATCGGCCGCGTCAGAAGGGCTGGTCTCCGGGCCTCCGGCCTCGGCCTCGGAGTCGCAAGAGGCGAAATCTACACCCGCACCTGCGGAGTCAAAGCTCATGGACGCAGCCTAAGCGCCCCGTGACTTCCCGCTTCCCCTGGTTCGCCAAGGACTGCTGCTGCTGGAGCCCTCCCCCAAAGATTGCAGACTCCGGCGGCAGGACAGAACCCAAGTCCTCCCCAGTCGAAAGGTTCACACGGGCAAGGGCTGTTTGCAGACTTGAAAAGATGGATCCCAGAAAGACAATGCAGCCGGGGACTGAGGCCGGTAAACAACAGCCACCCACACGACACTTGCCGAGTCCTGCGGGGCCCCGTAACTATGCCAAACGCTGGACAGGGGGCTAGCTCCCTAGATCCACACCCCCTATTACACAGTCTCAATCGTGCAGGTGAGTAAACTCAGCCACAGGGAGACATCTCCTGCCAAAGTCATCCAACGGAGGAACTGAGACTCAGCCAGGCCTGGCTGTATGCTCTTCAACGGACACTCTGCCCTTGGTGAACACACTTGGTAAACACAAAAGCACGAATAGCAAAGTTCAGATCAGCACCCAGAGTTCTAACCCGTGTGATGCCTCTCCCTCGGAAGGGACAGTTGGAAGCAACAAAGGTCACATCATTTTGTTGATTGACAAAAAGACTTCTCAGCCTCCTACCATGTCCTTCCAGAGAGCAATGATTCTTGTACATTGATGTTCATGTGTTGTTCTATAATCAGTCAGGATTCATTGTGGGGAACAGAGTTTGCTCTAGGGGTTTCAAGCAGAAAGGGATTTAATTCAGGGAGCAAAAGAAAGTGAAGTCCCTCAGTCTTGTCCGACTCTTTGCGACCCCATGGACTGTAGCCCACCAGACTCCTCCATCCGTGGAATTTTCTAAGCAAGAGTACTGGAATGGGTGGCCATTGCCTTCTCCAGGGGATCTTCCCAACCCAGGGACTGAACCCAGGTCTCCCAAATTTACCATCTGAGCCACCAGGGAAGCCCTTAGGGATAAAGGTGCTCACAAAACCATTGGAAGTGCTGTAGCGTCAGGAGTCAGTGGCAGCTAAGAGAAAACCAACTATCCACTGTACTAAACCCCCTTGCTAGCCAGTATCAATACAAACACCCTAGCAACAACCACTGGTTTCTGGCAAAGTTAAGGCTGCTATACTATTCCTCATACAAACAAAACAGCACTCCCTAAAACAGGAGACCACAATGCCCATAAGTCACTATAGCCATCTCTAGGGAATATTGATTTGTCTTCTGGTTCACATACCATCTCACCTCAACAGTCTCAAACCTAAAGGAAAACTTAAAGTTAACCTCAATCAACCTTTCTTTGACATCCATAAAATCAGTAAAGAAAATTGGAAAGTTGATGTGTCCCTCCCGTTGAGAGGGTAACAAGCAGGAAGGCCAGGGGTCTCCAAAAGGAGGAAATAGGCTGCAAGTGTCAGACATTTTTATCTCTTAAGCCGCAGGAGGAAACAAACTAGCGATATTTTTTTCCTTCTCTATACAAATTTAAAAGGAGGTTTCTCTTAAAATACTGTGTTGCCATAATGACACCTGGTTCCACCTGAACTTAACTATTCTCAAACCTTGAGTTAACCAATGCATTTTTCTTATGGAAATGTTTGTCTTAAGCTATGTTAATGTTCTATTCATTTACCCCAGACTCTGTCTTCAAGTCGGTTCTGCCTAATGGCTCAGAAACTACTTGACAAACCAGTATGTTATACTCAGACATTGTTCCCCTAATCTATGTAAACGAAACTATTTGTATGGTAATCTGCCCTTCTACAAGATTCAGGTCAATCATTTTATGGCCTGGGATGAATCATCTGGTGCCACGATTATCCCAAAATGCATATTATGGATGAGGGGCCTGGTGCCATTCTGAGTTTTAAGACATTCCTTTCTTTCATTAACAGACTGCTAGTGACTATATAACATCCAGCTGAAGACTAGCAGGGGGTACTCTTTCTGCCCCCTTCTGATGCCTATGTCAGAAGCTTTCTATATCTCCTTTATACTTTAATAAAACTTTATTACACAAAGCTCTGAGCGATCAAGCCTCATCTCTGGCCCCGGATTGAATTCTCCGGAGGCCAAGAATCCCAGCATCTTTTTGTTCAGCAACAACTTTTCACCATCCAACAGCTACTACCATTCTCCTTTCTGTAACTGATCTTGAGACCATCCTTGGTCTTTTTAAGTTCCTTCTTCACTACCCTCCCTGTCTTCCGTTTGCTCTCCAACTTCAGCTGGTCAGAATCCGTTATCTGGTAAGTGGCTCAAATCTTTCTTCCTGCTGAGCCTGAAGCCTTCATGGTCTGCCTGGATGTGGCAGGAGTCAGAGGTACCCCAGAGGATCCCTTAGATTCAAGTCATAATCCTTCTCAATCCCATGGGCGAACAGTGACACTATTTCCAGGTGATAACACCCTAAGAAACCTGTATGCATGACAAGAAGCAACAGTTAGAACCTTACATGGAACAACAGACTGGTTCCAAATTGGAAAAGAAGTACATCAAGTCTGTATATTGTCACCCTGCTTATTTAACTTATATGCAAAGTACATCATGCAAAATGCCGGACTGGATGAAACACAAGCTGGAATCAAGATTGCCCAGAGAAATATCAATAACCTCAGATATGCAAAGGATGCCACCCTTATGGCAGAAAGTGAAGAGGAACTGAAGAGCCTCTTGCTGAAAGTGAAGGAGGAGAGTGAAAAAGCTGGCTTAAAACTCAACATTCAAAAAGCGAAGGTCATGACATTTGGTCCCATCACTTCATGGCAAATAGATGGGGGGAAATTGGAAACAGTAACAGACTTTATTTTCTTGGGCTCCAAAATCACTGGGGATGGTGATTGCAGCCATGAATTTATAAGACACTTGCTCCTTGGAGGAAAAGCTATGACAAACCTAGACAGTGTATTAAAAAGCAGAGATATCACTTTGCCAACAAAGGTCCGTATCATCAAAGCTATAGTTTTTCCAGTAGTCATGTGCGGATGTGAGAGTTGGACCATAAAGAAGGCTGAACACCAAAGAATTGATGCTTTTGGATTATTGTGCTAGAGAAGACTCTTGGGAGTCCTTTGGACTTCAAGGAGATCAAACCAGTTAATCCTAAAGGAAATCAACCCTGAATATCATTGGAAGAACTGATGCTGAAGCTAAAGCTCTCATACTTTGGCCACCCAATGCAGAGTCAACTCATCGGAAAAGACCCTGATGCTGGAAAAGATTGAAGGCAGAAGGGGGCGACAGAGGAGGAGATGATTGGATGGCATCACCAACTTAATAGACATGAATTTGAGCAAACTCCAGGAGACAGTGAAGGATAGGGAAGCTTGGTGTGCTGCAGTTCATGGGGTTGCAAAGAGTCAGACATGACTGAGCAACTAAAAAACAACATCAACCATCCAAGCCTACTCAGTAGACTGGTAGTTTGCCTGTTGTTTCAGTGGCATAAAAAACCCTATGTCGCCAGATGGCAATCTCAACTTGCAATATGATGGACCCAACACTTGGGTTCTGGTAAAAGTATCCCTTTCTTGGGAACCAGCAGAGCTCCAAGCTGCAGGCAGGGGATAAAATGCCCTGAGAGTAGACGATTAGGAATGATGACTCCTAATCGTGAGGAATCCTTCCCCCTTCTTGATTCACAGGCCATGGATTCCAGCAAAGGAGAAACAGCACCATACAATGGCCACCACCTCAGTCTTGACTCCTGTAAGACAGCAGCTCCCCGTCAGTGTCTTTTCACCAACTAGGGTAGGAACTGACCTCTGCTAGACTGACCATCCCCACCATCTACAGCCCGGGTCTTCAGGGCAGTCTCTCGGTGTGAGCATAGGACACAAGTCTCATGTCTTACAGGGATTACCTTGGTCAGAAGCACTGTTATATGAAAGACTGCTAAAGTGAATGCAAGACTGTAAGTCTATGGGGGGCCAAGTCATCCAAAAAGTCGCTTAAGATAAGTACCTATTCAAGACAGGACAAATTGCGGCCCCTCCCACCGCGGGATGTGGGCTGATTTCCTCAATGGCCACCAGGTGGCGGACACCTCCCCCCGGAAGGCCACCATGCTGTGCTGTGCTTAGTTGCTCAAGTCGCGTCCGACTTTTTGTGACCCCACAGACTGCAGCCCACCAGGCTCCTCTGTCCGTGGGTACTCTCCATGCAAGAATACTAGAGTGGGTTGCCATGCCCTCCTCCAGGGGATCTTCCCAATCCAGGGATCAAACCCAGGTCTCCCGCATTGCAGGTGGATTCTTTACCATCTGAGCCTCCAGGGAAGCACAAGACTACTGGGATGGGTAGCCTATCCCTTATTCAGAGGATCATCCCGACCCAGGACTCGAAAAGGGGTCTCTGGCATTGCAGGCAGATTCTTTACCAGCTGAGCTACCTGGGAAGTCCAAAGGCTCCCTTACTAGGGGAATGAATGCAGGTCTCTGCTGTGGACAGGCTGAGTACATAGCAGTGCCAGTGGCTGTGACCTGAGGGTAGTTTCTGCACTCCTCTCTGCTGATTCGTTTACTCTGTAAACTTCCCTGGTGGCTCAGATGTTAAAGAGTCTGCCTACAATGTGGGAGACCTGGGTTTGATCCCTGGGTTGGGAAGATCCCCTGGAGAAGGAAATGGCCACCCACTCCAGTATTCTTGCCTGGAAAATCCCATGGACAGAGGCGCCTGGTAGGCTACAGTCCATGGGGTCGCAAAGAGTTGGCCATGACTGAGCGACTTCACTTTCCTCTGTAAAAACAGTTCTCCCCATTAGACTCTCAGTCCAACCCATGCATCCTGCCACTTGCTTCCTTTGGAGACCTTGAGCAAGACACCTAGGAGGGGACACGTGGCAGTCAAGGGAAAGGGTCGTTCGTCCACAGCAGGGGCCACAGAGCTGGGAACCACCTGCTTGAGCTGGGAACCACCTGCTTGAGCGACTGTCCTATACCTTCCAGACCTACATAAATCTTGTCTCAAATCTTCCCCTTCCCATGGAGGATTAGATGGCCAGACATTCAGACTTTCCCACAGACCAGGAATAAGCCAGAAGCTGTTGATCAAAAGGAAAATGTGTTTGTAGTAGAGGGCATGATGTCCTTCGGGAGTCCACAGGATGTTTCTCTTTTCAGGACTTGTCACAAGGTCCATGCAGCCCTGCAGTGTGTCAAATGACTAGTACCTGCCATAGAGACTTTCCTTGCCCTGGGTCCCACCAAAACCATGTCACCTCATAGGTGACTTGCTGAAGCACCGGTGGGCACAATTTCATGTAGTATATGTTACCTATGGAATCTGAAGAACCCCACCAAATGTGGTGCCTGAGTGGGAGGTGGTATGAGGTGCAGCAACTTACTGAATACCTAGCATGGTCCAGACCATCTCAAAACATCACTAAGGGTCATTCTCTTGGGTTTTCATTGGCTTGATGTCCCACAGTCCACACTCTGGCATACATGTGTCTTTTTTTTTTTTTTTTCTTCTGAATATTTTTGGGAATCAGGGGATGTCCTTGTTACCCTGTTGCAATAGCCCATGAGGCTCCTCTGTCTATGGGATTTCCCAGGCAAGAATACCGGAATAGGTTGTCATTTCCTCCCCCAGACATGTGTCTTGATGAAGCATCTCTGGTACCTCTTGTCCACCAACTGCAGTAAGCATGATGTCTTCAGTGTAATGACCCAGCATGATGTTTGCCATGACTGTCGAAACAATCAAGTTCCCTTCATCTGAGATGATGACAGATAGTCAGAGGGCAGCTGGTTTGCACTCCAGCCTGGGGAGAGTAGATAATTTGAAGAGCAAGTGTTTTTCTACAAGCTGGATTCCCTTTGTGACTTCTTAGGCTTAGTTTGAAATAGATAACCAACATGGACCTACTGGATAGCAGGGAACTATATTCAATATCTATTTAGTTATATGAATAACTATACTCAATATTGGGCTTCCCTGGTGGCTCATCTGGTAAAGAATCTGCCTGCAATGCGGGAGACTTGGGTTCCATCCCTGGGTTGGGAAGATCCCCTGGAGAAGGGAAAGGCTACTCACTCCAGTATTCTGGCCTGGAGAATTCTGTGGACTGTACAGTTCATAGGATCACAAAGAGTCAGACACGATTGAGCAACTTTCACTTCATATAGGGCTTCCCTGGTGGCTCAGAGGTTAAAGCGTCTGTCTGCAATGCAGGAGACCTGGGTTCGATCCCTGGGTCAGGAAGATCCCCTGGAGAAGGAAATTGTATTGATACAGAACATACATTTGACAAACCCAATGTCGATTCAAGACCAAAATGCTCATGATGTGTAAGTCACTCAGTACTAAGGCTAAAGGGGGAATTTCTTCAACTTGTTAAATAGCATCTATGGAGGACATGACTAACGTCATGGTTAAATTGTGAAAAATGGGGCATTTTCTCTTATGGTTGGGAACAAAGCAAGGCTATCTGCCCTAACTACTCTTATTCAACATAATGTTGGAAGTTCTAGGCAGTGCAATAAGGGGAAAAAACAAAAAGTGCACAGATTGAGAAGAAGAAATAACAGCATTTCAATTTGCACATGATATTGTCTTCATAGAAAATCCAAAGGAATCTACTGGAAAAACTCCCATAACCAATAAGTGAGTTTTACAGAGTTGCAGGATACAAGATCAACACATTTCAAGGCTCATTATTTAACTGCAGTGATCAAGATTGTGTGGTATCCACAATATTGTAAAGTAATTAGCCTCCAATTAAAACTTTTTAAAAAGTAAAAAAAAAAAAAAAAAATTGTGTGGTATCAGTAGAAAAAGTGAAAGTGAAGTCACTCAGTCATGTCTGACTCTTTGTGACCCTGTGGACTGTAACCTACCAGGCTCCTCTGTCCATGGGATTTTCCAAGCAAGAGTACTGGAGTGGGTTGCCACTTCCTAGTATCAGTAGAGGGAGAAACATATAGATAAATGGAATGGAATAGAGAACCCAGAAATAGACCCACATCAATTTCACCAGCTGGTTTTTGGCCAAGATGTAAAACCATCCTAGTGTGGTGTGCCACTCCCAGCCAGGGCCCAGCAATTGTCAGGGTTCTTTCTTTATGACAGTGAGTTCCAGGTTCAGCAACTTCTGTTTCTCTTTGCAGGGACTGTCCCTGTCAATCTGTCTCAGTCCACTGGTGCCCAGAGACTTTGTGAAAGTTTTGGGCCCCTGGATTTTGATGGGGCTTATCTTTCACTCGGTGGTGAAATACTTGTTAGTTCCTGGGCATCTGGTCCATTTGGCATGATGTCTTTAATGGAGCAGGCCAGCATGATGGTTTGGGGCAGAATGAGATGATCCACTCAGTCGGGGACTTCTTTATGATAACATGCCAGATAATTGATGGGACAGTGCCTGGGGCTTCCTTTGGATGATTTTTCCATCATTGGAATTCTTCCAGCTGCCAATTGTGTTGGTTTCCAATTATGCACTCAGGAACTGGGTGCCCACAAGTAGAGAGATCCAGACTAAGATTCCATCTCTGACTAGTGGACCACAGTGGCCTCTATGGTCCCAAGGGTAAGTCAGAGGCAGGTTAAGAGTACACACTTGCAGTATTCCGTGTACTTGGCCTCACCCTTGTTTGAGAGCTGAGCCTGTGAATTGACTGGGTCTGGAAATTTGGTGAGAGGCCATGATTTTCCATGGTGGTGATTAAAGGCAGGCTGCTGTTCACCAGACTGAGCATTTTGGTCGGCAGTGGTCTATTACAGGTAGGTGCTGCAGTCCACGGGGTTGAAGAGATGGACACGACTGAGCTGCTGAACAACAACTATGGGCTTTCCTGGTGGCTAAGATGGTAAGGAATCTGCCTGCACTGTGGGAGACTTGGGTTCAATCCATTGGTCCGGAAGATCCCCTGGAGAAGGAAATGGCAACCCATTCCAGTATTCTGGCCTGGAGAATTCCAAGGACAGAGGAGCCTGGTGGGCTACAGTCCATAGGGTTGCAAAAAGTTGGACGTGACTGAGTGACTAACACTTTCATTTTTCATCAGTTCAGTTCAGTCGCCCAGTCATGTCTGACTCTTTTCAACCCCATGAACTGCAGTACGCCAGGCCTCCCTGTCTATCACCAACTCCCAGGGCTTACTCATGACAGCATGATCAATCACCCCAAAGATCCTTGGGGGTGAACCATCTTAGTTCCAGCTTCCAGCCCTGCTGTGTGTTGTGTTACCTATCCTGTTTCTATGGGATTTAGTGCCACCACTTACACTCTGCTTCTCTGGGATTCCATACCTCCCACTGAGAGCCCAAGCCTGTTTCCATGGCAAAACCTCCCACCTCCTTCCCGAGACTAGTTCTTCAGAATGTTCACCAAAGTATGTCTCAGTGTTTTGCTGAAAGGAATGTTACCCAAAGGGATGACATTAGTTGAGGGGCGAGGCAGTGGGTTGCACATGACAACTCATTCCAACATCGTCCTCCTCAAATCTTGGGATTGGAGACAACAAGGGATGGGAGGAGTAGGTTATAAGAACGGGCATCCCCTTGCTTGGTAACTGACTAGGTGATATCATTATAAGGTCTCCAAAGAAGTAGAAGCAGCCTTATCAGACAGGGGAGGAGGAACCACTTCTGCTGGTAAGGGGGGATCTGGCAAGGTTTAGGGTTTGGCCACCTGATGCAAAGAGCTGACTCATTTGAAAAGATGCTGGAAAAGATTGAAGGTGGGAGGAGAAGGGGACGACAGAGGATGAGATGGTTGGATGGCATCACTGACTCAATGGACATGAGTTTCAGCAAGCTCCGGGAGTTGATGATGGACAGGGAGGCCTGGTGTGCTGCAGTCCATAGGGTTGCAAAGAGTCAGACACGACTTAAAGACTGAACTGAACTGAAGGGTTCAGAAGTCACAGATTCATTCAACACATACTTCCAAAGCATCTTCTAGGAGCTGCGTGGAGAGCCGTGGACAAAATAGACCAGACTTTCCTGGCTTCATAAGGCGAACATTCTGGTGAAGAGACAAACAATAAAAAAAGGTCCATTGAAGGCAGAGGGAACAGCAGATGGCAGAGCCCCAAGAGGAGCACATGTGCCTGGGGAGTAGTCTTAACAGTTAGAGGCACTGTGGCCAGAGGGGTGAGTCTGGTTGTGAGTAGAAGCAAGTGGGCTCAGAAGAGGAAGTGATGGCAGACACTGACAGCTGTCATCAGCATTTTGACTCTTACTCTTAGAGAGATGGGTTATCCATTGGTTTGGGCTGCTGTAACAAATTACTCTGAACTGGGTGGCTTTATTCTTTAATAAATTAATCTTTAATTTTTTTAAAAAAATTCACTTTGATTGGAGAGAAGGAAACGGCCACCCACTCCAGTACTCTTGCCTGGAGAATCCCAGTGGACAGAGAATCCCGGCGGGCTACAGTCTATGGGGTTGCAAAGAGTCAGACATGACTGAGTGACTAAGACTACTGGAGTAGAGTTGCTTTACAATGGTGTGTTGGTTTCTGCTGTACAGTGAAGTAATTCAGTTATACATATACATATCTCCACTCTCTTTTAGATTCTTTTCCTATGTAGGCCATTACAGACTATTGAATTCCCTATACTATACAACAGGTACTTGTTAGTTATCTATTTTATATATTATATATTTTTATTTACCTAGTTAACTATTATTAGTTATCTATTTTATATTTTATATATAGTAGTGTGTATATGTCAGTCCCAAACTCCCAATACGTTCCTCCCCCTCCTTATCCCCTTGTTTATGTTTGACATCTGTGACTATTTCTGTTTTGAAAATGGGTTCATTTGTACTGGGTGGCTTTAAAGAACATTTATTCTCTTACCGATTTAGAGGCTGAAGTCTCAAATCACTCCAGTCTCCGCCTCTATGTTTACACGGTCTTCTCTTCTGTCTGTGTCCTTTCTTCTCTTCGAAGGACACTTGTCATTGGATTTGGGGCCCACCTGAGTCATCCAGGATGACCTCATCCGCAGATGCTTCACTGCAGGACCTCTGCAAACACGCTTTTTTCAAATAAGTTCATATTCATAGGGTTCAGGTGTTAGGATGTATCCTATGGGGGGCAATCTTCATCCCATTAGAGATGGGACGCAATCGAAGGGATTGGAGCAAAGGAGCAACATGGCCTGACTTATAGTTTCATGGTGTCTCCAGAGGCTGTGTTGAGAAGACAGTATAGTTGAAACAAGCAGAAAGAGGGAGGAACTACAGAGGAAGAAATCTAGGAGAGAGATAAGGATGGCATGAACTCCAATGACAGCATCAAGGGTGGGGAAAAACCATCAGGTTCTGGATCTGTTGAAAGCAAAGGTGCCAGGCTTTGCTAACAGATCAGATGAGGAGTGTTGGAGAACCATTAGTGAATTCCTGAAATTTAGCTAAATATGTATCAATAAAGCATTATAAAATAATGGGGGGGGGTGTAATGGAATGCTGGTTGACACTGTGGACTTTGTATTTATACAAAGTGTGTATGAACCATTAAGAACATGTAAAGAATATTTATTCTCTTACAGAGAATAAAACATTCTTATGTATAAAACTTTAAGGCTTATGTATAAAACATTAAGTTAGAGTATTATTATGATTACCTTCAGTTCAGTTTAGTTCAGTCGCTCAGTCGTGTCCGACTCTTTGCGACCCCATGAATCACAGCACACCAGGCCTCCCTGTCCATCACCAACTCCTGGAGTTCACTCAGACTCACGTCCATGGAGTCAGTGATGCCATCCAGCCATCTCATCCTCTGTCGTCCCCTTCTCCTTCTGCCCCCAATCCCTCCCAGCATCAGAGTCTTTTCCAATGAGTCAACTCTCTGCATGAGGTGGCCAAAGTACTGGAGCTTCAGCTTTAGCATCATTCCTTCCAAAGAAATCCCAGGGCTGATCTCCTTCAGAATGGACTGGTTGGATCTCCTTGCAGTCCAAGGGACTCTCAAGAGTCTTCTCCAACACCACAGTTCAAAAGCATCAGTTCTTCAGCGCTCAGCTTTCTTCACAGTCCAACTCTCACATCCACACATGACCACTGAAAAAACCATAGCCTTGACTAGACGGACCTTTGTTGGCAAAGTAATACCTCTGCTTTCCAATATGCTATCTAGGTTGGTCATAACTTTTCTTCCAAGGAGTACAACAAAATAAATTGTAGATAGAATAAAAGTTAAATGAGGAAAAACCAATTATATATGTGTGTACATATGTGCACGCACACACACACACACACACACACACACACACACACACACATATATGAAAAATCCGGAAGTTGGTGATGGACAGGGAGGCCTGGCGTGCTGCAATTCATGGGGTTGCAAAGAGTCGGACACGACTGAGCGACTGATTTGATCTGATCTGATGAAAAATCCAACCAATCCATCCTGGAGGAGATCAATCCTAAGTGTTCATTGGAAGGACTGATATTGAAGCTGAAACTCCAATACTTTGGCCACCTGAAGTGAAGAGCTGGTTCATTTGAAAAGACTCTGATGCTGGGAAAGATTGAAGGTGGGAGGAGAAGGAGAGAACAGAGGATGAGATGGTTGGATGGCATCACCAACTCGATGGACATGAGTTTGGGTAAACTCCGAGAGTTGGTGATGGACAGGGAGGCCTGGCGTGCTGCAGTTCATGGGGTCGCAAAGAATCGGACATGACTGAGCAACAGTTCTGAACTGATGAAAAATGAAAGTGTACACCCGTGGCAGATTCATGTTGATGTGTGGCAAAACCAATACAATATTGTAAAGTAATTAGCCTCTAATTAAAATAAATAAATTAAAAAAAAAAAAGAAAAATGAAAGTGTTAGTCACTCAGTCATGTCCAACTCTTTGCAACGCTATGGACTGTAGCCCACCAGGCTCCTCTGTCCTTGGAATTCTCCAGGCCAGAATACTGGAGTGGGTTGCCATTTCCTCCTCCAGGGGATCTTCCTGAACAACGGATTGAACCAAGGTCTCCCACAATGCAGGCAGATTCCTTACCATCTGAGCAACAGCGAAGTTGTTGTTCAGTAGCCCAGTCGTGTCCGACTCAGCAACCCCATGGACTACAGCACACCAGGCCTCTCTGTCCCTCACCATCTCCCAAAGTTTGCCCAAGTTCATGTCCATTGCATTGGTTATGCCATCCAGCCATCTCATCCTCTGACACCCTCTTCTCCTTCTGCCCTCAATCTTTCCTAGCACCAGGGACTTTTCCAATGAGTCAGCTGTTTGCATCAGATGACCAAAATACTGGAGTTTCAGCTTCAGCATCAGTCCTTCCAAAGAGTATTCAAGGTTGCTGCTGCTGCTGCTGCTAAGTTGCTTCAGTCGTGTCCGACTCTGTGCGACCCCATAGACGGCAGCCCACCAGGCTCCCCTGTCCCTGGGATTCTCCAGGCAAGAACACTGGAGTGGGTTGCCATTTCCTTCTCCAATGCATGAAAGTGAAAAGTGAAAGTGAAGTCGCTCAGTCGTGTCCGACTCTTAGCGACCCCATGGACTGCAGCTGATTTCCCTTTAGACTGACTGGTTTGATCTCCTTGCTGTCCAAGGGACCCTCAGAAGTCTTCTCCAGCACCACAGTTTGAAGGCATCAATTCTTCAGCACTCCACTTTACCATCCAGCTCTCACAACCATATGTGACCACTGGGAAGACCATAGCCTTGACTATATGGATCTTTGCCAACAGAATAACGTCTCTGCTTTTCAACACTGTCTAGGTTTGTCATGGTTTTCCTGCCAAGGAGCAAACATCTTCTGATTTCATGGCTGCAGTCACCATCCACAGTGATTTTAGATACCAAAAAGAGGAAATCTGTCACTGTGTATATTTTAAGCCACAAATAAAATGGAAAAATTCCTAATCTTTGGACGGCACAGGAGGAAATGGAAGAAGAGCCATAGTTGTCTTCTTCTGTCAGTAGTAGCTTGTTAGAAAAGATGATGGTAAAAATTCCACTGACAACAGCAATAAAGAAATAACTCCAGATCAATCAAGTCTATGGGGGCTAGGTGTAAGAATCCCCACTTGAGAGCGAGAAGAGAAGTGGATGAAAGGAAGAGGGAAAAGAGCTGGAACCTGGAGCCGCTAGTTGCTTGGCGATCTAGTACCGCCACCGCGACCGACCTGTGAGTATTGATCACTTCACCTGGAGCCCAATTCAGTTCAGTCGCTCAGTCGTGTCCGATTCTTTACGACCTCATGGAATTCTCCAGGCCAGAATACTGGAGTGGGTAGCTTTTCCCTTCTTCAGGGGATCTTCCCCACCCAGTGATCGAACTAAGGTATCCTGCATTGCAGGCGGATTCTTTACCAGCTGAGCCCCAAGGGAAGCTCAAGGAGACCCGCAGTGGAGCTGCAATCCAGCTGCGCTGTGACCGGAAAGCATCACCAGAAGACTTGGTACAGAAAAAAAACCAACCAAACAAAAAAATACCAAAATATGTCATTCATAATATTGTGCATTGCTTATATGCTAAAACAATAATATTGCCGATCGTTGTGTTAAATACAGTCTGTTACTGAAACCGATGTAACCGTCTATTTTTTTTTTTTCAAGTGGATGTTGGAAAATTTAAAATTCCACAAGGGACTCGCACTCTGTTTCTATTGGGCAGTGCCGCTCTAGCAGGATGGAAATTAGAAGCTGCAAAGCTCTATGTGCCTCGACGTCTGTCTTCATTTCGGCATCAGGACCGATCCGACAGCCACCTTGAAGGGTCGGGGGGTGGGGAAGCTAGGAAAGTTGAGACACGTGACCAGGTGCCCAGTTCAGTTCAGTTCAGTCGCTCAGTCGTGTCCGACTCTTTGCGACCCCATGAATCACAGCAGCCAGGCCTCCCTGTCCATCAACAACTCCCGGAGTTCACTCAGACTCACGTCCATCGAGTGGGTGATGCCATCCAGCCATCTTATCCTCTGTCGTCCCCTTCTCCTCCTGTCCCCAGTCCCTCCCAGCATCAGAGTCTTTTCCAATGAGTCAACTCTTCGCATGAGGTGGCCAAAGTACTGGAGTTTCAGCTTTATCATCATTCCTTCCAAAGAACAGCCAGGGCTGATCTCCTTTAGAATGGACTGGTGGGCCCAAGTTTCACATTAAAAAAAAAACCTGTAAAAAAGACTAGACCTTCGCCCGGCCACGCCCACAGCTAAGCCCCGCCCAGGTGGGCTGCGCAGGCGCTCCCCGGCCGGGCCGCTGAAGGCGGGGCGAAGCCCTAGGCGCTCGCGCGGCGGTACCAGCGCGGGCCGCCGCGGCCGCCAATGAGATGGTGCGGCCGGCAAGCGCGCGCTGGGGGCTCCGCGCCGCTTCGCCCCGCCCCTCTGCACGACACGCACGGGGCGGCGCACAGGTGGGCGGGGCCTAGCGGCGCAGCTTGACGGCGGCGGGACCCTGCAGGCGCTTCCTCGGCGGCGGTGGCCCACGCGGCTCGCGAGCTCAGCGGGGCAACATGGCGGACGCGGAAGGTGAGGGCGGTTCTCCGGTGGTTGGCCGGCCGGGCCCGGGTCGCGACCTCCGACGGGGGGAGCCGGGGGTGGGGGGTGGCGGACATCGAGACCAGAACTGTCCGCTGGCTCCAGCCGCCGCGCCTCCCGCCGACCTTGTCGCTTGGCCTTGGCTCCACGGGGTGAGGGCGAGAGATTGAGAGGCCCCCGCGGTGACGTGACGCCATGAGGCCCAGGCCTCCCGCCGACTGGGCCTGGGTCGCGCTCCCCCGTTCTGCCGCCGTGGTCAGCGCCGCACAAGGAAGGAAAGAGAAGGGGCCGAGGGGCTCGGGCGGGCGCGGAGCTCCTAAGCGAAAAAGTTCTAGGGGCCCCAAGCCCTCGAGGACCGTCGGACGGTCCCTGACGGAACTTGCGGGCTGAGGGCCTTTCAGCCCCGCGCGGCCACGTGGTGAACCGGGCTGGAGGGGGACACGTGCGCCTGCTATCGCGAGCCCGCCCGGCCGCTCCGGGCACTGGCCTGACCCCCCTCGCTTTCCCTACGAGCCTATACCAGATGGCCGTTTTTCAGCTTCCCTGACGCGTCCTCTATTTTCAACTCGATCGCCTTGATTTTCGGGGAAAACTCCCAATTCTTGTGTGTGTTTTTTAAGTCCTTATTTTGCCGAAGAAACATAAGAAGAAAAAGGAGCGGAAATCATTACCAGAGGAGGCTGTGGCGGTGAGTAGGAATATTTTTACTCTGCTCCGACTCAAAAGAAAGGTTTCTTAGAGGCCAGATTGCAGAAAAGAACTGTTTCTGAAGATTTTGAAGGAATGGGGTGTCATCGTTTGCGGTCGTGAGATAGAAACTATAAAGCTCCATCCAGCCTAGGTCTCTGCTGTCAGGCACACTTTGCTAAATGGTGTTGCCCACAGTGACTGCTTTCCCTGAAATTGTCTTTCTTATCAGACCCACTATCCCTCTTTTCTCTTAAATTGGCTATTCCCATCTTGGTGCCACTTCACTTATTTTTCTCAATTCTTCGTTTATTTCTTCTCTTTCTTATGGAGATCTCAGTGAATAGGCATAGACACCTTGTTTTTAATTGCACAGGTGTAGACCTTGGTGGTTGTAATAGAAGGGTTCACATTCAAGTGGGGAGTCTTAACAAGTTGTGTTTCTGTCCTCTGGAAGGAAATACAACATGCTGAAGAATTTCTCATCAAACCTGAATCCAGAGTGGCTCAGTTGGACACGTCTCAGTGGCCTCTGTTGCTAAAGGTATGTGTTTTGCATCACCTCAACGTCTGGCTTTTACACTGTTGATTAAGAATGGATCCTGGACTTAGGCAAGGCTAGGTGAGGCTGCCTAAATCAGTGTTCCTCAAGGTAGTTGAGATGAAGACCCGAGTTGTTGTTTTTTTTTTTTTTTTTTCCTTAATTTCCAGTGTACCCAACACTTGTGGAATACAGGTAAATTTTGCAACAATGTGAGACTGCTATCAAATTTTATAAACAATTCTCAATTTCTGTACTTAGCTTCACTTTACAGACATTTACTGGTTTGTGGAGTAATATATGCTTTACAGCATAGGTTTCGATGCTAGACCCCTTTGGGTCAGGCACTGTTGTGACCTTAGGCTAATCTTGACCTCTCTGAGGCTCCTGGCAAATAATACCTGCTCTTTCAGAAGGCCCACTGAGGGTTGCAGGAGGTGATCCATGAAACGTGCCGAAGTGCCCAGCATGTATCATGTACTCTAGAAGTTATTGACTATTGTGTTGGGTTTTTTATAAAGTAGTTCAGTAACGAATAGAGTTAAAATTTCGATACTGACATAATGGGTGCCAGCTATGAGATTAGGAGGTAAGTTTACTGAAAGACAGGATTCTCTGGTGGCTCAGACGGTAAAGTGTCTGCCCGCTATGTGGGAGACCCGGGTTTGATCCCTGGGTCAGGAAGATCCCCTGGAGAAGGAAATGGCCACCCACTCCAGTATTCTTGCCTAGAAAATTTGAATCAACCACTAAATAGGAGGTTAAATATGAGATTTGTTTATATAATTCAATGCAGTTGAATTTCTGCTTGGCCAGGTGTGTCTGCCATTTAGATAGCGTCTGGTTCTCTTATTTTTACCTGCCAGTAAATCATGTTGGCAACAGTCCTACCATCATGGAATGTAAAATCTAAAGGTGGGAGAAACATGCTGCTTGTGGGAAGTACCAACATGAAGCTAATGAACTTGCACTGAAGGGAGCGTTTTCAGACTGGTGGTGGAAGCTTGGAAAGAGCGAGGAGAAGCAAATATAAGGAGTGGAATGGGAGCGTCAAAGGCAGGAGTGAGCTGGTCAGGTGTTGCCAGTCATCCTCCAGCTGGCTACCTTTGGTCCCTGAAAAAAATCAAAACTAGTCTGTAGTTTACGCATAAGCCTGTGCAGTGAAGCCACATTTGTTCGTAGGACCCCAGGAGGTCTTCTTACTTGGGTAATTTCTCCAGCATGTAGTGGGGCTTAGCAGTCTGTCACAGCAGATAATGGAAATACAGGAGCAAGATCCAAAACAGGAACCCAAAGGGTCGCCTTATCATGGTTCGTAGTGGTCCTGACTTAATTTTCTACGTGTTAATGATTTATTGCTTATTTTGTGTTTTATCATTGCTTTCTAGAATTTTGATAAGCTAAATGTAAGGACAACACATTACACACCTCTTCCTTGTGGTTCAAATCCTCTGAAGAGGGAGATTGGGGACTACATCAGGTAAGTATGTTGGGAGCAAGCACTGTTCACACTTCTTTGCACAGTGACCCTTTCACATCAGTTATTCAAGGATGTGTGACATGCCCTCGATATATATGATAACCTGTGCCCATGGTCAACACTTGGTTTTTACTCTGCAAATTTAATTTTCATCCGAGGCCCAGAGTTGATGATACAGTAATTTCTTTCCCAATCTAGGACAGGTTTTATTAACCTTGACAAGCCCTCCAACCCCTCTTCCCATGAGGTGGTAGCCTGGATCCGGCGAATACTTCGGGTCGAGAAGACGGGACACAGTGGAACCCTGGATCCCAAGGTGACTGGTTGTTTAATAGTGTGCATCGAAAGAGCCACTCGCTTGGTGAAATCACAGCAGAGCGCAGGTAAATCAGAGTGGGAGGAAGGATGGGGCAACTTGAAGCTGGGAAGGCTTTCTGTGTTTCCTTGCCCTTCTGCATGTGATTTTCAGAAGTGATTTCTTACATTGGTAAAATCTTACAAACAAACAAACAAAAAAAAAACAGAAGCAAGGGATACTCTGGCTTGGTATGTGCCTTCTGTTTTCTGCCAGATCCTGATGAGGCTGCCTTGTTGGGAGTTCTGGGTGCTTTTGATAAACATGTGGAGCCAAGTGGATCTGCTTCTAGCCCTGAGGCAGAGCTGAGTCCAAGTCTGACTGCAGGCCTGTCACTTCAGGCTCCTCGAAATACCCTGCAGCTTCTGCCTAAAATAATGCTTCCTTGTTGTCATCAGGGAAAATTCTACTTGGCCTTGCAAGGTGCCCTCCAGGCAGACTGTCCACAGGTGTTCTTGTCCTTCTCAGCATGTTGAGAATTGAACCTACGACATTAGGGTCTTTGTTCCTTTCCTACATCTGCACCCTGAAATCTGTCTTCCTGCAAATTTGATAGAAATTTTCCTGCTTTCCGTGGCTGCACAAGATTACAAGTGATACAAGCATATAGGAAATAACAGCAAACTCGGTGGCCACACCTGACTACTCTTGTCATTTTACAGGCAAAGAGTATGTGGGGATTGTCCGGCTGCACAATGCTATCGAAGGGGGGACTCAGCTTTCCAGGGTGAGTCTGTCATTGGAGGGAACCCACCTGAGCCACTGGGCCAACCTGGGCAGGTGACTGCAGATGGCAGAGATACTTCTGCTCATGTCCCTTCTGAGGAGGCTTCTGATCAGTCCTGAGCCACCCGTGTGGAGTTCAAAAATTGAAAGGCCCTTTTAATGATTGCAAGAGAACTTCTGTGTGTCACTTGTGCCCTTAAACTCCTCAAATCTGCCCTTTGATCGTCTTTGAGAGTCCATGCAGTAAGAGCAATTTCGTTTGTGTTTCTTCCCAGGCCCTAGAAACCCTGACAGGTGCCTTATTCCAGCGACCCCCACTCATTGCTGCGGTAAAAAGGCAACTCCGAGTCAGAACCATCTACGAGAGCAAAATGATTGAGTATGACCCTGAAAGACGATTAGGTGGGTCCTCAGGCCTGTGGGGCGCCGAGCTGACACAGAGAACTCTGGTGTCGAATGAATTTTCCAGAATCAGAGTCTGGTAAAAGTAGCTGCCTTGAGCGTATGGGGTAGTTGTGGCCTGTGTCATCTCCAGTTTCGCTGCTGCAGGTAGAGAATAACTGGGTTTCTCACCTGGTCATGTGTTTACTTAAAGAAAGTGAATTCGCTCAGTTGTGTCCAACTCTTTGCGACCCCGTGGACTGTAGCCCACCAGGCTCCTCCATCCATGGAATTTTCTAGGCAAGAGTACTGGAGTGGGTGGCCATTGCCTTCTCCAAGGGATCTTCCTGAGCCAGGGATCGAACCCAGGTCTCTCCCACATTGCAGGCAGACACTTTACCATCTGAGCCTCCACAGAAGCCCACCCTTTTATAATAAAAACTATTCAGTGAGTTAAGCATAGAAGAATAATTCCTCAACCTGATACAGGTATCCATAAAGAAAGACTTAAAGTAAACATCATACTCAATACCTTTCTCCCTAAGGGATTCCCTGGTGGCTCAGACGGTAAAGTGTTCTGCCTGCAACATGGGAGACACAGGTTCAATCCCTGGGTCGGGAAGATCCTCTGGAGGAGGAAATGGCCACCCACTCTCGTACTCTTGCCTAGAAAATTCTATGGATGGAGGAGCCTGGTGGGCTACAGTTCATGGGGTCACAGAGTTGGGCACAACTGAGCGACTTCACTTTCTTTTCTTTCTTTCATGTGTTTACTTAGGAAAATATGTGCTACTTTTGTGTGTGCGTGTGTTTTAGGAATCTTCTGGGTGAGTTGTGAGGCTGGCACTTATATTCGGACGCTGTGTGTTCACCTTGGTTTGTTGTTGGGAGTTGGTGGTCAGATGCAGGAACTCCGGAGGGTTCGTTCTGGAGTCATGAGTGAAAAGGTATGTCATAGGTAGGAGTTTTTTTTTTTTCTTAAAGCCGGCTGATACTTAGATCTTCCAGCCCTTGGTGGAACTCTACCTACCTCCCATCTCAGATAAGGCAGTTTCCAAAGTGTTGAGTTCAGTCCGGGGCAGCTTCCCTGTTCTGTTAATTAAACTTTGGGACATTAAAACACAGGCTGGGGTGTGTGTGGATGGAGACTGTTACTCTATTCGTTTACTCCCTAGCCTCCAGATATGCCTGCTTAGGTTTACTAGACCACCAGTTACAGAGGTGACTGAAAACAGACCGAAGACTAATGAGTTTGGACTAGCAGACGAGACAAAACTGATTCAGTGTTTGGAAGTGTGAGGTCCATTTTCTATTGGGAGTACAATGGCACTTTATTAATTTTCATGTGTGGCTACTTCCCAGGACCACATGGTGACGATGCATGATGTGCTTGATGCCCAATGGCTGTATGATAACCACAAGGATGAGAGTTACCTGCGGCGAGTTGTTTACCCTTTGGAAAAGCTGTTGACGTCTCATAAACGGCTAGTCATGAAAGATAGTGCAGTAAGTTCTGTTTGCACAAAATGGGAGCTCAGGAGAGGAGATGTGGTCCATGGCCTGAAAATTTCATTCTATTTAAAGAAATAAAATAGGATTTTGTGATCTTACAACCGCTACTTTCCTTGGGGTTTCTTTTCTTTTTTTCTGGTTTCGTATATTGAACACTGGATTAATTTATTTTTGTTAATGGAAGTATTTATGATTAACTTTATTAAGTGAAAACCAAATATAAAGTTAAAGTTTAATATTGGGCCTGATTCCATTAAATGTTTAGAGTAAGTAACTTGGTTCAAGAAATAGACTGTTAGTGGTACATTAAATTTGCTCTTCCCGTAAACTGGTAGTTTTGCATGTGCCTAAGACACCTTGGTTTTTTTTTTAAACTATTGCTAGAAAAAGTTGTTTTGATGGGGATAAATGATTGAGATTAGAGAGTTGGCTAGTTCTCCTTTCGGAATCTCCATTAGAAGCTTTGTTGAAATCCCAATTTGAGGCCATAAAACCTAAATATCGCGGAGATTATCAAGCCTTTTTTCTTAGTATGCATACTAAATAATCTCATAGAAAGTAATCATTTATATATTTAATAATTTGAGCTTGTTCATTCATACTCAGATCTTAAACTATATACATGTTTGACTGTATAGATGTTAGAGTTTATAATAAAAGACAAAAAACTGAAGAGGCATACCACAATCTGCTCCTATAATGATAGAGAAAAAAGTACACAAGACAACGTGAATGTGATTCCCTTTTGATAGGGTCAAATTAGTGGCTTCTGGGGGAATTTCAAGGGAGGGGAGAAATATGGCGAGTGAAGACAAGACCCTCAGGGTGGATTGAACACCTCAAGTGTGGGCAGACTCAGGGAGAGTTGGCCTTGACATGTATCTCTAGGTCCGTAAAGGACATGTCAAAACGTGTAGCATTGGTTCAGCAGGCCTTGGCAGTGTTGCTTGTGCATTCCTTTGGGGATGTAATTATTACCTAGGAATATGACCTGGGAAGGTAGTTATTACCTAGCTCTATTAGGGTGTTTTCCCTTCATGCTGAGACATAGAGAACAGGTAAACTCTGGACAGGAGTAGCGACTTCAGCCCTGGTTACATTTCTGAATCAATCTGTGGTGGGTGGCAGCTGTGATCCAAGCTGCATGGCAGGCTGTGGATGCTGTCGGGCCTCTGGGACGGGTAGGGGGTGCTCACTGGTCCCCCTGACCCACTTTGGCCCAGTGTGGGGTGGGGCAGAGGGCAGGGGCCGCCCTGTGACGGGGGCACTCATGGTGCTGCCATCCTGCCAGGTGAACGCCATCTGCTACGGGGCAAAGATCATGCTCCCAGGTGTCCTGCGCTACGAGGACGGCATTGAGGTCAATCAGGAGATCGTGGTCATCACCACCAAAGGGGAGGCAATCTGCATGGGTAAGAGGCAAGCGGCCCTTGTCCGCTCTGCACCATCACAGCCAGGCTCCCTTGGAGGGGGTGCCCGAGGCCTGGCTCCCTCGGGGTGACCGAATAAATCCCTGTGTTCCTTGGGGTCTGTGGGGTGGTCACAGCACAAAGGTCCAGTTCGGACAGGCATGTGTGAGAAGGGGTCAGCGGGGTTTCCTCTTGTCCCGCCAGCTGCTGTTAGGAGCCTTGTCTCAGTGGTTTAGCTCTCCAGTGAGAGAAGAAATCATCAACAGATGGGGAATAAAGGTGGTAACTGTGGAGCCTTCAGTCTGCTCCCTCTCTGTGCAACGCTAACTTGCACAACTTTAGCTACTGTTGGATTGTCCCCGTCTGAGCTCCAAGCATGACATGTATGTCTTTGGGATTCGTTATCAAGGTGGCCCTTCCCCTCTGGCTGCTAGCCACTCTGTGGCCACCTTGATTGTGCACAGCTAGAAAGGGATCCTGATGACACACTTTATTCCTGGTGTAAATAATGCACATTAAAGAGCTTTGGATGTATCGGCCTGGCCAAAAAATGGGTTTGGATTTTTCTGAGACATGTAACTGAAAAATGTGAACTTTTTGGCCAGTTGAATACTTAAGAAGTCTCCTCTGAGGACGTCCAAAGCATAGGTTTTGATGAGTGTGATCAGTATCAGTATTTTTTTGCACTTGATAAGTGGAACATGATTTCACAGGCTGTCTTCCCCTGATGGTGAATTTTCTCCATATGCAACTCTCCGCAATGGAAACCTCAAGGCAGTAGAGCTTAAGAGTTTTATTTCAACAATGAGATTGTTTTCTAAAAAATCATCTATCTGTTTGGCTGTGTTGGGTGTTAGTGGTGGCACACAGGATCTTTCATTGTGCTATGTGGGCTTCTCTCTAGTTGTGCGTGGTCTCACTGCTTATGGCACCCCGGAGTAGGTGCCCTGTGGCATGTGGGATCTGAGTTCCCCAACTTGGAATCGAACTTGTGTCCTGTGTATTGGAAGGTGAATTCTTCACCACTGGACCACCAGGGAAGTCCAAGCTTACAAGTTTTCAAGAAGTTTGTAAAACTTGTATAAAACGGCGGCATTTGGCCTCACTGGTTATCAAATCTTTCCTTTTATCTCTTTCCAACACCTGCAGCAATTGCATTGATGACCACAGCAGTGATCTCCACCTGCGACCACGGCATTGTAGCCAAGATCAAGAGAGTTATCATGGAGAGAGACACTTACCCTCGGAAATGGGGTTTAGGGCCAAAAGTAAGTAAGTGGGACTGGGCCTGTGCTCTGCACAGCATTGTGTTTTGCTTTGTTGAATACTCGAGCAGCTCTTGGTGTGTCTCCACTGCCATGTCCTGGCATTGTGCCGGGCCCTGGGAAGTCGGTGCTGGTTAGAAATGTGCCTCACTTGGACCTGAGGATCTTTAGGCTAAGGGGATCGTAGATGGACCTCAGTCCACTTGCACCACGGACGGGATGGTGACTTTCAGCATAGTTGAGGGCCCTGCGAAGGGGTGTGACAAGGTCCCTGGCACCTCGAGTCCACCATGAGGGCTTTGGCCTGGTCAGGGAATCGGGGCAAGGGATCTCTGCTTGAGCCACTCCAGTGGAAATACACGATGTGAGATACTGAGGTGAAGCAGGGAGGGAAGCGTCTGGGGCCGCTGGAATGGCAGGTGGTACAAATGAGACCGCAGAGGCTCCCAGGAATACAGCAAGCCCTTTGAAAGTCCCATGTCTGCACCCGTGGAAGAGAGGGTGAGTTCCGAGTGCTCTGCTGTGTGTGTGGTTATGATATCTGCTTTGCATCGACACTATTGTAACCTGGACACCCTGTCGGTCCTCTAGGCGAGTCAGAAGAAGCTGATGATCAAGCAGGGCCTTTTGGATAAGCACGGCAAGCCGACCGACAGCACACCTGCCACCTGGATGCAAGAGTACGTCGACTACAGGTGAGGGTGGCTGTTGGCCAGCCCCGCAGTGGATAGGGGGCCTGCCTCAATGCCGGGGTCCCTTGATGGCAGGGGAGGAGGGAAGGGCGTGGAGCTCCCAAGTGCTGGATGCCGCCTCCTGTCCACTCTGGTGAGGACCTCAACTTAGTTCGGTTCAGTCCAGTTGTTCAGTCATGTCTGACTCTTTGCAGCCCCATGGACTGCAGCACGCCAGGCCTCCCTGTCCATCACCAACTCCCGGAGCTTGCTGAAACTCATGTCCATTGAGTTGGTGATGCCATCCAACCATCTCATCCTCTGTTGTCCCCTTCTCCTCCCACCTTCAATCTTTCCCAGCATCAGGGTCATTTCAAGTGAGTCAGCTCTTCACATCAGGTGGCCAGATTGTTGGGAGTTTCAGCTTCAACATCAGTCCTTCCAATGAGTACGGAGCCAGTAATGGAGGAAATGTGCTCAGGGAAGGGCTGTTGGGACTCGCCTTGGGGGCTGGCACTGAACCCTGGCTGCCCCAGGCAGGTCAGGGCATTGGGCCCCACACAGCCAATGGTTATCCCTTGCCAGCCTGGCTTGTGGGACTCTAGACAGAGTCAGGCTGCAAGTGGCAGTGGTGAGCTCTTCTGTCCAGCATCAGTGTTCTACAGTGGCTTTCGACTGGCCGGATATGCCTTTGTGCAGCCGGGCCTCTGAGGACAGCAGGTCCGTGACCCTTACCCTTTGCTTCTGCTCCTCTCGTAGCAATTCTGCCAAGAAAGACGTGCCACCCAAAGCAGTCAAAGCCACGCCGGTAGTTGCTGAGGTAGTGAAAACCCCAAAGGTGAGTGGTGTGCCGTGCTGGCTTTGGAACACTCCACCCAGCCGCACCAGCTGCTGGTCTGTTGTGTCTGTTGGGGGTTCTGTGGGCCTGGGGGTTAGACTGGCCTGGGCTGCCAGCTGAGCTCAGGCCACAGCTGTGGAACAGAGTGGGGTCAACGGGTGACAGGAGCATGTTGGAATCGAGATCGGGATACTCGAGGCCAGGCAGAACTCGGCAGAAGGCCAGCAAACACCTGTGCACGTGGTGGCTTCAGGGCTGGGGGCCGCTGGCATCAGATGGCACAGTGGCTTGTCTGTTTCTGCGGGTGGCACCAAATTTCCTGAAAAGGGCCTGCCGTGGAACCTGGCAGGTGGGGTTCCTGACCCACCTGCCCCCTCTGAGGGCTCCCTGGAGCACCCCAGGGAGGAGGCGGCCTTTCTGTGTTGCCCTGGCACTCCGGCTGTGCCCCCGGCTTCCTGGCCTTCAGGCATGACAGTCTCTGAATGCCTGCTAAACCAGGCCCCTTCAGGGGTTTTCGCAAACTTCCTGTCGGGTCCCATCAGGATCCTCTTGGCGGGCTGGCTCCCCACCTTTTGTGACTCACTGAAAATGTTCTTGTCCACGTTGGTCTCGGATCTAATGTGCATCCGTGGTCTCCACCTTAGCGGAAGCGAGAGAGCGAGAGTGAGGACACATCCCCGGCGGCTCCGCAGGTGGTCAAGAAGGAAAAGAAGAAGAAAAAGAAGGAGAAGGCCAAAGCTGCTGCGGAGAAGCCAGGAGCTGGGGTGTGTGCAGGCAGGCCCAGGACCCGGGCCCCCATGGGTCCCTGAGGGGAAGGCATTGCCCACTGCCTGGGAGGGACGATGGGATGGGCCCAGGTTTCCTAGCATCGGCTCAGGATTCCGTGCGTGGTGGGTTGGGAGGCTGCGGAGCTGGGGTACGTGAAGGCAAAGGCATCGGTGAAAAACTCAGGACTGCAATGCGCAAGATTGATGTCACCCAGGACATCCGAGTCATGAGCATCACCTTCTAGTGACCCCAACGGGGTGGGACTGGGAAAGTGGCAGTGCTTACGAGATGCTTGCTTTTCCTCCCAGGACAGTGACAGCACCAAGAAGAAGAAGAAGAAGAAAATCAAAGCGGAAATGGTCTCCGAGTAGGGGCGGCCACGTGTGGCACAGCGTCCAGGTGGGAGGAGCCATCAAAGCCTTATTGTGAACCTGGAGCTCCGTTGGTCCTCGAGGGAGGGGACCCGAGGTCCCCAGAAGGGCGGAGAGGCCAGCACGTGGGAGCAGCTCACAGAGCCCTTGCCGAGGCCCCCTGGCACGGCCGCCCCATCTCGTCCTGTTGTAAGGACTCTGGTGAAGGGGGTAGACTGGGCGTCATCCGCTGCTCTGCCCAGGAGACTCACAGCACCTCCCCTGCAGACCCAGCGCTGCCCAGTGCCCACCCACGGCTGTTTCCTGGGGCCAGCTGATGATCCTGGGCCTCTCCCAGTTGGCTTCTCCACTTCCCTTGTCTAAAAAGTATCTAAACAAAAAAAGGCAGTTCCACAAAATGGTCTAGAGCAAGTGAAAAAAAAAACAAAAACCAGAACTGAATCATGTTATTGAGGGAATAATCTTTTTTGCCAGCGTGCTGAGGACAGCAGTCTCGTGTCAAGAGTTCCCTCAGTCACCTGGATTTCCTTTCCAGGTGGAGGCCTGGCTGAGGGCTCTGGCACGCTTGTCTTGTGCGCTCTTTCCATGCCCTCCCTTGTGTACACTTCACAGTTTGTACATATACACACAACCTCAGGCGCCTGACTCCACCTGGCTAGTTGTGTTTGTGAGCTCAGTACCCCCCAAAAAAAACCATTCCTCCAGGCTTTGTTTTACTCCTCCGTTCCTTTCCCTGCTGGGAGAAGGTTGTAATTTTTACTTGATTAAATTTCCTTCTGAAGTTTTTTAAGTATTCCTGTTGGATTTTTCTTAATTGTTGATCTACAAGTTAGCAGAACAACAACAAAAAAAGACATGGCAATTAAAAATGTAGAGATCTTTATGTCCTAGTGGAAATGTGGTGCTTTTCCTGGATATGTGGTTACCTTTTTCTGTGTCTGGTAACATTTCCCTTGGGGCCTGGTGTGGGATCAGATACTCCGGCATCTTCAAGACACAAGATCACTGAAGAATCTTCCCCAATTCGGTGATCTCCACAATCACAGAGAGGAGAAGGTTCTCCATGTTTGTGGCAGGCGGGATGTGGGGGACAAGGGGTCACTTAGGCAGCTGCAGACACATCTGTGCTCAGCCACGCCAAGAGCTGCTGAAGCTTGTGCTGATGGCTAGGGAGGTGATTTGGAACCAAAAACAGTATGTGGAGTGGTGGGGAGGGGCATGCGAATGCAGCGAGGGTCAGGGCCATGTTCCCAGTGATGGTTTCTGTTGGCCTCCACTGCCTGGGACCCTTGAGAGCCACCTGGACATGCCATCCCAAGGCTGGCTTTCCCCTGCCCTAGGCATGCCTGGACATAATGCCTCCAGAAGCTCCCATGGTGGGTTCCCATCCAGGGTAAGACACTTTCAGGTGCCTGTACATGGACACCAGCCTCATGTAAGTCTTGAGCTGCACCTGGGTTCCTGGGAGCCAATGGAGGAGTTTATTCTGGGGATGTCACCTTTACCCGGGCAGTCGGTATGGGTAGAGAAAGCTAAAAGGGAGTAGCTTTCAGGAGGAAAAGGAAACATCTGGTAGGTGTATCAAAATCAAGTCCAAAGCAAGTGGAAGCAAAACAGTTCAGAGCACGTTCCCCCTGCCCCGGAGCAGAAGGTAGAGTCAGTCCACTTACACTTTGGCTCCCAGCGCATCTTTGTACACCACACACGCGTGTTCATGTGCACACAGACACCGCCACCTGCACCCAGAAATCTGGTTGAGCCTGACCTCTAGGCTTAAGGTCGTCGCAAGCTTGAGAGAGACTTCAGAACACGGGAGAGGTATCTCCACATCCCAGGGGCTTGGGGCGTGGCTGGGAACCAGAGAGTTAAAAGGCACGAGCTCACTGGCATTTTAACAGCAATACCTTTATTGCTTTTGAGGGTTTCCCTAGAGCAGACCCATCCTATTGCACAGCTGTTTGATTTGGCAGGGTAGAAAGTCGCAGTGACAAATGCTTTCTTCAAAGACACATGAAATGCCCGGTGTGACCAAAGGTAAAAGGGGTGCAGGCTTCAGAGGGTCAGGGGGTCCATTGCTTTTCCTCCCTGTGGGCACCAGCTGTGATTAGCAGCTGCCTTGGCTGAGTGCTTCTGGCCCCCAGTGCGCAGGGATACTTTGGAAATCCTGCTCTGTCGGGAAATCAGCCCAGCCCTTCAGAAAAGTGAACAAGACAAGACACCCACCGGCCTTAGGAGGAGGAGAGTTGCAGAGAGCTAGAAGCTGATACAAAGCTAGCGAGCCTGTGGTCTTAAAAGAGCAAGGCGGGGTGGACTTCCAAAGGCTGAACAGGGGCCCCCGGTCACTCCCCCCTATGCTGCAAAGCTTAGTAAACCCAGGAAACAGGCACCCACTGGGGGGAACGGCACGCCTGGTCAAATGTTTCTTGCAATGTCTTCAGCGTTTCCTCAACGCTGTTATTGACCAGCGAGAGGTCAAAGTAGTGTGCATACTGGCTGCGGATGGCCTCTGAGTCCTTCTGCAGCTGCTGCAGGGTGTCCGTCTGTGGAGGAGAGAAGGGAGAGGCCCATGGATGGAGCAGGCTGCGTGTGCTCTGCCTGGGAGGCCCAGGGCAGTTCAAGTGAAGGCCTTGATTGCCATGCCCACCACCCAACTTTGAATCACATGCTGAAAAGCCTAAGGGCTTCCCTGGTGGCTTAGATGGTAAAGAATCTGCCTGCAATGCAGGAGACCCTGGTTCAATCCCTGGATCAGGAAGGTCCCCTCGAGAAGGAAATGACAACCCACTCCAGTATTCTTGCCTGGGAAATCCCATGGATGGAGGAGCCTGGTGAGCTACAGTCCATGGGATTGCAAAGAGTCGGACACGACTGAGCGACTTTCATTCACTGAAAAAAAAAAAAAGCCTAAAACCCTGAAGCCCTTGCCTGAGAATGTTAATTGGCTGGGGTGTGCAGAAGTGCTCCCTGAAGATGTCTCAGTAGCAATAAACACGAAAGTGAAAGGCAAAGTGCAAGTCACTCAGTTGTGTCCGAGTCTTGGCAACCCCATGGACTATACAGTCCATGGAATTCTCCAGGCCAGAATACTGGAGTGGGTAGCCTTTCCCTTCTCCAGGGGATCTTCCCAACCCAGGAATCGAACCCAGGTTTCCTGCATTGCGGGCAGATTCTTTTCCAGCTGAGCCATCAGGGAAGCCCAATAAACACTAAAAGGCCAAATTGAGGGGGGGTTGCAACTGATACTATTAAGGGCTAATGACCCTCACACAGAGTTCCCAGAAATTGATAAGGCCAGTGACCGAACAAAAATAAGCTCAGGAGCTGACCAGGTAGTTCAGAGAAAAACGGACAGACCTGGCCCTCGGGAGTCTAGACAAGATGCTTTACTGCTTCCAGTCAAACACCCAAGTTCAATGAGATTCCACTTCCCCATTCAACAGACTCCAAAGATGAAAGTGCAGGACATGCTCCTGAAACACGGGGGCAAGTCCCCTGCCACATCCCAAATTCCCAACACGACCCTGCCTGCAATCTCCCACAGACAGATTTGCACATGGGAGGCACATGCACAGAATCATTGATTGTTGTATTGATGCTATTAAAAGTTTTAAACCTAAACAGCCGTCAAGAAGGCAGTGAGGGAACTACAGTGAAGTCACTCACTCGTATCCAACTCTTTGTGACCCCATGGACTGTAGCCCACCAGGCTCCTCCATCCATGAAAGTTTCTAGGCAAGAGTACTGGAGTGGGTGGCCATTGCCTTCTCCAAGGGATCTTCCCGACCCAGCGATCGAACCCTGATCTCCCTCATTGCGGGCAGACGCTTTACCATTTGAGCCGGTAGGGAATCCCTAGGGAACTAAATAATTCTGCTGAATCCACACAACAGGAGACCACAGCTCCTGAGAAAGGCCCAGGAAGGTCTCCACAGATGCGTTCAGTGAAAAGCAAAGTGTCTGCAGTGGGGTTTGGAGCTCGTTGGCCCTAGGAACCCAGGAGGCTTCTCTACACGGTCACCCCTCCCCACAGCATGACCCCTGTGGGCCTAGGGCCACATATGTCCAGGGTCCCTGTCCCCCATATTTGCCCCTCTTAAGCCCACCATCCATCTCCGTGCTTCTGGAACAATGGCCTGGCTAGTGGGTTAACAACTCCTCATTGAACAGAAACTCCAATACTTTGGCCACCTGATGCGAAGAGCTGACTCACTGGAAAAGACCCTGATGCTGGGAAAGACTGAAGGCAGGAGGAGAAGGGGACAACAGAGGATGAGATGGTTAGATGGCATCACCGACTCGATGGACAGGAGTTTGGGTAGACTCCAGGAGTTGGTGAAGGACAGGGAGGCTTGGCGTGCTGTGGTCCATGGGGTTGCCAAGAGTCAGACACGACTAAGCAACTGAACTGAACAGACTGGACGCATCTGCTCTGTCCTCTTGGCCTCAAGGGCAGGAAGACAGCAGCAGCCAAGACGCTGAGCTCTGCCAGCACCCTGCCAACATCTGTCGGGTCTCCCACCCCCCTGCACAGACCCTACATTCCCACCTGAGTGCCTTGGTCAGTGGGTGCGATGAACACAATGAAAGGTGAAAGTTCTGCCGTCCGAACGATCTTCAGGGTCTGGGAAAAAAACGGAGTGGAGGGAGGGAGAGAGAAGAGAGGGGAAAAAGAGTCAGTGGTCACAGCAGACCCCTGGCAATCAGCATCTTAGGGCCTCACCAAGGCCAGGACTATCTCCGGCATGGCTGGTCCAGCTCTTCCTCCTGGTGACCCCAGTGACAGCCCATGAAGCTGGGGTGCACATCCTGCAGGTTCCCCCGAGCTGTGCTCTTCAGCACCACGCTCTCCTCTGCTCCGGCCTTCCCCGCCGACCCACCTGAGGCTCGATGTCCAGGATGGCAACCTTGTCCTGCTTGTGAATCTGGTGCACAGTCTCGAACTTGGTGCCGAACATGTTGCCCTGGTAGCTGCCAAACTCCAAGAACTCGTTGGCGGAGATGCTCCGCGTCATCTCCTCCGTGGAGATGAAGTGATATTCCTTGCCATCTTCTTCGCTCTTCCTGGCCGGCCGTGTCGTATCTGCACCCCAAGAACCCCGATCAATCCCTGAGCCACTCGGGGGCCCCCCTCCACAGCTCCCAGGGCGCAGAACCCTAGCGTCGCCACCACCACCCCAGCTGCCTTTAGTGCAGGGGCTTCTGATTCAGGGAGTCTTCTAAGGGCTTCCCTGGTGGTTCAGACGGTGAAGCGTCTGCCTGCAAAATGGGAGTCCTGGGTTCGATCCCTGGGTCCGGAAGATCCCCTGGAGAAGGCAAGGGCCACCCACTCCAGTACTCTTGCTTAGAAAATTCCATGGCTGGAGAAACCGAGTGGGCTACAGTCCATGGGGGTCACCAAGAGTCGGATACGACTGAGCGACTTCACTTTCTTATTCAGGACCCTCAGGGCCTGACTCAAGAAAATGAAGCAGGCTGGGAACACGTTTAAATGCTCCAGAGTGAGCGACCATCCTCTTGCCATCATAAAGTTGCCTCTCTCTCCAACACCAACCCCAGGGACACAGAAGCTGGAAATCTTTGCAGAGCAGATCTGCAGAGACTTCACAGGCAGTCCAGTGGTTAAGACTCCACCCTCCAATGCAGGCTGGGGCACAGGTTTGAACCCTAGTCAGGGAACTAAGATCCCACGTGCCATGCAGTGTTGTGAAAAAATTTTTTAAATAAATAAATAGTCTGGATTTCTTGGAAACGCACTGAAAGTCTCCCTTCTTTGACCCAACTTCTCCTTACCTTTTTCACCCACTCTTGCAAACTCAGTTTGCATTTTAAGTTATTGAATGACCCTATGTGTTATTGAAGTGTCACTATGTCTCTTAGGCTGACCAAGAGCATAACTACTTTGTTAGTTGCAGCAATTCTGGGGACAAATTTGTATCTTTCCAAATGATCTTTTCTTTTGATCATCAAATGTTTGGGGGAAAAAATCACAAAGAAGGGACTTCCCTGGCTGTCTAGTGGTTAGGGCTCTATGTCTTTGCTGCCAAAGCGTGGGTTCAGTCCCAGCCAGGGAGATTGGGATATCCCCAGCTATGTGGCATGGCCAAGAAGGAAAAAAAAAAATCACAAAAAGACAGACCACTATGGAACCATGGCCCTCAGGCCCTTGAGCTACTCACACGGGGCAGGGTATGCAAACTTGTCCGGGTTCTGGCTGAGCAGGGCACTCTTGATGTGGCTGCGGCCCACCCCACTGGCTCCTGCGTGGACAGAGGAGACAGGCATGCAGATCAATGCTTCCATTTCTTTCCCCAGAGACAAAGACAGGGCTAAAAAGAGGACTAACACATGGGTTTTCATCTCTCAGAGCCCACGATCAGTGACAGGTCAAAGCAAAGAGCATGGGCTTCTGAAGGGCTTGGGTCAGGAGGATCAAGGGTTTCAAGGCCTGGTGTCCTGATGACAATTCAGAACACAGCTGTAATTTGCACATAGGAGCTGGCTACCACAGGGCATTTTCAGTTTCTTTCTGAAGGCTATTTGCCTTCTTAGACTCCCCCCAAATGAATGGAACAGGCTTTTCCTGCAAGTTTAAACAGATCCTCTAACCAACTAACCTTTTCCCTCTAGAGACAGGGAGGATTTGCTCCATTTCAAAGAGCTCTGAATCCTTTTCTGGAGAATGCAAGCATAGGCCTAGAGCATCCCTACTGCCGGCCAGACAGATAAACCATCTAAAAGAATTAGTTGCTGAAAACTGTATCAGGTTTACCCTCTGTAGCAACGTAAACCAAGGTGAGTCCTGGTAAGGACTCAGTAAACTCTTAGATCTGCTCCATATGGAGGCCCAGGACACCCGATTTCTCGCTTCCTTTTCTTCCTCACTGCCCCCTACTTTTTTTTGGAGGAACAGAGTGGGGAGAAGGCATGGAGGTAGGTTACATCCTCCAGGCAGGGAGGCAATGGAGACAGGGTACATCCTGCAGGCAGGGGAACACAAACAGAAATGTTGTGTCCAGTAGCAAAGCAACAAGAAGATACCGATGAGAACCAGGGTCTTCCTCTTGAACGCGGGCAGCCGAACCACTTCCTCGTAGGAAACAACATCCAACTGGTCAAAAACTAGGGACAAAGAAAAGCAAGCCAAGGTCATCCCAGAGCTGGGCAAACCGGGCAGGATGAGATCAGCCAGACAGGCTCGCACACTGGTAGGGACAACTGCGGGTGGGACTGACCCTTGATGGTGGGTGCCCTTCCTTGGGGTCTATGTCTTGGTTTTCCCAATCCCCCTGCCATTGAAACTCAACATGGCTGTCAGTCAGTTCTTTGCACTCAAATTTTCTGTAAGCTTTTGGCCCCAGCTATCAGCCCCACCACTGTCATCTCCCCAGTACCGCCTGTACTGGCCTTTGTCTCAGGGGACGTGAGTGTCATCCTGACTCTGATCCTGCCACCTCCCATGTGACACAACTGCCCTCTGTGGCTCCATGGAGACTCCCGACTTGGCAGGTGCTTTCAGGTCCTGTGATTTGCTCCTGTCTTTCTTGAAAATGCTCCCCGTAGGAAGGAGGCATTTAACAGACAGTAGCTCAGTCATGGATGATTCTTCCTTTCTTATCTACAACCTGCTTGTGCCCACGGCAGGTAAAGAACACAGTCAGAGTTAGTTCAGGAAAATAGGCCGCTGTCTGAGGTGGCTCAAACCCTGCACTGGGTCATACTGATGTCGGCTGATATATTGAGAAAGGTCTAGAAGGTGGTCAGGGTGGATCCTTGGAGGGAAAGCGTGATGAGCAGCCTTCCTCCCACATGCCCTGTGTGGAACCGGGTAGAGGGATGTGGTCACAGGAGACCAGGAACAGCGGCGAGTCGGGGAGCGTACTTGCGCTGTGCTTCGCCAGGTACTTGTCTTTGTACTTCTTCTTTTTCCCAAAGGGGCTGCAGCTAGGGGCCTCACTTGGAGCAGAATGGGCCCCACTCGCCACTCGCCTGGAGGGAAGAGACAACAGAGGACATCGGTGGCTTCTTGGTGCAAAAGCCCTGGGTCATTTGCCTGTGTGGTCCCTCTACACGAAACCCCTAGAACCATCTGCCTCTAGCCCTTTCTCTCAAGGCATTATTTACAATAGCCAAGCCGTGGAAACAACCTACATGTCCACCAACAGATGAACGGATAAAGATGTAACATGTGCATATATGCGTGTGAGCATACACACACAGAGGAATATTACTCAGCCATTAATAAAAAGAATGAAACTCTTCCAATTACAATAACATGGATGGGCCTGGAGAGTATTAGGCTTAGTGAAAACTCAGACAGAGAAAAACAAAACTCTAAGTTATCACTTGTATGTGAAATCTAAAATATAAAACGAATGAATGATTAAGACAAAACGAACAGACTCACAGATACGGAGGACAAACTCGTGGTTACCACTGAGGAAAAAGAAGAGGGAGGGGCAATATAGGCGTAGAGGATTAAGAGGTATCAATACAAAAACTGCTATGCATAAAATAAATAAGCTACAAGGATGTATTATATAGTATAGGGACATACAGCCATTATTTTATAACTTTAAATGGAATACAGCAAATCCCCTGGCAGTGCAGTGCTTAGAGGTCTGCATTTTCACTGTCAAGAATGTGGGTTCAACGCACAGTTGAGCAACTAAGATCCTGCAAGCCACATGGTGCAGCCAGTGTTTCCTGGGGTTTTATACTTTCTAGTCTAACACTGGAGAGGGCAATGGCACCCCACTCCAGTACTCTTGCCTGGAAAATCCCATGGACGGAGGAGCCTGGTAGGCTGCAGTCCATGGCGTCGCTGAGGGTCGGGCATGACTAAGCGACTTCACTTTCACTTTTCACTGTCATGCATTGGAGAAGGAAATGGCAACCCACTCCAGTATTCTTGCCTGGAGAATCCCAGGGATGGCGGAGCCTGGTGGGCTGCCATCTATGGGGTCGCACAGAGTCGGACACGATTGAAGCGACTTAGCAGCAGCAGTAGCAGCAGTCTAACACTTCGGTCTTTAATCCCTTTTCTTTTTGTAAATGGTGTGAAAAAATATTCTAATTTTATTTTGTAAAGTAAATGTAGTTGTCCAGTTTTCCTAGCACCACTTATTGAAGACACTGTCTTTCCTCCTTTGCATATTCTTACCTCCTCTGTCATAGGTTAATTGATGTTAAGTACATGTGTTTATTTCTGGGCTCTCTGTTCCATTCCATTGGTCTGTGTGTCTGTTCTTGTGCCACTACTATGCTATTTTTTAAACTTTTTATTTTATATCGGGGTATAGCCAATTAACAATATTGTGATAGTTTCAGGTGGACAGCAAAGGGACTCAGCCATCTGTATATGTGTATCCATTCTCCCCCAAACTCCCCTCCTACCCAGCTGCCACATGACATTGAGCAGAGTTCAATGTGCTATACAGTAGGCCCTTGTTGGTTATCCATTTTAAATATAGTGGTGTAGGGCTATGCTCTTTTGACGACTGTAGCTTTGTAGTATACTCTGAAGTCAGGGAATGTGCTAACTCCAGCTTTGTTCTTTTTTCTTAAGATTGCGTTGGCAACTCAGGGTTTTTTTTGTGTGTGTGTGGTTCCAAATAAGTTTCAGGATTGCTCTACATTGGTGAAAAATGTACGGGTGTTTTGATAGGGATGGCAATCCAACTTGGGGACAGGGATAACCTTTTCTATGTACCACAAATGTGCATAATGGACACATCCTTAAAATTTGACTGTTTTCAGCAGGGCTCAGAATCTGCCAATAATGTGGGAGACTCGGGTTCGATCCCTGGGTCAGAAAGATCCTCTGGAGAAGACAATGGCCACCCACTCCAGTCCTCTTGCCTGGAGAATCCCATGGATGGAGGAGCCTGGTGGGCTACAGTCCATGGGGTCGCAAAGAGTAGGACACGACTGAGCGACTTCACTTTGACTTTTTCTGCAGGACTCAGAAAATCATGGCTCTGAAGGGCGCTAGGGGAGGGGGGATTAAGTCCTAGTGCCACGGCCTGCTTTGCAAGCTGAGGGAAAGCATTTGTGGCCACAGAGATCCGTGGATGCAGGGAGAACTAGTCAGGCTCCTTTAGCCATAAAACAGCCAGTCAAGCTCATAAGGGCATCATCGCCCCTGCCCCCGACCCATTGTGCTAGGAAAACTGAGAGGTTGGCCCCATTGAGCAACAGAAAGGATACACAGCATGACAGATTGTGGAATCTGGGCAGTTCTCTGTGGTGGGCGTGGGTCCTCGTCCATCAGTGGCTCACCATTCCTGCAGCTCAGGGGAGGGGATCAGGCCCGCTGACTCCTGGGATGAGCCTTCCACCCGGCCCTGCCACCAGTTGCTGTCATCCTTGTTGATGATCTGGATGACGTCCCCCGTGAGGAACTTCAGTCCAGCCTCCTTGCAAGGGATTAGGTTGTCCTTTCTGGGATCATAGTCAAACTGTGCGCGCATGAACATCTGAAAAAGCAGGTGAGAGACGCTGCATTAGTGGAAAGTTTGGCTGTAAATAAGCAGGGTCTGCACTGCATAGACAGCAGGGAGGCAAAGATACTGTGTGGTTACTGGGACTCAGCTGTCCATCCTGGAGTACAAAGCAGCTACTTTTATGAACGTGCCCCAAGTCTTGCTGCTGATATCACATAAAATGAGAAGATCATTTCAAATCAAAGCAAATCAAAACAAATCAAGCAAATAAAATGTGTTTGATTATCAAATAAAAACAAAACCTACTATGCTTGAAATTTAGTATTTCTTTATACACGGAAGCAAAAAAAGACTGGAAGAAGCTATTAGGTCAGAACTTAATACCAGCTATCTCGGAGAGGAAGATCAGGGGTGTAAATCCAACCCAAAGAAATAAAAAAAGCAGGAAGGAGCAGAAAGCAATGAAACAGAAAAATAGAGTTGAAAGGATCAAGAGAGGCAACACTGGTTCTCTGAAGATTCATGAAATTCAGGCCGACTAAAAAACGAGAGAAGACGCCACTTCCCAGCAGAGAGAAAATTGTACCACCACCAACACAATGGCCAAAAGGAAGGGGGAAAATGCCAGAGAACTCTCTCAGCGAGGATGCAGTGGAGCTGGAACTGGAAGCTGGGAATGGAAAATGGTATAGCTACCTTGGAAAACAATTGGGCAACATCACCACAGTTGAACATGCTCCACAACTCGTCAGAAATGCACTGAAACTCAGATACAATGAGGTTCATGGCAGCACTGTTTTTTTTTTTTTGTAAGAACCAAAAATCTGGAATTGCAAAAGGCCCTCAAGAGCATGTTCATATGAGAAGTGAATAAGAAGGAATCACATGTACACCCATGGCTGATTCATGTGAATGTATGGCAAAAATCACCACAATATTGTAAAATAATTAGCCTCCAATTAAAATTTAAAAAAATAAAAATAATTCAAACAAACAAACAAAAAAAGGAAGGAATCATCAGTTGCTACAGCACAGACTTCACACCCAGTGAACAAAACGAGACACTAAAGGATTTATACTGTGTGAGTCAATTTACACAAATTCCCAAAAGGGGCAAAACTCATCTCTGGAGTCAGAAGTCAGGGTTGGCGGACTGGAAATGGGGATGGGGACTCTCAGGGTGCTGGTCACATGGGTGTGTTAAGTTTGTGAAAATTCATCTGGTTTTATACTTATGATTTGTGTACTTTGTTGTCTATGCGTTCATATATACCAAAACTTCAATCTTAAAAAGTTTACTTGACAAGAAAATTATACCATCACACATTAAGTAACCTGGAACGGAAACTTCAGAGTGATTTTTGTCAAAGTTCATCTGCCAGGGCCCTGCACAAGCGATTTCCCTCCTAAGCCATGATGTGCTGTGTGTGAAGGGGGGTTGCAGAATCAGGAGATGGGCCTTTGCTCTCACGTGCAGGATATGCAGCAAAGGCCTGCCAGTCTGCAACATGTGTTAATTTGGCTCAGAGAGTACTAGGCAGATCCACTGATTAGAATCACATCATTCAGTCAAATTCTGAGAGCATCGTGGGTCTGAATCCTGCCATCATCGCAACAGAGAAAATGCTGCCACCTACTTGCAGTGCTGGAAGCCGATTTTGCTGGTTGGGAATTACTTTCAATGAGATCATTCCTTTGGTTTCTTTCTATTAAAAAAGAAACATGAAATAACTGTTAAGTAAAATGAACTTGGCTGACTGGAGGTCTCATGAAGTCATTTTCCCCTCCCAAAGGCCCATGAGATTTCATTTTTTTTTCTCGGTAGCCATCATTGCACTTTGAAATGTTGTACCAGAACATTTTCTTAGAGACAGAAATGTCATGTGCCCCATAAACCAGCATAACAGCATGAACCAAAGGCTAATGATTGTCCCTCCTCTTCACCGGTAACCCCAAAAGATCCCCAGACGTACTTAAAATGAACCCCTACAATGAACACATATGTCCACACTTTTCTATACAATACAAACATGTACAGATATTTATACACATATTCATATTTATGCATTTTTGTTGTTTTTAACAAAATTGGATTATACTATAAGCATGACTCAATGACTTGCTTCCAGGTCAATATATGAAGACTTCACTCTCTCTGATGGCTCAGTTACATCCCTTGTGTGATGGTGGCCTCAGCCACCATCCCCATTAGTGGGCGTGTCCACTGTCACCAGTTTTTGTTTTTTCTTCTACAACCTGCGCTTCCCTGGTGGCTCAGACAATAAAGCGCCTGCCCGTAATGTGGGAGACACAAGTTCAATCCCTGGGTCGGGAAGATCCCCTGGAGAAGGCAATGGCCACCCATTCCAGTACTCTTGCCTAGAAAATTCCATGGATGGAGGAGCCGGGTGGGCTACAGTCCAGGGGCTCGCAAAGAGTTGGACACAACTCAGTGACTTCACTTTCTTTCTTTCTTACAACCTGCTGCCAGAGACCCCCTTCAACATATGTCCTTATATATTTGCATTGGATTTCTACAGACTAGAACCCCATGAGAGAAATGCGGAATCAAATGGTAAAAATACTTTTAGAGCTATCCTCAACTTACTTTTCTATAGATATTCCACTCTCACTAGGAGAAACTCTATAGGTCCAACAACCGAGTTTCGTCCATAAAGATCAGATCAGAAAACAGAAGGATTCAGAGTCTTAAAAGATGTATCCATCAACTGCAGTGTGTGGACGTGACCTGGATCCTGATGTAAATACCCAAAGCACGTGCCCCAGATCCGTGTGGTAGTAACTGTTGTTGTTATTGGGTTGCCCAGTCGTGTGTGACTCTTTGTGACCCCATGGACCGCAGCATGCCAGGCCTCCCTGTCCATAACCAACTCCCAGAGTTTATTCAAACTCAGGTTCATCGAGCCAGGATGCCATCCAACCACCTCATCCTCTGTCGTCCCCTTCTCCCCCTGCCTTCAATCTTTCCCAACATCAGGGACTTTTGTTCCCCTCTATATTTCGGCCTTCCCCTCTGTAAACAACCCCTTCATTCAGCATCTTATCCACCTTTTGGAGTGGGTCACCTGTCTCCTGCCAGGACCCTGGCTGGAGTGTTTCATGCTCACCAGCACGAGGAGCTGACTCATATCCTCACAGTGTACCCTGCACAGAACACGATCCTCTGCACTTGGCCTTAATCATTTCTTCTCAATAGAATGTGATGCATAGGTGTTTTTCTGAGCCCACAGCAAGGCTGTATCCCTTAATCTTGAAACAACTGTTTCAAATATATGAACATTCAAAATTTACACTTCTTTTTGATTTGTGTAAATATAATCAACTATGTAAAAGTTAATTTGTGTCATGTGGCAAAAGATACTATATACAATACACTTGGAAACATAATGGGCTTCCCTTGTAGCTCAGTCCATAATCTTCCTGTAGTGCAGGAGACCTGAGTTCCATCCCTGGGTTGGGAAGATCCCCTGGAGAAGGACATGGCAACCCATTCCAGTATCCTTGCCTGGAAAATCTCACGGACAGAGGAGCCTGGTGGGCTGCAGTCCATGGGGTCGCAAAAAATCAGGCACGACTGAGCGACTAACACTGACTGACTTACTGGAAACATATTATTGTGCATATAATAGGCAGACAGTTAATAACCAATATTTCAACAGCTTCTAAACTTTGTTATATGGGCTTCCCTGGTGGCTCAGATGGTAAAGAGTCTGCCTGCAACACTGGAGACCCAGGTTCGATCCTTGGGTTAGGAAGATCCCCTGAAGAAGGAAATGGCAACCCACTCCAGTATTCTTGCTTGGAGAATTCCATGGACGGAGGAGCCTGGTGGGTTACATTGCATGGGATCACAAAGAGTTGGACACGACTGAGCAACTAACAATCAGGCTCACTCAAACTCTGTTATAAATAGATAAGCAACCCAATAGACAACAGGGCAAAAAGATACAAGAAGGAAAAGCATATAGCCATGAGCTCTTGAAAAGTGCTCAACTTTGGCTCTGGGAATACAATTAGAAAAATAAAGCAACCATGAAGTACTTTGCACCCGTCAGATTGGCAGAAATTTGAAAGGAATGTTAACATGTAATTCTGGCAATGTTCAGTTTTTTCATTTCTGGTTGAAACCACACTTGTTTTTGAGTTTCTATTCTCTGCTTCATTCCCATGCTAAGTGCCTGAGGGGTGCTTCCTACTAGCCGTGGCCAATGACACCCAAATACTTCATGTGATTTTCCCAGCTTTGCTTGCAGGAACGGTCACCATTGTGCGCAGGGCTGAAGAACCATGGTGAAGAATCTGGAAGGGCAAACACCCAGCACAACTGAATCTAGAGGGCATGTTCAATGTCTCATCTCAGTTCAGTTCAGTCGCTCAGTCATGTCCAAATCTTTGCGACCCCATGGAGTTCAGCAGGACAGGCTTTTCTGTCCATCACGAACTCCCAGAGCATGCTCAAACTCATGTCCATCAAGTCAGTGATGCTATCCAACCATCTTGTCCTCTGTAGTCCCATTCTCCTCCTGCCTTCAATCTTTCCCAGCATCAGGGTCTTTTCAAATGAGTCAGTTCTTCACATCAGGTGGCCCAAGTATTGGAGTTTCAGTATCAGTCCTTTCAATGAATATTCAGAACTGATTTCCTTTAGGATGGACTGGTTGGATCTCCTTGCAGTCCAAGGGACTTTCAAGAGTCTTCTCCAACACCACAGTTCAAAAGCATAAGTTCTTTGGTGCTCAGCTTTCTTTATGGGCCAACTCTCACATCCATACATGACTCCTGGAAAAACCATAGCCTTGAGTAGATGAACCTTTGATGGCAAAGTGATGTCTCTGTTTTTAATATGCTGTCTAGGTTGGTGATAGCTTTTCTTCCAAGGAGCAAATGTTTTTGAATTTCATGGCTGCAGTCACCATCTACAGTGATTTTGGAGCCCCCCAAAACAAAGTCTGTCACTGTTTCCATTGTTTCCCCATGTATTTGGCATGAAGTTATGGGACTGGATGCCTTGATCTTAGTTTTTTGAATGGTGAGTTTTTTTTTTTTTTGAACAGTGAGTTTTAAGCCAGCTTTTTCACTCTCCTGTTTCACTTTCATCAAGAGGCTCTTTACTTCCTCTTCACTTTCTGCCATAAGGGTGGTGTCATCTGCATATCTGAGGTTCTTGATATTTCTCCTGGCAATCTTGATTCCAGCTTGTGTTTATCCAGCCTGGCATTTCTCATGATGTACTGTGCATGTAAATTAAACAAGCAGGGTGACAAGATACAGCCTTGACGAACTTCTTTCTCAGTTTGGAACCACTCTGTTGTTACATGTCCAGTTCTAACTGTTGCTTCTTGACCTGCATTCAGATTTCTCAGGAGGCGTGGTCAGGTGGTCTGGTATTCCCATTTCTCAAAGAATTTTCCAGTTTGTTGTGATCTACACAGTCAAAGGCTTTGACAGCAGTAGATGTTTTTTTGGAACTCTCTTGCTTTTTCTATGATCCAACAGATGTTGGCAATGTGATATCTGGCTCCTCTGCCTCTTCTAAAACCAGCTTGAACATTTGGAAATTCACGGATCAGGTATTGCTGAAGCCTGACTTAGAGAATTTTGAGCATTACTTTGCTAGCGTGTGAGATGAGTGCAATAGTGCAGTAGTTTTAACATTCTTTGGCATTGCCCTTCTTTGGGATTGGAATGAAAACTGACCTTTTCCAGTCCTGTGGCCACTGCTGAGTTTGCCAAATTTGCTGGCATATTGGGTGCAGCACTTTCACAGCATCATCTTTCAGGATTTGAAATAGCTTAACTGGAATTCTATCACCTCCAGTAGCTTTGTTTGTAGTGATGCTTCCTAAGGCCCTCTTGGCTTCGCATTCCAGGATGTCTGGCTACAGGTGAGTGATCACACCATCATGGTTATCTGCGTTGGAAGATCTTTTTGGTATAGCTCTTCTGTGTATTCTTGCCAGCTCTTCTTAATATCTTCTGCTTCTGTTAGGTCCATACCATTCCTGTCCTTTATTGTGCCCATCTTTGCATGAAATGTTCCCTTGGTATCTCTAAGTTTTTTGAAGAGATCTCTAGTCTTTCCCACTGTATTATTTTCCTCTATTTCTTTGCATTGATCACTCAGGACGGCTTTCTTATCTCTTCTTTCTATTCTTTGGAACTCTGCATTTATATGGTATATCTTTCATTTTCACCTTTGCCTTCTGCCTCTATTCTTTTCTCAGCTATTTGTAAGGCCTCCTTAGACAACATTTTGCTTTTTTGCATTTCTTTTTCTTGGGGATGGTCTTGATCACTGCCTCCTGTACAATGTCACGAACCTCTGTCCATAGTTCTTCAGGCACTCTGTCTATCAGATCTAGTCCCTTACATCTATTTGTCACTTCCACTGTATAATTGTAAGAGATTTGATTTAGATCATATCTGAAAGGTCTAGTGGTTTTCCCTACTTTCTCCAATTTAAGTCTGAATTTGGCAATAAGGAGTTCATGATCTGAGCCACAGTCAGCTCCCAGTCTAGTTTTTGCTGACTGTATAGAGCTTCTCCATCTCTGGCTACAAAGAATATAATCAATCTGATTTTGGTATTGACCATCTGGTGATGTCCATGTGTAGAGTCTTCTCCTGTGTTGTTGGAAGAGGGTGTTTGCTATGACCAGTGCATTCTCTTGGCAAAGCTCTGTTAGCCTTTGCCCTGCTTCATTCTGTACTCGAAGGCCAAATGTGCCTGTTACTCTAGGTATCTCCTGACTTCCTACTTTTGCATTCTAGTCCCCTATAATGAAAAGGACATCTTTTTGGGTTTTAGTTCTAGAATGTCTTTTAGGTTTTCATAGAACCATTCAACTTCAGCTTCTTAAGCCTTAGTGGTTGGGGCATAGACTTGGATTACTGTAATATTGACTGATTTGTCTTGGAAATGAACAGAGATCATTCTGTCTTTTTGACGTTTCATCTTTTAGTCCATTCCTCTCTGTAAGAAATCTATAACAGAATAGTGATTACTAGCATCTTCGTGTTATAGATGACTTAGAGAAGTGAATTTTGCTCCAAATCACAGGGCTGGAGTAAAAGAGAGTGTGATTCAGGGCTGCCATTAAAGACTGAGGACTTCTGGCACTCAGTACAGAGCTCTTTCTAGACACTCTGGGTCATATGCCTTGTTTTAGAAGTTTACTAAATGAAAACAGAGGGTTGTCATTTCTTGAGTGATAAGAGGCCCTTCAATGAGGTATAAATACAAAAATGCGGTACGTGGACAGCAATTCCGATCCACAGTTCACCAAGACAAGGGCAGAGTGGATACCCACCATCGCCTTCTGCAGCTGATCTACCGAGTGATTAGTCACGTTTGTGCCATTGATTTCTAGGATCTCGTCCCCAACGTGAAGTGAGCCTACCATCAAAAGAAAACAGGTTCAGACAAGAGCTGTCAATAGGAGTCAAAACACTGCAGGAAAGAAAGTGTGATTTGTAGCACGTGATACAATAGATTGTGTAAAAAAAACAAAGGGTTGGAAGTATTCGACCACAAGAGACCGGAATATTCTATTGATGGCCCTCTGGGTCCTATGAGGACCAGCACTGGGAAGTTGACTACGTCATCTGCCTTGACTTCAGGACTCCGAGTAAAGAATAAAAGTACCTGATCCTCAAAATCTCCTGGAACTACAGTGCCCCTGATCTCTGGGGCCTCTGATAACAGCTATACAACACTCAAAGAAATCAGAAAATGAAGAACTTGGCACTCTGAAGTCACCAGCAAGCTTGATGTTTTTCTGCTGTTAAGCTAAAACCTCCAAACACTACCAAGTGATCAAGTTAATCACTGTTTAGAATCTGTGTGAATCTCTGTGAAGAGTGGTTATCTTACCTGCACTCCCCTAGATACAAAGAAAAGTGCTTTTACTAATGGATGCTTCTGCAAATTGATGGCTGCTTCCCATGAAGGAGATACAGCAGTTACTGAAATATGTGTTAATGTCTATTTGCTTAGTTGTTTTTTTTTTTTCTGGCCGTGCTGTTTAGCTAATGGAATCTTAGTTCCCCGAGCAGGGATTGAACTATGGCTCACAGCCGTGAGAATACCGAGTCCTAAATACTGATGTACCAGGAAATTTCCTATTTTCTCAGTTTAACTGGTAGCCCCAGGAGGCAGAGATGGTCTCTTTGCTTCATTGCTATGTATTCAGAGGCGGATGAAAGGGGTTGCATATAGTAATTGCTCAAATGTTACCTAACAGGAAAAATAGTCATGTCATGAAGTATAGAAGAAGGCTGGACCTATACCTTGTCTGTGGACCATGCCCCCATGGAGAATTCTGGCCACCGTACATGACTGCTTCTCGTTCAGCTTCAGTGTGATTCCCTGGAAGATAGACAAAGCCATAGCATGCTTGACTGTGAGCTATTTCTGAGCTGATCTTGTTTTGTTTGTTTCAGTTCTATCAGTTTATTGCTACCAACCCTCCACCCTCATGTGAACGTGCTCAGTCCTGTAACCCCATGGACTGCAGCCCGCCAGGCTCCTCTTTGTCCATACATTTCCAGGCAGGAATACTGGAGGTGGTTGCTGTTTCTGTCTCCAGGCTGAGCTGATCTTTAAGATATCTGAAAGTGATTTCTTGGGAGAAAGACTTTCTGTCTCCACCACCTGGGGCATCAACCACTGGAAGGGGGCAGGAAGCCTGCTCTGGAGCGGGAGTGGGCAGGGGGGTGATGATGGCGAAAAACAGAGGTTACCATGGGCTCCTCGGTGACCTTCTCAAACTGGATGAGCCGCACCTTCCGGGCCTCCTGGCCCTGAGTCTGGGCTGGGCTCCCCAGGGCAGCAGGCCCATTGGTGTACATGTCCTCCATGACAGCACTCAGCTGGGGTGACACAGGCTGGTGGGGCAAAAGAGCAGAGCATTGGATGAAGCAAGTGGCTGAGGCGACCCCTAGGATATCACTGCAGGGCTACAACCCCCAAAGCTACAGAAAGTGAAAGTGAAGTCACTCAGTCGTGTCTGACTCTTTGCGACCCCATGGACTGTAGCCCACCAGGCTCCTCCATCCAGGGAATTTTCTAAACAAGAGTACTGGTGTGGGTGGCCATTCCCTTCTCCAGGGGATCTTCCTGACCTAGGGATCGAACCTGGGTCTCCCACATTGCGGGCAGGCGCTTTACCATCTGAGCCACCAGGGAATCCCAAGCTACGTAAACCAATGCTTATCTTCTTAGGCTGGTAGCTGACTGCATTCAATTTGATGGGCCATGTTATTTATCCTATCATTTTGCCATTTCATACTGGATACTGAAAGAGGAACTCCCCAGGTCAGTAGGTGCCCAATATACTACTGGAGATCAGTGGAGAAATAACTCCAGAAAGAATTAAGGGAAGGAGCCAAAGCAAAAACAATACCCAGTTGTGGATGTGACTGGTGATAGAAGCAAGGTCCGATGCTGTAAAGAGCAATATTGCATAGGAACCTGGAATGTTAGGGCCATGAATCAAGGCAAATTGGAAGTGGTCAAACAGGAGATGGCAAGAGTGAACGTCAACATTCTAGGAATCAGCGAACTAAAATGGACTGGAATGGGTGAATTTAACTCAGATGACCATTATATCTACTACTGCAGGCAGGAATCCCTTAGAAGAAATGGAGTAGCCATCATGGTCAACAAAAGAGTCCGAAACGCAGTACTTGGATGCAATCTCAAAAACGACAAAATGATCTCTGTTCGTTTCCAAGGCAAACCATTCAATATCACAGGAATCCAAGTCTATGCCCCAACCAGTAATGCTGAAGAAGCTGAAGTTGAACGGTTCTATGAAGACCTTCAAGACCTTTTAGAACTAACACCCAAAAAAGATGTCCTTTTCATTATAGGGGACTGGAATGCAAAAGTAGGAAGTCAAGAAACACCTGGGGTAATGGGAAAATTTGGCCTTGGAATACGGAATGAAGCAGGGCAAAGGCTAATAGAGTTTTGCAAAGAGAACACACTGGTCATAGCAAACACCCTGTTCCAACAACACAAGACAAGACTCTACACATGGACATCACCAGATGGTCAACACCAAAATCAGATTGATTATATTCTTTGTAGCCAGAGATGGAGAAGCTCTATACAGTTAGCAAAAAGAAGACTGGGAGCTGACTGTGGCTCAGATCATGAGCTCCTTATTGCCAAATTCAGACTTAAATTGAAGAAAGTAGGGAAAACCACTAGACCAGTCAGGTATGACCTAAATCAAATCCCTTATGATTATACAGTGGAAGTGAGAAATAGATGTAAGGGACTAGATCTGATAGATAGAGTGCCTGATGAACTATGGATGGACAGAGGTTCATGACATTGTACAGGAGACAGGGATCAAGACCATCCCCAGGAAAAGAAATGCAAAAAAGCAAAATGGCTGTCCGAGGAGGCCTTACAAATAGCTGTGAAAATAAGAGAAGCGAAAAGCAAAGGAGAAAAGGAAAGATATAAGCATCTGAATGCAGAATTCTAAATAGCAAGAAGAGATAAGAAAGCCTTCCTCAGCGATCAATGCAAAGAAATAGAGGAAAACAACAGAATGGGAAAGACTAGAGACCTCTTCAAGAAAATTAGAGATACCAAGGGAACTTTTCATGCAAAGATGGGCTCGATAAAGTACAGAAATGGTATGGACCTAACAGAAGCAGAAGATATTAAGAAGAGGTGGCAAGAATACACAGAAGAACTGTACAAAAAAGATCTTCACAACCAAGATAATCACAATGGTATGATCACTCACCTAGAGCCAGACATCCTGGAATGTGAAGTGGGCTTTAGAAAGCATCACTACGAAAGCTAGTGGAGGTGATGGAATTTCAGTTGAGCTATTTCAAATCCTGAAAGATAATACTGTGAAAGTGCTGCACTCAATATGTCAGCAAATTTGGAAAACTCAGCAGTGGCCACAGGACCGGAAAAGGTCAGTTTTCATTCCAATCCCAAAGAAAGGCAATGCCAAAGAATGCTCAAACTACCGCACAATTGCACTCATCTCACACGATAGTAAAGTAATGCTCAAAATTCTCCAAGCCAGGCTTCAGCAATATGTGAACCGTGAACTTCCAGATGTTCAAGCTGGTTTCAGAAAAGGCAGCGGAACCAGAGATCAAATTGCCAACATCTGCTGGATCATCGAAAAAGCAAGACAGTTTCAGAAAAACATCTATTTCTGCTTTATTGACTATGCCAAAGCCTTTGATTGTGTGGATCACAATAAACTGTGGAAAATTCTTCAAGAGATTGAATACCAGACCACCTGTCCTGCCTCTTGAAAAACCTATATGCAGGTCAGGAAGCAACAGTTAGAACTGGACATGGAACAACAGACTGGTTCCAAATAGGAAAAGGAGTACGTCAAGGCTGTATACTGTCACCCTGCTTATTTAATTTATATGCAGAGTACATCATGAGAAACACTGGGCTGGAAGAAGTACAAGCTGGAATCAAGATTTCCGGGAGAAATATCAATAACCTCAGATATGCAGATGACACCACCCTATGGCAGAAAGTGAAGAGGACCTAAAAAGCCTCTTGATGAAAGTGAAAGAGGAGAGTGAAAAGGTTGGCTTAAAGCTCAACATTCAGAAAACTAAGATCATGGCATCTGGTCCCATCTCTTCATGGGAAATAGATGGGCAAACAGTGGAAACAGTGTCAGACTTTATTTTTGGGGGCTCCAAAATCACTGCAGATGGTGACTGCATCTGTGAAATTAAAAGACGCTTACTCCTTGGAAGGAAGATATGACCAACCTAGATAGCATATTGAAAAGCAGAGACATTACTTTGCCAACAAAGGTCTGTCTAGTCAAGGCTATGGTTTTTCCAGTGGTCATGTATGGATGTGAGAGTTGGACTGTGAAGAAAGCTGAGTGCCAAAGAATTGATGCTTTTGAACTGTGGTGTTGGAGAAGACTCTTGAGAGTCCCTTGGACTGCAAGGAGATCCACCTAGTCCATTTTAAAGGAGATCAGCCCTGGCTGTTCTTTGGAAGGAATGATGCTAAGGATGAAACTCCAGTACTTTGGCCACCTCATGCGAAGAGTTGACTCATTGGAAAAGACTCTGATGCTGAGAGGGATTGGGGGCAGGAGGAAAAAGGGACGACAGGAGATGACATGGCTGGTGGCATCACCGACTCGATGGACATGAGTTTGAGTGAACTCTTGGAGTTGGTGATAGACAGGGAGGCCTGGCATGCTGTGATTCATGGTGTCACAAAGAGTCAGACACGACTGAGCGACTGAACTGAACTGTTATTTATCCAACGGGCCACCCCTCCCATTGGCCCAAGATGCCACGTGAACTGTGATTCGTTGACCTCAACCATGCAGACAGCACAGCCGCATGAATTACACTCTGGAAAGTCTCTGCATGATACATCTGAAGTTAATTTAAGGCCTCTGGCCTGGGCAAGAGGACAGACAGAAGGCTGGTCTTGGTAATCCATGGTGCCAGGTCAACCCCACATTGGCAGCAGGAATGTTCATCCCCACCTGACTTTCTAGACAAAACCAGACAGTTGGCAGTGCCAAACAGAAAAGGTGAGACAGCCAAGCTTTGAGAAAAGCAGCATAGCGCATTGTCAAAACCGGGGAGGAAGCAGAAGTGCCTTCTATCTGACACAAAAGAGCCAAATGACAACTAAAAAATATAAATACCTCGAAGTGAAGAAACTCCCCTGAGACAGGCAAAGGTTTAGTAGGCACACACAGCGATAATCATAGATGCGGACAGTTGTCCCATCAAAACTAACACCTTCTCACCAAAAGACGATCAAGAGCTATGAAGGCATGGCACAGCCTGACTGTAAAAGCTGCAATACATACGTCTGACAGAGACTTATTTATACCCAGAACATGTGAAGAATTCTTATGACTCAATAACAGGATGGCAAGTGAGGAAAAGACAGAATGTTTGAACGGACACTTCATTTCAAAAGGCCACATGCACTACAAGAGCCTACAAGCACTGTAATCAGGGAAATACTGGGTGGGCCAAAAAGTTCTTTTGGGCTTTTTCATAAGATGTACTAGGGAGCTGATGGCGAAAAAGACAAGTTTAGCACACACTGACCCTAGCCCCTGTCAACCACACTTTGAAGTGTTCACCCAAAAGAAAAGACACAGGGTTGCACATGGATGTTCACAGCAGCTTTATTCACCCACAGGAGGTGGCAGAAACAAAAGGACCATGTTGACAGGGGTCAACATGCATCAGTCTGAAAAGTGTGATGTTGAGTGAAAGAAGCTTTAGGCAAAAGAGTACACATTAGATGAGCCCATTTGTGAGGTTTTAGAACACGCCTAAATGACAATAACAACATTGAAGATGGTGGTTGCCTCTGTTGGGATGGGAAGGGGTAGGCTGGGTAGAGTATGAGAGATACTTCTGGAGTGTTGATGCTCCAAACTGTGATCAGGGTTGGGTTAGCACAGGTGTGTGTATTTGTTCAAACTCATCCAGTACATTTCACCAGATGGACCCTGGACCACAAAGTTAAAAAAAAAAATCATATAGAAATACTGAATACTAGTCCATAATATGCACACTGAAGCCTTTAGGGGTGAACTGTTCTGATGCTTGCAGCTTTTTAAAAAAAAAAAAACACAAGATTCATTCATTTCTTTTATGGCTGTGCCGGGTCTTAGTTGCTGCTGTTGGGCTTTTCTCTAGATGTGGTGAGTGGCCTTCTCATCCCAGTGGTTTGTCCTGTTGCAGGGCACAGGTTGTAGGCACAGGGGTTCAGTCGTGGAACTTACTTTGAGGAAAAAAAAAAAGGTGAATGAATGGTTTGTGGATAGACACGTGACAAAGCACACATGGCCGCGTGTTAATGGTATAATCTAGGAGGTATGTCAAATGGAAGCTACTATCAAATTGTTTGTTCTTTGCAGTGGGTTTGAAAATTTGCAAATAAAACACTGGAAGGAATGGCATCAGGAGAGTGAAAAAAGGCCACAGAGCATGGAACTGGGACCCTCAGGAGCTGTCCTACTGTGGATGGACTTTGGAATTTTAAGAACAGTGTGGCTCTGACATCACATGCCAATGAGAATAAATGGATGGATCTCCTTAAAGCACTCTTCAGTCTCCTTTGCTGGTTCTTCCTCCTCTTTCTAACTTAACTGCTCTTGAAGTAGCCCAGGGCTTGGAGAAGGGCAAGGAGCACTCTGAAAATGTTCCCACCCACTCCAGGTCAAATATTCAATCAGGACGTTAGGGAAGGATTCCGCTGCACATGGACGGCGGCTGCAATCCAGCCACAGCGGGGGTGGGGATGCCCCTCAGAGACCACGGGGAGGGAAGATCTTCCCAATGGGTGGGACCAGGAGAAGGACATCTCATCAGCCAGTTGGTGGCAAAGGAGAAATGGGAAGATTCCCCAAGGAGGAACAGCTAGCCCCATCTATGTGTCTGTCTGTCTCTCCAGATCTATTGCAATCAGGGAAGTCCCGAGAAAGAGAAACTGCCCTGGGCAGCAGCTAGCACTTCTCCAAACTCACGTGACACAGCTTTCCACAGTGCTATGAAAGCAGAAGCTTCTAACAAGGGATTGTATTTAGCAAAGTAACTGATGAGACGTAACTGATGTAACTCATGTAACTGATGTAACTCATGACACCAGAGCTACAGGGCACTTCAAGGCCATCTACAGTAGATGAGTTACCTCTACCTCTGTGCAAAGTGTCCTAGCACACACAGATACCATGGAGCCATGAAAAGGAGGTTCAGGGGTTGATCTCAAAGAAATGTTGTTAAGTGAAAAAAAAAGGGGGGAGGAAAGGTATGCTGTGAAACAGATGAAAATCTTCATATCTGCTTGTAAACATGCCATCTCTCTCTGGAGGGACACGTGAACAACATGGAGGAACTGGGAGACAAGAGAAGGGGCTCAGAAGAAAACTGGATTCATTTCAGATTAATCTCTTAACAGGCATATAAAAGCCTTCTCTTGTGGCAAGATAGAATTTTCCTGAGTGTCATTTAGATTCAAGTTGGGAGCTTAAGGAATTGTGTGTAGTGTGGATCCTGGTTTATTTTTTTTTTTTTTTTGATATTCATTTATTTGACTGTGCTGGGTCTCAATTGCAGCCTGTAGGATCTAGTTCTCAGAGCAGGGATTGAACCCATGGAAAAGTCTGAGCGTGGGAAAAGTCCCTGGGCCCTACTGAAAGGAGAGTCCAAGGCAGGAAGGTAAATAGAAACCCACACACACAAAAAAAGGAAGTCATGAGGATGAGAGATTTAAAAAATGTTCCGGCAGACAGCAGAGCTGAGAATGTGCACCCAGAAGAAACTAGCTGGGGAGGATTGCAGGAAGGAGGAAGCTGGTATCTCATCAACCAGAACTGGAGAACAGGCTGTCCCAGGCTGCACAAGGGGCTGAAAAAAGAAGAACTGAGTTGGGCGTCTGGTCATCCCGAAAAAGATCAGGGAGAAGCTGGATCAGTGAGAAACAGAATAAAGCTGTTGGGTTGGCCACCAGTCAGAATACAAAAGCCTCTACCAACGTTCCCTTTTTAGCATCGACCTACAGCAGGTTGCAAAACAATTGTAGGTAAAGAACAGACTGTAAATGTCAGAACCCTTACAACATCAAGGTCCACACACACACGACAGAAAAGAATGAAAGGAAGGGTCTCCAGATCCTGGGAGATCTGTGAGAAGGGAAGTCACCAAAGGAATGAATGGAGAATTTTTAGTTCTGCTGGATTTTGGCCACACGCTTGGGTTGCATTTAGTGACAGTCAGAAGGCTTGTCCTTATGGAACCAAGAGGAGTCCCTTCTTGCTGCAACTAGAGAAAGCCTGCGCTCAGCCATGAAGACCCAGCAGAGACAAAAACAGAAAAACAAACCAGTGCTATTAAAAAAAAAGAAAGAAAACCATAAGGAAATATCACCACACAGCCATCAGAGCAGCTATGATCAAAACCAGTGACAAGACTAAATAGTCATAAGGATGGAAAGAAACTGAATCTCTCATCCATGGCTGGTGGCAATGTAAAATGGAACAGCCATTCAGGAAGAGAATCGGGTGCTTTCTTAGAAAACAAAATGAGTACTTTACAAGTGAGCAATGCTGGTAAAGAATCGCCTGCAATGTGGGAGACCTGGGTTCGATCCCTGGGTTGGGAAGATCCCCTGGAGAAGGCAAAGGCTACCCACTCCAGTATTCTGGCCTGGAGAATTCCACGGACTGTATAGTCCATGGGGTCACGAAGAATCGGACACGACTGAGAGACTTTCACTGTATTCACTGTAATGGAACAAGACAAATGTGTGTGCAAAACCTGCTACATGAAGGTTTGTACCTGGGCTGGATGAAGCACAAGCTGTAATCAAGATTGCCGGGAGAAATATCAATAACCTCAGATATGCAGATGATACCACCCTTACGGCAGAAAGTGAAGAACTAAAGAGCCTCTTGATAAAAGTGAAAGAGGAGTGTGAAAAAGTTGCCTTAAAGCTCAACATTCAGAAAACTAAGATCATGGCATCTGGTCCCACCACTTCAAGGCAAATAGATGGGGAAACAGTGGAAACAGTGAGAGACTTTATTTGGGGGGGCTCAAAAATCACTGCAGATGGTGATTGCAGCCATAAAATTAAAAGACACTTACTGTGTCTTTTAAAAAAAAATAAAATAAAATAAAAGACACTTACTGCTTCCCTGGTGGCTCAGATGGTAAAGCGTTTGCCTACAATGCAGGAGACCCGGGTTCAATCCCTGGGTTGGGAAGATCTCCTGGAGAAGGAAATGGTAACCCACTCCAGTATTCTTGCCTGGAAAATCCCATGGATGGAGAAGCCTAATAGGCTACAGGCCATGGAGTCACAAAGAGTCGGACATGACTGAGCGACTTCACTTTCACTTTACTCCTTGGAAGGAAAGTTATGACCAACATAGACAGCATATTAAAAAGCAGAGACATTACTTTGTAAACAAAGGTCCGTCTAGTCAAGGCTATGGTTTTTCCAGTGGTCATGTATGGATGTGAGAGTTGGACTATAAAGAAAGCTGAGCACCGAAGAACTGATGCTTTTGAACTGTGGTGTTGGAGAAGACTCTTGAGAGTCCCTTGGACTACAAGGAGATCCACACAGTCCATCCTAAAGGAGATCAGCCCTGGGTGTTCATTGGAAGGTCTGATGTTGAAGCTGAAACTCCAATACTTTGGCCACCTGATGCAAAGAGCTGACTCATTTGAAAAGACCCTGATGCTGGGAAAGACTGAAGGTAGGAGGAGAAGGGGACGACAGAGGATGAGATGGTTGGATGGCATCACCGGCTCAATGGAGATGAGTTTGGGTAGACTCTGGGAGTTGGTCTTAGACAGGGAGGCCTGGCGTGCTGCAGTTCATGGGGTCGCAAAGAGTCAGACATGACTGAGTGACTGAACTGAACTGAAGGTTCGTACAGATTTACTCACAGTAACTCAAACCTGGAAACAACTAGGAGTATCTATCACAGGTGAGCAGGTCAACAGACTATGATCCATCCAGACTTTGGGACGATTCCCAGCAATAAAAATATTGCCAATGATTTGATTCCAGGTAAACTCCAATACTTTGGCCACTTCATGTGAAGAGTTGACTCATTGGAAAAGACTCTGATGCTGGGAGGGATTGGGGGCAGGAGGAGAAAGGGACGACAGAGGATGAGATGGCTGGATGGCATCACTGACTCAATGGACGTGAGTCTGAGTGAAATCTGGGAGTTGGTGATGGACAGGGAGGCCTGGCGAGCTGCGATTCATGGCGTCGCCAAGAGTCGGACACAACTGAGCGACTGAACTGAACTGAACTGAACTGATATAACATTATTGGGATGACAAAATTACAGAGCTGGCAAACAGACTAGTGGTGGTGGTTATGTATCTTCACACATGTGACAAAATGGCCCAGAGCTACACTCACATGTCACAGCAATGTCAAGTCCATGGTTTTGACAATGTACTATTTTTGATCTTGTAGGAGACAGAGTTGAAGTTATTGTAAAAAAGTAGCAAAACAGCTGGCAGGTAGCACTTGTTTGCACCCAAAGAGCTGTAACTAAGAGAGCACAGTAACGAATGGGGAGAGGAAACAACAAACCATGGAGAAAGTTGCAGGAATCTGGGGTTGGAAATTAACAGGCTAAAGCACATGGTAACCTCAGAGCTTCTCAAAGCATTACCCACAGCGACCTGGAAGCATGTGGCATCAAGTTGGAAGAATTCTTTCTGTTAAATTAAGCACCTTATTTGTTTTTACCATGTTGCAGGTATTAAGAGATTTGAACGTACAGACTGAGGAGTTCAAGGATCACTGACTGCATGCCTGACTTGCCCTGATTCTGACTTACAAATCTTTGTTCACTAGTAATTGTGGGGCTGAGAATGCTCAAAATCAAACCTGCAGATTCATTCCATGGATCTCCCAGCAACTACCAATTGCTGCTGCTGCTGCTAAGTCGCTTCAGTCGTGTCCGACTCTGTGTGACCCCAGAGACAGCAGCCCACCAGGCTCCCCTGTCCCTGGGATTCTCCAGGCAAGAACATTGGAGTGGCTTGCCATTTCCTTCTCCAATACAGGAAAGTGAAAAGTGAAAGTGAAGTCGCTCAGTGTCTGACTCCTAGCGACCCCATGAACTGCAGCCTACCAGGCTCCTCCATCCATGGGATTTGCCAGGCAAGAATACTGGAGTGGGTTGCCATTGCCTTCTCCGAACTACCACTTACGTGTCTTAAAACCCAGCAGTGTTGGTAAAGAATCTGCCTGCAATTTGGGAGACTTGGGTTCAATCCATGTAACCAGGGATTCATCAGTAACCATAGCAGGTAAAGGTGGCAATAAAGTCTGGAAACACAGATCAGATTCTCTTATCATGTGCTGTAAAGTACCATCAAGAAAGCATTTCTGATGATTCATCTGGGTTTGCAGACGTGGCAGAGCCCTGCGTAACGTTCTCAACAGGGACAGTCGAAAGTCTGTCCACGGAAGACAGAGTGAACTTGGCAAGGGGGTGGATGCCTGCATGATTGGGGGCCTCATCTCTTCATTCAGCTCCAAGACATGTCAGCCTTTAAATTAAGGACTCTGCAAAGCGTGCCAGAGGTAGAACACATTGAACCCAGAAAAGTTCAACACTTGCTATGCCAAACGCTGGGCTTTTCAATGTGCTTATCCATCAAGACAGTCCCCCTTCCTAATGACTCAGAGCCACTATCACACTCCCTCAGAAGCTGCCAGTGATGAGAGAGATACCTGGAATGCTCTGACCTGGCACCTGAAGAACCAACTCGCACCCGTGGGGTGCCCCCAAAGCACCACCTGATGCCCCTGCTCTGACCGCTCTTTGATGACACCTGGCACACCAGCCCCTGGCACCCCCAGCCCACAGACAATCTGTGATGAAGGGCTAGACAGACAGATGCATACAGAGCAGGGGCCGCAGGCTGCAGTCGGTCCCCCGTCTCTCCTGTTCTGCCCCTCAACTGCTGGAACTTGGCGTGTTTCCACAGCTGTTAAGACACGCGCCTTCCAATGGGTGGCAGAGATTTTCCATTGTTTGTTCTGGGACTTACTGGCCCCACGCTGGACCACAATGTTGAGTCCTTCCCAGTGCCATGAGCACCCGTGCCGGGTGATTACAAAGTGATACAAGCAATGCTGAGCAAACAACATCGGGCAAAGGTGCTCGATTGCTTTCTGTGGGGTGCACTTTGCAACTTGGACACCAGTACCCCCCTGGCCAGGGAGGCCCCCAGCCACACCCGGGCAGGATGGGGAACGGCCGTCCCACGTGAGAAGGGCTCAAGGCCGCCCTCTGCTCCGCAGCCTGTCAGGGGCCCATATTCACACAAACTGCTGGGGTGGCAAGGCCTGGCCTCTGAAACCCTCTTCAGAGGAAACATCTGTGGTGGGTTCAAAGGGCAGAGGCAGCAGTTCAGAGGAAGCTGGGATTAAAAAAGAGAGAGATGAAAAAACAAACTTAGCGGCAGGTGGCGGAGGTGGATGACTCAAGTAGGGCCCACCAAGTCACATTAAGAGCTGGTGACAATGACTGGAGGGAATGAACCAACATCTGTTGGGCCGATGGGTAAGCCCTCTGCCCACTGTTTTCAGGTACCGTGGGGCTTCCCTGAGAAGCTGATTTGGGAAAGAAGCTGCCTGCAATGCAGGAGACCCGGGTTTGATTCCTGGGCCGGTAAGTTCCCTTGGAGAAGGGCTAGGCTACCCACTCCAGCATTCTTGGGCTTCCCTGGGAGATCAGCTGGGAAAGAATCCGCCTGCAGTGCGGGAGACCTGGGTTCAATCCCTGGGTTGGGAAGATCCCCTGGAGAAGGGAAAGGCTGCTACCCACTCCAGGATCCTGTCCTGGAGAATTCCATGGACTGTACAGTCAATGGGGTCACCCAGAGTTGGACATGACTGAGCGACTTAAACAGACAGAAGGCCCAGGCCAAGCAGGCAAGTGATGGCCTACACCAGACACCAGCTGCTCAGTCCTCCTGGGCCAGGGCAGGCTCCACTTTGGGAAAGAACACAAGGAAAAAAAAAACCCATGAGAAAATCCAAAAGGACTCAAGGTACCAGAAAAAAGGGAAAACTGTTTCCCACAAATATGAGAGCTGCAGAAAAGGGCTGGGAGGAGAGGAAAGCCTCAGAGGCAGGATTTTATGCAAGTCCTGGCTTCAGTCCTGATGAACCAGGTGCCTGGGATGCAGGCAAACAAAGCACCTGCAGCAGGACTGGCAGGCTGGTGACTTCAGAGCACAAACGTGTACAATCGGCCCTGGGACACGATGGATGTGAGCTGCCACGGGTCCACTGGCATGAGCATTTCTTGCACAGTCAACCCTGCAGCACCAACAATTCAGTCCAGGGTAGGTGGCCTCTGCTGGTGGCTGGAGGCTTGTAGTCGTGGATGAACCACAGGGACGGAGGAACGGATGCATATGGATGCGGCTCAACTCTATGCCTCCACGTGAAGGAAAAAGGCAAAGTGAAGCCTCAGAAAATTCTATGTTACACCAAGCTGTACTCTGGTTCCCTAATTTGGAGCATGTCTTCCTGTTTCCCTGCCCTGGAGTCAGTTCTCCTCTTTTGAGCAACAGTTGAAAACTTGAGCAACTGGTGCTTAGGGGAAAAAAAAAATCCCTGCCATCCATGAAATGTCACCTGATTTCATCTCCCCCACCCCAGGGGATCTCTGGTGAAATCTCCAGACCTCTGTGAGCCCTGAATGTCCCTGCCTGGAGCACTGTTGGCCGATGGCACCCTGGATATCTCCAGCCCCAAACCTGTGCAACAGCAGATGAGGCCGAATCTGCTGGCCAGGAGCTCTGCTGAGTGGATACTCAGCTGGAGCCAGACTTCATTCCTGGGCCATTAGGCCCAAGTGAACTTTCAGGGACTTGCAACCTATTTCTTCAGGTCATGGGAAAGGGGCAACTTCAAACAGGCCAGCAGAGAGAAGCAGGAATTTTACAACCCATTTTATGTGCACTAAGGGACTGCCATAAAGAACAAGGTCACAGAGAGCTCATAAAATGTTTCTCCAAGGAAGGACACCTATAGTTAAATAGGGAAGGCAGCCTCCACTTCAAATGTACTGCAACACTGTGCTCTGATAAGACTTTTTCAGTATCAAATACGGACTATAATCAGAAGGGAAACTTTGGTTTTCTAGTCTTTAGAACTTTTACGGAAAGCAATCTTCCTCAATGAAGTGTTTGGCAACAGGAATTTCTGAATTGCTTTAAAGGCAACAGCTTCCTTGGAGGGAAGGTGAACCTCAGGAAATAAGGAATCATCTGGTTTGTGGGGTCAGGCCACCCCTCATGGCGTGGAGATTCTCCCTCCGAGGTCCACAGTTGGGCAGTTCTGGAAGCTTTTCATTCTGTGCTTTACCAATTTTTCTTATCCCATTCTCAAATCCTTTCATGCAAACAAACTACATAGGCAGGAGACTGTATCTGGTATTGCAGGATAAACTCATGGCTCCACAAAAACTGCTGCTTACTCAGAGTAGTGACAGAGCTTCTGTTCAAAACTGCACGCAACGAACCTCCCCAGCTTTCCCACCAGGGGCAGAAAGATCTCCAAGGGGTCGGGACACTGAGTTACAGGTGATGCTCAGGTTGTGCAAAGTGAAAGCAGGCACACAGAAAGGCCTACGTAAGCTGGAGTCCACCTGTAGGACAGCCTCAAAAAGGCAAAGTGATAGTGTTTTCCAAATGCTGCTTGGAAAAAAAAAAACAAACACAAATGCTGCTGGAGCGGGGGGCGGGGGGAGGGGGTGGCGGTCCATGCATCCAGGGATGGCAGGTGTGTGTGGGGGCAACCCTCAAGGACTGTGAGGTCACAGCTACAGGGTGGGATGTATGTGTCCAATGTCAATGAACTGCACAAATCGGTGAATTCTATGTATGCCAAGTAAACCTCAATAAAGTTGCCAAAAGAAAATTCAATAAACAGAGTTTGGCAGGGGGTGGGGATGGAGTTAAGGCTCAGCCAAGTGAGTTGACTGTTGGGAAGAAAAGCAAAAAATCACATTTCCAAGCTTATGGGGAATCAAGGAGTTTCAGAGCCTGATCCCCTCCTAGCCCACTTGCCGCTGTGCTGCCTAACTTGCAACTTTGTCTTCCCCACATGATCATCCTGCTGCTCCTGGAAGCCTAGACTACTGCAATCCTGATTTGCAAAGATGGACAAGTGTGAATATGGCGCCCTGAGGGAAGCAGCAAGGTCAATGCAGATACAGAATGCAGCCTCCCTCTGATGCCTCCCAGTCCACAGTCCCCAGCCCGCACGCCAGTCTGCTGGGACCTGGGGGATCTGCAGTTTCATCGTATGCCCAAGTGGATGGGTGCGCTGCATAGCACGTCCACCTCTTCAGGCACTTAGTAATTTGGGAACCATGTCCGAGGCCCCACGGATCAGGCATTTTACCTGGAAAAAGTGAGTGTGCAAACAGCCCTGCCCTGAAAGATCTTGGCGGTCTAGAAAAAGATTCACACTCGTGAGTCCCCAGGCCAGCTAGTGTCTGCTGAGCCCTCTATCTCTGGGTGTCTCTGTGGACATCCTCTCTTGGAACCTGGCCAGCAGGCCGTGAGGAGGCCAGGAAACGTGGAAGGGCTGCCGGTGGGTGCTGGCTGATGGCTGACCACTGAGACTCAGCTTCCGCCTTCAGGTGAGTGAGTGGGCCTGACATGCAGCCTTACCTTGAAGTCACTCAGTCATACCAGACTCTCTGCGACCCATGGACTGTAGCCTACCAGGATCCTCCATCCAGGGCATTTTCCAGGCAAGGGTACTGGAGTGGGTGGCCATTTCCTTCTCCAGGAGATCTTCCCGACCCAGGAATCGAATCCCGGTCTCCCGCATTGCGGGCAGACACTTTACTCTGAGCCACCAGGGAAGCCCCAAGATAACAAGAGAATCAACTCTCCCTTATGGGCCATCTTTGAGGATAGAGGTGAGTTGCTATTTATGGGCCATCGCAGGAATCTGGGGGGGGGGGGGGGGGGCGGGGGGCGGGCAGAATTACTCCTGGGATGATGCCTGCCCACAGACACAGGCCACCCGGATGCCCCCCAGCACCAGAGGCCCCCGCAGAAATGCCAGGGCATGGTGACTGAGCACTTTGAGGCCAGCGTTGGCTCTTACCACCAACCCTTTCTGCTGACACAAGCACTTAAGCAGACCTCCTCTGGGCTCTGTTCCTGAAAGTCTTCTCCGTGACCCCGACTCCGTCCACGCAGAAGTTTCCCCCGACCTTTCATTAGCTCTCCGGGCCAGGGGCAGCGGCCTCTGCCGATTCCCGCCTAGAGGCGCCGCGGGTCCCAAGCCATGGCGCCCAGAAGTCCCGCACGAGCCCCGGGGGTCAGGGCCCCCATCCCGAGGGCAGGAGGGCGGGCGGCGAGGCCTAGAGTCGGGGACCGGCCCTCATCGCACGCCGTTGGGGGGACCTCGGGAGCCGCTCACCTCGGGCCGGTTGTGCTTCTGCAGCAAGTGCTCCAGGTAGAGATCGGAGAGCGCCGTGCGCATGCCGCCCCCGCCCTCGCCTTCGCTCGCCTTCAGCGTCATCTTGCGGGAGAGCCGGGCCGCAGGGGACGCGGGGGCCGCGGGGCCACGGGACCGGGCACAAGCTGGAGCGCGAGGGCCCCAGAGCCTGCGGCGCGCGGAGGCGGCGAAGGCTGCTGGGACTCGGCGCGCCTGGGCCGTCACCACCCCGCAGGAGGCGCGCTGGGCGCGCGGGGGTGGAGCCCCGCCCACGCCCCGCCCCTGAACACGCCCCCGCCTGGTGCCCGCCCCCGAGGCCCCCAGGGGCCCGGCTCTGCGCACCTGGGCGCCCGGAATCTCCGACGATTAAAGCCACGAAAACAAACAAACAAACAAACAAAAAAAAATGGAAGGCTTAGTGGCAGCAAGGAGACCAACATTCCAGAGCGGGATTCCTTAGCACCCTCACACCTTCGTGGCGTTCACCCCAGCAGCGAAGGCACGAAATACTTGCTGAACAAAACAAACATTTCCTGTGCTTACCAGAGTTCAGGGCTGTGCGCCATCTGTACACACATTTGCCTGATAAACACCTGGCTCCTTGACCCGAAGAGAATAACCTCACAGTATTACAAGCAGTACATTACTCTGCGTAATCTTGTTCCGATCTTCCAGGACCTCTTGGCCAAGAAGAGAAAAACCCAAGGCAAGAGTTTGCAGCCAAATCACTCAGTTTTCTCTGCTGAGAGACTGAGCTCATGTGATTGATTGATGGCTCCCTTCTCCAAGATTACCCTCAAGGAACTATAGAAGTCTGAGACACACACAGAGGGAGAGAGAGAGAGAGACACACACACACACACACACACACACACACACACACACACAGGGAGAGAGACACAGAGACACACACACAGAGGAAAGGGAACTATTGAAATTAAGACAGTGGGATACCATGCACAGATAGATTAATTGAGCAATGAGATAGATTAGAAAATGCAGAGATGCACACTGGCTGGTGTGTAATTGTGGTATCTGATGCAAGTGTCATGTTAGGTGAGTAAAGAGAAACTTTTTATTAAACTACAGTTAGGAAATGTTTGGAGAAGGCAATGGCACCCCACTCCAGTACTCTTGCCTGGCAAATCCCATGGATGGAGGAGCCTGGTAGGCTGCAGTCCATGGGGTCGCTAGGAGTCAGACACTGAGCAACTTCACTTTCACTTTTCACTTTCATGCATTGAAGAAGGAAATGGCCAGCCACTCCAGTGTTCTTGCCTGGAGAATCCCAGGGACGGGGGAGCCTGGTGGGCTTCAGTCTATGGGGTCGCACAGAGTCAGACACGACTGGAGGGACTTAGCAGCAGCAGCAGCAGGAAATGTTTATTTATATTGAAAGAGAGGAACCTGGAACCCTTCTGCATGCCATATGCAGAAATAAATGTATTCCAGATGGACTGAGGACTTCTCTGTCAAAAACACAACTTCAAAGCTTTTGACTAAAAACATCAGCAAAGAATTTTTAGACTTTGGGATACAGAAAGATTTCTTAAACAATGCAGACAAATCATCGACTGTAAAAAATATTGATCAGCTTGACTTTAACATTAAGAGATTTCACTCATCAAAAGGCAAACTAAAAAAGCAAAAAAGACCAGATGTGACTTGCGGAAAATATTTTCAATACAACTGATGAAAAATTCCTATTATGAATATATAAAGGTCTACAAATTAATAAGAAAAACACAAACAACTCAGCAGATCAATGGGTTAAAAAAAAAAAAAAAACATGAGTAAGCATTTCACAGATGGAGAAACACACATGAACAATAAACATATGAACAGATGTTCAACCTCATTAGTGATCAAACCACAAGGAAATACCACTGTGCCTCCATTAAATTGTCACAAATTTAAAAGTCTAACAATATCAAGTGTTAGAGGAGATAAGAACCCATGTGAGTTCTTGAGCATTGCTGCTGAGAGTCTACATTTGGCAGTACTATTTAGGAGAACAGCTTTGTGTTTCTTCAAATTGAACATGTATCTCCCCTCTGAGCCAGCAACCCCACTCCTAGATGTATATATTGATGCAATTCCAACAAAAGTCTCAACAGATAGGTTTTGTGAAACTGGAAAATCTCATTTTAAAATGTGTGGACTTGTAAAAAACAATGTGGAGGGACTTGGCTTCCAGATAGCGCAACCTATAACAAAGTTATGTAACTAGGAGAGTGTAGGACAGGTGCAGAAAGAGACAAATAGACCAATGGAACAGAAAAGAGATAAGAAATGGTGACATGACAAGAGGTGTCGCAGACCAGTAGGGAAAGGACACACTTGCACTTAGGGGAACTGGGCATACTGGGAATCAAAACAGAAACCAAGACTGGTCACAGGTGAAGGCACACAGGCTATCGAAACTATGGCAGCCAGAGAACTTCAGAGGCAGGGAGTCCTCAAGCAAAATGTAGTTGAAGTTTTTCCTGAGGCCAAGCTCAGAGTGGAAAAGTACTGGGAAGGCAAATGGGCTGACTCTGAGGAGGGCTGGTCATACAGCTGGTCTTTTCAACATGTGCTCGCCTGTTTCTGGTCAGCTAGTTCCAGTTCAGTGTGCTCAGCGCTCAGAATGAGGCCTTGTTCCCGAGAATTTATTGCTTCTTGGAATTTATTGCAGCTATCTGCTTTTGTAAATTCCTAGAACTGCTTTGAGGCACAGAAATTTAGTTCAGAGTTCACGACTGGAAAAACATCGTTTCTCACAATTTTCTTTAAAAACTAAAATTAGACTTGATCTCACCTCAAAGAAAACTTTATCCCAAGGAGCTGAAGGATGTAAAGGTGAAAGGCAAAACTGTAAAACTTTTAGAAGACAACATGGGAGACGTCCTTTATGACTTTTGGGTGGAAAGGGGTCCTTAAACAGATGCAAGGAAAATTATCGCCAAATCACAAAAACCACCACAATATTGTAAAGTCACTAGCCTCCAATTAAAATAAAAAAATTATCGCCAAGTCAGACAACATTAAAATCAAAATACAACCCTCAGAATGAGGGACAGTATGTTCCACATTTCTGGCCTACAACATATTAGTATACTGAGTATACAAAGAAGTCCTACTGATCAGTAAGGAATAAATGAAGCTAAAATTAGAAAAATGGGCACAATTCATTAACAGGCATTTCATAGGAGAGAGATAAATGTCCTATCAACACAAGAAAAGATCTTCAATGTCATCAGTTGTCAGGGAAATGCCAAGTAAGAAAACAATAAGATACTATTTTCTATCCACCAGATTGGAAAAAAAAAAAAATGAAGACTATGATGTTATACGGAGAAGGCAATGGCACCCCACTCCAGTACTCTTGCCTGGAAAATCCCATGGACGGAGGAGCCTGGTGGGCTGCAGTACATGGGGTTGCTAAGAGTTGGACACGACTGGGCGACTTCACTTTCACTTTTCACTTTCATGCATTGGAGAAGGAAATGGCAACCCACTCCAATGTTCTTGCCTGGAGAATCCCAGGGATGGGGGAGCCTGGTAGGCTACCGTCTATGGGGTCACACAGAGTCGGACACGACTGAAGTGACTTAGCATAGCATAGCATAGCATGATGTTATATCTTCTCAAGGGTGTGGGGTTATGGGGGCACTTGGCCTTTGACTCAGAAAGGCAATCACAGATGACACTCTTCAGAGAGACTTGCACGTGTACCCTACTAGACATGTGCAGTAATACTTCTGGAGGCTTTATTCAGAATAGAAAAGACAGAAACAACACACATGTCTGTCCACCGTCAATGGGCTAAATGAGTAGAGGTCTTTTCATACAGTTGGGTTACAAAGGGGTCACTGCAGCTCCAGGCATCCACGTGGCAGAAGCTCAAAACCAAAAAGAAGAAAAGCACAGAAGAGAGTGCACGCCTGTGGTTTCATTTTCAGAAAACTTAAAAACAGGCAAGGCTCTGGCATGAGGAGACTGGATGAGGATTACGGGGGTTGGGAGGGGGGGCAGTGAAGAAGGGCTGCTGATCCTAAAGGGGAGAAGGACGGTGAATGTGTCCGCTTTGTGTAGTCTCCAAACTGTACACCTTCGACTTGTGCTCTTTGCTGTAGGTAGGTTATATTGCAAAAGAGAAGCTTGAAAAGTCTGGGGCAGCAAGTTTAGGGAGACTTCAGGAATTTGTAAAATCCCAGCAAAATTAAATAGTGGATTGCCTAACATAACTGGCATGGACTGCAGCCTACCAGGCTTCTCTGTCCATGGGATTTGTCAGGCAAGAGTACTGGAGTGGGTTGCCATTGCCTTCTCCAAACTGGCAAAAACATAAAGCAAATCAAGGACACAACAGAATATTCAAGAGAACAGGAGGGGGAGGTCTGTGAGCCTTGCACAAGTGCTGCATGGTAGTATGCCTGCAGCCTCTGACCCAGCCATTCCCTGTTCAGCAGTTTGCCTTAAGGAACAACGTGAGCAAGATAAAAAGGACTGTGAAGGTGTGTGTAAGGAGGCAGCTTAGATTTCCCTCCCCAGCTCCCATGTGCTGCTTAGTGGGGGAAAATGTAAGTTCACGTCCTGGCTGATTGAAAGCTCAACACAACCTGGTCAGTTCAACTTCCTCTTCAAGTCTGATCAAAGGATGGTCTCCTCCCACTGAGTGGAGTCTGAGACGGAGGGTGTGTGCTGGGATCTCACCCCTGTATCAGTCAGAACATCCTTTTGATACATGAGGCAGGGTGCTCAGGGCTGGTACACTGGGATAACCCTGAGGGATGGGATGGGGAGGGAGGTGGGAGGGAGGGTCAGGATGGGGAACACATGTACACCCATGGCTGATTCATGTCAAGGTAGGGCAAAAACCACCACAATATTGTAAAGTAATTAGCCTACAATTAAAATTTAAAAAAAAGAAAACAAGTATACAACTCACTAGTTTTTAATAAATTAACAGATTTGTGTCAGCTTTCCAGTTTTTATATACCTATGCTGTTTAAGTTGCATGTAATTTAAATAATTCTTAAGTGTCTATTTACCTCAAGAATAAATTATAAGTATATATATATAAAAAAAAGAACACCTGTTCGGTATTTCTCTATGCATTTTTTGAGGCAGTAAATTCCTAACCTCCTGTGGTTTGCCCAGACACCAGCCCCTGGCTTGCTCAGGCCCAAAGTCCAGGAGGCATTCTCTAAGCTTCAGTTCTTTCCCACTCCTTATCCAATTACTGTTCAAATCCTGATGGCTCTCACTTCTCCCTCCGTCCAGATTTTGACACTGACTGCAACTCTTCCAATCCCTACCTTGGTGCCAACAAGGCTATGTCTTGCCTGGATTTTGGGAAACCTTCTGGCTGGTCTCCCTGCTTTGGACCCTATCAACATGGCGACTGAGATGACCCTTTAAAAACACCCATCAAATGACTTTCCCCACATTCCATGGGCTCCAAGGAGAACCCAGATCTTTTCTGAGGCCCACCAGGTCTTAACTCTGCCCCGGGCAGACTCTCACCCTAGCCCCCTGGAGCTGCTGTGTCTTCCACTCTAGCCAAGCTCGCTGTCTGCCTTGTTACTTGGTCAGAACAGGAGGTGTGCCATAGTGTTCACGGAGTGAGTGATTTCCAACTCGGAACAGCAACTTCAGTGCAGTTCAGTACAGTCGCCCAGTTGTGTCCGACTCTGCGATCCCATGTACTGCAGCACACCAGGCCTCCCTGTCCATCACCAACTCCCAGAGTTTACCCAAACCCCTGTCCATTGAGTTGGTGATGCCATTCAACCATCTCATCTTCTGTTGTCCCCTTCTCCTCCCGCCTTCAACCTTTTCCAGCATCAGAGTCTTTTCCAATGAGTCAGTTCTTTGCATCGGGTGCTTTCCACAGCCAAGTGGAAAACAAATGAATAATGTATAAAACTATCACCTGCATTACATGTATAATAGTGAACAAGTAGGAACACCCTAGGGCTTCCCTGGTGGCTCAGCTGGTAAAGAATCTGCCTGCAGTGTGAGAGACCTGGGTTCGATCCCTGGGTTAGGAAGATCCCCCGGAGAAGGGAAAGGCTACCCACTCCAGTATTCTGGCCTGGAGAATTCCATGGACTGTATAGGGCATGGGGTAAGTTATTATGGAGTGGTGATTAAATGACTTCAGTTGAATCCACTGCAAGAAATACTATGTGGCACTTACTGACACAGAAAGATAGCCACCACGTGTCATAGAGTGAAGGAAAAATTAGGCTACAAAATATGATAGGTTGGTGAAAGAAAGGATCTCAGTGAGCGACTTTCTGTGATTGTGTATACATCAGCATTCACTCCATTAAAAAAGCCCATGTTTACATTTGTTTCAGAAATGCCTATTCTACTCTTTTGTGCAGATCCATGTTAGCCTGTGAAAGGCTCTTAGAAGTGCTAGAGCAAAGAAATAACGTTTACATTTATTTAATTCAGCATCTCTCCAGCCTAATTGGCCACACAGTCCTATTGTCTCATAACATTTATTAAAATGAAGCTATTGCTTTGAGAACAGATTTTGGGAAACTGTTAGTATAAGAATAGAAAAAAGTTTGAAAGAAGATACACCAAGATGTAAAGAATGTTTGTTTCTGGGTGCTAGAATTATGGGTATTTTCTCTTCTTTCTATATTTTATGATTTTTTTTTTTGCGATAAGTATGTATTATTTGGGGCTTCTCAGATGGCTCAGTGGGAAAGAATTTGCCTTCCAGTGCAGGAGACAAGGAGAAGGCAATGGCACCCCACTCCGGTACTCTTGCCTGGAAAATCCCATGGACGGAGGAACCTGGTAGGCTGCGGTACATGGGGTCCCTAGGAGTTGGACACGACTGAGCGACTTTCCTTTCACTTTTCACTTTCATGCATTGGAGAAGGAAATGGCAACCCACTCCAGTGTTCTTGCCTGGAGAATCCCAGGGATGGGGGAGCCTGGTGGGCTGCCGTCTATGGGGTCGCACAGAGTCAGACACGACTGGAGGGACTTAGCAGCAGCAGCAGCAGCAGGAAACAAAGGTTCGGTCCCTGGATTGGGAAGATCCCCTGGAGGAGGAAATGGCAACCCAGTTCAGTATTCTTGTCTGGAAAATCCCACAGACAGAGGAGCCTGATGGGCTACAGTCCATGTGGTCACAGAGAGTCGGACACAACTGAGCATGAGCAAGATGTATGATTTTATAATTAAAACAGTAATGAGTCTCTTATCATTTTGTTTCAATTGCATGTTTTAAAGGAGAAAATAAAGGCAAAGATCGTTTAAGATGTAAGATGATTTAATTTTACCTGGTAGATACTTCCTTATTGTACACAAATATCACACTCTCCACTCTCTTGGAATCCAGCAAGCTAAGCATTACACTTGTCCATTGAATCTTCTCATACTTCATTGGACTGGTTCACCTATTAGAACACTGGGAAAGGAAGAGACAATGATGACTGCTGAAGGGAATTTAAATTCCAACACACTGTCTTGGTCTGCAGAGTTACTTTGTCATTATATCACCTTTTCCAAGATAGGATTTTGGACTGCTTTTTGTGTTAGTATGAACCAAGTGATTTCATATCGTGAAAAGGCTTTCATGACTTGAGAAAGTAAGAGTGTGGGATTGGATGTAGAGGTAGAGTAGAAGTAAGTTCAGATAGTTTTTCTTGTTTTGAAGTTTCTTTTTAAAAACTTCCTAATTAAACAATTTGTTTTGTTGTGGAAAGATTGAAAAGGGCAGACAAAAATAAACCTGAAACTAAGTAACAACAACAATCGTGATTATTAAAATCACCTATTCACTATCTGAAGGAGATAACCAATGTCCAAATCTTTGGTTAGATCCTTCAAGGATTTTTCTTTCCCTGGAAGTAATTTTTTCACAATAAATTGGGTGGAATTGTATATCCTCCATTACAATAGGTTTTTTTTTTCACTCAACAGTATTTCATGACTCTGATTCCATGTGATTAGTATGAATGTTCACAGCTTTCTTTAACCAGCCAAGAATCATTTCAGTTGGTTCTATTCCTTTGCTAGTGAAAACCATACTAAAAATTCCTTATACAAGTATTTCTGCATCTCATGATTGCCGCCAGAGAGGTGAGAATTCTCCAGGCTTCAGTGGGGATTTGCTTAGCTACCCAGTGGCTATCCTAAGCCTTCATTGTAGCCACCACTAATGCTTATAGAGGGTGAATAAAGGGGCACAGAGAAACTGTTTGCAGTCCTTACTGCGAAATGTAATCATAGAAAATCAAGTATTAGTGCCAGTCCACAGTGGGCTCAGTCCCAAGTGCCCATCTTTCTGTGTGATTTGAGACTCAAGCTTTCCTTTGTTTCCACCACATGTGACAAAATTATGCCTTGAAGTATTTGTTTCTGTTGTATTATTTTGGTCCTTTTTCTACCAAAAAATTCATGGATATGTCTCCTGCATCTATCATTTTTTTATCTAATCTTACTTTCACTGAAGTCTTTGTTTATTTGATAGAGCCAGCTTTGGGGGTTCTGCTTTCCCTATCTCCTTTTATATTTTGTCATCCATGTCTTTTTTTTTTCCCCCTCTTAACGTCCTTGCTTGTTCCCAGCAAAGGTTTATTGGTTTTTCTCCCCAGGCTGAGCCATTTACTTCAAAGAAGGAAGTCTTTCTCTTGGCATGTTGCCTAACTATCTTCACAGAAATCGTTCAGATGTTTCTGAGGCAGCTGGCCTGCCGGCTGGAGTTGGAGCCACAAGGACTTAAAAGATACAGAACTGCGTGCATCTTGGTTTGACTCCCGGCTCTTGCAGTTGCGACATGCAATCTTCCTCTGGGCTTGGCAAGGAGGGACAGGATTGGTGAATACAGAGCCTGTACTTCCTGGGGTGGCCTAAATCCCGCAGCTGCCACTCAAGGTGTACTGATAAAGGGAAGACCACTCCGAAGGGGCCGCTCAAGGCCTTGCTGTGCTTGCAAGGCAGTTCAGCTTCTCCCTTCCCCGCTGCCCTGCACGGGCGTGGATCCCTGATAAGGGATCCTGATAAGATGCTGCACACTCCCACTGCCCAGCCTGTTTCCAGAGTGTTTGTTGGTCTCAAGTCCTGGTGTGGCTCCTCTCGGGAAAAAGAACTTTGAACTGAAATCAACCCATGTGCCCCTGATCACCACCTCTGCCATCTTCCATACAGTGAAGGAACAGGAAGTGGACAACTGCCATCAACCCTCCCTTTGGAAAAGAGGAAGACTGGGAGGCATGTAACAGTCCCTGCTCTGTAGTCATTCTGGAATCCTGCTGGTCAGACACTCAGCACGCAAACTCTTCCATCAAATTGAGCTCCCTGGCCCACCAGGGCCCATCCTCTGGGAGGCTCCTCTGGTCTACTGTTCCCTGCGGCTGCATCTGAAGTGTCAGGGAGAAAGCCTCCTAGGGGCCTTCAGAGCCCCTGTCCTTCTCAGGTCCAAATACTGCTTTACAGCTCAAACAACAAATAAGCTCACTGAGTTCTGTGTGGCTCCAATCAGTCTAGTGTGCTGAGAACCATATCCAACTTTGCTTCCCAGACATGGTTCTCCATCCATGGGCGTTTTGAGGTTGTCAGGAACCACACCCTTCACCTGATCTTTGACCACAGCCACTTGATTAGATTCTTCAGTTTGAAAACAGCCCTCCCCTACACAAAGCCTTTTCAATCCAAGTTTCTCTACGTGGGCTCTGTCTCACCTCAGAGTCCTGATACATCAGGCTGTAATTATTCAATCGTGTTATTTCTCTCTCTCTAGTAACCAGTACAGAGACTGGCAAGTGGTCATCTCTTAGCTAAATACTGATTAAATTAATGAAATTGAGGCTTGTCTGGGCTTCCCTGGTGGCTCAGCTGGTAAAGAATCTGCCTGCATTGCGGGAGACGTAAGTTTGATCCCTGGCTTGGGAAGATTCCCCTGGAAGAGTCCCTTCCCATGGGAGAAGGGAAAGGCTACCCACTCCAGTATTCTGGCCTGGAGAATTCCATGGACTGTATAGTCCATGGGGTTGCAAAGAGTAGGACACGAATGAGTGACCCTTACTAATTAGCTAAGCTTAAGTGTTTGGTTAGAGATTTCAAGAATCTCTTTGGCTTCACGTGATTTAATAGTAAATATTTTGGTCCATTTTTGAGGCAATGAAGTGAAGTTGCTCAGTCATGTCCAACTCTTTGCAACCCCATGGACTGTAGCCTACCAGGCTCCTCCATCCATGAGATTTTCCTGGCAAGAATACTGGAGTGGGTTGCCATTTCTTTCTCCAGGAGATCTTCCCGACCCGGGGATTGAACCCGGGTCTCCTGCATTAAAGGCAGACACTTTACCATCTGAACCACCAAGGAAGTCCAGGCAATAGAGAAGAGTTAATCATTTGTTTACCATGTATGATTCCTATACCCAAGGGAAGGATAATTAGAAATTAATTAAGTTACTAAAAAAAAAAAAAAAAAGATCAGTTGCAAATACTGGTCTTTAAATGTCACCTGTCAAGGGATGGAGCAGAATGGAGAAAAAAAGAGAACGTGGAGGAGAATTTTTCAAAGAGGGGATCACATGGCCATTCCTGCCTCTCCCTAGGTACATGTTCCCTCCCTTCCCTCCTCTTCCAGAAGCTTACGTGAGGCAGCAGAGGATCCCCAGCACTGCTGACATAATAAGAAAAATAAAAATGGCTGCTGGAGGGATGTGGCTCCTGATGAGATTGCAGAGATAATCCTTGAAGTTGCTCAGCCAGGACCTGGAATTTTCTGCAGGAAGAGAACAGATGTTCACTGAGTCAATAATGAAGTTGGGATACAAACTCTGGTTCAAGTTCAGAGTTGTCCCAGATCTGACATTCTTATAGTGGCCCAGGGCCCATATTTTTAATGACACTGCTAAGCTAAGTGGTTAAAGGAATACACATTTGGAAAAAAAAAAAAGTGTATCCTCAGATGGTTTCATCTTTGCCTCTGGTATGTCAAACAGGAGCAATTATCTCCATGAATCAATGTGGAACTTTGTGAGAAAGGAGCTTGATTTCATAACTACCTGCCTAGAGGGTGTTTGGGAGGCAAAGGCCCCTGCATGTCTGGTGAAGAGAAGAGACAGTCACCAGCCCCAGGAGCAGCCAGAGGGGACAAACAGGCCTTGGAAGCTGGCAGAAGGAACTTCACAGAGTCTGGTGATCAAGGGGAGAGGTAGGGTAAACACACATGTCTGTGACCTGAAGTCACGAGGGGTCACTGCTCACCACAATTCACTTTCCAGTGCTGGGAAGGACTCAAGCAACACACTGGGCTCTGGGAGCACCTAAGTTGCGGGTCAGTGACCTATTAGCATTGGCTAATTTTGCTAATTTTACATTTTGCTTCCTTCCTCAAGTCCTTCCTGACACTTCCCCGCAAACAACTGTAATTCTCCCTTTGTCCTCAGGGTGCATTTGTCATATTTCATGGAAGGTTGACACCTATGGGTGGGGCTGCCCACCTGTGAATGCCTAATCCGTGTCATTTAGCACACGGATTGGTGCACGGTAGGTGGGCTCATGTTGGTTGAACTAAATTGAACCCAACCAGGAATAATGGACATGAAGATTAAAATAAAATAAAAAAATAAAATAAAAATAATGAAGATTATTTTTAAATACAAAATCAGTTTTTTCTGACCTTCGATGGGAATCTTAGGTCCTATGGAGGCCGGAACTTTCATCATAACGGCAAACACACCCACTGAGTGTTGTGGCAGTGACACAGAGGAAGCAACAGTCTCCAGCAAGAGGCAAGTCAGAGAGCACAGCAGAAATGTGATGCTCAGCAGCTTCAGGGCTTCTACAGACACCCCTGTGCCAAGGCCAGATGGTTTTTCCCTTGGCTCTTTGCAAGCCTGCTTTGTCTGAAAAGTTAAAAACGATCATTTAGTTTTTTATTGCAAAACTACAGCTGTTAATGAACATAAAAATCCACTGACTGACACTGCTGAATCCTGAACACAGTTTCCCAAGCAAAAGACATTCTGCATCCAAGAAAGAACACAGGACAGAAATTTACTGAGCTTCAGCAGATGAGACACCTGCCGTTCCCTCCTAACCAGGTCCCCCTTCAGCCTTCTCCAGCTCAATGAGTGGGAAATGCTGTAAGTCGTTCAGGCCAAAATTGGTGTTTTCTTTGACTCCATTTTTTCAGTCCCACATCTTTTGTGTGTGTGTTTTGTTTTGTTGTTGAGTTTATTACTGCATGCATGCTAAGTTGCTTCAGTCGTGTCTGACTCTCTGCGACCCTGTGGACAGCAGCCCATCAAGCTCCTCTGTCCATGGGATTCTCCAGGCAAGAATACAGGAGTGGGTTGCCATTTCCTTCTCCCGATAGGTACCTAGTCCCTGAAATTCTACTTGTGGTGTTAGTGCCCAGGGTTTATTTCTATATCAGCAAATAAGCAGTGTAAATGGTTAACCTCGTATAGATTTCACGGGATCAGGGGGCACAGTCCGTCATGGGGGTGGCCCAGGAATTCTGCAGTCAGTGCAGCTGATATGAAGGGAGTCACAGGTCACAAGAGTTTATAGCTTCCTGCTTTCTGCCATTTTTATGATGATTAGGGACCAAGTCCACTGACTACCACATAAGCAAATTCCATGCTGTGCAGTGGTAAGTTCCCATCACACATGTGCCTGTTTGAGTCAGCTTTGCTGATGAAACTTGGGAGAAAATAGAAGTATATTTTGCAGAAACTGTGTGGTTTGGGGTCTAACAGCTGATCTATCAGAAGAATTGGGTCGGCTTGGTCTCTAAAGTGTATCCATATCTTGCCACTTTTCACCATCTCCACTGCTACCCATCGTCTGTCTCTCTGCTATCATCCTTGCCTCTTTTCAACTTCTTCTCCACTGAACAGCCAAGGAGATGTCACTTTGTTGTAAGTCAGATTGGGCCCTACAAACTGCCCTGAACTCATGTCTTATCATCTCCTTTTGATCACTCCACCTCAGTCTCATTTCCTCAAGAACAAGCCACGCACGCTCCTCTCTCTTTGGTTCACATGGGCTGCTCAGGTGCTCAATAATACTTTTTTTGAATGAATAAATGGATGGGCAGACTTTTTTCATTGCTGGTCATCCCCACCCCCTTTTTACTTATTACATACAACCCGACAGTCTAGAAAAGTTTAGTTATGAAAAGATACCATTTTCTCAGCCATCCTTGCTGCTAGCAATGGCTACAGGCCCCACTTTTGGACACTGAAGCATAATGGAGATTTGATCGGTGGCTTCCGGGAAAACTTTCTGCTGTCTTGGGAAAAGATATGATGCTACCGTTTACCATTTATGCTGCCTTGAACATTCTCTAAGTGTTACCTGAACTGGAGGAGTCATCTTGTGATCAGCAGGAAAATGACCTGGATTTGGCTCTGACAATTTTAGGCCATGAAACCTACACCTTTATCTGCCCACCTCTCAACTGCTAGCTCTGTGAAAAATAAACTCGTATCTGAGCTTTCTATTACTTAAGACATTTACAACTGATACACTCATCCACTGCTGAGACCTGTGTCAGGTAGGGAGGTGAAGAAGCCAGTGAATCTGGCCTCAGTCTTCAGAAGAAGCTGACCTGAGCCTTCTTTTAAGGCTTCTGAAATTCCAAATAGAATTCTCTTCCCTTTTATGATATCATTGACTGCACTTGACCTTCCCCCAGTCTCTATCTGACAACTAAGCATACAGATGTTTTCTTCAGTCTATGTGGAAACATCTGTGCTGATACTAAAACCCATCCTTATGGTAGCCGTATCCTCTCGGGCTTGAAGAATTCTAAGATATTTTGTTTGCCACATGGCATCAACTACACCATAAATAGTGCATATATGGCAGTTTAATAGATGGCATTTCATTTCAGTGGGGAAAAAGGGATGGTTTAATACGATGATTGGTTATTCATTTGAATGTACTGACTGAAGTTAGAGTCATACACACAAAAAAAATTCTAGATGGATCAAAGACTAAACAAAAATAGAACCATACACATGTTGGAATAAAACATGAGTTTCTGTAATATTGGTATGAAAAAATTTACTCTGAACATGTCGTAAAACCCCAAAGCCATAGGTGTAACTACTGATAATTTTATTGCATAAAAATGTAAAGCTTTCATACAGAAAAACATTGTAAAGAAAGATCAAACATTAATGACAAATTAAGTGAAAAATTCCATAACATGTAAGATAAATAATAGGTTAATGTTAACGTACAAAGAACTGTTGTTACAAATCAAATTTTTAAAAAGGATGATCAGATCCATAGAACTGGCATAAATGATGTATTAGTCAGAAAAGCAATGGATAAATAAATTGTCCTGAATATTCATCGGAAGGACTGATACTGAAGCTGAAACTCCAATACTTTGGCCACCTGATGCAAAGAACTGACTCATTTGAAAAGACCCTGATGCTGGGAAGATTGAAAGCGGGAGGAGAATGGGACAACAGAGGATGAGATGGTTGGATGGCATGACTGACTCAATGGACACAAACTCTGGGAGTTGATGATGGACAGGGAGGCCTGGCGTGCTGTAGTCCATGGGGTTGCAAAAAGTCGGACACGACTGAGCAACTGAACTGAACTGAAATAAATTGTAATGTATAATGGATTGAAAGTGAACGTGAAAGTCACTCAGTCGTGTCCAACTTTTTGCAACTCCATGGAATTCTCCAGGCCAGAATACTGGAGTGGGTAGCCTTTTCCTTCTCCAGGGGATCTTTCCAACCCAGGGATCAAACCCAGGTCTCCCACACTGCAGGCAGATTGCACTCAGATTACCAGCTGAGCCACAAGGGAAGCCATAATGGATTACTATACAGCAATTAAAATAAGCCACTAGGAAATATATACAAGGGTTTTTTCCTGTTTGGAGCTGTTTCGAATAGTGCTGCCCTGTCTCTTGTTTCACGTGGCAATTCTGGGTCTAGGTCATTACCCAACAGAATTGTCATAGGGTATCTGTATGCTCAACTTTTGTAAATAATGTCAGATTGTTTTCCAAAATAATTATACCAGTTTGAGTTTATTTTTGTATATTGTATGAGGAAATGTTCTAATTTCATTCTTTTACATGTAGCTGTCCAATTTTGCCACACCACTTATTGAAGAGACTATGTTTTGCCCATTGTATATTATTGCCTCTTTTGTCAAAGATAAGGTGCCCACAGGCACATTACTTTATTTCTAGGCTATCTATCCTGTTGCATTAGTCTATATTTCTGTTTTTGTGCCAGTACTATACTGTTTTGATGACTGTAACTTTGTAATACAGTCTGAAGTCAGGGAGCCTGATTCCTCCAGTTTTGCTCTTTTTTTCTCAAGATTGTTTTGGCTGTTCATGGTCTTTTGTGTTTCCACATAAATTTTAGAGTTGTTTGTTCTAGTTCTGGAAAAATGCCATGGGTATTTTGATAAAGATTGCCTTAAATTTGTAGATTGCCTTGGGTAGCATGGTCATTTTAACAATATTAATGTTTCCAATCCATGAACACAGTGTCTTTTGTCCATCTGTCTGTGTCATCTTCAAATTCTTTTATCAGGGTCTTGTAGGTTTCTGAGTACAGGTCCTCCATTAGCCAAAGCATTTGGGGGACAAATGAAACCACTAAAGTCCTAAAAGTGATCCCAGGACATCTTGGCGATACAAGTGCAGCATCTACCTCTCAAATCCACTCATTTCTTACATTAGGCTCACCAGATTCTGCCACACCTTCTCCAGGATTCTGGTTGGTCACAACTTCTAGAAAACGTATAAAAGGGGGATTAGTGGGATGTGCCAGAGCCCAGACTGCTGCCTTAATCCTAAGAGATGCCTGAATGAATCACTTGAGTGCCAAGCATATTTGTCTTTGCTTTTCCTATGTAGCAGCCACTCTGAATACTCAGAAACATCAGGGTTTATTACTCTTTCTAAAGTGGAAACTCCCATCTGTGAGAAAAGAAAGAGAACAGTGCTAATGGGTGTCAAGATTAAACGTCTCTCTCTCTCTCTCTGCTACTGGATCAAGGTTACACTTCTAATTTTTTTAAATGTTAACTTCACCTCATAAATTATATCACTTTTTGCTGCAATTTACATGAAATCTGGTTTTCTAACTCACTCGGTTGTTTTTCTAAGCTGTCTATCTTGCCATTCAGTGGCTCAATTTCTTTCTGTAAAATTCCATTAGTTCAGTTCAGTTCAGTTCAGTTCAGTCGTTCATCATGTCCAACTCTTTGCGACCCCATGAATCGCAGCACGCCAGGCCTCCCTGTCCATCACCAACTCACAGAATTCACTCAGACTCATGTTCATCGAGTCAGTGATGCCATCCAACCATCTCATCCTTTGTCGTCCCCTTCTCCTCCTGCCCCCAATCCCTCCCAGCATCAGAGTCTTTTCCAAAGAGTCAACTCTTTGCATGAGGTGGCCAAAGTATTGGAGTTTCAGCTTTAGCATCAGTCCTTCCAATGAACACCCAGGACTGATCTCCTTTAGGATGGACTGGTTGGATCTCCTTGCAGTCCAAGGGACTCTCAAGAGTCTTCTCCAACACCACAGTTCAAAAGCATCAATTCTTTGGCGCTCAGCTTTCTTCATAGTCCAACTTTCACATCCGTACATGACCACTGGAAAAACAGCCTTGACTAGACAGACCTTTGTTGGCAAAGTAATGTCTCTGCTTTTGAATATGCTATCTAGGTTGGTCATAACTTTCCTTCCAAGGAGTAACGGTCTTTTAATTTCATGGCTGCAATCACCATCTGCAGTGATTTTGGAGCCCCCCCAAAATAAAGCCTGACACTGTTTCCACTGTTTCCCCATCTTTTTCCTGTGAAGTGATGGAACCAGATGCCATGATCTTAGCTTTCTGAATGTTGAGCTTGAAGCCAACTTTTTCACTCTCCTCTTTCACTTTCATCAAGAGGCTTTTTAGTTCCTCTTCACTTTCTGCCATAAGGGAGGTGTCATCTGCATATCTGAGGTTACTGATATTTCTCCCGGCAATCTTGATTACAGCTTGTGCTTCTTCCAGCCCAGCGTTTCTCATGATGTACTCTGCATATAAGTTAAATTAGCAGGATGACAGTATACAGCCTTGACGTACTCCTTTTCCTATTTGGAACCAGTCTGTTGGTCCATGTCTAGTTCTAACTGTTGCTTCCTGACCTGCATATAGGTTTCTCAAGAGGCAGGTCAGGTGGTCTGGTATTCCCATCTCTTGAAGAATTTTCCACAGTTTATTGTGATCCACACAGTCAAAGGCTTTGGCATAGTCAATAAACAGAAATAGATGTTTTTCCAGAGCTCTCTTGCTTTTTCCATGATCCAGCAGATGTTGGCAATTTGATCTCTGGTTTCTCTGCCTTTTCTGAAACCACCTTGAACATCTGGAAGTTCACGGTTCATATATTGCTGAAGCCTGGCTTGGAGAATTTTGAGCATTACTTTACTATCGTGTGAGATGAGTGCAATTGTGCAGTAGTTTGAGCATTCTTTGGAATTGCCTTTCTTTGGGATTGGAATGAAAACTGACCTTTTCCAGTCCTGTGGCCACTGCTGACTTTTCCAAATTTGCTGGCATATTGAGTGCAGCATTTTCACAGCATCATCTTTCAGGATTTGAAATAACTCAATGGGAATTCCATCACCTCCACTAGCTTTGTTCATAGTGATGCTTTCTAAGGCCCACTTGACTTCACATTCCAGGATGTCTGGCTCTAGGTGTGTGATCACACCATCGTGATTATCTTGGTCGTGAAAATCTTTTTTGTACAGTTCTGTGTATTCTGGCCACCTCTTCTTAATATCTTCTGCTTCTGTTAGGTCCATACCATTTCTGTACTTTATCGAGCCCATCTTTGCATGAAATGTTCGCTTTGTATATCTAATTTTCTTGAAGAGATCTCTAGTCTTTCCCATTCTGTTGTTTTCCTCTATTTCTTTGCATTGATCACTGAGGAAGGCTTTCTTATCTCCTCTTGCTATTCTTTGGAATTCTGCATTCAGATGCTTATATCTTTCCTTTTCTCCTTTGCTTTTCACTTCTCTTCTTTTCACAGCTATTTGTAAGGCCTCCCAGACAGCCATTTTGCTTTTTTGCATTTCTTTTCCATTGGGATGGTCTTGATTCCTGTCTCCTGTACAATGTCATGAACCTCTGTCCATAGTTCATCAGGCACTCTACCTATCAGATCTATTCCCTTCAATCTATCTCTCACTTTCACTGTATAATCATAAGGAATTTGATTTAGGTCATTGCTGAATGATCTAGTGGTTTTCCCTACTTGCTTCAATTTAAGTCTGAATATGGCAATAAGGAGTTCATGATCTGAGCCACAGTCAGCTCCCAGTCTTGTTTTTGCTGACTGTATAGAGCTTCTCCATCCTTGGTTGTAAAGAATATAATCAACTGATTTTAGTGTTGACCATCTGGTGATGTCCATGTGTAGGGTTTTCTCTTGTGTTGTAGGAAGAGGGTGTTTGTTATGACCAGTGCGTTCTCTTGGCAAAATGCTATTAGCCTTTGCCCTGCTTCATTCCATATTCCAAGGCCAAATTTGCCTGTCACTCCAGGTGTTTCTTGACTTCCTACTTTTGCATTCCAGTCGCCTATAAAGAAAAGGACATTTTTTTTGGGTGTTAGTTCTAAAAGGTCTTGAAGGTCTTCATAGAACCGTTCAACTTCAGCTTCTTCAGCGTTACTGGTTGGGTCATTGACTTGAATTACTGTGATACTGAATGGTTTGCCTTGGAAACGAACAGAGATCATTCTGTCATTTTTGACATCGCATCCAAGTACTGCATTTCGGACAATTTTGTTGACCATGATGGCTACTCTGTTTCTTCTAAGGGATTCCTGCCCACAGTAGTAGATATAAAGGTCATCTGATTTAAATTCACTCATTCCAGCCCATTTTAGTTCGCTGATTCCTAGAATGTCGATGTTCACTCTTGCCATCTGTTTGACTACCTCCAATTTGCCTTGATTCATGGACCTAACATTCCAGGTTCCTATGCAATATTGTTCTTTACAGCATCGGACCTTGCTTCTATCACCAGTCACATCCACAACTGGGTATTGTTTTTGCTTTGGGTCCATCCCTTCATTCTTTCTGGAGTTATTTCTCCACTGATCTCCAGTAGCATATTGGGACCTACAGACCTGAGGAGTTCCTCTTTCAGTATCCTATCATTTTGCCTTTTCATACTGTTCATGGGGTTCTCAGGGCAAGAATACTGAAGTGGTTTGCCATTCCCTTCTCCAGTGGACCACATTCTGTCAGACCTCTCCACCATGACCCACCCGTCTTGGGTGGCCCCACATGGCATGGCTTAGTTTCATTGAGTTAGACAAGGCTGTGGTCCATGTGATTAGATTGACTAGTTTTCTGTGATTATGGTTTGTGTGTTTGCCCTCTGATGCCTCTCACAACACCTACCATCTTACTTGGGTTTCTCTTATCTTGGATGTGGGGTATCTCTTCACGGCTGCTCCAGCAAAGCACAGCCGCTGCTCCTTACCTTGGACAAGGGTTATCTCCACACAGCCGCCCCTCCTGACCTCGGGCATGGGGTAGCTCCTCCCGCCCACTGCCCCTGACCTCGGGCATCAGGTAGCTCCTCTCGGCCACGCTTCTGCGCAGTCCTTTGCAGCCAGTGGGCTTCCATCATTCACATTTAAATTGCCAGTAGCCCAGAGATAAACCCACGCACCTATGGACACCTTATCTTTGACAAAGGAGGCAAGAATATACAATGGAGAAAAGACAATCTCTTTAACAAGTGGTGCTGGGAAAACTGGTCAACCACTTGTAAAAGAATGAAACTAGAACACTGTCTAATACCATACACAAAAATAAACTCAAAATGGATTAAAGATCTAAACATAAGACCAGAAACTATAAAACTCTTAGAGGAGAACATAGGCAAAACACTCTCCGACATACATCACAGCAGGATCCTCTATGACCCACCTCCCAGAATATTGGAAATAAAAGCAAAAATAAACAAATGGGATCTAATTAAAATTAAAAGCTTCTGCACAACAAAGGAAACTATAAGCAAGCTGAAAAGACAGCCTTCAGAATGGGAGAAAATAATAGCAAATGAAGCAACTGACAAACAACTAATCTCAAAAGTATACAAGCAACTCCTGCAGCTCAATTCCAGAAAAATAAACGACCCAATCAAAAAATGGGCCAAAGAACTAAACAGACATTTCTCCAAAGAAGACATACATATGGCTAACAAACACATGTAAAGATGCTCAACATCACTCATTATCAGAGAAATGCACATCAAAACCACAATGAGGTACCATTTCACGCCAGTCAGAATGGCTGCTATCCAAAAGTCTACAAGCAAGAAATGCTGGAGAGGGTGTGGAGAAAAGGGAACCCTCTTACACTGTTGGTGGGAATGCAAACTAGTACAGCCACTGTGGAGAACAGTGTGTAGATTCCTTAAAAAACTGGACATAGAACTGCCATAGGACTCAGCAATCCCACTGCTGGGCATACACACCGAAGAAACCAGAATTAAAAGAGACACGTGTACCCCAATGTTCACTGCAGCACTGTTTATAATAGCCAGGACATGGAAGCAACCTAGATGTCCATCAGCAGACGAATGGATAAGAAAGCTGTGGTACATATACACAATGGAGTATTACTCAGCCATTAAAAATAATACATTTGAATCAGTTCTAATGAGGTGGATGAAACTGGAGTCGATTATACAGAGTGAAGTAAGCCAGAAAGTGGTGTTGGAGAAGACTCTTGAGAGTCCCTTGGACTACAAGGAGATCCAACCAGTCCATTCTGAAGGAGATCAGCTCTGGGATTTCTTTGGAAGGAATGATGCTAAAGCTGAAACTCCAGTACTTTGGCCACCTCATGTGAAGAGTTGACTCATTGGAAAAGACTCTGATACTGGGAGGGATTGGGGGCAGGAGGAGAAGGGCACGACAGAGGATGAGATGGCTGGATGGCATCACTGACTTGATGGACATGAGTCTCAGTGAACTCCGGGAGTTGGTGATGGACAGGGAGGCCTGGCATGCTGCGATTCATGGGGTCGTAAAGAGTCAGACATGACTGAGTGACTGAACTGAACTGAAGCTAGAAAGAAAAACACCAATACAGTATACTAACGCATATATATGGAATTTAGAAAGATGGTAACGATAACCCTGTATGTGAGACAGCAAAAGAGACACAGATCTATAGAACAGTCTTTTGGACTCTGTGGGAGAGGGAGCGGGGGATGATTTGGGAGAATGGCATTGAAACATGTATAATATCATATAAGAAACAAATTGCCAGTCCAGGTTTGATGCAGGATACAGGATGCTTGGGGCTGGTGCACTGGGATGACCCAGAGGGATGGTATGGGGAGGGAGGTGTGGGAGGAGGGGTTCAGGATGGGGAACACGTGTACACCCGTGGCGGAAACATGCTGATATATGGCAAAACCAATACAATTTTGTAAAGTAATTAGCCTCTAATTAAAATAAATAAATTTAAAAAATAAATTGCCAGTAGAAAAACAGAACTCTCAAAGGCATTTGGTTTTACATGTCAATATTTTATTCAACTGATTATTGACTATTCCAGCAGGAAGACAAAAGATCTGGTTCCAAGAACATTTGAAAAATAGAGATGTATGCAGTCAATGGGAAAAGAATGCTACAAAAAGATGACTGAGGTCGACATCAAAGTGGTTAACCTTTTGCAGGCAGTCAAACCACATCATTTGGGGGATTAACATCTCTACCAGGCTATACAGCAAAGCAGCTTACTGATTTCTGTAACTTAATCTCTAATTTTCACTGACTTTTCCAAGACAGTAAACCATTTCAAAACTTATCTAGTAGGGGTGGGGCAAGGCGGGGGTTCCTCTTGGAAAGGGCATGTGGCTGACTGGAGGAATTTTCTCTCTGCTTCCACCAGCTCAGTTTCCTTCTGACTCCCTGATATTTAACTCTGTAAAGAGGGCCTCTAGTTTTCAGTCACGGTACAGAATTTCCTAGTACATCGTGTTGGGTCTCCCACCGGAGAGAGCCATGGAGTTTCCTCATTTTTCTGAGGAAATGTTAAAAACATGTCCTTTAGAAGCCTAGTTTGGTCTTGACCCTTCTTCATCACCACAGAGGAGGAAGTGACTGCCACTTCCGTAGGAGAATGCTTTCCACATGACTCCAGAGAACACAGTCCCCATGGCAATTGATTTGGGTGGCTTCAGGGCACAGCTGCTGGCATAGAGGCATTGAAATACAGCGAAAACCGATGGCTCTGTGGGCAGCGCAGGGCAGGAAGTCACCTGGCGGAAGGGCTCACAAGGATGCTGCATCTCAGTTAGGAAAGGCTGAGGGACAGGAGGGAGGCACTGGGCCTCAGTACTGCTGCTGTGCCTCGCAGCCCAAAAGCTCCAGCCTCAGGGCGATATGGTGCGCCCAGCTCCGCGGGTGAATCCGAAGGAAGCGGGTAAACAGCGGGGGGTCTAGAGCATTCACCACGGGGGTGAAGGAGTCTTGATTTCCCTGAAAAACCTAAAAGAGGAGAGACAGCATGTGTTGGTTGACAGGAAAAGAATTACAATACTTATACACCTTCACTGGCCTCCTGCATGGTCTGGAACTCACCAATAGCTCTTCATGGGCACCCACCCCAAAGCTGAGGATGGAAGCTTTTTTCATTTCAGGTTGAGGGATTCAAGTTTCCCATAGTTCGATAGTTTGGGATTGAACCTTGGGAGGTGACTGAATGACTTAGTCCCCTGAATGACTTAGTCTGTGCCTGGGAAAGGGCGTATGACATCTAGAATTAAGAGCCTCTTTGCTAACCTGTAGGATTTCCCTGGTGGCTCAGATGGTAAAGCATCTGCGTGCAATGTGGGAGGACCCAGGTTCGATCCCTGGGTCAGAAAGATCCTCTGGAGAAGGAAATGGCAACCCTCTCCAGTACTCTTGCCTGGAAAATCCCATGGACAGAGGAGCGTGGTATGCTACAGTCCATGGGGTCGCAAAGAGTCAGACACGACTGAGCGACTTCACTCACTCATTCACTCACTTGCTAACCTGCTGTGGAGCCCTTGCTTCCAGCTATGGCTTACCTCTGAGAACATTCTCACCCACTTTCTCAACTAATTCAAGGAAGTTGTAAACATCATGGCATTTTACTCTGAACTACTTCAACCTGCCAAGACTTTGGGTTTAAACATTATCTCTTTAGAGAGCTCTTCATCTTCTGAAACAGGACTCTTGTTGACTCAATCTCGTCTAGATCACTTTTCTTTACAGCATTTGTTATCTTCTCATTTATCTTTTTACCTGCTTATTGACCATTACCTCTGTTTTCACCACCAAATGTCACTTCCATGACAGCAGAGGCCTTGGTCACTGATCTTCCATACATGCAAGAAATGCAGTATATACATAGCAAATATACTATAAACATTTGCTAGAGTTTGTGTGTTTGATAAAGCTTTTGGGAAACAAAGACATTCTTGGATAAATATGTTTGGTAAACTTTTGAAACCTGTACATCTTCTGTTAGGGTTATTCCTTGTTGTTTCCCCTCAAGAAACTGAAAGAATAACAGAAGGAACACTCACATCTTTAATGTACAACACACTCCTAGTCTCTGGTCTGTTTTTGTCCTTCATAATGTTGACATTTAAAAAGGCCTAGGACCATTGTGTTGATAACATCCCACATTTTAAATTTCTGTGACTATTTTCTTAATTATTAAATCTTAGTTCAACATGTTTAGTGAAAATATTAACTAGATGATGTGTATTTCCCACTGTATCATATCAAAGGACACATGATACTGATTCCTTCAGAGTTTGAGCCTTACTTAAGGTGGTGTCCACCACATCTCACTTAAATAAAGGTAATTACTTTCCTTTCCTTACAATCTGTGGGCTGAGGCTTTAATGCTGTATAAATATTCTCACAAAGGAGAAAAGGAAAGATATAAGCATCTGAATACAGAGTTCCAAAGAATAGCAAGGAGAGAGAAAAAAGCCTTCCTCAGTGATCAATGCAAAGAAATAGAGGAAAACAATAGAATAGAAAAGACTAGAGATCTCTTCAAGAAAATTAGAGATACCAAGGGAACATTTCATGCAAAGATAGGCTCGATAAAGGACAGGAATTGTATGGACCTAACAGAAGCAGAGGATATTAAGGAGAGGTGGCAAGAATACACAGAAGAACTATACAAAAAGATCTTCATGACCCAGATAATCACACACCTGATGGTGTGATCACACACCTAGAGCCAGACATCCTGGAATGTGAAGTCAAGAGGGCCTTAGAAAGCATCACTAAGAACAAAGCTAGTGGAGGTGATGGAATTCCAGTTGACCTATTTCAAATCCTAAAAGATGATGCTGTGAAAGTGCTGCACTCAATATGGCAGCAAATTTGGAAAACCCAGCAGTGGCCACAGGACTGGAAAAGGTCACTTTTCATTCCAATACCAAAGAAAGGCAATGCCAAAGAATGCTCAAATTAGCACACAACTGCACTCATTCCACACGCTAGCAAAGTAATGCTCAAAATTCTCCAAGCCAGGCTTCAACAATACATGAACCGTGAACTTCCAGATGTTCAAGCTGGATTTAGAAAAGGCAGAAGAACTAGAGATCAAATTGCCAACATATGTTGGATCATTGAAAAAGCAAGAGAATTCCAGAAAAACAGCTACTTCTGCTTTATTGACTATGCCAAATCCTTTGATTCTGTGGATCACAACAAACTGTGAACAATTCTTCAAGAGATGGGAATACCAGACCACCTTACTTGACTCCTGAGAAATCTGTATGCAGGTCAAGAAGCAACAGAACTGGACATGAAACAACAGAATTGTTCCAAATTTGAAAAGGAGTACATCAAGGCTGTATATTGTCACCCTGCTTATTTAACTTCTGTGCAGAGCACATCGTGAGACATGCTGGGCTGGATGAAGCACAAGCTGGAATCAAGATTGCCAGGAGAAATATCAGTAACCTGAGATATGCAGATAACACCACCTTTATGGCAGAAAGTGAAGAACTAAAGAGCTTCTTGATGAAAGTGAAAGAGGAGAGTGAAAAAGTTAGCTTAAAACTCAACATTCAGAAACGAAGATCATGGCATCCGGTCCTATTACTTTATGGCAAATAGATGGGGAAACAGTGGAACCAGTGACAGACTTTATTTTCTTGGGATCCAAGATCACTGAAGATGGTGTTTGCAGCCATGTAATTAAAAGACGCTTGCTCCTTGGAAAAAAATCTATGACCAACCTAGACAGCATATTAAAAAGCAGAGACATTGCCGACAAAGGTCAGTCTAGTCAAAGCTATGGTTTTTCCAGTAGTCATGTATGGCTGTGTGAGTTGGACTATAAAGAAAGCTGAGCGCCGAAGAATTGATGCTTTTGAACTGTGGTGTTACAGAAGACTCTTGAGAGACCCTTGGACTGTAAGGAGATCCAACCAGTCCATCCTAAAGAAAATCAGTTCTGAATATTCACTGGAAGGACTTATGCTAAAGTTGAAACTCCAAAACTTTGGCCACCTGATGGGAAGAACTGACTCATTGGAAAAGACCCTGATGCTCAGAAAGATTGAAGGCAGGAGGAGAAGGGGATGACAGAGGATGAGATGGTTGGATGGCATCACCAACTCGATGGACATGAGTTTGAGCAAGATCCAGGAGTTGGTGATGGACAGGGAGGCCTGGCGTGCTGCAGTCCATGGGGTTGCAAAGAGTCAGACACGACTGAGTGACTGAACTGACTGACTGAAGATGTTCCAGCATCACCTAGCATCTTCATGGCTCCAGTCTTGGCATCTCTGAGAGGCAAGCTTCCTTTTACTAGGACATGCTATTTGGAAACCAAGACTCTTCTGGGTTAGCTGAGGCTCTGCTCCAGGCCAAGGCTCACATACAGTGTGTCTTCTCAGGTTGGACATTTTAATCTCATGGCAGAGAGCAGAGTCAGAAGAGAGTGAGCCAAATACATGATCACACTGAAAGTTTCTGTCCGAAATTGGTGTATATCATGTGCATTTACATTACGTTGGTCAAAATGAGTCCTATTCTCAAACCCGAAGTCAGTGAAGTTGTCAAAGAAGGAGGAAGTGAAAAATCAAGGATAATGCCTTTTACCTCATCTGCTATTTCTGTTCACTTGTCACCAGCAATACAGTGATTTTATGCGGCAGATATATAAGAGGTTTGGGTGGCTGGGTAGGTTTCTTAGTCTGTGAGCAACCTCTATTGTTGATAGAGAAAAGTGTAATTTTTTAAATAGATGGGGCAAGAAGATATGTTTTGTGATGGTTTTTGCTTTTCCAGAAAACTTTATTTCCACCACTTGACTTCTTTTTTTGTTAATCACCAAGTCTCCAAGAGATCTATCCTCCTTCACCAGAAACAGTGCCACCTCTAGTCCCACATATTTTCCATTCTTTTCCTTTCAGATCTCCAGAAGCCAAAGCTATGACACAGGAGAGCTCAAATATTAGTATTTTGTCACTGAGGGTCAGACTTTGTCTTTTTAGAAGTGGTTTTCTCTGTGTTCTATCACAGTCTCTCCTGGACTCTCCTCTGCAGAGCTAGCTTTGCATGTTTATTTTCTACTTACTTTTTGTAAATGGAAACTTACAGCATTCTTTGTCTTCTAGTTATTCTGTAAGTTATGAGTGGTTTTATTTGCAATATTTAAATATATATTTATATATAATTTATATATATTATATAATATATATTTATATATAATTTATAATATATTTATACATATACATATTTAAATATAGCTACAGACAGATATATTTGGTAAAGATTGAAGGCAGGGGAAGAAGGGGACGACAGAGGATGAGATGGTTGGATGGCGTCACCGACTCGATGGACATGAGTTTGAGCAAGATCCAGGAGCTGGTGATGGACAGGGAGGCCTGGTGTGCTGCAGTCCATGGGGTTGCAAAGAGTCGGACATGACTGAATGGCAGCCATTCTGTCCAGCGTGAGATGGTACATCATTGTGGTTTTGATTTGCATTTCTCTGATGATGAGTCATGTTGAGCATCTTTTCATGTGTTTGTTAGCCATCTGTATGTCTTCTTTGGAGAAATATCTGTTTAGTTCTTTGGCCCACTTTTTTTTTTATCACTTCACTGCTTTATTTTATTATTATTATGTTTTTTACTTTACAATATTGTATTGGTTCTGCCACACATCAACATGAATCCACCATGGGTGTATGCGTGTTTCCCATCCTGAACCCCCCTCCCACCTCCCTCCCTGTACCATCCCTCCAGGTCATCCCAGTGCACCAGCCCCAGGTATTTGGCCCACTTTTTGTTTTGGTTGTTTATTTTTCTGGTATTGAGCTGCATGAGCTGCTTGTATATTTTTGAGATTAATTCTTTGTCAGTTATTTCCTTTGCTATTATTTTCTCCCATTCTGAAGGCTGTCTTTTCACCTTGCTTATAGCTTCCTTCATTGTGCAAAAGCTTTTAAGTTTAATTAGGTCCCATTTGTTTATTTTTGCTTTTATTTCCATCACTCTGAGAGGTGGATTATAGAGGATCTTGCTGTGATTTATGTCAGAGAGTGTTCTGCCTATGATTTCCTGTAAGAGTTTTATAGTTTCTGGTCTTACATTTAGATCTTTAATCCATTTTGAGTTTATTTTGTGTATGGTGTTAGGAAGTGTTCTAGTTTCATTCCTTTACAGGTGGTTGACCAGTAAATGGATTGTCTTTTCTCCATTGTATATTCTTGCCTCCTTTGTCAAAGATAAGGTGTGTGGATTTATCTCTGGGCTTTCTATTTTGTTCCATTGATCTATATTTCTGTCTTTGTGCCAGTGCCATACTGTCTTGATGACTGTAGCTTTGTAGTATAGTCTGAAGTCAGGCAGGTTGATTCCTCCAGTTCCATTCTTCTTTCTCAAGATTGTTTTGGCTATTTGAGGTTTCTTGTGTTTCCATACAAATTGTGAAATTGTTTGTTCTAGTTCTGTGAAAATACCATTGGTAGCTTGATAAGGATTTTGTTGTATCTATAGATTGCTTTGGGTAGTATACTCATTTTCACCATATTGAGTCTTCCATTCCATGAATATGGTATATTTCTCCATCTATTTGTGTCCTCTTTGATTTCTTTCATCAGTATTTTATAGTTTTCTATATATAGGTCTTTTGTTTCTTTAGGTAAATTTATTCCTAAGTATTTTATTTTTTTCATTGCAATGGTGAATGGAATTGTTTCCTTAATTTCTCTTTCTGTTTTCTCATTGTTAGTGTATAGGAATGCAAGAGATTTCTGTGTATTAATTTTATATCCTGCAACTTTACTATATTCATTGATTAGCTCTAGAATTTTCTGGTGGAGTCTTTAGGGTTTTCTATGTAGAGGATCATGTCATCTGCAGACAGTGAGAGTTTTATTTCTTCTTTTCCAATCTGGATTCCTTTTATTTCTTTCTTCTATGATTGCTGTGGTTAGGACTTCCCAAACTATGTTGAGTAGTAGTAGTGAGAGTGGTCATCCTTGTCTTGTTCCTGATTTTAGAGAAAATGCTTTCAGTTTTTTGCCATTGAGGATAATGTTTGCTGTGGGTTTGTCATATATAGCTTTTATTATGTTGAGGTATGTTCCTTTTATGCCTGCTTTCTGGAGAGTTTTTATCCTAAATGGGTGTTAAATTTTGTCAAAGGCTTTCTCTGCATCTATTGAGATAATCATATTTTTACCTTTCAATTTGTTAATATGGTATATTACATTGATTGATTTGCAAATATTGAAGAATCCTTGCATGCCTGGGTTAAAGCCCACTTGGTCATGATGTATGATCTTTTTAATATGTTGTTGGATTCTGTTTGCTAGAATTTTGTTACGGATTTTTGCATCTATGTTCATCAGTGATATTGGCCTGTAGTTTTCTTTTTTTGTGGCATCTTTGTCTGGTTTTGGTATTAGGGTGATGGTGGCTTCATAGAAGGAGTTTAGGAGTTTACCTTCCTCTGCAATTTTCTGGAAGAGTTTGAGTAGGATAGGTGTTAGCTCTTCTCCAAATTTGTGGTAGAATTCACCTGTGAAGCCATCTGGTCCTGGGCTTTTGTTTGTTGGAAGATTTTTGAGTGCAGTTTTAATTTCTGTGCTTGTACTTGGTGTGTTCAGATTTTCTATTTCTTCCTAGTTCAGTTATCGAAGGTTATACTTGTCTAAGAATTTTTCCATTTCTTCCAAGTGGTCTATTTCATTGGCATATAATTGCTCATAATAGTCTCGTGATTTTTCGTATTTCTGTGTTGTCTGTCGTGATTTATTCACTTTCATTTCCAATTTTATTGATTTGGTTATTCTCCCTTTGTTTCTTGATGAGCCTGGCTAATGGTTTGTCTATTTATCTTCTAAAAGAAATAGATTTTCGTTTTGTTGATTTTTGCTATAGTCACCTTCATTTCTGCTCTGATTTTTATGATTTCTTTCCTTCTACTAACTTTGCAGGTCTTCTATTCTTCTTTTTCCAATTGATTTAGGTGTAAAGTTAGGTTGTTTATTTGATGTTTCTCTTGTTTCCTGAGGTAGGCTTGTATTACTATGAACTTCCACCTTTGTGCTGCTTTTACTGAATCCCATAGGTTTTGGGCTGTCTTGCTTTCATTTTCATTTGCTTCTATGCGTATATTGATTTCCTTTTTTATTTCTTCCATGATCTGTTGGTTATTCAGAAGTGTGTTGTTTATCCTCCCTATGTTTGTATTGTAATAGTTTTTTTTTCCTCTTGTTGACATCTAATCTTACCACATTGTGATGATTTGTTTTGAATTAAAATTTGTATATATTGTGTGTGTGGTATCTTCATTCTTTTGCATGTGACTATACAGTTTTACTGGGGCTTCCTAGGTGGCTTAGTGGTAAGGAACCCACCTGCCAATGCAGGAGATGCAAGACATGTGGGTTTGATTCCTGGGTCAGCAGGATCCCCTGGAGAAGGAAATGGCAACCCACTCCAGTATTCTTGCCTGGAAAATCCCATGGACAGAGGAGCCTGGTGGGCTACAGTCCATAGGTTGCCAAGATATTTGATCAGTCAGCTCTCCTGGGTCTCCAGCTTGCTGACTTAACCTGCAGATCTTGTTAGCCTCTATAATCATGTGAGTCAATTGGTTCTGTTTCTCTGGAGAATCCTTACTAACATACTCATATAAGTGGAACTATACACCATTTGTAGTTTTATATATGCTGTATTTCATTTAGCATGTTTTCAAGGTTCATCCATGTTTTAACATGTATCAAAGATACACCCTCTTTAAAATAGGAATCTCCTCTAAAACATATATTATCAATACTCTAGTCCACTACACTGCCAGAAGCATAAGTGTTTAATTCAGCCTTGAGGGAACAAGAAATTCTTCTTGGAGGAGATCATGTCTATCTGAGGCTTGAAAAAATGAGCCAGGTGAAAGGATCAATAGGAAGCACCTAAAAAAATGTCCTAGGTAGAAGAAATAGTATGTATACAAGTGTAGTGTGAGAAAGAACATGGTGTTTTTAGAGACCTGAGGGTTTCTTAGTATGAGTGGGACTTAGAGAGTAAAGCAGCAAGTGGCAAGAGACTGCACTAGGAGATTGGTAAGGTTCATGCCATGGTTAATTCTTGATGAATCTAAGTTGAGTTGTTGCTGCTGATACAGATCATTAAGCATTCTGTGAATAAACTCTTATTTTTCTTCACCCCTCTGATGCTTGCCACAATCTTGAATGACATCAACATCCCTGAGGATAATCAACTTTTGGCTCTACTCTGCCTTTCATAGTGTCCTAAATGTCAAGTGCTAAGAGAAGTTTTGTGCCTATGAGATCAGCATACCTTCACTTTGCCATTCTGAAGAAATGGAGTCCAGTTATGGCCATCTTGACTACTGGATATGAGGAACTCCTTCACATACATGCTGGTAAGCAGAGATTTCACCCCTTGGGTAGTTATTCCTGTAACTCTCATTGTCTTCTGGAAGTCCACTTGTAGCCACTCTTTTGGATTATTCACCTGGGGAAGTTAGAGTAGTGTCGTGTTGATCACTATTTGCTCCCAGAAATCACCAAATGCCTTCTTAATCATAACTCAGCACTTATCACTCTGCATATTAATTATCTGTTTGCCAGTCCCCCGTATTAGACTCAAAGCAAGCAACTGGGGTTGCCCACTTATAGCTGCCCAGTAAATGTTCACTGAATGAATGTATGAGCAATATACAGACTGACAAATATTAGCCCAGTACTGCATACAGATATTTTGTTTCCAGGAGGAAATGATCCCTTTCCCCCAATGAATGTTGTGTGAATGCACATGGCACATCCACTAAATATCTGTGGGGTTTTCCGTGCATAGTCACTTTTCTTCCTTGACACTCTTGGTGGGAACAACCAGATGACATAAGTAGCTGAAGAAAGAGTTCAGAGCTGTCCCTATTCTTTCCCAACCACTGCTCCTTATTCTGAATCAGTTAAATGGTAAATTTGTTCCCTCTTACCTGGGGCCTCCAGGCATTTGTCCTCCCTTGAAGGTTAAGTCGGGCTTGTGAAGGAGACCAGGTGGCAAACATGTTGCGTAAGTGGGATGAGGCAGTAATCTGTGTATCTGATATAGCTTTATTCTCCATTCCCAGTGGCATGTTGCAACCTTGAAGAAATGGAACAAGAGTGTCATCACAAGAACAGGTTGCAGCCAAAGTTCTGCCTCCACTGACATTCTAGTTGTCATCACGACATCATTTTCCAGGCATTAACTTTTGCATGTTATTGTTAACATGCCCTGGATTTTCTGGTCAGCTCTGCTAAGCTCTGTTGGGCTTTTATTTGCCTTGTTAATAGTCTTGTAGGATATGGCTGACCTTGGGGAATTCCATGGTTAGGATGAGCAAGTGATGGGTTTGCCCAGGACTGTACTGGTTTTAGCATTGAGACTTCTGTGTCCTGGGAAACACCTCCCTCCCCGTCTCAGGAAAACTAGTATGGCTAGTCATACTGCCCATGGTTGGGAGAAGGAAGTACATGGGATTACTTGAAACTTACTGTTTAAATCACAGCCCATCAACTCCATGCGAAGAGTGCTGCGGATGCTGTAATGAGTTGGGTGTAAACGGATATATCTAGCAATAATTGGAGGGTTAAAAATATTGTGTTTTACTCCAGATGAATCCACATTACCAAAGAACACCTGTAAAATGAAGAAAGAATAAGAAGCAATTCCTCCCAATCAAGTTTTTTCTTCTAAATTTGTTTGTGCATGTCTCAACAGCTCCCTGGTGGCTCAAATGGTATAGAATCTGCCTGTGATCCAGGAGACTTGGGTTTGATCCCAGGGCCAGGAAGATCCACTGGAGAAAGGAATGGCAACCCTCTCCAGTATTCTTGCCTGGAGAATTCCATGGACAGAGGAGCCTGGTTGGTCCCAGGCCATGGGGTCACAAAGAGTCAGACATGGCTGAGTGACTAACACATTCACTTTTCAACATCACCCAACACTCAAAACCATCCTGGCTAGACAGGTGTTAGAATACAAAGGATGAAGGAGAAAAATTATAGGAAGAAGAGTGGATCAAGGGAAATTATGTCTGTGCAGGTGAAGTAGTCTACCCTTGGGGTAGACTGTAAAATGTTCATCAAACTCCTAATTTATCCACCCCCTCCTTTCCAACTTCGTAACCATAAGTTTGTTTTCTACACTTGTGACTATTTCTGTTTTTAAATAAGTTCATGTGCACCTTTTTATTTAGATTCCACATATAAGCAATATCATGTGATATTTGTCTTTCTCTGTCTGACTTACTTTACTCATTATGTCAATCTCTGGGCACAGCATTATTTTTGATAAATAGATCAGCTTCATTTTAACCTCAATTCTTATGTCTTGATTAGGAAGACATAGGAAGACAAAGTATCTAGATATTTAATGCAATCCCTATGGAACTCACAATGCTCCATTTTACAGGAATGTAATAGCCAACCCTAAATAGATATGGAATTTCAAGGGACCCTGAATAGCCAAAATAATCCTAGAAAGAAGAAAAAAGTTGGAGGACTCAATTCCGGATTTCAAAACTTAGTCCAAAGCTATAGTTATTAAGACTGTGTGGTATTAGAGTAAGGATAGACACACAGCTCAGTGGAATAAAGAATCTGGAAATAAACTCATCAATTTATTCATGTATATAAAGCCCAAAGAGTTGAAAACAAGCATTCAAAAAGAACCCGTACAGGAATGTCCACCACAGTAGGCACAAGAGAGAAGTCACCTAAATGTCCATCCACTGCTGAGCAGATACAAAACATGTGTGGTCTAGCCATACAGTTCAGTTCAGTTCAGTTCAGTCAGTTCAGTTGCTCAGTCATGTCCGACTCTTTGTGATCCCATGAATCACAGCACGCCAGGCCTCCCTGTCCATCACCAACTCCTAGAGTTCACTCAGACTCACGTCCATCGAGTCAGTGATACCGTCCAGCCATTTCATCCTCTGTCGTCCCCTTCTCCTTCTGCCCCCAATCCCTCCCAGCATCAGGGTCTTTTCCAATGAGTCAACTCTTCGCATGAGGTGGCCAAAGTACTGGAGTTTCAGCTTTGGCATCATTCCTTCCAAAGAAATCCCAGGGCTGATCTCCTTCAGAATGGACTGGTTGGATCTCCTTGCAGTCCAAGGGACTCTCAAGAGTCTTCTCCAACACCACAGTTCAAAAGCATCAATTCTTTGGCGCTCAGCCTTCTTCACAGTCTAACTCTCAAATCCATACATGACCACAGGAAAAACCATAGCCTTGACTAGATGGACCTTTGTTGGCAAAGTAATGTCTCTGCTTTTGAATATGCTATCTAGGTTGGTCATAACTTTCCTTCCAAGGAGTAAGCGTCTTTTAATTTCATGGCTGCAATCACCATCTGCAATGATTTTGGAGCCCCCAAAAATAAAGTCTGACACTGTTTCCACTGTTTCCCCATCTATTTCCCATAAAATGATGGGTCTGGATGCCTTGATCTTCATTTTCTGAATGTTGAGCTTTAAGCCAACTTTTTCACTCTCCACTTTGACTTCATCAAGAGGCTTTTTAGTTCCTCTTCACTTTCTGCCATAAGGGTGGTGTCATCTGCATATCTGAGGTTATTGATATTTCTCCCGGCAATCTTGATTACAGCTTGTGTTTCTTCCAGCCCAGCGTCTCTCATGATATCCTCTGCATATAAGTTAAATAAGCAGGGTGACAATATACAGCTTTGACGTACTCCTTTTCCTATTTGGAACCAGTCTGTTGGTCCATGTCCAGTTCTAACTGTTGCTTCCTGACCTGCATACAGATTTCTCAAGAGGCAGGACAGGTGGTCTGGTATTCCCATCTCTTGAAGAATTTTCCACAGTTTATTGTGATCCACACAGTCAAAGGCTTTGGTGTAGTCAATAAAGCAGAAATAGATGTTTTTCTGGAACTGTTTTGGTTTTTCCATGATCCAGCGGATGTTGGCAATTTGATCTCTGGTTCCTCTGCCTTTTCTAAAACCAGCTTGAACATCAGGAATTCACGGTTCATGTATTGCTGAAGCCTGGCTTGGAGAATTTTGAGCATTACTTTACTAGCATGTGAGATGAGTGCAATTGTGTGGTAGTTTGAGCATTCTTTGGCATTGCCTTTCTTTGGGATTGGAATACCATACAGTGGAATACTATTCATCCAGGAAAAGGAAAGAAGTGCTGATTTGTGCTACCACGTGCATGGGCCCTATGCTCAGTGACAGCAGCCAGACACAGAAGGCCACCTATTTATTGTCTGGCTCCATCTCTGGGAAGTCTCCAGAACAGGCAAAGGGCTGTGGATAGAAACCTGATGAGTGCTTGCCTGAGGACTACGGGGGTGGGGTGGGGGAAACTGCAGGAGGGGGCAGTGGGGAGTCACTGCCTGGTCGGTACAGGGGTTTCTCTTTGTGGTGGTGCCAACGTTCTGGAACTAGACACAGTGGTGATGGTGGCCCACCACCACCAGTGTATACTTGGTGCCACTGGGTGGTCTGCTGCCTTCTCCGTACAAAGGTCTCCTTCCGTGGAAAGAGAGAGTTCCGACAAAGAGAGGGTCCAGTGGGCAGGGTGAGCAGGATTCTGCCAGCGTCATGTCTTTGCAGGCTCAGGCCTGCGGGGGTCGGGGTGGGGTAGGGGGCATGGGAAATCGGTGATCTCAGGGAGTCTGCCTGTCACAGACTGTGTGCCCCGACCAATGAGGGGCCAGTCCATGGTTGCTAGGATACGGAGTAGAGGTCTGAGAGTACCGTTTGTCTTGAGAGGATGGGACCAGCTGACTCATCCCGCTGCATCTCATTTCACCGCATCTCATCCTGACACATATCATTCCACCACACCTCATCCCACTGCATCGCAAAGCGAGGCCTCGGAGAAAGCGGGCTCAAAGGTCAGCATGCCAAGTAAAAGGGGCCGTTGAAGGTCATCTGGTCTCCACTCCCACACCGCCCGTGCTGAGTTGTCTTTCTCCGTGAGCCACATGGAGCGCCTCCTGTGGGAAGGCCACTATGCCCAGCGCCTGAGTTCGTCCGCACCCATCTTCCTAGCAGCCATCATGTAGCACCTGACTGCCAAGGTCCTGGAGCTGGCAGGCAACGAGGCCCAGAACAGCGGTCAGAGGCGCATCACCCCAGAGCTGGTGGACACAACAGTCCACCATAACGTTCTGCTCAGCAGCTCTTTTGGGATGACAACCATCTCCCTGGTGGCCCTAGCCTGGCACTAGCTGCTCAACCACACCCGGGTCCCAGGTCCCCGGCACCCAGACAGGCCTCCCCCCGGCTGTCGGGTGCCAGGCCTGCTCACTGACCGACCGCACAGCCCGGTGCCTCGGGCCCAGTCATGTCGAATCAGTAAGTGTTTCAAGACATCCCTGTTTGTGCTTCAGTCACTTGGCCTGGGAGGTGGTGGTGGGACACCCCTCCTTCGAGAGGTGGGGGTCGGTGGTCTGACTGGAGCGGAGGGGGAGTGTTGTGGGTATGGGTGGAGTCAGGGATGGCAGGCAGAGAGGAGCGGTCGCCCACGGTGACAGTGCATGCAGTGGCCCTGGTGAGAGAAGCTGGCTGTGGCGGGGGTGCGGTGGAGTGGGGTCTGTAGGGGAGGCCGGGGAAAGGAGGGCTCCCCCGTTGGATCTGAGCAAGTAGGACCAAGGCCAAGTCCCCAGAGGGACCAGGGTCCTGGTGGCGATGTTCAAGACCGAGAGGACGGCGTCGTGGTAGGATGAAAGTGCCAAGGTGACAGACCGCCCCGCAGCGTGGGATGCAGGGATGGTGGACAGCGTGCTTGACAGGGGTTCCCATGGCCATAGGGCCTAGATGCCCATGGGGGCAGGGGCCTAGACCACGAGACTGCGGCAGAATGGGGACTTGGGTGGGCGGGACACAACCCGCACGTATGCAAAGTCGGAATCAGGGTCACCCGGGATCACCAGTTGACTTTTTGGTCGTGTGCCTTTAGAGATGCCTGGAGATGCCCTGCTTGGCAACCTGTGGGAGCAAGCTATAACCTAGCAACGGCCGGCTCCCCGCCAGGACCCGCTATTTGCATACGGCGCCGGCAACCAATCACGGCCCCACCTCCGCGCCCGCTCTTTTGCATATCACCCCGGCGACGGGAGCGTCTGGGCGGCCGCACCGGCGCCATCGCGCTGTGGGCCCGAGCCGGACGCATGGCACGTCGCCGGTCGCCGCCCGGTCGCGTCAGCGCGCCTGGAAGCGCCGGGGCGGCGAAGATGGCGGCTTCCGCGGCCGGCCTGGGCGGCGGCGGCGCGGGCCCAGGGCCCGAGCCAGGGGACTTCCTGGCGCGCTACCGTCAGGTGTCCAACAAGCTCAAGAAGCGGTTCCTGCGGAAGCCGAACGTGGCGGAGGCCGGCGAGCAGTTCGCCCAGCTCGGCCGCGAGCTGCGCGCCCAGGAGTGCCTGCCGTACGCGGCCTGGTGCCAGCTGGCGGTGGCGCGCTGCCAGCAGGCGCTCTTCCACGGGTCCGGCGAGGCGCTGGCGCTGACAGAGGCCGCGCGCCTCTTTCTGCGGCAGGAGCGCGACGCGCGCCAGCGCCTGGCCTGCCCCGCCGCCGCCGGGGAGGCCCTGCAGGCCGCTGCCGCCGCGCTGGGCGCCGCCGTGCGCCTGCACCTGGAGCTCGGGCAGCCGGCCGCGGCCGCCGCGCTCTGCCTTGAGCTGGCGGCCGCCCTGCGCGACCTGGGCCAGCCGGCCGCCGCCGCTGGCCACTTCCAGCGCGCCGCGCAGCTGCAGCTGCCCCAGCTGCCCCTGGCCGCCTTGCAGGCGCTCGGCCACGCCGCGTCCTGCCAGCTGCTGGCGCGGGACTACAGCGGCGCGCTGGCGCTCTTCACGCACATGCAACGCCTGGCACGGGAGCTCGGCGGCATCCCTTCGCAGCCCCCGCCCCCGCAGCCCGCAGCCCCCGGACCTCCGCTCCCTCCCGGCGCGGGGCCGCCGGCTGCAGCCGCCCCGGCCGCGCTGGGCGCCTTCGCCGACGTGCTGGTCCGCTGCGAGGTGTCCCGCGTGCTGCTGCTGCTGCTCCTGCAGCCGCCGCCCGCCAAGCTCCTACCGGAGCACGCGCACACCCTGGAGAAGTATGCCTGGGAGGCCTTCGACGGCCACGGGCAGGACAGCAGCGGCCCGCTGCCCGAGGAGCTCTTTCTGCTGCTACAGTCCTTGGTCATGGCCACGCACGAGAAGGACACGGAGGCCGTCAAGTTGCTGCAGGTGGAGATGTGGCCCCTGCTGAGCGCCGAGCAGAACCACCTCCTGCACCTCGTTCTGCAGGAAACCGTCTCCCCTTCTGGCCAGGGGATCTGACGAATCCCTGACAAGAACCCAGCCACGCTGTGCCTGTTCCTGAAACTCACGCACCGGCCTGAGCGTTTGCGGGAGCGTGAAAGATCTTGATCCCGCCGCTTCTGCCTCTGCAGTGTATCTTACTTGTCTTGCCACCGGAGGAATGTAGTTGACTAAAGTCACCTTGTTTCCATAACAGTGGCAGAAAAAAAAACCCATATAATAGAATCGGAGGACACAGCTCACCTCACCAGAAATTTCAACATAAACGAGAATCCCTTGGGTTCCTTTCACCCAATTGTCCCCCCAACCCGCTTCCCACCCCCCAGAAGGCTCCCCTTTCCCAACATCCTTGTTTCACACAGGATTTATTTGCATAGCTCTGGCTCGGAACTCTAGCTGCATGATTTTTTTCATGGTGATTTTGATTCCTTAGCGTATTGTGATGTCTGCCTGCGTGATCGTCCAGTTCCTCCTTTGTTCAATGCGCCTCATACGTTGGAATCATTGTATTCAGTACTCCGCGGTTGTCACTACAGCCCTCAATACATGATAAAGCCTTTCTGACTCTCCTGACTTGTGGTTTAGATTTATCTCCTCTGTAAAATGGGAATAGCTTATCTACTTGTCAGAAGGCAGAAGCACAAACAGATAGTTCCCTTTTAGATCCGAGGTGGATTCATTCACTCAAAATGGACACTGCCTATGAATCTACAGAGATCATTTGCGATGTGGTCCTTAGCTGCAATGTGTATGTTTTCGGTACAAACGGGGTGGGCCTGGGAGTAGGGGAGAAGGCGGGGTGAGCTCCAGCGCAATGGTGTCAGATGTGCACTGGAGTTTTCAGTTGCGGTTGTTCCGAGAGGTCCAGGTAATCCATATGGGCAGGTTTTACTTGTAGTATGGACCCTTCTACAAATCTTCAACTCATATATATCAAATCAGCATGCTTCTTTGGTCTAGTGTGATCAGGTATATGCCAGACTGTACCCTTGGTCCCCAGAAGCAGGATGGCGTTCCATTTTTAGACACTAGATTTCTGGTCCAAATGATACATGCAAACTGACTTAGCTGTTTTCTCAGGTTTTCTTTAGCGCTGAGTGTGGTGACAAGAACTCTTTAGAATATATTCTCATTCTCAGCCATTCAGTTTGGGAAAATGCATCTTTTAGGCCGAAGTTGTAGACAGCACTAATCTTTTGTGGGTGAGTTTTAAGCACTCAGTTTGGGAATCTATCTTGCTTTTGCATATTTGGTGGGGAAGGGGAATATGTGGAGTGTTGTATGACATAAGTGCCCCCAAATGGGTGGGACTTTTAGGGTATGCTTTTGGACCTCTATTTCAGCAGTGTAGAAGCAATGGCTAAGCAAGTATAGGGGAGCCCACTGGAGACATATGCAGGCACCCCTCCTGTGCCCTCACGTGGCTGCCAGGCAGGGTCTTTCCAAGCCCTAAAAGCCCAGTCCAACTTATTGCCAAGGCGGTGAGGGTGCACGCTCCCTTGTGTGTTTGCTTTTTCTGGGACACTCAGCCCTGGCTGCCTCCCTTACTGTCCTTAGGACAAGAATGCTCAGGAATGAATTATGGAGTGTGCCTGGTGAGAGCATTTGGGTTTAGGTGCAAAGTAAAGCCTCCTTTGTTGTTGTTTAGTCACTAAGTCATGTCTGACTCTTTGTGACCCCATGGACTGTAGCCCACCAGCCTCCTCTGTCCATAGGATTTCCCAGGCAAGAATACTGGAGTGGGCAGCCATTGCCTTCTCCAGGGAATTTTCTCAAGCCAGGGATGAAACCTGCATCTCCTTCACTGGCAGATAGATTTTTATTACTGAGCCACCAGTGTAGCCCTTAAAAGCTTGCTTTGAGGGAGTGAGGTGAGGAATTACCACAGAGCCTGGATTTGCATATTCAAGCCTAACTTTAGAAAACACTGAAGGCTGTTTTCTGTTTGCCATTGGCTCATTTATGTGTCTTCCTTAGATACTTTGTAGTACAGAGAGCTGGGCTAAGGCCACATCAGTTATTTTGACAGAATTTTCTTGCTATATATCATCACCTGGTGTCAACATTAACACTGATTTCTAACACAACCAAAGATAAATATTTTAAAAGGACAGGATTAGTGTTCTTTTAAACTTGAAAACCAGAGGGAAAGATCTGCATCATTGGCAGTTCAAAATTCACATTCAAAATATTATGAAATATTGAAAATAGTGGCCAGTGAAGCAATGATCTTTAAAAGGTGTTGGGTTCTTTTGCTCCCTTTATGAGGGATTTTCTGTGATGAGACGTTGCTTATGAAAAAATATTTTGCATGTGAATGGTTGCCCAGGTGGTTTACACCTGGTTTCCTGGGGTTTCCAGGTGGTAAAGAATCTGCCTGCCAATGCAGGAGAGCAGGAGACTCGGGTTTGATCCCTGGGTGGGGAATATCCCCTGGAGAAGGAAATGGCTACCCACTCCAGTATTCTTGCCTGGAAAATAAAATGGACAGAGGAGCCTGGCAGGCTATAGTCCTTGGGGCTGCAAATGACTGAGGGACTGAGCATGTGGATGGTACAAAGACTTTTAAACATTTGAGAACCATTATACTGGAGGAAGATGACTAAGACTGAAATGTGTAAATTAATCAGGCATGCTCTGGGATGACAGAGTTCTGGTTAGTGTGAACTGTAGAGACATCTCTATTGCCATTAGACTAGACCACCAGTCCAGAAACTTGTTTGGTAGAGGAGATGGAGATATTTCAGTTTTTTTGATCCAACTAAACATTCAGTGACTAATATACTATGACTAAGGGAGGTTTTCCCAGGAATGCAGCACTGAGTTGTACTGGAGCCAGCTAGGACTAGCTTGTGAGAAGCAATTGTGGCTGGCTGCTCCCAAATCTGCGTTCAGTGACCTTGCATCAGCAGCTTGAAATCAGGTATGATGGGAAATACTTACATCATGGAAATCCGCAGATGTTACAAATAAAGGCCCTTCCCCTGACTGTCCTCCATTTTGCCCCAGAGCTGGTTGTTAAACATTCGCCAGCCCGCCATTGAATGAGAGTATAATTTACAGCAAAGAGAATAAACGTGATCATATCCAAGATGCTGAAAAAGCACTTGATGAGTTTCTACAGCCTTTCCAAATAAAGTAGGAGCAAGAAACTTTTAAAATGTGATAAAAAAATATTTGAAACTAACAGTGAACATTATATTGAACAGTGAAATATGGGATCCATTCCCATTAAAGTCAGAAGCAAGAAATACTCATTTATAATAAAGATAATTTATCTATATACATATCTATCAAACTTCAGACAAAAGAATAAAGAGCATTTTGCTCACCACCCAAGTCTACAAAGACTGATCTGCTGCAGCTGGTGATAGGGTACTGGGTGTTCAGAAGAAGAGATTAACAGGATAACAGGATGAGGCACTGTGTGTTTCAGAACTTAAACACTGTGTGTTTCAGAAAACTCAAGATGATAACAGGATACTCTGTGCTTTGGACAGACAGGTCCTTAAGTAGTTAATATGCATTTCAAGAAGAATTGTAATGAACCCTGCTTTTTGCATCTTCCCATACATAGAAAAACAGTATAACCATGAACTTGAAGCATCTGTTCTTTGTGAGTAGCAGTAATATTTCACCAAGATGTATGTCTGACTACATGTATGCCTTAACAGCAAAACATGTAAACTAGCTTCCCCTCACCTCTTTGGAGCAGCTCCCAGAGCTATGTGAGAGACTTGTCTCCCAGACTATATTCCTCAGTAAGACCCTGAATAAAATTTAACTCACAGCTTTAACATTGTGCATTTTTCTTTTAGTTGACAACACAATATATACATATTTATGTGTCTGTGTATATATCTCTGATTATACATATATTAATCACAAAAACATTTAGAGTGATTATTATTTTCTGTTTACCAGGGCCTGTTAGCACAATCCCCTGGAGAAGGAAATGGCAACCCACTCCAATATTCTTACCTGGAGAATTCCATGGACAGAGGAACCTGGTGGGCTACAGTCCATGGGGTCACAAGAGTCTGACATGGAAGTCATCATAATGTCTTCCATGTAATGGAGCAGTATGGTGTTCTGTGGGATGTCAATATATTTGGGGTCTCTAGGGTCTATATTGGGCTTTCCTTGTGGCTCAGTTGGTAAAGAATCTGCCTGCAATGCAGGAGACCTGGGTTCAATCCCTGGGTTGGGAAGATCCCCTGGAGAAGGGGATCCACTTCAGTGGCTACCCACTCCAGTATTCTGGCCTAGAGAATTTCATGCGACCATGGGGTTGCAAAGAGTCGGACAGGACTGAGTGACTTTCATTTCACTTTCAGGGTCTATATTATGATAAGGAACAAAGGAACTGACATCGCTTTGAGGCATCAACCATAAAGTTCATACTCGTGTTCCCACTTCGTAAATGCAAATCTATTCTGACTTTCGTTGTCAGTGTGAATGAAGAAGAAAGCATCCTCCAGGTCTGTGGTTCCATATCAGGTACCTGGTGCTGTGTTAATTTGCTCCAGAGGAGATACCACACTTAGAGTTGTGATTTTTTTTTATCACCACCTGACTAAATTTGTGATGATCTGTCACTTTTCCATGACTCATCTGGCTTTTGTTAGTGGCCACTTAGTGGCCTAAGGAGACTAGCCACTGGGTTGGAAGGCAACTATTCCAGGTGGAGCAACTGAAAGACTTGTGTGCACAGCAGGGATGACTGCTTCAGAGACTGGGGAAAGGTCACCTCCTTCAGCAGAGAAGATTTAGGGCAATTTAGAGGTTTGCAGTTCACAGCCTCATTCATGTCTGCCTAAATGTACCCACCCCAGGTCTCAGAGTTCCACCCGTTTCCACCAGTACCATTACCTTAGCATAACAACCATATCAGGGCTGACCATTTAATTGTGACTGCAACTCTGCAATTCACATGCTTTGCTCCTAGGTTTGGTATAAAGTCCAAGTATCTGCCTATAACCCCAGGACATGGAAGACTCCTCCAGAACTCCATGATTCCATCAAGAATCTATCTATCTATCTATCTATCTATCTATATATATATGTTCATGGATGTTCTTTGTATATATTCATAACATTTAATTTCTTCCTTCCCCATGTATGCTGAAAAAGAAGATGCATACTCAATTGTGTCCAACTCTGCAACCCTGTGAACTAGATCCTGCCAGGCTCCTCTGTCCATGGGATTTCCCAGGCAAGAATACTGGAGTGGGTTGCCATTTTCTTCTCCAGGGGATCTTCCCACCCAGGGATTGAACCCGAGTTTCCCGTGTCTCCTGCATTGCAGGTGGGTTCTTTACCACTGAGCCACCTGGGAAGCCCGGACATGAAAAAAATCCAGGTTACTCTACTGTCAGATGATGCTAAACTGGTTGCCATAGCAACCAGATGCTACTAACTTCCCAATGTCTTCCTTCCTTATCTGAAACTCATCCTATTGTATCACCGATGACAATCTGAGAAATTGTGATGCCACCACATGTCATGGGTTATTCAACATCCAATCTTCTCCCTAAGTAAGGAATTATACCTATCTTCCTTGAATATATTAGCAACATAGTCCTAGAATTCCATTTGTAGTGTCTGTTTCCTGGGGCTACATAAGAGATCCTTCATACTACCTTTTTTGTCCATAGGTCCATCATCACTCTATTGCCTATGAATGGAAAATGCTTTTTGGGGGGGCCAAGATGTTGAAGCCGAAACTCCAATACTTTGGCCACCTGATGTGAAGAGCTGGCTCATTTGAAAAGACCCTGATGCTGGGAAAGATTGAAGGCGGGAGGAGAAAGGGACAACAGAGTACGAGATGGTTGAATGGCATCACTGACTCAATGGACACGAGTTTGGGTAAACTCTGGGAGTTGGTGATGGACAGGGAGGCCTGGTGTGCTGCTGTTCATGGGGTCACAAAGAATCAGACACAACTGAGTGACTGAACTGAACTGAAGTTTCTAGAAACTGTGAGTGTTTGTTCCATATCTGAAATCTGTCAAAAGCTCCTCAAAAGATTCAAGCATTCTCTTGAAAAGGACTAATTACATACCATTAAGGTCCCAGTGGAGTTCCCCCGATAACCCTGCCACCGCTGTCCATCGAGGCTGTACATGATGATAAACTGAGAGATGTACAGGCTGGAGAACTTCTGCCGGGCACCCTGAGTCAGGATGCTGTGAATAATCATCGGCGCCAACAGATCCACCTGCCGATGAAAGCAACACTTGGTTTTACATGGAGGTATGTGCCATATTCTGAAATGATTTCTCTGCTTAAGAAGAATCTGCTTCGATAGAGAGAAGCCCAATATTCTCTTGGAGGTGCAAGTGCAACAGAGACCAGTATGGAAATGTAGATGTGTGGGAAGCTGTGGAATCAATGACGGGAAGTGTGTTCACTGAGTTCCCAGGCCACGTCCTGACAAAGGAAATCACTTTGGAATCATTGAGCCCCACTTTTCTCTATACACATCCTTAGTGCTGCACACCTGGACCCCATAGCAGGTGCCTCCCTGACACACCAACCTCTGACTGGACAAAGCCATTTGCCTTCTCTGTCCCCAGACTACCCCCCTCCCACCATCACTATCAGTGCTAAATTACTGTCCCTCCTGCAAGTGTTAGTGCAGAAACTCTCTCCTGGTTAGCCTTTCCCGACTCATCCAGAGAACTTTCGGGTGGCTTCTTTTCTGCTTCCAGTCCACTTTGTATATAATTTCATTATAGTAAATTATTGCACCGCATTGTGAACTTTTCTTTGCTTTTTGCCTTCCTCTTTAGACTGAGATCCTGAAGACAATAAGCCTGTCTGAGTCACCTAACCTCTTTGTGTCTCAATTTCTTGCTCTGTACAGTGGAGTTAATAATGGTATTTATCTCAAAATGTTACCAGAAGGATTACAGAGTTAATACATGCAATGTGCTGAGTTCACTGCTGGTGCATACTAAACACGTAATATGTTAGGTTTTACATTCTCTCTAGCCCTGGCACCTAACAGGGATCTGATGGAATATCGATCCTTAGCAGTAAGGAATGATTGGGTCTGAAAGAAGGGGGCATGGGTCATACAAGCATTACAGGAATTTTGACATCAGTTGGTACTCTAATTTCTCCCAGATGCCTGGCACACTCAGCTAGGACTGGTCTGGACTCTTGTACTTAATGACGATCTTTCTCAGTTGACTAAGCTCTATCTATACATCATTCATTCATTCATTCATCAAAGAATATATTTTTAGCATTTGTTATGTGCCAAGCACTCTTCTTGGAGAAGGAAATGGCAACCCACTCCAGTATTCTTGCCTGGATAATTCCGTGGACAGAGGAATCTGTCAGGCTACAGTCCACAGGGTCACAAAGTGTTGGATATGACTGAGTGACTGAGCACAAGCACTTTTCTGGGTACTAGCAACAGAGTTGTGAACAATAAAAAAAGCCCTGCCCTCATGGAACTTACATGGAGAAGGAGAAGGGTGTGCAAGGAAGGAGGCGTGTTTGAACATTAGTCCTGACTGCTCACATGTTGACATGATAATATTTTTGGATATGTTGGATTAAAGAAAATGTATTATGATTTTTTTTGGTAGAGCCACATGGTCTGCAGGATTTTAATTCACTGACCAGGGATTGAACTCAGGCCCCCGGCAGTGAAAGCACTCAGTCCTAACTACTGGATCACCAGGGAATTCCTGAGAAGATGTATTATTAAAATGAATTTAACATGTTCCTATTTTAATGCAGCTACTAGAAAATGGAAAATTACACATGTACTTAGCATTTATGGTTCACATGATATTTCTGTTGGCCAGCACTGCTCCAGAGGACATAGGGAAGGGAAAAAAGATGAAAGACTGAGTCATTGAAAAAAAAAAATTGAGTTAACCTAAGGACACTTTCAGTAATGACTCCAAGTTGGTTGACCAGATTTGGCCTAACTTTAGCAGGCTTTTCTTACTACTCTGTGGTGTAGAATTTGTGAAGAAGACGGCTTTGGTTTTAGAAAAGGAAGAAGCCACATTTTCTTGCCTTGTGGGACCAGGGATCAAGCCATTTGTTTTTGTGTTAACATGAAGGAATTGGAGGACTCAAGGATACCTAGGCAATTGAAGACATCTAAAAAAAGAATACGTGGTCTTTAGAGGTGGTAAATTTGATGTTATAGAAAAATATTCAGAGATTCTAATCCCAGTAGAAAGATTAAAAACACAGTGTAGGACTTCCCTGCTGGCACAGTGGTAGAGTCTGCCTGCCAGTGCAGGGAACATGTGTTTGATCCCTGGTCCTGGAAGATCCCACGTGCCTGGGGACAGCTAAGCCCATGAGCCACAACTACTGAGCTCCTGCTTTAGAGCCTGGGAACCAAAACTACTGAAGCTGGTGCTCTGCCACAAGAGAAGCCACCACAGTGAGAAGCATGCACACAACTAGAGAGCAGCTCCCGCTTGCCACAATTAGAGAAAAAACTGTTCAATGAAGACCCAGTGTAGCAAAAATAATTAAAAAACAAAACACAGAGCACTCAATTCTATTCCTGAGTCTTTCAGTCTTGACTCTTTTGGTACAAATCATAAGCCACTCTGTTCTTCAGTTCTTTCCTTGTCTATTACTTGGGGTTTGATGAAAATGACTTAGGCAGGAAGGAGGTATACAAGGCATTGAGCTTGCCAAAGGAATGTGTGATGTTCTGGAATGCAGTGCATTTTCTAACCTTGATCCAAGGAGAGGGATCCTTGGTGCTCCAGGCGTTGATTGATCCAGAATAATGAAGTCTGGCCAGCTTGGGGGCCCACTGTCCTTTGCTCGAGAAAGGGAAGAGAGATTAGATTCAGCTGGGTTGGTCCTGTACACGTGGGAATAAAATTACTCTCTTGAGAAAGGTTAATCTTAGCTGTGAAGACAAAGGTATAAAGCAGAGTAGTATCAATGACTACTGAAGTGTTTGGCTTGTCCTTCTTGTCTATTTTATTTTCTAAAATTTAGTAAGTTTGTTGATTGTTTGTACCTCTAGTTAGCTAATACTAATGTGTCACCAGCACCATCAATTAATATTATTTCTCTATTACATAATCCATGTTCACTGGAGAAAAATTAGAAATAAAAAGAAAACATAAGTTAAAAAAAATAAAAGAAGTATAAAACATCATCCATCCAAAGAAAAATAGTACTATTTTGGTATATATCTCTCAAACATCTTTTTCAAATGCTTTTTTTCCCCTCTAAAATGGAGTTTGGCAAACTTTTTTTCTGTAAATAATTTAGCCTTTATCATCTGGTGTTGTGACATTTAAATGCTGTTGTAGAGTGAAAGCTACAGAGACTTCTCTGTAGCTCAAATGGTAAAGAATCTGCTTGCAATGCAGGAGACCAGGGTTCAATCCCTGGGTGGGGAAGATTCTCTGGAGAAGGGAATGGCAATCCACTCCAGTATTCTTGCCTGAAGAATCCCATAGACAGAGGACCCTGGCAGGCTACAGGCCATGGGGTTGCAGAAAGTCAGACATAACTGAGCAACTAACACACACAGACACACACACACACAGTGAAAGTGCCCACAGATAATTGTAAATGAATAAGTGTGGCTTCTTTATGAACACTGTAATTAGAATTTCATATAATTTTCATGTCATGAAATATTCTTGTTTTTTTTTTCCCCAATCTTTTAAGAATAGAAAAATAATTCTTAGCTTGAAGGCCATACAAAATCAGGTGATGGGCTGGATGTGACCTGTGGGCTACAGTTTGAGAAAAATGCAGCTTCTTGCTACAGCAAAGAGAATGGATTGAAGGGAAGCCATGTGGAAGGCAGGCAGGACATTTAAAGAGGCAGAGGCATTACTTGGGTGAGAAGAGAAAATAGATTGAGAGGCACCTATGGAGTAGAATTTACAGAAGCATGAAGATGGATTGTTTATCTGAATTTTTCCAACAGAAATAAAAAAACATATAATCAGCTCAGTGCTTTGAGAGAAAGGAATACTGTTTACCATATTGTCCTGAAGCTGTAATCTGAAAATCTCTAATGCGTCCAGAAGCCATTCCCAGTGGAATTTGACACTCTGAAATCAAACCAGGGGAGCACAATTGTTAGAAGTGCAGAAATAGAGCTTCACAAATGCAGGTCAATGAGAACACCAAGAAATGCTCATATTTTTAAGTGTTTACTACATGGCGAGAATTGGATGCAAGATTTTTATTGTACTATCTCATTTAACTAGTTCTAACAGGAAGGTGCTAGAACTACTCAGATTTTGCAGCTGAGTAAAGCAAAGACATTACTTTGCCAACAAAGGTCTGTCTAGTCAAGGCTATGGTTTTTCCAATAGTCATGTATGGATGTGAGAGTTGGACTATAAAGAAAGCTGAGCACCAAAGAATTGATGCTTTTGAACTGTGGTGTTGGAGAAGACACTTGAGAGTCCCTTGGACTGCAAGGAGGTCCACCCAGTCCATCCTAAAGGAGATCAGTCCTGGGTGTTCATTGGAAGGACTGATGTTGAAGCTGAAACTCCAATACTTTGGCCACCTAATGGGAAGAACTGGCTCCTTGGAAAAGACCCTGATGCTGGGAAAAATTGAAGGCAGGAGAACAAGGGGACGACGGAGGATGACATGGTTGGATGGCATCACCAACTCAATGGACATGAGTTTGAGTAAACTCCGGGAGTTGGTGATTGACAGGGAGGCCTGGCATGCTTCGGTCCATGGGGTCGCAAAGAGTCGGACATGACTGAGCAACTAAACTGAACTGAAAACTAGGGTCCATACATAAGTAGACCAGTGGTTCTCTTCTTGTTGAGGATTAAAACTCAACTTCTTCCAGATGATATTTGAGAGTTACACTTCGTAACGGGACCAAAATTAAGCTTCAAAATTTGCTCCTGGAGCTCTTGGGACTTCAGTGTTAAAGTGTTCAAAGCTTCAAGCAGATACGCCCTCCTCTGAGGATTCTGATTTCTGCCTACAATATTCATTTTAGATTTGGTAATTACTGTGAGCCTGTATGCAGTTCTTGGCAAAGGCCACCCTTCGAGGGAGGTGGAAAGCAGTTGAGTGCCCAGTGCCACTCACCCTTGCTGTACACCAGGAAGAGAGTGCTCATCCCAGCTTGTAGGTGCTCGCCAATAAGACATTCTATCCGCCAAGTCCCAACCTTGGATGGTAGCATTTCCACCGTCTCAAAGACACCTTAGCAAAACCAGAAGGCAGAAAAGTGACTTCCTTTCACCAAAACGGGCATAAGACACATCAGATTATGCAGAACATCAGAGGAGATCTAGCCAAGTCAGTTGCACCACTCTTTGACCTAAAGTGCCTGTGATGTAACCTCTGCAGCTGGAGACACTGGGGGTGAAGTTCTGACCCTGGGGAAAGGGAGAGAAAGAGTACCCGGATGCTTCAGGGGTGGAGACGGGAGAAAGCTACTGTGTTAGGACTGGCCTGCACTCTTAAGGCGTGGCAGAGCCAGAGGTGGATTTCTCATTGACAAGATGTGGGCTCCCTGCCTCAATGAGTAAAGTAACCCCAGGAGCAAGAAGCTAGAGGTGAATGCTGAGGGGCTGAGGGCTGAGTGATAAGTGACCATCTAGAATAAAAGTGGAACCAACCAAGTCAAGAGGATTTCATGTAAGAGGGTCCCCCAAAGGAGTTTCTGCAGATCCCCTGAAAGTATCCCACCAGAGAAAGAGTCCTCTTTAAATATCTGCCTTGCTTCCCTGACAGCTCGGTAAAGAATCCACCTGCAGGAGACCCTGGTTTGATTCCTGGGTCAGGAAGATCTGCTGGAGAAGGGTTAAGGCTACCCACTCCAGTCTTCTTGGGCTTCCCTGGTGGCTCAGCTGGGAAAGAATCCACCTGCAATGCAGGAGACCTGGGTTTGATCCCCAGGTTCGGAAGATCCCCTGGAGAATGGAAAGGCTACCCACTCCAGTATTATGGCCTGGAGAATCCCATGGACTATAGTCCATGGGGTTGCAAAGAGTCAGACAAGACTGAACGACTTGCACTTTGGCTTTTCACTTTCACTTTAAATATCTGCCAGGTGCAGACAGTGGTGCTATCCCTTATCTCTCCCCCCTCCAAGCTATGGTTCAAAGCAGCAACCAGCCAGGGGTGGAGGGGAAAGCAATAATAAGCATAAGAAGGAGACGTTGAAGTTAAAATCAAGTTCCGAAGCTAAAGGCCAAATTAGTGATCTGGAAGAGAAACCTAAGGACATAATGCAAAAAGGCAAGCAAACAGAACGAAATGAGGGAAACTGAGTCATAGAAGATGAAGAAGTCCAAGACTTTTCTAATGAAAGTTCTGCAAGGAAAGAAAACAAAGGTGGGGGGTGGGAATCAGAGAAATGATAAGGAGAAAAATCCCCTAAAGCTTAAGAATGAAATGCATGATTTCAGACCAAAAGGGCCCACTGAATGCCAAAGCAGAGCGCGTTGTCATGAAACCCAGAAGGAGGTGCCTCTTGCTGAAAATCTAGAATAAAACCTTATAAAAGGAAATTCAGAATTTTGATGAAGAATGGAATTTCCCTGGCAGTCCACTGGTTACGACTCCGTGCTTCCATTTCATGGGGCGGAGGTTCCGTCCCTGGTCAAGGAATTAAGATCCCACATGCCGTGTGGCCACATGATGTGTGGCACAGCCAAGAAAAAAGGGGAAAATTTTTCTTTGATTAATGTGTTGAAGTGGACGTTATGATGTCTGACTTGAATTTTCTTTGTGATGTGAAGTGACTGCAGGCCTGTTTATTACTCAAGAGTCAGCAAGAAAAGTCACTGGGCTTATCAGAATTTTTACACAGAAACAGAAGTTTACTTCCACTATTAAACCTATTTTTTCTTCCTTCTGTTTTGCCTGCACTGTGAGGTATAGGGGATCTTAGTTCCCTGATCAGTGATCAAAACTGTGCTCCCTGCGGTAGAAGCACGGAGACCTAGCCACTGGATCATCAGGGAAGTTCAGAACCTGTTTTAAAGGAACATTCGAGAATTAAGATGATATTCTGTTTTGATCAACAGTGGGAGCAGTGTTTAATCAAAATTTGGTCTTCATACATAAACCAATCACTCTTTGGGAATCACTAATTGGTGATTCCAATTAATGATTGGAACCAATCATTATTGGTGCCCTGTGGGATTCGAGTTGGGAGAAAAATCCTCTTTTCCTAGGAAAGTGCTGGGACATCCATTGTCCATGGATTCTGCTCTGTTTCCTTTACAGCACATTATCTGTATCTTAAATGATCATGTTCATTTGCTACGTTCTTTATGATCTCTCTGCTTTGTTCAAGGGACATATCCCCAGGGCCTAGACCTTGAAAGGAGCTCCTCAGCAAGCACAGGAAGTTGACAACAGAGTGCAAACTGGTTTGTACCTGGGTAGAGATTGTAGACCGCCATTTTATACTCCTCCGTTTTTCGCACAGTGAACACATGGCCACTGAAATGAATGGAATGGATATTTTCATTGCTGCCCATGCTGAGCAGATACCACCTAATCCTTTGATGCTGAGCCATGACTAAGCCAGGGAGTGTATCCATCACGTAGCCATTGATTGCTGGAGAAAGAACACAGAGAAAGCTGTTACCGTCTATTGTGCCAGGGTCTTTCCCTCCATTCCAGCCAAGAGGATGGATTCCTAGGAAGATTGCACTCTCATCCATATACTCTCAAATCGTACAATATCCCAGCCTCAGGCTCCAGGCTCACTTCACGGTGAATGAGATTTGGGTGTGGACTGTATTACCATGGAAGCGATACTTTTCTTGAAAAGTAGGGTCCTCTGGCTGGACATGGCAGGGCGCCCCGCAGTTCCTTGCCATGTTTTCGGCAAAGTACCAGCTCTTGGTTTCATCAAAAATGGTGAAAAACAGAGCGAATTCCTGTATTGTTACTTGTCTCCCATGAGCAGCACTCAGCGTGTCCACGCGGCAGATCAGAATGGGGCCAATCAAGCCTGAGTGCAAATCTTTTTCCTGAAAGGAAAGACACTAGTTCTAGGAGCGAATGTTCTCTCACTCAGAAACAAGAGGGGATTTCTCATCAGCTTTTATGACACTCCACCCCATTCTGCAGCTTCCCACAGGACAATTCTTCCTCTTTAGTAGATTCCTGGGTGATATGTCTAAAACATAAATATGCTGCTGCTGCTGCCGCTAAGTCGCTTCAGTCATGTCCGACTCTGCTCAACCCCATAGACAGCAGCCCACCAAGCTCCCCCATCCCTAGGATTTTCCAGGCAAGAATACTGGAGTGGGTTGCCACTTTTTTCTCCAATGCACGAAAGTGAAAAGTGAAAGTGAAGTCGCTCAGTTGTGTCCGACTCTTAGCGACCCCATGGACTGCAGCCTACCAGGCTCCTCCATCCATGGGATTTTCCAGGCAAGAGTACTGGAGTGGTGTGCCATTGCCTTCTCCGTAAATATGCTAACACCTCCTCTATTGAAAACTTCCCATTATGCTGGGGATAAATACCACACTTCTTAGCAGCTGACACAAAGACTTTTTCTTTTTTTTTTTTTTAAACACTTTAGTTTTTGGCTGCATCTCAGGGCATGTGGGATCTCAGTTCCTGACCAGGGATTGAACCTGTGTCCCCTGCAGTGGAGGCACAGAGTCTTAACCATGAGACTGCCAGGGAAGTTCTGAGACCATTTCTATCAAAGCAGGAAAAGGCCAGCACAAAGGAGCCCTGCTTACCAGATCAACGTCAGAAAAGTAAGCCCAGGCTTTGCAGTCAAACTCATCTTTGGTGGGTGCCATATGGTGCTGCACTTTCCAAAAGTAGCTTTGGGTTTCATTAGGCTTGACAAACTTTTTTCGAGGTTCTGCTCCTTGTCTCTGATCTCCGTTATAAGAAATAAGGCTAGAATAGAAGGAGTAGGGACGAGAGGCCTGGTTTTTGAAAGTTACCTGCAAAGCAAGAGAGAAAAAGGCAAGTATTATGTTTTAGGATCTTGTAAAGTTCTTACATCCCTAATACCAATGCCTATTTAGGGGGTGTAATCCAGGTTTTCAATACCTGGCGGAATCGGTATGTTATGAGAACCCAAACCTAAAGATCTGTGAAAGAAACTGAGACATTTTTCATTTCCACAGTCTTTAAGACATGAACTCACAGTTACAAAGGAGAAAATTGCTAAATCCTTAAAAGAAAATCTAAAGTAAAAGATAAAATATGACCACAGGGGTTTTAAGGGACCATAACCCCAGGAACTGATGCTCTTAAAGTTCTTCATGACAAATGCCAGGATGATTACATATGCTCTTTATACAAGACTTTTTTTTTCAAATTACATTTTCATGGGATGTATGAAAAGTAAAATTCAAGTCCGAATAAATTCACTCACAATCCTGTAATTTTAGATCCTTCTATATCCTTCCTGTAAACAATCAGTTGGGACAATGGATGACTGTTTCTAGAAAAAAAAAAAAAACTACCTTGATCTTTGGCTCATACAGCGCCAAAGCAAATTCTAGTCTACAGGAATTATTATTGGATTAAAAAGTTAGATGTTAAGAAATTAAACTGTAAAAGAAAGTATAGGTGATTTTAAGAAAATAAATCTCTGTATAGGGAAGGATTTTTATAGACATAAAAGCTATCAAAGTGTCATAAAGGAAATATTTATTGGTTACTACTTAAAACTTCAAACATATTTTATTTTAAAAATCACTATATATAAAATTGGGCTTCCCTGGTGGCTCAGACAGTAAAGAATCTGCCTGCAATGTGGGAGATGTGGGTTTGATCCTTTGATTAGGAAGATCCCCTAGAGGAGGGCATGGCAACCCACTCCAGTATTCTTGTCTGGAGAATCCCATGGACAGAGGAGCCTGGCAGGCTGAAGTCCACGGAATCGTAAAGAGTCAGACACAACATATATAAAATTAAAAGAAAATAAACTTGGAAAAATATTATTCACTAAAATGACCAATGATCATTAATATATAAATGATCTATAATATATATGGTAATACAAATTAACAAGAAAAGCATTCGCTCCAAAAAATTCAACTATGCAAAGAACATTAACAGATAATTTGTTAGAGAAAGTCTTAAAATGTTCCTGAACATTGCACTTCTGGAATTTTATCCTGGGAAAAGAGTTGTGATAACATTATTACTTAAACAGTGGGGAAAAAAAAGAAACTATCTAAAAGGTTGTTCAAAGGAAAACAGTTAAATAAACCATAAAATCATATAATGAACTAATATTATTTCAGTTGAAAAACATATGTAGTGTTTTTAATAACATAAGGAATGTTTATAACATTTATTTTAAAAAGAAGTAGAATGATGAATTGTATAATTTTGAATACATAGGAAAAACATGAACATACAGAAAAATGATAATTATGGGGTTATTTTTAAATTTTCTTATCTTCTATACTTTAAACCTTTTTGAAAGTGTGAAAAGAGTATTTTTATAATCAGAAATTAAAAAAAAATATATATGGATCAATTTTTTTGTAATCCCATTTTCTTCAACTTACCATGATATTGTCTTCCACTTCTGCTCTTATATATGGTCCCAAGAGTCCCAGGTGTTCATTTAGTTGTCCACGGTATATGGCCTGAGTAAAGGAGCCATCAGTAAATTCCTCGAATACCACCTTTTTGAACTGAGGGACTCCTCCATTCTGAGACCTGGTGAAAAAAAACAGAGGAAAAGGTGAGTAGAAATGAGGTGCATTTGATAGAACCGATGATGAATTCCTACTTTTGCATTCCAGTCCCCTGTAATGAAAAGGATATCTTTTTTGGGTGTTAGTTCTAAAAGGTCTTGTAGGTCTTCATAGAACCGTTCAACTTCAGCTTTTTCAGCATTACTATGCCTCAACGGGCATAGGCTTGGATTACCGTGATATTGAATGCTTTGCCTTGGAAACGAACAGAGATCATTCTGTCATTTTTGAGTTTGCATCCAAGTACTGCATTTCGGACTCTTTTGTTGACCATAATGGCTACTCCATTTCTTCTGAGGGATTCCTGCCCACAGTAGTAGATATAATGGCCATCTGAGTTAAATTCACCCATTCCAGTCCATTTTAGTTCGCTGATTCCTAGAATGTCGACATTCACTTTTGCCATCTCCTGTTTGATCACTTCCAATTTGCCTTGATTCATGGACCTGACAAGCTTGTTTTTTTTCCCTATATTTTGCCAATTTTTCTATTGAGAAATCTGATTTTTTTCTTATTGATTCAAAGGAATACTCTATATATTCTTGATGTAAATCTTTGATGGTCTTTTGTGCTGCAAACATCTTTCCTTCTATGGTTAATTTTCCATTCCCTTTTTGTTATCTCTTGATGAGCATAAGTTGGTAATTTTAATGTAGTGAAATTTATTTAAAATTTTCATAGTTAATTATTTTTGTATCTTGATATCAATTCTTTCTTTTCTTACCCTGACATTGTTGAGATATTCTCTTATTTTTTCTTTCTAAGAGGTTTATGGTTTGACATTTATATTTAGACTTGGAACCTACAGTGAGTGGGTTTTTGAGCATGGTATGAATTAGGGATCCAATTTAATGTTTTTCCATATGGATATCAAATATTTCCAAAACATTTATTGAAAACTGCACTTCTGTGACACCTTTTTCATAAGTCAAATGCCTATACATGTGTAAATCTAGTTTTGCATTTCCTGTTCTGTTTCACTGACTTATTTAATGTTTACTCCTATGCCAATTATTACTCTAAGTTCAGTTCAGTCACTCAGTTGTGTCTGACTCTTCATGACCCCTTGGACTGCAGCACACCAAGCTTCCCTGTCCATTGCCAACTCCTGGAGCTTGCTCAAACTCATGTCCATCCAGTCAGTGATGCCATCCAACCATCTCATCCTCTGTCATCCCCTTATCCTCCTGCCTTCAGTCTTTCCCAGCATCAGGGTCTTTTCCAGTGACTCGGTTCTTCACATCAGGTGGCCAGAGTATTGGAGCTTCAGCTTCAGCATCAGTCCTTCCAATGAATATTCAGGAGTGATTTCCTTTAGGATTGACTGATTTGATCTCCGTGCATTCCAAAGGACTCTCAAGAGTTTTCTCCAACACCATAGTTCAAAAGCATCAATTCTTCAGTTCTCAGTTTTCTTTATGGTCTAGCTCTTACATTACCATAGCTTTAAAATAAGTCTCAATGTGTTTTATAGCAATTCTTCCTATCTTGTTCCTTTTGTTCAAGAAGGTCTTGGCTAGGGACTTCCCTGGTACTCCAATGTTTTAACTGCTTGAGTGTTCAGTACAGTATTGAATAGAAGTGATGATAATGAAAAGTGGTGATTTGTTCCTGATATCTAAAGGAAAGCTTTCAATGGATCAGCATTAAATATGATGCCTGGTGTACATTTTTGTAGATACTCTTTCTCAAGATAATGTAATTTATTTCTATTTTACATAAATGACACCTTATATATATTTGTAATGAATTAAAATTTCTTGTTTTGTGGCATAGCATATGATCTACTTTATTAAATACTCCATGTGAACTTGAAAAAATATTAAAGCTGCACTTGCTGGGTGTGATTTTTTTTTTACTTTATTTATTTATTTTTGGCTGCTCTGGGTCTTCACTGCAGCTTATGTGCTTTCTTTAGTTTTGGAGAGCGGAGGCTACTCTCTAGTTGCAGTGTGTGGGCTTTTCATTGCAGTGGCTTCTCTTGTTGTGGAGCGTGGGTTCTAGAGCATGGGCTCAGTAGTTGTGGTGCATGGGCTTAGTTGCCCCAAGGCATGTGGAATTGTCCCAGACTGGGGTAGAACCCATGTCCCCTGCATTGACAGGTGGATTGTCAACCACTGGACCACCAGGGAAGTCCCTGGGTGTGCTTTGTTAATTATGTTCAAATCTTCTACAATTGATCCTTGACCAACAAAGGGATTAATCTGAGTATAATTTATACTTACCCCTCTCTATTCTTGGTTCCTTGGTATCTAAGGATGCAAGCAACCTCAGACTGTATAGTACTGTAGTATTTACTACTGAAAAATACACTCGTTTAAGTTGACCCTCTTAGTTCAAACTGGTGTTGTTTAAGAGTCAAGTTCTTTATTGATGGTTTGGACATCAGTTAAGTTCAGTTGCTCAGTCGTGTTCGGCTCTTTGTGACCCAATGGGCTGCAGCATGCCAGGCCTCCCTGTCCATCACCAACTCCTGGAGTTTACTCAAACTCATGTCCATTGAGTCGGTGATGCCATCCAACCATCTCACCCTCTGTCGTCCCCTTCTCCTCCTGCCCTCAATCTTTCCCAGCAACAGGGTCTTTTCAAATGAGTCAGTTCTTCACATCAGGTGGCCAAAGTATTGGAGTTTCAGCTTCAACATCAGTCCTTCCAATGAATATTCAGGAATGATTTCCTTAAGGATGGACTGGTTGGATCTCCTTGCAGTCCAAGGGACTCTCAAGTGTCTTTTCCAACACCACAGTTCAAAAGCATCAATTCTTTGGTGCTCAGGTTTTTTTTTTTTTTTTTGATGTTTATAAAATTATTTATTTTGCATATTTATTATTATACTTGTTAAGAGATTTATTTCTGTTTTGCTTCATTGCTTTTATTTTGTTTTTTCCTGTTTTTTAAATATAAATTTATTTATTTTAAGTAGAGGCTAATTACTTTACAATATTGTACTGGTTTTGCCATACATCAACATGAATCTGCCATGGGTGTACTCGAGTTCCCCATTCATAACCCCCCTCCCACCTCCTTCCCCATACCATCCCTCAAGGTCATCCCAGTGCACCAGCCCCAAGCATCCTGTATCATGCATCAAGCCTGGTCTGGTGATTCATTTCACATATGATATTATACATGTTTCAATGTCATTCTCCCAAATCATCCCACCCTCGCCCTCTCCCACAGAGTCCAAAAGTCTGTTCTATACATCTGTGTCTCTTTTGCTGTCCCACATACAGGGTTATCGTTACCATCTTTCTAAATTCCATATATATGCATTAGTATAGTGTATTGGTGTTTTTCTTTCTGGCTTACTTCACTCTGTATAATCAGCTCCAGTTTCACCCACCTCATTAGAACTGATTCAAATGTATTCTTTTTAATGGCTGAGTAATACTCCACTGAGTGTATGTACCACAGCTTTCTTATCCATTCATCTGCTGATGGACATCTAGGTTGCTTCCATGTCCTGGCTATTATAAACAGTGCTGCAATGAACATTGGGGTACAGTGGGATTGCTGGGTCCTATGGCAGTTCTATGTCCAGTTTTTTAAGGAATCTACACACTGTTCTCCACAGTGGCTGTACTAGTTTGCATTCCCACCAACAGTGTAAGAGGGTTCCCTTTTCTCCACACCCTCTCCAGCATTTCTTGCTTGTAGACTTTTGGATAGCAGCCATTCTGACTGGCATGAAATGGTACCTCATTGTGGTTTTGATGTGCATTTCTCTGATAATGAGTGATGTTGAGCATCTTTACATGTGTTTGTTAGCCATATGTATGTCTTCTTTGGAGAAATGTCTGTTTAGTTCTTTGGCCCATTTTTTGATTGGGTCGTTTATTTTTCTGGAATTGAGCTGCAGGAGTTGCTTGTATACTTTTGAGATTAGTTGTTTGTCAGTTGCTTCATTTGCTATTATTTTCTCCCATTCTGAAGGCTGTCTTTTCAGCTTGCTTATAGTTTCCTTTGTTGTGCAGAAGCTTTTAATTTTAATTAGGTCCCATTTGTTTCTTTTTGCTTTTATTTCCAATATTCTGGGAGGTGGGTCATAGAGGATCCTGCTGTGATGTATGTCGGAGAGTGTTTTGCCTATGTTCTCCTCTAGGAGTTTTATAGTTTCTGGTCTTACGTTTAGATCTTTAATCCATTTTGAGTTTATTTTTGTATATGGTGTTAGAAAGTGTTCTAGTTTCATTCTTTTCCAAGTGGTTGACCAGTTTTCCCAGCACCACTTTTTAAAGAGGTTGTTTTTTCTCCATTGTATATTCTTGCATCCTTTGTCAAAGATAAGGTGTCCGTAGGTGCATGGATTTATCCCTGGGCTTTCTATTTTGTTCTGTTGATCTATATTTCTGTCTTTGTGCCAGTACCATCCTGTCTTGATGACTGTGGCTTTGTAGTAGAGCCTGAAGTCAGGCAGTCTGCTTCCTCCAGTTCCATTCTTCTTTCTCAAGATTGTTTTGGCTATTTGAGGTTTTTTGTATTTCCATACAAATTGTGAAATTATTTGTTCTAGCTCTGTGAAAAATACCGTTGGTAGCTTGATAGGGATTGCATTGCATCTATAGATTGCTTTGAGTAGTATACTCATTTTCACTATATTGATTCTTCTGATCCATGAACACGGTATATTTCTCCATCTATTAGTGTCCTCTTTGATTTCTTTCACCAGTGTTTTATAGTTTTCTATATATAGGTCTTTAGTTTCTTTAGGTAGATGTATTCCTAAGTATTTTATTCTTTTTTGTTGCAATGGTGAATGGAATTGTTTCCTTAATTTCTCTCTCTATTTTCTCATTATTAGTGTATAGGAATGCAAGGGATTTCTGTGTGTTGATTTTATATCCTGCAACTTTACTATATTCATTGAGTAGCTCTAGTACTTTTCTGGTGGAGTCTTTAGGGTTTTCTATGTAGAGGATCATGTCATCTGCAAACAGTGAGAGTTTTACTTCTTCTTTTCCAATCTGGATTCCTTTTATTTCTTTTTTCTTCTCTAATTGCTGTGGCCAAAACTTCCAAAACTATGTTGAATAGTAGTGGTGAGAGTGGGCACCCTTGTCTTGTTCCTGGCTTTAAGGGAAATGTTTTCAATTTTTCACCATTGAGGATAATGTTTGCTGTGGGTTTGTCATATATAGCTTTTATTATGTTGAGATATGTTCCTTCTATTCCTTCTTTCTGGAGGGTTTTTATCATACATGGATGTTGAATTTTGTCAAAGGCTTTCTCTGCATCTATTGAGATAATCATATGGCTTTTATTTTTCAATTTGTTAATGTGGTGTATTACATTGATTGATTTGTGGATATTGAAGAATTCTTGCATCCCTGGGATAAAGCCCATTTGGTCATGATGTATGATCTTTTTAATGTGTTGTTGGATTCTGATTGCTAGAATTTTGTTAAGGATCTTTGCATCTATGTTCATCAGTGATATTGGCCTGTAGTTTTCTTGTTTTGTGGCATCTTTGTCAGGTTTTGGTATTAGGGTGATGGTGGCCTCAGCAATTTTCTGGAAGAGTTTGAGTAGGATAGGTGTTAGCTCTTCTCTAAATTTCTGGTAGAATCCAGCTGTAAAGCCGTCTGGACCTGGGCTTTTGTTTGCTGGAAGATTTCTGATTACAGTTTCAATTTCTGTGCTTGTGATGGGTCTGTTAAGATTTTCTGTTTCATCCTGTTTCAATTTTGGAAAGTTGTACTTTTCTAAGAATTTTTCAATTTCTTCCAAGTCCATTTTATTGGCATATAATTGCTGATAGTAGTCTCTTAGGATCCTTTGTATTTCTGTGTTGCCTGTTGTGATCTCTCCATTTTCATTTCTAATTTTATTGATTTGATTTTTCTCCCTTTGTTTCTTGATGAGTCTGGCTAATGGTTTGTCAATTTTATTTATCCTTTCAAAGAACCAGCTTTTGGCTTTGTTGATTTTTGCTATGGTCTCTTTTGTTTCTTTTGCATTTATTTCTGCCCTAATTTTTAAGATTTCTTTCCTTTTACTAACCCTGGGGTTCTTCATTTCTTCCTTATAGTCCAACTCTCACATCCATACATGACTATTGGGAAAACCATAGTCTTTACTATATGGACCTTTGGAAAAACCATAGTCTTTACTAGATGGACCTTTGTTGGCAAAGTAATGTCTTTGCTTTTTAATATGCCATCTAGGTTGGTCATAACTTTCCTTCCAAGGAGTAAGCGTCTTTTAATTTCATGGCTGCAATCACCATCTGCAGTGATTTTGGAGCCCCCCAAAATAAAGTCTGACACTGTTTCCCCATCTATTTGCCATGAAGTGATGGGACCAAATGCCATGATCTTAGTTTTCTGAATGTTGAGCTTCAAGCGAACTTTTTCACTCTCCTCTTTCATTTTCATCAAGAGGTTCTTTAGTTCTTCCTCGCTTTCTGCCATAAGGGTGGTGTCATCTGCATATCTGGACATCAATGCTTTTTAAGTCAGCTGTCTCTAAAAACGACTGGAAATTTATCTATTTCTCTAATTCTGTCAAGTTTTACTTGGTGTATTTTAAAGCCATATTATAAGTGAAGTGAAGTTGCTCAGTTGTGTCCGACTCTTTGCCACCCCATGGACTGTAGCCCACCAGGCTCCCCCGTCCCTGGGATTCTCCAGGCAAGAACACTGAAGTGGGTTGCCATTTCCTTCTCCATATTATAAGGTTCATAGTAACTTAAGAATGTATGGCTGCCTATTGAATTGGCTCTTTTATATTATAACATTTCCTGTTTATCTCTACAGAACTCTTGCTTTAAAATTTACATTCTGAAATGGAGCAGGACTCTATGATCCTTGCCCCTCCCCACCATGTCTTCTACCTGCCTTTTGCCTGTGGAAAACTTTAGTCAAAGAATAAATTTAATCAGAGAAGTGAAAAATGCTTAAATAAAGGAAAATAGTCTAAGGAGACTAAATAATAATCATGTAGTTATTAAGCATAGTCAAGGACCTTTATTTCCTTTGGACAAGTTGTCAAATGCTATAGATACCATTCTGAGCCATATCCTGTGAGCTCTCTTATAGATAACAAAATACCAGGTGGAGAAGTTAACTACATGATCACCAGACTGTACCCAAGACTTGAGCTGCTGCTATTCTGAGAACTGACTACAAGGAAGTGGGAACAAGTGTACCCCAGAACTGCATATTAACTTTACCTAAAACAGTGAAGATGATGCTAGTCAGACCACTGATGACCAACTGAAGATGACTGTTAGAGATGACTATGCTGTTTCTGCATGTAGACCCCCCTGCTCCAACTCTGTCTATAAAGCTCTCACCCCTGCTTGTTGGGGGGTGGGGAGTCAGCCTTTGGACAAATGTCTGCCATCTTCCCCCACCCAATTGCCGGCATCTGAAATAAAGCACCTTTCCACCAGCCTGGCCTGTTTACTGGCTTTTGAGCAGCGAGCAGCTGGACCCCACCCACATACCTTTCGGTAATAGATTTGGCGACAAAAGTGGGGCTGGCTACTGCTGGCTATGGCTGGTTAAGGCTGGCCACTGCTGGCTATGGTTGGTTATGGCTGGCTACTGCTGACTATGGCTGGTTATGGCTGGCCACTGCTGGTTATGGCTGGCCACTGCTGGCTATGTCTGGTTATGGCTGTCTCCTGCACTTTTATGGCACCTGGCGTTCCTGGGTCTTCCAGGGGAGAGCTATAGCTATGACAATGTATGAGCCTGCTGCTCATGGCTAGCTAGCCCCAGGTAGGGGATTTGGGGGACATTCCTAGCAGTTGCCAAAGCCATTTGATTTGAGGATCCTCCCTGTTTCTACCCTGCTCAGCACTGACTGCCAACTTATGCTTTTCTTGGTGGAATGGAAACTTGCACTTGGGATGGGATGACGAGCTCCAAGACCAGGTAAGTCCACCAGTGTGCACACGGGCAACCTTCCCATTTGTGAGTGCTAGTGCTATTTGGGCCTTCTGGCCAATTGATTCTGACTGCTATGAGGACTGTGAGCAATAGTGCTGTTTGGGCATTCTTGCCAGTTGGTTCTGATGTGTGTCTGATGTTGAGAACTATTTGGGACACGAGGTACTGTTTGGGCATTCTTGCCAGTTGGTTCTGACATGTGTCTGATGTTGAGGATCGTTTATGAACTCTGACTGCTATTTGGGCATTTTTGCCAATTGGTTCTGATGTCTGTCTGCCATTGAGGACTGTTTGTGAGCATGAAGTGCTTTTGGGCATTCTTGCTAATTGGTTCTGATATCTGACTGCTGTTGAGGACAGTTTATGACCACCAAATGTCATTTCGGTACTTTGCCAATTGGTTCTGACATTTAACTACCACTGAGGACCATTTGTGTTGGGTTTGGGACTTCGTACCAGACACCCTCAGAAAGGGTTTATGACAGATCTGTCATTTGGTGTGTGGGTGTGTATTCCATTTGTATGATTGGTACTCTTGCTGTCTTATGTAGAATGGGAAATTCAGGTTCAATTCAATAAGAAAAAATTTAGTTGTGAATTTATGACTAAAAAAAGAAAGATGATTTTTTTCTTTTTTGGACAATGTATGGCTACAGTATTCTTTAGACTCTGGAGAAAACTGGTTAAAATGAAACTCTTGAAATTCAAAAAACCCGTTCTTTTTGCATACGCAGTTGGGGAAAGCTAACTTGATAAAACACTTTTTTCGGACCCTGGGAAAACAAAAATATGCCTGGGAGTAAGTTTGAGATTGATGCTTATCATGTCCTTAAAAGACAAACACAGTCCACTTTGCCTGGATCTTCAGCCTTGGGTTAATTGTGCAAAGAAAACAAGGAAAAAAGCCTTTAAAATTGAATGTATAATTTCGCTATTCTGGCTATAATCTATAAACTGATTACCGACTTTTGTATTCTCCTAAGACCAAGAGGGAAACTTAAGATGTTTTGATTTATTAAACAGGCATATTGTACCACTGAATAAAAATTATGCTATGAAAAAAAAGTGTTTTCTGAGGTTATGAAATATGTTCTTAAGTTTGCCAATCAGAAAATGCTGGTGTAACATTTCAAGCACTTGTTTCTTGGTTTTATTAAAATTTTCAAGAGTTAAAATTGTGGTGTGTAAAAATGATAAGCAAAACATTTTGGTATGTAAAGCAAGTAGGATATGTGCTCTCAACAAAGGTATAAAGAATGGAGGTATTTTTGTTGAGGAAAAATGATGACAATAATTTTGTCCTATAGTTGTTTGTTTCTAGATGAGGAAATACAGGACAAAGTTGTTTGGATCTAGAAAGTGACCAAAGGTTTGTGAAAAAGGAATTTTGAAAAAAAAAAAAAAAGAATTGTGTACATTATCAGGATTAAAATTAGACTAGATTTAATTAGGTATATGGATTTTATGAACAGTAACCTGATGCAAGACTGAAGTTGGTTTTTTTCTCTTAAGAAAACAAAGTTCTCCTGAAATATTGATCTGATTTTGGTAACAGAGACTTTTAATGGAAAGTCATTTTTTTTGTTTCTAATCATACTTTTGACGCCAGTGTTCAGGATGGAAAAACTGTCCAGTAAAGTTGTCACAGAGTATAGCTGCTCATGATGTGTAGCACTGCTGGCTTTATGTGTACTACTTAAAGCACATGTCTATGTTTGTGTGACAGTTGGGTATGAATGCTAAAATGTATGGCCTATAAAGCATTTCCCTATTAACCTCTGAGCCTGTTCATGATACCTGATTAGTTTTCCCCTAAGGTGGACAACTAGGCAAATATATACATAAAAAGGAGCACCAAGGGACATGGTTAGACCCAGAGCAGGCAAATGAACCACTCTGGCAATGTTGGGAAAATATATTGATTATCAATACTCTCTATGGAAAGAATTACAACTTAAAAAGGAAAAATGATGGAAAAAATATTCACATATTGAGGTATGGAAAAGTCATTCCGGCCAATAACAGGATTTAATCTGAACTTTAGGCTAACCAAAACAGCCTGTTCGTAGCCTATTAAACATACATTGTACATCTGCTTTAATCATAAAGACAAAAAAGAGAAATAGTATGAAGGTGGATTTTGATTATTATACTCACTGTAATATGTCTAGTAATTTTCAAATGTTTGTCCAGGTACAATGAAAGTTTATTGCCTTTCTTATTCAGTATCTGTTCCTCCTCAAGATTGAGGAGTATCAAAGAAAAAGGGGGATTGAAACAGAGCAGGACTCTATGATCCTTGCCTCCCCCCATGTCTTCTGCCTGCTTTTTGCCTGTGGAAAACTTTAGTCAAAGAATAAGTTTAATCAGAGAAGTGAGAAATGCTGAAACAAAGGAAAACAGTCTAAGGAGACTAAATAATATAATGTAGCCATTAAGCATAGTCAGGGACCTTTAGTTCTTTTTCAAGGGCTGTAGATGATCTTCTGAGCCATATCCTGTGAGTTCTCTTATAGATACCAAAACACCAGGTGGAGAAGTTAACTACTTGATCACCAGACTGTACCCATGACTTGAGTTGCCACAATTCCAAGAATTGACTGCAAATAAATGGGAACAAGTGCAGCCCAGAACTGCAGATTAACTGTACCTAAAACATTGAAGATAATGCTAGTCAGACCACTGATGAAAAATTGAAGATGACTGTTAGAGATGACTGTGCTTTTTCTGCTTGTAACCTTCCCACCCCCAATTCTGTCTATAAACAGTCTCACCCCCTGATTGTCATGGGGTGGGGGGTTGTGGGATCAGCCTTTGGACAGATGTTTGCCACCCTCCCCATCACCAGTTGCCAGCATCTGAAATAAAGCAAACTTTCCTTTCCACCAGCCTGGTCTGTTTACCAGCTTTTGAGTGGCGAGCAGCTGGACCCTACCCACATACTCTTTTGGTAACAATTCTACTTAACTTAGATCCTTAGATTTTAAGTGTGTCTCTTATTAACAATATATAGTTTGCACAAATTTTTAAGGAAGTCTGACACTTTTCTGTTTTGTTTTGAAAATTGTTTTTAACCAATTAAATTTGGGCTGGGCTGGGTCTTCATTGAGGTGTGTGGGCTTCTTGTTTCAGTGCCTTCTCTTGTTGTGGAGCATGGACTCTAAGTGTGTAGGCTTCAGTAGTTGCAGCATGCAGGCTGAGAAGTCGCGGCTGGTGAGCTTGAGAGCCCGGGCTTAGTTGTCTCATGCTTGTGGGATCATCCCAGACCACGGATCAAACTCATGTCCCTTGCATTGGCAGGCAGATTCTTAACCACTGGACCACCAGGGAAGCCACATTTTTATGTTTTAACTGATACATTTAATTTATCTACATTTACTTAAAAAAATAGTTGGAGTTAAGTCTATCCGATTTTTTAAAACATTGAAGTATAGTTGATTTACAACATCATATTGGTTTCAGGTGTACAACATGGTAACTCAACAGTTTTGTTTTTTGTTTTTTTTTTTATAGATTATACTCCATTTAAAGTTACCACAAGATAATGGCTGTATTTCTCTGTGCTGTACAACACACTCTTGCAATCTATCCTTTTTATATATAGTAGATTGTAACTTTCAGTCCCCTAGCCACATCCCTCTTCTCCCCTCACCCTCTTCTCACTGGTAACCACAAGTCTGTTCTCTATATCTATGAATCTGTTTTTGTTTTGCATATTCATTCATTTATTTGTCAGCTTCCACATGTATGTGATAACATATGATAACATAAGCATAATACCCTCTAGATTCATCCATGTTGTTGGAAATGGCAAAATTCCATTATTTTTCATGACTGAGTAATATTCCAGTGTGTATGTATACCACACCTTCTTAATCAATCATCTGTTGATGGATACTTAGGTTGCTTTCATATCTTGACAATTCTAAATAATGCTGCTATGAACATTGGGGTGCATGTATCTTTTTGAGTTTTTGTTTTCATTTCCTTTGGATATATACTCAGGAGTGGAATTTCTGAATAATTTGGTAGTTGTTTCTTCTCTAATCACTCTTTCCTTTTGGGATTTCAATTAAAAATATGTTAGTCCTTCACATTCTATCCTCTTTCTTCTGATTATATGTTGTTGTATCACAGACTACCTCAAAAATTTAGTGGCTTAAAACAACAACTGTTTTTTATTGTACTTGTCAATTCTGTTAAGTCTGGAGTTCCAGCAGGGCATGGCAAAGTAATAGTTTCACTCTTCGTGGTGTCTAATGTCACTCAGTGGTATTCAACTGGCATCTGGGCTGGTCTGGAGGGTCCAAAATGGCTTCATTCACATGTCTATTGCCTTGATGGAGAATGCTGGAAAGTTGGACTCAGTCAGGACTCTCAGTCAGAGAGAGCGTCTGAAGGGATAGACATAAGCTGCATGATAGTTTCTGAGGTTGTTGTTGTTCAGTCACTAAGTTGCGTCCAATTCTTTGTGACCCCATGGACTACAGCACACCAAGCTTTCCCGTCCTTCACTCTCTCCCAGAGTGTGCTCAAATTCAGGTCCACTGACTCAGTGATGCCATCCACCCATCTTATCCTCTGTCACCCCCTTCTCCTCCTGCCCTCAGTCTTTCCCATCAGAGTCTTTTCCAATGAGTCGGCTCTTCACATCAGGTGGTCAAAGTATTGGAGCTTCAGCTTTAGCATAAGTCCTTACAGTGAATATTTAGGGTTGATATCCTTTAGCATGGACTGGTTTGATCTTCTTGCAGTCCAAGGGACTCTTAAAAGTCTTTTCCACCACCACAGTTTGAAAGCAATTCTTTGGTGCTCAGCCTTCTTTATGGTCCAACTCTCACATCAGTACATCTGTACTTTCTGAGAAAGCCTTGGGAATCAAATAGCATCACTTCCACTATATCTACAGATCACACGTTTCTGTTATATTCTATTCGTTGCCAGCACAGATCAAAAGGAGGGGAATTGGACTACCTTTTGAAAGGGAGAATGGCAAGGTCACATTGTACAAGAAGCATGTAGGACAGGATATCTTGGCACATCCATCTTTGGAAAATAAAGCTGGCTAAAATCTTTGGGCTTCCCAGGTGGCACTAGTGATAAAGAACCTGCCTGCCAATTCAGTTCAGTTCAGTCACTCAGTCGTGTCTGACTTTTTGAGACCCCATGAACGGCAGCATGCCAGGCCTCCCTGTCCATCACCAATTCCTGGAGTTTATTCAAACTCATGTCTGTTGAGTCAGTGATGCCACCCAGCCATCTCATCCTCTGTCGTCCCCTTCTCCTCAAGCCCTCAATCTTTCCCAGCATCAGGGTCTTTTCAGATGAGTCAGTTCTTCTCCTCAGGTGGCCAAAGTATTGGAGTTTCAGCTTCAACATCAGTCCTTCCAATGAACATTCAGGACTGATTTCCTTTAGGATGGACTGGTTGGATCTCCTTGCAGTCCAAGGGACTCTCAAGAGTCTTCTCCAACACCACAGTTCTAAAGCATCAATTCTTCAGTGCTCAGCTTTCTTAATAGTCCAACTCTCACATCCATACATGACTACTGGAAAAACCATAGCTTTGACTAGATGGACCTTTGTTGGCAAAGTAATGTCTCTGCTTTTTAAAATGCTGTATACCTGTGGCGGATTCATTTTGATATTTGGCAAAACTAATACAATTATGTAAAGTTTAAAAATAAAATAAAATTAAAAAATAAACAACTTTACAGAAAAAAAAAATGCTGTCTAGGTTGGTCATAACTTTTCTTCCAATGAGCAAGCGTGTTTTAACTGCATGGCTGCAGTCACCATCTGCAGTGATTTTGGAACCCCCCAAAAAAAGTCTGACACTGTTTCCACTGTTTCTCCATCTATTTCCCATGAAGTGATGGGACCAGATGCCATGATCTTCGTTCTCTGAATGTTGAGCTTTAAGCCAACTTTTTCACTCTCCTCTTCCACTTTCATCAAGAAGCTCTTTAGTTCTTCTTCGCTTTCTGCCATAAGGGTGGTGTCATTTGCATATCTGAGGTTATTGATATTTCTTCTGGGAATCTTGATTCCAGATTGTGCTTCATCCAGCCGAGCGTTTCTCATGATGTATTCTGCATATAAGTTAAATAAGCAGGGTGACAATATACAGCCTTGGCGTACTCCTTTCCCTATTTGGAGCCAGTCTGTTGTTCCATGTCCAGTTCTATGTTGCCTCCTGACCTGCATACAGATTTCTCAAGAGGCAGGTCAGGTGGTCTAGTATTCCCACCTCTTTAAGATTTTTCCACAGTTTGTGGTGATCCTCACAGTCAAAGGCTTTGGCCTAGTCAATAAAGCAGAAGTAGATATTTTTCTGGAACTCTTGCTTTTTTGATGATCCAACGGATGTTGCCTATTTGATCCCTGGTTCCTCTGCCTTTTCTAAATACAGCTTGCACATCTGGAAGTTCACGGTTCACATACTGTTGAAGCCTGTTTTGGAGAATTTTGAGCATTACTTTGCTAGTGTGTGAGATGAGTGCAACTGTGTGATAGTTTGAGCAGTCTTTGGCATTGCCTTTCTTTGGGATTGGAATGAAAACTGACCTTTTCCAGTCCTGCGGCCACTGCTGGATGATACAGGTTTGATCCCTGGATTGGGACGATCCCCTGGAAGAGGTCATGGCAACCCATTCCATTATTCTTGCCTGGAGAATGCCAAGGACAGAGGAGCTTGGCTGGCTATAGTTCATGGGGTCGCAAAGTGTCGGACATGACTAAAGTGACTTAGAACACATAACCTTTATTATCTCTTTTCTATATTACATTTTAAAATTTATGCATTCTGCATTTCATATTATTTCTTTTTTATTTACCTACTACTTCACCAATTCTTTCTACATGATGCTTTCGTGTTTTAATTGTATCTGGTGATTCTGAGATCTTCAGTCTGTGAGTTTGTATTTGACTCTCTATTGTTTCTGTGGCCTCTTGCTTACTTCTCTTGTTTTGTACCCAGCATTTTTGTGTTCTGGAAATTGTATCTCGAGTATTTGTGAAAATAACCTGAGGCCTAGAATTTTGGTTTCTTCCATGAGAGGTTTTATGTGTTCTACCAGATGTCTGCAGGCACTGCAAATTCAAGACTTGCTTAAATTATGATCAAGGATAGGGATTTAATGGACAATACACATGACCGAAAACTGGGCTATAAGTCAATGAAGTACAAGTTTAACTGGTTTACCATTACTTTGAGGATGTAGCCCTTAAAGCAGGCATGGTTTACAGCTACTTTTATTCCATTATCATCCCATGAAATCTTATTTGAATGTTAGTAATATGATTATAATGCTCAAATTGGTATCTTTTAGCACAAACCACTTCTTTGGTTTCAAGACTCATATATCAAACTGCCTACTCCACATCTGACTTGGATATCTAGTAGGCATGTCAAATTAAATGTGTACAAAACAGACCCTTGAGTGTCTCCTCAAATAAATCTGTTCTGCTTCATGGCTTCCACATCTCATTAAATGTCACCAGCTTCCACCTAGTTGCTCAGGAGAAAAACAAAACATTTTTCAGTTTTCTCTCACCATTCCTCCCCATCCTCAATCTAACAGCAAGCCTTCTCTGCTTATCTTTAAATTATACTCAACATCCTTACATTTCTTTTTATTTTCACCCTCACCACCCTGTTCAATAGAATGGGAAAGACTAGTGATTTCATCAAGAAAACTGGAAATACCAAGAGAAAATTTCATGCAAAATGGGCACAATAAAGGACAGAAACGGTATGGACCTAACAGAAGCAGATGATATTAAGATGAAGTGGCAAGAATACACAGAAGATCTGTACAAAAAAGGCAGTAATGTCCTGGATAACCACGATGGTGTGGTCACTCACCTCTGCCCTACCCCTGCACAGACTTCTTTACTGTACTCCACTCATGCTGGTCCTTTTTTGTTCCTCAAGCATGCTAAACTTGTTTCATTTGCAGGGTCTTTGCATTTCCTGTTCCCTCTACTGAAAATGTCTTCTCTCAAACTTTGGTTAGCAGACCTCATTTTTGTTTGTTTTTTAATTTATGTGACTGCACTGGGTCCTAGTTGCAGCATGTGGGATCTTTATTTGTGGCATTTGGGGTCTAGTTCCCTGACCAGGGATTGAACCTTGGCACCCTGCATTGGGACTGTGGAGTCTTAGTCACTGGACTACCAGGGAAGTCCCTAGCTGACCTCTTATCATCATTTAGGCATCAACTGCACAAAGAGAATGTTTCTGACCACCACAGTGAAAGTAACACCCCCTGTCACTCTCTACCATATCATTCAATTCTACTTTTTGAACAGCACCAAGATTCCCTTATTTAGTTTTTTACTACTTTATTGCCTTTTGCTTTTCCCAGCAGAATATAAGCTCCTGCTTTGCTATTCTCCAGTGTCTGTGCAAGTGCCTGGCATGTAGCAGGTGCTCAATAAATATTTGTTGGCTGATTTACTCTCCTTATGTTTATCTTTCAAATTTCTGTGTTCTCTCCCCTGACCAACCTCCTTCTGCTCCCTTAACACTGAAATTCTCTCATTTTGCCCTCTGGATCCCCAGTACTTTGGAAAACGACCTCCCCTGCCACCTCAGTCCCATTACCACACACTTCACTGCTTCCTGCTGTGTCTATCAGGGCGCACTCAGGAGATTAAGCCTTACCCAGCAGCTCATAAGCTGTTAGGTGAGGCTGACTTCCTTCCTGTTCCACGTGGCTGCTTCTTGACTCTGACCTCTCTACCCTTTTGTAGACCCCTCTTCTTCTCCATCCCACCAGAGTAAGAGTTTCATGCTACCTGGATTTACCATCCTGTAACCCTCATTGTTAGTGTCACCACCTAACCTCCCATTTGCTCCTCAGCTTCATCTAGACTTTGCCACTTGCTTCTCAGCTTCCTCTATAAAACAGTCTTTGGAGTCTCATTGCTGCAGATTGATTGTGCCTTCCCTATTGTTTCAGTACCTGGTCAAGTCAAAGGTCACAACAGTAGCACAAAGGAATAATCAATGGACCCATACCTGTTTCTTAGTGCGTAGGGGGATCTACTCATCCCATAATCCCAGAGCCGCTCCACTGCAGCAATAAAATAGTGGCGTGTTCTCTTTTGAAAGCTGCGGGGGTCCTGATTTTCATCTTCACCATAAATGTCAAAATCTTCTCTCTTTGTTTCAATTGACAAAGTATCATCATAGTCAGTTTTGTCTGGCTCTGGCTGAAAAGTAGTAAGGGTTATCTCCCTTTGATGGCGTTTCAAGATTGGTGGATTTTGACAGCACACCCTTCCAGTCCCTCCTTGCTTTGGCCAGGGAGCTTCTCTTTGGGCCTTATCTTCTCCTTCATTTGTTACTGCTATTGAATAATAGTTTTCACTAGGGTCTAGGGGCAAAGTGATATCTTTTGTCTTCAAAGACGTGAGTTTGTGTGACCTCTCTAGGGATTTCCAGTCTTCTTTTGGTATCAAGGTAGCTGACTGGTTATCCCAAGCAAGGAGACCCAGCAGCTTGGAGGGAATCTCTTCAGAGCTTTCTGTTGTCCATTTCAGAGATGGCACTTTTCCAGTCCTGTAGACTTTATTCAATTTAACAAGTCCCTGTGTTTTCTGAAGGAAGATCTCTTCCCTGAGATCCAGGTGGGCAGGAGAAACCTTGCTAGTTTTTGTAGGCAAGTCTTCCTGATGAACAACTTTCCCAGATGCTTCAGACAAGCCTGGTTTCAACAGAAACATGTTCTCAAGTTTTTTGTACATGAGTGGATTTGTGGCCTGTTTCCCCGGGGTGCTGCTCTTTCTTTGACTTCCGATCACTTCCAATGTTAGGAAGGCTAAAGAAAGATTATTTTTCTTGGCTCCGTGTAAGAAATGACTGGTTTCTTGGACCCCAGAATGACTTGCCCCCAAGTTATAACCATAGGTTGATGCTGGAGGATGAGAAGAGTTATGTTGAGGTGGGATCTTGGTCACATCTGTAGGTCTAATTGACCTATGACTCCTCAAAGAACAATCTGGTAAGAAGGACTGAGTAATGGTCCTTTTCTCCATCTTGTTGTGTTCTATCTGTGTGAAGGTACCCTGGGTCAAATGTTTCATGCTTTTGGACCACTGAGTTGAGGTGTCATTCAGAGTTACCCCCCTTTCAAGCTTTACTTCTTCTCGTGGGAGTCTGGATTGTTTCAAACCCCGCTTATCACGGTGAGGAACTGCATCCTGCTGACTTGGGATAGGAGACAGTTTTGTAGTGCTTGGAGATTTCTCTACCATTTGTTTTGTTTGATTCCCTAAGCCTTCCACGTTTGCTTCCACCCTTCCTTTTGAGAAATGGGCTGCATGAATCCTGGCTCTTTTTGCCGAATCACTTAATGACCTGTTGTCTTGAAGTCCTGGAGTATATGTCTCTTCATCTAAACCTCTGACATTTTGCTTAGTGCTCAGTGAAAAGAGATTCTTCAGGAAATTCTTAGTTCCAATCACTGTATACACCTGAGGCAAAACTGTGTTCTCAGGGATTAATGTCTCTTTCTTTTCTGTTTCTTCCTGGGATTTTTTTCCTTGATTGTCTGTATCATTTTCTTGGACATTAGCCAAGTTAGTAAGAACTATGCTTTTGGTATTTGGAAAAATCATCTCTTTGAGGCTGGTGTTGTTGCTAAATTCATCCTCTCCTGCTACTGCCTTATTCTTTTCTGATAAGACATTCTGATCTTTCACAGAGTTTTCTGATACTGATGATGTTAATTGCTTTGGACTGGGCCTTTGCCCAGAGCTTAGGGAGTTCTTGTCGTGGGTCCTTTTTATCACGTTTGTTGAATCTGGCAAAAACAGAGTCTTGAAGAATGGTGTATCTGGATATTTTGTATCTAGTGGCTTAGGGCCTTCTTTTTCTTGGTGGATCATTTCCCTTTTTTTGGATGAAGTAGTTTTATTTGACATATGGCTTAGTCCAAAAGATGTAGTATTTTTGTGCATAAACAATTCATCATGAATCAAAGAAGTCACTTCTTGAAAGTTGGTATTACTGTCTATTACAATATCCTGCCAGACTGATGTACTATTCTCAATTAATACTGTTGGGTCATCAATGTGAGTCTTTCTATTAGTTGTTGAGTTAGCTGGTGCCTTGTCTGTCTTTACCAAAGAGATATTCACTTTAAATAAAGCATCATCTTTGTTCAATGACACAGGTCCATGAACTCTTTCCTCTTTAAATAGCCTATCACTCTCCAGTGATAATGCATTTTCTCCCAGTGAACTTTCTTGACTATTCATTAAAGCTGCTTCTAACAACTTGGAATTATTATCTTCTTTACTCAAGCCCAAAGGTACACGTGATCCAATAACATGAGATAAATTTTTGCCAAATACAATGGCACCTAATTGACTATTAAAATTAACTGGCATATTTGGGGGTCCGAAGGAACCTGTCTTTTTAGTACCTGCTGACAACTTGTCTGATGGAATTGTTGGTAAAGGCATTAGATTGTTTGATGAACTTGAAATTTTTAAATTAAGTTTGTTCAACTCTGCCATTATAGTTGTTCCCAAATTCTCATTTAATCTTACTGGCAGTTCTGGCTCTTGAGTAAATACTCTTTCCCCACTGTGATGCAGCTCTGGTCTAAGATGTGCCACTTCAGATGGGGATGGGCCCTTGATTCTTTCTGTTGGTCCAGGTAAATGATCAGTAGCCTCATTTCTGGTTTCTTGGAGATCAGATAAGGATAATCTGTGTGGAGTAGGATTCTGTCCCAAGAGCATCAACAGATCACTAGAGGAGACACTTTGTTCTGTAAGCAGCTGCATTTTCTCTCCAGACTGAGGGTCAATCTTCTCCATGTCATTTTCTGGAGTCATGGTGGGTTTGAATTGCTTTTGCCTAGTGCTAGGGTACCTTGAATTCTTGGAGAAGCTTCTGGGTTCAATGACATTGTCGTCACTCAGCAAGGTTGGAATATCTTCATATGTGTCATAATAATCGCCAACGTTCCTGTCACAACTATCAACCTTCAGTAAGGCTGTCATGCCTCTGTTTCGAAAGTCTGAGTTGTGGCACCCCAGAACCCACAGACCTGGAGATGAGGAAGAATAAGACTCTGATTACTCATAACTCAAGTCACAAGCAAGATCTGTGCTAGAGGTTCTCTTCCATTCCCAGAAAAATGAAAAAAAAAACTACTCAGTACCATTATATTGCCAGTTGTTATATTAAATGCCAGACACACATAACAGTAGTCCAACAATGATAGTAAAAGTGGTTTTTGCATTGCTGCTGTTGTGGCATATCTCTTTGTGACCACAAGAAAGGGATGTGATTTTAAATAAATATATATTGGCATAAAAATGGAGAAATGTAATTAACATACACAAGAGTGGTGAGTCTTACTAGTCACATAGAACTTGGGTGATGACAGTGACTTAATTCTGGAAATTTTACATAGGGCAGCTGTTTTCACTATACAGCGCAGTGCTGTAGGTTCTACAGTAACATTATGTGCTCAGTGCTCAGTCGCTCAATCGTGTCCAACTCTGTGTGACCCCATGGACGGTAGCCTGCCAGGCTCCTCTGTCCATGGGATTTTCCCAGTAAGATTACTGGAGTGGGTTGTCATTTCCTCCTCACTGCCTGGGGTCAAGTCCCAGCACTACAATTTATCAGCTGTGTGACTTTAAGCAAGTCCATTGAGGTCTCTGAGCTCGAGTTTTCAAATTTATAAATGACTCATTATTAGTATCTAATAATGCACTCAAATCACACAACACAATGCCAAGCATCCACTATGACCAATGTGTAGGATAAGTAACCATAAGGGAGCAGGACTTAGGTTTAGGATACAAATAACATAATAACTCATCACAGTGCTAACAGTATTAATTTCTACTATGAACAGGATTATCTGATTGAAAGAATTTTATGGTGATGAAGTATATGCATAAGCATAAATGGAAACAAATACACCTTTACTAAGCTACCCATCAGGTAAACGAATGGTCTTATCAAGTTACAGAAGCAAAATCTTAACTGAAAAATTTTCTCAAAGTATATTTCAGAGCCCTATTAGACAATAGGGTGCCCATGAAAAATCTTCTGTGTTCAGGCATTTTGGAATTAATTCACATTGCATTCTATGTGCAGCCTGATAATCACTCAAACAGGAAATGAGAATAAAGAGATTTTCTAATATACAAGGATTCAAAGTATCTACCTCTAATTCAGCCATTCTCAAGATGTGATTAGAGAATGTTTTCTACTGAAATAAAGGAGTATATTAAAAAATATGAAGACATGGGATACAAGAACCCAATTTCATGATATATAAAGCATATTTTTGATTTTATAAAACCATTTTGGGTTAGAGTAGATCAGAACTGGTGTTGGAATGAATAATTTAAATCAGGTTATTGACTAAAAATTCCACTTTTATAACTTCAGTCAGTTCAGTCACTCAGTTGTGTCCGACTCTTTGCAACCATGGACTGCAGCACACCAGGGCTCCCTGTTCATCACCACTCCCAAAGTTTGCTCAAACTCATGTCCATCGAGTCAGTGATGCCATTCAACCATCTCATCCTCTGTCATCCCCTTCTCCTCCCACCTTCAATCTTTCCCAGCATCAGGGTCTTTTGAAGTGAGTCAGTTCTTTGCATCAGGTGGCCAAAGTATTGGAGATTCAGCTTCAGCCTCAGTCCTTCCAATGAACATTCAGGACTGATTTCCTTAAGGACTGACTGGTTTGATATTCTTGCTGTCCAAGAGACTCTCAAGAGTTTTCTCCAACACCACAGTTCAAAAGCATCAATTCTAAAGCACTCAGCTTTCTTTATGGTCCAACTCTCACACCCATACATGACTACTGGAAAAACCATAGCTTTCATTGATTATATGGACCTTTAACAGTAAAGTATTATCTCTGCTTTTTAATATGCTGTCAAGGTTTGTCATAGCTTTTCTTCCAACCTAGACAGCATATTAAAAAGCAGAGACATTACTTTGTCAACAAAGATCCGTCTAGTCAAGGCTATGGTTTTTCCAGTGGTCAGGTATGGATGTGAGAGTTGGAGTATGAAGAAAGCTGAGCGCCAAAGAATTGATGTTTTTGAACTGTGGTGTTGGAGAAGACTCTTGAGAGTCACTTGGACTGCAAGGAGATCCAACCAGTCTACCCTAAAGGAGATCAGTCGTGGGTGTTCATTGGAAGGACTGATGTTGAAGCTGAAACTCCAATACTTTGGCCACCTGATGTGAAGAGCTGATTCTTTGGAAAAGATCCTGATGCTGTGAAAGATTGAGGGCAGGAGGAAAAGGGGATGACAGAGGATAAGATGGTTGGATGGCATCACTGACTCAATGGACATGGGTTTGGGAGGACTCTGGGAGTTGGTGATGTACAGGGAGGCCTGGCGTGCTTCAGTTCACGGGGTCGCAAACAGTTGGACATGACTGAGCTACTGAACTGAACTTCTTCCCAGGAGCAAGTGTCTTTTAATTTTGTGGCTGCAATCACCATCTGAAGTTATCTTGGAGTCCAAGAAAATAAAGTCTGTCACTGTTTCCATTGTTTCCCATCTATTTGCCATGAAGTGCTGAGACCAGATGCCATGATCTTAGTTTTCTGAATGTTGAGTTTTAAGTCAGTTTTTTCACTCTCCTCTTTCATTTTCATCAAGAGGCTCTTTAGTTCCTTTCTGTTTTCTGCCATTGGGGTGGTGTCATCTGCATATCTGAGGTTATTGATATTTCTCCCAGCAATCTTGATTCCAGCTTGTGCTTCATCCAGCCCAGCATTTCACATGATGTACTCTATATATAAGTTAAATAAGCAAGGTGATAATATACAGCCTTGACATACTCCTTTTCCAATTTGGAACCAGTCTGTTGTTCCATGTTCAGTTCTAACTGTTGCTCCTTGACCTGCATACAGATTTCTCAGGAGGCAGGTAAGATGGTCTGGTATTCCCATCTCTTTAAGAATTTTCCAGTTTGTTGTGATCCACACAGTTAAAAGGCTTTAGTGTAGTCAATGAAACAAAAGTAAATGTTTTTCTGGGATTCTCTAGCTTTTTCTATGATCCAACGGCTGTTGGCAATTTGATCTCTGGTTCCTCTGCCTTGTCTAAATCCAGCTTGAACATCTGGAAGTTCTCAGGTTCTCAGTTCATGTACTGTTGAAGCCTAGCTTGGAGAATTTTGAGCATGACTTTGCTATTGTGTGAGATAAATACAATTGGGAGGTAGTTTGAACATTCTTTGGCATTGCCTTTCTTTGGGATTGGAATGAAAATTGACCTTTCCCAGTCCTGAAGCCACTGCTGAGGGTTCCAAATTGCTGGCCTATTGAGTGCAGCACTTTCATGGCATCATCTTTTAGGATTTGAAATAGCTCAGCTGGAATTCCATCATCTCCACTAGCTTTGTTCGTAGTGATACTTCCTAAGGCCCACTTGACTTCACTCTCCAGGATTCTGGCTCTAGGTGAGTGATCACACCATCGTGGTTATCTGGGTCATGAAAATCTTTTTTTGTGCAGTTCTTCTGTGTATTCTTGCCACCTCTTCTTAATATTTTCTGCTTCTGTTAGATCCATACTGTTTCTGTCCCTTATTGTGCCCATCTTTGCATGAAATGTTCCCCTGGTATCTCTAATTTTCTTGAAGAGATCTCTAGTCTTTCCCATTTTATTGTTTTCCTCTATTTCTTTGCACTGATCACTGAGGAAGGCTTTCTTGTCTCTCTTTGCTATTCTTTGGAACTCTGTATTCAGATGGGTATATCTTTCCTTTCCCCCTTTGCCTTTTGCTTCTTTTCTTTTCTCAGCTATTTGTAAGGCCTCCACAGACAACCATTTTGTTATAACTTAGCTAAATCTAATACTTCCTCTCCCTGACAAAGACAGTAATGGGTGAGAAAAGGGGAAATGAAACTCCATAAACAGGTTTGGAATGACATCCACCATACTCTGAGAAAGACCTGGGATTGAGAATAGTGTCAAGAACTTTAGTTATATCTGTACTGGTTGAAAATTTGTAATGACAACATCTTTTTGTATTACATGTGTGAATAAAAATATATTAGATCATTATAGTAATTAATAAATTTCAATCCAAGAGCTTAAATGAGAGTTCAAAAAAAACCTCAATTAAATAACCAAATAAAAATAAATTCTCTCTATATATATAATTTGAAATAAGAAAGGAGATATAACCAGAGATGCAAAGAAAATTAAATTACAGTTCCCTTGGAGACACAGCTGCCCATCTCCTACTCCAGCTTCTGACACAAGCATATGCTTTGTCTTTCTGTTTTTGTTTTGTTAATGGTTTCTTTTTCTGTGCAAAGCTTTAAGTTTAATGAGGTCCCTTTTATTTATTTTTGCTTTTATCTCCTTTGCTTTAAGAGATAGAACCAAAAAATATTGCCACAGCTTATGTCAAAGAGTGTTTTACCTATGTCTTTTTCTAGGAGTTTTATAGTATTCAGTTTAGGTCTTTATTTTGAGTTTATTTTTGTATAATATACAAATTCTCTAACGTAATACATTAGAGAATTTCTAATATCATTCTCTTATATGTATCTGTCCAGTTTTTTTTTCAGTATCTGGAGACTGTCTTTTATCTATTGTATATTCTTGCTTCCTTTGTGATAGATTGACCATAGTGTGTGAGTTTACTTTTGGGCTGTCTACCCTGTTCCATTGATCTATGTCTCTTTTTTTTGTACCATACTGTTTTGATAACTGTTGCTTTGTAGTCTGAAGTTAGGGAGGATGATTCATCTAATTCTGTTTTTCTTTCTCAAGATTATTTTGGCTAATCAGTGTCATTTGTTCTATGAAAAATGGCATTGGTAATATGATAGAGATTTCATTGAATCTGTAGATTTCCTTGGGTAACATAGTAGTTTTTACAGTACTGATTCTTCCCATCCAAGTACATGATCTATCTTCCTATCTTTGATTTCTATCATCAGTGTCTTATAGTTTTATGAGTACAGGTCTTTCATCTAACTCTTTGTGGCCCCATGACTGTAGCCTGTCAGCCTCCTTTGTCCATGGGATTTTCCAGGCAAAAATACTGGAGTGGGTTGCCATTCCCTTCTCTAGGGGATCTTCCCATCCCAGGGATTGAACCTACATCTCTGTATCTCCTGCATTGGCAGGGGGTTCTTTATCACTGAGCCACCTGGGATCCCTTTGTCTCCTTAGGTAGGTTTATTCCTAGATATCTTATTTTTTATGATGCAGTTGTAAATGGGACTGTTTCCTTAATTTCTCTTTCTGATAGTTCATTGTTAGTGTATAGAAATGAAACAGATTTTCTGTATATTAATTTTATATCCTGTGAAAAGTGAAATTGAAGTCACTCAGTTGTGTCCGACTCTTTGCCACCCCATGGACTATATAGTTCATGGAATTCTCCAGGCCAGAATACTGGAGTGGGTTGCTTTTCCATTCTCCAGCGGATCTTCCCAACCCAGGGATCAAATCTAGGTCTCTCACATTGCAGGCAGATTCTTTACCGGATGAGCCACAAGGGAAGCCCTAGTGGTGTTATATCCTGTAACTGTACCAAATTCTCTGATGAGCTCTAGTAGTTTTTTGGTGCTGTCTTTAGGATTTTCTATGTACAGCACCATGTCATATGCAGATAATGACGGCAAATAGTGACAAAGAGTGACATCCATTGGTGGGTGAAGCTGGTTCTGAGAAGTCTTCTGAAGCTAGAGAAGTCTCACTGAAGGGCAAGACTAAGGTCCAGGGGACTCTAGGCCTGGTGCCTGCCCATTGGTGGGCAGAGCTTGGTCACAGGTTCTCTGGCTGGAGGTCCTGGATCTGGTGATTGCACAATTGTGTGCAGGGACAAACCCTGTGCCCTCTGGTGGGCAGGGCCATGTCCAGGGGCTGCTGTGGTCTCAGGGGGTTCTTAAGGCAACCTGTCTGTTAGTGGGTGGGCTGTGTTCATGCCCAGTTATTTGCTTGCCATCATGTGTCCCAGAATTGGCACCTATAGGTGTTGAGCCAGGACGGGACTGCATTTTCTTGCTAATAAGCCAGACAGAGGATTCCTCAATGGCATTTGCAAGCACCAGTGTCCATGTGGTAGAAAGAGCTCCCCAGAATGGCTGCCACCAGTTTCTATGTCCCCAGGAGGAGTTGCAGTTGCCCCCTGCTTCTCCAGGAGACTCTCCAAAATCAGTAGGTGAGTCTGACCCAGCCTCCTATTCCTGCTTTTGCCCTGGACCATGTGAGAGTGAAGTCTCTATTTCCCCCAGATCTATGAGACTGTCAATTGTATGCATTACTGGCCTTCAAAGCCAAATGCTCTGGGGGCTTGTCTTTCTGGTCCAGGATCCCTGGACATGGGAGTCTGATATGGGGCTAGATGTCTTACTTCTTTTGAGAAAGCCTCTGCACCTGTAATTCTTCTCCTATTTGTGAAATGCCCACCCAGGGATATAAGACTGGACAATATCATGATGTCTGCCCTACCATCTTATTGCAGTTCCTTCTTTATAGCTTTAGTTGTAGAAGATCTGCTCTGGTAGGTGCAAGTCTTTTCCATTGATGGCCGTTCTGAAAATAGTGATTGTGATTGTGGTGTGCCTGTGAGAGGAGGTGAGCTCAGGGTCTTTCTACTCTGCCATTTACTCATGAATGGACACTTAGGTTCTTTCCAGGTCTTGGTTATTATGAAGAGTGCAGTGATAAACATGGGAGTGCAGGTATCTCTTCAGGATCCTGATTTCATTTCCTTTGTATATATATCCAGAAGTGGGATCGCTGGATCAGATGGTAGTTCTCTTTTTAACTTTCAGAGGAATCTCCACACAGTTCTTCATAATGGCTACACCAATGTACATTCTCACCAACAGTGCACGAGGATGCTTTCTCTACATCCTTGCCAACATCCTTATCATCCTCTGACTTTTTGATAACAGTCATTTTGACAGGTATGAACTGATATCTTACTGTGGTTTTGATTTGCATTGCCTGATGATTAGTGATGTTGAGAACATATTCATATACCTGTTCATCACTTCTTTATCTCTTTTTGAAAAATGTAATGGTATTCCATAAGTCCTGCAGGCTTTTTTCATTCCTTTTTTTCTCCTCTTGACTCAATAATGCCAAAAGATTTATCTTGGAGTTTGCAGATTCTTTCTTCAGCTTAATCAAGTATGTTTTTAAAGCTCTCTGATGCCTTTTTTCATTCACTGTATTCTTTAGCTCCAGGATTTCTGGGTTCTTTCTTTCTTTTTCAATGTGTGATTCAGCAGCTCCAGTTCCAGAGAGGGTACAACAGCATAGACCACATGCAGCTCGGTCAGCTGAGGTCAGTGTCAGCAAAGATTATGGAGGGTCCTTAGTTGTCAAAGCTGTGAGTGTCCATGATGGTGGTGAGGGTTGTTGACCTCCTAGGTGGTGAAGGCTGCTGGGGTTCTTTTGTTCTGCTTTTCACCCACAGACTGAGGCCCTAGCTGAGGGGATTCTTGGTGCTGGGTCTGGCATGTGAGAACACAGGCCTGGGTAACAGTGCTGGTTTCTGGGGCAGAGACGTGCATGCATTTGTGATGATTCCACTGTTTGGAGTGCGGGTGCCTAGTGTGACAATGGAATTCACTGTGCCTGTGTTTGGAGCCTGAGCACACCTGCTGTGGTGGTGCCAGTGTCAAAGGTGCAAATGGGCCATTAGCCAAAAGTAAACCATATGCTGGGCGCATGGCAAGTATCACCACATTTAAAAGAACTGTAATCATACAGAGTCTGTTACATGACCACAGTGAAGTTAAAATAAGAAATCAGTAACATAGAACAGGGGCTTTATTTAGCTTGAGCTTTATAATCAAGATAGAAAATTTCCCCTCAAGACACACAAAGCAGAGTTTCAATTTGTCTTTAGAATTTAACTCATCACCAAAGTAGTTTACAAGCTTCTGAAAATATTGATATTTTAAATAGCATTTTCTGCCTACACACACACACACACACACACACACACACATACACACTTTCTTTGGTTTAGACAATTACAATCATAATATGTATACTGTTTTATAACATTTTTGCATGTTTTAAATTTATTCATTCATTGAAAAAATGTGTATTAAGCATCTACTATAGGCCAGGCACTATAAACATTGGGGATTCAATGACAAACAAGATGACAAGGTCTCTGAGACCTTGCAACTTAGATGTAAAGCAGATAATGAAGATATAAACATGAAGAAACAAGATACTTTCAGAGGTATTACTGGAGTTCTGTCAGGGTCTTCTTCACTCACTTCCCACAAAAATACATTACTGAAGTATAAGATGAGTTTCTGGATATGAAGGTGAATCTATGGTTTTATATGATAAGATTGGTTTTGATTCCCTAGAAATTTCCCCATGAGAATTTATCTCCAGAAAAGTCATAAGTGTAAGAGAATAACTGCAATCTGTTAGGTTTAGACAGGGTCAGTGTTCCTCCTGATCACCAGACTGCTGCTGCTAAGTCGCTTCAGTCGTGTCCGACTCTATGCGACCCCATGGACTGCAGCCCACCAGGCTCCTCCATCCATGGGGTTTTCCAGGCAAGAGTACTGGAGTGGGGTGCCATTGCCTTCTCCAGATCACCAGACTGGGTGCACTCAAAAGCTTTGCCTTTGAGTCATTCTGGAAGGAGGCAGATGAGAAGTTGACAGCCACGTTCGTCTTGAAGGCTTCACAGTGGTTTGATGGTATGTGCTCATGCAAGAAGAGATTATTATGCACTTCCCAACAAAACCAATGTTCACAAGGCACACAGAAACATATTTAGCCAGACCCTGTGTGTTAATTGCAGGTATAAATGTATATTCACCACTACAGTCTAATAAACACACTTAAAAGGTTGGCCTACAGCAAGTAAAGGCACTTTTTTAAAGCAAAGACTTTTAACTTAAACATTTGCTGTGGTGCGTATGTGCATGTTCAGTCATGGCCAACTCTTTGCAACCCTATAGACTGTAGTCCACCAGGTTCCTCTGTCCATGGGATTCTTCAGGCAAGGATACTGGAGTGCGTTTCCATGCCTTCCTCCAGAGGATCTTCCCAACCCAGGGATCAAACCTGCATCTCTTGTATCTCCTGCACTGTGGGTATATTCTGTCCCCACTGAGCCACCTGTGAAGCTCATTTGATATGGTCCTGTCATTAAAATGCCTTGCAATTACTAAAATCACCTGAACCATTTAGCATGTGATGAGCTAGTAGGCAGATGTGAGCTAGTGGGCAAAAAACCATGTGAATGGCCAGTGAAGCAAACACTGCTGTTAGTAAAAGAATAATATAAATAACTAACCTGGATTTTCCATTGACATGAAGACAGTTTCTCCTGAAAAGGGGAATAGGGTGAGTGTATCTTCATAGACCATTTTGTGTTTGAAGGTATATCCAGAGAAGAAGACAGAGAGGAAGTCAATTTGGGCTCCAACACTTAGAATGTACCAGTATGCCACCTCATGCAAACAAACCGACAGCTGCAAGCTATCAAAAACATAGCCATTGATGCCTGCAAAAGAAATGGAGAATAGAAGATTTTAGCAGTATCTGGATTTATTATTTTTTGTCATGATATGATTATAAATGATTATAAGTTATGCTCCATATCTTATTTTCAAAAAGAGATAACATTATACCTTCCAAAAAAGCAACCTGTAATGCTTGATCAGCTAGGTTTCAGTCTCAAAGTGAGGAGAGTTGTAGACCATGGTAATGATGCATTTAGGTGCTATATGGTGGGTGGCAGGTTAATGAGGAGGAGGGCATTTGCATGGTCTCAGTGTATCTCCCTACACACTGAATATTAGATGCAAAGAGAAAAATAATAACTATACAGAGGGGGAAAAAAAAAAACAAGAAAATCTTTGATCTGGTGATTAAAATAATTATCTGCTAATGTTCCAAATTCAAGGAAACACATTTCAAAGAATCAGGACAACTAGATCCAGGACTACAGCCTGAACTTGGAAGAGGAAATGCTACAAAGAACAGCATTAATTGATACAACTGGAATATTGGCTGTCAATTAGATAAACGTATTATATTATGTATTAGATAATGAATCAATGCTACATTTTCTGAATTTCATAACTCCACTTTGATTATGTAAGAGAATATATTCATTCATAGGAAATACACAATAGAGTATTAAAAGATAAAGGGATATGATGTCTACAGTCTATTCTCATGTTGAAAGTAAGTTATAAAATATGTATATAGAAGAAAGAGAATGATAAAGAAAACATAGCAAAATCTTAAAAATGAGTGAATCTGGATAAAGTGTATATGGGAGTTCTCTATTATTCTTGCAGTATTTCTGTAAGTTTGAAATTATTTCTGAATGAAAAGTAAATAAAAGTAAAATAGATTTCAACTTATTAAGAGAATTGTTTCTGAAAGCCTCTTCCATATATGTCTATCCAATCAATAGATATTTGTCTACTCTGCAAGGTGGTGGCCCACAAATCCAGACACTAGCTTAGTGCAACTGAGAATCAAAGTTTCTTCTCTTCAAAGTGATAAAAGGTATTTTAAAGCTACTGTAATTATAAGCATGGTCTTAATGCAGGTATGGTCCCTGGTGGCTCCAATGGCAAAGAATCTGCCTGTGACGCAGGAGATCTGGGTTCCATCCCTGGGTTGGGAAGATCCCCTAGAGAAGGGAATGGCTATCCGCTCCAGTATTCTTGCCTGGAAAATCCCATGGACAGAGGAGCCTGGCAGGCCATAGTCCATGGAGTCGCACAGAGTTGCAGGTATAGATGATTATAACAATCAGAACATAGAGTCCAGAAACAGATACAGATATAAATGGAAATTTAATATATTATAAAGGGAGCATCCCAAAACAGTAGCAGAAAGAATGAACTATTTGGTAAATGCTAATGGAAAAGATGGCTGTTCATATGGAACCACAAAAAACCCTGAATAGCCAAGTGAAAGTGAAGTCGCTCAGTCGTGTCCGACTCTTTGCGACCCCATGGACGGTAGCCTACCAGGCTCCACGATCTGTACAGATCCTGCACATTTTGTTAGATTTTGGCCTAAGTATTTCATTTTTTGAGGCATTATAAATGGTATTATTATTTTTTAATATAAATTTATTTACTTTAATTAGAGGATAATTACTTTACAATATTGTATTGGTTTTGACAAACACTGACATGAATCTGCCACGGGTGTACATGTGTTCCCCATCCTGAACCCACTTCCCACCTTCCTCCCCATACCATCCCTCTGGGTCATCCCAGTGCACCAGCCCAAAGCATACTGTATCATACATCGAACCTGGACTGGCGATTCGTTTCATATATGATAATATACATGTTTCAATGCCATTCTCCCAAATCATCCCACGCTCACCCTCTCCCACAGAGTCCAAAAGACTGTTCTATACATCTGTGTCTCTTTTGCTGTCTCGCATACAGGGTTATCGTTACCATCTTTCTAAATTCCATATATATGCATTAGTATACTGTATTGGTGTTTTTCTTTCTGGCTTACTTCACTCTGTATAATAGGCTCCACTTTCATCCACCTCATTAGAACTGATTCAAATGTATTCTTTTTAATGGCTGAGTAATACTCCATTGTGTATATGTGCCACAGCTTTCTTATCCATTCGTCTGCTGATGGACATCTAGGTTGCTTCCATGTCCTGGCTATTATAAACAGTGCTGCAGCGAACATTGAGGTACAAGTGTCTCTTTCAATTCTGGTTTCCTTGGTGTGTATGCCCAGCAGTGGGATTGCTGGGTCCTATGGCAGTTCTATGTCCAGTTTTTTAAGGAATCTCCACACTGTTCTCCACAGTGGCTGTACTAGTTTGCATTCCCACCAACAGTGTAAGAGGGTTCCCTTTTCTCCACACCCTCTCCAGCATTTCTTGCTTGTAGACTTTTGGACAGCAGCCATTCTGACTGGCATGAAATGGTACCTCATTGTGGTTTTGATGTGCATTTCTCTGATAATAAGTGATGTTGAGCATCTTTACATGTGTTTGTTAGTCATCTGTATGTCTTCTTTGGAGAAATGTCTGTTTAGTTCTTTGGCCCATTTTTTGATTGGGTCATTTATTTTTCTGGAATTGAGCTGCAGGAGTTGCTTGTGTATTTTTGAGATTAGTTGTTTGTCAGTTGCTTCATTTGCTATTATTGTCTCCCATTCTGAAGGCTGTCTTTTCACCTTGCTTATAGTTTCCTTTGTTGTGCAGAAGCTTTTAATTTTAATTAGGTCCCATTTGTTTATTTTTGCTTTTATTTCCAATATTCTGAGAGGTGGGTCATAAGAAGATCCTGCTGTGATTTATGTCGGAGAGTGTTTTGCCTATGTTCTCCTCTAGGAGTTTTATGGTTTCTGGTCTTATGTTTAGATCTTTAATCCATTTTGAGTTTATTTTTGTGTATGGTGTTAGAAAATGTTCTAGTTTCATTCTTTTCCAAGTGGTTGACCAGTTTTCCCAGCACCACTTGTTAAAGAGATTGTCTTTTCTCCACTGTATATTCTTGCGTCCTTTGTCAAAGATAAGGTGTCCATAGGTGCATGGATTTATCCCTGGGCTTTCTATTTTGTTCCATTGATCTATATTTCTGTCTTTGTGCCAGTACCATACTGTCTTGATGACTGTGGCTTTGTAGTAGAGCCTGAAGTCAGGCAGGTTGATTCCTCCAGTTCCATTCTTCTGTCTCAGGATTGCTTTGGCTATTCGAGGTTTTTTGTATTTCCATACAAATTGTGAAATTATTTGTTCTAGCTCTGTGAAAAATACCGTTGGTAGCTTGATAGGGATTGCATTGCATCTATAGATTGCTTTGAGTAGTATACTCATTTTCACTATATTGATTCTTCTGATCCATGAACACGGTATATTTCTCCATCTATTAGTGTCCTCTTTGATTTCTTTCACCACTATTTTATAGTTTTCTATATATAGGTCTTTAGTTTCTTTAGGTAGATATATTCCTAAGTATTTTATTCTTTTTGTTGCAATGGTGAATGAAATTGTTTCCTTAATTTCTCTCTCTATTTTCTCATTATTAGTGTATAGGAATGCAAGGGATTTCTGTGTGTTGATTTTATATCCTGCAACTTTACTATATTCATTGATTAGCTCTAGTACTTTTCTGGTGGAGTCTTTAGTGTTTTCTATGTAGAGGATCATGTCATCTGCAAACAGTGAGAGTTTTACTTCTTCTTTTCCAATCTGGATTCCTTTTATTTCTTTTTTCTGCTCTAATTGCTGTGGCCAAAACTTCCAAAACTATGTTGAATAGTAGCAATGAGAGTGGGCATCCTTGTCTTGTTCCTGACTTTAGGGGAAATGCTTTCAATTTTTCACCATTGAGGATAATCTTTGCTGTGGGTTTGTCATATATAGCTTTTATTATGTTGAGATATGTTCCTTCTATTCCTTCTTTCTGGAGGGTTTTTATCATACATGGATGTTGAATTTTGTCAAAGGCTTTCTCTGCATCTATTGAGATAATCATATGGTTTTAATCTTTCAATTTGTTAATGTGGTGTATTACATTGATTGATTTGCGGATATTGAAGAATCCTTGCATCCCTGGGATAAAGCCCATTCGGTCATGATGTATGATCTTTTTAATATGTTGTTGGGTTCTGTTTGCTAGAATTTTGTTACGGATTTTTGCATCTATGTTCATCAGTGATATTGGCCTGTAGTTTTCTTGTTTTGTGGGATCTTTGTCAGGTTTTGGTATTAGGGTGATGGTGGCCTCATAGAATGAGTTTGGAAGTTTACCTTCCTCTGCAATTTTCTGGAAGAGTTTGAGTAGGATAGGTGTTAGCTCTTCTCTAAATTTTTGGTAGAATTCAGCTGTGAAGCCGTCTGGTCCTGCGGTTTTGTTTGCTGGAAGATTTCTGATTACAGTTTCAATTACCATGCTTGTGATGGGTCTGTTACGATTTTCTATTTCTTCCTGGTTCAGTTTTGGAAAGTTTTACTTTTCTAAGAATTTTTCCATTTCTTCCAAGTTGTCCATTATATTGGCATATCATTGCTGATTGTATTTTTGTAATTTAAGTTTCCACTACTAGGCTATTGTTATATAGAAATTTATATGCCAGCTTTGTATTCTGCAATTAGACTAAACTCAGTTCTAGGGACTTTTTTGTGGATATCTGGAGATTTTCAATGTAGATAATCATGTCATATTCAGTTTTATTCCTTTACTTCCAATCTGCATGCTTTTAAATCTTTCTAATTTCTTTCCCCAATTTACCTCCTGCCGACTACATTTCAGGGTTTTCAGACAGCTGCTCAATGCATGCTATTAAGGAAAAATCCAGTAGAATAGACAGAGTGATTCCATTTTAATCAGAACCAGAACTTCAGAAGGCACACATATTTAATTTAAATGGCTTCAATCAGATCGGTTTCAAAAAGACTGTTGTAGTTATGCACTAGCATTGTATGATAGTATTCTTTTTTTCACAAGCCCACTAGTAATAGGGCTTCCCTGGTGGCTCAAATGGTAAAGAATCTGCCAGCAATGTAGGAGACCCAGGTTCAATCCCTGGGTCAGGAAGATCCCCTGGAGAAGGGAATGACAACCCACTCCAGTTTTCTTGCCTGGAGAACCCCATGGACGGAGGAGCCTGGCAGGCTACAGTCCATAGGGTCACAAAGAGTCAGACATGACTGAGTGACTAACAACAACCACTAGTAATAATTGTATTATAATTTTTCCAGTCTGATAGGTATAAAGTGTTATCACGATGGTATTCTATTTTCCATTTCTCTATAGTGAGATTGGAATTTTTTTCATATTTTTGACCATTCTGACTTGTGTGAATGTATAAACACATACACATATGTGCTCCCACCCAAATGCTTATGGTGAAGTTCTAATCCCTAGTACCTCTGAATGGGTCTGCATTGAGAGATAACATCTTTAGACAGGTAATTCTTTAAAATGAGATCATTAAGTTTCTTCGGAGTCCCCCTCCTTGGCTGGTAAATGGTCTTTCCTCTCTGTGTGCACATGTCTCTCTACAACTTTCCTTATAAGAAGAAACCAATCTTGTTGACTCCTTGATCTTAGACTTTGAGTCTCTAGAACTCTGAGAAAATAAATATCGTCTGTTGAATCCCCAGTTTGTGGGATTTTGTTATGGCAAGCCTAGCAGACTAATACAACATATATGTGTTTATATATGATTATACATTCATGGAAAAATATGTTTAAACATGGGGCTATGGTTTTTCCAGTGGTCATGTATGGATGTGAGAGTTGGACTGTGAAGAAAGCTGAGCACCGAAGAATTGATGCTTTTGAACTGTGATGTTGGAGAAGACTCCTGAGAGTCCCTTGGACTGCAAGGAGATCCAACCAGTCCATTCTAAAGGAGTTCAGCCCTGGGTGTTCTTTGGAGGGAATGATGCTGAGGCTGAAACTCCAGTACTTTGGCCACCTCATGCGAAGAGTTGACTCATCGGAAAAGACTCTGATGCTGGGAGGGATTGGGGGCAGGAGGAAAAGGGGATGACAGAGGATGAGATGGCTGGATGGCATCACCGACTCGATGGACGTGAGTTTGAGTGAACTCTGGGAGTCGGTGATGGACAGGGAGGCCTGGCATGCTGCAATTCATGGGGTTGCAAAGAGTCGGACATGACTGAGCAACTGAACTGAACTGAACTGGGCTACCTGAACACAAAATAGTTAGTGAAAAGGTATATGATGGAAGGAGGTGAGCAGATAAAAGGGAAGAGGAAGCCAAAAAATATATAAAAGATCATGTTTTACACTTAAAATATATATAATAAAGCTGAAAAAAGATGTTGCATTTTTTTCATGTACAATGTCTTGACTAATTTGACTGTTAAACTGTTACAGCTGGCAACTGTTTTACCAGCTATATGTATATATAAAATTGCATATTCCTTTTCTATTTCATGTGTAATTTACTGATTGAGTATATTTCATATTAAGGTGTATGTATGCTTGGGTAAATGAAAATTGTGTCTCTTATTTAATTTATCCTTTAAAATAAACTTCTCTAGATACTTGATGCCTGCTAAAAGAAAATATATATGCATTATGTGATCATATTTATGCATTTATATAAAATTGCACATGCTCATATATAATAATTTTAAGGAAATATGATTCTTGTGGGGCTTATAAAGTAATGCATTAACTGCACATCTCTTTGGCAGTTTCAACTTCCCTTTATCCATTACCCTTTGGACTCAAATGCTGAATCACTTACTATGCATGACATTGGAGACTTGGAACTCTGGATCCTGGGGCTGTACTCCATTGGGGAGGAAGCGCTGAATATTCTCTGTGAGGTACCAACTTTTATTCTCATCAAATACAGAAAACAGGATGACATTTCTCTTGTCTGACATCATCTGTTAATTAAATGCATTGAAAGAAAGAAATGTTACTATTACTATCAGGTAGAAATTAGCAGCCTGTGATGGAAGTGATGGCATGCATATGATATATCCATAATCCTCGGGATCAATGCCATTTTCCCCCAAGGGTCACTATTATGGCATGTCCCAGGGCCTAGGAGTGGGAGTGGATGCTATGAGCATTGAATGTACATTTAAAGCAAATGTGTCCTCAGGGCAAGAGGTGACTGGACCCATTAAACTTGGTTTCTTCTGGACCCGAGGTCATATGCTGGCTGATATTTTTCATGGAGTCTGTAGTCTCATTCTCTCCATGTTCAGATTAGAGGATTTTCACTCTTTAAAGACCCAAGTGATTATTCAAGGTCTTTCTTAAACAGTTTAGTCAAATCAAGTAAGATAATGTCTTCCTAAACCTTCATCTAGCAAATGTCATTCCACAAGGCTAACTATAAAAAATTAAAAGTAGAAAACATAAATTTAAATAACAAAGTTAAGATGAACCATAAATGTTTACTAACACTAATACTTTTTAGTTTTATGTTTACAAAGTTTAAAGTTTTTTTTTTTTTTTTTTTTTTGAGAGGAGCTGTTTGTATCTGAACCAAAGTTACAAGCTGTCACTTGCTAATTAAATCTGTTAAGATTTAATGTATAAACTTCACTAACGTGTTCAAAAGCAGGGACATTACTTTGCCAACAAAGATTCATCTAGTCAAGGCTATGGTTTTTCCTGTGGTCATGTATGGATGTGAGAGTTGGACTGTGAAGAAAGCTAAGTGCCGAAGAATTGATGCTTTTGAACTGTGGTGTTTGAGAAGACTCTTGAGAGTCCCTTGGACTACAAGGAGATCTAACCAGTCCATCCTAAAGGAGATCAGCCCTGGGATTTCTTTGGAAGGAATGATGCTAAAGCTGAAACTCCAGTACTTTGGCCACCTCATGCGAAGAGTTGACTCATTGGAAAAGACTCTGATGCTGGGAAGGATTGGGGGCAGGAGGAGAAGGGGACGACAGAGGATGAGATGGCTGGATGGCATCACTGCTTCGATGGACGTGTTTGAGTGAACTCCAGGAGTTGGTGATGGACAGGGAGGCCTGGCATGCTGTGATTCATGGGGTCGCAAAGAGTCGGACACGACTGAGTGACTGATCTGATCTGATCTGAACATGTATAAATTTCATTTTGTATACCCTTTACTACAGAAATGAAAATGCTGAGGGGCAAAGATAGGAAAATATAGGTATGTTTCTGTCCTCTTCCAAAAACTGATGGGAAAACTATAATTAGGAAAAATTAGTCAGGAAAGGTACTTGTCCAAATGTATGCCGCTCTGGGTTTGTGTGCCAAATGTTTTATCTGTATTAAAGTTCATGAAATGTTTTCAGACTAGTCAGTCAGTTCAGTTGCTCAGTCGTGTCCAACTCTTTGCAACCCCATGGACTGCAGCACGTCAGGCTTCCCTGTCCATCACCAACTCCCAGAGTTCACTCAAACTCATGTCCATAGAGTCAGTGATGCCATCCAACCATCTCATCCTCTGTCATCCTCTTCTCCTCCTGCCTTCAAACTTTCCCAGCATCAGGGTCTTTTCAAATGAGTCAGTTCTTTGCTTCAGGTTGCCAGAGTATTTGAGTTTCAGTTTCAGCCTCAGTCTTTCCAATGAATACTCAGGACTAATTTCCATTAGGATGGACTGGTTGGATCTCCTTGCAGTCTAAGGGACTCTCAAGAGTCTTCTTCAATACCACAGTTCAAAAGCATCAATTCTCTGGTGCTCAGCTTTCTTTATGGTTCAGCTCTCACATCCATACATGACTACTGGAATAACCATAGCTTTGACTAGACAGGCCTTTGTCAGCAAAGTAATGTCTCTGCTTTTTAATATGCTGTCTAGGTTGGTCATAGCCTTTCTTCCAAGGAGCAAGCGTCTTTTAATTTCATGGCTGCAGTCATCATCTGCTGTGATTTTGGAGCCCAAGAAAATAAAGTCTGTCACTGTTTCTACTTTTTCCCCATCTATTTGCCATGAAGTGATACGACTCGATGCCAAGATCTTAGTTTTTTGAATGTTGAGTTTTCAGCCAGCTTTTTCACTCTCCTCTTTCACCTTCATCAAGAGGCTCTTTAGTTCTTCTTCCCTTTCTGTCATTAGGGTGGTATCATTTGCATATCTGACGTTATTGATATTTCTCCTGGCAATTTTGATTCCATCTCATGCTTCATCCACCCCAGTGTTTCTCATGATGTACTCTGCATATAAGTTAAATGAGCAGGGTGACAATATACAGCCTTGACATAGTCCTTTCTCAATTTGGAGCCAGTCTATTGTTCCATGTCTGGTTCTAACTGTTGCTTCTTGACCTGCATACAGATTTCTCAGGAGAGAGGTAAGATGATCTGGTATTCCCATCTCTTGAAGAGTTTTCCACAGTTTATTGTGATGCACACAGTCAAAGGCTTTGGCATAGTCAATAAAAAAGAAGTAGATGTTTTTCTGGGATTCTCTTGCTTTTTCTATTATCCAATGGCTGTTGGCAATTTGATCTCTGGTTCCTCTGTCTTTTATAAATCCAGCTTGAGCATCTGGAAGTTCTCAGTTCACATACTTTTGAAGCCTTGCTTGGAGAATTTTGAGCATTACTTTGATAGTGTGTGAGATGAGTGCAATTGTGCAGTAGTTTGAACATTCTTTGGCATTGCCTGTCTTTGGGATTGGAATGAAGACTGACCTTTTCAGACTAGAAGGAATCCTATATATCATAAATAACCAAATAGACATACAGTCAAGCCTCAGCAATATGGCAATGAATTATTTTGAAGAATTAAGCTTGTTAAAAGATGCTTGCTACTTGGAAGAAAAGTTATGACCAACCTAGACAGCATATTAAAAAGCAGAGACATTACTTTGCCAACAAAAGTCCATCTAGTCAAAGCTATGGTTCTTCCAGTAGTCATGTATGGATGTGAGAGCTGGACCATAAAGAAAGCTGAGGGCCAGAGAATTGATGCTTTTGAACTGTGGTGTTGGAGAAGACTCTTGAAAGTCCCTTGGACTGCAAGGAGATCCAAACAGTCCATCCTAAAGGAAATCAGTCCTGAATATTTATTGGAGGGACTGATGCTGAAGCTGAAACTCCAAAACTTTGGCCACCTGATGTGAAGAACTGACTCATTTGAAAAGACCCTGATGCTGGGAAAGATTGAAGGTGAGAGGAGAAGGGGACGACAGAGGATGAGATGGTTGGATGGCATCACCGACTCGATGGACGTGAGTTTGAGTAAGCTCCAGGAGTTGTTGATGGACAGGAGGCCTGGCATGCTGCAATCCATGGGGTCACAAAGAGTCAGACATGACTGAGCGACTGAACTGAACTGAAGCTTATTAAATTCAGAGTATTTAAGTTTATTTTTCAAAAACAGCAGAAGTGGTCCAAATTCTAAGCATATTCTGAAATATTTTATACATTTCCTCAATTTTACTCAGGCTTCCCTGATAGCTCAGTTGGTAAAGAATCTGCCTGCAATGTATGAGACCTGGGTTCGATCCCTGGGTTGGGAAGATCCCCTGGAGAAGGGAAAGGCTACTTACTTCAGTATTCTGTCCTGGAGAATTCCATGAAATCCATGTGGTCACAAACAGTTGGACATGACTGAGTGCCTTCCACTTCACTTCAGTTTTATTCAACAAATATTTGTTGAACTACTAAATGCCATGCACTATGCTAGGTGTGTTCATTTAGAGGTGTTTTGAGTCAATCACAATGAGATATCCAGGGGAGACATCTAGGTAGTCATACAGATTTGCAGGTAATCTAAAAGTAATCTAAAAGTAGGTGGTAACTGATCATGTAAAAATGGGCAAGATCACTTTGAGAGAGAAATTTTAGGCTAAGAATGAGTGTTATAGAAATAATCTAGGGCCCAGGCTGTCCTGTCCATCCAGCAGGCAAGTTTATTACACCAAAGTCAATAAAAGCTATCATAAATCCAGCTCACTTCTTTTACTGCTCAATATTGCAGACTCCTATATTTTCTGTAGGCTTTAGGCTGACATCCACTGAGAGCAGAATATAGGAGATATTATTTGGAAATGCATAAGCCTCTTCATTCCATTTCAGCTTCAGACTCAGCACTTGGAAAAAGATGAACTCACCTGGTTTCCTCTTTGATCTACAGATTCTTTGTAGCAGATGAGGAGGGGGCCAATGAGTCCTGAAGCTAGATCTTTCTCTAAGTTAATGAAACTCGAGTAATATCGGGTCAGACACCGAGGATCTGATTTAGTTGGCCCATCTTCTACAGTCACTGTCCATTTATACTTGAACACTTCTCCTGGCAGAATTGGCATGTCTTTCAAATGTTTCACACCTACCCACACCCAACCCCAAAATAGCTTGATTAGAAGTATAACAAGGCATATATTGGTGATTATGTCATTATTGCAATGGCTCTACCAATTTATACATACATATGAAGTTTCCCAGTAAGTGAAAACTGAATTTGCCACCTCTTATAAGTTTAAGATTCATGCAACTTTTTATAATAAAAATAGGTACAGGAGATTTCTGCTAGCATGTTAGTTTGAGTTGAAATGGGCAGGTCTCCCCACTCTGACAAATACAAATAAATAATAGATGATATTTTGAAAGATTTTAAATGTATAACTGAAAATGCATCAAGAAGGAAAAAAAAAAAACTCAAGTGCCAAAAAAAGAAAGACACATCAAAGCCAGACTGGCCTGAATTGATGCCACAGGACTGGGCAATGAAGTTTTAACTTACATGTGGTATCAAGACTTGTGGCATCTGGTGTCTGTGAGGAATGGAAGCAGTAATTGAAATATGCTGTTGGGCTACTGTCAACAAAGGTCCGTCTAGTCAAGGCTATGGTTTTTCCAGTGGTCATATATGTATGTGAGAGTTGGACTATAAAGAAGGCTGAGCACAGAAGAATTGATGCTTTTGAACTGTGGTGTTGGAGAAGACTCTTGAGAGTACCTTGGACTGCAAGGAGATCCAACCAGTCCATCCTAAAGGAGATCAGTCCTGAATGTTCATTGGAAGGACTGATGCTGAAGCTGAAACTCCAGTACTTTGGCTACCTGATGTGAAGAGTTGACTCATTGGAAAAGACTCTGATTCTGGGAGGGATTGGGGGCAGGAGAAGGGGATGACAGAGGATGAGATGGACACTGACTTGATGCACATGAGTCTGAGTGAACTCCAGGAGTTGGTGATGGACAGGGAGGCCTGGCGTGCTGCGATTCATGGGGTCACAAAGAGTCAGACACGACTGAATGACTGACCTGAACTATTGGGCTAATGGGTCCTCAGAACAAGGACTGCCTGATTTTCATAATCAAAACTCACTTTTGAATATGCTTAATACCTGAGTATCTAGTCTATAACCATTCCCTACGCATACATAATAGGGAGTGAGGGTAGGTGTGTAATAGAGGAAAGGGAAAATAGATTGTTTCTTAATATATCCTGCTGTGTGAGTACTTTGTCTACAGTTTGGTCACCAATGCTTTTTGTGTGCCAGGTGCCCGAATGATGGTCTTCTCTTACGGGAGGCATATCCTTTTCTTGGAGTGACCATCAGGACCCCAGCACTGGGCACTTCCATGCCATGAGAGAGGACTATTTCAGCTATTCTTTTGTATCCCTCCTCTCCCCAACCAGCTCTGGTTACACCCAGTGATATATCCAAAAGCCTATTATTTTTGGCTTCCCTCACACTGCCTTCTCAGACAAGGTATCTTCAAAAAGAGACCAAGCCAGCTACTTGCAGCCATATCTACTTACAGAAAAAAAAAAACAAAAACACATGCATCCTTGGGAGGTCAAACAGGAAGAGCAAGCTGCCTCACTCTTACCCTCTCTTCTGCAGAGTTCTCCACATAAAAAGCAAGTTACTAGGAACTGGATTTGCGGATGCCCCCAAATTTCAGGGTACACATTCAATATCTACCCAGAATTCTGTTTCTGTGCCCTTCTCCCATAAAGGAATGCAAATCAATTTTTCATTTGAATTTTGACCAGCAACCATGAGGATTAGAAAACAGAGGATTAAAAGTTATTTATATCCATCCTAGCTATCCATCATATTATACTGAAGGACTCATAGAGTTTATCTCCTATATACTAAATGCACTCAGAAGTATATTGAAGATATACTTCCAGAAAAACAAATGAAATAACAATAACAATCCAGAAATGTACAAGATAAGAGAGGTAATGGCACTAGCCTGTAAGTCCAAGTAAAGAAATCCAGAGATGGCAGCTTTGTAGCAGGCCTAGCAAGCATATCATCCATATTAGAACAGTAAGCTGGAGAACAACAAGAACATCTTTAGAAGAAAAAAGGATCAGATACTAATAAATAGCATGATTAAGAAGCTGGAAGACCTAAGGGATATGGTGAAAAGTCATATGTTTCTTCTCTTGATAAAAGAAAGTCTTTCTTCAGGAATACAAACACAAAATATATAAGATTAGCATGGTCTTAATATACTGCATATATTGAGACTTGCCTGGTGACTCAGTCAGTAAAGTGTTTGCCTACAATGTGGGAGACCTCGGTTCGATCCCTGGGTCAGGAAGATCCTCTGGAGAAGGAAATGGCAACCCACCCCAGTACTCTTGCCTGGAAAATCCCATAGACGGAGGAGCCTGGTAGGCTACAGTCCATGGGGTTGCAAAGAGTCAGACACGACTGAGAAACTTCACTTCACTTCAATATACTGCAAGCTAAAACTCACCATGATTTTGAACTACTGGTAGAGAATAAAGAAGGATAATGCATTTGACTGTAACAGTAAAATCATTGGAACTGTAGACAAAAGAATAACCATAGCACACCACCTAGTTCTTCAGTAACCTCATATTCTTATAATAAAAAATACATACTACAATAATATAAATGCTGGTTTTTGACTTTTAAAGTTTAAAATAAATATATAGAAAAAGCAAGGAGTTATTTAAAATTAAAGAACAATATGTAAATGTTATCAGCTTTAGTTTTTTTTTTTTTTTTTAGTTTTCTGTTTTTTTTTTAAATTTTATTTTATTTTTAAACTTTACGATACTATAAAGTAAAGGTATGGCTGGCAGCAGTTGAGAAATGGAAGAACAGATGAGAGGAAATGGCAAAGGGAACAGTTGTTAGTACTCTTAGTATAGTATCATAATGATATAAAAAGTAGGTATTTAGCATATTTTTAAAATTCTGCCAATTGAGGAACTAAAACAGTGATAAAAGTCTAAAACAACTGGAATAGGAAGAGGTGTAATGCTAAATCCTTATTTAACACAAAATTAAATATATAATGTTGTAACTATAAATATACTACTACTACTACTAAGTCACTTCAGTTGTGTCTGACTCTGTGCGACCCCACAGACGGCCGCCCACCAGGCTTCCCCGTCCCTGTGATTCTCCAGGCAAGAACACTGGAGTGGGTTGCCATTTCCTTCTCCAAACTATAAATATATATTTATATAAATAACTTTATATAAATATATAAAGTTGTTAAACAAAGGCGTAGCAAATAAATGACTTTTTTGAGATACAGAGGTAACTGCCAAAAATCTAAAGCAGAAATGCTTAAAAATGAAGGCTTTCCAACCCAGAATTCTATGTCCAGCAAAATTATCCTTCCAAAGTGAAGGCAAGGACTTTCCTGGTGGTCCAGTGGTTAAGAATCCACCTGCCAATGCAGGGAACACAGATTCGATCCCTGGTCCCTGGAAGATTCCACATGCCATGGAGCAACTAAGCCCCTGAGCCCATATGCCCTAGAGCCCATGCTCTGCAACAAGAGAAGCCACTGCAGTGAGAAGCCCACACACCACAACTAGAGTAGCTCACTCTCTGCAACTAGAGAAAGCCTGCAGGGAGCAATGAAGACTCAGCACAGCCAAGCAAATAAATAATTTATAAAATAATTAAATAATTATTTTACAAATACATAATTTATAATAAAAAATTAATAATTATTCTACAAATAAAAAAGTGAAGGTAAAATGAAGGCATATTTTTAAATAAAATAAAAGTTATGAGAATTAAGGATGGGGTAATACATGTGCATGATTGTAGTTGTTGTTGAGACTCTGTCCTCATCTGTATTTACAGGTAAGTAAGACCTAGAAAATTGAGGTAAAGCTTACCTTTTGGAAATCTCCCTGAGTGCAAAGGACTGACATCAGTGATTCCATGAGGGTAGATGTTATATGGCCGGCTTGCTTGATTCTTAAATATAATCTGAAAGTATAAATGAGATATAAGGTTGAGCACTAAGACAATTAGGATCAAGAAGCAAAATGTGGCCTGTCTCCAGAAAATAAAAGCTGCCTTGTATCTACAGTATAGGGGTTTAAGCCTAGATAGAGCTCAAAATATGTGTTCTTTTGGTTAAATTGCTCAGATAGCTACTTAGGTTTTTCACTAAAGGCTCATTTATTTTAAATTATTTAAAATTCACTTATTTAAAATTATTTTAGTTGCTTCAGGAAGAATTCCTTGTATCTTCTGACACTAGTACTTGAAATCTGGATGTCTGCTGAGGACACTGCTTCCCCTCAGTCTTTTGCACAATTTGGGCACTGAGTTCCCAATAGTGGAGAAGAAAATAGTGGTTCAAGTGATAAAACCTTCACTGGATGAGCAGGCAGGACCAGGGGGACAGTTGATTAGAGCATTAAGCAAGGGTGGCAGCTGGCATCATATGACTGCCTGAGCTTTCCAAAAGAGATGAAGAATAGAAAAGTGATAACATGGGAGCATCATTAAGCACCCTGAACTTATCAACCAGGCTCTATACTGAGGTTGTGTGATATGAGGATTAAAAAAACAAACAAACAAACAAAAAAACTTCTATTTGCAGGCTTATCTTACACACACTCATTTGGGAAAAGCCAACTGACAACCTATTCCTTGCCTGCTCCTAAGCAGCAGAATGATGTAGGAGAAAAATCACACAGCTCTGTGTGATTTAATTAATTAATTATTTAATTAAATTAATCAATTATATATATTCAGTTCAGTTCAGTCACTCAGTTGCGTCTGACTCTTTGTGGCACCATGAACTGAAGCATGCCAGGCCTCCCTGTTCATCACCAACTCCCAGAGTTTACTCAAACTCATGTCCATTGCGTCAGTGATGCCATCCAACTATCTCATCCTCTGTCATCCCCACTCCTGCCTTCAATCTTTCCCAGCATCAGAGTCTTTTCCAATGAGTCAGCTCTTCACATCAGGTGGCCAAAGTATTGGAGTTTCAGCTTCAGCATCAGTCCTTCCAATGAACATTCAGGACTGATTTCCTTTAGGATGGACTGGTTGGATCTCCTTGCAGTCCAAGGGACTCTCAAGAGTCTTCTCCAACACCATAGTTCAAAAGCACTAAATATAATTATATATTAATTAATGTAATATCATTATTAATGATAAATTAATGATAAAAAATCTCAAACAGATGCCCAAACTACCTAGATATACTATTATGTTTTCCTAGAAATTAATCTTCCCACTTACTCAGCTACTTTTCGCTTCCTGATCCTCATGCTCAGGTGTTTCTTTTTTTCACTGAGAAGAGAGACACATTCAGAAAAGAAATTCCTCATCCTCCCACCCTCAAGTCTACCAACCTAGATGCATATATGACCATATTTTCTCCTGTTAAAATCAGGTCCTATCTAATGACGACAACATCTCCCCCTGTGTACCAGTACATAATGAAGTGCCATTTTAAAAACTTCCTTTTGGAATAGAAAAGAGAACCCAGAATTAGATCCACACAAGTACAGTCCATTGATCTTTGACAAAGAAGCAAAGACAATCAAATGGAGTAAAGATGGTTTTTTCAACAAATGAGGCTGGAACAAGTAGACATCCACATGCAGGAAGAAGAAGAGGAGGAGAAAGGAGGGGAGGAAAAATAATCTAGATGCAGACCTAACCTTGCACAAAAATTCAGAAAAATAGATCACAGAGCTACATAATTGATTTGGAATTTTTATGTGAGATTTGCCCCTACCCTTCCATTTATTTATTTTTGAATTATTTATTATCATCAATATAGACTCATGCATATTTATTTTATAATTTAAGGTATACTTTACCACTACTTTATTTATTTGATTGGTTATATTCTTCTGGTTTGGCCATTAGAAGCTCCTGTATTCACTTGACATTATTCTCATTCTTTCATTTTTTGAGCACTTTCTTCCTTTCTGAAACCACAAGATGCTCCAGGCTCATCTTGTATCTTCCCTGGCCCAACCCTTGAATCATCGGTTCCCCAAAGGGCTTTGGTTCCTTTCACTCAGTTCAGTTCAGTTCAGTAGCTCAGTCATGTCCGACTCTTTGCAACCCCATGAATTGCAGCATGCCAGGCCTCCCTGTCCATCGCCAACTCCCGGATTTCACACAGACTCACGTCCATTGAGTCAGTGATGCCATCCAGCCATCTCATCCTCTGTCGTCCCTTTTTCCTCCTGCCCCCAATCCCTCCCAGCATCAGAGTCTTTTCCAATGAGTCAACTCTTCACACCAGGTGGCCAAAGTACTGGAGTTTCAGCTTTAGCATCATTCCTTCCAAGGAAATCCAGGGCTGATCTCCTTCAGAATGGACTGGTTGGATCTCCTTGCAGTCCAAGGGACTCTCAAGAGTCTTCTCCAACACCACAGTTCAAAAGCATCAATTCTTTGGCGCTCAGCTTTCTTCGCAGTCCAACTCTCACATCCATACATGACCACAGGAAAAACCATAGCCTTGACTAGACGGACCTTTGTTGGCAAAGAAATATCTCTGCTTTTCAATATGCTATCTAGGTTGGTCATAACTTTTCTCCCAAGGAGTAAGCGTCTTTCAATTTCATGACAGCAGTCACCATCTGCAGTGATTTTGGAGCCCCCCAAAATAAAGTCTGACACTGTTTACAAAGTTTCCCCATCTGTTTCCCATGAAGTGATGGCACCAGATCCCATGATCTTCATTCTCTGAATGTTGAGCTTTAAGCCAACTTTTTCACTCTCCTCTTTCATTTTCATCAAGAGGCTTTTTAGTTCCTCTTCATTTTCTGCCATAAGGGAGGTGTCATCTGCATATCTGAGGTTATCGATATTTCTCCCAGCAATCTTGATTCCAGCTTGTGCTTCTTCCAGCCCAGTGTTTCTCATGATGTATCCTGCATATAAGTTAAATAAGCAGGGTGACAATATACAGCCTTGACGTACTTCTTTTCCTATTTGGAAACAGTCTGTTGGTCCATGTCCAGTTCTAACTGTTGCTTCCTGACTTGAATATAGGTTTCTCAAGAGGCAGGTCAGGTGGTCTGGTATTCCCATCTCTTTCAGAATTTTCCACAGTTTATTGTGATCCACACAGTCAAAGGCTTTGGCATAGTCAATAAAGCAGAAATAGATGTTTTTCTGAAACTCTCTTGCTTTTTCGATGATCCAGTAAATGTTGGCAATTTGATCTCTGGTTCCTCTGCCTTTTCTAAAACCAGCTCGAACATCTGGAAGTTCATGGTTCACGTATTGTTGAAGCCTGGCTTGGAGAATTTTGAGCATTACTTTACTAGCATATGAGATGAGTGCAATTGTGCAGTAGATTGAGCATTCTTTGGCATTGCCTTTCTTTGGGATTGGAATGAAAACTGACCTTTTCCAGTCCTGTGGCCACTGCTGAGTTTTCCAAATTGGCTGGCATATTGAGTGCAGCACTTTCACAGAATCATCTTTCAGGATTTGAAATAGCTTTGCTGGAGCAGCCGTGAAGAGATACCCCATGTCCAAGGTAAAAGAAACCCAAGTAAGACAGTAGGTGTTGCAAGAGGGCATCAGAGGGCAGACAAACTGAAACCATAATCACAGAAAACTAGTCAATCTAATCACACTAGGACCACAGCCTTGTCTAACTCAATGAAACTAAGCCATGCCCGTGGGGACACCCAAGACAGGCGGGTCATGGTGGAGAGGGCTGACAGAATGTGGTCCACTGGAGAAGGGAATGGCAAACCACTTCAGTATTCTTGCCTTGAGAACTCCATGAACAGTATGAAAAGGCAAAATGATAGGATACTGAAAGAGGAACTCCCCAGGTCAGTAGGTGCCCAATATGCTACTGGAGATCAGTGGAGAAATAACTCCAGAAAGAATGAAGGGATGGAGCCAAAGCAAAAACAATACCCAGCTGTGGATGTGACTGGTGATAGAAGCAAGGTCCGATGCTGTAAAGAGCAATATTGCATAGGAACCTGGAATGTCAGGTCCATGAATCAAGGCAAATTGGAAGTGGTCAAACAAGAGATGGCAAGAGTGAATGTCGACATTCTAGGAATCAGTGAACTAAGATGGACTGGAATGGGTGAATTTAACTCAGATGACCATTATATCTACTACTGCGGGCAGGAATCCCTCAGAAGAAATGGAGTAGCCATCATGGTCAACAAAAGAGTCCGAAATGCAGTACTTGGATGCAATCTCAAAAACGACAGAATGATCTCTGTTTGTTTCCAAGGCAAACCATTCAATATCACAGTAATCCAAGTCTATTCCCCAACCAGTAACACTGAAGAAGCTGAAGTTGAATGGTTGTATGAAGACCTCCAAGACCTTTTAGAACTAACACCCAAAAAAGATGTCCTTTTCATTATAGGGGACTGGAATGCAAAAGTAGGAAGTCAAGAAACACCTGGAGTAACAGGAAAATTTGGCCTTGGAATACGGAATGAAGCAGGGCAAAGACTAATAGAGTTTTGCCAAGAAAATGCACTGGTCATAGCAAATACCCTCTTCCAACAACACAAGAGAAGACTCTACACATGGACATCACCAGATGGTCAACACCGAAATCAGATTGATTATATTCATTGCAGCCAAAGATGGATAAGCTCTACACAGTCAGCAAAAACAAGACCGGGAGCTGACTGTGGCTCAGATCATGAGCTCCTTATTGCCAAATTCAGACTTAAATTGAAGAAAGTAGGGAAAACCACTAGACCATTCAGGTATGTCCTAAATCAAATCAAATCCTTTCACTAGAGAATGGTAATTAGAAACCAAGATCTGAAAAAAAAAAAAAAGAAAGAAACCAAGATCTGGGTGTGCTCATTGCTACTGGGGTGTCACTGTTCCCAGGATCTCTTAGGAGGAAATACACTAATTCAAATATATGCACACATATGTAATTATTTCTGTATGTATCCATCTGTCTCTATAGGCAAACATGAACCTATAGTAATGTCTCCAACTCTAATCCAGTATCACATGATTTATTCTGGCCTTTTCTTTTTGTTTATAATTACCCTCTCCCTGGTGGCTTCCCTGGTGGTGCAGGCGGTAAAATGTCTGCCTGCAATGTGGGAGACCCGGGTTTGATTCCTCAGTCGGGAGATCCCCTGGAGAAGGAAATGGCCACCCACTCCAGTACTCTTGCCTGTAAAATCCCATGGACAGAGGAGCCTGGTCAATTACAGTCCATGGTGTTGCAAAGAGTCGGACATGACTGAGGGACTTCACATGGTCATAGTCATACCCTCTCCAACAGTGACAAATATAGCTCCCACTATCATTAGTATCCAACCAGTCCATTCTGAAAGAGATCAGCCCTGGGATTTCTTTGGAAGGAATGATGCTAAAGCTGAAACTCCAGTACTTTGGCCACCTCATGCGAAGAGTTGACTCATTGGAAAAGACTCTGATTCTGGGAGGGATTGGGGGCAGGAGGAGAAGGGGACGACAGAGGATGAGATGGCTGGATGGCATCACTGATTCGATGGACGTGAGTCTGAGTGAACTCCGGGAGATGGTGATGGACAGGGAGGCCTGGCATGCTGCAATTCATGGGGTCGCAAAGAGTCGGACACGACTGAGCGACTGAACTGACTGATCATTAGTAAAATCATTCATTTACTTAATCTTCAAATAATAACTGGGGCTTCCAAGATGGCTCTAGTGGTAAAGAATCCGCCTGCCAATGCAGGAGACAGACATAAGAGACATGGGTTTGATCCCTTGGTCGCAAAGATCCCCTAGAGGAGGAAATGGCAACCCACTCCAGTGTTCTTGCCTGGAGAATCCCATGGACAGAGGAGCCTGGTGGGAATATGGTCCATGGGGTCGCAAAGAGTGGAAAATGACTGAGTGACTTAGCACACACACAAATAATAACAGTTTTGTTTATTCTTTTCCAACCTTAAAACTTTATCTTTTTCTCCTAAGGATATTGGTTAGAATTTCTAGTAGAATATTAAATAAAGGTGGTGATACCTGTTAACTGTTTCTTATCTTGATCTTAAACAAGGATTTCTGAGTTTCACCACCAAGTATGATGGTGACTATGGATTTTCTGTAGAGCTTTATCAGGATTAGGCTGTCACTTGCAATCCCAGTTTCCTATGACTTTTTATTATGAACAGATTTTGAATTTTCACAAATATTTGTATGAAACTATTGAGATTATCAAATGATATTTTACCTTCTTATGTGTTACTGTAGTATATTACCATATTTGATTTTCTAAAGTTAAATTCATCTTGTTGTTCAGTCGCTCAGTTGCGTCCAACTCTTTGCGACCCCATGGACTGCAGCACGCCAGGCTTCCCTGTCCTTCACTATATCCCAAAGCTTGCTCAAACTCATGTCCATCAAGTTGGTGATGCCATCCAACCATCTCATCCTCTGTCGTCCCCTTCTCCTCTTGCCCTCAATCTTTCCCAGCATAAAAGTCTTTTCCAATGAGTCAGTTCTTCACATTAGGTGGCCAAAGTATTGGAGTTTCAGCTTTAGCATCAGTCCTTCCCATGAATATTCAGGACTGATCTCCTTTAGGATGGACTGGTTGGATCTCCTTGCAGTCCAAGGGGCTCTCAAGAGCCTTCTCCAACACCAAGTTCAAAAGCACTAAATTCATCTAGTACTCCTCAGATAAATCAGTTAGATCATAATATATTTACAATCATTTTTATATATTGTGCCACTGGGTTTATTAACTTTTGTTTAGGATTTTTTTGAATCCATGTTTGTAATACAACTGGTCTGTAACTTTAATTTTCCTTTCTTATACTGTCCTGGTCAGGTTGACAACTAAGGTTGTGCTAGCCTATAAGTACTGGTGGGTCTTTACTTTTCTCTGATACTAAACTTCCCTGGAGGTCCAGTGGTTAAGAATCTGCCTGCCAATGCAGGGGACATGGGTTCTCTCCCTGGTCTGGCAAGATTCCACATGCTGCAGGGCAACACGTGTACCACACATGTCCACAACCTGTGTACCACAACTACTAAAGCCTGCACTCTGCAAGAAGAGAAGCCACCACAATGAGAAGCCCATGTACAACCACAAAGAGTAGCCCCGGCTTGCCTCAATTAGAGAAAGCCAGAGCAAAGCACCGAAAACCCAGCGAAGTCGTAAATAAACTTAAAAATTTGAATACAAATTATATATCCCTTGAATATTGGGATAAATAGCCAATAAAATAGTGATCCTTTCTAGGTTAATAGTGATTTTCTTGCAACACATTCAAGATGTGACTTCAGTGTCTTCTGGCTTCCTTTGTTGCTTTTGAGAAATAGGTTGTGAGTTTATGTGGCAGTTTTAAAATATGGTTCCAAAATTCTTTGACATTCCTCCCACCAGAGGTAGGCCAAATTTTCCCTCTCCTTGATTCCGGGTGGGCTTTGACTCTGATTATGCCATAAAATGCTGTGTGACTTCTGATGCTGGGTCGTCAAAGGTGAGGCACTTTCTGACTTGTTTAGTGGAACACCCAAAGTTGGAGTCCAGAGTCGCTAATGTGCTTTCTGCCCTACAAATAGGCCTTTCCTAGATATTTCATATAAATTAAATCATGTAAGTGTTTTTTTGCTTGCCTTCTTTAATTTATCATAATACTTTGAGTTTTATCCATGTTGTATCATGTATGAGTAGTTCACTTCTTTTAATTGCTGACTAGCATTCCAATTGGCGTGCTATTCATGGGGTCGCCAAGAGTCGGACACGACTGAGCGACTGAACTGAACTGAACTGAACTGATTCCAATTATATGGATATACTACATTTTGTTTATTCATTCACTAATTGGTGAACATTTAAATAGCTTCCAATTTGGGGCTATTAGGAATAGTGCTGCTGTGAACATTCACATACAAGTCTTTGTGTGGACCTATATTTTCATCTTTCTTGAGTATATGCCTAGAAGGAATTGCTGAGTCACAGGGTAACTCCATTTTTAATGTTCTGAGGAATGGCCAAACTGTTATCTCAGACTGGATGTAACTCTTTCCCATCAGAGTTTATGAGACTTCCAATTTCTCTACGTCCTCACCAATGTTTGTTATTATCTGCCTTGCTGATTATAGCTATTCTGAAAAAGTGCAAGTGTTAGTCACTCAGTCGTGTCTGACTCTTTGCGACTCCATGGACTGTAGCCCGCCAGGCTCCTCTGTCCATAGAATTCCCCAGGCAAGAATACTGGAGTGGGTAGCCATTCCCTTCACCAAGGGATCTTCCCCACCCAGGGACTGAACCCAAGTCTCCTGCATTGCAGGCAGATTCTTTACCATCTAAGTCACCAGTGATTTTGATTTGCATTCCCCCAATAGCTAATGGGCTTCCCTGGTGGCTCAAATGGTAAGGAATCTGCCTGCAATGTGGGAGAGCAGGTTTGATACCTGGGTGGGGAAGATCCCCTGGAGGAGGAAATGACATCCCACTCCAGTATTCTTGCCTGGAGAATCCCATAGACAGAGGAGTCTGGTGAGCTACAGTCCATGGAGCCTCAAAGAGTTGGACACAACTGAGTAACTAATCCTTTCCTTTTCAAAGCTAATAATGTTCAGCATCTTTTCATGTGCTTTTTGGTCACTTCTTTGTACATCATCTTTGGAGAAATGTCTATACAAATACTAAAGGACCCAGGATTATTATTTTTTAGTTGGATTATTTGCCTTTTTATTATTCAGCTGTAAAAGTCCTTTATATGTTCTGGATACTATTCTTTTCATCAGATATATGATTTGTAATTATTTTCTCCTATTCCATGAGTTGTCTTTTCACTCTCGGGTTGGTGTCTTTGAGGCACAGAAGTTTTTAATTGTGATGAACTCCAATCTTTTATCTTTTGTTGCTTGTTGCTTTTGATGTCATACCTAAGAAACTATTGTGTAATCCAAGGTTACAAACATTTACTCCTGTATTTTCTTCTAAGGGTTTCATAGTTTTAGCTCTTACATTTATATCTTTGATCTACTTTTAGTATGGTATGAAGAAGGGTCAATCTCTTTCTTCTGCATGTGGGTATCCAGTTGTTCCAGTATTCTTTCCCCATTAATTGGTCTTGGGACATTTGTGAAAAGTCAAACGGTCACTTCTTACACTGTTGGTGGGAATGTAAATTGGTGCAGCCACTATAGAAAACAGTTTGGAAGTTCCTTTAAAAAACTAAAATAGAGCTACCATATGATCTAGCAACCCCATTTTGGGGGATATATCGAGAAAAGATGAAAACTCTAATTTTAAAAGATACATGCGCCGCAATGTTCTTTGCAGCACTATTTACAAAACCCAAGGCATGGAAACAACCCAAATGTCCATCGACAGATGAATGGATAAAAAAGATGTGGTACATATATACCATGCAATATTGTTGCTATTCAGTCACTAAATCATATCTGACTCTTTGGGACCCATGGACTGTAGCACACCAGGCTCCTTTGTCCTCCACTACTTCCTAGAATTTGCTCAAACTCATGTCCATTGAGTTGGTAATGCCATCTAACCATCTGATCCTCTGTCGCCCCTTTCTCCTTTTGCCTTCAATCTTTCTCAGCACCAGGCTCATGTAATATTTCTCAGCTGTAAAAAAGAATGAAATAATGCCATTTGCAGCAACATGGATGAACCCAGAGATTATCGTACTAAATGAAGTAAATCAGACAAAGACAAATACCATTTATCACTTATATGTGGAATATAAAATATGACACAAATGATTGTATTTACAAAATAGAAACAGATTCACTCATAGAAAACTAGCTTAAAGTTATCAAAAGGGAAAGAGAAGGGAAGGGGGATAAATGGGATTAACAGATAAAAACTATGATACATAAGATACACAGATAAGCAACAAAGATTTACTGTATACCACTCTAATGGCAGAAAGTAAGGAGGAACTAAAGAACCTCTTGATTGAGGGTGAAGAAGGAGAGTGAAAAAGCCAGATTAAAACTAAATATTACAAAAACTAAGATCATGGCATCCAGTACCATCACTTCATGGCAAAAAGATGGGGGAACAATGGAAACAGTGACAGACTTTATTTTCCTGGGCTCCAAAATCACTGCAGATGGTGACTGCAGCCCCAAAATTAAAAGATGCTTGCCCCTTGGAGAAAAGCTATGACCAACCCAGACAGCATATTAAAAAGCAGAGACATTACTTTGCTGACAAAGGCCTGTATAGCCAAAGCTATGGTTTTTCCAGTAGTTATGTATGGATGTGAGAGTTGGACCATAACGAAAGCTGAGCACCGAAGAATTGATGCTTTTAAACTGTGGTGTTGGAGAAGACTCTTGAGAGTCCCTTGGACTGCAAGAAAATCAAACCAGTCAATCTTAAAGGAAATCAGTCCTGAATATTCATTGGAAGGACTGAGGCTGAAGCTGAATCTCCAATAGTTTAGCCAGCTGATGAGAAGAGCCAACTCATTAGAAAAGACCCTGATGCTGGGAAGGATTGAAGGCAGGAGAAGAAGGGGATGACACAGGATGAGATGGTTGGATGGCATCACTGACTCAATGGACATTAGCTAGGGAAAACCTCAGGAGATTTTGAAGGACAGGGAAGCCTGGTGTGCTACAGTCCCTGGGGTCACAAAACATTGGATACAACTTGGTGACTTAACACAACAACAACAGGAAATTATGCCCAATATTTGTGATAACCTATAATGGAGTATACTATGCAAAAACACTGAATCGCTATACTGAAATTAACATATCTTAATATTGTAAATCAACTATACTTCAATAAAAAGTCGAGTCTCCATAGATACATAGGTTTATTTCTGGACTCTCAATTGTTTTCCGTTGATCTACATATCTAACCTTATGCTGGTACCACTCTTTCATGATTACTGTAGCTTTGTGGTAAGTTTTGAAATTGAAGTGTGAGTTCTCAAACTTTGTTTTTTCTTTTTCCCCAAGATTCATTTGTCTATTAGGGGACCTATGCAATTTCATCTGTATTTTAGGATCAGCTTGTCAATTTATGCAAAAAAGACAGTTGGGATTTTGATAGGGATTTAATTAGATCTATAGATAAATTTGGAAGAGCCTTAAAAGTAAGTGGCTCTTTCAATCTATAAATATTATATGTTTATCCATTTATTTAGATATTTAAAAATTATCCCAGTAACAATTTTTACATTTTTCACTTTACAATTTTTTACAATATATTTTTCACATTTTTATAGTTTTTTACAATACATTTTTTCAGTTTTCAGTGTCCAAGTCTTATGCCATTTTTGTTAAATTTATCCCAAGTTATTTCATTCTTTTTATGTTATCATGAATGAAAGCTTTCCTAATTTTCTTTGCAGATTTTTCATTGAAGTGTAAAGAAATACAACTTATTTTTTAATATTGATCTTGTATCTCGTAACCTTGCTGTGCTGGTTTATTAGTTCCAATACATTTTTAGTATTAAAAGATGCTTGCTCCTTGGAAGAAAAGTTATGACCAACCTAGACAGCATATTAAAAAGCAGAGACATTACTTTGCCAACAAATGTCTGTCTAGTCAAAGCTATGTTTTTTCAGTAGTCATGTACGGATGTGAGAGTTGGATCATAACGAAAGCCGAGCACTGGAGAATTGATGCTTTTAAACTGTGGTGTTGGAGAAAACTCTCAAGAGTCTCTTGGACTGCAAGGAGATCCAACCAGTCCATCCTCAAGGAAATCAGTCCTGAATATTCACTGGAAGGACTGATGCTGAAGCTGAAACTCAAATACTTTGGCCACCTGAGGAAAAGAGCTGACTCATTTGAAAAGACACTGAAGAGCTAACTCATTTGAAAAGACACTGATGCTGGGAAGATTGAAGGCTGGAGGAGAAGGAGACAACAGAGGATGAGATGGTTGGATGGCATCACTGACTCAATGGACATGAGTTTGAGTAAACTCCGGGAGTTGGCGATGGACAGGGAGGCCTGGTGTGCTACAGTCCATGGGGTTGCAAAGAGTTAGACATGACTGAGTGACTGAACTGAACTAAACCTTTTTAGTAGATTCTTTAGGATTTTCTATATAAAATATTGTATCATCAGCAAATAAAGACAGTATTACTTCTTTCTTTCCAATCTAAATGCCTATAATTCCTTTTTTTTTTTTTTTTTTTTGCTTTACTGCATTGGCTGCCAGTACAGTGTTAAATGGGCTTCCCCCCATGACTCAGTGGTAAAGAATCTGCATGCCAATGCAAAGACGCAGGAGACATGGGTTCAATCCCTGGGTCAGGAAGATCTCCTGGAAAAGGAAATGGCAATCCACTCCAGTATTCTTGCCTGGGAAATTCCATGGACAGAGGAGCCTCTGGCTACAGCCCATGGGGTCACAAAGACTTGGACATGACTGAGCAACTGAACAATGACAACAACAGTGTTAAATATAGCAAGAGTGGACATCTTAACTTGTTCCTAATTTCAAAGGGAAAACATTTAGTCTTTCACCAAATTATAAATTTTCCTTAAATGTTATTCATCAAGTTAAGGATCTTGCATTGTGTTGCTAGTTTACTAAGAGTTTTGTCTATCATGAATGGGTAATGGATTTCGCCAAGCCCTTTTTCTTCACCTATTACATGATCACATGATTTTTGTCCTTTGTTCATTAATATGTTGAGCTGTACTAATTTTCATATTTTAATCATCCCTACATTACTGAGATAAATCTCACTTGATTATGGTATATGATCTTTTAAAAGTGTTGCTAGATTTGGTTTAATAATGTGTTGTGGAGGATTTTTGCAATTATGTTCACAAGAAATTTTGGACTTTAGTTTTCTTTAAAATTTTGAGGCTTGTTTCATGGCCTAATGTATATAAAGTCTATCCTGGAGAATGTTTTGTGTTCATTTGAGAAGAATATGTATTCTATTGGAGTTGGGTGGCCTGATCCATAGATGTCTGTTAGACCTAGTTGGTTTATAGATGAAATGAGATTAGCCATTTGTTGATAAATGGTGAAGCTGAGTGATGGATTCAAGGAAGTTTATTTTACTATTCTCACTACTTCTGAATAAATTTGATAATTTCTGTATACAATGTAAAAAATAATCCTCCAGTTTTCACATTAACAGAAAAGCCTCACAGGATTCAGCATATGTAAGTTCACAACACGAGAAATGAAAGAATAAGGTTCACCAACATGAAATGCCAGGTTGAATGAAACACAAGCTGGAATCAAGATTGCCAGGAGAAATATCAATAAGCTCAGATATGCAGATGAAACCACCCTTACAGCAGAAATTGAAGAGGAACTAAAAAGACTCTTGATGAAAGTGAAAGAAGAGAGTAAAAAAGCTGGCTTAAAATTCAACATTCAAAAAACTAAGATCATGGCATCCAGTGCCATCACTTCATGGCAAATAGATGGGAAACAATAACAGATTTTATTTTTGGGGGCTCCAGAATCACTGCTAATGGTGACTGTAGCCATGAAATTAAAAGATGCTTGCTTCTTGGAAGAAAAGCTATGACAAACCTAGACAGCATATTAAAAAGCAGAGGCATTACTTTGCCAACAAAGGTCTTTCTAGGCAAAGCTATGGTTTTTCCAGTAGTCATGTATGGATGTGAGAGTTGGACCATAAAGAAAGCTGAGTGCCAAAGAATTGATGCTTTTGAACTATAGTGTTGGAGAAGATTCCTAAGAGTCCCTCCAAGGAGATCAAAACAGTCAATCCTAAAGGAAATCAATCCTGAATATTTACAGGAAGGACTGATGCTAAAGCTGAAGCTCCAATACTCTGGTCACCTGAGGCAAATAACTGACTCATTGTAAAAGATTCTGATGTTGAGAAAGATTGAAGGCAGGAGGAGAAGGGGACGACAGAGAATGAGATGGTTGGATGGCATCACTGACTCAATGGACATGAGTTTGAGCAAGCTCTGGGAGTTGGTGATGGACAGGGAAGCCTGACATGCTGCATTCCATGGGGTTGCAGAGTCTGACACAACTAAGCAACTGAACTGAACTGAGGTAGACTTATATATCTTGATATGAAACAATATCCAAGATACATTGTTAAAATTTTTAAATCAAGGTACAGAACAATTTTCAGGGACTTCCCAGGTGGCTCAGTAGTAAAGAATCCACCTGCCAGTTCAGGAGCCACAGGAGACATGGGTTCAATCCTTTGGTTGGAAGCATCCCCTGGAGGAGGAAATGGCAATCCACTCCAGTGTTCTTGCCTGGAAAATTCCATGGACAGAGGAGCCTAGTGGGCTACAGTCCATGTAGTTGAAAAGAGTCAGACACAAGTAAGGGACTGAACACACTTGCGCAGAACAATCTACATCATGCTTCTGTTTTTGTGTGAAATATATGCACATGTATTGGTATAGTCTTAGTTTCTCAGTTGTTTCAGATTCTTTGCAACCCCATGGAATGTAGTGTATATAGTTTATGCATGTCTTTGTATAACTTATATTATTCCTGAAAGGGAATATGAAAAACTGACAGCAATAATTGCAGCTCAGACTAGGGTACTAGAAGTCTGGGAGGAAGGTAAGTTTCCTTTTGTTTTGCATACACTTTTTTGCCTTTTGAGTTACTTTTACTAATTAAAAACAGGTAAATAAAATTCAAAAAGAAAAATGTACAATAATAGCTAACTAAAATTTTAAAGAAGGGCAATGAAGAAAGACGTGCCCTACAAATATCAGAACATATTACAAGATTGTAGTCATTAAAACAGTATAGTAACAGATCAGTTAAAGAGAACAGATTTCAGCATTTTAGTATATAACCAAAAGAACTTACCAGGTGGCTCAGTGGTAAAGAAACTGCCTGTGATGCAGGAGACCTGGGTTTGATCCCTGGGTCAGGAAGAACCCCTAGAGAAGGGAATGGCTACCCACTCCAGTATTCTTGCCTGGGAAATCCCATGGACAGAAGAGCCTGGTGGGCTACAGTGCATGGGTTCGCAAAGAGTCAGACATCACTAAGTATGCATGCATATAATAAAAAAGGCATTTTTCAATTAGTGAAGAAATGTTGATTGGGCCAAATTGCTGTCACTTGCAGAAATCCTTATTTGACACTATGCTCTATACCCAAAAGTAACCTCCAGAACAATTAGAATGCTTATTATAAAAATAAAACTGTAAACACAAAAAGAATAAAATATAGTAGACTATTTTTATCATCTCTTAGGGGTGGTGAAGATGCTCCTGGGAAGAAAACATAAATGAAAAATATTCAGAAAAATATAAATGTAAAGACTGATAAAAAGATCTTGACTATATTAAAACTGAAAATCTTTATAGGGAAAAAGGCATCATAAACAAGTTAAAGTACAAGTGACAGACTGAGAAAAATACATGAAAGATAAATAATAATGTGCTAATATCTGTAATACATAAAGCCTTTTACAAATATATAAGCAAAAGATGGCCATTTCTAACAAAATTTCACGGTGATAAGAGAACAGACTCTATGATTTCAATATCTTTAGACCATGAAATTTTTACACCTTGCTTTATGTCCCTAGATATCTTCCAGGGTCTCCTAGTTTATAGTCTATAGGGACTTGAATAGAATTCATATGCTACTGTTGTGTGAAAAATTGTATAAACTTCAATTATGTTGAATTGGTTCACAGTGCCTTTCAGGTCTACTATATGTTTATCCTTCTCTGTATATTCATTTTATTAATTTTTGAGAGTTTGGTATTGAAACTCCAACTAAAATCTTCATTTACCTACTTAAAAAATAATTGCAATATATAGAGGAAGTATGTGTATTTCCCAAGTCTCCTGTAAATGCGTTATCATACTTTCATAATTTAAAAAAGGAAAATAAAAAAGGAATGCTGCCTGCCATGTCAGTAATCAACAGATGTTGCAGTCACCAGCAATTGCAGTCACCCTCAACAGTGAGCCCTTGGGGTACTTAGGCTGGAAACAAGGAATGCCTGCCATCTAGTGGTCAGCAAACTGAAGCCACCCCCAGTGGTGCAGGTTGAGGAAACTCAGGATGTGAAAACACAGGATCCTGGCCCCAGATACCTGAGGTGCAGATCAAAGGAATGATTTCACTGAGCACACTCTGGGATCTTCCCATGCACAGAAAAGCCCTAAATTCCTCAACTTGACATATCTAGTTGTCTTTAATTAGAAATAAATCTTTTGACAGTCTGACTACCTGCCTCTTGCTGGAAAGAAAGAAAGAAAGAATGAAAGAAAGAAAGAATAAAGAAAGAAAGAAAAAGAAAGAAAGAGAAAGAAAGAGAAAGAAAGAGAAAGAAAGAAAGAGAAGTCGTTCAGTCATGTCCGACTCTTTGCAACCCCATGGACTGTAGCCCAACAGGCTTCTCTGTCCATGGGATTTTCCAGGCAAGAGTACTGGGGTGGGTTGCCATTTCCTTCTCCAAGGGATCTTCCCCTCCCAGGAATCGAACCCGGGTCTCCTGCATCATAGGCAGACGCTTTACCGTCTGAGCCACCACGGAAGTCTTTGTTGCAAAGATTCCTATATATCATGGCTCCCCTCCTCAGAAGAGTTCTCTCAAAGTTATTTGAGATGCTGTCTCCCCAGCCCAAGTTCTAAGAATGGTGACTTACTAAAATGTAACTCTCCACTTTTTATGTTGTGCATTTTTTTCCCTCATTGACATGACCATCTATCTGTAAACTGATTGTGAAAAAATATCCCTGCTTTTTTTAAACCATTGTTCTCTGCAGCATAAGTGTTACTAATATCTTCCATCAAGGGCCATGAAATGTTTTCTGGAAAGGGATGGGTAGATAGTAAATGCTCTAGGCTTTCTGGGCTATATCTACACTCTGTTACATATCTTTGTTGTTTTTTTCCTTGCTGAGTTACTTTAGTCATGTCTGATTCTGTGCAACCCCATGGACTGGAGCCCACCAGGCTCCTCTGTCCATGGGGATTCTCCAGGCAAGAATACTAGAGTGGGTTTCCATTTCCTTCTCCAGGGGATCTTCCTACCAGGGATCAAACCCACATCTCTTATGTCTCTTGCATTGGCAGATGGGTTCTTTACCACTAGCACCACCTGGGAAGCCCCATTCTTTTCCTTATAGCTCTCAAAAATGTAAAATCCTTCTATGTTCACAGGTTCTCCAAAAGTAGACTATGAGACAAATTTGGCTCACAGCCCTTAATCTGCTGATTCCTGTACTAGTGGAAAAAATTGTAGAAGGATATGTATGAAAGTTTAAGCAATGAGTATTTCAGTGGAGTGGCAGGTTTAATGGGTGGCATTAATTTTGTTTCCTATGTATGAATATTTTAAAACAAATTTATAATTTACATTTATTTGTGTAATATTTATACATTTTAAAAGATGATGCCCATTGGACATGAGGCTGAAACAGGAAGTTGCAGAAAACTCACAACTCTCCAGCCTTTGTCTTCTTACCCAAGCTTTTATCTTTTCTTCAACTTACCAAAAGTGTGTCTCCAACTTCTCCATAAAGTAAAGGCCCCAGGATCCCTGATTCATGCTGAATAGCTTCACGAGTCTTAAATGTTCCATCTGTGTAAGCTATAAACCGTACTTTTCTGTACTTCCTACCAATCCGCTGAGGACCGTGGTTCAGATACAGACTTTTATAACTTCTGTATGAGACACAAAAAGATAAGATGTTGGAATGAAGCATGCCAGGTAAAGGACTGGTTGCTAAAATTCAACTTTAAAACAGCTGATATGATTTCATCAAGGAAGGGTGAGAAAAATCTAGGTATCCCTGGTGGGAATTTCTGAAATATGTTAATACTCTTGGTCTGCTTAGCCGGAGAGAGGACTTCCCCTGTGCCTCAGAAGGTAAAGCATCTGCCTACAATGCGGGAGACCTGGGTTTGATCCCTGGGTCAGGAAGATCCCCTGGAGAAGGAAATGGCAACCCACTCCAGTACTCTTGCCTGAAAAATCCCATGAACAGAGGAGCCTGGTAGGCTACAGTCCATAGGGTCCCAAAGAGTGGACACGATTGAGTGACTTCACACTTGCCTGTACCTAACCCTACACATGGCTTAAGGGTTTGCTGTTTTGAGAAACTGGGAAGAACTTTTGGATTATGGGGAAGAGATAACACCAAGAGTCAAAAGTTCCTTACCTGTCACTGGTGGTGAGGACCGAGGGGGCATAGTCCCAGTCATCCTCTTCAGCAGCAATGTAGTGGACCCAGGTTTTAGGATGCTTCTTTGCAACTGAGCGCATTTGGATAAAGGGAGGCGCACTGTCGCCATCAAACCTGACCACATCCATGTCAGAGTCATCCAAACCATCATCATAATCTTCTTCTTGGTTATTTTTCATCCATAGTCGGGGTTCCTCTGGGCAACTATCTACTTTGACATAAGCTTCCATACCATCTGAAGTCAGACAAAACCAACGTGAGGTTCAATGAGGTTTTCTGGCCTCAACTCTTCTGACTTTGTTTTCTCTTATGCCTTCAAGGCCTTCTCCTAAGGGTTTTAACCTCCTGTATGTTTTACCTTCCCTATAGCTGGTACTTTCAGGTTTCTTCCTGTGGTCTTTGCACTCACCATTTCCCTTCTGCCCAACTCTCCTCCAATCTATGACTCCTGTTTCAAGATTTCCTCATTTGCTTTTCTTTCCCTTCTGGAACTGGCTCTGAGCCTATCACTTCCCAACTCTCAAATTGTAAATAAGAAGGCCTGAGGAATTGCATATTTTCAGCTTTTGGAAACCTAGGTCAGACTAATTCCCCACCCCTACAGTTACCTAATAATTTTTATACATAGTCCATTGAATTATGATACAAACCATAGATTTAGTAGCTTGTCAAGAAAAATCATAGTATAGATATAAATTTTAAGACATATCCAAAGTTAATAAAAACATGAAAAGGTTCAGCTTAGAATTAAGGAAATACATTATATATTTTAAGAGCATGTCCGACTGTGGCTAGATGTAAGCCTTAAAGCAAGTCTATTAAGCAATCTTAATCTCATTTGCATGCTTTATAAAATGTAAATAATAATAATCCCTCCCCTATCTAATGCCATAGGACAGCTTTGAATAAAAATTCTAAGAAAGGAGACCTATTTACTGGGTGATGGGGAACAAGGCAGATTTTAGGAGCAGCAAGCACCTAGTGTGGGTTCATGTGGCCTTAAACAAAATTCAGTCTAGATCTAAAAATGAAGGATTTTGTATGAGTTCCAAAAAGACAAAACATTTTTCTGAAAAACAAGGATTAAAATCAGCATAAAGAAGGGTCAAAAGAATAAGAAAAAGAGAGCGAACATAAAACAAACTCTTCTTAAACAGAATCAGGCTTCAAACTAGGTCATGAGCAGCCTGCATACAAGTAAATGACCTTTCCCTATGTGCCTATAGGATCGACTTCCTGTTACTTGTCTGGTATGACACATTTTGTCTTGTCAAAAATCCCATAATTATTATGTAACTTTTTATGTAATGTATCAGGAAAAGAGGTTCCTATGTTTCCTCACTACAGAGGACTAGAAACAAAGTCACTCACAGAAAATAAGTGGGAAAAAGTGCAAGATCAAATCTCTTTTTCAGGGCAACCAAGGAACCTGAAGGGAGGGTTAATACTAGATTGACAGGAATAACAAGTGCTGTTCATCATGAAAGATCAGGCCTCCCCAACATTTCTTTCCAATAGCTCTCAATGGCCACAATAGAGGAGGAGACAAAGAGAGCTGTTAGACTGATCCAAGATTAAGAGTTAGCAGAGTAAATATACAAGAAGAAAAATGGGGATGAGCTGATCATGTAACATGAGTTTTCATAGCCTATAGCTACAAATGAGCTCACTCACATTAACGATAATTTGCAACCGTAGGTACCATCATCTCAACTTCCTTAGGTAGGATCTTTGACCCTTTGCAAAGTCAAGTCATCCTTGAAAGCTTCACGTGGTGCCTCACGTGTGTTTACCAACTTCCACTCCCATGTTGTTTCTCCTGATGTCTCTCATCTCTGACCGAGTATCTACAGCATGCCTCCTTGTATACCAGTTGTCTGGTGTCTCATATGGAGCACCACAATATCCTTTTGTATTTGCTATATATTGGGGCATCATTACTGACATCCTGGAGCCCTTAGGATTACATCCTAGATTCCATGACCCCAAATCGCTCTCTCCATAGTACTAAAGCCTACTTAATGTTGGGAAAACAACATTAAGTAGGCTTTAGTAAACAACAACATACTCTCCTCCTCACATTCGCCACCTCATTCTTCACTAAACCATTTCCCTTCCCTTGATCACAGATAAACCCCCAAGTCCTATTTACTAATAATCAAGCCCTCTTATATTCAAGGTGAAATATTTAAAAGAAGAGCTGGATATTTCTAATACTCATTTTTTAAGATCTATAGACATTACCATGTTGGTGGGAAGAGATACGACAAAACAGTAGAAACTGGCCACAGTCCATCAGGACTGTCTGAGCGGTAAGGAAAGTTATTGGTGAGATCTCCAAGGAAGCCTGGCGATGGTTCCTCACGAGAAATGTGTGGCCTTCAAGGAAAATTGAGTGCACTTCCGGGGTGGTGCCCATTCCAATCACGTGCCAATAGACTGATTTCTTATGACATCCAATCAGACCTGGGAAGTAAGAATAACATAACTAGAGCCAAGAAGCAGAGAATCTGAAATGGAAAACACTTTCTAGGATAGGATGAACAAACTCTGTGTACAAATTTTTATTATCTTGACTTGAAACCCAACTTTCCAAGGACACGGGGGTACTCTCAAACTAACAGCTCTTGCTGAAGTCATCAATGACTGTTGTGCTTCTGAATCCAATGGATCGTTTTCAGTCTTCATCTGCATCTGTTAACCATTCATTCCTTCTTGAAATTCTGTTTTCCCTTTGCCTCTGTGCCAACAGACTTTTGTTTACCTAAGGCTTCAGTTCAGTTCAGTCACTCAGTTGTGTCCTACTCTTTGCAACCCTATGAACCGCAGCACGCCAGGCCTCCCTGTCCATCACCAACTCCTGGAGTTTACCCAAACTCATGTCCATTGAGTCGGTGATGCTATCCAACCATCTCATCCTCTGCCATCCCCTTGTCTTCCCGCCTTCAATCTTTCCCAGCATCAGGGTCTTTTCAAATGAGTCAGCTCTTCGCATCAGGTGGCCAAAGTATTGGAGTTTCAACTTCAACATCAGTCCTTCCAATGAACACCCAGGACTGATCTCCTTTAGAATGGACTGGTTGGATCTCCTTGCAGTCCAAGGGACTCTCAAGAGTCTTCTCCAACACCACAGTTCAAAAGCATTCCTAAGGCTTAGATTGCTCCTTCTTCTGTTTCACTCTGTGACAGCACCTCTTTACCCATCCATTAAATGGTAGATGACCTCAGGGCTCATCCCTAGCCTAATTATTCTTTTGTTAAACAAATTTTCTCCCTGAATAATATCATTCATTTTCACAGGATTAATGATCATTCATATGCTGATAACTCCCCTGTTCTCCCAGAACTCCAGACTTGCACAATCACCTTCTCAACATCTTCACCTGGATACCTCAGGAAACACACAGGTACAAAAACATATTTTTCGTCTTTACCACCTCATCTTCTTCCAGAGTTCCTTATTTCAGTGAATGGTATTAATACAAGCCTGGATTCAATTCTGCAAGTGAGAGTTATTCTTGTCCCTACTCTCACTTCTCACATCCAACCTAACACCAATTATGGCAATATCATTAATAACTGTAATATTTACTGAGCACTTGCATAATATCAAGCACTGTTCAGGATATTGTACAAGTTTGAACTCCCAATATTTCCCTGGTAGCTCAGACAGTAAAGCATCTGCCTACAATGTAGGAGACCCAGGTTCTATCCTTGGGTTGGGAAGATCCTCTGGAGAAGGAAATGGCAACCCACTCCAGTACTGTTGCCTGGAACATCCCATAGATGGAGAAGTGTGGTAGGCTACAGCCCACAGGGTCGCAAAGAGTCAGAGACAATTGAGTGACTTCACTTTCAACCCTATATTATGAATGAAGAAACTATAAATGTCATCCCTTCCTTAAAGGAGAGGAAACTTATGCACAGAGAGGCAATTAATGTGACATATGAGAGCAGGGACTTCTATGTTTTGAAAGTTAATTTCTTTTCTAAACCTGAAGTCTTGCATATTAATTACAGAATTGTTGAATATCATTAATAACTGCAATATTTACTGAGCACTTGCATAACATCAAGCACTGTCCAGAGTATTTTATAAAAACTAAGATCATGGCATCCAGTCCCATCACTTCATGGCAAATAGATGGGAAGAAAATGGAAACAGGGAAAGATTTTATTTTCTTGGGCTCCAAAATCACTGCAGATGGTGATTGCAGCCATGAAATTAACAGATGCTTGCTCCTTGGAAGAAAAGCTATGACAAACCAGACAGTGTATTAGGATGCAGAGACATCACTTTGCCACCAAAGGTCTGTTTAGTCAAAGCTATGGTTTTTCCAGAAGACATGTATGGATGTGAGAGTTGGACCATAAAGAAGGCTGAGCACCGAAGAATTCATGCTTTCAAACTTCAGTGCTGGAAAAGACTCTTTGAAAGTCCCTTGGACAGCAAGATCAAACCAGTCCATCCTAAAGGAAATCAACCTTGAATATTCTTTGGAAGGACTGATGCTGAAGTTCCAATACTTTGGCCAACTGATGGGAAGAGCTGACTCATTGGAAAAGACCCTAATACTGGGAAAGACTGAGGGCAGGAGAAGAAGGGGGTGACAGGATGAGATGGTTAGATAGCACCACTGACTCGATGGACATGAGTTTGAGCAAACTCCAGGAGACACTGAAGGACAGGGAAGCCTGGTATGCTGCAGTTCATGGGATCACAAGGAGTCTGATATGACTTAGTGACTGAACAACAACAAAAACCTTGTTTCAATTAACTTTGTATTTTAAGAAGTATATTCTTAATTTTGTAAGCATGTTGGAGAAGGAAATGGCAACCCACTCCAGTATTCTTGCCTGGAAAATCCCATGGATGGAGGAGCCTGGTAGGCTACAGTCCATGGGGTCACAAAGAGTCGGACATGACTGAGCAACTTCACTTTCTTATTCTGATTGTTTCTTTTTCATATAATCCTATTATTACTTTTGTAAACTTACTAGAGGATCTGTTTATTCTACAAGCATGTAACTCAGGAACATCCAGAGGGAAGTGACATACAGGGCAAGGCCTGGGGAAGGGCTCAGAGCTTCCACACTCTCTCCAGGCACCTCTCTCCCAGCATCTCCATGGGTTCATGCATTGTCTAATTTACTTTGCTTATCTTGCATATTGTCTTTGTGTTTCAGGCTTTCCTTCAAGTATCTGTTCATCCTTGGATGCCCACTTAGAAAGGAAAAGAGAAATCGGTAAGCTCTGTATACACTAAGAAAAGAAAAGAAAGTGAAGTCACTCAGCTGTGTCTGAGTCTTTGCGACCCCATGGACTGTAGCTCACCAGGCTCCTCCATCCATGGGGTTTTCTAGGCAAGAGTACTGGAGTGGGTGGCCACTGCTTTCTTCAGGTGATCTTCCCAACCCAGGGATCGAACCCAGGTCTCCTGCATTTGGGGTAGGCACTTTATCATCTGAGCCACTGTATACACTTCAGTTCAGTTCAGTCACTCAGTCATGTCCGACTCTTTGCGACCCCACGAACCGCAGCTCACCAGGCCTCCCTGTCCATCACCAACTCCCGAGTTTACCCAAACTCATGTTTGTATACACTGTATACACTAGCAGTCCTTAATTTTTTGATGACTGTAAGAAGGACTGGTCACCATACCATAAGATCCCCCAGAGGCCAGAATTCAATATCTGAGGACAACTGGAGAAGAGATCTCTGGTGGTGAATGTAGAAGATCCTGAGGATTCTTGAGCAGGTTGTACATACCTGGCAGAGACCTGTTTATATAGCCATTGATGGTGTGCAGTGCAGATGCAGAATCCATAACACGTGTCAAGGACTCATTTTTTCCCGAGTGCCAACTTTTCCCTGTTGAGAAAGGACAGAAACAGAGGGCCAGTTAAGTGTCTGTCTCATGACTGACCCTCCCTTTCCCCTTCCCTCCCTCCCATCAGGCAAATAAGGCTCACATCTTTTTTTGTCAGCGGAGATGACTTGCCCTCAAAGTCGGTAGGCAAAGGGGAGAAGACAATTACCAAAAGGCCAGACCCTTATTGCTTGGACTGATGCTATCTGTCTATATTTATCCATGACAGTAGGTAGAAGGGAATAATGACAAATGATCACTAGGAGAAGGGAGAATATTGGTTAGTTTGTATCATGATGACTTCTATTCACTGGTTGACTTATGTTAGAGGGAGAACATGAAAATCCTCCTAAGAAAAGGCTGCCAGTACCTGTCCCTGTCCTACTTGCTTCATCCAGTCTGTAATAATGAAAGCCCATGGACAGGAAACCTTCCCAACCTTGTCAATGAAATTAATAAAAGTGAAAGAAGCAGAAATATTATTATTAGCAATGCCTTGAGGTTGCCCTCAAGAACTGACTCATTAGAAAAGACCCTGATGCTGGGAAAGATTGAAGGCAGGAGGAGAAGGGGACAACAGAGGATGAGATGGTTGGATGGCATCATAGACTCAATGGACATGAATTTGAGTAAACTCAGGGAGTTGGTGATGGACAGGGAACCCTGGCATGCTGCAGTCCATGGGATCACAGAGTTGGACACGACTAAGTGACTGAACTGAACTGAGGTTGCCCTTCTATACAAAAGACAAACTTTCTGAAGCACTGAACCTTTGGTGAACTCTCATAAGTTCATTTATCCAGTCATCCACTCATGTGTTCATTCAGTCAAACATGTTTACTGAGTACTACTGAGCATTAGGGCTTCCCAGGTGGCTCAGTGGTAAAGAATCCCCTTGACAATGCAGGAGATGCAAGAGACGTGGGTTTAATCCCTGAGTCGGGAAGGTCCCCTGGAGGAAATGTCAAGCCACTCCAGTACTCTTGCCTGGAGAATCCCATGGACTGAGACTAATGGGCAACAGTCCATGGGATTGCACAGAGTCAGACATGACTGAGTGACTGAGCACAGCACAGCACACTGAGCACTAGCACTGATGACAAAGAAGTAGACACAGCCTCTGCCTTCAAGGTGCTTACAATGTAGCTCAAATAGACAGAGACGTGGACCATTATTACAAAGAATGAAGAGTGAAGTAAAAGAGATAAGAACAGAGTATTATGGGACCAGAGAAGAGAAGGCACTTCACTCTGCTTGAAGAGAAAGGAACAGGAGGGTAAAGAAGATCAGTATGGTTTAGTGTAATAAGCAGGAAGCTCAAGTGCTGTGGAAATACATAAAGAAGCATCTAACAGAGGCTAGAAGGAGTGGAAACTTACTTGACATGAAGCTGGAGACACGCTTTCCAGGCCAAGGAAATGGCATGAGCAAAGGCCTGAATGCTAGAAAAAGCATAGCGTGTGTGGGTGTAACGCAAAATGTGTTCAGTGTGGTTGCAACGTGAATGGATCAAGAGGAGCAAAACAAAGCTAGACAGGTCGTCGGGGATGAGGTCACATATTATTGTGTAAAGAAGTTTCCATTTGCCTTGTGAAACTGAAGGATTTTAAAGACTGGCGTGACAAGATCAGATTCACATTTCAGTAAGTTCCCTTTGGCTGCTACAGTAAGAACGAAGTGCTGGGGGCACAAAAAGACAAGGGGACTAGTTGGAGGAGAGGTGATAGGGGTCTCAGTTCAGAAGATGGCAGTGTAGGAAGATCCAGAGGAGAGAGAAGGTGATGATAGAACGATTCTATCAGGAGGAGAAGAAAGCAGAAGTACTAACATCACCTTATGTCCTGAAAAGTGAAAGTGAAGTGAGAGTGTGTCCTCAGAAAAGTGTCGCTCAGTTGTGTCACTCAGTTGTGTCCAACTCTTTGTGACCCCATGGACTTGTCCATGGAATTCTTCAGGCCAGAATACTGGAGTGGGTAGCCTTTCCCTTCTCCAGAGGATCTTCCCAACCCAGGGATTGAACCCAGGTCTTCCGCATTGCAAGCAGATTCTTTACCAACTGAGCCACAAGGGAAGCCCAGGAATACTGGAGTGGGTAGCCTATTCCTTCTCCAGGGGATCGTCCCAACCCAGGAATCGAACCTGGGTCACCCACATTGCAGGTGGATTCTTTACCAACTGAGCTATAGGGAAGCAAGGTCCCGCGTTACTGAATTGAAATCAGTCAATCCTCACAACCATCCTATGAAAAAGTAGATATTATTTTAACTTTAAAATGGAGGAAACTGAGACACAGAGGGGTTAAGTAACTTGCTAAAGTTATTTAAAAAGTAAGAGATGAAGATAAGAAAAAGCATACTCACAGAAACACAGAAGAGAAGGGTGACTGCAAGGGTTTTGGGAAATGGGGAGATGTTGGTCCAATGGGACAACCTTTAACTTTTAAGACAAACAAGTTCTGGGGATCTAATGTACAGCATGATGAGCAAACTACATTGAACACCAGAAATAAGCTCAGGGAATAGATCTCGCACAAAAAATGATAACTATGCGGCCAGACACGTTAACTTGACTGTAGTAATCATTTCTCTATCTATATTTATCTAAAATCATTTCGTACACCTTAAATATATATGATTTGCAGTAAAAATTTTCTTTTAAAGAGGAGGCATTGAGAAAATAAAGCAACAGGTCACTTCCAAAAGGGCTTGTAGGACTAAAACCAGGAGCTCTTAAATGCTGTGACCAAAGACTGACATTCTCCATAAGATGTGATAGCCACTCAATTGTGCTGTTTTCCTGAGTAGAGACAGATGCCTCAGCCACTTGTGCCATGATTGGTGATATGTGGAAAAGTAAATAAATGCACCCCAAGTTTCACCAAGGGCTTCCCTAGTGGCTCTGCAGGAAAGAACCTGCCTGACAAAGCAGGAGACAGATTCGATCCCTGGGTTAGGAAGGTCCCCTGGAGAAGGAAAAGGCAACCTACTCCAGTATTCTTGCCTGGAGAATCCCACAGACAGAAGAACCTGGTGGGCTACAATCCATGGGGTCACCAAGAGTCGGACATGACTGAAGCGACTTAGCACACATGAAGTTTAACTAAAACTAACAAGCAAACAAAAAAAAATTACATACAAGAGACACTGTGAGGGGCAGAGGTCTTGCCCCTTTCCCGTCCTTCAGACCAGAGTTCCTTGTGCAAAACTGCTGCACCTCAACTCAGCTGGGAGGAGAAGGTGCGCAGGTCACTCACCACAAGAAGGCACTGGGCGCCCGGAGCAGAGACGCGGCTCACCCACTGGATCAGCAAGTGCTCCTGCGTGGAGAGCTCCACCCACTTCCACCCACCCGCTTCCACCCACCGGCTTCTGCATAAAGTAGCCTTGCCCTGGGACTGTGGGAAGAGTGTGTGCTCTAGAACCCAAGCTTGTACCTCTCCTGCCTTGATCAAATCATTAAGCTTTCCTTTGCTTCTACACTAGCAAAAAAGGAAAGTGATAAGTCTTTGAGAGACTTTCACTAATGAGAGACAAGGCCATCTGTTACCCAGCTCCTCTCTCTTCTTACTTCATAGCTGCCCATGAAAGTCCGCAGGCATTTTGTTCTTGGCTTTCATTTTCATCCCTATCTACATCATTCCATTCACAGCCCTCATGCTCAAGTACCACGTTACATTAGTCTATTTCATTTCTTTCAGCAGACCAAAATTCGATTGCAGGTCACTAACCTTCATCAAATACAGCAAACAGTAGTACGAATTTGTGCAAGGTCTGTGTCCTTTCTTTGATCAGAGTTCCTGAAAAAGAAGTGAGAGCATTTATTTTCTATAGAAAATCCTATCACAGGAAAATGACACTAGGGGGACATATAACTTAATCAACTGCTTTGTCTCTTGATCTCTTATTAACTTCAATTCAGTTCAGTTCAGTAGCTCACTTGTGTCGGACTCTTTGCAACCCCATGGACTGCAGCCCACCAGGCCTCCCTGTTACCAACTCCTGGAGTTTACTCAAACTCATGTTCATTGAGTCAGTGATGCCATCCAACCATCTCATCCTTTGTCGTCCCCTTATTAACTTAACCATAGCATAATTTCCTTGGTGTCACATCTATACCAGTGCTCCTAAAATTATCTGGGGTAAAGGACTTGATAAAAAGTTTAAAATTTGTTGCACACCATTACTTTTATAAAAGATGACAAAAATTAATTACTAAAAAAAGAAAAATAATCAAATGACAAGCCCATATAATCATATTTCATGTACATGTATATATTCACAACAAACATACAAAAGGAAAAAAAAACTGCAAACATCATACACATTGCTCATGGAAATGTGCATATATGTAAATAATTAATAAATTAAATATATTTTCTATTAAAATACAGAAAAAATGCCAACAAAGGTCCATCTAGTCAAAGCTATGGTTTTTCCAGTACTTGTGTAGGGATGTGAGAGTTGGACTAGAAAGAAAACTGAGTGCCAAAAAATTGATGCTTTTGAACTGTGGTGTTGGAGAAAACTCTTGAGAGTCCCTTGGACTACAAGGATATGAAACCAGTCAATCCTGAATGAAATCAGTTCTGAATATCCATTGGAAGGACTGATGCTGAAACTCCAATACTTTGGCCACCTGATGCAAAAAACTGACTCATTGAAAAAGACCCTGATGCTGGGAAAGACTGAAAGCAGGAGGAGGGGACAACAGAGGATGAGATGGTTGGATGGCATCACCGACTCGATGGACATGAGTTTGAGCAAGCTCCGGGAGTTGGTGATGGACAGGGAGGACTGGCATGCTGCAGTCCATGGGGTCGAAAAGAGTCAGACATGACTGAGTGACTGAACTGAATTGATAGAAAATTTCTATTATGCTTTTAACTTTTTTTTTTAACTTCTGCAATTGTAAATTAAAAGTTATGAGCAAAGTAACAATTATCCATGTTAAATACCTATACTCATACTTAAAGTGAACACCATGTATATCAATATTTAAAGTTATCAATGTTACAAATGACCTTGCTTCATGGTTTAACTGTTGAATTTGTTAGTTGTCTTTCTTTCTTTTTTCATTTGATTGGGAAGTGCAGGTTTATTTTGAGTAGGAAGAGTTTTGTTTATAATGTTCTTTTCTCTCTCTTTTATTCTTGATGCTTAGAAAGTAAAAGTTAAACTGGATGAAGAAAGTAACTCACCCATACAAATTTAAAATACAGATAAAGCTGTCTGAAAAGACTTTAAATCTTCTTACAATATTTTTATAATTATCAAGCAGTGAAATTGATATCTTTCAATAGGTTAATGGATAAATAAACGTCAGTCCATCTAGACAACAAACTATTATTCAGCCCTAAAAAGAAATAGGCTATCAAGCCATCAAAAACATGGAGGAAGTTTAAATACACAGTACAAGTGGAAGAAGCCAATATGAAAAGGCTACATACTATTTGACATTCTGGAAAAGACATTCTGCCAAAACTATGGAGACAATTTAAAAGACAGTGCTTGCCAGAGGGTAGAAGAGGGAAGGATATACTATGACATATATATCATACTATATAATATATGACACTATATGACATATGATACCATATGATACTACTATAATGGACATATGTCATTACATATACAATCCAAGTGCACAACATAGTGATTCTGTATTTCTTTACATTCCAAGATGATCACAGCAAGTCTAATTGCCATCTATCACAATACAGATTATTACACTGTTATTGACTCTATTCCCCATGCTGTACATTTCATCCCTGTGACTCATTTATTTTGTAACTGGAGATCTGTACCTTTCAGTTGCCCTCAACTATTTCACTCATCCCTCGACCTCGCTCCCCTCTGGCAATCACCTGTTTGTTCTCTTTTTCTACAGCTTTGTTTCTGTGTTATTATTTTTGTTCATTTGTTTTGTTTTTTAGATTCCATATATAAATGAAATGATACAGTATTTGTCTTTCTCTGTCTGATTTATCTCACTTAAGATAATGCCCTTTGGTCCATCCATGTAGTCACAAATGGCAAGATTTCATTCTTTTTTATTGATGAGTAATCTTCCCCAAGGGCTTCTCTGGTGGCTCAGATGGTAAAGAATCTGCCTGCCAATGCAGGAGACCTGGGTTCGATCCCTGGGTCAGGATGATCCCCTGGAGAAGGAAATGGCAACCCACTCTAGTATTCTCGCCAGAGAATTCCATGGACAGAGGAGCCTGGGGGGCTACAGTCCATGGGATCACGAAGAGCTGGACATGACTGAAGTGACTTAGTACACACAGAACAGTGCAGGAGATTCTCTATTTCTCCACATCCTCACCAACACTTGTTATTTATGGCCTCTTTGATAATAGCTATTCTGATAGGTAGGACTTCCCTGGTGGCTCAGTGGGTAAAGCGTCTGCCTACAATGTGGGGGACCCAGGTGCGACATCTGGGTTGGGAAGATTCCCTGGAGAAGGAAATGGCAACCCACTCCAGTACGCTTGCCTGGAAAATTCCATGGACTGAGAAGCCTGGTAGGCTGCAGTCCATGGGGTCGCAAAGAGTCGGACACGACTGAGAGACTTTGATAGGTGTGAGGTAATATCTCAAAGTTTTGATTTGCATTTCCTTAATGACTAGAGACGTTGAGTATATTTTCATTTGTTCATTCATTTGGCACTAGGTTGTACACTGGAGAGGGAAATGGCAACCCACTCTAGTACTCTTGCCTGTAAAATCCCATGGACAGAGGAGCCTGGTAGGCTACAGTCCATGGGGTTGCAAAGAGTCGGACATGACTGAGTGACTTCATTCACTCTGTGCACTTGTAACTATAACAGTGTTGTTGGTTAATTATATTTCAATAATTTTAAAAATTATATTTCAATAAATTTTTAAATGTTTATTCACAAACATTTCAATAAAGTTATTTTAACTTTTTGTTTTGTCCACACTGTGCAGCTTGTAGGATCTTACTTCCCCATCCAGGGATTGAACCCAGGCCCTTGGCAGTAAGAACACAGAGTCCACTAGATGGCTAGAGAATTCCTAATAAAAATTTTTTTTTATAAAAGGTTTAATTGATTCCTCCAGTTCCATTCTTCTTTCTCAAGATTGCTTTGGTTATTTGAGGTTTTTTGTATTTCCATACAAATTGTGAAATTATTTGTTCTAGCTCTGTGAAAAATACCGTTGGTAGCTTGATAGGGATTGCACTGAATCTATAGATTGCTTTGGGTAGTATACTCATTTTCACTATATTGATTCTTCTGATCCATGAACACGGTATATTTCTCCATCTATTAGTGTCCTCTTTGATTTCTTTCACCAGTGTTTTATAGTTTTCTATATATAGGTCTTTAGTTTCTTTAGGTAGATATATTCCTAAGTATTTTATTCTTTTCATTGCAATGGTGAATGGAATCGTTTCCTTAATTTCGGTTTCTATTTTCTCATTACTAGTGTATAGGAATGCAAGGGATTTCTGTGTGTTGATTTTATATCCTGCAACTTTACTATATTCATTGATTAGCTCTGGTACTTTTCTGGTGGAGTCTTTAGTGTTTTCTATGTAGAGGATCATGTCACCTGCAAACAGAGAGAGTTTTACTTCTTCTTTTCCAATTTGGATTCCCTTTATTTCTTTTTCTGCTCTGATTGCTGTGGCCAAAACTTCCTAAACTATGTTGAATAGTGTGGTGAGAGTGGGCACCCTTGTCTTGTTTCTGACTTTAAGGGAAATGCTTTCAATTTTTCACCATTGAGGATAACGTTTGCTGTGGGTTTGTCATATATAGCTTTTATTATGTTGAGGCATGTTCCTTCTATTCCTGCTTTCTGGAGAGTTTTTTATCATAAATGGATGTTGAATTTTGTCAAAGGCTTTCTCTGCATCTATTGAGATAATCATATGGCATTTATTTTTCGATTTGTTAATGTGGTATATTACATTTCTACTACAAAGCCACAGTCATCAAGACAATATGGTACTGGCACAAAGACAGAAATATAGATCAATGGAACAAAATAGAAAGCCCAGGGAAAAATCCATGCACCTATGGACACCTTATCTTTGACAAAGGACGCAAGAATATACAATGGAGAAAAGACAATCTCTTTAACAAGTGATTCTGGGAAAACTGGTCAACCACTTGTAAAATAATAAAACTAGAACACTGTCTAACACCATACACAAAAATAAACTCAAATGGATTAAAGATCTAAACATAAGACCAGAAACCATAAAACTCCTAGAGGAGAACATAGGCAAAACACTCTCCGACATAAATCACAGCAGGATCCTCTATGACCCACCTCCCAGAATATTGGAAATAAAAGCAAAAATAAACAAATGGGACCTAATTAAAATTAAAAGCTTCTGCACAACAAAGGAAACTATAAGCAAGGTGAAAAGACAGCCTTCAGAATGGGAGAAAATAATAGCAAATGAAGCAACTGACAAACAACTAATCTCAAAAATATACAAGCAACTCCTGCAGCTCAATTCCAGAAAAATAAACGACCCAATCAAAAAATGGGCCAAAGAACTAAACAGACATTTCTCCAAAGAAGACATACAGATGGCTAACAAACATATGAAAAGATGCTCATCATCACTCATTATCAGAGAAATGCAAATCAAAACCACTATGAGGTACCATTTCACGCCAGTCAGAATGGCTGCTATCCAAAAGTCTACAAGCAAAAAATGCTGGAGAGGGTGTGGAGAAAAGTGAACCCTCTTACACTGTTGGTGGGAATGCAAACTAGTACAGCCACTATGGAGAACAGTGTGGAGATTCCTTAAAAAACTGGACATAGAAGTGCCATATGATGCAGCAATCCCACTGCTGGGCATACACAATGAGGAAACCAGAATTGAAAGAGACACATATACCCCAATGTTCATCACAGCACTGTTTATAATAGCCAGGCCATGGGAGCAACCTAGATGTCCATCAGCAGATGAATGGATAAGAAAGCTGTGGCACATATACACAATGGAGTACTACTCAGCCATTAAAAAGAATACATTTGAATCAGTTCTAATGAGGTGGATGAAACTGGAGCCTATTATACAGAGTGAATTAAGCCAGAAAGAAAAACACCAATACAGTATACTAGCGCATATATATGGAATTTAGAAAGATGGTAACGATAACCCTGTATGTGGGACAGCAAAAGAGACACAGATGTATATAACAGTCTTTTGGACTCTGTGGGAGAGGGCGAGGGTGGGATGATTTGGGAGAATGGCATTGAAAGATGTATAATATCATATATGAAACGAATCGCCAGTCCAGGTTCGATGCATGTTACAGTGTGCTTGGGGCTGGTACACTGGGATGACCCAGAGGGATGGTATGGGGAGGGAGGTGAGAGGCGGGTTCAGGATGGGAAACATCTGTACACCTGTGGCAGATTCATATTGATGTATGGCGAAACCAATACAATATTGTAAAGTAATTAGCCTACAATTAAAATAAACAAATTTATATTTAAAAAATAAACAAAAATAAAAGCAGGGGCCATGCTCCTAGGAGGAAAAAAAAAAAAAAGAATAAACTCCAAATGACTATAAAAAAATACATAAAACAAAAGGTTTAATTTAAATGACTATGATTTTTAACATAAGAACTTATAAGCATGTATAAATTCTTGCTTTTCTCCGATTTTTGCTTTGGGGTTACAGATGACAAACTAACCTCCCGAAATGGCCTATACACCATTCAGTTCAGTTCAGTTCAGTTGCTCAGTCGTGTCCGAATCTTTGTGACCCCATGAATTGCAGCACACCAGGCCTCCCTGTCCATCACCAACTCCCAGAGTTCACTCAAACTCACATCCACCGAGTCGATGATGCCATCCAGCCATCTCATCCTCTGTCGTCCCCTTCTACTCCTGCCCCCAATCCCTCGCAGCATCAGGGTCTTTTCCAATGAGTCAACTCTTCGCATGAGGTGGCCAAAGTACTGGAGCTTCAGCTTCAGCATCATTCCTTCCAAAGAACACCCAGGACTGATTTCCTTTAGAATGGACTGGTTGGATCGCCTTGCAGTCCAAGGGACTCTCAAAAATAAATAAATTTATATTAAAAAAAAAAAGAGTCTTCTCCAACACTATAGTTCAAAAGCATCAATTCTTTAGCGCTCAGCTTTCTTCACAATCCAACACTCACATCCATACATGACTACTGGAAAAACCATAGCCTTGACTAGACGGACCTTTGTTGGCAAAGTAATGTCTCTGCTTTTGAATATGCTATCTAGGTTGGTCATAACTGTCCTTCCAAGGAGTAAGCGTCTTTTATTTTTATTTATTTTATTATATAATTATTATTATTTTACTTTAGAATATTGTATTGGTTTTGCCATACAGCAACATGCATCTGCCATGGGTGTACACGTGTTCCCTGTTTTGAACCCCCCTCCCACCTCCCTCCCCATACCATCCCTCTGGGTCATCCCAGTGCACCAGCCCCAAGCTTCCTGTATCCTGCATTGAACCTGGACTGGTGATTCGTTTCTTATATGATACTATACATGTTTTGTGGGAGAGGGATGGGGGATGATTTGGGAGTAAGCATCTTTTAATTTCATGACTGCAATCACCATCTGCAGTGATTTTGGAGCCCCCCCAAAATAAAGTCTGACACTGTTTCCACTGTTTCCCATCTATTTCCCATGAAGTGATGGGACCAGATCCCATGATCTTAGCTTTCTGAATGTTGAGCTTTAAACCAACTTTTTCACTCTCCTCTTTCATTTTCATCAAGAGGCCTTTTAGTTCCTCTTCACTTTCTGCCATAAGGGTGGTGTCATCTGCATATCTGAGGTTATTGATATTTCTCCCAGCAATCTTGATTCCAGCTTGTGCTTCTTCCAGTCCAGCATTTCTCATGATGTACTCTGCATATAAGTTAAATAAGCAGCGTGACAATATCCAGCCTTGACGTACTCCTTTTCCTATTTGGAACCCGTCTGTTGGTCCATGTCCAGTTCTAACTGTTGCTTCCTGACCTGCATAGAGGTTTCTCAAGAGGCAGGTCATGTGGTCTGGTATTCCCATCTCTTTCAGAATTTTCCACAGTTTATTGTGATCCACACAGTCAAAGGCTTTGGCATAGTCAATAAAGCAGAAATAGATGTTTTTCTGGAACTCTCTTGCTTTTTCGATGATCCAGCGGATGTTCGCAATTTGATCTCTGGTTCCTCTGCCTTTTCTAAAATCAGCTTGAATGTCTGGGAGTTCATGGTTCACGTATTGCTGAAGCCTGGCTTGGAGAATTTTGAGCATTAGTCACACACTTAGATGTACTATTTACCTTCATGGAGGTTTCAAGGAACCTAATGCAAAATTTGTATAAAGGACTACTGAGAAAGCCCATAGGATATGTGAAGCATAAAGCAGAAGAAGAGAAAGTGAAAGTGAAGTCACTCAGTTGTGTCCGACTCTTTGTGAACCCATGGACTGTAGCCTTCCAGGCTCCTCTGACCATGGAATTCTCCAGGCGAGAATACTGGAGTGGGTTGCCATTTCCTTCTCCAGGGGATCTTCCCAACCCAGGGATTGAATCCAGGTCTCCAGCATTGTATGCTGACTCTTGACTGTCTGAGCCACCAGGGAAGAGAAGAGATACCTAATTCTAGAATTTGGCTTTTGTTGGCCATTAGAGTGCATAGTGGCTATATGGGATGCATAGATCCTACCATGGGGTTCTATTCATCTCAGAGACTATTCTCCTTTCCATGGCCATGATTCGAAGCAAAAGAAACCTCTTTCAGATTAAAGAGTGAAGCACCATTTTTTATGAATCGACACAGATGTTTGTACTTCCTACTTTTTCTTATACTTACCTTCCCTACAAATTAGCAGGGCTCCAATGAGACCTGAGTTCACGTCTTTCACCAGGTCCACATGAGAAAGATATGAGTAGGTGAGACATGGTGGGTCAGAGGCTGTTGGACCATTTTCTTTCAGGATCTGCCAGACGTAGGTATGACTTTTACCAGGAATGACTTTGTCATCTTCCTTCTCCCTTTGGCTGGTTTCATCCTCATATGCAGCACCTAAATCAAGGAGGGATAAAGTTGTCCTTTCTACGCCCATTGCCCACTCGAGGAGGCATCAAATTTATTGTCACCAGTAGACTCTATGCAAGAAGCAACTTTTCTGAAACAATTTGGAATACTAAACAGCAGCAGCTATAAATGAAGAGAAGCCGCCTTATGTATTTCAGAGGAGTTCATGACCACTAGGGCAAACGTGAGTGGTTGAGTGGTTCTGTGAGAACTTCAGATTGTAACAATAATACTGCTTCCATTATTCCATCTTTTTACCTAATTCAAGTCAGTTCAATTCAGTAGACAAACATTGGGTATGTGCTTTGTTTCAGACTCTTTAGTAAGCACTGGTGAGGGTCAGGGAAGGGTGAGATGCAGAGATTTTTTTAACAGATATTTTCTTGCTCTCTCATTCTTAGTGATGTTAAAATTGACCTCTGAATTATCTGATACCTTTATTCTACAATGAGCACTATGTGTGTTCATTCTTAAAGCAGTGTTATTGGTTCTAGGTCATTTCATTGGACAGAAGTAGAAAATATTCAAAGGCACTGACCATAACACTTACACTGTTATTGAACTATTTTTCTAACAACTCACCTTGGTTTCTTGAATTCATAATGGTCTCTAGGACTCCAGAGCATTCAAGGCATTCAGGGTGTTCTTCATTTATACTCCATCTTACCCCACAATAGCTATACATCTAATAGAGGGACCTCTCTAACAGAGCACAGGAGACCCCTGCATTGACTCACTACAAAAGCAGCCTCCCTTATAAATGGGTATCCCTCCACTGGGCATTAGGGACAATTGGCTTCATCCAGAAGCAACAGGGGACCAATATTGGTGCTTAGCAGACCCTGGTGGACATTTAGAAAAACATGAGCTGCACTTCAGGATGGAGAATGTCGTCATGTCTCTGTGTGATTGTGGGTTGGTAGCAAATTCTGAATAGTGAAAACATTTGGATAGGAAGAGAGGGGATCATGGAGGGGTAAAAAGGGGGCTTCAACTGTGTCTTCTGTTTAATTTCTTAAAATAAAGTAGGCAAAGACAGCAAAATGTTAAGATTTGCCAAAGTGCAGTCTGGATGGGAGGGCAGTTTGGAGGAGCATGGATACATGTATCTGTATGGCTGAGTTCCTTCTCTGTCCACCTGAAACTATTGCAGCATTGTTTGTTAATCAGTTATACTGCCATACAAAAGAAAAAGTTTTCAAAAAGGATTTGCCAAAGTGAGCTAGGGCTTCCTTCAGAGCTCAGTGGGTAAAGAATCCGCCTGCAATGCAGGAGACCCCGGTTTGATTCCTGAGTCGGGAAGATCGCTGGAGAAAGGGTAGGCTGCCCACTCCAGTATTCTCAGGCTTCCCTGGTAGCTCAGCTGGTAAAGGATCCACCTGCAATGTGGGAGACCTGGGTTCGATCCCTGGGTTGGGAAGATTCCCCTGGAGAACTGAAAGGCTACCCGCTCCAGTATTCTGGTCTGGAGAATTCCATGGACTTAATCGTCCATGGGGTTGCAAAGAGTAGGACATGACTGAATGACTGTCACTTTCAAAGTGAGCTAATGGGTACATGTTTGTTGGCTCTATTATTTCCTGTACCTTTTTCTGTTTGTTTGAAATATTTCATTAGCAAAAGAATCCCCTCTTACCTAATAGTATAGTTGGGAGAGGGATGAGGGGTTAATGAGAGGTCAAGAGTGTGTGAAAACTGCATCTGTCTTGATGAGGACAGTGAGTGGATTGGGAGGATATCTGGGCAGTGGTAAGGCACCGCTTAAGGCGAGGTGCAAGGTTTATTTCAACTATAGCCATTTGCTTGGTTGCTAGTAGAAGAGATGGAGAACAGATTTCACCAGGGTAGCAGTTTAGCCAAGAGAGTAGAATAGAAATCAAGGAGGCCAGGAACCTGTGGATCCCAAGGAGAATGAAGAATTCTTGGAGTGGGGAGGGAAAGAGTGACGGCTGGCAAAATAGGAGAATGTTGACAGCTGGAACCTGAGATCTTGGATTTGACTCAGGTTGCTCACAACAAGGTCTGTCCTTCAGTGAAGACAAAGGTGATTTGTCCAGACCAAGTGAAGTGGTGCCTGGGCAAAAGCATTGTGCATAGCCTTGAAAGTTGCCATGTCTACTCAGGTATGTTTCCTTTGGGAAACCTCTGTCTGCAGAGTCTTACTTGAGCTTCTATACCAGCCACCTGCAAATACTCTGAGCAGAATGCATTTTGTGCAATTGCCATCTTCTGTTACATTCCGAACAACACTGTTGGGAACATTCGAGAATGTTCTGGAAAGCCCTCTATTCACCCCCCTGCAGCTGTATCAGCCTTGCCCCAGGCATGGTCAAGGGCCCCAGAGCCTGACCTGCTCAGACACCCCAGCTCAGTGACCCCTGGGCATGAGTACTCAACCACAGGCCAAATGCTGTGCTTCAGAGGCTACTGCACTGCACTCTCTCGTGCTTTCAGTTGCTTTTTCCTTCACCTCAGCAGCTTTGGGTCGGCACCTGTTAACTTGTCTGTCCCCATGCTGTCTTTCATAGCCTCATTGTGTGGCCTTACTTACAGCCTAGGGTGGTGTTAGAACCCTACTTGTCCAGAAAATAATTTAAAAGAATTTCTCTAGCACCGGGTTTCCCTTTTCAGCTCAAGACCAAACTTGAAATTTCCCTGGATCTGCTTTTAACTCTCCTTCTGGCTCCTTTGACAGACATTCCATGGGAATTAGCTGTCCTGACATACATCTTATGCTTTTAGATTCTATTAGCTAGAAAAAGTCACGTGGTCATGTCCAATACTAATATGGTAGGGAAATGTACTCCTCCTGCTCTGGAGGAAGGGATGGCCATTTGCTGAACTGAAATACAATTTCCCAGAGTTTTGGTTTGGGAGATTAACATGACAGGCTTACAAAGCAGCTCAGTGGTTGCCTGGGGCTGGGGGTGGGAATGGGGCTTGAACAGCAAGACCAGAACTTCTTGACACGGTTGGTGTTGGTGGCCCCATGACTGTCTGAATTGAGTCAAAGTCATCAAACTACTTTAAATGACTGAATTTTGTGGTATGTAATTTAAACCTCAATAAAACTGTTTTAAAATGCTATCGGAAAACCATACACAAAAATTCATTTGTGATGGGTTATAGACTTTGGCATGAAAGGCAAAATAATAGAACTTCTAGAGGAAAGCATGGAAGAAATCCTTCATGACTTGGGGGTAGGCAAATGTCTTAAACAGGACCCAAAGTCTAACATACAAGGAAAGTATGTGATACCTTTTTTGTGTGTTTCATTAATGTTTGAACTTTCATGCTTCACTAACTTTAAGAACTTTACCAAAAAAATTATCAAAAGAGTGAAAATTCAAGCTACAGACTGGAAGAAGATATGTAAATATTTCTATGTGTCAGAGGATTTGTATTCAGAATATATAAACTAACTCTACAAATCAATCAGAAAAAGATAAACAAATCATTGTCTTTGTAACAGGAAAAGCACTTAAACAGTTGATCAGATAGTTTATTAAAGGATATCAGAAAGGTCAATAAGCATGCAAAGTTATACTTACCATCATCATGGATTTACCTTACATGCTGGGGCCCCTAGGCTAATCTAAGGAGGCCAAGAATTTGTGGATGATAACATATAAACACACAGGCTTGTGATAGGACTATAAATCACATGGGTATTAGGCCACTGACTCACTGTGTTCTTCCTGGACTGTTGTATGTATGACAGATTAGACAGATTATTTTCCTAGAACTCACAAGGCTTAGGGTACAAAACAGTCATCTCTATACTGAGCTCCTAGGTGCAGAATTGGGGGAACCCTGGTCTCTCTAAAATGAGCCTAGATTAGTTCTGGACACCTTCAAGTAGATAAGCCTCATGGAAATAGCCTGTTAGGCATGGGGCAGAACCTGAGATGCCTTTTCCTCTATATCCATGCCTGCTCCTATCTTTCACCTTCCCTCAGTCCACGTCTGCCCTGACCTCAGGAGTGCAACCGAGAAAGGTAGTACTCTTCATTTTTGCATGAGAACTTAGTCAACATCGAAGCATAGTCAGACCATACAGTACAGGACATGTGCTCCAATAATGTACTGATGATTTGCTTGAAACTTCTGGATCTGTATATGTCATAGTCCATCTGGGCAATATTAGGGTCCACTGTGATATTCCCTTTCATTCCTTCTTGCACTATGGGAATTGTGGCCAAACAGGTTTTTTTTTTTTTTTCTTTGTTGTAATGAGGTCAGCTTGTGCTTCAGCTAGTTGGCCCTAACCACATGGTGACATTCATATTTTAGCAACTGGAAGAAGGGGAGGGAAAGGAAATGTCTGAAAAATCTGAATCTAAGGAAGGAGAAGGAGAATTCACTTTCATTGCTACACCAATGGCCTTGATCTTCCCTAGGAAGTTTTCTCGGCATAAGAAGGCAGATAAAGTGGGATTTTAGGATCTGTGGCCTATTTCCCCAAGGGATAACAGAGGACAGAGACAAGCTTTGGGATAAGACCAAAATAACAATGTTCTTGACTTCATGCAATGGGCCTAGGTTTGAATCCTGACTCCACCCTTCATTAGCTGTATGACCTTATACTCACTACTCTTCTGTCCATAGTATGACTGAACCATAGGAGGGCATTTGACTCACCTTCAGAAGATTTCCAGTAGGATACGCCAATAGCATGAAGACTAACAGGATGAGAAGCCATATTCTTAAATGTAATGACCACGGTGTCATAAACCTCAGCCTGGATAGTTGGACCCAGCAGACCTGCAATGTCATTTGGAAGGATGTTTAGCTGGTAAGTCATGTCCGACTCTTTTGCGACCCCATGGACTATAGCCCACCAGACTCCTCTGTCCATAGGATTTCCCAGGTAAGAATACTGGAGTGGGTTGCCATTTCCTTCTCCAGGGGATCTTCCTGAGCCAGGGATGGAACCCACATCTGCTACATTGGCAGGCTGATTCTTTACCATTGAGCCATCAGGGAAGCCCCATTTGGAAGGTAGCACTCCAAAAAATCTGTTACCACAAAAATGATGGTCAAAGTCACAGGAGAGAAGCAAGTCCTTCAGATTACTGATAAAAAGTAGTAGCCAAATGAATACATTAACTTCTATAACCAGCCCAGCCTTACGGTTGTTCTGAGGACAGATTTCCGGCAATGCATTCAATGCATTGATTCATTCAACTAATAATTGGGTTCCTACTATATTCTATAAACCATCCTAGGCACTAGACAAGAAGTAATTAAGAAGATAGGCCATAGAGATCAAATTAGAGAGACATTAGTAAAACTGAATGTCGCTCAGTCATGTCCGACTCTTTGTGACCCCATGGACTGTATCCATGGAATTCTCCAGGCCAGAATACTGGAGTGGGTAGCCTTTCCCTTCTCCAGGGGATATTCCCAACCCAGGAATTGAACCTGGGTATCCTGCATTGCAGGCGGATTCTTTACCAACTGAGCCATGAGGGAAGCTATTAAATATGTAAATAAACAGGAAAACTTTAGGTTGTTATAAATGCTGTAAACCATGGTGGCATACTAGAAAATGATGAGGCAGCAACCAGAAGATACTTTAAAGATAGCAAAGTAACCTGTGGCTGAAGCAAAGTGAATGAGATAGAAGATAGCAGAAAAGAAGGTTATAGAGGCAGGCAGGGAATATAACATGTAAGACTATGGAGGTTACAGGAATTTAGAAGAAGAAATGGATTGGAGACTTGTTTTGGAGGAAGACATTCAAAATAATATTTTGAATGAATATTTATAATATTAATAAAAATATTAAAGAAAGAAACATCAGTTAAATAGAATTCGAGACCAGAAGGGGAACTCTCATGCCCTGTAACAATAGCAGAGCCCAAGGAGGAAAAAATTCCTCATCATTGTTGGCAAGGACTCAATCAATGAGCAGCCGTGGACTCTCTGTTTTCCTGAGCCCTTCCAAGTTCCTTTACCCCTCTGCGAACTGTGCTCTTCTCTTCTTGTTATTTGAGGACTTGTTTGCAACTTGCTATGGTTTCAGACACCAAACTGCCATCCTCTGCTGATCCTCAAGAAACCCATCTTTTCTGGAGAGACATCTGGTAGTCTATTTTAGGTCAGCAAGTCAACAAGACTTGCTCATAAGTTGCATGTTGAAGATGGGGTGGGAGGGAAGCATGAAAGACATCGGAACCAGGCATGACTCCTGTGATTTTGATTTGTGCAACTGAGTGGTCATCAGGCCATGGCACAGAAAATTTGGAGGAAATTGATGACTTACAGACAGTCATACTAGATATAAGTGAAAGTGAAGTCGCTCAGTCGTGTCCAACTCTTTACAACCCCATGGACTGTAGCCTACCAGGCTCCTCTGTCCATGGGATTTTCCAGGCAAGAATACTGGAGTGGGTTGCCATTTCCTTCTCCAGGAGATCTTCCCAACCGAGGGATTGAACCCAGGTCTCCCGCATTGTAGCAGACGCTTTACTGTCTGAGCCACCAGGGAAGTCTATACAAAGTACAGTTCAGTTCAGTTGCTCAGTCGTGTCTGACTCTTTGTGACCCCATGAACCGCAGCGTGAGGCCTACAAATGGCTTTACTGAATGGACTGGATTTAGTGGGATGAAAATATGAAACAGGTTTCTTTTTCATAGTTTTTAATTGTATGTAGAATTTCCCTTTCTCGCATTTTGAGCAATCCCAATTTTCCCCCAGGTAACCTTCACATATTAACAGTATTATCGTAGGTACTAAGAAGTCCAGTCTGGCCTCATAGCAAACTTTTGATGTTTCCTGCGATTCAGGGATTCCCCCCTCCTCCAGTTCAGCTCTGAAATAGACTCAGAAATCAGTAATGGGGAGAAAAAGATATTTGGTTAGCAGGTTCACTGCTTTCTCGCCTTCCCTCGCCAATCACCTTACTGCCTCTGGACTTTCTAAGGTTGGAGCTTAGGACAGGAGTGGAAAAAAGGCATAATTACAAGATTTTTCTTGGTCGTTTAGCGATAATGTGGCTTTGGTACCCCCTGCATGTGGCATAGGCCAAATTTCTACATCTTTCTTTCTTAGAGAACTTATGTGAGTTCTTTGAGAACTCTCTCCCTCTCAGTATGGTGACATCCTACTCCATTTCCCCCTGTCCTGTGATATGCCCTGTCCAGTTTTCACTTTATCTCTCCTCTCATTTTGTGCTTCTGAGAGTGCAATCACACAGATCTTCTCTGATGGGATCACCTAGCCCTGGCAAAAAGTCCTCTCAGGCAGGGTCTTCTTGAGGCAAGTTTTGTCCAATAATCTTCCTGGTCTCACATCTAACAGTGGCGGTGCAGTCAGCTTCTGCCATATCCCACTCTCCTTCTGACGCCATAGGGGAAACTCCGCAAGACTTTGGCCTTGAAAGTTTTTTCCAGATAAAAATGAGGCATGAATCAGTATCCTCGAAGTGCCAAAAATTCTCTCAAGTTTTCTAAACATTTCTGCTAAAGCCTCCCTCACTGCAGCTTGACATGGTGGGGAGGGGAGATCCTTCCTCTCCGTGGGGATATATACAAAATACCAAAAATGCTTTCACAGGAAATCCTCAAACCTAAAGTTTTTCATAAGTTCCTAGCCTTCTTTTATAAAACTTGAAGGTATATGATGGCCTAAAGGTTGCTGAACCAATTTGGAGCACTATCTGAACAAGTCTTGAATAGGTGGGCTGTTATCTTTCTTTAGAATTTGGGACTACTTGTCAGCTATAATTCTCAGAAATAATTCTAAGACAGGAAATCTTAACACCTTGTTACATGCTTATTTGGGCTTCCCTGGTGGCTTAGCTGTTAAAGAACCTGCCTGCAATGTGGGAGACCTGGGTTCAATCCCTGGGTTGGGAAGATTCCCCTGGAGTAGGGAAAGGCTACCCACTTCAGTATTCTGGCCTGGTGAATCCCATGAACTGTATAGTCCATGGGGGTCACCAAGAGTCGGGCATGACTGAGCAACTTTCACTTTCACATGCTTATTTGACATCTAAGTGGAGGTATCAAACAAGGAGTCTGAACTGAAGATATAAACTCGGGGGTTACTGGCATATATGATCTTTTAAAGCCATGAGCATGGATAAGACCAACTAGGAATTGAAAGCAGGGAGAAAAAAGAAAATGAACCCAGGTCCAAGATAAAGGGCACTTGAACATCTAAACACAGGAGGAGATCCAGGCAAGAAGACTGAGACCATTTGGTCAGTGTATTTCCCCAAGAGGTGGTAATAAGGGAAGGCTGACCAAGAAGATATTTTCTTTGGCAGCTGCCCTCTTAAAAAACTGCAGTCCAAGGCTGGGTAATTCTTGCAAGGAAACAAGACACCCAGTTTCACAAGAGTCAATCTTGTTTACATTACCCATCCATGGTGGCCTGGGCTTGGCGATGTTGAAAAGTTGATCCGTGAACTCTACAAACACAGTCTTTCTGTACATGACTGAGGTGTTGAATGGAAAAGGTTTGGGCACTCTGGGAGGAAACCTGTGTGAAGAGAAAAAGTCATTCATTTTGGTTGACCCTTCTCTGAACATGCTTGGAAAAATAGCTGGAGGTCATGCTTCCATCCCACTCTCCTCTACCATAAACAAGGTAGACTGGAAATGGTATCTGGATCCCTGCTAGAGACTGAATGTTTCTGTGCAGAACCCTCGCAAATGGGATTAGTGCCCTTATAAAGGACCCCCAAGAGAGATATCTCACCTCTTGTAACCATGTAAGTTACAACAAAAAATGGCATCTCTGAACCAGCAAGAGGGCTGTTACCAGACACCAAATCAGTTGGCACTCTGATCTTGGATGTCTGGCTTCCAGACTGTAAGAAATAAATGTCTATTGTTTATAAGCCACCTAGTCTATGGTATTTTGTTATAGACGCCTGGACAGACCAGGACAGGCTGTCGCTGGAATTCTCCAGGCCAGAATACTGGAGTGGGTAGCTGTTCCCTTCTCCAGGGGATCTTCCCAACCCAGGGATCGAACCCAGGTCTCCCACACTACAGGCAGATTCTTTACCAGATGAGCCAACAGGGAAGCCCAAGAATACTAGAGAGGGTAGCCTATCCCTTCTCCAGTGGATCTTCTTGACTCAGGAATCAAACTGGGACTCCTGCACTACTGGCAGATTCTTTACCAGCTGTGCTACCAGCGAAGCCCAGACAATTCATAACATCTATCAAATCAAAGAGCAAATCTTTCCTCATAGCGTAGTTGGTAAAGAATCTGCCTGCAATGCAGGAGACCCGGGCTCAATTCCTGGGTCAGGAAGATCCCCTGGAGAAGGAAATGGAAATCCACTCAAGTAATCTTCCCTGGAAAATCCCATGGACAGTGGAGCCTGGCGGGCTACAGTCCATGGGGTCACAAGAGTCGGACATGACTTAGCAACGAAACCACCACCACCATCAAATCAAAACACTGTTTTCAAAAGTCATCTGACACATTAAGTGCCATACAATAAGAAAAAGCATAAAATCAATACTCATACACTACCAGCCAAAAAACCCTTTGCCAAAACAATAACTATAACATCCTTCAATTTTATCTCTAAAAAATACTACAACTTTCATCTAAGTACCTTGAATTCAATTTTTTCAGTATATACCTAAAATTACCAGATACCACCAATTATCCAAGGTGGTTCAGTGGTAAAGAATTCACCTACCAATGCAGGAGACACAAGAGACATGAGTTCGATTTCTGGGTTGGGAAGATCTCTTGGAGAAGGAAATGGCAACCTTCTCCAGTATTCTTCTCTGGAAAATTCCATAGACAGAGGAGCCTGGTGAGCTACAGTACATGGGTTTGCAGAGTTGGACACTACTGAGCATGCGCATGTGCGCGCGCACGCGCGCGCGCACACACACACACACCCCCCCACTTCCATTTACACATGGATCAGCTACTGAATCAGACATTTCATAATTATGTTCAATTCAGTCACTCAGTCATGTCTGACTCTTTGCGACCCCATGAATTGCAGCACGCCAGGCCTCCCTGTCCATCACCAACTCCTGGAGTTCACTCAAACTCACGTCCATCAAGTCGGTGATGCCATCCAGCCATCTCACCTTTGTCATCCCCTTCTCCTCCTGCCCCCAATCCCTCCGAGCATCAGAGTCTTTTCCAATGAGTCAACTCTTCACATGAGGTGGCCAAAGTACTGGAGTTTCAGCTTTAGCATCACTCCTTCCAAAGAACACCCAGGACTGGTCTCCTTTAGAATGGACTGGTTGGATCTCCTTGCAGTCCAAGGGACTCTCAAGAGTCTTCTCCAACACCACAGTTCAAAAGCATCAATTCTTTGGCGCTCAGCTTTCTTCACGGTCCAACTCTCACATCCATACATGACCACTGGAAAAACCATAGCCTTGACTAGATGGACCTTTGTTGGCAAAGTAAAGTCTCTGGTTTTGAATATGCTGTCTAGGTTGGTCATAACTTTCCTTCCAAGGAGTGTCTTTTAATTTCAAGGCTGCAGTCACCATCTGCAGTGATTTTGGAGCCCCCAAAAATAAAGTCCGACACTATTTCCACTGTTTCCCCATCTATTTCCCATGAAGTGATGGGATGCCATGATCTTAGTCTTCTGAATGTTGAGCTTTAAACCAACTTTTTCACTCTCCTCTTTCACTTTCATCAAGAGGCTTTTTAGTTCCTCTGCACTCTCTGCCATAAGGGTGATGTCATCTGCATATCTGAGGTTATTGATATTTCTCCCGGAAATCTTGATTCCAGCTTGTGCTTCTTCAAGCCCAGCGTTTCTCATGATGTACTCTGCATATAAGTTAAATAAGCAGGGTGACAGTATACAGCCTTGACGTACTCCTTTTCCTATTTGGAACCAGTCTGTTGTTCCATGTCCAGTTCTAACTGTTGCTTTCTGACCTGCATGTAGGTTGCTCAAGAGGCCTGTCAGGTGGTCTGGTATTCCCATCTCTTTCAGAATTTTCCATAGTTTGTGGTGATCCACACAGTCAAAGGCTTTTGCATAGTCAATAAAGCAGAAATAGATGTTTTTCTGGAACTCTCTTGCTTTTTCAATGATCCACCAGATGTTGGCAATTTGATCTCTGGTTCCTCTGCCTTTTCTAAAACCAGCTTGAACATCTGGAAGTTCATGGTTCACGTATTGCTGAAGCCTGGCTTGGAGATTTTTAAGCATTACTTTACTAGCATATGAGATGAGTGCAATTGTGCAGTAGATTGAGCATTTGTTGGCATTGCCTTTCTTTGGGATTGGAATGAAAACTGACCTTTTCCAGTCCTGTGGCCACTGCTGAGTTTTCCAAATTTGCTGACATATTGAATGCAGCACTTTCACAGCATCATCTTTCAGGATTTGAAATAGGTCAACTGGAATTCCATCACCTCCACTAGCTTTGTTCTTAGTGATGCTTTCTAAGGCCCACTTAACTTCACATTCCAGGATGTCTGGCTCTATGTGAGTGATCATATCATCGTGTTTATCTGGGTCGTGAAGATCTGTTTTGTACAGTTCTTCTGTGTATTCTTGCCACCTCTTCTTAATATCTTCTGCTTCTGTTAGGTCCATACCATTTCTGTCCTTTATCGAGCCCATCTTTGCATGAAATGTTTCCTTGGTATCTCTAAATTTCTTGCAGAGATCTCTAGTCTTTCCCATTCTGTTGTTTTCCTCTATTTCTTTGCACTGATCGCTGAGGAAGGCTTTCTTATCTCTTCTTGCTATTCTTTGGAACTCTTCATTCAGATGCTTGTATCTTTCCTTTTCTCCTTTGCTTTTCGCTTCTCTTCTTTTCACAGCTATTTGTAAGGCCTCCCCAAACAACCATTTTGCTTTTTTGCATTTCTTTTCCATGGGGATGGTCTTGATCCCTGTCTCCTGTACAATGTCACGAACCTCCGTCCATAGTTCATCAGGCACTCTATCTATCAGATCTAGTTCCTTAAATCTATTTCTCACTTCCACTGTATAATCATAAGGAATTTGATTTAGGTCATACCTGAATGGTCTAGTGGTTTTCCCTACTTTCTTCAACTTAAGTCTGAATTTGGCAATAAGGAGTTCATGATCTGAGCCACAGTCAGCTCCCGGTCTTGTTTTTGCTGACTGTATAAAGCTTCTCCATGTTTGGCTGCACAGAATATAATCAGTCGATTTCAGTGTTGCCCATCTGGTGATGTCCATGTGTAGAGTCTTCAACTCAGTGAAACTAAGCCATGCACTGTGGGGCCACCCAAGACAGGCGGGTCATGGTGGAGAGGGCTGACAGAATGTGGTCCACTGGAGAAGGGAATGGCAAACCACTTCAGTATTCTTGCCTTGAGAACTCCATGAACAGTATGAAAAGGCAAAATGATAGGATACTGAAAGAGGAACTCCCCAGGTCAGTAGGTGCCCAATATGCTACTGGAAATCAGTGGAGAAATAACTCCACAAAGAATGAAGGGATGGAGCCAAAGCAGAAACAATACCCAGCTGTGGATGTGACTGGTGATAGAAGCAAGGTCTGATGCTGTAAAGAGCAATATTGCATAGGAACCTGGAATGTCAGGTCCATGAATCAAGGCAAATTGGAAGTGGTCAAACAAGAGATGGCAAGAGTGAACATCGACATTCTAGGAATCAGTGAACTAAAATGGACTGGAATGGATGGATTTACCTCAGATGGCCATTTTATCTACTACTGCGGGCAGGAATCCCTTAGAAGAAATGGAGTAGCCATCATGGTCAACAAAAGAGTCTGGAATGCAGTACTTGGATGCAATCTCAAAAACGACAGAATGATCTCTGTTCATTTCCAAGCAAAGCATTCAATATCACAGTAATCCAAGTCTATGCCCCAAACAGTAACGCTGAAGAAGCTGAAGTTGAACAGTTCTATGAAGACCTACAAGACCTTTTAGAACTAACATCCCCCCAAAAGATAATTATGTTAATGTTCCCCAAATGTTATTCTTTGCCTCAATTATTAAAACTCTTTTAGGTTAAGGCTGATACCCAACTGTTTCCTGTCTCCCTATCTGACAAGTTAGGTTTGCATGTCCTCGGGCCCAGTCTAGTTTGAGTAATCAAAAGGACTATGGTGAATCATAGCAAAGAAAGCCCCAGCCAAACTGGCAGAAAATACAAAATGGTTGTAGGTGATTATGTCTACTCACTGATTTTCATGTGCCGGTTTTTTTACCCCATGGAGTAGTTTTGCAGTTTTTTACATGCCATAGAAGGCTCTCTTCCTGGTTTATGCTCTGACCACCTAATTCTTGTCTGTCATCATATTTTTACCAATTGGTAATCTTTCAACAAGCCAAGGAAGTGTAGGCAAGAGGCATGAACATTTGAGTTATAAAGATTCATATGGCGAAAACAAGGCTCTTGCCTTGACAGAAAGCTTTCACGTGGAGAGTCAAAAAAATTGAGCACTTACCCCCTGCAAATGTATATTCATTCACTTATAAACCATGTACTGCATGCCACTGTACCATCCCAGGACACATGCTAGAAATATGCAAAAAGAGAGGCTTTAAAGGTATATAAATAAATGTAGAGTGGGTGTTGTTTCTTGTCTTATTGCCCCTCAGGGGTTTTTGCAAAACAGGATATACGAGAGATTGAGAATGGTACAAAGGACAACAATAAAGATAAATTGCTAAAAAGAGTGGCAGCTTCTGATTGTGGGTATTGGTATACTTGGAGTGATAGGCACACTATACTTGGGATTACCATGCAGTGAAATAAATAACAAGGCATCTCACATTTATTACTTACTTCTTTCTCAACCTTATGCTAAAACAAAAATTTCAGCATTCCTTTGAGGAGTAGCCACACCAGAGAATAATTTATTCTCATAAGAAATGTTTTTGTTTGTTTGTTTTCTTAGAAAGGTTTTAGTGGGAATACTGATGTAGAAAAGGCAAATGCAATCTAAAATGGTAAAAGTTGCTAAATTGGAAAATCACTGACCTACAGGGATTGTAAACTTTTCCCAACTTTTTGTTGCAGTAAAACATACAAAACATAGTATTTACTATCTTAAACATTGTTAAGTATACATTCCATTAGTACTAAGTATATTAATTTTATTAAAGTAACGATAACCATCCCCACCACCCTTCTGCATAACTCTTTTTACCTTGCAAAACTGAAAGTCTAACTCCTCAGTGCCCACTTCCTCCAGGTCCTGAAACCATTAGTCTACTTTCTGTTTCTATAGAGTTCACTACTGTAAGCACCTCATGCAAGTGGAATCACACAGTATTTGTCTTTTTGTGACCGGTTGATTTCACTGAGCAGAAACTCTTCAGTGTTCAATTATTTTGCAGTAGGTGTAATAATTCTCTTCTTTTTCAAGCCTCAGTACTATTCCATTTGATGTATATTTCACTTTTTTTTTAATGTATTCATTCATCGATGGATATTTGGGTTGCTTCCATGTTTTACTTATTGAGAATAATGCTACTATGAACACGGGTGTACAAACAGCTCAAGACTCTGCCTTCAATTATTTTGAGTCCATACTCAGAATTAGAATTGCTGAGTCATATGACAACACGAATGGAAGGGCAGGGAAGAGTGGCAAGAAAAGGGGTAGACCCAGACAGACACACGGGACAGCCACTCACGGAAGGATGCTCCATGAGCCCGAGATGGGGTCAAGACCGAGGAGGAAGGATCAGCCAAGGAAGTGAGGTAGACGCCTCTTCAGAAAACGGAAGGGTTTGGCTGAGCCTGAACATGGGAGCGTGCACTTAACATTTCCCTTCCTCCACGTAAAGTCAAGATGGTCGGAAGCACAAGAGAAAGTGGCCAAGTGATGCAGAGGCGCAGAGGAAGACCTCTGAAGCCTTGCAGGGGTCAAACATCAAGATTGACTGCAAATGCTCTTCCCAAGTGTGTGCGGACCTCTTTCAGGGAGGCTGACTGAAGAGGCCAAGAGGAGGAAGGAAGGAAGACCTCATCTTGAACTTTGAATAAAGATGTCATTGAGAGGTGCCATCAGGGGATCTAGGAGACCATTCTTCTGGCCCTTTTCAAATGCGATCTAGTGAATTAAAAGATAAGTGACTCCCCGCCTCCCTCCCATCCCAGAGAGCCTTGCAACTCAGTCCATCCCAGGCTTTCCAGATCGCCCCAGAAAGCACATGCCCAGCGAGCAGCTTGGCCAGCCCAAGGCCGGGACAGATGACTCTGCGCTGGCTGAGGGCCTGAAGCCAGCATGCTGGTAAGGAAGCCCTTCCAGTAAAATCAGCTGATTCACGGAGCATGGAGTGGAGACCTGCATGGATTGCAGCTGAATGAGCGGATCCTCAACAGCCCATCTCATCTAGTCCTGCTACACGGTCGCTGGTACCTCACGTTACACTTACAGCCATGTCAGGGATCCCTGGAAACCAGCTGCTAAGGGGAAAAAAAACTCTGAGCTTTATTTCCAGATGGGTCAGCTTGCTGTGGGGCTTCCCAGGTAGCTCAATGGTAAAGAACCTGCCCGCAAAGCAGGGGATCCGGGTTCGATCCCTGGGTTGGGAAGATACCCTGGTGGAGGAAATGGCAACCCATGCCAGGATTCTGACTTGAAGAATCCCATGGACAGAGGAGCCTGGCGGGCTACAGTCCATGGAGTCGTAGAGTCAGACACGACTGAAGCAACTGATCACACACACACACACAGCTTGATACCCAGGGGCAAGCCAAAAATGGACTGACGCTGTATTACAGCCCCACTCAGGGTTGGACTTAACAGAGAGTGGAGAAGGAATATCCCCTAATGGGCCACAGTTTGGCTAAAGTTGTTGCTTCTTCACTTTGAACAGAAAGAGAAACAGCCAAATATATTGAGACTGATGGACAGCAGCAGATAGCTTGACTGTCTGTTCAGGAGCCTAGAAGGAAAAGGAGTGGAAAGTCAGGGACACTAATGTCTGGAGCCAAAGCATATTAGTCAGTGGGTGCAAAATAAAAAGACCTGCATGTCCTATGTTCATGCCTCAGACAGTATCTATTGTGGAAGAAGCATAAAAGAATAACATAGACAACATGACTGACTGTTACCATTAGCCAGCCTTGACACATGTCATCTCTGTGCTGTCAAGATATAAGCTAAGTGGCTATGGAGAGAATTAGTGAATGGTCCCAAAAGCAAAGTTTCCCACTGACTAAGGCTGCAGCCATGAATTAAAAAGAAGCTTACTCCTTGGAAGAAAAGTTATGACCAAGTTAGACAGCATATTAAAAAACAGAGACATTATTTTGCCAATAAAGGTCCATCTAGTCAAAGCTATGGTTTTTCTAGTAGTCATGTATGGATGTGATTGTTGGACTATAAACAAAGCTGAGCACCGAAGAATTGATGCTTTTGAACTGTGGTGTTGAAGAATTTTGAGAGTCCCTTGGACTGCAAGGAGATACAACCAGTCCATCCTAAAGGAAATCAGTCCTGAATATTCATTGGAAGGACTGATGTTGAAGCTGAAACTCCAATACTTTGGCCACCTGATGCGAAGAGCTGACTCATTTGAAAAGACACTGAAGAGCTGACTCATTTGAAAAGACACTGATGCTGGGAAGATTGAAGGCAGGGGGAGAAGGGGATGACAGGATGAGATGGTTGGTGTCATCACCGACTCAATGGACATGAGTTTGAGTAAACTCCAGGAGTTGGTGATGGATAGGGAGGCCTGGCGTGCTGCGGTTCCTGGTGTCACAAAGAGTCGGACACTACTTAACAACTGAAGTGAACTGAACTGCAGGCTCATTTAACTAGTGTCACCTCCAAAAATCCAACCCACCAGCAAGAGAAACCACTGCTGAATTCCCAGTTGGTCCATCATGCACACTAGCCAAATATTTGGTGGCAAAATGATTGCCTTAAATCCCTTCCATCCTAGCAGGGCTGGCGCTTCATTCTGGTGGGAAGAGACATGTATTCCAGGGATATGTTAGCTTTCCTGCCTGCTGGGTCTCAGCTAGCACAGGCACCTGAGGACTCACCGAGGGTTTGATTCACTGATTCAGGATCCCATATGACATCCTAACAGATTGGGACCAGTGTACAGCAAAGGAGGTGATGCAGTGAGCCCACGACCATGGCATTGATTGGATTTATCGGATGCCACCCCATCCAGATGCTGGGAGGGATTGGGGGCAAGAGGAGAAGGGGACGACAGAGAATGAGATGGCTGGATGGCATCACTGACTCGATGGACATGAGTCTGAGTGAACTCCGGGAGTTGGTGATGGACAGGGAGGCCTGGCGTGCTGCGATTCATGGGGTCGCAAAGTCGGACACGACTGAACGACTGATCTGATCTGATCTAATCTGACCCTATCCAGAAACTGCCAGACAGAGAAAGGAATTGGAGGACCTCTCTACCTAAAGCTCCACGAAGCTAGAGGGTCAGCCTCCAAGGTGCCGGATATGCACTGATTCAGAGATGCTTTTGGGGCCCCAATGAGAACACAGGCATTTAGGAACCAAAGAATGACAGCAAACAAATCTCTTTTCCCCTGTGACCCACCCGGGGAGTCTGTGCTGCCCGTCCCCGCCTGCAGCTCTGTTTGGGCTCAGCGATTCCAGAAGGTCCTTGCAGCTAAACACAGGGGTCTCACTGACTGAGAAGCCAGGGGCGCCCCTTGGGTACCTGGGACTACCTTACCCAAGGAGCGGCGCGCCAGAGGAGCCCACGGGGAACCGCCAAGAAGAGGAGGTGGGTACCGCCCCCCGGGAGGCGGGCAGGACTGGGTCACACCCCTGGGCAGCCCCCACAGCTGAGGGGCACAGTGCAGCGGCCCCTGGGACCTGGAGCAGTTGCCCCCGATACACGTGAGGACATGGAGGGTGAGTGGGTGGGGGCCGTGATGGAGACGAGGTTGCGGGGGTGGGGAATGGCCCGGAAAGTGCTCGAACCCGGCCACCTGGGCTCTGGGTGCTGCTGGAGGCCCACCCCCACCCTCGCCCCCGCCTAGAGCTCAGGTCTCTTCTAGAAGCCGATGCCCCGCCTACAGTGGCCTGGACGTCCCCTCCCCATAGCAGCCCACGGGCCCTTCCCAGGGAGGCCACACCCACCCCAGAGCAGGCCTCGCCCCTCTTCAGAGCAGGCCACACCCCCTCCCAGGATAGTCAGGGTTCAGTGGAACCGGTGGCTGAGTTTGTTTTTTGGGCTCCAAAATCACTGCAGATGGTGACTGCAACCATGAAATTAAAAGACGCTTACTCCTTAGAAGGAAAGTTATGACCAACGTAGACAGTATATTAAAAAGCAGAGACATTACTTTGTCAACAAAGGTCCATCTAGTCAAGGCTGTGGTTTTTCCGGTAGTCATGTATGGATGTGAGAGTTGGACCATAAAGAAAGCTGAGCGCCAAAGAACTGATGCTTTTGAACTGTGGTGTTGGAGAAGACTCTTGAGAGTCCCTTGGACAGCAAGGAGATCCAACCAGTCCATCCTAAAGGAGATCAGTCCTGGGTGTTCATTGGAAGGACTGATGTTGAAGCTGAAACTCCAACACTTTGGCTGCCTGATGCGAAGAGCTGACTCATTTGAAAAGACCCTGATGCTGGGAAAGATTGAGGGCAGGATGAGAAGGGGATGACAGAAGATGAGATGGTTGGATGGCATCACTGACTCAATGGACATGAGTTTGGGTAAACTCTGGGAGTTGGTGACTGGCAGGGAGGCCTGGTGTGCTGTGGTCCATGGGGTCGCAAAGAGTTGGCCATGACTGAGTGACTGAACTGAATGGCTGATCATTACGGAGATACAGGGGCCTGGTGGCCTTGGCCCAACCGGGACAACTCAGAAGGGTCAGCTGAGCTCCAGAGTTCCGTGGAGGGCTGGCCTGCACGGCGGCCCAGTTTCTCCCTCTGCCCACTCCTGCTTCCTCGGGTATTGATCCCAAGACAACTCTAAATAACATTCCTACAGGACAATCTCTATCTCACAGTCTGCTTCTAGGGAACTCAATCTGTGACACTAATTAATATTTCAATGTGCTCTAATTTCATCCATCCCTGGAAATTTCCATGGCACTAGCTTTGGCATAGACCTACAGGGCTTTTAGTCATTGAAACTTGAGTTGATTTGTCCCATCTCCTGGCAACCTTGAGGCACAGTCATCAACTCCTCCCTCGAGTTTGTTCCCTTCTCCTCTGCCTAGTCCATCTCCTTGATTCTGCTGAGTCTGTCTTACCCAGTTTCTATGAAGTTGCCAGTGATTTCTAACAAGACTCAGATCTATGTCCAGAGATAGGTATTTTGCTACACACTAGCACAGTGCTTTCACTTTAATATTTCTGACTAAAATGAAAATCTAAGACATAAAAAGTGTTTACTAGATTAAGAGCTTGGAAGACCAGAGAAGGAACAGGATCACCAGTACACAGAAACAATTTTTTTCTCTCTCTGAGGGAAAAGGGAAAAATCAAAAGCTAGATAAAAGAACAAGGTTGTGCAACAGAGAAAACAGAAGGCCTAGGCCCTAGTCAACTTGGACGTGATTTATAACTCCGATTCAGCATAATCTGCACAGTAAGTGACAAAATGTTCCCAGGTTCACAGGTTTTACTCTTTCCTAACTTATGTGGGGTTTTGTTTGTGTATTTCCCTTGGGCTTTGATATATAAATCTTGCCAAATATATTTCACAACAATGTCCTTGACGTGAACTGTTCTTTCACATTTTATCTAAAATCCATCGGAAAACCTATTATATTCCCTGACCTTTGCTTAGAAGAAGTTGAGCAGCTGCAGGAATAGATAATATAAAACTGAATTTCCCAGATGTTTATTTCAAGTCTTGGCAGACGTTGTCAGGATATGTTCAGAGTCAGCTTATCCTGTTAATCAGTATCAAAATAATCTGGACTATAAAATGGTATCATCAAAATAAAATTCTATCAACTTTTTCCTGGTAAATACATGTGACTGCCTATAAAACAAAAGAAATCTAGATACTAAATAAATCGTTTTCTCCATTCAGTTTTATACACAGACTGTGTGATTCACTATACCTCAACCTGCATGCTATAATACAAGCACAACATATGAAGTACAATTATCTCAACACTAATTTTTAAATAGTCCAATATTAACAGATAAATGGCCAATGGTTCATTTAGATACCAGGCTACTGATCATCTGGGCCTCTACTTCAGGATCAGTCACACTGCACAACCACAGGCTTGGATCCCTTACTTAAACTATCCACAAAAATTAACTCAAATAACTCAATATAAGAGCTAAAACTATAAAACTCTTAGAAGAAAGCACTGGTATAAATCTCTGTGACTTTGGATTTGGTAATAGCTTTTTAGATATGATACCAAGAACACAAGCAACTAGCAGAAAAAAATAGATAAATTGGAATTCATCAAAATGAAAATCTTTGTGCTGTGAGAAAATTTTGAAAACAAGTGTACTTGTATCCAGAATATATAAAGAATTCTCAAAACTCAACAATAATAAGACAACCCAATGTAAAAACGGGCTAAATATTTGCATCATTATGTTATTAAATAATATACAGGAATGGTCAATCACAAATGTAAAGATGCTCAGTATCTTTAGTATCAGAGAAATGTAAAATTAAACATACAGTAAGATATCAGCACATAGTCATTAAAATAACTAAACTACTTCAGTTCAGTTCAGTCACTCAGTCGTGTCTGACTCTTTGAGACCCCATGAACTGCAGCGTGCCAGGCCTCCCTGTCCATCACCAACTCCTGGAGTTTACCCAAACTCATGTCCAATGAGTCAGTGATGCCATCCAACCATCTCATCCTCTGTCTAGCAACATCTCATACCCAGTATGTGTTGCAACTGGCACTTTCATGCATTGCTGATGAGAGTACAAAATGGTATAATCATTCCAGAAATCTGTTCATAGTGTCTTATAAAGTTAAATGTGCATTTTCACATGATCCAGCGATTTCACTCATCGAATATGCAGCTAAGATAAATGAAAGCGGATGGCCACACAAACACTTGTACAGGAATGTTCACAGCAGGTTTATTTATATTAACCCCTGGAAACAAGTCAAAGGTTAATGTGGCAGTGAAAAAGTATACATTGTGATATATTCCCTCAAAAGAGCAGTAATCAGCAATAAAAAGGACAGAACAACTTCATGTGACAGCCTGAGCAAATTTCCAAAATCCAGATACTGAAGAGTGCATACTGTATGAATTTACTGATATAAAAGTCTTGTAAAGTCAAAAGCAAATTTGTAATTCCAGAAAGGAGCTTGTTGCCTGGTGCCAGGTCAAGGTAGACAGACTTACTAAAAGGTTGCAGGATGATTGATTGGGGTGGTGTTTATGTAACTGGTATGATTTGTCAAAACTTCTCAAACTGCACATTTAAAAATATGTGTGTTTCACTATATGTAAATTATACCTGTGGTAGGGAAAATGTCTCTCGTGACCTCTGCCCCTTGGCATTATGCTCAGGAATATGTTCTGTTAGGTAGCAGAAGAAACTTGACAGATGGAATTAAGGTTGTTAATCAGTTGATCTTGAGATGGGAGAGGATCTTGAAATGTCTGGGTGGGTCCAATGTAACCATGAGGATTCTTAAAAGTGGAAGAGGGAGACAGAGCAGAAGTTTTAACAGATGTCATGGAGATTGAAGTTAGATCTGAAGCATGAAAGAGACTTGATGTACACTTGTTAGCATGAAGATAGAGGGCACTGCATGGAAACTGAAAGAAGGAACTAAATTCCAGTTGAGCATGGAAGTGGGTTTCCCCCTACTCCCCCAAGCTGGAGCCTCCAGTAAGGACCATAGCCCTGTGAACACCTTGATTTTGGCCTTGTATGATCCCAAGTCGAGTTCCTAGTTGAGCCCACCTGGATTTCTGACCCACTGAAACTGTGAGATAATAAGTAGATGTTATTGCAAACTGCTACGAACAAAGCTAGTGGAGGGGATGGAATTCCAGTTGAGCTACTTCAAATCCTAAAAGATGATGCTGTGAAAGTGCTGCACTCAATATGCAAGCAAATATAAAAACTCAGCAGTGGTGACAGGACTGGGAAAGGTCAGTTTTCACTCCAATCTCAAAGAAGGGCAGTGCCAAAGAATGTTCAAACTACTGCACAATTGCACTCATTTCATATGCTAGCATGCTGCTAAGCTAAGTCACTTCAGTCATGTCCGACTCTGTGCGACCCCATAGATGGCAGCCCACCAGGCTCCCCCGTCTCTGGGATTCTCCAGGCAAGAATACTGGAGTGGGTTGCCATTTCCCTCTCCAATGCATGAAAGGGAAAAGTGAAAGGGAAGTCGCTCAGTTGTGTCCAACTCTTAGCGACCCCATGGACTGCAGCCTACTGGGCTCCTCCGTCCATGGGATTTTCCAGGCAAGAGTACTGGAGTGGGTTGCCATTGCCTTCTCATGCTAGCATAGTAATGCTCAAAATTCTCAAAATGCTCAAGCCAGGCTTCAACAGTATGTGAACCAAGAATGTTCAGATGTTCAAGCTGGATTTAGAAAAGGCAGAGGAATCAGAAATCAAATAGCCAACATCTGCTGAATCATAGAAAAAGCAAGAGAATTCAAGAAAAACATCTACTTCTGCTTCATTGATGATGCTAAAGCCTTTGTGTGGATCTCAGCAAACAGTGGAGAATTCTTAAAGAGATGGGAATAACAAACCACCTTACCTACCTCCTGAAAAACCTGTATGCAGGTCAAGAAGCAACAGTTAGAACCAGACATGGAACAACAAACTGGTTCCAAATTGGGAGAGGAGTACGACAAGGCTGTATACTGTCACCCTGCTTATTTAACTTATATGCAGAGTACATCATGAGAAACGCTGGGCTGGATGAAGCACAAGCTGGAATCAAGATTGCCAGGAGAAATATCAATAACCTCAGATACGCAGATGACACCACCCTTATGGCAGAAAGAGAACAGGAACAAAAGAGGCTCTTGATGAAAGTGAAAGAGGAGTAAAAAAGCTGGCTTAAAACTCAACATTCAAAAAACGGAGATCACGGCATCCTGTCCCATCATTCATGGCAAATAAATGGGGAAACAATGGAAACAGTGATGAACTTTATTTTCTTGGGCTCCAAAATCACTGCAGGTGGTGACTGCAGCCACAAAATTAAAAGACACTTGCTCCTTGGAAGAAAAGCTATGACAAAACTAGATAGCATATTAAAAAGCAGATATATTGCTTTGCTGACAAATGTCTGAATAGTCAAAGCTATGGTTTTTCCAGTAGTTATGTATGGATGTGAGAGTTGGACTATAAAGAAGGCTGAGCACCAAAGAATTGATGCTTTTGAAGTGTGGTGTTGGAGAAGACTCTTGAGAGTCCCTTGGACTGCAAGGAGATCCAACCAGTCCATCCTAAAGGAAATCAGTCCTGAATATTCATTGGAAGGACTGATGCTGAAGCTGAAACTCCAATACTTTAGCCATCTGATGCGAAAAACTGACTCATTGGAAAAGATCCTGATGCTGGAAAAGATTGAAGGCAGGAGAAGAAAGGGAAAGAAATTTTACATAGTCATTAAATTGACTTGCACAGGATTCCATTAGGTGTTAATGAGTGAGAAAAATGTATAGTATCCTATTTTTGTAAAACAATGACAAAGAAAACCTTTATTTGCATATATGTGCAAACATGTGTGTTCATGAATCTATATTACCATACTAGGGCTACCCGATTGGGGATAATCAAGAAGCAGGTTCAGGTAGAAGAAATGTAGGGAGCAAAGCAAGCAGAACAAAAAAGATTGTAACACTTGTATGACATGACCATATATAATATTTACATTACCATCAAGTATGTACTGGGCTTAAAACTTTATAATACACATTTAAAGAAAACACAACAAAATTGTAAATAAATGTTTCAGCATTCAACTCAATAAGCAAACAATTAGATCAACAAAATGAACCAAAGGAAGTAAGGAAGAAGAAATGAACTGATGAAAATAAAAGTGGAAATTGATGGACCCAAAAGAGGCAGGTTCCTGACAAAAGCAATACAATCCAGAAACGTCCTGAAAATATTACTTGTAAGAGAGGTAACGAGAACATACACAAGCTAAGAACAGAGATATAACTACAGACACAAAAGAGGTTAACAATATCACATGACTACTATGTGACTTGATTCCAATACACTATAAAATCCAGGCATAATGGATTGCTTTCTAGGAAAATGTATATAAATAAACATTGACTGAAGAATAGGTAGAAAATCTGACTAAATCAATGACCACAGATAATATTGGAAAGATTATTTAATCCTACTCTTACAAAATGTGCCAGAACCCAGAAAAGATGAAAAGCTTCTGAATTCATGGTTAATACTATCTTTACACCAAAACTGGGTAATACTGATGGGTCTTGTTGCTCTTCTCCCTGATAGAAGTTTTGTTCCATCTCTTACGCTTCTTGCCTCTCTGCCCTCACTCTATCCCACTCTCCAGTTTCCAGAGTGGCAGCATGTGACAAAGAGAAGCAATGGACAAGATAGGGGAAAAAAATCAACAAATAGGTTATATCTACGAAAAGGATTGGCAGTGACTTGGAAATGCTCTTTAGGGCTTCAGTAGTATCACAGCCACTGTAACCCATGTCTGTATCTTCCGCCAGCCAGAGTCCCACACCCACCATCCTGCCCAGCACCTCAAGAACCTGGGTTTACCTTGTGTTCACATGCAGCTCACTGAGCAGTTCACTTTGCATATAGTCCCAGGAGAGTTCCACTGCACCCAGGTAGTATCTTCTGATGGCACTGAAGCTGCATGGCCAGAGGCACAGAAAGAAGCAGGTAGAGAGCTTGATGTGCATGGCTCTGATGGCTGGAAAATGTTCAACTGGAGAAGCGAAAAATCAGTTCTCTAAAAACATCCTAGGCTTCCAGGAGGCAAAAAAAAAAAAAAAAGGTAAATTTTCTATGATTTCGTGAAAAGTTCCAAAGTTTTTGGAAAGGACATTAGGGGACTTAAGAACGGCATGAGAGCTCAGCAGTGGCAGATAGGATTGCTTCCTTTTGGGTGATGGGAAGCCACCACAGGAAGAAGTGAGTAGGAAGAGGAAGGCTGAGCTCAAGCTTAACCCATTCACCTCTGAAAGCAGGAGGGGCCCAAGACTGTTGCTTTGATGAGAACTTTGGAGAAAAGGAAGAAGTGGGCTCAGGTGAAGAGGATCACCAAGCTGTCTTCATATTCCTGGTGGCCTCCAACCCTCTTTCTTACCAGCAGGAAGAAGAGACACTCAGGATGTCGAAGATTCTGGAATCTGTGCATGAGCAAGAGCAACCTGCATGCTAAGAGTTGCCCCTGCTTCTCCCCTTGCCCCTCACGCAGACACCACTGAATGACCTTTAAAACCATAAAGCAGATCCAGTCAGTTCTTTGCCCAGAACCCTCCACTGGCTTCTGACCTCATTCAGAGCAATAGCTTACATTTGGACCATGTCCTAGAATCTTCCCTAAGGGATTCCCTGGTGGCTCAGATGGTAAAGCATCTGCCCACAATGTGGGAGACCCATGTTCGATCCCTGGGTTGGGAAGATCCCCTGGAGAAGGCAATGGCCACCCTCTCCAGTACTCTTGCTTAGAAAATTCCATGGATGGAGGAGCCTGGTGGACTACAGTCCATGGGGTCACAAAGAGTGGGGCATGACTGAGGGACTTAACTTTAGAGTCTTCCTGATGGTTTGCATGTCCTTTTCTCCTACCTCTAAGGTTTCACCTCAGTCTGGCTACTGGCCTTCTTGTTCTAAAACACTGAGCACCTGAATCTTAGCACCTGCCATCTCCTCTACCTGAAACACCTTTCCCCAGGTCACCACATGGTTTCACTCTCCTGGCTCAAGTTTTGCCTTCTAATGAGCTCACATGTGGACCTGTGCCTTGACACTATACGCTCTCTCTCTACATTGGCGCCATCAATATGTGGGCCATATTGATGGGCTTCATTTTTCTACAGAGCACTCAGAACTACCTAGCATTCATGTATTTATGTTTCTGGCACCATTTCTACCTGATGCTTCTTTTTTTTCCAAAATGTGACTTTTGGTTTATTTTTTTAAATATAAATTTATTTATTTTAATTGGAAGTTAATTACTTTACAATATTGTATTGGTTTTTGCCATACATCAACATGAATACGCCATGGGTATACACGTGTTCCCCATCCTGAACCCCCTTCCCCATACCATCCCTCTGGGTCATCCCAGTGCACCAGCCCCAAGCATCCAGTATCATGCATCAAACCTGGACTGGCGATTCATTTCATATATGATATTATACATGTTTCAATTCCATTCTCCCAAATCATCCCACCCTCTCCCTCTCCCTCTCCCACAGAGTCCAAAAGACTGTTTTATACATCTGTGTCTCTTTTGCTGTCTCACATACAAGGTTATCGTTACCATCTTTCTAAATTCCATATACGCTTCTTAAGGTTGTTTACATTTGGCCAGAGTATAGGCTGTATTCCCTTACATAAAAATATAGCCATGCTGCACTCAAGCAGAAACCCTACTCAGTTTAATGCATATTAGCAGGTATGAGAGCCTCCCCTAAGGGTCTCAAAGTACAGGAGCTAATAAGAATCTTTGTCAGGGTTTCTATAAGAAGTGTTATCATGCAGAGTCCAGTTGTACACAGATAAGAATTGGCTGGGAGAAATTGGCAAGGTATTGTCAGGCTTGGAAACAATCAGGAAGAAACCCCCTTGGTTAAATATTTGCTGAGACCTTCTCTCTGCTAGGCACAACATTGCAGAGATAATAGTGGGCATGTAATATATTCCAGGAAGTCTTCTAAGTGCTTTCTAAGGCAACAAGCATTCTTGTCTTCATCATACAGGTCATGAAACTGAAGCATGGAGAGGTTAGGGATCTTGGCCATGGTCACACAGTTTGTAAACTGTAGCATTAAAAAACCATTTAATCTAGCTCCAGAAGCCATGCTCCTAACCCTTTTTCTATACGTCCATGCTTCAGAGATGAATAAAATCCAGTTCCTGCCTTATGGTAGTCATAGCATAGCCCCGTAGATAGAAAAGTAGATACATAGTTACTATGAGGGTCAGTTGCCTAGTCGTGTCTGACTCTTTGAAGCCCCAAGGACTGTAGTCCGCCAGGTTTCTCTGTCCATGGAATTCTTCAGGCAAGAATATTGGAGTGTGTAGCCACCTCTGCCAGAGGATCTTCCTGATCTAGGGATCGAACTCAGGTGTCCTGTGTTGCAGGCAGATTCTTTACAGTCTGAGCCACCAGGAAAGCCTCTAGTTACAAAAGAGTGTGATAATTATGGCAGTGACGCTGGCGACTCTTGGACATGAGTTTGAGTAAGCTCCAGGAGTTGGTGATGGACAGGGAAGCCTGGCGAGCTGCAGTCCATGGGGTCACAAAGAGTCGGACACGACTGAGCGACTGAACTGAACTATGTCAGATGCTTTACACATTATGTGACTTAATCCTCACAGTGAGACTGCAAAGTAAGTACAGGTGCACCATCTAAGGGGCAGAGTGGTTAAGTGGTTCGCCAAAGAGCACACAATGGCTCATTTGTCCTAATCAGACACGGTCCTACGCAAACACCGTCCCAGGCACCGGGTGCACAGCAGGGAAAACCATCAACTGAGAGAGGCTAAGCAATACCTGTAAGACAGGGGTCCCTTATGCATGTCAGGTGAACTAAGAACTGCGCCCAAAAAGAAAGTAAAGTATGAGAAGAGGAAGGAGGGATGAACCAGGTCGCAATTTTAAATTCCGATGGTCATGGGATGCGTACCTTAACGCGCAAATATAAGAAGCTTACATTTCAGTAAGGGGCCTGTGACTTGTACACTGAAGGCTCTAGGGAGCCATGGTAGGGTTCTGAGCAAGGGAGGGTCGTGATCTCTGGCCACAGCCGTGAGGATCGGGTTTAATGGTACGATAGCAGGTGGCCTGTTCGCTGAGGGCCATTTGGGCTGAGACGGAAGCATTGGAATAACAGCAAGGTTTCTGGCAGGGCGGTGTCGCCGTGAACTAGGACGGAGTCACAACAGCTGTCGCTGTCGCTTGGGGCTGGGGCAGTGATAAGTACGTGCTCAGTGTTGACATGAACCACCACCAAGAGCCCGCCTTTGAACTTTTTCGTAAAGGAAGGAGCGAAACAGCGTTCGCGAAGGAAAGGCCGCGTAACGTTTAGCGGGGAACCGAAAGGAACCCTCCTCCCTGCGACCTGCGAGCGGGACCGGAAGTAGGGAGCCAGCGCGGCCGCAAAAGGCCTTCTGCGCACGCGCGGCCTGGCCCGCCGGGGGGCGGGGCCACTACGCTTGTAGCCCCGCCCCCGGGGCTCTGTGACGCGCCAGCGCGCCGAGAAGGGGAGGGGACAGCCCGTGCCCCGCCCGGCCTCTTCCGCCGCCGCCGTGGGAATGGAAACATCTACCCAACGTACCGGAAGCCACCTCGCGCAGACGGCGGCGGCGCGCCACTCCGCGTCCTCCCGCGGCGAAGCCGCGCGGGTGTCATCGCGAGACGAGCTCGCCGAAATGGCCGCCGCCAGTCAAGGTAAGGGCGGGCGCGGGCCCCCGGTGGCGCCGCGAGGAGCCGCCTTCCCGGGCTCCGGAAAGGGATGGGCTCCGCTCCTCCCAGGCCAGGCCGCGCCCTCCGCCCCAAGGAACCCGCGCGGCGCAGGGGCGGGGGAGGGCGCTGGAGCTCCGGCCGGGCCCAGCCAAGGTCAGCGGCCGCGCTGGAGCCGACCTTTTCCGGGGGTTCGGCTCGGGGCAGGCTCCTCCGCCTTCCGGCCCCGCCCCGGCAGCCTGGACCCGGCAACTTTTGGTTTGTGTTCTCGGAAGCGGTCGGGAACCCAGAGACTTCAGGCGGGTCATTCTGTGTGCGGGCTGCCCCTCCTGGCGCTTTGATGGGTTTGAAAGCGGACACAGGATACGGTTCTTGGAAATCGTCTCTGTAGTCTGCATACTCAGGAGTCTCAGAAAAAGACAAAAAACAGAGTCCCTGTAATCAAATACACAGTGGACCAAGTCTTCCTGCTTCTTGTCCCACTGTGAATGCTACAGACTGTATTCAGTTCAGTACTGTCTCATAGGGCTTCCCTGGTGGCTTAGATGGTAAAGCATCTGCCTGCAATGTGGGAGACCCGGGTTCGATCCCTGGGTTGGGAAGATCCCCTGGAGAAGGAAATGGCCACCCACTCCAGTACTCTTGCCTGGAAAATTCCATGGACGGAAGAGCCTGGTGGGCTACAGTCCATGGGGTCCCAAGGAGTTGGACACGACTGAGCGACTTAACTTTCACTGTCTTACAGAGCCATCACCGAAAACTCATATGTACTTGTATGAGTTTTATAAATTTACATAAACAAGGTTACAGAAATTCTGTTTAAAACACAAGAATGGAAGGACTCAGAATTCATTCTCTCTTATTTGCCATGTTTCACTGTTATCTGTACTCTTCGGTTATGGACAGCTGTCATGTCCATGTGGTGGAGATAGCCCCACACCTCTTCCAGCTGCGCATTCAGTGCCGTCACAATTTCATGATGTCACGCCCTGGTTGTGCGCGTCCAAGACAGACACAGACACACACACACACACCAGTCTGCCCCCGCCCCAGCTCTGCGTTCAGCGCCGTCACAATTCCATGATGTCATGCCCTGGCTGTGGGTGTGCAACACACACACACACCAGTCTGCCCCCCCCCCCCAACACACACACTAGTCAGCCCCCGCCCCAGTTCCTCATTCAATGCCTTCACAATTCAGTGATGTCATGCCCTTGCTGTGCTTGTGCAACACACACACACACACCAGTCTGCCCCCCCCACACACATACAGACACCAATCTGCACATGTGCACTCACACACACTAGTCTGCCCCCGCCCCAGCTCCTCATTCAGCGCTGTCACAATTCAGTGAGGTCATGCCCTTACTGTTCTGTGCAACACACACACACACCAGTCTGTACACACACACACTGATACACCCACCAGTCTACCCCCCCCACCAGTCTGCACACACACACACACACACACACACACACACACGCACGCACGGCTGCCCCCGCCCCAGCTCCTCATTCAGCGCCGTCACAATTCAGTGATGTCATGCCCTGGCTGTGCATGTGCAACACACACACCAGTCTGCCCCCACCCCAGCTCCATGTTTAGTGCCATCACAATGGCTATTCATGTGCAACACACACACCAGTGTGCCCCCCCACACACACCAGTCTCCCCCGCACACCAGTCTGCACACACACACACACACACACCAGTCTGCCCCCTGCCCCCACCATACACACACCAGTCTGCACACACATACACACAGACCAGTCTGCCTCCCACACACACACACCAGTCTGCCCCCACACACACACACCAGTCTGCCCCCCCATACCAGTCTGCCAACACACACACATACCCCAACCTGCACACATACACACACACACACCAGTCTGCCTCCACCCCAGCTCCGTGTTCAGCACCGTCACAATTCAGTGATGTCATGTCCTGGCTGTGGGTGTGCACGACACACCAGCATGTCCCCACCCCATCGCGATCCTTCCATGTTTCCCAGCACACCACGGAATTGCAGTGACTCTAAGGTGTTGGTAAAGAGTCAGCCTGCAATGCGGGAGACTTGGGTTCAATATCTGGGTCAGGAAGATCCCCTGGGGAAGGAAATGGCAACCCACTCCAGTGTTCTTGCCTGGAAAATCCCATAGACAGAGAAGCCTGGTGGGCTACAGACCACGGGGTCACAAAGACTCGGACACAACTGAGTGATAAACACTTGCAAGGTGTTGGTATCCATAAGGGAGTTTCTGCAGAGCAGACTGCCCTCAATTTACTTAAAATGTGTAGCGAATAAGTTATTTGCACCTAGGAAATTGTGAGAAACCTTGAGGTTGACAGTAGGGATTTGTCTGTATCATACTGATGATCAATAATCCTGTAATCCTTTCTGCCCCAAATGGCAAGCAAGGCTACTGACTTCTCCACATAGCACTTGGCAGCATTTGTTTAATGACTAAGTGACTTTGGGTGAACTCAGTGTTTCTGATTTGACCCGTTTGGGCTGGAGCCCTCTCTTGAGCTAAAGGTCTTGACATTAAAACAAAACTCAAAAAAACTCTTGCTTGTTTTCAGTGACGTTCTTTGACCCAGGGAGAGCTTTTCTTCTTCAACACAGCATTAATGTGTTGTGGTTACATTGGAAGAAAAATTGTCATTTAACTACTGCTTAGGCCATACAGGGCTTCCCAGGGGGCTCAGTGGTAAAGAATCTGCTTGCCAACGCAGGAGATGCAGGTTCGATCCCTGGGTGGAAGGAAATGGCAACCCATTCCAGTATTCTGGCCTGGGAAATCCCATGGGACAGAAGAGCTTAGCGTGCTACAGTCCATGGTGTCACAAAGAGTCAGACAGGACTGAGCAACTGAACGAGAGCAGGCCCTAGAAAATCCAGTTCCTTAAACACCCATAGTTTGGTTTTGCTAAATTGGAATCTGTGGTCAGCCTTGAATTAATTCTTCAATTATATTTTGGGCATTGTGTCAAGTAAGGATTGACCTTTTGTTTTCATTAGTACAGATACCTAGTTTCACACAATGTGTTGAAAACTTTCCCTAGTAAATAACTTTTGTGCCATGACACTGACAATCAAATGACTATATGTGTAGATCTACTTCTAGATTCTGGGTTCTCATCCATTGGTAGATTTTTCTGTGCTTATGTCAGTTCTGCACTGGTAAATAGATTAGTTGTATAACTCTTGAAATTAGTTACCTCTGTGTTACTGTAATTTTGTAAGAATTCTCCTACCAGTTTTTCCTGGGTCCTTTGGGGGTTTTTCAGCTTGAGAGGAGAAACTGGAGTACTCATTCTAAATTGTGGAGATTTTTTCCCCCTCTAAGATATTTGTTGATTTTTGTCTGATTTTCAAAAGTTGCTGGTCAGAATTTCCGAGTGAATTTGCTATTTAAAACAGATAAATATTTGGAGGTTCTTATTACAACTGTCTCTGTTTCCTTAAATGTCTCTTAATCTAGGGTAGGAATGTTAGTGATTTATTGTGACAGTAACTGTTTTCTTAACCAGTATCTTAATTCTTGTAGGAAACTTTGAGGGAAAGTTTGAGTCACTGGACCTTGCAGAACTTGCTAAAAAGCAGCCATGGTGGCGCACGCTCTTTGGGCAGGAATCTGGGCCTTCAGCCGAAAAGTATAGTGTGGCAACCCAGCTGTTAATTGGAGGTGTCACTGGATGGTAAGTGATGGAAATGATGTCCAGTGTCTGTTTTTGGCACAATGCAGTGTTTTGGTCATATAAACCATCTCCTGTAACCAATGAAAATACTTTAACTTTTGTGAAATTGATCAGTGTTTTGGTCATAGAAACCATCTCCTTTAACCAATGCAAACACATTGACTTTTGTGAAATTGATCAATGTTTTGGTCATAGAAACCATCTCCTGTAACCAATGAAAACACATTGACTTTTGTGAAATTGATCACCTCACGTGTCATATACATCTACACATAATGGTCAAGTGCTATTTAATGGTTACACATGGTATTCACTACTTGCCAGGTGCAATTTTAAGGATATAGATCCCGCATTTCCTGCTCACAACAACTCTGAAATGGGTATTGCTATGATCTGTCGTCATTTCATAGAAACTAAGGCTTAGAAAGCGGGCCTCCCTGAAAGCTCAGTTGGTAAAGAATCCGCCTGCAATGCAGGAGACCCCAGTTCGATTCCTGGGTCGGGAAGATCCCCTGGAGAAGGGATAAGCTACCCACTCCAGTGTGCTTGGGCTTCCCTGGTGGCTCAACTGGGAAAGAATCTGCCTGCAATGTGGGAGACCTGGGTTGGGAAGATCCCCTGGAGAAGGGAAAGGCTACCTACTCCAGTATTCTGGCCTGGAGAATTCCATGGACTGTATAGTTCATGGGGTAGCAAAGAGATGGACACAACTGAGTGACTTTCATTTCACAAGACCTGAAAAGGTGTACTTGTCCAGAACAACATAGTTAGTGCTTTGAATCACTATAGATCACTTGGCATCTTCTAGAATCATATGTGAATGGAATTATGCAGTGTGTATTCTTTTTTTTTTAAATCTGGCCTCCTTCACTGAGCATACTAATTTTGAGGTTCAGCTGTGCTGTTATGTGTATCATGAGTTCATTCCCTTTTATTATTTTTTTTATATTTGTTTTTTTATTGTATATATATTTTTATTTTCTTTTAAAATATATATATATATATTTTATTTTAATTGGAGGCTAATTACTTTACAATATTGTATTGGTTTTGCCATACATCAACATGAATCCACCACGGGTGTACACGTGTTCCCAATCTTGAACCCCCCTCCCACCTTCCTCCCCATACCATCCCTCTGGGTCATCCCAGTGCACCAGCCCCAAGCATCCTGTATCCTGCATCAAACCTGGACTGGCGATTCATTTCTTATATGGTATTATACATGTTTCAATGCCATTCTCCCAAATCATCCCCCCGCCCACAGAGTCCAAAAGACTGTTCTATACATCTGTGTCTCTTTTGCTGTCTCGCATACAGGGTTATCGTTACCATCTTTCTAAATTCCATATGTATGCGTTAGTATACAGTATTGATGTTTTTCTTTCTGGCTTACTTCACTCTGTATAATAGGCTCCAGTTTCATCCACCTCATTAGAAGTGATTCAAATATATTCTTTTTAATGGCTGAGTAATACTCCACTGAGTGTATGTACCACAGCTTTCTTATCCATTCATCTGCTGATGGACATCTAGGTTGCTTCCGTGTCCTGGCTATTATAAACAGTGCTGCGATGAACATTGGGGTACATGTTTCTCTTTAAATTCTGGTTTCCTCGGTGTGTATGCCCAGCAGTGGGATTGCTGCGTCATAAGGCAGTTCTATTTCCAGTTTTTTAAGGAATCTCCACGCTGTTCTCCATAGTGACTGTACTAGTTTGCATTCCCACCAACAGTGTAAGAGGGTTCCCTTTTCTCCACATCCTCTCCAGCATTTATTGCTTGTAGACTTTTGGATCACAGCCATTCTGAATGGCATGAAATGGTACCTCATTGTGGTTTTGATTTGCATTTCTCTGATAATGAGTGATGTTGAGCATCTTTTCATGTGTTTGTTAGCCATATGTATGTCTTCTTTGGAGAAATGTCTGTTTAGTTCTTTGGCCCATTTTTTGATTGGGTCATTTATTTTTCTGGAATTGAGCTGCAGGAGTTGCTTGTATATTTTTGAGATTAGTTGTTTGTCAGTTGCTTCATTTGCTATTATTTTCTCCCATTCTGAAGGCTTTTTCACCTTGCTTGTAGTTTTTTTTGTTGTGCAGAAGCTTTTAATTTTAATTAGGTCCCATTTGTTTATTTTTGCTTTTATTTCCAATATTCTGGGAGGTGGGTCATAGAGGATCCTGCTGTGGTTTATGTCGGAGAGTGTTTTGCCTATGTTCTCCTCTAAGAGTTTTATAGTTTCTGGTCTTACGTTTAGATCTTTAATCCATTTTGAGTTTATTCCCTTTTATTGCTGAGTATTAGTCCACTGTATGGATAAAATAGTTCGTCCAGTCCCCTTGATGATACTGGTTTGTTTGCATTTTGGTGCTAAAACTGCTGTTCACGTTTGTGTACCCATCTTTATATGATTATATGCTTTCCATTTCTTGTGGGTAAATACCTCGAAAAAGTATGGTTGAGTCATAGTAGGTGAATGTCTTAACTTTTTAAGACTCTGTCAAGCAGTTTTCTAAAGTACCATCTTACGTCTCCCCCAGCAGTGTATTAGAGTTCCAGTTTCTCTACATCCTAACACTTGGCATAATATCTTTTTTGTTAAGTGTAGTTGACTTACAATATTGTGTCACTTTCATATACACAGTGTAGTGATTGAGTATTTCTGCTGGTTAAATGCCATTCTTACAAGATAATGTAAGAATTCTGACAAGATAATGGCTCTATTTTCCCTGTGCTGTACAATATATCCTGGTTGCTTATCTAGTTGATACATGGTAGTTCTAATCCCCTAGCCCCATCTTGCCCCTTCCCACTTTCTTCTGCCACTGGTAAACACTGGTTTGTTCTCTATGTCTTTCAGTCTATTTCTGGCATAATGTGTTATTGACTACAACCATCCTAGTGGCTGTGAAGTGATATCTCACTGTAGTTTTAATTTACATTTTTCTGGTGAATAATGATACTGAAAATTTTTTTCATGGGCTTGTTTTTTACTATCCATCTATTTTTGGTGAGGTATGTTTAGATATTTTCTACATATTTTTATTGGGGAGTTTGTTTTTTCTCACTACTGGGTGGTGAGATTTCTTTATATTCTGGATACATGTATTTGCAAATACATGATTTGCAAATATATTCTTCTATTTTGTAGCTTTTTATTATTTTGACAGTGTCTTTCAAAAAACAGAAGGTCTTAATCTTGAAATACCACTTATCAACTCTTTATTTTATAGCTGTGGCTTTTGGTGTCATGTCTGACAGTCCATGGGGTCGCTAAGAGTCGGACACGACTAAGCGGCTTCACTTTCACTTTCACTTCACTACTGTGTATATGCATATATATATATATTTTTTTAATTAAGGTGAAATTCACCCAAAAGAAAACTGACCTTTTAGAGTGTACAGTTCAGTGACATTTAGTCCATTTACAGCTTTGTGTAACCATGGCCTCTTTCTAGGTTCAAAATAAATCAAATCATACACTCTGTGACCTTCTGTGTCTGGCTTTCCCTGAGAGCATGTTTTTGATGTTCATTCATGTTGCAGTGTGCATTGGGACTGCTTTCCTTGTTACAGCTACATCTCACCAACACTATTTTCTCAAGTAAAAAATTATTATAGCCATCTTAGTGGGCGTGATCTGGGTCTGACATGGTAACTACTGATGTTGAGCATCTTTGATGTGTGTGTTGGCCATCTCTGCCTCTGATCTGAAAAAATGGAGTTGTTTTGTCTTTCTGTTCTTCAGTTGTAAGAATTCTTTGCTTGGGATATTTGACTCTTGCCAGGGCTGCAGTCCATGGGGTCGTTAAGGGTTGGACGTGACTGAGCGACTTCACTTTCACGCATTGAAGAAGGAAATGGCAACCCACTCCAGTGTTCTTGCCTGGAGAATCCCAGGGACGGGGGAGCCTGGTGGGCTGTCGTCTATGGGGTTGGACAGAGTCAGACACAACTGAAGCGACTTAGCAGCAGCAGCAGATCTGAATGAAAACATTTTATTCTATTAAGTTGTCTTTCTAGTTTCTGGATAAAGTCCTTTCTAGAAAATTTGATTTATTGAATTGGCTGTACTGGATCTCTGTTGCTGTGTGTGGGCTTTCTCTAGTTGCAGTTCCCAGGCTCTGGGCATAGAGGCTTGGTTGCCTTGTGGCATCTGGAATCTTCCTGGATCAGGGATTGAACCCGTGTTGCCTGCATTGGACATTCACAACGGGACCTCCAAGGAAGTGCCATAATGTCCTTTAATGGACAGAATTTTTAGTTTTGATGAAGTCCAGTTTTCTTTGTGCTTAGTTGTTCTGCTGCTGCTGAGTCACATGAAAAGTTAAACTGAAAGTGGCTCAGTTGCATCCGACTCTTTGTGACCCCAGGGACTTATAGTCCCTGGAATTCTCCAGGCCAGAATACTGGAGTGCGTAGCCTTTCTCTTCTCTAGGGGATCTTCCCAACCTAGGGATCGAACCCAGGTGTCCCACATCGCAGGCAGATTCATTATCAGATGAGCCACCAGGGAAGCCCGTAATTCTGTTTATGTCCTTTCTTGGTTTATTAGCTATGTCTCTTCATTGTGTGATTTTCGTGGTTGCATTAGGGTTTATAGGATGTATCTTTTATTTATCAGAGTCTGTCATCAAGATAAATACCAGTTCACATAGACTGGTGCTCTTATAACAGTATACTTCCATTTAACTCCTTTACCCTTGATTTTCATTGTCATACATTTAACATGTATGTGTTATTAATCCATAATACATTCTTATTATTTTTCATTGAATATTTAATTCTTATATTTTAAACAGGAGCCTGAGGTTGCAGGAGTTGGACACGACTTGCGGCTAAACCACCACATATTTTTAAATAATGAAAATGAAACCTTTCAATTTACTTTCACAGTTTCTTTTACTCATCATGCTTTTGTGTGTATCTGCATTTCTAGCTGGTATCATTTTCCTCTGCCTGAAAGATTTCTTTTTAGTATTCTTTGTTCTTTGGGTCTGCTAGTGATGATTTCTTTTTCAGATTTTGTGTATCTAAGAAAGGTCTTCATCTTTGTTTTTCGCAAGATATTTTTACTGTATTCAGACTATTTTCCTCATTATTTATTCAAATATTTTTCTATCCTTCAACAATTCCCAATAAGACAGATATTACACTGCTTGAAATTTTCCTGTGATTCCCTGACACTTAGGTTTTTAAAAAGTTTTTATTTTGAGATAACTATAGCTTCACGGCAGAGAAGGCAATGGCACCCCACGCCAGTACTCTTGCCTGGAAAATCCCATGGATGGAGGAGCCTGGTAGGCTGCAGTCCATGGAGTCGCTAAGAGTCGGACACAACTGAGCGACTTCGCTTTCACTTTTCACTTTCATGCATTGGAGAAGGAAATGGCAACCCGCTCCAGTGTTCTTGTCTGGAGAATCCCAGGGACGGGGAAGCCTGATGGGCTGCCGTCTATGGGGTCGCACAGAGTCGGACACGACTGAAGCGACTTAGCAGCAGCAGCAGCATAGCTTCACGGGTGCTTGTTAAAAATAACCCAGAGAGAGCCCATGCTCCAGCTTTCCCCAATGTATAACTGTAATTCAGTATTACGGGCATGTTCATGTATTTTTCTGTTTCATTTTGATTGTGTTTATTGCTGTGTCATGTTTACTGATCTTTTTTCTACGTTGATCTAAACAGCAATTTGATCAAGCATAGTGTTCATCTCAGACACTATAGTTTTCACCTCTAGAAGTTTGATTTTCATCTTGGCAAAATATGTTCCTTGTCTCTACCTATTATATACAGCCTTTGCTCTAGCTTCTTGAACACATGAAATACAGTCAGAGTAACTGCTGTTTTTGTCCGTGTTGTATCTTTGGTGCCACTTCTAGGTTGCTTTCAGCTGATTTATTTTTTCCTTCATTATGGGCTTTTTTTCCTACTCTGCACGCCTGGTAATTTAATTAAGATAGCAGTATTGTGCATTTTACCTTACTGGGTGCTGGATATCTTTTTTATTCCTCATATAATTGATTCTGGCTCTGGGGCACATTGACAGACTGCTCTACCAAATTCCACATGTGCCCTATACTTTATTCTCTAGAGCTAATTTTAAAGATGAAAAGGGCCTCCCTTGGTGGGCCAGTGGCTCAGACTTTGTGATCCCTGGTCAGGCGAGTACATCCCATGTGGAGCAACTGAGTTCACATGCCATGACTCACATGTTGCAGCGAAGGCCAAATGCAGAAATAAATACACGCCACTGCGGTCTGCATCATCATTCGGGGAAGAATCCTGTCCCGTTTCCGATGCGAGTCCTCTAGGCTCGAACACAGTTATGTTTTTCTTCCCTCCATCACATGGCCTTAGTGCAGACCCCCAGCATGTCTCCTCCGTTTTTCTGATCCATTCTCCACCATGTTGCCAGACTTCTCTGAGAAATGCAGGGATAATAGCCAGGACATAGAAGCAACCTAGATGTCCATCAACAGACGAATGGATAAGAAAGCTGTGGTACATATACACAATGGAATATTCAGTTCAATTCAGTCGCTCAGTCGTGTCCGACTCTTTGCAACTCCATGAATCCCAGCACGCCAGGCCTTCCTGTCCATCACCAACTCCCGGAATTTATTCAAACTCCTGCCCGTTGATTTGGTGATGCAATCCAGCCATCTCATCCTCTGTTGTCCCTTTCCCCTCTTGCTGCCAATCCCTCCCAGCATCAGGGTCTTTTCCAATGAGTCAACTCTTCGCATGAAGTGGCCAAAGTATTGGAGTTTCAGCTTCAGCATCAGTCCTTCCAATGAATACCCAGGACTGAACTCCTTTAGAAGTGATTGGTTGGGTTTCTTTGCAGTCAAAGGGACTCTCAAGAGTCTTCTCCAACACCACAGTTCAAAAACATCAATTCTTTGGCGCTCAGCTTTCTTCACAGTCTAACTCTCACATCCATACTTGACCACAGGAAAAACCATAGCCTTGACTAGACGGACCTTTGTTGGCAAAGTAATGTCTCTGCTTTTGAATATGCTATCTAGATTGGTCATAACTTTCCTTCCAAGGAGTAAGCGTCTTAATTTCATGGCTGTAGTCACCATCTGCAGTGATTTTGGAGCCCAAAAAATAAAGTCAGCCACTGTTTCCACTGTTTCCCCATCTATTTCCCATGAAGTGATAGGACCAGATGCCATGATCTTCGTTTTTGAATGTTGAGCTTTAAGCCAACTTTTTCACTCTCCTCTTTCACTTTCATCAAGAGGCTTTTTAGTTCCTCTTCACTTTCTGCCATAAGGGTGGTGTCATCTGCATATCTGAGGTTATTGATATTTCTCCTGGCAATCTTGATTCTAGCTTGTGCTTCATCCAGCCCAGCGTTTCTCATGATGTACTCTGCATATAAGTTAAATAAGCAGGGTGACAATATACAGGCTTGACGTACTCCTTTTTCTATTTGGAACCAGTCTGTTGTTCCATGTCCAGTTCTAACTGTTGCTTTCTGACCTGCATACAGATTTCTCAAGACGCAGGTCAGGTGGTCTGGTATTCCCATCTCTTTCAGAATTTTCCACAGTTTATTGTGATCCACACAGTCAAAGGCTTTGGTGTAGTCAATAAAGAAGAAATAGATGTTTTTCTGGAACTCTCTTGCTTTTTCGATGATCCAGCAGATGTTGGCAATTTGATCTCTGGTTCCTCTGCCTTTTCTAAAACCAGCTTGAACATGTGGAAATTCATGGTTCACGTATTGCTGAAGCCTGGCTTGGAGAATTTTAAGCATTACTTTACTAGCGTGTGAGATGAGTTCAATTGTGCAGTAGTTTCAGCATTCTTTGGCATTGCCTTTCTCTGGGATTAGAATGAAAACTGACCTTTTCTAGTCCTGTGGCCACTGCTGAGTTTTCCAAATTTGCTGACATATTGAATGCAGGACTTTCACAGCATCATCTTTTAGAATTTGAAATAGCCCAACTGAAATTCCATCACCTCCACTAGCTTTGTTCTTAGTGATGCTTTCTAAGGTCCACTTGACTTCACATTCCAGGATGTCTGGCTCTATGTGAGTGATTACATCATCGTGTTTATCTGGGTCGTGAAGATCTGTTTTGTACAGTTCTTCTGTGTATTCTTGCCACCTCTTCTTAATATCTTCTGCTTCTATTAGGTCCATACCATTTCTGTCCTTTATCGAGCCCATCTTTGCAGGAAATGTTCCCTTGGTATCTCTAAATTTCTTGAAGAGATCTCTAGTCTTTCCCATTCTGTTGTTTTCCTCTATTTCTTTGCGTTGATCCCTGAGGAAGGCTTTCTTATCTCTCCTTGCTATTCCTTGGAACTCTTCATTCAGATGCTTATATCTTTCCTTTTCTCCTTTGCTTTTCACTTCTCTTCTTTTCACAGCTATTTGGAAGGCCTCCCCAGACAGCCATTTTGCTTTTTGGCATTTCTTTTTCCCGGGGACGGTCTTGATCCCTGTCTCCTGTACAATGTCACGAACCTCCGTCCATAGTTCATCAGGCACTCTGTCTATCAGATCTAGTCCCTTAAATCTATTTCTCACTTCCACTGTATAATCATAAGGCATTTGATTTAGGTCATACCTTAATGGTATAGTGGTTTTTCCTACTTTCTTCAATTTAAGTCTGAGTTTGGCAATAAGGAGCTCATGATCTGAGCCACAGTCAGCTCCCGGTCTTGTTTTTGCTGACTGTGTAGAGCTTATCCATCTTTGGCTGCAAAGAATATAATCAATCTGATTTTGGTGTTGACCATCTGGTGATGTCCATGTGTAGAGTCTTCTCTTGTGTTGTTGGAAGAGGGTATTTGCTATGACCAGTGCATTTTCTTGGCAAAACTCTATTAGTCTTTGCCCTGCTTCATTCCATATTCCAAGGCCAAATTTTCCTGTTACTCCAGGTGTTTCTTGACTTCCTACTTTTGCATTCCAGTCCCCTATAATGAAGAGCACATCTTTTTTGGGTGTTAGTTCTAAAAGGTCTTGTAGGTCTTCATAGAACCGTTCAACTTCAGCTTCTTCAGTGTTACTGGTTGGGGCATAGGCTTGGATTACTGTGATATTGAATGGTTTGTCTTGGAAATGAACAGAGATCATTCTGTCATTTTTGAGATTGCATCCAAGTACTGCATTTCAGACTCTCTTGTTGACCATGATGGCTACTCCATTTCTCCTAAGGGATTCTTGCCCACAGTAGTAGATATAGTAGTAGGTATAATGGTCATCTGAGTTTAATTCACCCATTCCAGTCCATTTTAGTTCACTGATTCCTAGAATGTCAACATTCACTCTTCCCATCTCCTGTTTGACCGCTTCCAATTTGCCTTGATTCATGGACCTAACATTCCAGGTTCCTATGCAATATTGCTCTTTACAGCATCGGACCTTGCTTCTATCACCAGTCACATCCACAACTGGGTATTGTTTTTGCTTTGGCTCCATCCCTTCATTCTTTCTGGAGTTATTTCTCCACTGATCTCCAGTAGCATATTGGGCACCTACCGACCTGGGGAGTTCCTCTTTCAGTATCCTATCATTTTGCCTTTTCATACTGTTCATGGGGTTCTCAAGGCAAGAATACTGAAGTGGTTTGCCATTCCCTTCTCCAGTGGACCACATTCTGTCAGACCTCTCCACCATGACCAATCGGTCTTGGGTGGCCTCACATGGCATGGCTTAGTTTCATTGAGTTAGACAAGGCTGTGGTCCATGTGATCAGACTGGCTAGTTTTCTGTGATTATGGTTTCAGTGTGTCTGCCCTCTGATGGCCTCTCACAACACGTACTGTCTTACTTGGGTTTCTCTTAGCTTGGACGTGGGGTATCTCCTTACCTTGGATGAGTGGTATCTCCTCACGGCTGCCCCTCTTTACCTTGAACGTGGAGTAGCTCCTCTCGGCCCTACTGCACCTCAGCCATTAAAAAGAATACATTTGAGTCAGTTCTAATGAGGTGGATGAAAGTGAAGCCTATTATACAGAGTGAAGTAAGTCAGAAAGAAAAACACCAGTACAGTATATTAACGCATATATATAGAATTTAGAAAGATGGTAAGGATGACTCTATATGCGAGACAGTGAAAGAGACAGATGTAAAGAACAGTCTTTTGGACTCTGTGGGAGAAGGCGAGGGTGGGATGATTTGAGAGAATAGCATTGAAACATGTATATTATCATACGTGAAATAGATCGCCAGTCCAGGTTTGATGCATGAGACAGGGTGCTCAGGGCTGGTGCACTGGGATGACCCAGAGGGATGGGATGGGGAGGGAGGTGGGAGGGAGGTTCAGAATGGGCAACAGATGTACACCCATGGCTGATTCATGTAAATGTATGGCAAAAAACACTACAATATTGTAAAGTAATTAGCCTCCAATTAAAATAGAAAGGTATTTTCTCAAGACCACAGAATTAAGTAGGTAGAGCCAATATCTCAATCTGAGTCTTTCTGAGTCTCTACCGTTTCCTCCCTCTGGAGGGGACTGGCTGTATGTCCTATGCAGCAGGAAGTTGGCTGGATCGTCCCAAGGTAAGACGTAAATGTTGTCAGAAGTCCACGTGTGTGCTTCTCTGACAGCTGGTCCCGTTGCTTTTTGTAGGTGCACGGGTTTCATATTCCAGAAGGTTGGAAAACTGGCTGCAACGGCTGTGGGAGGTGGATTTTTTCTGCTTCAGGTCTGTACGGGAAATGTTCCTGGATGCTTGGCTGTTCCCCTTGCCCATTTGGAATGTAGCCGGGGGAGGTGTAATCTAGCCCTGGCTCTGTGACACTGAATGGTTTCATGTACTTTTTGAAAGGCTGATGACTTTTTGAATCAAACTTCATCAAGTATCATGAGATGGATTGTTTTGTCATTTATAACATGGGAACATGAGTATGTATTCCTTATCATCTCTCCCTTCCAGGGTTTTTAAGACTGCTTGAAAGATGAAGCAGGTGTGGTTTCAAAAATCCCCAGTGTGATGCAAGCGCCCTATGATCTGACTTATTCTTAGACACTAAGCTGGTGAGACATGAGGGCTAAATGACCCTACGGTCAGATGGTCTGTGCTGTGCCTTGGCCTGGAGTTTGTATTTGAATAACTGCCTGCTGGTTCCCTGAGGCCACCCCTGTTTACTTGGTTTGCAAACCTGACTCCACATTGGAATCACCTGGGCGTTTGACACAACACCGAGGCTTGGGGTCTGGCCTGCCCACCTCCATCTGATTTCAGAGCTTGTGGGCTTCCTTGGTGGCTCAGCTGGTAAAGAATCTGCCTGCAGTGCGGCAGACCTGGGTTCAGTTCCTGGGTCGGGAAGATCTGGAGTAGGGCAGGGCAACCCACTCCAGTGTTCTGGCCTGGAGAATCCCCGTGGACAGAGGAGCCTGGTGGGCCACAGTCCATGGGGTTGCAAAGAGTCGGATGGGACTGAGCGACTCAGCCCAGCACCAACATACTGGTCTGTTGGAATATTTTCCAGCTTCTGAGGTGCAGCTGAGCTGGCGAATGCCTGCTCTGTAGGAGCCATAGTTCGTAGACTTGTGCTGGGGTCCCATTTTAGCAGGGTAGTCCCACGTGAGATTCACAATTTGAGTGACTTTTCCCGATGGGTTGGGGTGCACCAGGGATTCAGCTGTCATTGTCCTGGTGTCGAAAGGTGTGAGAGGAAGGAAGGCTGATGACAACCCAGAAGGAAACAGGAAGGAGTGAGCAGGGGCTTGTCATTATCTTCCTGGGTGATCATGGACTGTGTGGCAGGTGGGACACAGGGGTCTGTCACCAGGGTAGTCACAGTGTTGGGAGAACAGGGCTTGTCATTTGACATAAGGATCCAGTTTTCTCTCTTGTCTCTGGATGACTATCCTAGCTGCCTTTAGCGAATGTCTTCCTTTATTTGTACCACTGCCTCTATCATACGTGCAGATTCATCTATGGGTGGATTGGACTCTGTCTGCTTTGCTAGTCCTTGATAGTTGGCAAGACAGGTTCCTGCACGTATTCTTCAGGGTCATTGTGGCGGCCTCTGTACCTTCACTTCTCCCATTTAAATGTTAGGACAGTTTCCTTGGTGTGTATGCCCAGAAGTGGGATTGCTGGGTCATATGGCAGTTCTCGTGTACCCCAGTGTTCATTGCAGCACTGTTTATAATAGCCAGGATATGGAAGCAACCTAGATGTCCATCAGCAGACGAATGGATAAGAAAGCTGTGGTACATACACTCAGTGGAGTATTACTCAGCCATTAAAAAGAATACATTTGAATCAGTTCTAATGAGGTGGGTGAAACTGGAGCCAATTATACCGAGTGAAGTAAGCCAGAAAGAAAAACACCAATACAGTATACTAATGCATATATATGGAATTTAGAAAGATGGTAATGATAACCCTGTATGCGAGACAGCAAAAGAGACACAGATGTATAGAACAGTCTTTTGGACTCTGTGGGAGAGGGAGAGGGTGGGATGATTTGGGAGAAAGGCATTGAAACATGTATAATATCATATGTGAAACGAATCACCAGTCTAGGTCTGATGCATGATAAAGGATGCTTGGGGCTGGTGCACTGAGATGACCCAGAGGGATGGGATGGGGAGGAAGGTGGGAGGGGGTTCAGGATGGGGAACACATGTACACCTGTGGCAGATTCATATGGTAAAACCAATACAATATTGTAAAGTAAATAAAAAATTTAAAAAATATATTAAAAGAATTAAATGTCACAGGCTTGTGAATTCCTTTCAGAGATTTTGTTTCCTTTTTGATTGGAATTGCATGGGAACCATATAGATAAATTGGGGGAGAATTAAAATCCTTTATGAGACTGCATCATCTAGCTGTGAACACCGACTGTCTCTCCATTTCTTTTGGTCTTCTGTAGCGTCTTTGCCTAGAATTTTATTTTTTCCATATAAATCTTGTCCATCTGTGGCTCAGTTTTTATTCCTTATAAGAGCTTGCCTTGCTCTTATGCCTTTCCTCAGCCACTCACCCTTAGTCCTAAAGCTCTCTCGATTGGACTCAGTGATACAACTCCTGATGTGATACAACATCATCTTATGTGTTTATCTGCTGTCCAGAGCTCATTTTTGGTGAAGTATCTATTCAGGTCTTTTGCCTGTTTTTTGATTGTGTTTTCTGTTTCTGTTATTATTCTGGCCTATTACTCTCTGTGTCCATCTCTTCTGTGTATCTTCTCCAATATCCCACTGTCTTGATTGCTGTGAAATCAGGTAGTGTGATTTGGCTGTTCTAATTTCTTTGTCTTCTCATACAGATTGAGAAGCAGCTTGTTTAGAAAAAGCTCTAAAACAGCTTGCTGGGGTTGGGTTTGCAGTAACTCTGGCCTAATCTGGGGCTTCCCTGGTAGCTCAGTTGGCAGAGAATCCACCTGCAATGCGGGAGACCTGGGTTTGATCCCTGGGTCGGGAAGATCCCCTGGAGAAGGGAATGACACCCACTCCAGTATTCTGGCCTGGAGAATTCCATGGACTTTATGAGGTCATAAAAGTAGGACATGACTGAGCGACTTTGACTTTCTTTCACTGGCCTGATCACTTCTATTTTGAGTCTTCCATTCTGTGTACATGGCCTGCCCCTCCATTTATCTTGGTCATCTTTGAGTTCTTTCTTCAACATTTTGTCGTTTTCAGCATAGAGATATCCTGTATGATTTTTGTGTAGATTTGCACCTGCTGCTGCTGCTAAGTCGCTTCAGTCGTGTCCGACTCTGTGCGACCCCATAGACAGCAGCCCACCAGGCTCCCCCGTCCCTGGGATTCTCCAGGCAAGAACACTGGAGTGGGTTGCCATTTTCTTCTCCAGTGCATGAAAGTGAAAAGTGAAAGTGAAGTCGCTCAGTCATGTCTGACCCCTAGCGACTCCATGGACTGCAGCCTATCAGGCTCCTCCTTCCATGGGATTGTCCAGGCAAGAGTACTGGAGTGGGGTGCCATTGCCTTCTCCGGATTTGCACCTAGTATTCAGTCATTTTGCAACTCTCATAAAATCTTAACTTTTATTTCCCATTTCCAGTTCAGATTGTTAATATTAACATTGCTAATACAGTTGATTTTATGTATTCATCTTAGTAGTGTAGATCCTGGCTGCATTAACTTTTGGGGGTGTAGGAATTTTGGGGTTTTGTTGGATTCTTTGAAATTATATAGAAAAACATGTCAACAAATAGTGACAGTTTTTTTTTTTTCCTTTCTCACTTGGATGCCTCTTACCTCTGGATATAGCCAAACTACTCTCTTACAAAGCTGCTGATTAACCCTCTCAGGAAGAGTGTGGTAGGAGTGTCCATTGCCCTATCTCCTTCGTAGCACTGTATTTTCAGTAGTTTTATCTATCTCCAATCTGATAAAGAGTTATGGTACCTTGTTAACTATAATGTTAATTTCCTTGATTACTTACGAAGTTGAACGTCTCCTTTATGTTGGCCACTGTCTTGTGTGAGTTGCCTTTTATCTGTTTTTCAAGTGGGTTTCTTCCTTTACTGATCTAAAAGAATCTTACTTTTTATCAGTATTAATGATTTTTTTTATTCATGTGTAGTGCAAATACTTTGTCCAGCCTGGTTTGGGTGATGGATTAGTTGGTGGTGCCATTAACTAGAGGACTTGAGGGTGAGCAGCAATGCAGGAGAAGACTAGACAGTGGAGAAGAATTTCAGTTTCAGATATTTTGAGCTATCCAGAGAGGTAAAATCATATCCAAAATTGGAAGGAGAGAAGTGTTATGTTTGGAGGGTTGGCTGTCTCTTTGTTCCCTGGGTAACACTAGTCCATCAGGAAAAGTCATGCCTGAATCAGTCTTATCCTGTTCTCACATTTGTGATGAAATGCTTCTCACTAAGTCTGTGTGTGTGCCTGTCTTGAGTAAGGGAAGTAGTCATATCCTGTAGGGTATATTTGGATGGCTTCTCTCTGTGCCGCTTGAAAGAAATCACTCATGAGGAGTCTCTTTGGGGCCAGGTTCTAGAAGATTTCTGACTAGAAGTGATTACTACCTGACAGCCTTGCTCTGTTCACGTGGTCAAGAAAGTCTGGCTTATGTTGGCTTTAAGGTTTCTTTACCTTACCTCTCTACTTACAGTTCTGATTTTCATTTACCATTGTATTTTTTAAGCTAACTTAAAACTTTATCAAGGTGGGTAAGAGTTAAGGTGAAATAATTGCCAGTAGTCATTGAAGGCTTGTTTGTCGATTTCCTGTGCCAGGGATTGGGCCTTGCACATTGGACAGATGATGAGGAGCTCTGGCGCTAATATCATAGTTGTACCAAAACTTGGATGGCATATGTCTCCAAAAAATAGAAATTCAGAAGGGTTTTTGATAAAGGATTTTAGTAATTTATCCTGAACAAGAGAAATAACCAGACTGTGTTTCTCCTCTCTTGCGGTCATTTTTGACACTAAAGCTTGCAAACCATACTGGCTACATCAAAGTGGACTGGCAGCGTGTAGAGAAGGACATGAAGAAGGCCAAGGAACAGCTGAAGATCCGCAAGAGCAACCAGATACCTACAGAGGTCAAGAGCAAAGCAGAGGAGGTGAGACTTCATTTTGTTTCTGCGAAGCCTAAGGGTGTACACAACTTTGTACAAAAATGGAGAAGACATACCCGTATGTCAGCCTGGGATGGAATATCTTTACCTCAGAGGCATTTTCAAAGGGTAAACCTACAAGGATCAGTAGAAGGTTTGGTGACTTTTACTGGGGATGCAGGCACACACGTGGGTTGATCATCCCTTGAACTAGTTCTTGTCAGGAAGTGAGGAGGATGAGGATGTATGTTTTACAGCTACTCTGATCATTTTGATGGGCTTCCCTGGTGGTTCAGATGGTAAAGCATCTGCCTGCAATGCAGGAGACCCATGTTTGATCCCTGGGTTGGGAAGATCCCCTGGAGAAGGAAGTGGCAACCCACTTCAGTACTTTTGCCTGGAAAATTCCATGGACAGGAGCCTGGTAGGCTACAGTCCATGGGGTCACAAAAAGTCGGACATAATTGAGCAACTTGACCTTCCTGATCGTTTTGAGTCATACTTTTGGGTACATACCCATCTCTGAAGTATCCAGAATATGTAGCCCAGGGGTTGGTAAGCTTTTTTTGTAAAGGGTCAGATGATACATATTGTCAGCTCTGTACACTGTGTGGTCTCTGTCACAACTATTGAATTACAGGGTGTAGCGTGAAAATAGCCAGAGACTATGGGTAGGCAGGTGGGTGTGGCTGTGTTGCACCGAAATTTTATTTAAAATAAAATTTGGCCCTTGGGCTGTAGTTTGCTAATCCCTGATCTAGCGTACAAAATCAGGTCAGATTATATTGGCTGATACTGGAGGGACAGGAGAAGACTGTCTCTTTTGAAAGATATACTATATTTTGTTAGGTCTTTATGATCTTTAGAAAATTCTCAAATACCACAAATAAGTAAAGGCACTTAACTGGAGGAAGTAGACCAGGATCAAGGTGTTAAGAAGGTGCCTGATTAATTCTGCAAGGACCCAAGAGACCAGGAACATGTCAGCAAATGTTTTCAAGTTGGAAAGCAGTTAGACGAGGCATAGATGACTTAGCAGAATATGAAAATACTGAACAGACAGCTCTGTGTGGTGGTAAGTGCTTGGCCAAAGCTGTCCATTGCTGCCATGCTACTCAGATATAAAAGATAATGACATTTGGCCATTTGCAGCTACACGGATGGACCTGGAGATGATCATACTCAGGGAAGTAAGTCAGAAAGAGAAAAATCCCCTATGAAAGCACTTATCAGTGGAATCTGAAATATGACACAAAGGAATATCTCTATGAAATAGAGACAGACCCCCAGAGAGAACAGACTGGTCGGGGAGGGAAGGGGAGTGTGGGATTAGCAGCTACAGATTATTAAAAACTGTATGGGTATTTTTGAATGGGTACCAGCCCGGGCCTATTGTATAGTACAGGGAACTGCATCCAGTCTTCTGGGATAAACCGTAATGGAAAAGAATATTTTAAAAAAGAATATATGTGCACAACTGCGTAACTTTGCTGTGTCTAACTTTGCCCAACATTGTAGAAAACCTATACTTCAGTAAAATGAAAAAGCAAACCAAAACAATGAAGTTATCCATTGCCCAGAGTGGCAGGTGGCCTTTGTCGGGGGCTCACATACCTAGATAGTCCTTCCCCCTTCCATCCCCCTCAAGCTCAAGGTTACGAAAGTTGCACTTTTTTCACCTCTAAATTATTTTTTATTCGGACATGTACAAAAACAATGCATGGTTTCAAAAGCTTCTTTAATGATACAGAAGTGTATACAATAAAAAATAATATTGTTCATGTTTGATTAGAACTTCCTGGTGACTTAACAGTGAACACTTGTAAACTAACCAGAAGGTTTGGAATCGGTTCATTCATTCTCCAAGTTTTTGCTTTCCTCTTCTGAGGGAGGGTGGCTGTTCTTGCAGCGAGCCTATTGTCATATTTGGGGTCAGTGTGTAGCAACCAGGAGGCCATCAGGGATTTCAGTGTGAATAGTTGCAGTCAGATGGTGGGATTCAGAGCCAAGGTGTACCAAGTTGAGGCTCATTAGTAAAGAGCATGAATGCAAGCAGGTATTTCAGAAAATGGTATGATTGTTTTCATCCCTGTCCCCCGCCCCAGGGCAGGTGGCAAGAGACAGTGCCTCTAATAAGGGGGCCAGGGAGAGGGCACTTAGGTTCAGGAAATTAGTAAGCTAGGCTGCAGGGTGTGTTCCTGGTGAACACTTTTCTAAGATGGTGTTTGCATGTGAGAGAAGAGGGTGTCCGTCTGCCCTGCTCAGCCAAGTGCGGTCTGAGATGGAGGTTGATCGTGGACACATGCGGGAGCCGTAGGGCTCCGACTCTCAAACAGGCGGGACCTTTCACTGGAGGCAGGAAGCTTCGGGAATCAGAGAAGAAATCCGATTTCAGAGGAGGGTGTCTGGCTAGACCTGGCAGATTGTGGGTGGGAGGATCGAGTGGACAGGTTGGAAGGAGAAACCTCTGCCAGCAGCTTAGCCTAAGACCTGTCAGCTCGCCTTCAGATCCCCATCCTCCCCAATAACAGTGTCCTCAGCTGAGTAATCCACTGTGCTGTCTTCTGTTCCTAGGTGGTGTCGTTTGTGAAGAAGAACGTTCTAGTGACTGGTGGCTTTTTCGGAGGCTTTCTGCTGGGCATGGCGTCCTAGAGGGGATGACTTCACCACCATTAGTCCTAGCTTTGCCAACCAGCAGCCTCTCCCCACCACCCTAGGACAGCAAACTCCTCCTCTTCCTCCTCCCTGCCATGGCGTATCTGAGTGGCTTTGTAGGCATCTGGTGGTTCAAGTTGGGAACGGCCCCACTGTGAGCTTGACGGCAATGGAAGAGACCATAGATGTTAGCGCTTATCTAGCACACTCCCCCGGGACTAATCTGTAGGTCAGCAAGTATATTCCTTTCTCGCATAAGATACTTACCAGAACATAGGACAAGATGACACGCCGAGTGGATCTTCAAAGGTTGCCCCACACTTGATTTGGAAAAGACATTGCAAGCGTATAACATACCTCGTTAAGTTTTGCATGGAAAGGAACTGAATACACTGGCCTTTAAGCATGAAAGATTTTGCAATTGTGGTGTCTACTTTCTCTTTTAGTAGATTTGAGATTACAGAAAGAGAACTACTCTTAGTGCGTGACAGTTGAAAAATCCGAATATGGAATGAACTTGTCCTAAAGTGACATACGATGAGCTGAAGCTGTGTTTGGTGGGAAGGCCTTTGGGGAAACCAAGCAGTCGATAACATTTAGGATGGTCAGACTTAGTGAATCATTTAAAGGCATTCAGATATTATCTAGGAATGTTTTCCACCACACAGGGTAATGCATCTCATGGCTGTTTCCAAAGGGTTTATTGATGGTAAAATAAGTGACTTTAGGTGTAAGAGGGAAGAAGCTCTTGGGTTTTTATTTAATAGAAAGGGTTTGAAGCTGTTTGAAGCTTTGAAATGTGAACTTTTCTTTATGTCCGGTCAAAACGTCAGGGGTAGCCTGTAGCTCCTCTGTGTCAATTCTGTTTCTTTATCCAGAGTTTTAAAATGGTGGCATTTCCAAAAAAAATAAAATGGTGGCATTTCCAAGCATTAAAAGTTTAGAACAGTAGCATCAAAGGTATCTACTGTCTCATGATGACCCCAACTCTTTGAATTTATCTTTAGAATTCAAGTTTATACACACACCCATCCTTAGAAACAAGACATTTTTCTGTAACGACCTTTTACCATGTCTGGAATATCCAGTGCAGAAAGGCAAGGCTGTGTCTTCATCATTGTATACATGGAGTCAAGCACTTAGTAGATACTCAGTCTGTTGAATATATGAGTAATGAGGTCATAGAAAAGTATGTGGAAAATGGAGTGATCAGCAGGATTTTTGAGACTTGATGAATTCTGAGAATGCTGAAAACTCAGAATTAATTCTTAAACTTGCAGGTGATCCCTTGCAAAATGTATGTTTTCAATGCCTTCCTTTTAAAATGTTTGCCTTTTAACTTGAATTTGGAAATTGTAGCTACTAGCGGATGTGTGGAATTTTTTAGAATTCATCCGTTTGCATTTTTCTCCTTATTGTAATATTTTAAGGCAACATTAAGTAGTTTTGCTTGTAACATGTGGATTATATACAAATCATAATGGTATGAGCTACATTGTCCTATATTTTTGTATAAACTCAAAATTTTTTCACTTTTTCTTATGCTCAGACATATGTAAACATACAGATGTTCAAATATATATGAAAGTACAGTGACCCCCATGGGCCCACCACCCACCTATAATGATCATCAAAATATAGTTTGTTTTATCAGTGGCTTTGAAACAAATACCAGATGTGTCCCTTTATTATATTTTGGTATGTGTCTTAAATGGTAAGAACTCTTAAAAATCATAAATACATAGATCCACTATTAGACTCATGTGACCCCACCCACGCCAATGGAATACTGGGGCTGCAAAAGCTAACTGAAGTGTCCTGTGCCCCTCCGGGTTGCAGGTTGGGGTGGGTGCCTGTCTCTGGTTTCCCTGTCGTCCCTGGTACGGTTGAGGTCAGTATTATAGGTTGCTTTCATCATAGTACAGTGAGAATGGCCTGGCCTTCTGCCTACTGTGCGGGGCTACCACTGGTAGCCATGCCAAGTGGGTGCTGATGTTGGAGAGTGGCAGGGCTCTGGTGCACAGTGCTGGTGGGACTTAGTGGAGTCCCCCCAGGCCTTTAGGGGTGCCTCTAAATGGATGCTTTTGAACTGTGGTGTTGGAGAAGACTCTTGAGAGTCCATTGGACTGTAAGGAGATCCAACCAGTCCATCCTAAAGGACATCAGTCCTGAATACTCATTGGAAGGACTGAGTCTGAAGGTGAAACTCCAGTACTTTGGCCACCTGATGCGAAGAGCTGACTAATTGGCAAAGACCCTGATGCTGAGAAACATGGAAGGTGGGAGGAGAAGGGGACGACAGAGGATAAGATGGTGGAATGGCATCACTGACTTGATGGACATGAGCTTGAGCAAGCTCTGGGAGTTGGTGATGGACAGGGAGGCCTGGTGTGCTGCGGTCCATGGAGTCTCAAAGAGTCGGACACGACTGAGCGACTGAACTGAGTTGAACTAAATGGAGGCCTTGTTGCCAGCAGCTTGGTTTCAGACGGTGAAGTGAGGGCGGTTTTCCCCCAGAGCAGCTTGCTGCCCCTTCCTGCGAAACATGCCAGGACTAGGCAGCTGCACCCATTGATTCTGTGTTTGCCCGTGACTGGCAAGGCCTGTTTAAGGAGGCATGTGTTTTCCTCCAGGGCCCAGAATCCAGTACTGTGCTGGGCCTCCTTTTTAGTGATGGGGGCTGAAGAGACTGCAGCTTCTCTTGAAGCCTTTCCAGTCGTCCCTTTGACCGGGTTTGGGCGTCTGCTCCCCATTGCTCAGAGCTTCCCTCCCTCTGTCCTGGCCTGTGCCACCTCTGACAGCTGGTGGCTTTTCTCCCTTTTCACTCCTCACCCCTGAGCCCCCTTGTGCACCTGCTGTTCCCTGCCACTCTCGGGGTAGGGGTACCCTGGGACCAGCTCAGATGAGCTGTTCACAGAGGAGGGGAAGAGGGGTCCAGGGTTCACTTTCTGGCTACTGTCTGCTCAGGGCTGACAGATAAGACTCCTGTGTCTTCAGTCTTGCTAAGGCTCTGTATCCTCATGGCCGGCATGGCTGAAATTGGAGCAACCTGACTGTGATGCACATCACTGTGATTATTATAACATGCAGATAAGGCCCCTCCCACCGCCTGTCTGGGTCACGTGTCTGCTCCCACATCCCGACACTTGGCCTCAGGGACATTCATCAATAGGACGGGGTGGGGTATTCACTCTCACGTGTGGCCTGTCACCTGGGTAAGAGCCCCGCCTAATGGACCTGCCAGGACCCAGGACATGATGAATGACTTCCATAATTCTAGCTTACATGGTTTTGAAAACGCTTAACTATTGTCAAAGTGTCCCCTCCATCATTTTCCTGGTTTTAAGACTGGGCTCTTACTTTGAACATCTACATTTTTGTAGTTTGGGAAATGCCATGCATTGGATTTTAAAAATTGTCTTAGGGATAGATTGGCAAGATCTGAGTATCATTGGTATTCCATGATGATCTCAGTTTCTTCTCTGAGGGAAACTTTCTTAAAGCCAGTTGTGGACCCTGCAGACAAAATTCGAGTCCTCCCCTTTCTGGGGAGGTCTCCACCAAGTTACCAGCTTCATTTCTTTGTCATGGTTCCAAGTCTGGGGCTTGCTTGATCACGTATGCAATAGTAGTGTGATCTCTTGGAGACATGGGCAGAAAACCAAATCATACAGTGTGGCGTATGTCTGTGATGTTTGATACTTCTTAAGCATCTTACTGTGAAAGTGCTGCACTCAGTATGCTAGCAAATTTGGAAATCTCAGCAGTAGCCACAGGACTGGAAAAGGTCAGTTCTCATTCTAATCCCAAAGAAAGGCAATGCCAAAGAATGCTCAAACTACTGCACAATTGCATTCATCTCACACTCATCTCACATGGTAGTCAAGTAATGCTCAAAATTCTCCAAGCCAGGCTTCAGCAATACGTGAATTGTGAACTTCCAGATGTTCAAGCTGGTTTTAGAAAAGGCAAAGGAACCAGAGATCAAATTGCCAACATCCGCTGGATCATCAAAAAAGCAAGAGAGTTCTGGAAAAACATCTATTTATGCTTTATTGACTATGCCAAAGCCTTTGACTGTGGATCACAATAAACTGTGGAAAATTCTGAAAGAGATGGGAATACTAGACCACCTAACCTGCCTCTTGAGAAACATGTATGCAGGTCAGGAAGCAACAGTTAGAACTGGACATGGAACAGACTGGTTCCAAATAGGAAAAGGAGTACATCAAGGCTGGATATTGTCACCCTGCTTATTTAACTTATATGCAGAGTACATCATGAGAAACACTGGGCTGGAGGAAGCACAAGCTAGAATCAAGATTGCCGGGAGAAATATCAATAACCTCAGATATGCAAATGACACCACCCTTATGGCAGAAAGTGAAGAAGAACTAAAGAGCCTCTTGATTGAAAGAGGAGAGTGAAAAAGTTGGCTTAAAGCTTAACATTCAGAAAACTAAGATCATGGGATCTAGTCCCATCACTTCATGGCAAATAGATGGGGAAACAGTGGCTGACTTTATTTTTCTGGGCTCCAAAATCAGTGCAGATGGTGATTGCAGCCATTAAATTAAAAGATGCTTACTCCTTGGAAGGAAAGTTATGACCAACCTAGACAGCATATTAAAAAGCTGAGACATTACTTTGCCAACAAAGGTCTGTCTAGTCAAGGCTGTGGTTTTTCCAGTGGTCATGTATGGATGTGAGAGTTGGACTATAAAGAAAGCTGAGTGCTGAAGAATTGATGCTTTTGAACTGTGGTATAGGAGAAAACTCTTGAGAGTCCCTTGGACTGCAAGGAGATCCAACCAGTCCATCCTAAATGAGATCAATCCTGGATGTTCATTGGTAGGACTGATTTTGAAGCTGAAACTCCAATACTTTGGCCACCTGATGTGAATGAAGAGCTGACTCATTTGAAAAGACACTGATGCTGGGAAAGATTGAGGGCAGGAAGAGAAGGGGACGACAGAGGATAAGATGGCTGGATGGCATCACTGACTCGATGGACATGAGTTTGCGTAAACTTCAGGAGTTGGTGATGGACAGGGAGGCCTGGTATGCTGCGATTCCTGGGGTCGCAAAGAGTCGGACATGACTGAGCGACTGAACTGAACTGAAATGTAGTTGTAAAATGTTTCATTAAATTGTTTTACTATTAACAGAAGACATTGAAATGATTTTATGAGAATGTAGCCCTGTTTTCCTGGTCTCTTAAGGCAGCATTTCTCCAAAGGAGTATGTTCCCCTCCTTTGAGAGATGCTATCTGCAAAATGGGGTTTGCTGGTAGAGTTGGCAAGTATTACATATAATAGTCCTTTCCAGGGAATCATACTTCACATGAACTTATGAAAAGCTTTAGCCTTGCAGGAAAGAAACCTGTTGATTTTTGTGGAACCTGGTATTCCCTGAATTTAGCTTACCAGGCAATCGTTTTTTTCTCCATTACAGCAATTCTTAGAAAAGCTGATTTAAAGAACACTTGGTCTCAAACAGTAGTGATATTTGAATATCAGGGACTATCTGAGTTTGTTCACAGCAGTGTAGACTCTAGTGTACTAAAAGAGGGGAGGAAGGATCATCCCTGTTCTGGCTTGAAATCCTAACCCCTTAATACCCAAGGTGATGGCATTTGGAGGTGGGGCCTTTGGAGGTAATTAAGTCATGAGTGCAAGGCCCTCATGAGTGGAATTAGTGATCGTATAAAATAGACTCCAGAGAGTTCCCTTGTCCCTTCACATGAGGATATGGTGAGAAGGCTGCCGTCTATGAATCAGGCAGAGGGCCATCACCAGACACTGAATCTCAGCACCTTTATCTTGTATTTTCTGCCTCCAGAACTTTGAGAAATAAATGTATGTTGTTTAAGCCACCCAGTCTATGGTCTTTTGTTACAGCAGCCTGAATGGACTAAGCTTTTGCTTAAAAAGTCATTGTTTTCCTTTTGCGGGGGGGATGGTAGAGGGATGATGTTTCTAGGACCTGAGGAAAGCAAATGGCCTGTTCAATACTGCTCCCCCCTCAACCACTGCATGAAGTTAATTGTCAACAGGCTTCCTTCAATAGCCTTATGTTAAAACCATCAGTATCCACTGGAATATGTTTTGATTATAAGGCCATACAGTGTAGGTAAACCACTTAAGACTTCTAGTTCTGTCTGCCTGGTTTCCAATGAACTGTTCCCTCCAGTTCTCTCATAAGAGTCACTGAACAAATTTGAAGTGGCTTCTTCTGACTAGGCACTTACAATGGGGGAACACAGAAGTGGAAAGAGGTGTTCTGATTGGCATCTGGAAGGATACATGGCTCAATTATTGGCCATGGAGTCACACAGGTGACAGGCTCAATCCCACAAAACTGCACCCACTTGTTCAGATGCCTATTCCAAACCCTGGTTGTCACCCTCTGCTTCTGATCAACTAGCTGCACATCTGAGGTTCCCAACAATACCTCCTTGGGTTCAACAAATTTATAGAGCAGCTCACAGAGCTTGGGGGACATTTCACTTCAGTGCTTACCAGTTTATTATAAAGGATATAGATGGACAAGCAGCCAGGTGAAGAGGTACCAGGGTGAGGTCCGAGCCAGCTCTGACACACAAGAGCTTCTGTCCCCACAGAACTGCAGTGTGTTCCCTCCTGGCATGTGGATGCATTCTGGTTCAACAAGGAAGCTCTCTGAACCCCATCCTTTTGAGTTTTTAAGGAGGCTTCATTACACAGTGTTAAAAAACACATGGACTTCCCTGGTGGTCCAGGATAGGAATCTACCTGCCAATGTGGGGGACACAGGTTTGATGCCTGGTCCAGGAATATTCGACATGCTGCAGAGCAACAAAGCCCATGGTCCTTAACTACTGAGCCTGCACTCTGGAGCCCAAGAGCTGCAACTATGGAGCCTGCATACTACAACTGCTGAAACCCATGTGACTAGAGCCAGTGCTCTTCAGCAAGAGAAGCCATAGCAATGAGAATCCCGTGTACCACAATGAAAAGTAGCCCCTGCTCTCAGCAACTAGAAAAAGTCCATGTGCAGTAATGAAGATTCAGCACAACTAAAAATAAATACATAAATTATTTACAAGCTCTTATATATACCCAATATCAGTCAGTTTAGTCGCTCAGTTGTGTCTGACTTTGTCAACCCACGGACTGCAGCATGCCAGGCTTCCCTGTCCATCACCAGCTCCCGGAGCTTGCTCATCCTTATGTCCATTGAGTTGGTGATGCCATCCAACCATCTCATCCTCTGTCGTCCCCTTCTCCTGCCTTCAATGTTTTCCAGCATCAGGGTCTTTTCCAATGAGTCAGTTCTTTGCATCAGGTGGTCAAAGTGTTGGAACTTCAGTTTCAGCATCAGTCTTTGCAATGAATATTTAGGAATGATTTCCTTTAGGAAAAGAAAAGCTATGACCAACCTAAATAACATATTAAAAAGCAGATACATTACTTTGCCAACAAAGGTCAGTCTAGTCAAAGTGACTAAACTGACTGATATTGGGTATATATAGGAGTTTTAAAATAATTTATGTATTTATTTTTAGTTGTGCTGAGTCTTCATTACTGCACATGGGCTTTCTCTAATTGCTGTGAGCAGGGGCTGCTCTTCATTATGGTGCACAGGCTTCTCATTGCTATGATAGTAGGAGACTTTAGCACCCCACTCACATCAATGGGCACATCTTTGAGACAGAAAATCAATAAGGCAACAGAGATTCCTAAATGATAACAACAGAACAGTCACACTCAATTTATATTTTCAGGACATTACATCCAAAAAAACCCAGAATACACATTCTTCTCAAGTGCACATGGAACATTCTCTAGGACTGACCAAAAACTAGGGCACAAAACAAGCCTCAATAAATTTAAGAGATAGAAATTATCTTTTCTAACGACAATGGCATGAAACTAGAAATCAACCACAGAAAAGGAAATGAGTAAAAAATGACTACATGGAGGCTAAACAACATGATACTAAAAAACCAATGGATCAACAATGAAATCAAAGAAGAAATTAAAAATTCCTCAAGGCAAATAACCATGAAAACATAGCCATACAAAATCTATGGGATATAGCAAAAGCATTCTTACAGGGAAGTTCATAGTAGTACAGGTCTTCTTTAAAAACAAGAAAAATCTCAAACAACAGAACTCACCACCTAAAAGACTTAGAAAAAGAAAAAACAAAACCTAAAGTCAGCATAAGGAAGGAGATAATAAAGATCAGAGAGGAAATAAAGATTTCAAAATTTAAAAAGTCAATAAAACCAAGAATTGGTTCTTTGAAAGGGTATAGAAAATTGACAAACCTCTGACCAAGCTCATCAAGAAGAGAGAAAATAAATAGACAAAATAAGAAATGAAAGAGGAAAAACTATATAACTCATACTGCTGCTGCTGCTGCTTAGTCGCTTCAGTCGTGTCCGACTCTGTGCAACCCCATAGACGGTAGCCCACCAGGCTCTCCCGTCCCTGGGATTCTCCAGGCAAGAACACTGGAGTGAGTTGCCATTTCCTTCTCCAATGCAGGAAAGTGAAAAGTGAAAGTGAAGTCGCTCAGTCATGTCTGACTCTTCGAGACCCCATGGACTGTAGCCCTTCAGGATCCTTCATCCATGGGATTTTCCAGGCAAGAGTACTGGAGTGGGGTGCCATTGCCTTCTCCAGATAAACCCTGCTACTGCTGCTGCTGCTAAGTTGCTTCAGTCGTGTCCGACTCTGTGCGACCCCATAGATGGCAGCCCACCAGGCTCCTCCGTCCCTGGGATTCTCCAGGCAAGAACACTGGAGTGGGTTGCCATTTCCTTCTCCAATGCAGGAAAGTGAAAAGTGAAAGTGAAGTCTCTCAGTCATGTCAGACTCTTAGCGACCCCATGGACTGTAGCCCACCAGGCTCCTCCATCCATGGGATTTTCCAGGCAAGAGTACTGGAGTGGGGTGCCATTACCTTCTCCGATAACTCATACTGCAGAAATACAAAAAAAAAAAAAAACCCATAAGAAAATACTATGAGCAATTATATGCCAATGAATTTGACAACCTAGATGAAATGGACAATTTTTTAGAAACATACAGCCCACCAAAACTGAATCAAGAAGAAATAGAAAAAAAGACAACTTGAAAAGACCAATCATCAGAAATGAAATAGAATCTATAATAAAAACAAATCCAAAACACTCCCTACAAACAAAAGTTCAGGACCAGATGGCTTCATAGGTGAGTTCTACCAAATATGCAAAGAAGCTCTTATACTGATCCTTCTCAAAGTTTTCCAAAAGATAAGAGGATGGAACCCTTCCAAAATCATTTTATGAAGCCACCATCACCTGATACTGAAACGAGACAAAGACACTACCAAAAAAGAAACAGTCAGTCCAATATCTTTGATGAATATAGATGCAAAAATTCTCAATGAAGTATTAGCTAACTGAATCCAGCAACACAAAAAGAAATATCATACACCATGACCAAGTTGGATTCATCCCAGGGTCACAAAGATGGTTCAGTATGCACAAATCAGTGTGATATAACACGTCAACAAAGGACAAAAACCACATGATCATCTCAATAGATGCAGAAAAAAATGAAATAAAATTCAACATCCATTTATGATTAAAACTCTTACCAATGTGGGTATAGAGGGAACATACCTCAACATAATAAAAGCTATTTGTGACAAACCCACAGCTAATCTAATACTCAGTGGTGAAAAGCTGAAAGCCTTCCCACTAAAATTTGAAACAAGACAAGGAAACCCTCTTACTTCTCTCAACATTATATTTGAATTCCTAGCCACAGCAATCAGATAAGAGAAAGAAAAAGTATTCAAATTGGTAGGGAAATGGGTAAAACTGCCATTGTATACAGGTGACATGATATATATATATATATGCAGAAAACCCTAAAGACTCCACACAAAAACTACTAGAACTGATCAACAAATTCAGCAAGGTAGCAGGATTTGGGGAGAAGGCAATGGCACCCCACTCCAGTACTCTTGCCTGGAAAATCCCATGGGCAGAGGAGCCTGGTAGGCTGCAGTCCATGGGGTCACACAGAGTCAGACACGACTGAGTGACTTCACTTTCACTTTTCACTTTCATGCATTGGAGAAGGAAATGGCAGCCCACTCCAGTGTTCTTGCCTGGAGAATCCCAGCGACGGGGGAGCCTGGTGGGCTGCCGTCTATGGGGTCACACAGAGTCGGACACGACTGAAGTGACATAGCAGCATAGCAGCAGGATTTGGAGAAGGAAATGGCAACCCACTCCAGTGTTCTTGCCTGGAGAATCCCAGGGATGGTGGAGCCTGGTGGGCTGCTGTCTATGGGGTCGCACAGAGTCGGACATGACTGAAGCGACTTAGCAGCAGCAGCAGGATTTAAGATTAACATACAGAAATCAGTTGCAGGGAGTGGAGGAGGGAGCGGGGTGGGGCGGGTTGCGGGGGAGAAATTGTTTGCATTTCTTTACACTAACAATGAAATATCAGAAAGGGAAGGTAAACAATCTGTTTTAAAATTACATTTAAAAAATACTTAGGAATAAACCTGACCAAGTAGGTGAAAGATATATGCTGAGAACTAAAAGAACATTCTTTTAGTTCCACTTCCCTGGTGGCTCAGTGATAAAGAATTCCCCTGCAATGCAGGAGCCATAGGAGACGTGGGTTCGATCCCTGGGTCCAGAAGGTCCCCTGGAGGAGGGCGTGGCAACCAACTCGAGTACTCTTGCCTGGAGAATCCCATGGACAGAAGAGCCTGGTGGGCTACAGTTCATAGGGTCACAAAGAGTTGGACACAACTGAAGTAACTTAGCACAAAAAAATATTAACAGAGGAAATTGAAGATGATTCAAGGAAATAGATATCCCATGCTCTTGGATTGAAAGAATTAATATTGTTAAAATGGCCATACTACCCAAAGGAATCTACAGATTTAATGTGATCACTATCAAACAAATTACCCATTATATTTTTCACAAAACTAGAACAAATAATCTTAAAATTCATTTGGAACCATAAAAGACCCAGAATTACCAAAGCAATCCTAAACAAACAAACAAAAAAAACCAAGCAGGAGGCATAGCCCTCCCAAACTTGAGACAGTATTACAAAGCTACAGTAGTCAAAATAGCATGATATTGACACAAAAACAGACATATAGATCAATGGAACAGAATAGAGAGCCCATAAAAAAACCTATACACCTGTGGTCAATCGTGTAAAATGTGTACTCAGTCACTTAGTCATGTCTGACTCTTTGTGACCCCATGGACTACACAGCCTGCCAGGCTCCTCTGTCCATGGGATTCTCCAGGCAAGCATACTGGAGTAGGTTGCCATTTCCTTCTCCAGCAGATCTTCCCAACCCAGGGATCAAACCCAGGTCTCCTGTGTCTCTTGCATTGGCAGGTGGATTCTTTACCACTCAGCCACCTGAGAAGCCCTAATGGTCAATTAATCTTCAACAAAGGAGGTAAGAATACACAATGTGGAAAAGACAGTTTCTTCAGGAAGTGGTGCTGGGAAAGCTGAACAGCCACATGTAAATCAATGAAGTTGGAACACATCCTCTCACCATATATAAAAATAAATTCAAAATGGCTTAATACTTAAACATAAAACATGACACCATAGAACTCCTAGAAGAGCTCATAGGCAAAACATTCTCTGACATTAATTATTTCAATGTTTTCTTAGGTCAGTCTCCCAAGGCAAAAGAAATAAAAGCAAAAATAAACAGTGGGACCTAATGAAACTTGTAAGGTTTTGCACAGCAAAGGAAACCACAAACAAAATGAAAACACAACTTACAGACTGGGAGAAAATATTTGAAAATGGTGCAACCAAACAAGGGCTTAATTTCCAGAATATACAAAGAGTTCATACAACTCAATAAGAAAAAAACCAATGTCCCAGTTGAAAAATGGGGAGAAGATCTAAATAGACATTTCTCCAAAGAAGACATACAGATGGGCAATAGGCACATGAAAACATGATAAGAAAAGATGATCAACATTGCTAATTATTAGAGAAATGCCAATCAAAACTACCATAAGGTACCACCTCACATCAGTCAGAGTGGCCATCATTAAAAAGCCTACAAATAACAGGGAATTCCCTGGCATCCCAGTGGTTAGGACTCCACACTTAAGGGAATGGGTTCAACCCCTGGTTGGGGAACTAAGATCCTGTAAGTCGTACAGTGTGGCAAAAAAAAAAAAAAAAGTCACAAATAACAAATGCTGGAGAGCGTGTGGAGAAAAGGGAGTGAGAGCCCTCCTATACTGTTGGTGGAATGAAAGTTGGTACAGCTGCTATGGAAAACAGTATGGAGGTTCCTCAAAAAACTAACAATAGAGCTACCATATGATCCAGCAACACTCTTGGGCATATATCTGAAAAATATGACAACTCTAATTTGAAAAGATACATGTACCCCTATGTTCATAGCAGCACTATTCATAATAGCCAAGACATGGAAACAATCTAAACATCCACTGAATGGATAAAGATGTGATACTTACGCAGTGGACTACTTACTACTCAGCAATAAAAAGAAATGGAATTTTGCAATTTGTAGCAACGTGGATGAACCTAGAGATTATCATACTAAGTGAAGAAAGTCAGGAAAAGACAAACACCATATGATATCACTTATATGTAGAATCTAAAATATGGCACAGAGGAACTTATCTGCAAAGCAGGAGACTCATGGACACAGAGAACAGACCTGAGGTTGCCAAGGGTGGGGGATGAGACTGGGAGTTTGGGACTCGGTAGATGCAAAACTATTATATTTATGATGGATAAACAACAAGGTCCTAATGTATAGCACAGGGAACTATATTCAGTATCCTGTGATAAACCATAAAGGAAAAGAATATGAAAAAATATATATATGTGTATATCTGAATCAGTTTGCTGTATCACAGAAATTAACACATTGTAAATCAACCATACTTCAATAAAAATTAAAGAAATAAGAAGGAGAAACTGAGACTAGCCTTGAAAACTCCTTGAGCAGACAAAACCAGTTTAGTCACACAAGCAAGGCTTAATTTAACTTTGGGAGACTAATCTGACCTAGGTCATTTCTTGCTTATGCTTCTGAAAATCGTAAGACAAAGCTGAACTGTTTTCCAAGGCTGATATGAGGTAACCACTGACCAATTCCCTACCGTTTAGGAAAATTCTAATAACATAAGCAGTCACTGCGAAGCAAAAACAGTCACTGCTGTCATGCTATGTAAACTATTTTATAACAGTACACCCCTGGGCCTCATCCCATGTTTTGGTTTAAGTGCTCTGTGTTTACAAACTGTCTTTTTGGTGTGTGTGCAAAAAACGTTCATTAATTACTATAGTGATAGTGAAGTTGCTCAGTCGTGTCCGACTCTTTGCGACCCCATGGACTGTAGCCTACCAGGCTCCTCTGTCCATGGGATTTTCCAGGAAATAGTCCTGGAGTGGATTGCCATTTCCTTCTCCAGGGGATCTCCCCAACCCAGGGATTGAACCCGGGTCTCCCACATTATAGACAGACGCTTTACCGTCTGAGCCACCAGGGATCATTAATTACTACTTTGATGATTAATTGACTTTGTTATTTTTCGGTGATTTTTTTTTGGTAAATTATTTATTCATTTAAGTTGTGCTGGGTCTTCATTGTTGCATGGGCTTTTCTCTAGTTGCGGCAAGCAGGGGCTACTCTCTAGCTGCAGTGCATGAGTTTCTCATTGTGGTGGCTTCTCTCATGGGACACAGGCTCTAGGGCACTCAGGCTTCAGCAGTTGTGGTACATGGACTTAGTTGCTCCTCAGCATGTGGGATCTTCCTGAATCAGGGCTTGAATCTGCATCTCCTGCATTGGCAGGTGGATTCTTATCCACTGCGCCACCAGGGAAGTCTTTCTGTGATCTTTTAACAAGTCACCAAGATCACCATTGATTGTGACAAGTCACAATTGACCAAATCATTGGTCATTGGTGACTGAACTTAGTCTTATTCAGCCTCTCACCCATATTCCCTCCTCAGAGGTCAGGGTGGGGGTGGAAACTGAAAGTTACAACCCTCTAACATTGCAGCATGGTTCCCCTGGCAACCAGCCCCTATCCTAAAGTTATCTGCTGCTGCTGCTGCTAAGTCGCTTCAGTCGTGTCCAACTCTGTGTGACCCCATAGACGGCAGCCCACCAGGCTCCCCCATCCCTGGGATTCTCCAGGCAAGAATACTGGAGTGGGTTGCCATTTCCTTCTCCAACTGGTGTGCTCCAACTGCAGCACACCAGGATTCCCTGGTGTGTGTCTTCCAGAGTTTGCTGAAACTCATGTTCATTGAGTTAGTGATGCCATCCAGCCATCTCATCCTCTGTTGCCCTCATCTCCTCCTGCCCTCAGTCTTTCCAATGAGTCAGCTCTTTGCATCAGATGGCCAAAGTATTGGAGCTTCAGCATCAGTCCTTCCAATGCATATTCAGGGTTGATTTCCTTTAGGATGGACTGATTTGATCTCTTTGCAGTCCAAGGAACTCTCAAGAGTCTTCTCCAGCACCACAGTATGAAAGCATCATCTTCAGTGCTCAGCCTTCTTTACGGTCCAACTCTCACATCTGTACATGATTACTGGAAAAACCATAGCTTTGACTATATGCAGCTTTGTTGGCAAAGTGACGTCCCTGCTTTTTGATACACTGTCTAGGTTTGTCATAGCTTTTCTTGCAAAGAGCAAGTGTCCTTTAATTTCATGGCTGCAGTACTGTCCTCAGTGACTTTGGAGCCCAAGAAAAGAAAATCTGTCACTGTTTCCACTTTTTCCCCATCTCTTTGCCATGAAATGTTGGGTCTGGATGCCATGATTTTAGTTTTTTGAATGTTGAGTTTTAAGCCAGCCTTTTCACTCTCCTCTTTCACCCTCATCAAGAGGCTCCTTAGTTTCTCTTTTCTTTCCCTGATTGCACTTATCACTTAGGAAATTCTAAGAGTTTTAGGAGCACAGTGCAAAGAATGGAGATAAAGACCAAATATATATTTTGTTATAAAGAAAGCAGCTCTTTTGCCCTTTTCCTATTTGCCCATTTCTGGTTCCCCTGTAACCTTAAAAGAACCTGATCATAGGAATGAATCACCAGGCAATTTAAGCAAACTCCTGACTTATGTGTCCTGAATGCACGCCATGCCTCGCCTAACTTGTTGATTCTTTTCCTAGACAGAAGTAGGTAGGCCTCCACCCCCAGTAGCCCCCATAAGTAATCCTGCCAATAAGATAACATCTGAAGAGTCAGCTAGTCTGCACACAAAGGAGAAGGATGCAGAAGCCAACCTCCTGCTTAAATGATTCCCTGAGATTCTTCCCCCTTTTCCCTTTAAAAACTGTCATGGCTGATCAGAATCTTCAGAATTGGAGTGAGGACAAGAGTCTACCTCCTCCCCAGCTTGCCTGCTTTTCTACTGACACTTGACCCTCCATTATCACCTTTCAAACAAGCAGTCAAGTCTGCCTTTAGTAACAAGAAAGCAAAACATCACATATATCAAACCAAAAATGTTCACTGAAAAGATTTATTTTAGCAGCTGTTTTATCCCATTCTACACATTTGTTCAATATATTTATATTTGTTCTGCATAGATGGCATATTAACTTTTATAGTTGACTTTTTCATTGGATATTTGCTGCTACCTGGCCTGAAGAAAGAGTCAGGAGGATAAATAAAACCCGCATGGTGGAAACGTAGAGCAGCGTTTTGGTTCTCGGCAGAACTTTACTGTGGTGTGCACTTCAGTGTCTGCTTTTCTTCCTCTTCTTTCTCAAATCCTGAGCAGATGAGAGATCTTCCCTTGGGATATCGAGCACAACACTTACGCAGTTCTTCGATGACAGCCTGACACTTAGATTCCATGTAGTTGTTGGCTGAAAAACAGACAGGCAGACCCTAGTCATGATCTTATAGAACTCAGGCACAGGGACGTTGAGACCTGAACTTCCCAGTCCTTTTCACCTTAATGTGCCTACAGACATGGAAGAAAGAGGATGTAACCACATCCACTGAATTCTTTCTGATTTAGAGACCCATCGACAGCTTAATAAGGAAGAAAAGTATGATTTACAAAGTGCTCAGAAGATATTTTCACATCTAATTTCCTTTTCTTTAAGGCTGATTACTTATGTGCCTTTTTCTAGGGCAGTGGTTTCTAACCTCCTCTCTTTTTTTTAGGGAGGAGTCACTCATCCCTTGCACATTAGTTTGCACTCAGTTTAAGGTGGCTGCTGGATGTTCCCAAACAAACCTTTGCATTAGGGGTTGAGAAACTGCAGCTTCAGCCTTTTTAACAGCTGAGCTAAGAATAAATTTATTTGGGGGGTTCCCAGGTGGCACTAGTGGTAAAGAACCCACCAGCCAATGCAGTAGACATGAGAGATGCAGGTTCGATCCCTGGGTTGGGAAGATCCCCTGGGGAAGGGCATGGCAACCCACTCTAGTATTCTTGCCTGGAGAATCCCATGGACAGAGGAGCCTGGTGGGCTATAGTCCAATGGGTTGCACAGAGTCAGACATGACTGAAACGACTTCCCATGCATGAGCTAAGAATGGTTTTTATAGAAGGTTGTAAACACACACCCACACTCACCCACACCCACAGCCACATACACCTACCCAAAGACCTCCTGACCTCCAAAGCCTAAAATGTTTCCTGTTAGGTCCTTTATATAAAACATTTGCCCCAAAGATAGACCCTAAGTCTAGGAGGACTTTATCTAAAGGTTCTAGGTAAGCTGTAGTCGATTTGAGTTCCCTATTACTAAAATAGGATGCATGGGAGTTAGTCTGGGATAGGAAAGACAATTCTGATTAGCAAGAGTACGGTTGGGTGGCTAAGTCCAGGTTTGGACCCAGACCAAAGGAGTTCCAATCATCACTGTGCCCCTTACTAGTTCTGTGACCCTGGACAAGTTACAAAGCTTATATCCATCTCACGGGTGAAAGGATTAAGTCAATGTTATTTAAAGCCCTTTCAGTTGCGATTGTCATACACTGAGTATTTAGTGGTCTCTATTTCAGTCCTTCCGGCTCTCACTGTAGCAAGGGGGTGTAACCAGCTCTAACTTGATGTGTGTTCTCCTTTAGCCATATGATGCTAATTTAAATCAGGAAAGAATCAGAATCACCTAAGAATTTATCTGGGAGAAGAAATTGTGAAGAGCATTCTTTGCAGGCAGGGGGTGGATGACCTGGGCCCATGGTAGTGAAAGCATGGAGTCCTAACCACTGGACTGCCAGGGAATTCCCCGTCCTTTTTCATCAATTTGGAGAAGGGAAAGAAAAGGATGAATAAAATGGCATTCTTATTTTCCATTAACATTTCAGATTAAAAGATTTAAAAAATATTGCTTGCATCATAAATGGAAAAGTCCAAGAATCAAAGTTAAAGGTCAATGGAAATACACAAACAAGGGTTTTCTTTGGTGGTGAGTCTTTGGGTGAATTCTGAACATTTTCTCTTCTTTCATTTTTATGTTTTTGTGGGCATCCATGTCTATTACTTTAATAATGGGAAAAAAAATGATCAAAAAAATCAGTTTTCAAATTCAGATAGCCTTGTAGCTTTCTGCTAGTAATCATTGGCTGATTTAAAAAAACTAAAATTCTCTAGTATTTGGTCCAACAAAATGGACAAATCATATCAAATATGCTTTAGCTGAAATTAACTTTTGCCTTTAAGAGTTAGTTGCTGAATCCCAATTGTATTTTCACCCCCACACCTTCTAACTTGACTGCTCTTAAAAAGTGAGTTGTCGGCCACCAAAGTGAGTTGGTAAAGTATGACCAACCCATTTAGAACTGCTGCTGCTGCTGCTAAGTCGCTTCAGTCATGTCCGACTCTGCACGACCCCATAGACGGCAGCCCACCAGGGTCCCCAGTCCCTGGGATTCTCCAGGCAAGAATACTGGAGTGGGTTGCCATTTCCTTCTCCAATGCATGAAAGTGAAAATGAAAGTGAAGTTGCTCAGTCGTGTCCGACTCTGTGCGACCCCATGGACTGCAGCCCACCAGGCTCCTCCGTCCATGGGATTTTCCAGGCAAGAGTACTGGAGTGGGTTGCCATTGCCTTCTCCACATTTAAAACTAGTCTTTTTTAAAAAGGACTTTGCTCATCTTAGTGATTCTCAACTCTGGCTGTGTATTAAAATCACCTGGTTAATGATTTCGATTGAGTCCTACCCAGACCCCAGCTGCAGAGAGTGTGATTTAATTGTTCTAGGCAAGTTTTTGAAGTTCTCCAGGTGATTCTAAATGTACAACCAGGATTTGTTAACCCTAAGCTTAGGTCACATTACTTATTTTCTGCCATCTTTGCTTTATTTTCTGCCATCTTTGGTGATATAATGAGGAAAAGAGGATAAATTAATTACAGAAATATTATATTCTGAGTGGAGTTAGTATTGTCTGATGATAAAAAGAACACTTGGTTTCTTGTTAGTTCACAGATAAAGTGGAAACATAGAAAAAGCATTTAACGTACTACCTTGTAAACATTTCTGTATTTCACAGGCTTGTTTCTGGCACGGATCCTTCTGCGGCATATCCAGAAAACTAAAATAAGAAAAATGATTTTTATTTTGTTTTTTATACATAAAGACTTTAAAGCCCCTCTAGATGGAATTTTCTTCTGAGACAAGCAGTATGCTCTTACAATTGCTGGAAAACAATTACACTACAACGTTCTTCCCGTTCAGAGGATGAATATGCTGTATTTGTGTAATATTCCATTTGGTTTGGAAGATATAAATAGCTTGGAAAAAAAACCCTTGAATTCAACTCATCTTGACCACTGTAAACCAACATTGGGCTAGAGAAGCCAAAGCTGCAACCTGACGGCTCTATGACTTACAGAACCACCTTTATAAATGATTTAACTCCTTGAGCCTTTTCCTTATTATTGATGTGCAAAATAGGGATCATACCTACCTGAAAGCACTGATGGAAGGATTAAATGTCATAAAGGCAATAAACTGCATAGAAGGCAGTAAGGACTGAACACATGATAGCTATTATTCCCAAGATTTTTTAACAAGTAAAACCTTACTTTTAACGTACATAAAGTGCTATGAGTATTTTAACTCAGGAAATGTCTTTATCAGGTAGTGAATCAGCAATATTCGGTGCTATTACTACTTCCTGAGAACGGTGCTAGGTAAGCAGTTAAAATTTTTCGTGGAGTTCTTACAGAAACCAACTTCAGATATTTGAAACCAGAGAATAAACTTAAATGCCCCTGATTCTGATCAGCAATTTCTAATAATGTGAAGACACCATGTCAGAAAGGAAAAAGGCCCAGGAGCCTTGGTAGCTATTTCATGAATGCAAATAATCTTTTTCTCTTTTTTTCCCCTCAGAGCCCCCTAACTTCTCAGTAGATCTGAGTTAGGTCAGTACTGGGATGGGAAACACTGGCGCAAAACCTAGGATATTTACAGGATGGGAGAAGGAAAGGCAGGTGAATTGCTGCAGGGCAAATTAGCGACAAAGAGATGCTGATGCTGCTAGCAGTTGCTCTCTTCTCTCTAAATCAGTACCAAGTCCTTGGTGATCGGGGCATCTGTTCTGTAGCAGGTGCTGACTTTTGTGGGATTCATCAGATCCCAGGTCCAGCGGATGATGTCCATTAACGGGTCTATGGCAATTTCCAAAGGAGTCAATGGCAAGTTACGTATCCTAACTACATGCTTGTGTTGGCTTGCTTTCTACCTGCATAACCCTTCCTCTGCAGTTCCACTTTCCATGTTCTTCATGGCCCTTTCTAAACTTCTGTGTTCTTGAGCAGTTTTTCACCCCACGCCCCCCCACCCCAGGCCCACAGGTGGGTGCACTGCAGTGGTGAATGTCGTGATTGTCATTTACTGAACAGAACAGTGGAGCATCTCTTCCTAGAATCCCAGCACCTGGTGGGGGGGAGGGGTGGAAAAGAAAAGATCATTAACATCACCATGATCAGAGCGAAAAAGAAGCAGCAGGGTAGGGACAGGGAGAGAGAGAAAATACGTACCCGGTTAATCATCAGGCAAAAGCTTAAGCAACAGTTCCTCTACGCCCCTGACCTGCCAGAAAAAGAAAAGTTTATAGAGTACTCTGTCATAAGAGGCCCAGGACAATGAAAAAAAAAAATGATTAAGCAACAGGCCTACCATTAAATGATGCTGGATTTGCCACAAGCGAGAGTTGTTGTCCATGTAGCGCTCCTCGGGGTAGAGTTGCCACATGAGAGGTAGCTGGGAGGTGAGAAGGTGACTTGGCCTGGCTGCATCACCTAAAGGAACCTGAACTTGCTGAACTCGGGCCCTTAGGAAGCTCGTCTCCTGGTGGAGAGAAGCGATCACACAGAAAACCAGAGACTTCAGGATGGTGCAACGGATGTACTTGAAAGCAAAAAATCGATCAAGAAATCCGCAAAGGAGAAACAATTACCTCTTCCAGGACGGCCACCCACGTGCGCTGGTACTCGTCGCGGTAGACACCCTCTTGGTGAACCCAGAGGCGATCGGGTGGGGCCCCCACATCCTGTCCTGCCATCCTGGGCTTTGGGGTCCAATGCTAGCCCTGCTTTTCTCCACCTAAGCCTGCAGCACCCGTGCACAGGACACAGGTGTGACTTTGGGCCTTGGATTGAACACACCCATGAGCCAGGGGACCTGGTACTAGCAACCACCAACTAGAAGCCAACCTCTTTGACGCTTACTTGCGCCGTCTACACTGAACCCGGGGCATCTGAAGCTCGTGGCCGGTTTGAAACTTGGGGCAGAACCTCGGGTGAGGCTGCTGACGGCGAAGCACTCGAGAACTCAGGGAGGGAAGGGGTTCTGGGGGCATGTAGGAACAGCGCTATGGGAAGCCAGGGGTTGGGGGGGGTGGTCTCGCAGTCTTTGCATTCCGCAAACAGCATCGGACAAAATGTAGTGAGCCATGGAGTATGCACAGCAGTGCACAGAAGGACACACTTATTGGGGCAGGAAAGCAGTAGAACAGATGCATGCATGCCATCTGTCCCCAAGTAAAAGCCCTTTCCAAGCAGTTTCCATCTTAAAAGGTAAGACTGTGCAGGTCAAATCATGTAATCATGTGTGTGGCTTTCTAAATGGCAATCAGAATTTTGTTTTAAAAGGCAAACGACCTGTTAAGCAGTTTTCTTAGAAAGCTTACTTGGCATTACCTTTTGGCATTTCCAAAAGGCAGTTTTCTTTTTAGTGAAAATGTATAAGGTCATATCATGGAATGTTTCAGTTCCAAGACAGTCTGGGATTGTGATGATTAAGAGTTGAGAGACAGCAAAAGAGGTTACCCATCTCATTTCATTTTAATGCTTCGGGGTGTCACAGAAGCCCATTTTCCCACAGACGGGTGGCTTTACATTCTGTTTTCCCAAGTCAGAAAAGCAGAAAAGCTCACCTGCTCTTTGAGAGGTGTAAGTGAAGCACACCTTTGGGGCCAAATCTTCCGTAACACAAACTCAGCTCTACTGTAAGGATCCTCTGCCCACTTCTGGATCGGATTTCAGGGTCTCACAATACCTCGACCTGCACTTTGCAGGAATGAACCTTTGGGGGCCAAGTTTCAGCATCACGGGGTGGCTTCCCTGGATGTCTACATTGGGCAGGGTGCAGACATGCCATTGGGGAATCCACTACAAAAAAACAGAGGCCTTCTATTCCCACTGGCTGACCATTAGGTAGGAGAGGGACTGCAATACGGCTTGGGAGGTTGCTAAACCCTCAAAATGAGACTGTCAAGAGCAAACAAGAAGCCAGAATGCAGGGTGAAGTCCGAGAGGAGAACTAACTGAGCTGAACCCAGCCTTTGCCAGAACAAGCTGAGTCTGATTTGTTGTTTTTCCTTAACATTGTTAGTTTACCTTCACTGAAAGGTAGGTGGAAATATGTTTGAGAGAGGGAGGAAATGGTTTGATTGGCATGAATGATTTAAGAGCATCATGGTTGCTTTGCCCATTGTACCCTGAGTGGACCTGATTCTGAGCCTATCATACCTTTTGTCTTATAAGTAAGTGTTAGTTGCTCAGTCATGCCTGACTCTTTGTGACCCCATGGACTGCAGCCCATCAGGCTTCTCTGTCCATGAGATTTCCCAGGCAAGGATATTGGAGTGGGTCACCATGCCTTTCTCCAGGGGATCTTCCCAACCCAGGGATCGAACCTGGGGCTCCTGCATTGCAGGCAGATTCTTTACTGACTGAGTTACAAGGAAAGCCCTTTGTCTTATATGGCTCTCTTATTTCAAACTCATCAAAGGCAGAATGCCTTCTCCTTAACCAAATCCCAATTTCTCTCAGTGGCAACACAGCCTCTCCTGATCCTGCAGATTAAAAACTTATGACTTATCCTGGACTTCCTCCTCTTCTTCAGTGGGTACATCCCACCTGTCACCAATGCCAACCAGTGCCACTACCACTATTATTTGAGACCAGCTTCACCCCGATACCAGATTCATTGTGTCCAGTGCTGTATCCATGTTCTCCCTGTCCAGTTCAGTTCAGCAGCTTAGTTGTGTCTGACTCTTTGCGACCCCATGGACGGCAGCACACCGGGCCTGCCTGTCCATCACCAACTCCCGGAGTTTACCCAAACTCATGTCCATTGAGTCGGTGATGCCATCCAGCCATCTCATCCTCTGTTGTCCCCTTCTCCTCCTGCCCTCAATCTTTCCCAGCATCAGGGTCTTTTCCAACGAGTCAGCTCTTTGCTTCAGGTGGCCAAAGTATTGGAGTTTCAGCTTCAACATCAGTCCTTCCAATAAACAGCCAGGACTGATCTCCATTAGGATGGACTGGTTGGATCTCCTTGAATTCTCCCTGTCCACTCACCTATAATATGGCTTCCCAGGCCTCTCTGCCTATCTCAGTGCCATGACCACAGAGGGTACATGTCTGCCTCCTTGATGAAAACATCTTGCCTCTGATGACTACTGAACATTTATGTCTAAAATCACATTTTGGCCACTAATTATAAATCACTTTGCATTTTGCTCTGCTTATTTCACAAGTCCTGTCCCCGCCCCACCCCGATATAGTATTATAAGCACTAGACAGAAGGAATAACACAGTACTGGGCAGTACTGGGGCACTGTGAGCCTCAAATGCTAGTCAGTGTTCCTGGGAGTGGATGGACATGGTATGCTGAGTAGACAGACAAAAGGCCATATAAACATGGGTAGAGAGTGGTTCATTCTCTGGGTCGATTAGATAGCTATTATTTTGTTCAAAGCCTTTTTTTTCCATTTCGCAGACACAACTATTCTGCCTCTCTTCCCCGTCCCCCACCCCACAGCTTTGGAAAGGAGTGATCCAAGAAAAGAAAAACAGTAAATAGGAATGTCAAAAAGAGAGTCAAGTCAGAATTTTGATACAGAAGAAATTGGTGTGTTTCCCCCGCCCCCCCCATTAAAGTAGAAACCCAGCGTTGAGGGTTTTAGAGCCATCTCAACTTCACAGGTAGGCCCTGACAACAACTAACAGACTGCCACACTGACATTTACATGTTTTGAAGGAAAAGCAAACATTTACTGGTTACTCTGACTTTGAAAGGAGATATTTCCAGCAGAATAGAGGGCCAACCAATTGGATGGTATAAGTTAGGAAGAATCACTACCAAGAGGCCTGTGAACCTCTGCAAAATATTCTGAGAGGAAAGGCACCACGTGTACTGCTGTGACCCACAGGACAACATGCTGGGCATCAGTGGGGTGAGCCTGGGGACAAGCCCCAACATACAGCCCTGGACTCCCACTCGGAGACATGTGACGGCCCAGTGGAAGGCAATTGCAGGGATCAAGGGACTGAGAAGCTGCCCTGTGAATGCAAATCAATAAGAACCTCAGCTGAGAAATGCAAAGGCTCAGTGAGAGGGATTAAGAGCAAAGCCCCCAGAATCACCAGAGAAGGCAATGGCACCCCACTCCAGTACTCTTGCCTGGAAAATCCCATGGACGGAGGAGCCTGGTGGGCTGCAGTCCATGGGGTCGCCCAGAGTCAGACACGACTGAGCGACTTCACTTTCATTTTCACTTTCATGCATTGGAGAAGGAAATGGCAACCCACTGCAGTGTTCTTGCCTGGAGAATCCCAGGGACGGGGGAGCCTGGTGGGCTGCCGTCTATGGGGTTGCACAGAGTCAGACACGACTGAAGCAACTTAGCAGCCCCAGAATCACAGGTTGTATGAATGGAACACAGTCTCCCTAGAGGTGATCCTTGGAACGCTGGCCCCTAACTTTTTCTTGGTCAAGTAAGTTTGGGAATCTTAGGGAAGCATAAAGCACCTAAGGATAATAAAAGCTCTGGCAAGTTATACTGGCACGAAACTTTAACATTCCCTCCAGTTTATCTGACTAGAGAACATTCTTCTGTATATGACACTTGTGCATAAACTTCAGGGCCCTGTGAACGAAGATGAATCTCTGAAACCTCGAGATAAACTTAGGTACAAAGTGCAATACAATACACGGAATATAACCCTGTTGCACTAAACTCAAGGTATACTACCAGATACAAATTCAAGTGGACTCAAAAAAGTGTTTACAGGGATTTCCCTGGCAGTCTAGTGGTTAAGTCTGTGCTCCCAATTCAGGGCTCACGGGTTCCATCCCTGGTTGGGGAACAAAGGTTCCTGCATGCCTCACGGTGTGGCCAAAAAAAGTGTTTATATTCCTTTATTACCCATGAATGTAGGGCTTCCCTGGTGGCACTTGTGGTAAAGAATTCACCTGCCAATGCAGGAGATGCAAGAGACGTGGGTTTGATCCCTGGGTGGGGAAGATCCCCTGGAGGAGGACATGGCAACCCACTCTAGAATTCTTGCCTTGAAAACTCCATGGGCTGAGGAGCCTGCCAGGCTACAGTCCATGGGGTCACAAAGAGTCAGACATGACTGAACGACTGAGCATACCCATGAATACACTAAGAAAGATTGCCCCCATGGGGGTTACCCTGATGGTAACCTGAATATGACCAGGGACCACACTGGCCTAGATAGACTATTTCTTAGTAAGGCGGTTTGTAAACTACTTTAAATAGATGACAGATCACAAAGAAGGACTTCCTTAGGTATGTAAGTAAAACCATTATTTTTCATGTATATAATGAATTATTGTGTCTTTTTAAAAATTTACAATTTGGCTTAACTTCCAGGTGTTTGAACAGCTTTCAAACATAAATCAGTCGAATACACTTATTTTATTTGAAGTGAATTAATAAACTCATCTAATTACAATGAGTGAAGTTATTAATATCAAGAATGCCAGCCCTGGAGTCAGCCTGGCCTGTATATGAATGCTGGTTTTGCAACTTACTAGCTCTGTGACCTCGGATAAGTTAAGCTGTCTACACTCCAGCTTTCTAAAATGTTAAATGATAAAAGAACATATTGATCATGATTGTCAGCACTTACTTAGCAGTTTCTACATGTCTTATATATATTGACCCTTGCCAGCTTCACAATCACTCATTAGATACTACGATTACCTTCACTTAAAGATGACGGAAGTAAGGCACAGAGAAGTTAGCTAACTTGCATGAGGTAACACAGCTAGGAAGTTGCAGACGCCGGTTCCAACTGGGGCAGTTTACACATATGAGACATAGAGATGCTTTGTAGTCTAGCACATAATAAACTTTGACATAAATGTCGGTAGTTTTTTTTTTTTCTACTCCAATTAAACTTTAGAGCTGTCTAATACACCCATGAGCATTATAAAAGAGAATGTCAATGTTGAATGTGAGATTGAGGAACACCAACCATAGACAAAAGGTGTTTTTCTTCTCTTTTAGTGCTGCCTAAAAGTGGTTATAAACGGAAGAAGTCCCATCAGAAAACAATAATAACAGCCATTCGTGCACCATCAGCGCAGGGCACACTAGCCGCGAAGAGCAATTGAAAAGAATATATGCTGTAAAATCGAAGCTTAAGAGCAAAATCGGATAGGTCGAATGTAATCGCACACTTGAAATGTCGCCCCTGCTTCACCATTAGCAAAATGAATAGTGGAAGGATCTGCAATATGATTCTTAAACTTTAGGTAAACAATGGAGGTTGCTGGCATAGATGTTCCACGGGACGTTGGCCCTATTTGTGGGGAGATTGGGGTTGGAACTGACTTGGGAGAAGAGCAAAGCATCAACACGTCCTCCAGCAGCACCCTGGGCGTGTTCCCTTTCCAGTACTGGCCTGTTCGCCTGGCTCCCAGACTACACACGAAACCGGTCAAACCAACAGGCACTGACCGGCTGTAGCGGCAGCACGGCATAGATTGTCTTTGATTTAGACTCGTTCAAGAACCCGCGTGTAATTTCTAGCCTTGGCAGTTGGGAGATGCGTACTTTCCCTTATGGCGTGTTTATCACACCTCCAAAGAAAATGACTTTTACGTATAATTTCACCGGGTCTGATATCACAGAGACAAGGCGAGCTGAGGAAACTCGTGCGTATCTGCGGCGATCTGAGATACATCTGACCTCAAATCGAAACTTGAATTCCCCTTTCCCTTTCCCTGTATCGAACACAGAGATACCTAAAAGCCTTCGGAGAAAGTAGCAGCCACCAAGCTTAGGAGTGATACTTTTCAGATACAGTGTAGCACTGTTTCTGCCAAGAGGTTACTCACATGAATATAGTGTTTCTTGGGCTAATTAATCCGCCTCAAGAGCAGCGAGGCTACAACTTCAGGTCACCCACCCCGGGCCACTCAAGCCGAGATCGGGACGTGAGCCCGGGGAGAGCCGAGGCGCATTCCGAGCCGAGGTCACCGAACCGAAGTTACCGGCCGGTTACCGGAAGTGGTCCAATGAAAGAGTGGTCCCAAATTCAAGGCCCCTAACTTGGAAACAAAATAAAAGAAAACCTTAACTCGGGACCCAGTTTTCAAAGAGCGTCCCCTGGGCGCGAGAAGGCCGGCGGGGGCAGCGATGCCGCTGGCGGGAGGTCCCCGGAGCGTGTAGGCCGCGCACGGCTCTTCTCGGCGGGCGGGCAAAATGGGCGCCGGCGAGCAGGAGGCGCTGGCCCGGCCGTCCGCCCGTTCCTCACACACCACGTCCGCCCGCGGCCCGACAGCGCCGCCTCCCTGCCGCCCCCCGAGCCCGGCCCCACGTCCTGCCCGCGGCCGGCCACCGCCCTCCGCCCCAACGGCCACGCCTGCCTCAACCGGGGCGGGCGTTTCCCAGGTACCGCTGGGCCGGCCCCGCCCCCGCGTCCCAAGCTCCGCCCCCGCGCGCCCGCCCGCCCCTCCCCGCGCCCCACGCCCCGCCCCGCCCCAAGCCCCGCCCCCACTCGCCCGCCCTCCACCCACCCCGCACCCCAGGCCCTGCTCCCACGCCCCAAGCTCCGCCCCCGCGCGCCCTCCCGCCCCGCCCCACCCCGCGCCCCAGGCCCCGCCCCCCGCGGAACCCGCCCGGCCCGGCTGAGCGGCGGGTTGGCCAGGGCCGAGCTGGCCGGAGGCGGACGTGAGCGGGCCGGGCCAAGATGGCGGTGCAGGTGGTGCAGGCGGTGCAAGCGGTCCATCTGGAGTCAGACGCCTTCCTGGTGTGTCTCAATCACGCTCTGAGCACGGAGAAGGAAGAGGTGATGGGGCTGTGCATTGGGGAGGTAAGTCAGCCGACCAGCCCGGCCAGGACCCTGCCGAGCGGTCTCCCCACGTCCCCGGGCGGCTGCTGGCCGCGCCCGGGGCTCTGGAGGCCACAGGCCCCCTCGGCTCATCCTTGGATAGGTCATCCCCCTTGCCTCTGCTCGCTGAAGGCTTCGGGAGCCTTCCAAAAGCCCCCAGCGGTCCCCATCAAGCCTTTGGGAGAGGCGAGGGCAGGGGAGGGAAGATTTGCATTTTCTCCTGGGTGTGCTCAGTGCTGGCCGACTCTTTGCGACCCCGTGTATTGCAGCCCGCCAGGCTCCTCCGTCCGTGGCATTCTCCAGGCAAGAATACTGGAGTGGCTTGCCATTTCCTCCAGGGGATCGTCCCCACCCAGGGCTCGAACCTGGATCTCCTGCATCTCCTACATTGGTAGGCGGGTTGTACCGTGTGGCTTTTCTTTAGATCTGGAGTTACCACCCCAGTGACCAAACCCGCGAGTCAGACCAGAAAGAATCTGTTACAATGAGGACATCAGTGTATTAGGAAGCAGGCGTCCACGATTAGGGCCTTCACTGTTCCCTCTAGGAGTCATTTTGAGGGCATCAAATAACCTAAGACAGGTGAGGCTTTCTAAGACTCCCAAATTTCCGCTGTGTTAAATATTGCAGAGGGCGAAAGAGACCGAGCTTACTTGTTGATAATCCAAAGTAAGAGTTGTCCAGGCTTTCATGCTGGTGTACAGGAACCTGTCACCTGATTTTCATTTTATCTGCATCATGTACCTCTAATACAGTTAATGTGATCAATAATCTTTTCTGCTCTTTCCCACTCTAGTTAAATGATGACTTAAGGTAAGACTCTATTTGTTTATTCCTATCTTTTGATCTCTTTGTTACTGTTAACGCCAAATTATCACAGCTTTCCCAGTATTTTGGACTGGATGTATTCTAACTTACCTTGATGACTCTGGAGCTCCCTCAATAACCCAGTTTCAATTCCACCCCACCTCTGAAAGTTGTTTTCCACCTGACTTTCTAGTTAGGAGGATTGGCAGTTGAGATATGGATGTGAAAAATATGGTTGCGGGAACCAAGATCCTAAGTGAAAGCTCTTTGGGGCAGATAGCCTGCATGGGAAGGGGCTGTGTCCCTCTATTAATCCATTTCTCTGTCTACATTGTCAGTGGCTTTCTGCCTCCCCCTGGTGGACCCTACAGTGATCTCCAAGGTCTCCAGCAGCTTGAATGCTTTTGGTGGTGAAAGCTTTGGGTTACCTTTATTGAAACGTCAAAGCATAGAATTTCTCCTTGGCAAACTCAAGTGCTTAATATCCAACATTATAGGACTTTAGCTTTGATCATGAAAACTGTGTGCTTGCCACTTAAGCATGTGTCTCAGACTCCTCCTAACAGTCATGAGCACAGCTCTAGTCTCAGTTTATTTCCCTCCTCTTCCTCTGTCTTTACTGTTTCATTGCAAAAACTGCTAATCCTGTTACTTTGCTTTGAGACCTTTTTTTTTTTTTTTATATTCCCAAGCTCAGTTCCTTTTTTTCTAATTTATCCCCAAAAGGAATGACCCCAAATTTACATATACTGGAACTGAAATGCGCACAGTTGCTGAAAAGGTACGTGTGCTCTCATTTTGCATGATGCAAACTTGCACTCGGGGATGGATATCTGTCTGTTTGATGGTCTCAGCCAGGGATGAACCTGCTTCCTGCAGACCTTCATTTGTGGCTGGCGGTGGGGGGGTGGGTGGGTGTTCTCTCTAGTAAAATCAGATGAAGAATCTCCTCACTAGGAATGGGACCTATTCTTCACAGGAAGTTTTTCCTACTCCATCGAAATGAGTAACTGCCATCAGCTCTCCTCCTCGATGGCCTCTGCTGGGTTTGTGGCCCTTCTCCCATCTTCCTTGAGACTTTGGCTGGTTCGCATCCCTGTTATCTTTTTATCCCAAGTCTCAACAGTCACTCAGGCAACCCCTCTCTGCTTACAGGCAACCTGTCTGCACTTCTGCTCCACCTTTTCTGTTATTCTCATTTTTGTGGTCGAGTATCATGCTTCTCAACCTAATTGTGCAGTTCAGTTCAGTTCAGTTGCTCAGTCGTGTCCGACTCTTTGCAACCCCATGAACTGCAGCACACCAGGCCTCCCTGTCCATCACCAACTCCCAGAGTTTACCCAAACTCATGTCCATTGAGTTGGTGATGCCATCCAACCACCTCATCCTCTGTCGTCCCCTTCTCCTCCTGCCCTCAATCTTTCCCAGCATCAAGGTCTTTTCCAATGAGTCAGCTCTTCACATCAGGTGTCCACGGTATTGGAGTTTCAGCTTTAGCATCAGTCCTTCCAATGAACACCCAGGACTGATCTCCTTTAGCTTTAGGACCAGTTAATTTCCCCCCCAGTGTGTTGCAGACCACCGCTTCTGTAAAATACAATAAAAGTGAATTCTGTCCTCCCATGAAGCAGATGATGAAGGTGATAAAAGCTATCAGGCAACAACTCCATCTAATTATTACCCGCACATACAGTCCTCTCCATGTTAAACCACTTTGCCTTGCTTCTTCCCATAATTAGGAAAGAAATTTACTCCTGTCTAAAGCTATAGCTTCTTCACAGACCTTGCTTCTCAAATATCCTTTCTCTCTTTTGAGTTTTCAGCCTATTCCTGTGATCTGGCTTTTTTCCCTTAGAATACAGCTGTGCTTCAATTACTGTCTTTTTCAGAAAGGAAGGAAAAATAACATCTCAATTCTGTCTGTCCCTGTAGTTAACTTATTTTGTGTCCTTCCTTTAATAGCTGTGTCTACCTATTTCTTCCTTCTCTCCCTCTCATCATTTATGGACTTTTCCTCCTCTGCCTCAAATATGGTATTCTCCGAGTTTCTGCCTTTATCTCCTCTTCCAAGGATGTCTTCTTGGCCAACATGAACTTCCCTGTGGCTTTACCTTCAGCAGACATTGAGGTTAGACAGATCTGTCTGCAAACACTTTCTATGATACTTATGGTGTGACTTTGGGCATGTGACTTCACATCTGTGAGCTTTGCTTTCCTTATCTCTAAAACAGGGATAATAATAGCTGCCAGCTTCCTAGAATTGAGAGAGTTGGATCTATGTAATGTGTGTAAAACATCATCTGCAGAATGGGTATTCCAGTAGTACCAACCTTCCTGGGTTATGGGGAGAGTTCAATTAAGTTAATACATGAAAAGCACTTTTCCAAATGCCTGACACGTGGCATGTAGCCAGTAAATGTTGGCCATTCTGACTGGTTGCTAATGCTTGGTAGATGTTAGTTAGTATAAATTACCCCATGCTCCAGAACTTCATACTTCACTGCCTTCTGGACATCCATGTTTAGTGTTCAAAACTTTCCTCTTCCCCAAACCCTCTCCTCCAACATTCCTCCTGCCATAGTAGTTCCCATACCTAGCCGCATCTTGGAATCGTGAAATAGTCTCTACAGAATCCCAATTCTGACTCGGTTTTTGGTGAGACCTGTGTGGCGGCAGTCTGCAAAGGTCCCCAGGTGATTCTCATGTGCAGCCACGTTTGGGAACCACAGCGTCTCCACAGTCTCCTTGCCAGGAGTCTGTCCTGCCTGTAGGCTTTTCTTGTGACTGCTTAGGATGTGATCTTTTGAGAACAGCACTCTGCTACAAGTCTGCTGAAAAGGCAGTGGGTTTTCTATTTTTTTTTAGGATGAAGTCTTCTTAGTGAAGCAGTCAGGATCTTTCCTGACTTCATATCTGTTTCTCTCCTTACATGTCTCTAGGTGGGTTCAAGTTCTAACCATGGCAAATGATGTCAGTTTCCAGATGATGCTGTGCTGTTTCACTTCTTCTGTCTGCTGGGTATTATGTCTGGGCTTCTTGCTTATCCTTCTCTGTTTGGCTGACTCCCTTTCCCTTGTGGTTCAGTGCAGATGCCTTAAAGGAACCTGCCCTGACTTGTAGCATATCGATTAGGGTACATCAGGGATGTTGTCTTTGAGTTGTCGCCCTGCCTGTCTCTCTTCCTGGATGTGACTACTGTATCCTGTTTATCTTTGTATACTTTAGCCCTCATGTAGTGCCTCACATATCGTACAGACTTGATAAACACATTTTGTTTGAATTAGCATACCTCCCGTGCAGTAAGAAATTAGGGTTACCTGCCCAGGATCCCTGGAGTGCCATGCCAGGGGGTGCAGACTTGTTGGAAAGGGCCAGATGGTAAATATGTTTAGCGTTGGGGGCCATACAGTTTCTGCTGTAGTTCCTCTGCCAGCATGGTGCAGAAGCAGATACTGGAAGATAAATGAATGAACATGGCCAGGTTTGGCCCGAGGGAGACCAGGCCAGCCATAGTTTGCTGACCTTTGATCTGTACCATGGCAGAAGCACAAAAGGAACTGGAAAAGGGTAGGGGCTGATCTAGTCCAGCTGGAATATCTTCTTTCCTGTGTGACTATGACCATAACAGTCTGTTCCTCAATCCCTTCAGTTCCTTGTGACTTTCGCAGACATCTGTCAGTCCTCTGTGACTTCTGTGCTTATTTTGTTTTCTTTTTGAGACCTGGGCTGGTCTCACCACCCTATACTAAACTTCTTTTTTTCATTCCTGTTAGGCACTAAACCTTTCTCTGAGTAGAGAAAGAGAGAAAATTCACCCTGGGCAGCAACTCCTGTTAAAATAGTTTAATGATGTAATTTGATTTTTTCAGAGTCCATGTCCTCATCTTGAATTCTCTGTCAGTTTGTACCATGCACATTCGATATGAAACTTCATGAGTTGAGCAACCTTATCTGTCTAGTTAATGTTGGCATGGAATATCTTTTTCCATCCATTTGTTTTTAGCCTTTTTGTGTACTAATATTTGAAAGTGTCTCTTATTGGCAGCCTGTAGTTTTTAAAAAAAATCTAGTCTGATAATCATTTGAATTGGACTGTTTAGTCCAAATACATTTACTGTAATTATATATATATAACATGCACACCAGACAGATCTATAGATATATATGTTATAACTGTCATATTTTTCCTTTCTATTTGACCTTCTTTTTTTTTCTTTGTCTCTCCTTCCTTGCCTTCTTTTGGATTCATCAGTATATTATTTCCCTGTGATCCTCCATTAATTAGATATAACATTTTTTACTCTTTTTGTAGTTATTATCCTACATATTGCAGTAGGCATTCTTGATTTGTTAGTCTAATACAAATTACTGTTCTTAATATTTCCCTGATAACAGTAGAACTTTGAACATTGAAATTTCGTTTACATCCTCCCACCTTTTGGATTACTATTTGCGTGGATTTTATTGATATGCTATTTAAGCCCCACATGACATTGTCATGCTGTTCTGTACAGTTAGCTGTATTTGTATTTACTCATATTTTACCCTTTACAGTGTTCTTCACTTTGTCATACCTGAGATTTTCCTTTCTCTTTTTAGCGTTTCTGGGCTGATAATGATCTCTCGGTTTTTTTGCACATGAAAATGTCACCCATTCTCTTTATGCTTGGTTGTTTCTGTTCCAAAGTCAGCTCTTGCCTTGTTGCTCCTTGGAAGGTTGAATTTATTTCTGTCTCTACTTTTCTTTTCTTTTTTGTGTTAAAGGTAACAATGATTTATTTGGCTGCACTGGGTCTTAGTTGTGGCATGCGGGATCTATAGTTGTGGCCCACTGGATGTTTTTCATTGTGGCATGTGGAATCTTTAGTTGCAGCATGTGAACTCTTAAGTTGCAGCATGTGATATCTAGTTCCGCAACCTGGGATTGAACCCAGGCCCCCTGCATTGGAAGTGCAGAGTCCTAGCCCCTGGACCACCAGGGAAACTCCCTGATTTTCTTTATTGTATCCTCTGTGCCTGCCAGATACTGTACGGTGGCTGGGGTTAGAAAATAACTAAAACATGTTGCTTGCCCTTAAGGAGCTTATGTTCTAGTAGTTGTTGTTCATTTGCTAAGTTGTGTCCAACTCTTTGTGATCCTGTGGACTGCAGAACGCCAGGCTCCTCTGTCCTCCACTACCTTCCAGCGTTGGCTCAAATTCATGTCTCTTGAAGCTCCAATACTTTGGCCACCTGATGCAAAAAGCTGACTCATTGGAAAAGACCCTGATGCTGGGAAAGACGGAAGGCGGGAGAAGGCGACGACAGAGGATGTGATGTTCTGGTAGTTCAGCTCAGTCATGTCCAACTCTTTGTGACCCCATGGACCGCAGCATGCTGGGCTTCCTTGTCCATCTCCCAGAGTTTACTCAAATTCATGTCCACTGAGTCGGTGATGCCATCCAACCATCTCATCCTCTGTCATCCCCTTCTCCTCCTGCCTTCCATCTTTCCCAGCATCAGGGTCTTTTCCAATGAGTCAGCTCTTTGCATCAGGTGGCCATTGTATTGGAGTTTCAGCTTCAGCATCAGTTCCTCCAATGAATATTCAGGACTGATTTCCTTTAGGATAGACTGGTTGGAGCTCCTTGTAGTCCAAGGGACTCTCAAGAGTCTTCTCAAACACCACAGTTCAAACGCATCCATTCTTCTTTGCTCAGCCTTCTTTATGGTCCAACTCTAGTAGAGGAGGAGATTGTCAACAAATAGAACACATGTAAGCTCTAGCAGATATGTGTGTGCAATAAGCGAAGTTGTGTGGGAGGGGAGAAGGACTCATTCTTTATAGGATGAGCAGGAAATTTAAAGTCTATGAAAGAGTCCATGAGGTGAAAAAAAAGGCATGAAAAGGAACCACAGGTGAAGCACAGTAGCCGCACATGCCTCAAGCCTGCTTTGCTGCATAGTATAGGGTCTATTACTTACTTCAAACGTCTCAGATTTCTCCCTCGTCCTTGCGGTGTCTGGCAATTCCATACTCACCTGTTCTCCTGAAACTCTTCAAACATTTCATTGTTCTGCTTTTGATCCCTCTGTCTCCCTGCCTCATTCCTCTTACTGTACCCCATCCTAAACCATGGGTGCACCCCAGGATTCACCCTTGACCTCTGTTCCCTGTCCTCAAATAATTCCTTGCCTTGATTTCCAGACTCTCACCTGAGTTCAGCTCATCTGAAAACGCTCTCATCTTCCCTCTCCTAGAGCCTTTCTAAGCTTAGATGTGCCTCCTCTGTTCTGAGTTTCAACCTTGACAGTTTCCTGGCCTGCATCACTTAGGCTACATAGGCTCCAAAATCTTGCAGATTCTTCTTAATGATTATCTAGTCTGTTTCTTCCATCTTGGACATACACACAGGCTGGTACTTCATGGTCAAGCGATCTGCAATAGTCTCCTTCCTTGGATGTCATCCTGCAGACCACGGCTTGCTACCCGAGACCTTGTATATTTCCACTCTAACATTTCTCAGCCTGTCTGCCATTCCACCTCGAGTTCTCGATTTCAATCAGTTGGCCAGTTTGTCTCCCAAACATCTTACTGACGTTGATTTGGCATCTATGGAAATTCTGTCTATCTGTGCACATACACACAACAATTAGGAGATAAGATACACTCGGCTGCCTTTTCTGGAAAGCTTTCTTTTTTTTTTTTTCAATATAAGTGACTCATTTTCTCTGCACTTCTGTAGCATTTATTTACTGCATTATTTTAATGTAGTTTCACGTATGATTCTTGCTGTGCAACCACATGTTAGGTGGTCGGCACTCAGCCTTGTATTTTTGCACATAGTTGGAAATCAAATGATTATTACTTGATTGTTGCCAAAGTCCTCCCTTGGTATAAATCTCACATTTTGTTTGGAAATGTATATATTGAGTTTGGATGTATTTGAAACATTCCATCATGCATGAGAAAAATCCCAGTTTTCTAAGATGGCTACTTTTTGACCTGATAGTGTAATACGATGTGTCCACTAATTGCAGGAGGAGATAATTATTGGAGAGAGACAGAAGTAAACATTTCTGTGGATTTTCCTGTAGGTTGACACCGTCAGAATTGTTCACATTCATTCTGTCATCATCCTGCGTCGTTCCGATAAGAGGAAGGATCGTGTGGAAATTTCTCCAGAGCAGCTGTCTGCGGCTTCAACAGAGGCAGAGATATCCTTACTGGTCGATAAGAAGCGTTTATGTGCTCTTAGGCTTCCAGGTTCCTCTGTTTGCTCCTTTTCTGCCTGGTGACTGTTTCCCAGTTCTCATATTTACCCCTTAGATCCAGTTGCTTGGTTAAGTGATCAGATGGGGCATTTGCTTCCCACAATTCTGGATTCCACAGGTCAACCATAACAAATCAAATTTGCATCAGTGGTTTTAATAATTTATCATTCCTTTGGAATAAGTTAATCTTCTAGTCAATTGAAAAGTAACTTTGAAAACTAGAAAACATGCATGGTAGAAACTTTTAAAAGGTACAATAGTGTATAAAAAATAAGTATTTCTCTCCAGTTTCCATGCCCCAGTTCCCCAACCATTCCTCCCTGGGCATAACCAGGACTATCACATCTTCATGTGTCTTTATGGTTGAATTCTTTGCATACAGAAACATATAAGAATGTTTTCTTTTTTTACAAAGTTTTGAATACATATGGTAGCTGTAACGATACATAACAGTATACCTAGAGAATTGTCCACCAATATAGAGAGATACCTCACTCTTAAGCCTGCATAACATAGCCCTGGATGGTTGAGCTGACCTCATGCAGATGTTGAGGTTATTTTCAGTCTTTTACTGATGGTGCTGCAGTAGAAGCATGGAGCCCTAACCACCAGACCACCAGGGAATTCCTTAAAAAGTCATCTTAGACTTAGTTGTGTAGAAAGGCCTGTTGGGTTTCAATGTAAGACATTTGCAGGAAAATGAACCAGCAACAGAAGGGGACAGCTTTTTCTTTTCAGCTGAGTTCTTATCTCAAGTTAGAGCCTCAGATAGTTACAGCACGTGGGCTTAGTTGCTCAATGGCATGTGTGATCTTCCCGGATCAGGGATCGATTCTGTGTCTCCTGCACTGGCAGCCAGATTCTTCACCACTGAGCCACCAGGGAAGCCCCCACATGACTTTTTCAAAATTTTGCACTTCTTAAGAGAATGAGGATAGATTGGACCAGAGAGAGAATAGAGGATTACTTAAGTTAATCATGTGACATCCAAATACTAGCTAAACTGGATTAAGAGGTTATAACTGTATCCAAGAATGGAAACCAAATGAATTCTGCTTTTTTTTTTTTTTAAAAAAAGAAACACCTTTGTCTTTAGATGGAAAGTGTGGGAAATTTTGGTATTGACCTTTGACCTTTTTAGACTTGTTGACATTAAATTGTAACGGGTTTATTTGAAACTTTAAGATGCTCTCTGAGCCCTTATTAGCATCATGGATTCTGTTTCCACAAGTTGAAAATACCTTGACAGACACACAGGTTGGCTGAACTGACAGGTCGTCCCATGAGAGTTGTGGGTTGGTATCACTCCCATCCCCATATAACTGTTTGGCCTTCACATGTTGGTAAGTATTTTGGGGTTGCAGTGTTTATTGTTTTTAGAAATGAATATCATTTTTCCTTCTCCGCTACATGGCGTATGGTTTCTCCAGGGGATCTTCCCGACCCAGGGATCAAACCCTGGTCTCCAGCATTGCAGGCAGACTCTTTATCATCTGAGCTACCAGGGAAGTCCTCTCTTTAAGCAGATGTCCTTATTTTCATTTTGCGGTTTTAAAAGCACTGACTTATGTCATATCAATTTGTTGTTCACAGAGATAAAATTTCAGTGCTCCATTTTGACACTGTTCAGGAAATCAGGACTAAAACCTGACAACTGGCTGATATCCAAATAGAATCTTATCACTAATAATAAATAAACCGTAACCGAAAATTGCTGATTGTGCCTGTCTAGTACACTCCCATTCGGAAGAATCAAAGATGTGAAGGGGGACATTTACAAACTTGATGTTTACCTTTTCTCTTTGACATATATATATCATCCTAGCTCTTGGTGCTCTGAACCTACCTTCTCACCCCTCTAATTAGTATAATTTAACAAAATCGTTTTCTCTCCTTTGATTTTTATCCCTTTTCTCTAATCATGGTCATCTTTTGTCTGTACCTGACTCTTTGGAAAGACGTAGAATAACTTAACTTGTAGAAATGAATGTTTTCTCCTCTACCCCATGAGTTAGAGGTCTCCCCCTTCACGTCAGTGAGGAGTAAGCAGATCTGAGGTTTGAACCAGATCTGTCTCCTAGGTCTGTGGTCTTTCCACTGTGAGGTTCTTGTCCTAGCCATAGTCATCAGTGGATTAGAACACTTCTATGTTCATCTACCCTGTGACATGAATTACCCCAAATTAGGAGTCGTGGTTCTTCATGTGGTGAAGGCTACCTCTCAGTCACCTGGAAGAGCTTTTCTAAAATGAACCTGCTCTAAATTTATCTTTCCTCACCCTGTTTGTTATTGCCACAATCCCAGGGAATGGATCGAAACACTTTGTTTGATGGAAGAGAAAAACTTGGAAGCTGGAACCTGTGGCAACAAGAATAGTGGTATTTTTAACTTTGATTTTGACATAATTTGAGACTTGAAGTTGATAAAATAGTACACAGAATTCCTGAATACTCTTCCCCAAGATTTGCCAAATGTTAACATTTTGAAACATTAGCTGTATCATTGTCTACATACATGTATGTATATGCATGTGTGTGTGAGAGTAAGTTGCAGACCCTAATCCCCCTTTACCCCTAAGTACTCTTTTGGTATGACTCTCTTAAATACAAAGAATTCTCTTATATAGTCACAGTGTGCATTTATCAAAATTGATAAATTAATATTGATATCCTACAATTACTGAAATTACTGACATCGTTCAAATTTTTTCATTGGCTCATCGAACTGAGCACCTGGAATTCGCTGCATGCTGGCAACTGTTATAGTATTTGCAACTATTTACGTTGTATTAGGCATTATATTAGAAGGAAATGGCAACCCACTCCAGTATTCTTGCCTAGAGAATCCCAGGGAGAAAGAAGCCTGGTGAGCTGCCATCTGTGCAGTTGCACAGAGTCGGACACGACTGAAGCGACTTAGCAACAGCAGCAGCAGCAGCAGGTATTATATTAATAATAGATGATTTAAAGTATATGGGAGAATGTGCCTAGGATATATGCAAATATTGCACCATTTTATTGAAGAGACTTGAGCCTCTGCAGATTTTGGTATCTGCCCTGGGAGTTGAGTGTCCTGAAACAAATCCCCTGCAGATACTGAGGGAAGACTCTATATGGCATTTTTGTCCCATGCTTATTACAATACCAAAAAAAGATGCCACAGTATTCCTCAGTAAAACTCTTTTAAGGACAAAGAGAGAGTACAACTGAATATCTAAAGTTATAGGGCAGACACTATTTGAATGATTAACAAGAAAAATCCATTAGGTCTCTCAACTGCTATCTCAAGAGAGTTTGTATGGTCGGACTGTGAGTAGAACTAAAGAAAAAATCATTTCCCAGCTAAACTGCTGTATACAGCTTATCTCCAAACAGCCATTTCAGAATCGAGTCAAACAGTCGCCCTATATTAGCAGGCCTTGGAAAAAAAATGAGTGATGAATTTTTAAAAAGATTGATTTAAAGTATGTACAGTACATACATTTCAGAGGGAAAGAATCCCTAGCTATGTTAATGAATGCAAAGAGTAAATGACATTTTTTTTTTCCATTCAAGAAAAGGAAGGGAGAGAGAAGGCTGTGAGAATGGGGTGTGTATGTGTGTAACAAGAATTGTAATGCTGTCACCCCTACTCCTCACCCCACTGTAGTCTGGCTTCTAGCCTATTACTGTTGAGGTGGATAGTGCCAAAGTCACCAGAGACATCCAAGTTGAAAATCTTGGAAACATTCTAAGTCTCCATATTATGTAGCATGTGACTCTACAACCACTCTCTACTTCTTGAAACACTTTTCAGATAATCATGAGGGCTGCGTGGCTCTTAAGGGAATAAACTAAGCTCACTGGGAGCTGAAAGGCCTCCTCCCAGACAAGACAGCTACTAAGTAGCAGAGTCAGTATCTGAACAGAGGTTTCTGTGAATTGGGGGCCTCAGATTCCCCAGGGTCTGCTTTGTGTGAAGTGGGAATGCTATTTATGAAAACAGGAAATGGAAAAGGAAGCTTAAGTTTGGTGGTTAGGAAAGAGACAGTTGAGTTACATCATACCAGTGCAACTAACTTACCCAAATTTTACCTAAAGGGCATGGTTTCCAAAGGGCTTCCCTGGTGGCTCAGATGACAAAGAATCTGCCTGCTATGCAGAAGACCTGGGTTCAATCCCTGGGTTGGGAAGATTCCCCTGGAGAAGGGAAAGGCTACCCACTCCAGTATTCTGGCCTGGAGAATTCCATGAACTGTATAGTGCATGGGATCGCAAAGAGTCAGACACGACTGAGTGACTTTCACTTACTCATGGTTTCTAAAAGAAAAAGAGAAGCAGCTGAAATAGCACAGCCTATATCGTAAATCGCATGAGACTTGGCACTGTTTTTAAGTCACTCTTACATTCGATTTCCTGTCTCTGGAAGTGCATAGTAAGAGGAGAAATGTGACTGTAGGTATGTTCTTAATTTTGATACCTGCTCAGTCGTTTTGTAAGAAATGAAGCACTGTTAGAGTGATGTCATTGTTAGTTAATTTATCACCAGAGTTGCTGGATCCCATCAACCTCCCATGACAAACATAGGCTGTGGTTTTAATTAAGCAGTTTTCTATAACCAGTCAATTAAAACATTTACATTTTCCTAAACAAACATTCTCTTCTAGAAATTACAAGTCAATACTCCTCAGAATCATCAACAAACAATTTTTTTTTTGGATATTACATTTCCATGCTCCTCTTAGCAAACCGACTAAGATGGAAACTCTGTTAGGACAAGAGCCAGAATAAGTGAAGGCGGAACCAAAATTTGGGATGGCTAACTCAGGGTTCGTATTCTAAAGACAAATTGTGCATATCATCTCTCATCTTCTGTCATTTACTCTCAACTTGCCTGAAACAGAGACCACAGGCCCCAGAATAAAGGTTTTTAAGAGAATGAGAGATTATGTATGCAATTGTTTCACACCAGGAAATGGGAAGTGGCATTCTATTGTGCCTTGAGACCATCTGATGCTAAAAGAAAAACTGGACAACACAGTTGCAGGAAGTTCTCTTAGACTGCCATCCTTTAGACTAAAGTGTATCTTTTGGGTTCGGCCTTTCGGTTGTAATTGACAAGGAATTAAGGTATCTGATGAAAAGACGTACATCAAGGTAAAGGGTGAAGAGTTTTTATGTTTCAAGGTGCATGATTAGACCTCATGGAGAAGGTAACGGGATCTAAAACCTGCAGGAAGTAAGAATGGGCCTTGCAAATATCTTGGGGAAGAGCATTCCAGGCAGAGAGGAATAGTCACTGCAAAGGCCCCGAGGATGAGCATGGCTGGAGTATGTGATGAAAAGCAGGAACGCCAATGTGGTTGGAGCTCAGTGATAGAGGGGGACACTGGTGGGAAGTGAGGCCGGGGAGGTAATAGGGGGGACCCTGTGAAAGGGTGCTGCCATGAGCCGTGACTGATGCCAGGATGTGTGGCCCCCAGACCAGAGGAAATCGATCCAGGGCCAGTGATGAGGCTTGATCACTCAGAGCTTTTTGTGTATAATACAGTGTTATTAAAGTCTAAAAGAGATGGAGAAAGCTTCTGATGCAGACATCAGAAGGGGGCAGAAAGAGTGCCTCCTTGCTACTTTTTAGCAAGGAATTATGTATCTATTTTCCATTAGTCATTTATGGATGTGAGAGTTGGACTATAAAGAAAACTGAGCGCTGAAGAATTGATGCTTTTGAACTGTGTTGTTGGAGAAGACTCTTGAGAGTCTCTTGGACTGCAAGGAGATCCAACCAGTCCATCCTAAAGGAGATCAGTCCTGAATGTTCGTTGGAAGGACTGATGCTGAAGCTGAAATGCCAATACTTTGGCCACCTGATGCGAAGAACTGACTCATTGGAAAAGACCCTGATACTGGGAAAGATTGAGGGCAGGAGGAGAAGGCGACGACAGAGGATGAGATAGTTGGATGGCATCACCAACTCAATGGACACGAGTTTGGGTAAACTCCGGGAGTTGGTGATGGACAGGGAGGTCTGGTGTGCTGTGGTTCATGGGTCGCAAAGAGTCCAACACAACTGAGCGACTGAATGGAACTGAACTATATACCTATGAGCAAGTTGCTAATCAGAGAAAGGAAACCAAAACAGAGCGGCACCAGGCACCTCACCCACAACATGCATCTTGAGATCGCACTGGCAAAGGGTGATTCATCCCCGGGCCATAAAACAATTGCCAAAAATCTTGAAGACAGGCAAATGTCCAAGCAAATACATAGTTCCTTACGATAGCTTCAGAAAGACACTTCCATGAGAAAAATGCATTGCTGAGCTCAAGGTTTGAGATGGAGTTAAGTTCACGCAGAACCAGGTGTTGCCATGACAACGCAGGATGAGAAGTTTGTTTCCTCCTGCCATTTGAGGACCTCTGGCCTCCGTACTGAGGCCGTGAACACTCTCCCTTGGAAGGATGGAGTTGCTGCTGATTGAGAAGGGGATGCATTTGGAATAGCAGATCCTGTGGAGGAAATCCAGTCTGTGCTTTCAGACATGTTGAGTTGCAAATAATGTGGTAGGCAAGTGATGCTCACCTAGTCTGGCTTTTGGCTCATAGATCATCTATGTCAGGAGTTCCCTTTTTACTTAGGAAGATGGTAGGTAGAAGTCCTGATCCAGATAAAAAGGTATAAATGAAAGTATCTTTAAGAACATCTGAGCCTCAGTGGTGGCTCAGAGGTTAAAGCGTCTGCGTGCAATGCGGGAGACCTGGGTTCGATCCCTGGGTCGGGAAGATCCCCTGGAGAAGAAAATGGCAACCCACTCTAGTATTCTTGCCTGGAGAATCCCATGGACAGAGGAACCTGGCAGGCTACAGTCCATGGGATCGCACAGAGTTGGACATGATTGAGCAACTTCACTTTCACTTTCTTTAAGGACATCTAAAACAAGGTAAATGGGCATAAGGCACCAGATGAAACCATGCTCTCTGCACCATTTTATTGGATCTTTTGTATCTATAAATAGTGGTCTGAAGGCTTCAGACCTTTTATCTTGGCCTCTGTTCAGTGTTTGGTAATTTTTAATCCTTTCAAACGTTATTTGGTGTTTATGATTTCCTTTTCAAAAATTACATAACCATTTAGTGAGATTTTGTTTCTGTTCCCTGGAATGTAGTGTTTAATTCTACTGTAGTCACTTTTTAGAAAAAAAACTTTTTTATTTTGTATTGAAGTTTAGGCGATTAACATACAATGGTGTGATAGTTTCAGGTGGACTGCAAAGGGACTCAGCCATACATATACATGTATCCATTCTCCCTCAAAGTCCCCTCCCATCCAGGCTGCCACATGACATGGAGCAGATCCATGTGCTATACAGTAGGTCCTTGTTGGTTATCCATTTTAAATACAGCAGTGTGGACATGGCCATCCCAAAGTCCTTAACTATCCCTTCCCCTGTCCTTTGCCCTGGCAGCCATAAGTTTGTTCTCTAAGTCTGTGAGTCTGTTTCTTTCTTTCTTTTTTTTTTTTTTAACTTTTTATTTTGTATTGGGGTATAGCTGATTATACCATCAGTTTATTTCAGTCGCTCAGTTGTGTCAGACTGTTTGCGACCCCATGGACTGCAGCACGCCGGGCCTCCCTGTCCTTCACCAACTACTGGAGGTTACTCGAACTTGTGTCCATTGAGTCAGTGATGCCATCCAACCATCTCATCCTCTGTCGTCCCCTTCTCTTCCCGCCTTCAATCTTTCTCAGCATCAGTGTCTTTTCAAATGAGTCAGCTCTTTGCATCAGGTGGCCAAAGTATTGGAATTTCAGCTTCAGCATCAGTCCTTCCAGTGAATATTCAGGACTGATTTCCTTGAGGATGGACTGGTTGAATCTCCTTGCAGTCCAAGGGACTCTCAAGAGTCTTCTCCAACACCACAGTTCAGAAGCATCAATTCTTTGGTGCTCAGCTTTCTTTATGGTCCAACTCTCACATCTATACATGACTGCTGGAAAAACCATAGCCTTGACTAGACGGACCTTTGTTGGCAAAGTAATGTCTCTGCTTTTTAATATGCTCTCTAGGTTGGTCATAGCTTTCCTTCCAAGGAGTAAGTGTATTTTAACTTCATGGGTGCAGTCACCATCTGCAGTGATTTTGGAGCCCCAAAAAATAGTCTGTCACTGTTTCCACTGTTTCTCCATCTATTTGCCGTGAAGTGATGGGACCAGATGCCATGATCTTCGTTTTCTGAATGTTGAGCTTTAAGCCAACTTTTCCACTCTCCTCTTTCACTTTCATCAAGAGGCTCTTTGGTTCTTCACTTTCTGCCATAAGGGCAGTGTCATCTGCATATCTGAGGTTATTGGTATTTCTCCCGGCAGTCTTGATTCCAGGTTGTGCTTTCTCTATCCCAGCGTTTCTTATGATGTACTCTGCATATAAGTTAAATAAGCAGGGTGACAATATACAGCCTTGGCGTACTCATTTCCCGATTTGGAACCATATACCAATTTGGAACCATTATACCATAGGCTGATAATATAGCTGATCATACCATATGGGAAGACTATAGCCTTGACGATATGGACCTTTGTCAGCAGAATAATGTCTCTGCTTTTCAACACACTGTCTAGGTTTGTCATAGCCTTCCTGCCAAGAAACAGGTGTCTTTGATTTCATGGCTGCAGTCACCATCCCCTTCTGTTTGCCATGCAGTAATGGGGCTGGAGAAGGCAATGGCAACCCACTCCAGTACTCTTTCCTGGAAAATCCCATGGATGGAGGAGCCTGGTAGTCTGCAGTCCATGGGGTCGCTAAGAGTCGGACATGACTGAAGCAATTTAGCAGTAGCAGCAGCAATGGGGCTGGATGCCATGATCTTAGTTTAATATTTAGTTTTAAGTCAACTCTTTCACTCTCCTTTCACCCTCATCAAGGGGCCCTTTAGTTCCTCTTTGGTTTCTACCATTAGAGTGGTATCATCCACATATCTGAGGTTGGTAATGTTTCTCCTGCCTGTCTTGATTCCAGCTTGTAACTCATCCAGCCTGGCATTTCTTATGATGTGCTCAGTATATAGGTTAAACAAACAGGGTGACAGCAGACAGCCCTGTCGTACTTCCTTCTCAATCTTGAACCAGTCAGTTGTCCCATACAGGGTTCTAAATGTTGCTTCTTGACCCTCATACGGGTTTCTCGGGAGACAGGTAAGATGGTCTAGTATTCCCATCTCTCTAAGAGCCTTCCACAGTTTATTATGATTCACACAGTCAAAGGCTTTGGTGTAGTTGATGAAACAGAGGTAGATGTTTTTTTGGAATTCCCTTGCTTTCTTTATGATCCAGCGAATGCTGGCAATTTGATCTCTGGTTCCTCTGCCTTTTCTAAATCCAGCTTGAACACCTGGAAATTCATGGTTCACATTGTTGAAGCCTAGCATGCAAGATTTTAAGCATGACCTTACTAGCGTGGGAGATGAGTGTAGTTGTCCGATGGTTAGCATATTCTTTAGTATTGCCCTTCTTGGGAATTGGTATGGTGACTGATGCTGAAGTTGAAACTCCAGTATTTTGGTCACCTGATGCGAACAGCTGACTCATTGGAAAAGTCCCTGAGGCTGGGAAAGATTAATGAGATGGCTGGATGGCATTGCCGACACAATGGACATGAACTTGGGCAAACTTCGGGAGGTGGTGAGGGACAGAGAGCTTGGCATGCTTCAGTCAGTGGAGTTGCAAAGAGTCAGACATGACTGGGTGACTGAACAACAGCAACAGTAGCTGATTCACAATGTTGTGACAACTTCAGGTAGACAGCAGAGGGACTCAGCCATCCATATACATGTATCCATTCTCCCCCAAAGTCTCCTCCCATCCAGGCTGCCACAGAACACTGAACAGAGTTCTCTGTGCTATAGAGTAGGTCTTTGTTGGTTATCTATTTAAAATATAGCAGTCACTTCTATACAATGGTTTCCTAGGTAATAGTTCGACACTGCCATTCTTTAATATCAGGTCTAATATATTCACTTCTTTAGAAGCTGTCCATGAAAAATTTATTCTCAGAAATCTTTTTTGTCTCCTTTCCTTTTTATTTTCTTTTGGAGTCCTCTTACAAGAAATTATCAAGTGTTTTGGGGCTAACAGTTTTCCGTCTTCTTTCTACACTCCATTTCATAGCAGGGCTAGTCATGGGCTAGGCAGCCTAGAATCATTAGTACATTTTATTATTTAATTGCTGACTCCCATAGTATTTCCCTAACAAACGAAAAAGTTTTTACTTTGACAAGAGTATTGTCATTCCAGTATATCCTTGCTGTCCTTTTAGAGTCTGAATCTTGAGTATCTTTATATTTTCATGTCTGGGAGATAGAGTTCACTGACAGTGGATTTTTATCTTTGTTTCTTTGCAGATGTCCGCACACAAGCCATGTACCAGATGATGGATCAAGGTTTTGTAGGACTTATCTTTTCCTGCTTCATAGAAGATAAAAATACAAAGGTATTGTGTGTGCATGTCTCTCTGTGGGTGTAGGCATGTAGGCACGTGCAGGTATAAACATACACACACAATAGAGAAAGATCTTTGGGAATTTGCATAGTATGTCCAGGGAAGGTTTCAATGAGCAGGGTCATTGAGTCAGGACCTGAAGAAAGTGAGGGAGCAAGTCTTGTGGATTTCTTGGGGGAAGAGCATTCCAGGCAGGGGAAAGAGCCAGTGAAAAGACCCTGCGGTGAGTGTGGAACATTTTGGGGGACATCGAGGAAGTCAGTGTGGCTGCAACACGACCCTCTGTCCCAGCTTGCCTCCATCAGTCCCAGTTTCACCCCATTGCCCCCAGTCTCCTATTCAGGCCACACCTTTCCTTCTTAGAAGTATCCTAGTTTGGATAACTCGTGTGCTCATCCTCCAGTGAGGTCTGGGGTGGGGGGTGCTGGTGGGGACATAGGGAAAGAGGGGGTGAAGAATCCATGACATCCATAAAACCAGTTAGGGAGAAACTGCAGTAACTGGGGAAGAGATAATGGACATTTGACTACAGCAGTAGGAGTGGAGTCAATGAGAAGTGGCCAGATTCTATATATTTTTTGGTGACTAATCATAGTAACAAGTGCCACCATTTATCACGTATTGTATGGCACTTAGTGATTATGTGTTTGACATAAATATGCTCAGACCCTGACAACAGCCTCTGAGGGTTATTATTATCCATATTTTCCGGATAAGTAAATTGAAGCTCAGAGTAGTTAAGCAGCTCAATCAATGGCTAGTCTTGCCATTCTCGGGGAAGATCCTCTGGAGAAAGACATGGCAACCCACTCCGGTATTCTTACCTGAAGAATCCCATGGACAGAGGAGTCTGGTGGGCTATAGTCCATAGGGTTGCAAAAAGTCAGACATGACTGAAGCAACTTAGCACACACACCATTCTCTATTTAGAGTGCCTCTGTTTGAGTTTTATGTTCTGATCAAGAGCTTTTACTATGTGTCACTGCAAATGAAAAGAAAATTTCACACTGCAAGTGTGAATTTTGCCAGCTCACCAAGTGTGTTCTGTTGTTTAGTACATTAGTTATAGTCTCAGGACCTATGTTCATAGTGAACAGTCTTCATAATATCGCTCTTGTGAAAACATTAAAGTTCAGTATCTTGAACTTCATAGTTCATTTGAAATGCTTCTGGCTTTGGCATTATAAATTTATTTACTGTCATTACAGATAGTTACAGAATCAGTTTGTCAGTTTCCAACAAAGGAGTCTGAATGGTCTCCTCAGTTTCTTGGGTCTCACATTTGTGACCATTTCTCTGCTGTCATATGAGCAGATGTTTCATTGTAGCCATTTCATGTTGACTGAGTATTTTATCCTTACAGAAACTGATTTATGCATATTTCATCTTTAGAAATCTCTTCTAACCTTCCAGTGCCAGAGGGGCATTTGAGTTTTAGGTTACAGTCTACTAGGTTGCTGTACTTTTTTCAATACTAATCCTCTGTGTGACTTTTATTTCTTTTTTTCTTTCTGTTTTTTTTTTTTTTTTTTTAAAGACTGGACGGGTACTCTATACTTGCTTTCAATCCATACAGGCCCAAAAGAGCTCAGAGTAAGTATGACAGAGATGTATGTATGTATTGGTGGGTTAATCTCCAGTCCAGGGAATTGATTGTTTTGTTTCATTTTATTAATGTTTCTCTCATTAGTAAGACGTGAAGAATTCTGTAGTCTACTTATACTTACTAACATCTCTGTGAGGAGTAAGCATCTTTTTAGTATCTTGGATACTGTGGATCTACAAAGCTAGGCTAACATAAGCAGTCTGGACATTGCAATTACATCATTACAGCCCTGTCCCAGATTTCCTTTCCAGTATTATTCTAAACTGAGTTGCACTGTTAACTTTTCTTTTCTCTGATGAATTGTGAAACAAAGACTGAGTATGCAGCCTTACAGATTTGTATAAGCTGTGTTTCCTGTGCCATAGACTTGATTTTAGACTTAAAGCATCTCATTGAAATGTTTACCTAGCTTACTTCCTTCATTGAAATTTAGTTCAAGCTGAATTAGCAAATACAGTATCTACTGTATGCCATACACCGTGGCCTGCACCAAGTAGGCAGAGATGAAAGCCATGTTCAATATCTTATTAGGAGACAGAAGCAAAGAATGCTTCAGATTTTTTTCTTACAGTATTGGTCAATTTCTTATAATATCATTGTTTGAAAGAGCAAAGACCTGGGGAAAAGAACAGATGTCTCTCAGTACAGTACTGATTAAATAAATTATGATATATCTAAATGATAGAATAATATTCGGCTATTAAAAATAGGAGGCTCAGGAGTGATACATAAACATCTCCAAGATACATTGTTAAATAGTAAAAGGCAAGGTACAAGAATAGTATGTATAGAATGCTATACCATTCATGAATATCCGGACCAAAACACATCAGTCACCGCAGCAGAGAGGAAGTGGGAAGACTTCATTGTATTTTCACATGGGTTTGGAATGTTGAATCATACACAAGGGTTACAGTTTTCATCACAGTAATAGATGTATGTGTATAAAAATACAGAATGGTACACATTTTATGATCAATAGTCTTACTCCTCAGGAGGAATGACTTCTTTCTCCAAATCTTGTTTTTAGTTCTTCTGATATTTCCTTTGATATCTCTAAATAACATACTTTTGATATTCTTTCTTGATTTACTAATTTTAGATATTAACTCTTCTCACAAAGGAGGATTTAGCCCACTGATACCGCCTCATCTCCATTCTGCCCAGTGTAGTTATATTCCTCCTTTCTGTTCTTCTGTTGTTACTTTTCTAACCTTAAGTAGTTTGCTGCTTTACTTATCCTATCAACAGCAGATAACAGACAATATCTTTTGAGTCCCTACTGTTATTTACAGATTGAATCAGGATTCAGAAACATCTCAACAAAGACAATTCCAAGACCAGAGGACTTCACTGGTTAATTCTGCCACCCAGTTAAAGAAGGATTAACACTAATCTTTCTCAAACTCTTTCCAGAGGCCAAAGATGCTATTGGATTCAGTGTGGTAGTATTTTGTTGAAGATTTTTGCATCTGTATTCATAATAACATTTTATAATTTTTTGTGATATCTTTGTCTAACTAGTTCTTATGTTGAACATCACTTGTATGCCAGGGTAAATCCCACTTGATCATGGTGTATAATCTTTTTAATATGCAAAAATCCTCAACAAAAGACTACCATACTGAATTCAACAGCACATAAGAAAATCAGTTGATTAATACTCCATGTTAATAGAATGAAGAGGGGGAAAAAAAACACATGATGCACAAAAAGCATTTGAAAAATTTAAAAGTCATAATAAAAACACTCAAAAAGCTAGGGATCTAGGGAACATGTCTCAATATTTATGGGCTTTTATGAATCCCACAGCTAACATTTTACTCAATGTTCAAAGACTGAAAGGTTTCTCCCATAAGATCAGGAACAAGACAAGGTTGCCCACTTTTATCACTTTTACTCAACATTTTACTGGTAGTTCCAGCCAAAACAATTAGGCAAAAACAGAAAGGGCATCCAAATTGGAAAGTAAAAAGTAAAACTATTTGCTGGTGATGTGATCCTATATATAGAAAATGTTAAAGAAACACCCCAGAGCTACTAGAGTTGATAAACAAATTCAGCAAAGGTGCAGTGTTCAAAATCAGTTGTATTTCTATATACCAGCAATGAACCATCAAAAAAAGGACACTTTAAAAATCTATTTATGATGGCATCCAAAATAATAAAATACCTCGGAAAAAATTTAACCAAGAATGGAGACTTATAAAGTTAAAACTAGGATACATTGCTGAAAGGAAGAATACCTAAATATATTAAAAGACATCCCTTGTTCATGAATCAGAAGACATAATATTGTGAAGATGACAGTACTTACCAGAGTTTCAGTAAAATCCGTACAAAACTCCAATGGCCCTTTTTCCAGATATGAAAAAGATGATCCTCAAACTCATGGAATTCCAAAGTGTCCTGAAGAGTCAAAATATCAAAAAAGAAGAATCAAATTCGAGGAATCATACTTCCAGATTTCAGAACTTACTATAAAGGTTCACTAACTAAAGTTTGTGGATCTGGCAAAAGTAGAGACATAGAGACTAATGAAGTAAATAAAGCTGCTTATCTACGGCCAGTTGGTTTTCACCAAAGATGCTGATGTCATTCAATGAGGAAAGAAGAGTTTGTTCAATAAGTGGTGCTGGAACAACTGGTTATCCACATACACTAGGTATAAAAATGAAATCAAATCAATGACCTAAACAGAAGAGCTAAAACTATAAAATGCTTAGAAGAAAACATAGTGGTAAATTTTCATGAAAGAAAATTTGTAGAAAGAAAGCTGAGCACTAAAGAATGGATGCTTTTGAACAGTGGTGTTGGAGAAGATTCTTGAGAGTCCCTTGGACTGCAAGGAGATCCAAGCAGTCCATCCTAAGGGAGATCAGTCCTGGGTGTTCATTGGAAGGACTAATGTTGAAGCTGAAACTCCAATACTTTGGCCACCTGATGTGAAGAGCTGATTCATTTGAAAAGACACTGAAGAGCTGACTCATTTGAAAAGACACTGATGCTGGGAAAGATTGAAGGCAGGAGGAGAAGGGGACAACATAGGATGAGATGGTTGGAGGGCATCACTGACTCAATGAACATAAGTTTGGGTAAACTCCAGGAGTTGGTGATGAACAGGGAGGCCCGGCATGCTGAGGTTCATGGGGTCTCAAAGAGTTGGACATGACTGAGCGACTGAACTGAACTGAAATTTTCATGACATTGGATTTGTTAATGGAATCTTATATATGACACCAAAAGCATGGATAACAAAAGAAAACAGATAAATTGGATTTCATAACAATTTTTCTGCATCAAATGACATTATCAAGGAAGCCAAATGACAACCTATAGAATAGGAGAAAATATTGCAAATCTGATATCTGAATGAGTCTAGTATCCAGAATGTATAAAATGACATCTTAAAAATTGGCACAGGACTTGAATAGATATTTCTCCAAAGTAAATGTGCAAAAGGTCCACAGGCACATGGAAAGATGCTCAACATCATTAGTCATTTGGAAAATGCAAAGCAAAACTATAACAAGATCCCACCTTAATCCACTGAGTTGACCATAATATTAAAAATGGAGAATAACAAGTGTTGACAGAGATGTGGAGAAATTGCAGCCTTCAGGCATTGCTGGTGGGGAATGTAAAATTGTGAGGCTGCTGTGAAAAAGTATCGGGGAGGTTTTCCAAAAAGTTAAACACAGAATTCTCATATGACCTAGCAACTATTCCTAGGTATATACCAAAAAGAATTAAAAACAGGTACTCAAACACTTCGACATGAATATTCATGCAGCACTGTTCACAATAGCCAAAAGTTGGAAACGACCTAAATGTCCATCAACTGATGAACAGATAAAATTTAGTATTGATATATGCATTCAGTGGACTATTACTCATCGTAAAAATATGAATGAGGTACCAAAACATACTACAATGTGGAACGATCTTGAAAACATTAATGCTAAATGAAGGAATCCAAACAAAACAGGTCACATATTGTAGAATTTCATTTATATGAAGTGTCCAGAATAGAGACAGAAAGACTGGTGTTTGGCATGGGTTGGTCAGAGGGAAGGATGGGGAACAGTTGCTTTAATTGATACGGGATTTTATTTTGGGGTAATGAAAATTTTTTAGAACTACATAGAGGTTGTGGTTTTACAACACTGTAAATGTACTAAATTCTATGGAATTGTTGCCTTTAAAATGGATAATTTTAAAGAGACACTGATGTATAGAACAGTCTTATGGACTCTGTGGGAGAGGGAGAGGGTGGGAAGATTTGGGAGAATGACATTGAAACACGTAAAATATCATGTAAGAAACAAGATGCTAGTCCAGGTTCGATGCACGATACTGGATGCTTGGGGCTAGTGCACTGGGACGACCCAGAGGGATGGTATGGGGAGGGAGGAGGGAGGAGGGTCTAGGATAGGGAACACATGTATACCTGTGGCGGATTCATTTTGATATTTGGCAAAACTAATACAATTATATAAAGTTTAAAAATAAAAAAATAAATAAAATGGATAATTTTATGTTATGTAAATTTCACCTCGATTTTTAAAAATGGGCAAAGGACTCGAATTGCCACTTCTCTAAGGAGGATATACAGTGACCACAGAGATAGCTGCCCAACATCATTAGTCTTTAAGACCTGTAATGAGATACTAGGATGGCTGTGGGCTTCCCTTGTGGCTCAGATGGTAAAGAATCCACCTGCAATGCAGGGGACCTGGGTTCAATCCTTAGGTCGGGAAGATCCCCTGGAGAAGGGAAAGGCTACCCACTCCAGTACTCTGGTGTGGAGAATTCCATGGACTGTATAGTCCATGGGGTCGCAAAGAGTTGGACACAGTTGAGCGACCTTCACTTTCTTTCACTTTCACTCTCCTGGCTTGCAGATGGTTGCCTTCTCAATGTGTCCTCACGTAGCCTTTCCTCCATACATGTGCATGCCTGTTGTTACTTTGCATGTCAAAGTTTCCTCTTCTCATAAGGGCACCAGTCAGACTGGACTTGGATCCAACCTTAACTGTCATTTTATTTTAATTACCTCTTCAAAGGCCCTTTCTCCAATGCCGTCACCTTCTGAGGTACTGGGGCTTAAGGTTTCAACATTTGAATTTAGGTGGGGGGGGGGCACAATTCAGACCATAACAGGGAGTGACTGCTTAACAGGTATGGGCTTTCATTTGGGGTGATGAAACTATTATAGAATTAGGTAACGGTAATGGTTGCACAGTATTGTGAATGTACAAGTACCTGAATCACAGACTTTAAAATGGTTATAGTGGTGAATTTTATGTTCTCTGAATTTTACCTCCAAAAAACAGAGCTGGAGAGACCTGTACATTAAAAGGTCTATCAATCATAATAGTTCTAGAAGTAGAGTTTGGTGCTGAAAATCCCCCTCTGCCCACTTCTACTTAACTTTGTGCCTGAAGTCTTAGTGCAATAAAGCAAGAAATAAAAGGCATATGAATAGGAAAAGATAAATCAATCTCCATTTGCATAAGACATGGTTGTCTGCATAGAAAATCCCAAGGAATTTATAAAGAAATTCCTAAAACTAATAAGTTATTTAAATGATATCAACAGGATGCAGCGTCAACACACAAAGGGAATATTTCTATATGCTAGCAATAGAAAATCGGAAACATTTTTAACACAGTAATACAAGAAATGAAACAGGTGTAAAAATGTATCAAAATCTATCAAATCTACATGCTGAAGACCACAGAATGTTGATGAAAGATATCAAAGAAAACCTAGTTAAATGGAAAGACATACCGTGTTTATGGACTGGAAGACTCAGCAGATTAATAGTCAAGATTTCAGTTCTCAAAATAATCTATAGATTTAGAGCAATAGTCAAAAGTTCAGCAAGAGTATTTTGTAGATACAAACTGATTCTAGCATTTATATGGAAAGGCAAAGGAAGTTGAAAACCTTCATTTTGAAAAGGAAAAATAAAGTTTGTGGAATCACACTACCCAGCTTTAGGACTTATTATGAAATGATAATAATTAAGACAGTGTGGTATTGGTTAACAGATAAACACCTAGATTAGTGGAACAGAATCGTGTTCAGAAATAGACCCCCACAAAGATTTTTAACAAAACTGAAGAGCTATTTAGTAGAGAAAGGAGGATAGTTTGACTACCATATACAAAATAAATGTCAATCTAAATCTCATACCAAACAAAAATTTAAAGGAATTATAGGTCCAAACTGAAAACAGTATGGAAGTTTTAGGGGAAAAGATAGAAAATCTATAGAATATTGGGCTTGCCAACAATTTCTTATTCTTGGAACTGAAAGCATTTTCCATGAACTCATTTGCAAGAGAAAAGCAAAGTCACAGATGTAGAAAACAAACTTTTGGTTACCAGGGGGAAAAAGGAGGGTTCAGATAAATTGGGAGATTGGGATTGACATATACATACTACTATATATAAAATAGATAACTAATAAGGATCTACTATACAAAAACTAAGATCATGGCATTTGGTCCCATCAATTCATGGCAAATAGATGGGCAAACAGTGGAAACAGTGAGAGAATTTATTTTCTTGGGCTCCAAAATCACTGCAGATGGTGACTGCAGCCATGAAACTAAAAGATGCTTGCTCCTTGGAAGAAAAGCTATGACCAACCTAGAGAGCATATTAAAAAGCAGAGACATTACTTTGCCAACAAATGTCTGTCTAGTCAAAGCTATGGTTTTTCCAGTAGTCATGTATGAATGTGAGAGAGTTGGACCATAAACAAAGCTGAGCACTGAAGAATTGATGCTTTTGAACTGTAGTGTTGGAAAAGACTCTTGAGAGTCCCTTGGACTGCAAGGAGATCCAACCAGTCCATCCTAAAGGAAACCAGTCCTGAATATACATGGAAGGACTGATGCTGAAGCTGAAACTCCAATACTTTGGCCCCTGATGTGAAGAACTGACTCATTTGAAAAGACCCTGATGCTGGGAAATACTGAAGGCAGGAGGATAAGGGGATGAGATGGTTGGATGGCATCACCCAACTGGATGGACATGAGTTTTAGCAAGCTCTGGGAGTTGGTGATGGACAGGGAAGCCTGGCGTGCTGCTGTCAATGGGGTTGCAAAGAGTTGGACGTGACTGAGTGGCTGAACTGAAAAACTGAAATTGAATACAACACAGGGAACTCTTCTCAGTCAATACTCTGTAATGATCTATATGGGAAATGAATCTTAAAAAGAGTGGATATATATATTTAACTGATTCAGTTTGCTGCACACCTGAAACTAACATAACATTGTAAATCAACTACAATAAATTTTTTAAAAAACATTTTCCATAAAAGAAATATGTGAACACCTCATCAAAATAAAAAAACTCTACAGAATGAAAGAAACTAAAGATAATGAAAACAGTAGCTACAGTAGGAAAATATTTCAAATCATTTATCTGACAAAAGACTTGTATATAGAATATACAAAGAACTCCCAAAACTCAACAATAAAATAGGAATCAACCCAATAAAAAATGGGCAGAAGATATGAGCAGGTACTTCACCAAGAAGTATGTAAGAATGGCAAGTAAGCACATAAAAAGATGAACTGAACATCATTGTTCTGGAAAAGATACTGAACTCTAAGTATTGGGGAAGTGAAAATTGAAACTGCAATGAGATACCCCTACATACCTGTTGAGGTCCTTTAATGGACCAAAACCTGGTGGTCTGAAGTCGACGATAAGAAAGTGAAAGAGAGAGAGAAGCTGATATTCCTTGGTTTACGCAGAAAACCAATAAAGCTCTTGACACAGAGCTTGCACTGCTTCATGTAGGTACCAGGCGCCCTCTCAAGGGGGTGAAGGCACAGTGCACCTTCTCGAGAGGGACTTAGAAGCCCAGGCAAGAAAGTGAGCTCAGTGGGCTTCTGCACTCCAAAGAATTAGCCTGAGAGAGAGAAAGAAAGACAGACACGGGGACCCAAGCTCTGATGGAGCAAAGCTGTTTTATTCAACATAGTGTGGGTATATATACTGTCTTATAAGGTAGCTATTTTCAGCAAAGATAAAAATCAAAAGTCCAGACTTACAAGTTATCATAAGGCAATCCATATCAAAGAGAGAGGGTTGTAAATAATCACTTTTACTGTATGGTTCATAAAAAGGAAGAGGGTTGTAAATAGTTACTTATCACTGTATGGAAAAACTAATGAAGGAAATGCATGCATTCTCAGCCGTGGGAGCAGCTTGCCAACTCTTCTTAATTCCTGAATATTCAGGAATTAATAAGGAACAGGATTCATGACATATCCAAAACAGCACACAGGAAGCCTCCTGTTAAATGCTTCCTGACAATTCTCCCTATTTTAATATATTTGTATAAAAAGTCCTGACCAATTGAGTTTGTTTAGTATTAACCACCCTTATAGAAAGGCAATGATAAACAACAAGTATAATTACCAAGACAATCACCAAAGTTACAGTTCCAGACCCGATGCTGTGCATAATACGTTGAAACCATCCTTGTGGGTCTAGCCCAGATAATTGATCAGCTAGTTGTTCAGCTAAAGTTTCCAAATTAGTGGAAGAGGGCAGAGGTTTAGAAAAAGTTTCAAAGATTTCCTTTTGCAGTAATTGTACATTCAGAGAGGCATTATTATGTATATCTTGTAAATGAAATTTGATTTGTTCCCAGTTGTAGGCACTATGATTAAAATGAACAGGAGTAACACAAAATTGAGTAGAATTCCAATCATATTTTAGTATCAATTGTTTTTCCAAATCTGTTAATTGATCTCTGACCCATTTGATGGCTGTTTTTAGTTCCTGTATTTCCACTTGAATACCCTCATCTACCTGAGCCTGAGCAGCTCACATATTATGAGCATCTTCAGTCCAATTTTGGATAAAATTATATATTTGAATCGAGGTATGTAAAGCAGCGCCGGCGATGGCAGCAGTGGTGCAAATAGCTATTAACCCCAAAATGCCAAGAATCAGCCATCCAACGAATTGTTTAGATTGCTGGAGCAGTTTAGTAAGTAATCTGGAGGCAAGTCCAGCCATAGGACCTTCTTCCCAGGGTCGTTGGAGATTTATTGGTAGCTTCAAATTACGTTGAGATCAAAGAATCAAAAGGGAATCATTTCTTAAAGAGAGGAGTTAAGACAAGTATATAGTTTGCAATTAATACAAGTTACAGAATGTAAAGTCTTATTAAATTGTAAATTTCCTATGGCTATAGCAAAAGGAAGTGGGACACAGGCCTGTATAATATATGATTGATTATAGCGAAAGAAATAGTTACTGTGACCATGACTGGTCCCTGTGAAATGTCCAGTCCAAGTTCCAAGTTCTTTGGTGCTCACAGCAAGTTTCCAAATGTCCCATTGTTCAGGCTCACTCTGTTTATCGAGGATGATCCTAGGACGTGGTGGGGCTAATCCACCATCAAACCACCCAGGAAGTCCTTTGTCATGGTAATGCTCCATCGTAGTGTCATTAATTTTCCATGCCACTTGAGTAGCATAGTCACACACAGAGCAGTTAACATCTTCTGAGCAGTTAGGTAACCACATACCACGGGGTCCCCAATCAACAATTATATGATTAGCCACAAACATTAATTTTCCTGATTTGGCTTGACATTTGTCCCAACAAACAGGAGTATATGTAAAGTTTTTATAAGTAAACCCTTTGCATAATGTTCTATGTTCTTTCCCTCTTTCCATAAAGTCTTAGTACTATAAACATGGTTCACAGACAAAGAAAGGGCAGTAAATAATCCAAGCAAGGGAGGTAGGGCGAAAGCCCAAGTTTGTCAGCTAACATTTATGCATAATTCTGCTGGGCCTATGCACAAAGGAAGGACTTCATAACCTAGAGAAATATTAATTAGTTTTCCTTCTTTTTCAGGGTGTGAGGGCCCTTTAATGCTCCAGGGAGAAGGCATATGTATAGAGTCATTAGTTGAAACGATTGGTCCTCTCTCTGTCCATTCGACCACCTGTAGTAGAGGGGGGTTGGGTATGTAAGCCCAGGAAGTATGATTAGTTAGAGCTTGAGTTGGGGAGGCACAGGCCAAGAGACTGAGCATTGCCAGGAGAATGTATTCAGGACTCCAAGGCATTCCTTGTTGAGAGACCAAATTTTCAGCTCAATTAGTAAGGGTTTTTATTTGTCCCCAAGTGGGGAGATCATAAGGGTGATGCCGTCGAGGGTGGTGCTTCCTGGAGATCTTTAGAGCCGCCATGGTCTGTATTGGAATTTCTTCCTCCTGGGGTCCTTGTTGTCCTGTCTCCATTTTGAAGGCTGGGGGCCCCCTTGGGTCAAATCTTCCAAAGAGGGAGCCATGTGAGTTCATTGGATCCATCTGAGGAAATACAAGCATACCCCTTTCCCTGTAAGACTAGTTTCCCAGATTTCCGTTGTTTTGTTAACCCATTGTCTTGGTACCAAATGGGCAGAGGAAGAGAAGTGTCCTTCACTTCCTCAAAATGCTTTTCTGCTCTTGTTAAGATATCTCCCTGTGGTAAATTTAAAACATTTAAAACAAATAAAGCTGCATTAACAATAGTTGTAGGTTTAGAAAATATCTTATGTTGGAATCTAGTAAAGTCTGCTTTAGATAAGGAAGACAGTAGTGTTCCTGTGTATTCCCCCTTTTTTAATTGCCATAAAGTCTGAGATGACATCATAATTTGAATTTCTCCTTTATAATCTGAATCAATTACTCCAGGGTGAACAGTAATTCCTTTAGAAGTCAAACTAGATTGGCCAAGTAAAAGACCAAAGGTTTGTGGGGGCAGGGGTCCAAAAAGTCCGGTAGGCATTCTAGAGGGGACTGCTTGAGGGTAAAGGAGAAAGTCATTTAGGGCTGGTATATTGACGGCTGCACTGCCAAATGTTGAGGGTTTGAGGGAAAAGATGGAATTTGCCCCTGGTTTTTGTAGAAGGGGACCTGGGGGGGGTGGTTCCCTGCTTGGAGTTGCCTGGAATAGGTTTCCCTTCAATGTCAAATTTAGACTTAGAATATTTGGCCCAATGCATTCCTTTATGGCGAGGGCAGATTTTTGGAGGTTTTTTATTAGCTTTCTTAGGGTAGTCCCTTTTTAAATGGTTCATATCTCCACATGTAAAGCATTCTTCATTTCCCTTTCTTAAGGCAGCAACCATTATTTCAGCTAGCATTTGCATCTTTTGAGTTTCTGACCCTAGATTGTGACAAGTCTTCAAATAATCAATAATAGTCCCCTTCTCATGAATTGGAGCTATAGCCTTTTGACATTCCTGATTTGCATTTTCATAAGCAAGTAATTTCTCTGTTTGCCTTTTGTCTTCTTCTCCAATTAGAGTATGGGAAATAGCAGTTTCTAATCTAGCTAAAAAATCAGCATACGTTTCATTCAGTCAGTCAGTTCAGTTGCTCAGTCGTGTGTGACTTTTTGCAACCCCACGAATTGCAGCATGCCAGGCTTCCCTGTCCATCACCAACTCCCGGAGTTTATTTAGACTCATGTCCATTGAGTCGGTGATGCCATCCAGCCATCTAATCCTCTGTCATCCCCTTCTCCTCTTGCCCCCAATCCCTCCCAGCATCAGGGTCTTTTCTAGTGAGTCAACTCTTCACATGAGGTGGCCAAAGTATTGGAGTTTCAGCTTTAGCATCAGTCCTTCCAATGAACACCCAGGGCTTATCTCCTTTAGAATGGACTGCTTGGATCTCTGTGAAGTCCAAAGGACTCTGAAGAGTCTTCTCCAACACCACAGTCAAAAGCATTAATTCTTCGACGCTCAGCTTTCTTCACAGTCCAACTCTCATATCCATACATGACCACTGGAAAAACCATAGCCTTGACTAGATGGATCTTTGTTGGCAAAGTAATGTCTCTGCTTTTGAATATGCTATCTAGGTTGGTCATAACTTTCCTTAGGCCCCTGCAATATTTTAGTGTAGCTACCTGTAGGTTCCCCTTGAGGAGTAATTCGATCCCAAGCTTCAACGGCCACTGTTTTTAATTGTTCATAACAAAGGAGGGCACTGTATTTGAGCTTCTATAGTGTCAAATTGTCCTGTACCAGTTAGCATTTCAAAAGTAATTTGAGTTTGGGGAGCGCCAGCTCCCGCATTTCTGTTAGCATGATCTCTGGCTATATCATGATACCACATTATCCATTGAAGATATTCTCCTGGTTTAAGGAAAGCTTTTATTAAAGTTTGTCAATCATGGGGAATAAAATCTCCAGTAGAGGATGTTATGGAATTTAGAAGTGCTTTAGTAAAAGGTGAATGTGGGCCATACATAGTTATAGCTTTTTTAATTTGTTGCATGTGAAAAAGGTTAATACCCTCACAATGAGGTATTATGTGCCTTTGAGCGTCAGGATTTCTAAAAACTGGAAAGGCAGAGAAACCATCGGTTTCAGAGACTTGTGATTGCAAAGCCAGCAATTCAGAGAGCCTCTGTCGTGAAGGAGAGTGAGTAGGTAGCAGATTCTTACAATTAAGAGTGTGTGGTAAAAACTTATTATTGTTATTCAGAAAGGTGTTGTCAGTTTTAATGTCAAAAGGTGTCTTAGGGGAGTTGTTGCCAGAATCATTAGGTTCTAGCAAGGGAGAGACTTTGGGATTTGTGCCCGCTAGCAGGGGAGGAGCACTTGGAGTAACCGGGGCAGGGCTTGTAGGAAAATTCTGAAATATTTTATGTTGTTATAATTGGGCCTTTTGTAAGGTTTCATCATCTAATTCATATTCATGTAATAAGTGTTCTGCCTGTTGCCAAATATCAGGAGGTCTAGGATTACCTTGAAATGGCAAAATCACAGCTTTAATGAGAGCCCAGAGGGGCCAAAAATCTATCGGGATTTTTTTTCCCTGTCTGGCAGCATGTTCAACATTCTCTTTGACCTGGTGCCAAATTTCTAAATCAAAACTACCTTCATCAGGGAACCAAGGGTTACAGTCAACCACTGTCTGAAGGCAAGCCTCTATTCGCTGACGTGAAACTGAAAGTCCCTGAACTTTAAATAAGTGATGAAGTAAAGTAGCAGAGTGATGGGGCTTTCCAGCCGTTTGACCCATGTCTTAGTACTTACCGACCTGGATAGGTCTTCGAGTCACTCCACCCGAATCTGCCACGTGTTCCAGGCTCCTGTTCTGGGCGCCACTTGGTGAGGTCCTTTAATGGACCAGAACCTGGTGGTCTGGAGTTGATGATAAGAAAGTAAAAGAGAGAGAGAAAGAGGCTGACATTCCTTGGTTTACGCAGAAAACCAATAAAGCTCTTGACACAGAGCTTGCACTGCTTCACGTAGGCACCAGGCGCCCTCTTGAGGGGGTGAAGGCACAGTGTCCCTTCTCAAGAGGGTCTTAGAAGCCCGGGCAAGAAAGTCAGCTCATTGGGCTTCTGCACTCCAAAGAATTAGCCTGAGAGAGAGAGAGAAAGAAAGACACGGGGACCCAAGCTCTGATGGAGCAAAGCTGTTTTATTCAACATAGTGTGGGTATATATACTGTCTTATAAGGTAGCTATTTTCAGCAAAGATAAAAATCAAAAGTCCAGACTTACAAGTTATCATAAGGCAATCCATATCAGAGAGGGTTGTAAATAATTACTTTTACCGTATGGTTCATAAAAAGGAAGAGGGTTGTAAATAGTTACTTATCACTGTATGGAAAAACTAATGAAGGAAATGCATGCATTCTCAGCTGTGGGAGCGGCTTGCCAACTCCTCTTAATGCCTGAATATTCAGGAATTAATAAGGAACAGAGGATTCATGACATATCCAAAACAGCACACAGGAAGCCTCCTGTTAAATGCTTCCTGACACATACCCATTAGAGTCACTAAAATAAAACTAATAGTGCCAAATGCTGGCAGGGATACAGACAAGAATTCTCATGATGCTGGTAGAAGTGCACAATGGTACTGTCACTTTAGAAAACTCTTTGACAGTTTTGTATGAAGTTTAATGTATACTTAATGTGTGACCCAGGAGTCTTACTCCATAGAGAACTGAACACAGTTTCACACAAACCCTGTTTGCATATGTATATGTATGTGTATATATTTCTTAATTTATTCATAATTGCCACAAAGTGGAAGCAACCCAAATTCCTTCAATAGGTGAATTGATTACGAAAGTCTAAGACTTCCACTGAAGAACTAATCAGCAGTAAAAAGGAATGAACTTAAAAGAAATTTACATTTAATTACCTGCCCGGGGTCTTAGTTGTAGAATGCAGGATCTTTAGTTACCACATGTGGGATTTAGTTCCCTGACCAGGGATTGAACCCAGGCCCCCTGCATTGTGAGCTCAGAGTCTTAGCCACTGGATCACCAGAGAAGAGTCCCAGGAATGAACTTTTGATAACAAGCAACAACTTGGAAGAATTTCAGAGTCTGAGTGAAAGAAGTGAGTCTCCAAAGGCTACCTACAGTGTGATTGCACTCATATGATAGTCTCATATCAAAATTAAGAAATAGAAAACTTATTCAGTCTAATTACTAAAGTAGAGACTGAAAATTGTGATTAAAGATATATGATTTTAAAAGACAGCCAGTTTACATGGCTTTACAGCTCAATTCTAACCTTTGAAGGATGGATGGGTCTAATTCAATTTGTACATTATCACAGACGATATGAAAAGCCTAAAAGTTCCTCCATTTTTAAAACAGCTAGAATAATTTTAACACCAAAACCCGGTTCAAGATAACATAGAAGAAAACTATTGACCCATCTCATCTATAGATGTCAAACTTTAGAAAAAAATATCAATAAATATAACTGCATTAGGGAACAATCCACAATGACCAAGTTCAGTTTAATCCACATATATAAAGTCCATTCAGCTTCAGGAAATTTCAGGGTAATTCAGGATGTTATATAATTCTTTACATTAACAAACTAAAGGAGAAAAAGCATATGGTTAGATCAATAGATACTGCGGAGACATCTGCTAAAAGTTATCCAACCAGTCCATTCTAAAGGAGATCAGCCCTGGGTGTTCTTTGGAAGGAATGATGCTAAAGCTGAAACTCCAGTACTTTGGCCACCTCATGTGAAGAGCTGACTCATTGGAAAAGACTCTGATGCTGGGAGGGATTGGGGGCAGGAGGAGAAGGGGACGACAGAGGATGAGAGGGCTGGATGGCATCACCGACTTGATGGATGTGAGTTTGAGTGAACTCCAGGAGATGGTGATGGACAGGGAGGCCTGGCGTGCTGCGATTCATGAGGTCGCAAGGAGTCAGACACGACTGAGTGACTGAACTGAACTGAACTGAATGGAAACTTAACAGGTACTTGTAACAACTCTGTTTCCCCTTTTACTAATGAGGAAATGAGCTTCAAGGTTAAAAAACTTGGTTGGAGTCCAAGGCTGGTGTACAGGGTCATTTTCAACGTCAAATGTTAATTTTCTCGAACTTTTTAAAAAATACTCATTTGGCTGCATGTGTCTTAGTTGTGGCATGTCTTAGTTGAGGCTTGTGGGCTTGGTTGCCTGGTGGCATGTGTGATCTTAGGTGCTCTGTTAGTGCAGTAGGGAAGAAAACCTATGACCAACCTAGACAGCAAATTAAAAAGCAAAGACATCACTTTGTCGACAAAGGTCCATCTAGTCAAAGCTATGATTTTTCCAGTAGTCATGTATGGATGTGATAGTTGGACCAGAAAGAAAGCTGAGCGCCAAAGAATTGATGCTTTTGAACTGTGGTGTTGGAGAAGACTCTTCAGAGTCCCTTGGGCTGCAAGGAGATCCAACCAGTCCATCTAAAGGAAATCAACCCTGAATATTCATTGGAAAGACTGTTGCTGAAGCTGAAGCTCCAATACTTTGGCCACCTGATGTGAAGAGTCGACTTATTAGAAAAGATCCTGATGCTGAGAAGGATTGAAGGCAGGAGGAGAAGGAGAAGACAAAGGATAAGATGGTTGGATGGCATCACCGACTTGATGGATGTGAGTTTGCACAAACTCCAGGAGATGGTAAAGGACAGGGAAGCCTGGTGTGTTGCAGTCCCTGGGGTCACAAAGAGTTGGACACGACTGAACAATAACTATGTGTGATCTTAGTTCCCTGACCAGGGATGGAACCTGTGCCCCCTGCAGTGGAAGGTGAATTCTTAACTACTAGACTGCCAAGGAAGTCCCTCAAACATTAATTTTTACCAGTCTGAAAGATGAGTTAACAGTATGCCACCAGTAAAGTGGTTTTAGTGAGAGTGCCCATTTCCTGTTTGGCAGTTCTGAGTTGCCCATTCATATTCTTTACTTTTCTATATAGAGTTATTTGTTCTTTCTCCCTGCTGATTTGCATAATTTCTTTATATGTTCTAGAAATTTCATCTTTTTGTCTGTCACATATGTTGCAAATATTTACTCCCAGGCTGACTTTGTTTATTGTGTCATGTATCAGGCGAAAGCTTTAAAACAATGAATCACTGTTATCCTTCATTTTATTTATGCTTTTTGCTTTTCTTCTTTCAAAGACCTTTCTTTTCTTCATGATGATAAATAATAGTTTTATGTATTTTCTTCTTATAAGAACCTATAGAACCTATATTATGGACCTGTAGATTTGAATAGCAGATTGGGTGGCAAATAACATTCTTTCTGTCTATAATGGGAATACTTCTGATGTTCCACCATTAAGTATGAGTTGTTATGATTATGTTGTATTTCGAACCTATATTAAGGACCTATTGGAGAAGGCAGTGGCACCCCATTCCAGTACTTTTGCCTGGAAAATCCCATGGACGGAGGAGCCTGGTAGGCTGCAATCCATGGGGTCGCTAAAGTCGGACACGACTGAGCAACTTCACTTTCACTTTTCACTTTCATGCATTGGAGAAGGAAATGGCAACCCACTGCAGTGTTCTTGCCTGGAGAATCCCAGGGATGGGGGAGCCTGATGGGCTGCCGTCTATGGGGTCGTACAGAGTCGGACACGACTGAAGTGACTTAGCAATTAGCGATTATGGACCTATAGATTTTGAACCTATATTTTGGACCCATAGATTTGAATAGCAGAGTTGGGTGGCAAATAACATTCTTTCTTACTCTAATGGAATACTTCTGATGTTCCACCATTAAGTATGAGTTTCTTACGATTTTGTGGTAGACACCCTCTATTCCTTTATTAAGTTAAGGAAGTTTCTAATTCTAGTTTACTGAGAATTTTTAATAATTGTCTCGAGTTTTATCAAATGCCTATTTGTCATTTCCTGAGATGATAATGAGGAGAGTGAAAAAGTTGGCTTAAAGCTCAACATTCAGAAAACTAAGATCATGGCATCTGGTCCCATCACTTCATGGCAAATAGACGGGGAAACAGTGGAAACAGTGTCAGACTTTATTTTTTGGGGCTCCCAAATCACTGCAGATGGTGATTGCAGCCATGAAATTAAAAGACGCTTACTCCTTGGAAGGAAAGTTATGACCAACCTAGATAGCATATTCAAAAGCAGAGATATTACTTTGCCAACAAAGGTCTGTCTAGTCAAGGCTATGGTTTTTCCAGTGGTCATGTATGGATGTGAGAGTTGGACTGTGAAGAAAGCTGAGCACCGAAGAATTGATGCTTTTGAACTGTGGTGTTGGAGAAGACTCTTGAGAGTCCCTTAGACTGCAAGGAGATCCAACCAGTCCATCCTAAAGGAGATCAGTCCTGGGTGTTCTTTGGAAGAACTGATGTTGAAGCTGAAACTCCAATACTTTGGCCACCTCATGCAAAGAGTTGACTCATTGGAAAAGACTCTGATTCTGGGAGGGATTGGGGGCAGGAGTAGAAGGGGACGACAGAGGATGAGATGGCTGGATGGCATCACCGACTCAATGGACATGAGTTTGGGTGAACTCTGGGAGTTGGTGATGGACAGGGAGGCCTGGCGTGCTGCAATTCATGGGGTCGCAAAGAGTCGGACACGACTCAGCGACTGAACTGAGATGATAATGTGGTTGTTTCCCTTTAAAGTTAGCAATGATTTACACTGAAAGCTTTTAAAACGGTGAACTGTTGTTACATTCCTGAGATAAACCCTACATTGCCATGATATATTGTTCTTTTAACAAAGTAGATTCTAGTTGCTAATATTTGGTTTAAGATTGTTATATCTGTGTTCATATGTGAGATTAGTCTGCAGTGTTCTTGTCTTGTACTTCTCTGGTTTTGGTATCAGGATTATTAGGTTATAAAATAAGTTGGATTTTTTTCTCTTGTTTGGAAAGACTGCATAGCATAATAAGAACATGGCTCTATAGTCAGATGCTTTGGATGGAATCTTGATTTTCTGCTATCTTGATGTCTAACACTATAGGTTACTTTCACCTATTTTTGAACCATATGTAAATAGAGCCATATAATATGTACTCTTTTGGGTCTAGTTTCTATCAATCAGTATTATGTTTGTGAGGTTCATCCATGTGGTTACATGAAGCAACAGTTTAGTTATTCTCATTGCTGTATAGTGTTCCACTGTCTGAATATACCATACTTTGTTTATTCATTCTTTTATTGAGAGATAATTTCAGGTTTTAAAAGGCTTTTTACAAATTATGGTACTACGAATATTCTTGTGAACAGATGTACATTTACTAGATATTTCTGTTGGGTACATATCTAGGAGTGGAATGCATATGTATATTTGTATATATTCAGCTTTAGTAGATAATACAGAAGTTTTCCCAAAGTGTCTATTGCTTTTCACTCCTAACACCAATGTTGGAGAGTTGCTTCCTGCACATTCCTGCTAATACTCAGTAACATCTGTCTTGTTCATTTTTGCCATTCTGGTAGAGTATTGCACTGTGGCTTTACTTTGCATTTTGTTGGTCACTCGTAAAGTTGAAAACTTTTTCTTTGTTTTTAGTTCTAGCATTTTATTATTACATGAACAGCATCTGTCTTATACACATATGTGGGCTTCTCTGGTGGCTTAGCTGGTAAAGAATCTGCCTGCAATGTGGGAGACCTGGGTTCGATCCCTGGGTTAGGAAGATCCCCTGGAGAAGGCAACGGCTACCCACTCCAGTATTCCAGCCTGGAGGATTCCATGGAATATAGTCTACGGGGTCACAAAGGGTTGAATATGACTGAGTGACTTTCACTATACACATATATAATCCTTGAATTAAACTATGTGTTCACATCCCCCAAATAGATTAAGCCCTATGTTCCTAATCCCAAAATTAAAGTCAAATAATCAGGATGTTTTTATTCAGGTCCATAACATGTGATAACAATTTATTAGGTTGTGTTAGTTAAAATTACATTTGGTTGAGAACAAAGTAAATTAAAAAAAAAAATAATGCCTTTAGCAAAGTTAAAGTTTAAATCTCCATCATGGGGAAAAAAAGTAAACAAGTTGACTGTTTTACCTAGGTAAATGTGTACTCAGTCACTCAGTCGTGTCTGACTCTTTGCGACCCCATGGACTACACAGCATGCAAGGCTCCTCTGTCCATAGGCTTTCCCAGGCAAGAATACTGGAGTGGGTTGCCATTTTCTTCTCCAGGGTATCTTCCCCACCCAGGGATTGAACCCATGTCTCCTGTGTCTCCTGCATTGGCAGGTAGATTCTTTACCATTGAGCCACCTGGGAAACCTGAAATATGAATTAAATATCAGCACAGTCAAGGAATAGACATATCCAACACTTCCGAAGTTTCCTTTTGTTGTTTTTGTTTTGTTTCATTTAATTTTGTTTTCATGGTAAGAAGACAACATGAGAGCTACCCTCAACAAAATTTGAAATCCACAATACTGTATGTCCACTGAATAACTATGCCTCTTTCCCCTACCCACATCTGCTGGCAACCAGTATTGTATGCTCTGCTTAGACTATATTAGATTCCTTATATAAGTGGAATCATGAAGTATCTGGCTTCCTGTGATGGCCTGTTCAATTGGGTACAATGTCCTCCAGATTCATCCATGTTGTTGCAAATTGTAGGATTTCCTTGTTTTTTAATATTGAATGGTATTCCTACACACACAAACAGACACACACACATATATGTATTACACTTTATAATATGTATGCATATGAAAGTTTTATCATTCATCTAGATAAAACTTGGGTTGTCTCCATATTTTGTTTATTGTGAGTAATGCTGCAGTGATCATGAGAGTCCAGATATCTCTAAGATCCTGGTTTCATTTCCTTTGTATATATGCCCAGGAGTGTAATTTCTAGATCATATGTTAGCTCTGTTGTTAGTTTTTTGAGAAACCTCCATACTGTTTTTCCCAACAATGGCACACAAGGGTTTATTCCAATTTCTCCAACTTGCTGCCAACACTTAGCTTTTTTAATATTAGTCATCCTAACAGGTGTGAGGTGATCTCTTGTAGTTTTCATTTGCATTCCCTGATGAATAGATAAATTGATTACCTTATACCTGGTGGACTTTTGTATGTCTGGAGATTTCTGTCCAAGTCCTTTTTCCATTTTTAATTGGATGTGTGTGTATGCTCAGACGCCTAGTCATGGCTCTTGGCAACCACATGTACTATGGCCCTCCAGGCTCCTCTGTTCATGGGATTTCCCAGGCAAGAATACTGGAGTGGGTTGCCATTTCCTTCTCCAGGGGATTTTCCCGACCCAGGGATCGAACCCACAACCCCTCCATTGGCAGGTGGGTTCTTTACCACTGAGTCACTTGGGAAGTTAATTGGATGACTTTTATTTTTGCTTTAAAGTTGTAGGAGTTCATTTTTTATTAGTTTTTATTAGAGTATAGTTGACTTACAATATTGTGTTAGTTTCTACTGTATAGCAAAGTGAGTCAGTTATACATATACATATACCTACTCCTTTTTAGATTCTTTTCCCATACTGTATGGCTTATTACAGAGTATTCAGTAGAGTTCCCTGTGGTATGCAGTAGGTGCTTATTGATTCTGTATTTTATACATAATAGTGTGTATATGTTAATTCCAATCTCCCAACTTATCCCCCCCCCCGCCTCCACCCACTTCCCCTGGTAATTGTTAAGTTTGTTTTCTACATCTGTGACTCTATTTCTGTTTAGGAATTCATTATATATTTTGGGTATTAACTCTTTAGGAGATATGTGACTTGCAAATTTTTTTTAAAAGTTTTATTGCAAGATATTTGCTTTACAAGTTGGGCTGGTTTCACTTGCAAATATTTGATGCCAGTTCTTAATTTTAACACATATCATTTCCCCCCCACTTTGGAGCTCTTTGTATGCTGTTTAAGAAAATTTCTCCTGCTGCTGCTGCTAAGTCACTTCAGTCGTGTCCGACTCTGTGTGACCCCATAGATGGCAGCCCACCAGGCTCCCCCGTCCCTGGGATTCTCCAGGCAAGAACACTGGAGTGGGTTGCCATTTCCTTCTCCAATGCAGGAAAGTGAAAAGTGAAAGGGAAGTCGCTCAGTCGTGTCCAACTCCTAGCGACCCCATGGACTGCAGCCTACTAGGCTCCTCCGTCCATGGGATTTTCCAGGCAAGAATACTGGAGTGGGGTGCCATTGCCTTCTACGAAATTTCTCCTACCTGAAGTTAATTTGGATGTTCTACTTTTTACCTTGAAGTTTTATTTTTTCACCTTTCACATTTAGATCTATAATAACACCTGGATTTGATTTTTGTGTATGGTCTGAAGCTGGGGGCAAGATCAACTTTTTTCACATCACAGTCAGTCAGAATTGTTTATTGAAAAGACCACTTCTTTGTCATCAGTCATGCATTCATTTATGTGTTCATGTTACTGAATTCTTGGTTCTATTTGTCTCTACTTGTACCAGTACTACTTGGAGAAGGCGATGGCATCCCACTCCAGTACTCTTGCCTGGAAAACCCCATGGACGGAGGAGCCTGGTAGGGTGCAGTCCAGGGGTCGAGAAGAGTCGGACACGACTGAACGACTTCACTTTCACTTTTCACTTTCCTGCATTGGAGAAGGAAATGGCAACCCACTCCAGTGTTCTTGCCTGGAGAATCCCAGGGATGGGGGAGCCTGGTGGGCTGCCATCTATGGGGTCGCACAGAGTCAGACACGACTGAAGTGACTTAACGGCAGCAGCAGCAGTACCAATACTACACTGTCTTGATTACTGTAGCTTTACAACAGGTCTTGCATTTGATAATATATGAATCCTCCAGCTGCGTACTTTTAAATGTTGCCTCAGCTATTCTTAGTCCTTTGCCTTTCTACATAAATTGGAGAATTTAGCTTCTCAATATCCCCAGGAAAAAGACCTGCTGGGATGCTGATTAAAATTGCCTAAGTATATATAGCTCAATTCAGGGAAACCTGACATTTTTGAAGTGAGGTCTTCCATTCCATGAGCATGTTATAGCCCTCCTTTTGTGTGGGTATTCATTTCCTCTCAGTAATATGTTATAATTTTCAGTATAGAGGCCTTGCTTGGATGTATTATTGCACATCCTTTGTTGGATGTATTCCTAGCTATTTGATGTTTGTTTTAAAACTACTGTAAAGCTATCATAAATGGCATCATTTTAAAAAGCTTATTTTCTACTTTTTGGCTAGTATATATGAATTCAGTGGATTTTTGTAAGTTGGTCTTGTGCCCAGTGACCAACTTAAATTTACTTATTAATTCTAATTGTGTGTGTGTGTACAGCTCAGTCATGTCCAACTCTTTGCAAGCCCATGGGCTGTAGCCCACTAGGCTCCCTCTGTCTATAAAATTTTCCAGGCAAGAATACTGAAGTGGTTTGCCATTTCCTTCTGCAGGCGATTTTCCCAACCCAGGGATCGAACCCAAGTCTCCTGCATCTTCTGCATTGGCAGGCAGCTTCTTTACCACTGGCACCACCTGGGAAGCCTTTTGTATAATATTTTACACACACAATCAGATCATTTGTGAATAATCACAATTTTCTTTCTTCCTTATCTATATGCCTTTTATTTATTTTTTATTGCCTTACTAAATTTGCTTCAGTTTTTAGGGATACTATTAGGCAGCCTTGTTTATTCTCACATTCAGGGAAACGGGTTTTAATAATTTACCAGTAAGTGTGATCCTTGCTGTAGATTTTCAACAGATACTCATTATCTGTTTAAGAGAATTCTTCTCTTAGCTATACCGTGAAAGTGAAAGTCACTCAGTTGTGTCTGACTCTTTGTGACCCCATGGACTGTATAGTCTATGGAATGCTCCAGGCCAGAATACTGGAGTGGGTAGCTGTTCCCTTCTTCAGCAGATCTTCCCAACCCAGGGATCAAACCCAGGTCTCCTGCATTGCGGGTGGATTCTTTATCAGCTTGAGCCACAAGGGAATCCCCCATTATACCTTAGCTATATATATATATTTTATCATTGTAATAGTTGTATGTGCTGGGGACAGGCTACATCAGACTGGAATTTCTCTTTATTAATCACCTTATCCCTTCTGAGGGTGTAGATTTTTCCCTCGCTATTTAAATTATATTTATTTATTTTTGGCTGCACTGGGGATTGGGCTTTCTCTCGTTGTGGCAAGCAGGGGCTACTCTCTGAATGCAGTGTGTGTGGTTTCTCTCATTGCAGAGCAGGGGTTCTAGGCTCTCAGGCTTCAGTATTTGCAAGACATGGGCTCAGCAATTGTAGCTCACAGACTCAGAGCACAAGGCTCCATAGTTATGGCACACAGGCTTAGTTGCTCCACGGCACATGGCATCTTGAGGGGGGTGACTGTCAATCTCAAGGTCTTCCCTGTAGCTCAAATGGTAAATAATCTGCCTGTGATGCAGGAGACCCAGGTTCAATCCCTGGGTCGGGAAGATCCCCTGGAGGAGAGAATGGCCATCCACTCCAGTATTCTGGCCTGGAGAATCCCATGGACCAGAGGAGCCTGGCGGGCTACAGCCCATGGGCTCGCAAAGAGTCGGACATGACCGAGTGACTAACCCTATGTGGGATCTTCCCGAATCAGGGATCGAACCTGTGTGTCCTGCATTGGCAGGTGGATTCTTTACCACTGAGCCACCAGCGAAGCCCTTCCTCACTATTTAAATCTCTTTGTTTCTCCCCCCCCGCCCGGGTTTTCTCTGAGTCAATTATGGTAATTTATATTTCCTAGAAAATTATCCATTCCATCTAACTTTTCCATTTTCTTGGCTTGAGGAAATATACATATTTAAAAAATATTTTTATTTAAAAATATTTTTATTTATTTTTATTAAATGTTTAATTAAAAAAAGTTTATTTTTTAAATGTTTCATTTTCTTTGTAGCATTTATCACTGTGCTGTGCTGTGCTGTGGCTTCAGTCATGTCTGACTCTGTGTGACCCCATGGACTGTAGCCTGCCAGGCGCCTCTGTCCATGGGATTCTCCAGGCAAGAATACTGGAGTGGGTTGCCATGCCCTCCTCCAGGGGACCTACCCAACCCAGGGATGGAACCTGGGTCTTCTGCACTGTGGGTGATTTCTTTACCGTCTGAGCCAAGTAATTTAATTTTTTATTCATTATTTATGGTCTCTCCACTAGACTTGTCTCTCTGACTGTGGGGCCTATGTCAGGGCCTGCCACACAGCAGCCATTCAGTAAATGTTTCTCAGGTGAATGATTGTGTGATATTTCTTTTAAGTATGTCCCCTTTTCCATTGCTAATGCTGTTTACTTGCTGTTTTCTTGATACTGTTTGCAGAGGCTTATCTATTTTGTTGGTCTTTTCAAAGGACCAGCATTAGGTTCTCTTGATCAACTCAATTTCTTTATCTTCTTTTTAAAAAAATATTCTGTTTTTCCCTTTAGCAGTTTCTTCATTTTATTTTCTGGATGTTTTAATATTGCTGTGTTGTTCTTATTTTTATCTTATTCTAAATTCTTGAGGTGAAAACTAAGTTTATTTTCTGTCTCCCTTGTTTTCTGATAAATACATTTAAGGCCATAAATTTTCCTTCTCACTTGTCTCCATTACATAGGTTTTGTTGTATAGTAGTTCCAGTGAGGTTTTTTAACTTCTAACTCATTTTGTTTTCTGGTTTTATTTCCTATTCAACTTGAGAGTTATTTAGAAATACAGTTAAAAATTTCCAGGTGTGTGGATCTGCACTGGAGTTTGAAGGGATATTTTTTCTTCTTATGTTAACTTTTAACAGTACGTGATGGTAGCTGTTGCCTGTGTGATATCAGCTTTTTGGAAGTTTTTTGGTTATTTCCTTTGTTACCAAGAACAGGGATCCACAAAATACAGCTTGTAGGCCACATGGGCCTGGTGCCTATTATGGAAATCAAGTTTTCTTGGAATATAGCCATACCCATTTGCTTACATACTACCTATGACTTGTTGCGTGCTGTGGCCCATGGGGTCAAGAAGAGTCAGACACGACTGAGCAACTGAACTGATGACTAGTTTCCAGTTAACAACTGGAAAGCTGAATGGTTGGAACAGAGACCTTGGGGCCCACACAGCTTAAAAAATTTACTATTTGGCCTGTCCATGAAAAGGTTGTTGCCTGACTTAAAACATGGTCAACTTTCATAACTTTTTCATACGAAGTGAAAGATATGTGTATTGTCTTGAGTCTAAGTCCCTTATAACCTTGTATGACTGTGTATGTGTGAGTTTATTCCTTTACTTAGGATTCCCTGGTGGCTCAGACAGTAAAGCATCTGCCTGCAATGCGGGAGACCCGGGTTCGATCCCTGGGTCAGGAAGATCCCCTGGAGAAGGAAATGGCAACCCACTCCAGTACCTTTGCCTAGAAAATTCCATGGATGGAGGAGCCTGGTGGGCTACAGTCCATGGGGTTGCAGAGTCAGACACGACTGAGCAACTTCACTTTATTCCTGTACTTTATTCTGTTCTATTGGTCTATGGTCTGTTTCTTATGCCAGTACCATAGTCTTCTGATTACTGTTGCTGTTATACAGATCCTTATTTCCTTCCTCATTGAGAGAGATGGATATAAACCTCCCATTGTAACTAAATTTGTTTACTTCCTATAGTTTAATCACGGTAAGCTTTATGTGGGCTTCCCTCATGGCTCAGCTGGTAAAGAATCTGCCTGCAATGCAGGAGACCTGGGTTCAATCCCTGGGTGGGGAAGATCACTTGGAGAAGGGAAAAGCTACCCACTCCATTATTCTGGTCTGGAGAATCCCATGGACAGAGGAGCCTGGCGGGCTACAGTCCACGGGGTCGCAAAGAGTCAGACACGACTGAGTGACTAACATACTGACTTTGTGTATTCTGAAGCTGTATTGTTAGTGCATAAAGAATGGATAAAGGTTCATAACTTTTTATATTTTTCCTTCCTAAACTATGAAGTGTCTTTCTTTGTCCCATCTATTTATGTATATATTTAAATATGCCTTGAATGCTTTCTTTATAAAGAATATTATTATTTGATTCCTGTAGCTGTTACACAGTAATAGTTGAACCTCTTAGGATGAGGAGGTTCAACTATATATATTAGGAAAAATAATAAATAAAATTAAGAAATATTCTTGCTTGGGTAGAAGAAGTCTGGAGATAGTTGTTCCAGGACTCTGTGATATTATCAGACTCCTACCTTCTGCTTCACCATCTTGGTGTATGGTTTCCATCCTAAGGTCCCCTCGTGGTCCCCGAGACTTCTGGAGCTCCAGCCAGCACATCTCCATTGAGGGACAGAAGGAGGAGGAAAGGTAGGAGGACAAAAAGGATCTGGGCCCAGGTCTGCTGGTTTCTAATAAGTAACCCTCCCAGACAGTCCCAGAAAACGATTCCATTTTCATCTCCTTGGCAGAATTTAGTCAGGTCCCCTCGCCTGATCTCCCAGGGAGGCCTGTCAAGATACCTCTGTCCTGGCTGAAACTTGGCCTTCTGTTACCAAGGAGATTTTAATTGATACAGCCAGCAATCTCTGTCACTCCCTGTTTGCATGTTGCAGTTCTTGTCAGTGTCCTTTCCTGTTATAACTTTTTTTTTTCCCATCTCTTTATTCTCAACCTTCCTCAGTTATTTTGTTTTGAGTATGTCTCTTGTAAACAGAATGTAGCAAGATCTTGAATTATTTGCTTTTAAGCAATCAGAACATCTATTATTAGGTGAATGCAATGCATTCATTTATTATTGTTGATACATGTGGCAATATGATTACCATTATTCTTTCTGCATTCTTTTTGTCATACATCCTGCTTAATTCTTTTTACCTTTCCTTTTCTTTGTTACTCTGATGGAGTTTTCCGTTACCTGTTTTTTTTTTTTTTTTTTCAGTTTTAGAAATTGTCCTTACTGTTTTCTTTCTTTTAGTCATTACTCTTCATGTTTTACAACATTGTTTTGAAATAATTTCAGATTTACAGAAAGTTGCAAGACTAGTACAAAGGATTCCTGTCTGTGTACCTTTTACCCAGCTCCCTCAAATGTCAGAATTTTATCATATTTCCATTATCTTTTTTCTTTATACCGATGCATTATTTTTCCTGATCCATTTGAAGATAAGAACACAGGCCAGTTATTCTGGGAAAATGTCCTTTGTTTTGGATTTGTTTATGTTTTGTCATAATTAGATGGAGATTATGCAATTTTGGCAATAATACCACAAAAGTGATATTGTGTTCTTAGTGATTTGTTTTAGGAGGCACATGATTATCAATTTGTCCCATCATATGTGACCGGAGCTTTGCATGTGCTTAATGTCTATGAGGTTTTCCACTGTAAATTTTTACCATTGAAATTAGTAAGTATCTTGTGGGGAGTTTTAGCATTCATTAAATGAGTCTTTCCTAATTGTTTATTACTAAAATGGTTATCAAAGGCAATGGTCTAATTCCATCATTCCACCTACATTTACTAGTTAGCATTCCACTGCAGGGAAGGGCTTGTCCTTCTTGCTATTTGTTTATTTATTTACATTAGTGTGGACACCTGGATTCTTGTTTTACTAATAGGTTTTAACCCATTATTGTCACCAGCTATTTGAGACACACATTGTTTCAGAATTGGCCATTGGAAGCCCCTCCTATGTTCTCTTGACATGTTCCCACCATTCTTTGAGTACTACCTGATATTCTAACACAAGAAGATGTTGCAGCTTCATCTCTTCCTTTTCCTGCATTCAGTCCTAGATTTAGCATTTCTCCAAGGAACTGGTTCTTTTTATTTTTTAAGCAGTTTTACTGAGGTATAATTGACATAAACTACACGTTTAAAGTATACAATTTGATAAGTTTTGACATATACATACCTATACATACCATCACCACAATCAAGACGATAAAGACATCCATCATTCTTCAAATTTTTTTATGCCCCTTTGTAATTCCTCCCTCTTGCCATTTCATGTCCCTCCTCAAACCCCAGGAAACCCTGGCTTGCTGTCACTAAAGATTACTCTGCATTTTCTAGAAATCTGCATATATGTAGAGGCTCAGCAGTAGAGAATCCAATGCAGGAGATGTGGGTTTGATCCCTGGGTCAAGAAGATCCCCTGGAGGAGGAAATGGCAACCCACTCTAGTATTCTTCCCCGGGAAATCCCATAAATATGGGAGTCTGGCAGGCTACAGTCCATGGGATCACAGAGTCAGACATGACTGAGTGACTGAGCATGCACACACACACATAGAATATGTAGTTTGTTTCCTTTCAAACAACAGAATTATTTTGAAATTCATCCATGTTATATAGGATATATCAATAGTTCATTATTTTCATTATAGAACAGTATTAAATCTTAGAGCTAATGCCACAGTTTCTTTATCCATTCACCTGTTGATAGATATTTGAGTTACTTGCAGTTTTTGTCTATTACAAATAAAGCTGCTTTGAACATTAGTGTGCAAATTTTTGTATGGACATATACTGTCTCTTCCCTTATGAAATACCTAGGAGCAGACTGGCTGATGCATATGGTAGGTGTATATTTAACTTTTTCAGAAATTACCAGGCTGATTTCTAAAATAGCCTGCTGGGATTTTTTTATTGGGATGATATTGACTCTGTTGATCATTTTGAAGAGAATTGATATCTTAAGATACTGAGTTTTCCAGTCCATGAACATGGTATATGTGTCCATTTATTTAGGTCGTGAATTCTCTCAACAATTTATTGTCATTTTCAGTGTATAGGTCTTGCATATCTTTTGTCAGACTTATCCCCACATATTACATGTTTTTATCATCCTGTTTTAATTTCATTTCCTACTACTGTTCTTTGCTGCTATACAAAATACATTTGATTTTTTTATATTGATTGTATCCTACAACTTGGCTACATTCACTTGTTAATTTTAGTAACTTTTTCTGAAGAGTCTGTTGGACTGCCTATTAATACATAGATCATCATCTGTGATTAAAGGAAGTTTTACTTCTTTCTTTCCAATCTGGATGTTTATTTTTCTCACCTTACTGCATTCAATGAGAGCTTTAATAAACTGCTGAATACAGGTTAAAGACAGTGAGAGCAGTCATGGTAGCCTTCTTCTTGATCTATGGAGAAATCAGCATTTCAGCATTAAGTATGATGTTGTTGTTCAGTTGCTAAGTCCTGTCCGACTGACTCTTTGTGACCCCATGGACTGCAGCACACCAGATTTCCCTGTCCTTCACCAACTACTGGAGTCTGCTCCAACTCGTGAACACTAAGTTGGTGATGCCATCCAACTATCTCATCCTCTGTTGCCCCCTTCTCCTCCTGCCTTCAATGTTTACCAGCATCAGGGTCTTTTCCAATGAGTCTGCTCTTCGCATCAGGTGAACATGGTATTGAAGGATCAGCCTCAGCATCAGTCCTTCAAATTAATATTCAAGGTTCATTTCCTTTAGGATTGACTGGTTTCATCTCCTCACAGACCAAGGGACTCACAGAGTTTTCTCCAGCACCACAGTTGGAAAGCGTGAATTCTTTGGCATTCAGTCTTCCTTATGGTCCAGCTCTCACATCCATATATGACTACTGAAAAACCATAGATCTGACAGTACAGACTGTTGTCAAAGTGATGTCTCTGCTTTTTAATATGCTGTCTAGGTTGCCATAGCTTTTCTTCCAAGAAGCCCAAGGAGTCTTTTAATTTTGTGGCTGCAGTCACCATCTGCAATGATTTTGGAGCCCAAAAAATAAAGTCTGTCACTGTTTCCATTCTTTAACCATCTGTTTGCCATAAAGTGATGGGACTGGATGCCATGATCTTTGATTTTTGAATGTTGAGTTTTAAGCCAGCATTTTCACTCTACTCTTTCACCCTCATCAAGAGGCTCTTTAGTTCTTCTTCACTTCCTACCATTAGAGTGGTATCATCCGCATATCTGAGGATGTTGATATTTCTCCAAGCAATCTTGACTACAGTTTGTGCTTCATCCAGCCCAGCATTTCGCATGATGTACTCTGCATAGCAGTTAAATAAGCAGGGTGACAATATACAGCCTTGACATACTCCTTTCCCAATTTTGAACCAGTTCATTGTTCCATGTCTGGTTCTAACTGTTGCTTCTTGGCCTGCATACAGGTTTCTCAGGAGGCACATAAGGTGATCTGGTATTCCTACCTCTTAAAAATTTTCCACAGTTTGTTGTGATCCACACAGGCTCAGATGATAAAGAATCTGCCTGAAATGCAGGAGACCTGGATTTGATCCCAGGGTTGGGAAGATACCTTGGAGAAGGAAATGGAAACCCACTCCAGTCTTCTTGCTTGGAGAATCTCCATGGACAGAGGAACCTGGCGGGCTGCAGTAAATGGGGTTGCAAAGAGTTGGACACGACTGAGTGACTAAGTGCACACATAGTCAAAGACTTTCACGAAGTCAATGAAGGAGAAATAGATGTTTTTCTGGAACTCCCTTGCTTTTTCTACGAGCCAATGGATTTTGGAAACTTGATTTCTGGTTCCTCTGCCTTTTCTAAATCCAGCTTGTACATCTGGATTCTTGGTTCACATGCTGTTCAGGCCTAGCTTGAAGGATTTTTTTGAGCATGACCTTGTTAGCATGTGAAATGAGTGCAGTTGTGCAGTAGTTTGAACATTCTTCGGCACTGTCCTTCTTTGGGATTATAATGAAAACTGATTTTTTCCAGTCCTGTGGTCACTGCTGAGTGCTCCAAATTTGCTGGCACATTGAGTGCAGCACTTTAACAGCATTATCTTTTAGGATTTGAAATAGCTCAGCTGGAATGCTATCACTTCCACTAGCTCTGTTCATAGTAATGCTTCCTAAGGCCCACTTGACTTCACACTCCAGGATGTCTGGTTCAAAGTTAGTGACCACACCATCGTGGTTATGCAGGTCATTAAGATGTTTTTGGTTCAGTTCTTCTGTGTATTCTTGCCACCTCTTCTTAATCTTTTCTGCTTCTCTTAGGTCCATACCATTTCTGTCTTTTATTGTGCCCATCTTTGCATGAAATTTTCCCTTGGTACCTCTAATTTTGTTGAAGATATCTCTGGTCTTTCCCATTCTATTGTTTTTCTCTATTTCTTTGCATTGTTCACTTAAGAAGGCTTTCTTGTCTCTCCTTGCTATTGTTTGGAACTCTGCATTCAGATAGATATATGTTTTCTTTTCTCCTTTTCTTCTCAGACAACCATTTTGTGTTCTTGAATTTCTTTTTCTTTGGGATGGTTTTGGTCACTGCCTCCTGTACAGTGTTACAAACCTCCATCCCTAGTTCAGGCACTCCACCAGATTGAATCCCTTGAATCTATTTGTCACCTCCACTGTATAATAGGGGATTTTATTTAGGTTATACCTGAATGGCCCAGTGGTTTTCTCTGCTTTGTTCAGTTTAAGCCTAATTTTTGCAATAAGGAGCTCATGATCTGAACCACAGTCAGCTTCCAGTCTTGTTTTGCTGACTTCTCCACATTTGACTGCAAAGAATATAATCAGTCTGATTTTGCTGTTGACCATCTGGTGATGTCCATGTATACAGTCATCTTTTGTGTTTTTGGACAAGGGTGTTTGCTATGACCAGTGCATACTCTTGGCAAAACTCTGTTAGCCCTTGCCTTGCTTCATTCTGTACCCCAAGGCCAAACTTAACCTGTTACTTCTGGTTATCTCTTGACTTCCTACTTTTGCATTCCATTCTGTATGATGAAAAGGACATCTTTTCTGCTGTTAGTTATATAAAATCTTGTAGGTCTTCACAGAACCATTCAACTTCAGCTTATTCAGGATTAGTGGTCAGGGTGTAGACTTGGATTGCTGTGATACGCCTTGGAAACAAACAGAGATCATTCTGTTGTTATTTAGATTGCATCCAAGTACTGCATTTCAGACTCTTTTGTTGACTGTGAGGGCTACTGCATTTCTTCTAAGGGGTTCTTGCCCACAGAAGTAGATACAGTGGACGTTTTAATTAAATTAGCCCATTCCCGTCCATTCTACTTCACTGATTCCTAAAATGTTGAAGTTCACTCTTGCCATCTCCTGTTTGACCACTTCCAATTTACTTTGATTCATGGACCTAAAGTTCCAGGTTCCTATGCAGTATTATTGTTCACAGCATCAGCCTTCACTTTCACCACCAGACTCATCCAAACTGAGCATCATTTCCAATTTGGCCCAGCAGCTGCATTCCTTCTTTCAGTTCAGTTAACTTCAGTTGCTCAGTTGTGTCCAACTCTTTGTGACCCCATGGACTGCAGTATGCCAGGCTTCCATGTCCATTGAGTCAGTGATGCCATCCAACCATCTCATCTTTAGTCGTCCCCTTCTTTTCCTGCCTTCAATCTTTCCCAGCACCAGGGTCTTTTCAAATGAGTCAGCACTTTGCATCAGGTTGCCAAAGTATTGGAGTTTCAACTTCAATATCAGTCCTTCAATGAATACTCAGGACTGATCTACTTTAGGATGGACTGGTTTGATATTCTTACAGTCCAAGGGACTCTCAAGAGTGTTCTCCAACACCACAGTTCAAAAGCATCAATTATTTGGCACTAAGCTCTCTTTATAGTCCCACTCTCATATCCACACTGGAAAAACCATAGCCTTGACTAGATGGACCTTTGTTGACAAAGTAATGTCTCTACTTTTTAATATGCTATCTAGGTTGGTCATAACTTTTCTTTTTTTAATATAAATTTATTTATTTTAATTGGAGGCTAATTACTTTAAAATACTGTATTGGTTTTGCCATACATCAACATGAATCCGCCACAGGTATACACGTGTTCCCCATACTGAACCCCCCTCCCACCTCCCTCCCCATACCATCCCTCTGGATCATCCCAGTGCACCAGCCCCAAGCATCCTGTATCATGCATTGAACCTGGACTGGCAATTCATTTCATATACGATATTATACATGTTTCAATGCCATTCTCCCAAATCATCCCACCCTCTCCCTCTCCCACAGAGTCCAAACGACTGTTCTATACATCTGTGTCTCTTTTGCTGTCTCGCATAGTTACCATTACCATCTTTCTAAATTCCATATATATGCGTTAGTATACTGTATTGGTGTTTTCTTTCTGGCTTACTTCACTCTGTATAATAGGGTCCAGTTTCATCCACCTCATTAGAACTGATTCAAATGTAATCTTTTTAATGGCTGAGTAATACTCCATTGTGTATATGTACCACAGCTTTCTTATCCATTCATCTGCTGATGGACATCTAGCTTGCTTCCATGTCCTGGCTATTATAAACAGTGCTGTGATGAACATTGAGGGTACACGTGTCTCTTTCAATTCTGGTTTCCTTGGTGTGTATGCCCAATAGTGGGATTGCTGGGTCATAAGGCAGTTCTGTTTCCAGTTTTCTAAGGAATCTCCACACTGTTCTCCATAGTGGCTGTACTAGTTTGCATTCCCACCAACAGTGTAAGAGGGTTCCCTTTTCTCCACACCCTCTCCAACGTTTATTGCTTGTAGACTTTTGGATAGCGGCCATTTTGACTGGCGTGAAATGGTACTTCATTGTGGTTTTGATTTGCATTTCTCTGATAATGAGTGATGTTGAGCATCTTTTCATGTGTTTGTTAGCCATCTATATATCTTCTTTGGAGAAATGTCTGTTTAGTTTTTGGCCCATTTTTTGATTGGGTCGTTTATTTTTCTGGAATTGAGCTGCAGGAGTTGCTTGTATATTTTTGAGATTAGTTGTTAGTCAATTGCTTCATTTGCTATTATTTTCTCACATTCTGAAGGCTATCTTTTCACCTTGCTTATAGTTTCCTTTGTTGTACAGAAGCTCTTAATTTTAATTAGGTGCCATTTGTTTATTTTTGCTTTTATTTCCAATAATCTAGGAGGTCGGTCATAGAGAATCCTGCTGTGATTTATGTCAGAGAGTGTCTTGCCTACGTTCTCCTCTAGGAGTTTTATAGTTTCTGGTCTTATGTTTAGATCTTTAATCCATTTTGAGTTATTTTTGTGTATGGTGTTAGAAAATATTCTAGTTTCATTCTTGTACAAGTGGTTGACCACTTTTCCCAGCACCACTTGTTAAAGAGATTGTCTTTTCTCCATTGTATATTCTTGCACCCTTTTTCAAAGATAAGGTGTCCATAGGTGCATGGATTTATCTCTGCACTTTCTATTTTGTTTCATTGATCTATAATTCTGTCTTTGTGCCAGCACCATACTGTCTTGATGACTGCGGCTTTGTAGTAGAGCCTGAAGTCAGGCAGGTTGATTCCTCCAGTTCCATTCTTCTGTCTCAAAATTGCTTTGGCTATTCGAGGTTTTTTGTATTTCCATACAAATTGTGAAATTATTTGTTCTAGCTCTGAAAAATACTGTTGGTTGCTTGATAGGGATTGCATTGAATCTATAGATTGCTTTGGGTAGTATACTCATTTTCACTATATTTATTCTTCATATCCATGAACATGGTATATTTCTCCATCTATTATTGTCCTCTTTGATATCTTTCACCAGTGTTTTATAGTTTTCTATATATAGGTCTTTAGTTTCTTTAGGTAGATATACTCCTAAGTATTTTATTCTTTTCATTGCAATGGTGAATGGAGTTGTTTCCTTAATTTCTCTTTCTATTTTCTCATTATTAGTGTATAGGAATGCAAGGGATTTCTGTGTGTTGATTTTATATCCTGCAACTTTACTATATTCATTTCTTAGCTCTAGTACTTTTCTGGTGGAGTCTTTAGGGTTTTCTATGTAGTGGATCATGTAATCTGCAACCTGAAATTTTTACTTCTTCTTTTCCAACTTGGATTGCTTTTATTTCTTTTTCTGCTCTGATTGCTGTGGCCAAAACTTCCAAAACTATGTTGAATAGTAGTGGTGAGAGTGGGCACCCTTGTCTTGTTCCTGACTTTAGAGGAAATGCTTTCAATTTTTCACCATTGAGGATAATGTTTGCTCTGGGTTTGTCATATATAGCTTTTATTATGTTGAGGTATGTTCCTTCTATTCCTGCTTTCTGGAGAGTTTTTATCATAAATGGATGTTAAAATTTGTCAAGGGATTTCTCTGCATCTATTGAGATAATCATGTGGCTTTTATTCTTCATTTTGTTATTGTGGTGTATTACATTGATCGATTTGCGGATATTGAAGAATGCTCGCACCCCTGGGATAAAGCCCACTTGGTCATGGTGTATGATCTTTTTAATGTGTTGTTGGATTCTGATTGCTAGAATTTTGTTAAGGATTTTTGCATCTATGTTCATCAGTGATATTGGCCTGTAGTTTTCTTATTTTTCTGTGGCATCTTTGTCAGGTTTTGGTATTAGGGTGATGGTGGCCTCATAGAATGAGTTTGGACGTTTACCTTCTTCTGCAATTTTCTGGAAGAGTTTGAGTAGGATAGGTGTTTACTCTTCTCTGAATTTTTTGTAGAATTCAGCTGTGAAGCCATCTGGACCTGGGCTTTTGTTTGCTGGAAGATTTCTGATTACAGTTTCAATTTCTGTGCTTGTGATGCGTCTGTTAAGATTTTCTGTTTCTTCCTGGTCCAGTTTTGGAAAGTTGTACTTTTCTAAGAATTTGTCCATTTCTTCCAAGTTGTCCATTTTATTTGCATATAGTTGCTGATTATAGTCTCTTATGATCCTTTGTATTTCTGTGTTGTATATGGTGATCTCTCCATTTTCATTTCTAATTTTATTGATTTCATTTTTCTCCCTTTGTTTCTTGATGATTCTGGCTAATGGTTTGTCAATTTTATTTATCCTTTCAAAGAACCAGCTTTTGGGTTTGTTGATTTTTGCTATGGTCTCTTTTGTTTCTTTTGCATTTATTTCTGCCCTAATTTTTAAGATTTCTTTCCTTCTACTAACCCTGGGGTTCTTCATTTCTTCCTTTTCTAGTTGCTTTACGTGTAGAGTTAGGTTCTTTATTTGACTTTTTTCTTGTTTCTTGAGGTATGCCTATATTGCTATGAACCTTCCCCTTAGCACTGCTTTTACAGTGTCCCATAGGTTTGGGGTTGTGTTTTCATTTTCATTCGTTTCTATGCATATTTTGATTTCTTTTTTGATTTCTTCAGTGATTTGTTGGGTATTCAGCAGTGTGATGTTCAGCCTCCTTATGTTGGAATTTTTAATAGTTTTTCTCCTGTAATTGAGATCTAATCTTACTGCATTGTGGTCAGAAAAGATGCTTGGAATGATTTCAATTTTTTTTTAATTTACCAAGGCTAGATTGATACCCCAGAATATGATCTATCCTGGAGAAGGTTCCGTGTGCACTTGAGAAAAAGGTGAATTTCATGGTCATAACTTTTCTTCCAAGGAGTAAGTGTCTGTTTATTTCATGGCTGCAGTCACCATCTGCAGTAATTTTGGAGCCCCAAAAATAAAGTCTGCCACTGTTTCCACTGTTTTTCCATCTATTTGCCATGAAGTGATGGGACCAGATGCCATGATCTTTGTTTTCTGAATGTTGAGCTTTAAACCAACTTTCTTACTTTCCTCTTTCACTTTCATCAAGAGGCTCTTTAGTTCTTCTTCACTTTCTACCATAAGGGTGGTGTCATCTGCATATCTGAGGTTATTGATATTTCTCCCGGCAATCTTGATTCTGGCTTGTGCTTCATCCAGCCCAGCGTTTCTCCTGATGTACTCTGCATATAAGTTAATAAGCAGGGTGAAAGTATACAGCCAGATGTACTCCTTTTCCTGTTTGGAACTAGTCTGTTGTTCCACGTCCACTTCTAACTGTTACTTACTGACCTGCGTACAGATTTCTCAAGTCAGGTGGTCTGGTATTCACATCTCCTGAAAAATTTTCCACAGTTTATTGTGATCCACACAGTCAAAGGCTTTGTAGTAGTCAATAAAGCAGAAATAGATGTTTTTCTGGAACTCTCTTGGTTTTTTGATGATCCAGTGGATGTTGGCAATTTGAACTCTGGTTTATTCTGCCTTTTCTAAAACCAGCTTGAACATCTGGAATTTCACAGTTCACGTATTGCTGAAGGTTGGCTTGGAGAAGTTTGAACATTACTTTGCTAGCGTGTGAGATGAGTGCAGTTGTGCGATACTTTGAGCATTTTTTGGTATTGCTTTTCTTAGGGCTTGGAATTAAAACTGACCTTTTCCAGTCCTGTGGCCACTGCTGAGTTTTCCAAATTTGCTGGCATATTGAGTTCAGCACTTTCACAGCATCATCTTTTAGGATTTGAATTAGTTCAACTGGAATTCCATCACCTCCACTCACTTTGCTCGTAGTGATGCTTCTTCATAAGGCCCACTTGACTTCACATTCCATGATGTCTGGCTCTAGGTCAGTGATCACACTATTGTGATTATCTGGATCGTGAAGATCTTTTTTTGTACAGTTCCTCTGTGTATTCTTGCCACCTTTTTTCAATATCTTCTGCTTCTGTTAGGTCCATACCATTTCTGTCCTTTATCGAGCCCATCTTTGCAGGAAATGTTCCCTTGGTATCTCTAATTTTCTTGAAGAGATCTCTAGTCTTTTCCATTCTGTTGTTTTCCTCTTTTCTTTGCATTGATCGCTGAGGAAGGCTTTCTTATCTCTTCTTGCTATTCTTTCAAACTCTGCCTTCAGATGCTTATAGCTTTCCTTTTCTCCTTTGCTTTTCACTTCTCTTCTTTTCACAGCTATTTGGAAGGCCTCCCCAGACAGCCATTTTGCTTTTTTGCATTTCTTTTCCATGGGGATGGTCTTCATCCCTGTCTCCTGTACAATGTCATGAACCTCAGTCCATAGTTCATCAGGCACTCTGTCTATCAGATCTAGGCCCTTAAGTCTATTTCTCACTTCCACTGTATAATCATAAGGGATTTGATTTAGGTCATACCTGAATGGTCTAGTGGTTTTCCCCGCTTTCTTCAATTTAAGTCTGAATTTGGCAATAAGGAGTTCATGATCTGAGCCACGGTCAGCTCCTGGTCTTGTTTTTGCTGACTATATAGAGCTTCTCCATCTTTGGCTGCAAAGAATATAATCAGTCTGATTTTGGTGTTGACCATCTGGTGATATCCATGTGTAGAGTCTTCTCTTGTGTTGTTGGAAGAGGGTGTTTGCTATGACCAGTGCATTTTCTTGACAAAACTCTATTAGTCTTTGCCCTGCTTCATTCCATGTTCTAACACAGCAGATCTCAAATTTTGTTGCACATGTGATTCTTTTGTTTGCATTTTGAATGGGTTTGTTTTTCCCACCATGACTCTTTTAGTTGTATATTTGAAGGCTATTATTTCTGTATTAACATTTTTTATGATCCTGAGTTCTTTCATTCCTTGGGTTAATTTTACATTTGATTCTCTAGAGCTTTACAGATAAATATTATGTCTTACCTGTAAATAGAAATTGTTTTACTCTCCAGTTCTTATGCATCTGATTGACTGTCTTAGGTGCTACTGCATTGCCTAGTATCTCCTTTATATTTATATAACATTGGAAAATAGTAGGCGGTCTTACTTTGTTTCTCATCCTGGTGTAAATTCCTGTAGTATTTCACTATTAAATAAGAAAGCTGAGCACCGAAGAATTGATGTTTGAACTATGGTGTTGGAGAAGACTCTTGAGAGTCCCCTTGGACTGCAAGGAGATCCAACGAGTACGTCCTAAGGGAGATCAGTCCTGGGTATTCATTGGAAGGAGTGATGTTGAAGCTGAAACTCCAATACTTTGGCAACCTGACATGAAGAGCTGAGTCATTTCAAAAGACCCGGGTGCTAGGAAAGATTCAGGGCAGGAGGAGAAGGGGACGACAGAGGATGAGATGGTTGGATGGCATTACCGACTCAATGGATATGAGTTTGGTAAACTCTGGGAGTTGGTGATGGACAGGGAGGCCTGGCGTGCAGCAGTTCATTGGGTCACAAAGAGTTGGACACGACTGAGTGACTGAACTGATACATATGCTTTCCTATTAAGAAAATTAAGGAACTGAAGATGGTGGAGTAGATGGACGTGCATTCATCTCCTGTAAGAACACCAAAATCACACTAGCTGGTGAACAACCATTGAAAGGAGGATGTTGAAACCCAACAAAAAATAAATACCCCATGTTCAGGGACAAAGGAAAAACCACGAGATGTTAGGATGGGTACAATCATGTTACAGTCATACCCCATGTCTGCCAGAGACTCTTGTGCTGTGCTAAGTCGCTTCAGTCATGTCAGACTCTTTGCGACCCCGTGGACTGTAGCCCACCAGGCTTTTCTGTTCTATTGGATTCTCCAGGCAAGAATACTGGAGTGGGCTGCGCTCTTCCTGAACCAGGGATTGAACCATTGAGCCTATAGCCCTACCATGAAGACTGCAGACTCCAGGACTGGGCCGCCTCAGGCCAAACTATAGGGAGGGAACACAATCCCACACATCAGCAGAAAATTGGATTAAAGATTTACTAAATATGATCCTGCCCACCAGTGTAAGACCCACAGCCAGCCCCTCATGTTAGGAAGCTTGCACAAGTCTCTTATCCTCATCCATCAAAGAGCAGACAGATTGAAAACCACAATCACAGGAAAGGTGCCAAAATGATCACATGGATCACAGCCTTGTGTAACTCACTGAGGCTATGAGCCATGCCATGCAGAAGAGCTGGCAAGAATACACAGAAGAACTGTACAAAAAAGATCTTCACAACCCAGAGAATGACAATTGTGTGATCACTCACCTAGAGCCAGACATCCTGGAGTATAATGTCAAGTGGGCCTTAGGAAGCATTACTATGAACAGAGCTAGAAGAGGTGATGGCATTCCAGCTGAGCTATTTCACATCCTAAAAGATAACGCTGTTAAAGTGCTGCACTCAATATGCCAGCAAATTTAGAGCACTCAGCAGTGGCCACAGGATTGGAAAAGATCAGTTTTCATTCCAGTCCCAAAAAGGGAATGCAAGAGAATGTTCAAACTGCTGCACAAATTGCATTCATTTCACTTGCTAGCAAGGTCATGCTCAAAATCCTTCAAGCTAGGCTTGAACAGCATGTGAACCAAGAACTTCCGGATGCACAAGCTGGATTATGAAAGGGAGAAGAACCAGAGATCAAATTTCCAACATCCATTGGCTCATAGAGAAAAGAAAAGGAGTTTCAGAAAAACATCTATTTCTCCTTCATTGACTACATGAAAGCCTTTGACTGTCTGGATCACAACAAACTGTGGAAAATTTTTAAGGAGGTTGGAATACCAGATCACCTCAGCTGCCTCCTGAGAAACCTGTATGCAGGTCAAGAAGCAACAGTTAGAACCTGACATGGAGCAATGAAGTCGTTCAAATTTGGGAAAGGAGTATGTCAAAGCTGTATATTGTTACCCTGCTTATTTCACTTCTTTGCAGAATACATCATGAGCAATGCTGTGCTGGATGAATCAGAAGCTGGAATAAGGATTTCCAGAAGAAATATCAGCAATCTCAGATATGCAGGTGACACCACCCTAATGGCAGTAAACAAAGAGGAACTAAAGAGCCTCTTGATAAAGGTGAGAGAATGAAAATGCTGGCTTAAAACTCAACATTCAAAAAGCGAAGATTTGGTATCCAGTCTCATCACCTCATGGCAAAGAGATGGGGAAAAAATGGAAACAGTGACAGAGTTTATTTTCTTGGGCTCCAAACTCACTGCAGATGGTGACTGCAGCCATGAAATTAAAAGATGCTTGTTCCTTGGAAGTAAAGCTGTGACAAACCTACACCACGTATTAAAAAGCAGAGACATCACTTTGCCGACGAAGCGGCAAATAATCAAAGCTCTGGCTTTTCCTGTAGTCATTTATGAATGTGAAAGTTGGACTGTAAAGAAGGTTGTGTGCTGAAGAATTGATTCTTTTGAACTGTGATGTTGGAGAAGACTCTTCAAAGTACTTGGACAGCGTGGAGATCAAACCAATCAGTCCTAAAGGAAACAGATTCTGAATATTCATTGGAAGAACTGATGCTGAAGCTGAAGCTCCAATACTTCAGCCACATGATGTGAAGAACTGACTCACTAGAAAAGACCCAGATGCTAGGAAAGATTGAAGGCGAGAGGAGAAGGGGACAACAGAGGATGAGGTGGTTGGATGGCATCACCAACTCAATTGTTTTGTGTTTGAGGAAGCCCTGGGGGATGGTGAAGGACAGGTAAGGCTTTTGTGCTTCAGTCCACAGGGTCAGAAGGAGTCAGACACAACTTAGCGACTGAACAGCAAATTAAGAAAATATCTATAAATCCTTCATAATTACCTCTTTTTTTTTTCTGTGTTTGTTCAGGAATGACTGTTGAGTTCTGTTAAGTTTTTCAGGACCTATGAAGGTAATTCAGGCTTTCTTTAGATCTGTTAATATGGTATATTATATTGATAGATTTCCTACTATTGAGCCAAGCTTGGCTTCCTGGGAAAATATGCTATGAGGTTTTCCTAATGTGTTATTGGGATGTTTTTGCCAATATTTTTAGTTTTTGCTTTTGTATCGAGTCATAAGTGATAACTTTTTGGAATTTTTTTGTATTATTAGGTTTAGGTTTCCATATCATGCTTTGTTGGGATAGTTCCTCTGTTTCTTTTATGGTAATAGATCTACTTATGCTTTTTTTCCTAATGAGGTCAGTTTTTATTGACCTGTATTTTCTTAAGAACTTATTCATTTTGTCTCATTTTCAAATTTATTTGCATAGAGATCTATCTACCAGAGAGTCTCTTATGGTATTTTAAATCTCTTCTATTTCAATAGTTACCTCCCCCTACTCATTGTTAATTTCCCCCCAGACATTTTTATGTATTAGTTTGTTTGTTCCTACTCACATTCTCACAAATTTTTACTTTATCTTTCATTATTTCCTTTATGTTTTTTTTTTTCAAATCTTCTGAATTTTATTTCCTTATGTTTTATTTTGGTTATTTTCCTGTACTTTATATTAACCTTTAGAGTTTGGAATTTATTTAATATATTTTTTGTCTTTCATTTTTATTGATGTAAGTGCTTAAGGCTATGAATTTCCACTGGTCTCAGCTTTAAGTATATCCCATGCTAGGATAGTAGCAGTATTTTTATTTTCATTATTTGTTAAAAAGTGGTTTAATTTTGGTTTTCATTTTACCCACCCATTGTATTCCTGTCTTTTTTTCCTTCTATTTGGTATCTATGCTATAGCTTTTCTGAAATGGTCCTGATCCATAATAAAAAAAAACTCAAACCTGAAGCCCTTCATTGTTTGCCTGTTTCTCCAGCCATTGCCTGGCTAACACTCATCTTTGAGGACTAAGCTCAAATTTAAGAATTCTTCTCTGATACCTGTCAACCTTCAATATCAACCCAGTTAAGTACTCCTTTTGAGAAGTAAATAGAATCCCTTCAGCTGTAGACTTCAAAACTCTATTCTGACTTATGAGTTCCGGCAAACTCTAGAGCTTCTTCATAACCTTAGTTTGGTTTGTTGATTTTAGCTTTTCAGTGGAAGTGTAACACAGAGACAGAAAAGCACACTAATTATGTGTCCAGCTCAATCAGTTTGCATAAAGATACCTACACAACCCCAACACAGGTCACGAATGTGCCTATGAAGCTAAAATATATATCAGGAAATAGAAACTTACTAGCTCCCCAGAAGCCCCTTGCGTGGCTCCTCTCAATTGCTAAGCCTTTGCTCCTTTCCAAAGGGAACCATTACGCTGATTTCTAAAAATACAGATTAGTGATTCTGTCTCATAATGGCTGCTTTAAAGTTTTGTCAGATATTTCCAGCATATGTTTCATTTTGCTTTTTTGTGTCTGTTCATTATCTTCTTCCATGCACGATGAGATTTCTGTGGTTCTTTATATGTTGAGTAATTTCGGTTCCTAGCTTGATTATTTTGGATATTACATTGTAAGTTTTGAAGTCTTGTTTATATCCATGGCTTGTATGGTATTTTGAATTTTGGTGTCCTTCCCTAATCCACCTGTTATTATTTGCTTTGCAGAGTTCACAAGTAGCCAGGCCTGGAATTCTGTCTGGGTTTTAGAGTTGAATTCAGTGCAAGATAAGGATTGTATGTGTTTATTTCATCTTGTGTGTGAAGTCATCCAATGTTTTGAGGTTTAATAATATACTTACAAATACCCTCTGAATCAAAGAATAAATCAGAAGGGAAATCAGAAAATATTTTGAGCTGAATGATCATTTTTGTAAAAAAGTAAAATTTGGGATGCAACTAAATGGGTACTTAGAGAGACATTTATAGGTCTTTGGTTCTTTCAAAGAGAGCAGTCAAATTAATAAGCCCCCAGGAAGACCAATCAAGGTAAAAATACAGAGCATAAACTTACAAATGTAGAGAATGAAAAAGGGAAAATCACTTGTAATCTTACATATTTTGAAAGGATAAGAATATATTATGAAGAATGTAAGTTAAATGGATTCATTCCTAGAAAAGCACAACTTTCCAAATCTAACAAAATACATAAAATCAGAGCATATGCAGAATACATGATGCAAAATGCCAGGCTGGATGAAGCTCAAGCTGGAATCAAGATTGCCAGGAGAAATATCAAGAACCTCAGATATGCAGATGACACCACCCTTATGGCAGAAAGTGAAGAGGAACTAAAGAGCCTCTTGATGAAAGTGAAAGAGGAGAGTAAAGAAGCTGGCCTAAAACTCAACATTCAAAAAACTATGATCATGGCATCTTGTCCCATCACTTCATGGCAAATAGAAGAGGAAGAAGTGGAAGCAGTAACAGATTTTATTTTCTCAAGCTCCAGAAGTACTGTGGACAGTAACTGCAGCCATGAAATAAAAAGATGTTTGTTCCTTGGAAGGAAACCTATGACAAAATGAAACAGCATATTAAAAATCTGAGATATCACTTTGCTGACAAAGGTCTATATATTCAAAGTTATGGTTTTTCCAGTAGTCATGTACAGATATGAGATTTGGACCATAAACAAAGTGCTAAATAATTGATGCTTTTGAATTGTGGTGCTAAGATCACTAATGCATTATAGTCTATCAAATGTTTAAAGAAAAAATAACAATCTTATCCACGCTGTTTCAGAAAATTGAGATATGGGAAGACTTTGTATGCAGTCAACATAAACCTTACATCAAAATCTAGAAAGGGTAATTAAAGAAAAGAACATTTGGAACATACTCATTTACAACTAAGATGCCGATGTCCTGCCACACCCAGTATACAAAAGTTAACCTAAAATGTGTCAAAGACCCATATAGAGAAGCTAAAAGTATAAAACTCATAGATTTAAATCTTTGTAACTTTGGACATGGCAATGGTTACTTAAATATGTCACCAAATGTACAAGCAATAATTTTTTTAAAAAAAGATAAACTTGGTAAAAAATTTAAAATTTGGTACACTGAAGGACATTATGAAAAAAGTGAAAAAGTCCACACAGAATAGGAGAGAATACATGTAAATCATATATTTGATCATGGTATAGCATCCAGAATATGTAAAGAACTCTTACTCTAAACAATTAAAAGACAAGCAACTCAATTTAAAAACAGACATTTAACATGGAACTGGAAGTCCTAGTCAGAGCACTAGGCAAGAAATGGAAATAAACAGCATCCAAATTGCAAAGGAGGAAGTAAAATTATCTCTGTTGACAGATGACATAATATTATATGTAGAAAGCCTCAAAGACACCACTAAAAAACTATAAAAAGTAATAAATTCAACAAAGTTGCAAGATATTAAATCATACAAAAACATCTCTTTTGTTTGTATACACTAACAATGAACAATCCAAAAAGTAAATTAAGAAGATAATCCATTTACAATAGCATCAAAATGAATAAAATACTTAGGAATAAACCTAACCAAAAAGTGAAAGACTTATACAATGCAGACTACAAAGTGCTGCTGAAGAAAAGTAAAGAAGACACAAATAAATAGACATCCCATGTACATGGATTGAATAAGTTGACATATTATTGACCAGAGATGTATCAGTACATCTTTTGTTACCCAAACATTATTGACTGGAGTGTTTCAATATTCATTTGCATAACAAATCACCAGCCACAGGCATTAGTTTCTGCAAAAATCCCCAGGTCAATAATGTGTTAATATTGTTAAGATGTAAATACTACTCAAAGTGATTCACAGAATTAGTGCAATCACTAACAAAATCCCCAAAGTGCTGGTTTTTGTTTGTTTACAGAAATAGAAAAGCCGATCCTAAAATTCATATGGAATCTCCAGGGACTCTGAGTGGCCAAAACAATTTTTAAAAAGAATGAAGTTTGAAATCTCACACTTCATCATTTCAAAACTTACTAAGAAGCCCCAGGAATCAAAACAGTGTTGTACCAGCATAAAAACAGACATAAAGATCAAAGGAGCAGAATAATAAATCCCAAATTAAACTGTCACATATGTGGTCAAATGATCTTTGACCAAGTTTCCAAGAATACTTGATGTGATGGACTTCCCTGGTGGTACTGTGGATAAGAATCCACCTGCCAGTGCAGGTAACATGGGTTGGATCCTTGGTCTGGGAAGATTCCACATGTTTCGGAGCAGCTGAGCCCATATGCCCCAACTATTGAAGCCCTCGTGCCTAGAGTCTGTGCTTTACAATAAGAGAAGCCACCCCATCGAGAAGCCTGCATACCACAAAAACAAAGAGTAGCCCTCGCTCAACACAGTTAGAGTAAAGCCTATGTGCAGCAACCAAAAACAAATAAATAATTTACAAAGAGAACATTAATTTAAAAAAGAACACGATGGGAAAAGGACTTCTCTTCAATAAATGATGCTAGGAAAAATGGAGAGTTGCATACAAAAGAATCAAGGTGGGTCCCTACCTTGTACAATATGCAAAAATTAACTCAAATGGAATAAAAACAGAAATGTAAGACTGAAAACTATAAAAGTCCCAGAAGAAAATGGGGAAAGCTCATGAAATCTAATTTGGCAATGACTTCTATTAGGGGACTTCCCTGGTGGCTCAGATGGTAAAGTATCTGCCTTCAATGTGGGAGACCCAGGTTCAATCCCTGGGTCGGGAAGATCTCCTGGAGAAGGAAATGGCAACCCACTCCAGTATTCTTGCTTGGAAAATCCCATGGATGGAGGAGCCTGGTAGGCTACAGTCCATGGGGTTGCAAACAGTTGGACATGACTGAGGGACTTCACTTTCACTCTTAGATATTACACCAAAAGCACAGGTTACAAAAGGAAAAACAGACGAACGCACTACATTAACCTTAAAAGCTTTTGATCATCAAAGGAAACAATTGAAAAGGCAATCTACAGAATGGGAGAAAATATTTGCAAATCCTATATCTGATAAGAGGTTAATATCCAGAATATATAGAGAATTCCTACAACTGAATGACAGAATAACTTAATTTAAACATGGGCAAAGGACTTAAGTAGACATTTCTCCAAAGAAGATAAACAAATGGCCAACAAACCTGAGAAGATGCTCAACATCACTAATCATCAAAAAATGCAAATCAAAACCACTGTGAGACATTACTTCACACACTTTAGGATGGCCATTATCAAAAACACAGCAAAGAACAGATGTGTGGTGAGGATGTGAAGAAGTTGAAAGCCTTCTGCTCTGTTGGTGGGAATGTAAAATGGTGTAGTCAGTATGGAAAAGAATACAGAAGGTCCTCAAAAAAACAAAAACAAAGCAAGAACTGTCATATGACCAGGGATGTCACTTGTGTATATCCAACAGCACTGAAAACAGAATCTCAAAGAGATATTTGCACACCCACATTCATTACAGCATTATTCAAAATAGCCAAGACTATGGCTCAGATCATGAGTTCCTTATTGCAAAATTCAGACTTAAATTGAAGAAAGTAGGAAACACCACTAAGCCATTCAGGTATAACCTAAATCAAATCCCTTATGATTATGCAGTGGAACTGAAAAATAGATTCAAAGGATTAGACATGGTAGAGTGCCTGAAGAACTATGGACAGAGGTTTGTAACACTGTAGAGGAGGCAATGATCAAAACCATCCCAAAGAAAAGGAAACACAACAAGGCAAAATGGTTGTCTGAGGAGGCCTTACAAATAGCTGAGAAAAGAATAGAGGCAAAAGGAAAAGGAGAAAAGGAAATATATACCATCTAAATGCAGAGTTCCAAAGAATAGCAAGGAGAGATAAGAACGCCATCCTCAGTGATCACTGCAAAGAAATAGAGGAAAACAATAAAATGGGAAAGACTAGAGATCTCTTCAAGAAAATTAGAGATTCCATGGGAACATTTCATGCAAACATGGGCACAATAAGGGACAGAAACGGCAAGGACCTAATAGAAGCAGAAGAGATTAAGAAGGGGTGGCAAGAATACACAGAAGAAATGTACAAAAAAGATCTTAATGACCCAGATAACCATGATGGTGTGATCACTCACCTAGAGCCAGACATGCTGGAATGTGAAGACAGTGGGCCTTAGGAAGGTGATGGAATTCCAGCTGAGCTATTTCAAATTCTAAAAGATGATGCTGTTTAAGTACTGCAGTCAATATGCCAGCAAATTTGGAACACTCAGTAGTGGCCAGAGGACTGGAAAAGGTTACTTTTCATTCCAACCCCAAAGAAGGGCAATGCCAAAGAATGTTCAAACTACCACACAATTGCACTCATTTCAGATGCTAGCAAGGTCATACTCAAAATCCTTCAAGCTAGGCTTGAATAGCATGTGAACTGAGAACTTCCAGATGTTCAAGCTGGATTTAGAAAAGGCAGAGGAACCAGAGATCAAGTTCCCAACATCAGTTGGATCATAGAAAAAGCAAGGGAATTCCAGAAAAGCATCTACTCTGGTTCATTGACTACGTGAAAGCCTTTGACTGTCTGGATCACAACAAACTGTAGAAAATTCTTAGAGAGATGGGAATACCAAACCATCTTGCTCGTTTCCTGAGAAACCTGTATGCAGGTCAAGAAGCAACTGTTAGAACCAGACATGGAGCAGACTGGTTCCAAATTGGGAAAGGAGTACATCATGGCTGCATATTGTCACCCTGCTTATTTAATTTATATGCAGAGTACATTATGCGAAATGCTAGGCTGGATGAAGCACAAGCTGGAATCAAGATTGCCAGGAGAAATATCAATAACCTCAGATATGCAGATAACACCACTCTAATGGCAGAAAGTGAAGAGGAACTAAAGAGCCTCAAGATGAAGGTAAAAGAGGAGAGTGAAAAATCTAGCTTAAAACTCAACATTTCAGAAAACTAAAATCATGGCATCCAGTGCCATACTTCATGGCAAATTGCTGGAGAAAAAATGGAAACACTGAGACAGACTTTATTTTCTTGGGCTCCAAAATCACTGCATATGGTGACTGCAGCCATTAAATTAAAAGATGCTTATTCCTTGGAAGAAAAGCAATGACAAACCTAGACAGCATATTAAAAAGCAGAGACATCAATATGCTGATAGAGGTCCATATAGTCAAAGGTATGTTTTTTCCAGTAGTCATGTATGGGTGTGAGAGTTGGACCATAAATAAGTCTGAGCACTGACAAATTGCTGCTTTTGAATTGTGTTGTTGGAGAAGACTCTTTAGAGTCCCTTGAATAGCAAGGAGATCAAACCAGTGAATCCTAAAGGAAATCAATCCTGAATATTCATTGGAAGGACTGAAGTTTAAGCTCTGATACTTTGGCCACCTGATGCGAAGAGCCAACTCATTTGAAAAGACCCTGATGCTGGGAAAGACTGAGGGCAGGAGGAGATGATGGTGACAGAGGATGAATGGTTGGATGGCATTATCAACTTGATGGACATGAGTTTGAGGAAACTCTGGGAGACAGTGAGGGACAGGCAAGCCTGGCATGCTGCAGTCCAGGGGGTTGCAAAGAATCGGGCATGACTGAATGACTGAACAACAAAAAAGACATGGAAACAACCTATATATACTTCATTCTGTGGAGAGATATTTTGAATGACATTTTTAAAAACTTCCATGTACAGATGTTCATTGATAGCATATAGAAACTGATCTGTGTCTATGTTAATCTTGTACTTTATAACCCTGCTAAACTCATATAGATAGTCATGTTGTGTGCAATAGAAGAAACACGTACAGGATTTGTATGTTGAATTATTTAAAACTCATGAATAAAATCAAAGATATAAATAAATAGAGAGATTTACTATGTTCATGGGTTAGAAGAGTCAGAGCAGCAAACATATCAATTCTCTCCAAAGCTATAGATTTAATAGCAATCAAATTCCAGCAGAAAAAAATATAATTGTGGTTTACTACTGCATAGTGTTTTGGGTATTTCTTTTATATGCAAAGATCTTATGAGCCAATAAAACTTTCAAAGTAAAAAAAAAAATTTTTTTTTGAGATCAGTCCTGCTATTCTAAAATTTTATGAAAGGGCAAAACAACCTTAATAGCCAAAAAGATCTGGTGAAATGTGTATAAATTTGGAGGAATCACATTCCCAGATACTGAGCTGCTATTAAGCTATAATAATCAAGACAGGTGGTATTGGTGAAAGGATCAGAAATCCAAAGAGCAGAAGAGAGATTATTGAAAGATACCCTCTTTTATAAAGATGCTAATTGACCCCATTCATGAGGGCTCCAACCTCATGGCCTAATCACCTCTCAAATGCACAGATATTGGAGGCCACATGAAGACAGAGACAGAGATAGGAGTTAGGCTGCTAGAAGCCAAGAATCTCTTCAAGCCACAAGAATGTGCCTGTGGCCAGGAAGGGTTTCCCATCTAGAGCTTTCAGATGTGGGGCCGTAATAGGTTTTTGGGGGCGAGGTGATGGGGGAGTATTAAGGGTTTTCTACATATAAGATTAACGCTTCTGCAAACAGAGAGAGTTTGACTTTATTTTTTCCAGTTTGGATACCTTTATTTGTTCTACCTGCAGAATTGCTCTGGCTCAGAGATCTAATGTTATTTTGAAGAGAAGTGGTAAGGGGGCCAGACATATTCTGCTGGGTGGTAAAGAGAGAGAAGGGAGCTAGATCTTATGTTGAGGTACCACCCTGGGCCAATGAAGTCACAGAATACCAGGGACCCTCAACTTTGGATGCTCCATTGAACCCACTGTTAGGTGGAGATTAGGTGTATTTGGGGTGAGAAGTATTTAGAGGTAGATTGGTTGGCCTTGGAGTAACAAGCCTACTCTAGCATGAAAATGGAAATATTTGTATATTATGTACCTATTTCCTTCCAGGGGAGAAAATGGGAAATCAGGTGAACACTGAATTAGAACAAGTAATAAAGTAATCCCTTCCACGTAACAAAGCTGATGGAGCCATTGAAGAGTCTCTAGTTCCTCTTCCCCCAGGCTTTGTGATCAGTGTGTTCCACCTCATTGGCAACTTTCTGAAAACAGTATTAATAAGCTATTTCCCTTGTCTGGGAAATGAGTATAAGGACTTTATTTTCTATGAGAATACTGGCTCTGCAAATGTACTTCCAAATTGCTCCCCACATGAGCTCAGTTTGAACCATATCCCCTTTGGAGTTACTAAATGAGTTATAGGAATGTTTAATGTTTGAAGCATACCGTGTCCAAAAATTTCTTTTAAAACTATAGAAAACTTCAGATTATGACAACTCAGCATTAAAAACTTACCAACTTCTTGATATATATCCAAAGGAAGTGAAATCAGGGTCTCAAAATAATATCTGGGGTCCCATGTTCATCGCAGAATTACTCACAGTAGTCAAGGAATGAAAACAACCTAAATGTTTGTCAGTGGACAAATGGATAAAGAAAATGTGGTATATGTCTGCATATGTGTATATACATACCATTTTCAACAACATGGATGAACCTTGACTACATTATGCTGAGTGAAATAAGTCTGAGAAAGACAAATACTGCACTGCATGCCCTCACTTAATAGGCTGGATGAAATACAAGATGAAATCAAGATTGCTGTGAGAAATATCAACAAGATGCCTGTGTGCTAGTCGTGTTCAACTCTGCAACCCTTTAGACTGTAGCCAGTATACTGGAGTGGGTTGCCATTTCCTTCTCCAGGGGATCTTCCTGACCCAGAGATCAAACCTGTGTCTCCTACATTGCAGACGGATTCTTAACCTGCTGAGCCATCGGGGAAGTCCATCAACAAGATGATACAACTCTAATGGCAAAAAATGAAGAGGAACTAAAGAGCTTCTTGGCAAGGGAGAAAGAGGATAGTGGAAAAGCTGGCTTAAAACTCAACTTTCCAAAAACGAAGATCATGGCATCCAGTCCCATCACTTCATGACAAATAGAAAGGATAAAAGTAGAAGCAGTGACAGATTTTGTTTTTTGGGCTCCAAAATTACTGCAGATGGTGACTGCAGCCGTGAAATTAAAAGACCTCTTGCTCCTTGGAAGGAAAGCTATGACAAACCTAGACAGCATATTAAAAAGCAGACATCACTTTGCTGACAAAGATCTGTATAGTCAAAGCTATAGTTTTTCCATTAGTCATTTACAGATGTGAGAGTTGGGCCATAAAGAAGGCTGAGCACCAGATAATAGATACTTTCAAATTGTGGTACTGGAAAAGCCTCTTGAGAGTCCCTTGGACAGCAAGGAGATGAAACCAGTCAATCCTAAGGACAGTGAACTCTGAATATTCCCTGGAAGGACTGATGCTGAAGCTGAAGCTCCAATACTTTGGCCACCTGATGTGAAGAGCCAACTCATTGGAAAAGACCGATGCTGGGAAAGATTGAAGGTGGGAGGAGAAGGGGACGACAGAGGATGAAATGGTTGGATAGCATCACCAACTCAATGGACATGAGTTTGAGCAAACTCGGGGAGATAGTGAAAGACAGGGAATCCTGGTGTGCTACAGTCCATGGAGTCACAAAGAGCTGGACACAACTGAGCAAAGAACAATAATAACAATGCTCTTACATGTGGAATCTAAACCCATCAAGCTACTAGACACAGAGAGGAGAATGGTGATGGCAGGGGTGGTAGAGGGGAAAATGAGGAAGTGTTGGTCTAAGGGTACGAGTTCGGGAGATCTAATGTCAACATGGTGAGTATCTACTTGAAATTTGTTAAGGGAGATCTTAAATGTTAAATCAGCACAAAAATGGTAATTATGTGAGCTGATAGATATGTTAATGCACTTGAGTGTGTTGATTGTTTCACAATGTGTGTGTGTGTATATATATATATGTATATATATATCATAATGTCAATTTGTATACCTTAAGAAGTGTAGGTATATAAGACAAATAAGAATTTTATATATATATATATATATATATAATTTGGTGGCTTATACCGTAAAGTGCTGCCCGCGATGTGGGGGACCCAGGTTCGATCCCTGGGTTGGGAAGATCCCCTGGAGAAGGAAATGGCAACCCACCCCAGTACTCTTGTCTAGAAAATTCCATGGATGGAGGAGCCTGGTGGGCTACAGTCCATGGAGTCGCAAAGAGTCAGACATGACTAAGTTCGTGTTTTTTCTTTCTTTCTTTTCTTATATAGTTTGTCAATTTATTTGCCAACTATACCTCAGTAAGTTCAGTTGCTCAGTCATGTCTGACTCTTTGCGACCGCATGGACTGCAGCTCACCAGGCCTCCCTGTCCATCACCAACTCCTGGAGTTTACTCAAACTCATGTCCATCGAGTTGTTGATGCCATCCAACCATCTCAGCCTCTGTCATCCCCTTCTCCCGCCTTCAATCTTTCCCAGCATCAGGGTCTTTTCCAGTGAATCAACTCTTTGCATCAGTTCAGTTCAGTCCCTCAGTTGTGTATGACTGTTTGCGACCCCATGGACTGCAGCATGCCAGGCCCATCACCGATTCCCAGAATTTACTCAAACTCACGTCCATTGAGTTGGTGATGCCATCCAACCATCTCATCCTCTGTCATCCCCTTCTCCTGCCTTCAAGATACCTCAATAAAGCTGGAAACAAAAACTGACATGACCCGACCTGGTTGTCTTCCAGGTATGAGAGAATTGAAATCCCAATTCATATTGTACCTCACGTAACCATTGGGAAAGTATGCCTTGAGTCAGCAGTTGAGCTGCCCAAGATCCTGTGCCAAGAAGAACAAGATGCATATAGGAGGATCCACAGGTAGAGACCCTCGCTGCTCATCTTTCTACTTCTCAGGGCCTGGTCCCCATTCCCTCCCGTCCTGTCATCTTTGGCAGCTCAACTTGTGAGCCCCCTTTGCTTTTTTGCTCTCTTATGAAAAAGCTTTACAGTAGTTTGCAGTCATCAGTTTTCTCACGCTGTATGATAACAGTCTCTTTACCACTTGTTTCTCTCCTGGTGTACTTTGCATCCTCCTGGGGCAAAGATAATTTTTTAGTTGCTAAAAAAAATTAACATCTAAGTTAACCCCATGTACTATGTGACGCCTTCAGTCAGAGACAGTAATTTCCAGATTATTTCTTTGAATTATTTCAATGTTCGAAATGAAAGTACATCCCCCCATCATGAAAAATTTAACAAGAATGGAAAGTTAAATGATCCATAATTATCTGTTCTGGCAGCAGACTGGTGCCAGCCAGATTAGATGAACTGATGCTCTGCTACTAATCTATTTTATCCTATCCCTTTAGCCTTACACATCTGGACTCAGTAACCAAGATCCATAATGGCTCAGGTAAGATTTTTTTCCCCTAAAGTATAAACAGTAAAATACTCACATGACCGAAGCAAATTTAGCTGAAGTAACTGAATTGGTGAGTACAAATTACCCTGGAGTTTTCTTTCCCAAGAGCTTTTCCACTTGCTAAGCCTGCCCCCACAACTTTTCTGTTGAACCCTGCGGACAACTGAATACCATACATGCCACCCAAAGGAAGACTGGAATGTTTGCAGCAGCAGTATTTGCAATAGCCAAAAAGTGGAAACACCCAGCTGTCTGTCAGTGGGTGAATGGATCAACAAAGCGTGATCCATCCATAAAACAAAGTATTGCTCAGAAATGAAAAGAACAAACTACCGATATGTGATGGAGAAGGAAATGGCAAACCACTCCAGTATTCTTGCCTGGAGAATCCCATGGACAGAGGAGCCTGGCAGACTACAGTCCATGGGGTCGTAAGAGTTGGATATGACTTAGCGACTAAATCATCAAATCATCACATGGACAACCTTGATGAATCTCAAAACCATTATGCCAGGTGAAGTGTCATGTAAACTGTTACATACTTTATAGTTCCATTTATATGAAATTCAAGAATAGGCAAGAGTAATGGGGCTTCCCTGGTGGCTCAGAAGATAAAGAATCCACCTACAACATGGGAGACTGGGGTTTGATCTCAGGGTTGGGAAGATCCCCTGGAGGAGGGAATGGCTACCCACTCGTTATTCTGGCCTGGAGAACCCCCATGGACAGAGGAGCCTGGTGGGCTACAGTCCAAGGGGTTGCAAAGAGTCAGACACGACTGAGTAACTAAGCACAGCACAATCCATGGTGACAGTATAGATTATGGATTAGTGTGGGGAAGTCTTGAAGGTTGGGGAAAGAGACCCTTTTAGGGGTCTTAGCCCTTTCGCTATGAGAGTGAAAAGCTGGTTATCTTTCTGCTCTCTGCATAGGCACGCTTCCCTCTGGATTATGGGTTCAGGGATGTTCAGGGTAGCCTCCAAATAGGTATCTTCCTTGCTCAGTTATCCTGCTGTCCCCTGGCTGCCCATCCAAAGCTGTCTGCCAGTTCTACTACTATACTTTTTCTATGTTCTCCTCCTTCCCCTTCTTCCTGTACTCCCTGGTGTGGGGCTGCTGATGGTGGAATGTTGTCCTTGTGTTTTGTTTCTGTTGAAGTATTTACCAAGAATCTGTGCAGTCAGATGTCAGCGGTCAGCGGACCTCTACTGCAGTGGTTGGAGGACAGACTGGAGCAAAACCAACAGCATGTGCAGGAGCTGCAACAAGAAAAGGAAGAGCTTCTGCAAGAACTTTCTTCTCTAGAATAAAGCAGGAGACAGAACGGGGTAAAATGCTTTTCTTCCAATTTGTGTTAAACATGGTCTGCAATTTCACATATAGGATGTGTAGGAATATGAGGGAGCAGCTCTTTTTATACCCCAATGGATGTGTCTTATGCCTGCAATAAACAAACACAAGACATCTTCCAGAAAGTTTCATTTAGGGCTTAATAAACCCTCCTACCTGGAACTGGCCTACACAGAGCAAATGCAGGGTGATTTAAGTAGAATATGAAAGCTTTTTAAAGACTGTGGAAGGTACATTGGCAAGGACATTCTATAATAAAATGTCTGGGGAGTATATCTCAAATGTTCATTTCCCCCTGGAATGAGCTAAAGGAAGAAGAGTATTTCATGTTTGATTTTGTACTTAGGATGCTTATATTGGACAAGTAAATAAGTACATGAGGGTCAGTGGAAAGAAGTGACTCTACCTATACTTTTTGCCCCCACTGACAGGCATATATCTCGTGTCTTCCTTCCTGATCTCTAAAATAGGTATTCTGAGATATCTAGGAAAGGTTGAATCTATGTGGGTGCTCTTTATAACCAAAAACATAAGTTCTGACATATTTGACTTTGAAGCAAATTCCTGTTGAGCAGATCCTAGACCCTAAGAACTAGTATAATATAAATGTGTTTTTCCAGAAACATTTAGGACTTAGGATGTAACAGAAATCACACTTTAAAAAGTTCTGTTGCATCCTTCTTACCATGTGTAACCACAAATGATAAGTGTATCTTCAGAAAAGAGCCAAGCCTACCTCATACTAGAAATTACAGTGGGAATTGAAGGAGTTAGAAAGATGACAAAGAAAGTCCTAATCCCAACAGCAGTGACAAAGGGTTGGTTTTTGTTTTTTCTTCCTGTTTCTCCCTAAATTATTGCTTTTCACATTTCAAAGTATAGTCCAGAACTACCTGTACCATAATCATTTGGATGTCAGACTTCATCTCTTCATCTCAGAACCAGAAAAGGTCATGAACTTTCTTAGGGCATATGTAGTCTAAATGTTGTGTTTTCCCTCATTTCCCACAGCCAGAGTTCTTCTCTATTCTTTTCTTTCCCTGTAGGAAGGATGAAGATATCCAGGAATAAAATTAATTAGGCTAAATCCATTTTGAAGAAGAAAAACTGGGGGGACTCCCGTTACCTGACTTCAAGATTTACTATAAAGCTGTAGTGATCAAGACAGCCCAACCGATTTTGACAAAGGTACAGAAGCAATTCAACGGAGGAAGGATAGTCTTTTCAACAAATCATGTTGGTGCAGTTGGCAAAGAAAAGAAACTTTGACCTAAACTGTATACAATATACAAATTTGAAAATGTATCATGATGTTAGGTATAAGATGTAAAACTGTAAAACCTTTAGGGAAAAAAAAATCATAGAAAAATCTTTAGGATCTTGGGCTAGACAACGAGCTCTTGGCCTTCACCCCAAAAGCACAGTCCTAAAAGGAAAAAGTTGATACACTGGACTTTTTCAAAAGGAAAAACTGCTCTGCAAACAATTTAAGAGGAAGATGTTATTGACAGAAATCACTTGCAAACCATTTATCGTGATGAATCCAGAATATATTGTATAAAGTCAAGAGGAAAAAAATAATACAATTAGAAAATGAGCAGAAGACATGAATAGACATAGCACTGAAGAGGGAATGTTAATGGCAAGCAAGCATAGGAGAAAATGCTGAATCTTATTAGTAATCAGGGGATGCAAATTAAAACCATAAGGAATTATGACTATGTACTTATCAGAATGGCTAAAGAAAATAATAATGAAAATGGGGACTTCCTGGCAGTTCAGTGGTTGAGACTCTGCCTTTCAGTGCCAGGGGCATGGGTTTGATCCCTAGTTGGGGAACTAAGATCCCACATGCTTCAGGGTGTGGCCAAAATTTTTTTAAAATAGTGAAAATAGAAGATGCTCTTAAGCATACAAATTGGAGATCTCTTACCTTGCTGAATGGAATGTAAAATGGTAAGCCACTCTGAAAAAAAGAGTTTGGAAACTTCTAATAAACTTAAACATGAAAGTAAAAGCGTTAGCTGCTCAGTCATATCTGACTCTTTGGACTCCATGGACTGTAGCCTGCCAGGCTCCTCTGTCCATAGGGATTCTCCAGGCAGGAATACTGCAGTGGGTTGCCATTCCCTTCTCCAGGGGATTTTCCTGACCCAGGGATCGAAAGTTAGACATACATGTACTTTATTACCCAGCAACTGTTTTTCTGGACATCTATCCCAAAGAAATGAAAGCCTGTTTTGGCACAAAAACTTCTATATAGATGTTATTAGCACTTTCATTTGTAATAGCCCCAGATGAAACAACCCAGATGTCCTGCAGTTGTGTGTGCAGTTAAACCAACCATGCACACCACGGGATACTACTCTGCAATGTAAAGAAACAGAATATTGATATACACAACTTGGATGGACCTCAAGTGTATTATGATGAATGAAAAAAGTCTCAACAGGCCACCTGCTGTATGACTGCATTTGTATAACATTCTAAATTCTTGAAATGAAAAAATTATAGAAATGAAGAACAGATTAATGGTTGCCAAGGATAGGACTAGAGTGGGTATGAGATATGCGTGATTTTAAAGGGTAACAACACAAGCAGTTCCTTTGTGCTGATGGAACAGTTCTATTTCTTGATTGTGGTGCTGATTACATGAATGTATATCTGTACTAAAACTATATAGAGCTACACAAAAAAAAACCCACAAATGAGTGCATGTAAAATCTGGTGAAACCAAATAAGGTCTATAGTCTAGTCAGCAGTATTGTACCATTGTCAATATGTTGGTTTTGAAGTTGGACTATAATGATGTGTAAGATCTTACCACTGGGGGAAACTCAGACTCCCTGTACTATTTTTGCACCTTCCTGTTAATCTGTAATTATTACAAAATAAAGAGTTGTAAGTTTTAAATAAGGAACTAGGAGGCATGGTATGTACTTGTGAAACAAGAGTAATAAAAAGAAAATTTGAGGGGAATAGGATGATTTCACTATTTTTACAGGCCAGCCTTCAGCATGTGTCCCTTCTAAGCTATTTACACTGATGCAGTTATGACCATTTGAAATTCTTTTTCTAACCTGATAATCTGGGTTGTAATTTGTAAAACAGGAATGTGGGGAGAGGAGGTGGGTACTCAGAAATGTCAAAGTACATGCCATGCCTGAGGAAGCAGGGCTGGGATGAGGGCCTTGTCTGGGGCCAAATGATGTAGCAAATAAGTAAATATAGTGATGGAAATGGAAGCCAGGTTTGTCAAGTGTCAGTATTAATGTGAAAGTTTTTTCCAAGGAAAAATGTATATATACACAGATATAGGGCTGTGTGCAGATATAGATGCATGTATTTCCTGGCTCTGTCCATTCAGATTAGAAGAAATGATACCCCAGTAGCTATGAGCACATCGAGCACCCAGATATTGGTTCTCACTAAATGTAACCAGGGCCGCCTCTGAGAGAAATGGCTGGTTCTGGAGCTGGGGCAGAGAAAGTATGAGATAAGCCGAGACCAAAGTTCCGTTGTTAATGCTGACAAAAGGCCACTTAAAACAAGGAGTAAATTCAGAGCAGTGCTTATTGGTACCAGCAGGTTTGTAGCCTCCCCACAAATCTCTCTCTCCTGTACCTTAACTTCAGCTTCTTTCAGAGATGACACTTTGATCAACTTCCAGCCTAACAGCGTGAGGCATTCTGTAGACACCCCTTCCCCTGTGAAAATGATAAAAATTATCTTTGAATTATTAAAGTCCCTGGGAGTAGTCTGAGGAGCAAACAGAAACTCAAGAAAATCCACAAAAATTCCCAAAGAATTTCTAGTATTCGAATTGAGATCTCTTAGGGGAAACACACTGACTGGAACTGCCAACCCTGGCCAGGCACCATAGTAACCATTTGCGTGAGTTATTTTAGGACAGGAGGTAGTGGTAAGGAACACGGAACTAACAAGCCACCACCAACCAGAAGAGTTCAGGAAAAGTTCAAAAGGAGATGCCACATGTCCCACCACCTCCCAGAGCCCTTGCTGGAATCCATCTTGGCTGAGCAACGTGTGCACCACCAGGAAGGACTCTGAGACAGAATAACTGGCCAAAGACAATCCAGAAACTAATCCCATCACCATAAAACCTGAGATTACAAGCCAAGTGGCAGAACAGTTCTCCTGGGTTCCCCTACCCTACTGTTCTCTGCCCAGGTGCCCGTTCCTGATAAAGTCTCTTGCTTTGTCAGCATGTGTGTCTCCTCAGACAGTTGATTTCCAGGTGTTAGATAAGAGCCCTCACTTGGGCCCTGCAACAGATCTCCTCTCTCCTTTCCTTCTCCTAGCTCAGTAAAGAGAAGATTCCACTCCAGACTTGTGCAGCCAAGAACACAGGGTTCAACCTACCCCTAGCGCCCAGCTGGAGGGCTTTCTTCCCATGAGAAACAGGACTTAAACATTTCTTATCCTGCCCCCAGCTCCCTGTTGCTTTGGCTAAGTCCTAGGAAAGAGCGATTGAGACATGGGAGGAGACTCTAACTTGGATGTGGAGCACTGAGATCAGGGTCCCTGATCACCTTGCCTGCACTCATGAAGTGGTGGTTCTGTGCCTGAAAAAACCTCAGGCTACTGACCCTGGCCCTGACCCTTTAGGTCCTAGAACTCAGAGAAGCTTGCCAGTATCCCCATGTGCTGTTCCAGAACCTTGGCTCAGAGATTTTTGCATAGGAAGAGAAACGGGCTATAACCTCTCCAGAAAGCAGGAATAGAAGGAACATACCTCAACATAATAAAAGCTATATATGACAAACCCACAGCAAACATTATCCTCAATGGTGAAAAATTGAAAGCATTTCCTCTAAAGTCAGGAACAAGACAAGGGTGCCCACTTTCACCATTACTATTCAACATAGTTTTGAAAGTTTTGGCCACAGCAATCAGAGCAGAAAAAGAAATAAAAGGAATCCAAATTGGAAAAGAAGAAGTAAAACTCTCACTGTTTGCAGATGACATGATCCTCTACATAGAAAACCCTAAAGACTCCACCAGAAAATTACTAGAATTAATCAATGAATATAGTAAAGTTGCAGGATATAAAATCAACACACAGAAATCCCTTGCATTCCTATACACTAATAATGAGAAAATAGAAAAAGAAATTAAGGAATCAATTCCATTCACCATTGCAATGAAAAGAATAAAATACTTAGGAATATATCTACCTAAAGAAACTAAAGACCTATATATAGAAAACTATAAAACACTGGTGAAAGAAATCAAAGAGGACACTAATAGATGGAGAAATATACCATGTTCATGGATTGGAAGAATCAATATAGTGAAGATGAGGATACTACCCAAGGCAACTTATAGATTCAATGCAATCCCTATCAAGCTACCAACAGTATTCTTCACAGAGCTAGAACAAATAATTTCACAATTTGTATGGAAATACAAAAAACCTGGAATAGCCAAAGCAATCTTGAGAAAGAAGAATGGAACTGGAGGAATCAACCTGCCTGACTTCAGCCTCTACTACAAAACCACAGTCATCAAGACAGTATGGTACTGGCACAAGTACAGAAATATAGATCAATGGAACAAAATGGAAAGCACAAAAAGTAACATAAACAGACTCACAGACACAGAGAACAGACTTTTGGTTGTCAAGGTGGAGAGTGGGGTGGGGGATGGAAGGAATGGGATTTTGGGGTTAGCAAATACAAACTATTATATATAGAATGGATAAACAACAAGGTCCTACTGTATAGCACAGGGAAATATATTCAATATCCTGTGATAAACCATAATGGATAAGAAAAATAAAGCACAAAAAGTAATATAATAAAACTTGGAAAGTACAAAGGGAAACTCACCTGTAATCTTATCATTATAATACAATTACTATCACTTTTGCTATTCCTTTCTTTTCCTCTTTATTTCTGTCTTTACCCAGTTCTAGTATTAATGCATCTTATATTTTTATATGTAGACTTCCTTCGACATAATCTTTAAAATTTTACATAGTGCACTGACTTCATAATTATCATCTTAAATAGTCATTATTCTATCTGATGGCAGCACCATGATTTACTCAATCATTCACTAAATAAAGAACAACAGACCAGAGTTACATACTACAGTACTACAAATGTCCAATTTTCAACAAAAAATATGACAGCAAAAAAAGCAAAGTATGACCCACTGACAGCCAAAAAGATATTAATAGAAACTATCCTAGACAAAGCCCAGGCATTGGATTTACTAGACTAAGAATTTAAATCAACAGTTGTAAATATGTTCAATGAGCAAAAGGAAACCAATAGAATGATGTCTCAAAAAATGAAAGATAATAACAGGAGACATAAAAAGTTTTAAAAGGAACAAAACAAATTCTGGAGCTGAAACGTATAATATCTGAAATTAAAAATGCCCCGCAGAGGCATAACAGCATACTTGAGCAGCCACAGCCACCGCCAAGTCGCTTCAGTTGTGTCTGACTCTGTGTGACCCCACAGTCAGCAGCCCACCAGGCTCCCCCGTCCCTGGGATTCTCCAGGCAAGAACACTGGAGTGGGTTGCCATTTCCTTCTCCAATGCAGGAAAGTGAAAAGTGAAAGTGAAGTCGCTCAGTTGTGTCTGACTCTTAGCAACCCCATGGACTGCAGCCTACTAGGCTTCTCTGTCCGTGGGATTTTCCCGGCAAGAGTAGTGGAGTGGGGTGCCATTGCCTTCTCCTGCATACTTGAGCAGGCAGAAATAACCACTGACTTTGAGATAGGTCAGTTATCTGAGACTGAGAATCAGAAAGACAAATGAAAAGGAACAGGACCCAAAGACTCATCAGACAACATTAAGCCTACCAACATACATAATTGGGGGTCCAGATAAAGAGAAGGGGGAGAAAAGAATAAGAAGTAATGACTTAAAATTTGCCAAGTTTGGTGAACTCTTTGAATCTACACATTCAAGAAGCTCAAAGATTCCAAATATGATAAACTCAAGAGACCCATACCTAGAACACATGGTCAAAATGTCTAAAGCAAAAGACAATGAATCTTGAAATCAGCAAAAGAAAAATAGTTCATCACAAACAAGGACACTTCAATAATACTGACAACTGTATTCTCATTAGAAAGCAGAGGCCAGAAGGCAGTGGGATGATATATTTGAAATGCTGAAAGAAAAAGCTATATCTAAGAAAACTATGCAGAAGTGAAGTTATAAAAAGACATTCCCAGAAGTGCATGAAACCCAGGGCCCACTTTGGACATTTCCCCTACAGAGCAACCTGGAGCCTGAGAAGTATAGACCGGGAAAGCACACACACCGTGAGCAGCAAGCCCAAGTGTGGTCCATACACTGTGAGCACACCCCACACATGCCAGTGATATTTGTTTGCAGTGTTCCTCCCTCCCCACAACACAACTGAACAAATGAGCCTATATAAGTGACCACCTTCGCCTCCTTGTGTCAGGGCAGAAATTAGACACTGAAGAGATTTTCAGACAGAGGAAGCCAAAATAAACAAAGAGGGAACCGCTCTAGAAGTGACTGGTGCAACAGATTAAAACCCTATAGTTAGCATTGACTAAGCATTGGAAGGGGCCTATAGACCTTGAGAAGAAGTATAAGCTGGAACAAGGAACTATCTGAAACTGAACTGACCCCACACTGCCCCCAACAGCTCCAGACAAATTCCTAGATTTATTTTTACTATTACCATTTAATTTTTTTTTCTTTTTAAGTTCTTTATTACTAATTTTCATGTTTATAACCTACTATTACCTTGCAATAAAATACCCTATTTTTAAAGCAAATTTCACACATATATATATATATATTTTTATAATTTTTGTGATTCATTTTGTTTTGTATTTTTAATATTGTAATTTTGAGGGTCTAACCTCTACTCTAGAGTTTTAATCTTTGCTTTTGGGTATTTGTTATCAATTTTGTACCTTTAAGAATCTATCTTAATCTTTAGTACTTTAATCTTTAATCTTCAGTACCCATTTTCACTTAGGGGTGTGATTACTGGCTTGATTGCTCTCTCCCCTTTCTCCTCCAGGTCACCTCAATCTCCTCCCTCCCCCTTCTCTTCTCTATGTAACTCTGTGAACCTCTCTGGGTGTTCCAGACTGTGGAGAGCACATAGGGAACTGATTACTGGCTAGATTGCTCTCTCCCCTTTTGACTCCCCTTCTCCTCCTGGTCACTTCTATCTTCCTCCGCCCTCTTCTCTTCTCCATGTAACTCAATGAACCTCTCTGGGTATTCCTCACTGTGGAGAATCTTTTCACCATTAACGTAGATGTTTTATCATCTGGCTGTATGGATGGAGAAGTCTTGAGGCTACTGTAAGAATAAGACTGAAAGCCAGAGGCAGGAGGCTTAAATCCAAAATTGAGAACACCAGAAAACTCCTGACTCCAGGGAACATAAATCGACAAGAGCTCATCCAAAAGCCTCCATACCTACACTGAAACCAAGCTCCACCCAAGAGTCAACAAGTTCCAGAGCAAGACATACCATGCTAATTCTCCAGCAATGCAGGAACACAGCCCTGAGCATTAAAATACAGGCTGCCTAAAGACACACCAAACCCATAGACACCCCAAAACTCACTACTGGACACTTCATTGCACTCCAGAGAGAAGATATCCAGTTCCACCCACCAGAACACAGATGCAAGTTTCGCTAACCAGGAAACCTTGACAAGCCACTAGTCCAACCCCACCCACAGGGAGCAACCTCCACAATAAAGAGGAACTACAAACTTCCAGCCTACAGAAAGACCACGCCAAATACAGCTATCTAAAGAAAATGAAAAGGCAGAGAAATATTCAGTAGGTAAAAGAACACGATAAATGCCCACCAAACCAAACAAAAGATGAAGAGATAGGTAGTCTACCTAAAAAAGAATTCAGAATGATAGTAAAGATGATCCAAAATCTTGGAAACAAAATGGAGTTACAGATAAATAGACTAGAGACAAGGATTGAGAAGGTGCAAGAAATGTTGAACAAAGACCTAGAAGAAATAAAAAAGTCAATCAATAATGAATAATGCAATAACTGAGATCAAAAGCACTCTGGAGGGAAACAACAGTAGAATAACTGCGGCAGAAGATAGGATTAGTGAGGTGGAAGATAGAATGGTGGAAATAAATGAAGCAGAGAGGAAACAAGAAAAATGAATTAAAAGAAATGAGGACAATCTCAGAGACCTCCAGGACAATGTTAAACACACCAACATTCAAATCATAGGAGTCCCAGAAGAAGAAGACAAAAAGAAAGTGCATGAGAAAATACTTGAGGAGATAATAGTTGAAAACTTCCTGAAAATGGGGAAGGAAATAGCCACCCAAGTCCAAGAAATCCAGAGAGTCCCAAACAGGATAAACCCAAGGTGAAACACCCCAAGACACATATTAATCAAATCAATGAAGATCAAACACAAAGAGCAAATGTTAAAAGCAGTAAGGGAAAAACAACAAATAACACACAAGGGGATCCCCATAAGGATAACAGCTGATCTTTCAATAGAAACTTCAGGCCAGAAGGGAATGGCAGGACATACTTAAAGTGATGAAAGAGAAAAACCTACAACCCAGATTATTATACCCAGCAAGGATCTCATTCAAATATGAAGGAGAAATCAAAAGCTTTACAGATGAGCAAAAGCTGAGAGAATTGAGTACCACCAAACCAGCTCTTCAACAAATGCTAAAGGATCTTCTCTAGACAGGAAACACAGAAAAGGCTTATAAACTTGAACCCCAAACAACAAAGTAAACGGCAAAGGGATCATACTTATCAATAATCACCTTAAATGTAAATGGGTTGAATGCCCCAACCAAAAGACAAAGACTGGCTGAATAGATACAAAAACAAGAACCCTGTATAGGCTATCTACAAGAGACCCACCTTAAACTGAGGGACATATACAGACTGAAAGTGAAGGGCTAGAAAAAGTCATTTCATGCAAATTGAGACAAAAAGAAAGCAGGAGTAGTAATATTCATATCAGATAAAATAGACTCTGAAATAAAGGCCATGAAAAGAGACAAAGAAGGACACTACATAATGATCAAAGGATCAATCCAAGAAAAAGACATAACAATTATAAATATATATGCGCACAACATAGAAGCACTATAATATGTAAGGCAAATGCTAACACATATGAAAGGGGAAATTAACAGTAACACAATAATAGTGGGAGACTTTAATACCCGCACTCGCAGCTATGGATAGATCAACCAAACAGAAAATTAGCAAGGAAATACAAATTTTAAATGATACAAAAGACCAGTTAGACCTAATTGATATCTATAGGACATTTCACCTCAAAACAATGAATTTCACCTTTTTCTCAAGCGCACATGGAACCTCCAGGATAGATCACATCCTGGGCCATAAATCTAGCCTTGGTAAATTCAAAAAGCTGAAATTATTCCAAGCATCTTTTCTGACCACAATGAAGTAAGATTAGATGTGAACTACAGGGGGAAAAAAAACTATTAAAAATACAAACATATGGAAGCTAAACAACACGCTTCTGAACAACAAACAAATCACAGAAGCAATCAAAAAATAAATCAAAATATTCATAGAAATGAATGAAAATAAAAACACAACAACCCAAAACCTGTGAGACTCTGTAAAAGCAGTGCTAAGGGGAAGGATCAGAGCAATACAAGCTTACCTCAAAAAACAAGAAAAAAGTCAAATAAAGTACCTAACTCTACACCTCAAGCAACTAGAAAAGGAAGAAATGAAGAACCCCAGGGTTAGTAGAAGGAAAGAATTCATGAAAATTAGGGCAGAAATCAATGAAAGAGAAACAAAGGAGACTATAGCAAAAATCAACAAAACTTAAAGCTGGTTCTTTGAGAAGATAAATAAAATAGACAAACCATTAGCCAGACTCATCAAGAAAAAAGGCAGAAGAATCAAATAAAAAAATTAGACATGAAAATGCAGAAATCACAACAGACAACACAGAAATACAAAGGATCATAAAAGACTACTATCAGCAAGTATATGACAATAAGATGGACAACTTGGAAGAAATGTATGAATTCTTAGAAAAGGATAACTTTCCAAAACTGAAACAGGAAGAAACAGAAAATCTTAACAGACCCATCACAACCATGGAAATTGAAACTATAATAAAAAATCTTCCAACAAACAAAAGCCCAGGACCAGATGGCTTCACAGGTGAATTCTACCACAAATTTAGAGAAGAGCTAACACCTATCCTACTCAAACTCTTCCAGAAAATTGCAGAGGAAGGTAAACTGCCAAACTCATTCTCAGGCCACCATCACCCTAATACTAAAACCAGATAAAGATTCCACAAAAAAAGAGAACTACAGGCCAATATCACTGATGCACATAGATGCAAAAACCCTCAACAAAATTCTAGCAAACAGAAGCCAACAACATATTAAAAAGATCATACATTATGACCAAGTGGGCTTTATCTCAGGGATGCAGGGATTCCTTAATATTTGCAAATCAATCAATGTGATACACCACATTAACATATTGAAAGATAAAAACCATATGGTTATCTCAATAGATGCAGAGAAAGCCTTTGACAAAACTCAACACCAATTTATGAGAAAAACTCTCCAGAAAGCAGGCATAGAAGGAACATACCTCAACATAATAAAAGCCATATATGATAAACCCACAGCAAACATTATCCTCAATGGTGAAAAATTGAAAGCATTTCCCCTAAAGTCAGGAACAAGACAAGGGTGCCCACTCTCACCACTACTATTCAACATAGTTTTGGAAGTTTTAGTCACAGCAATCAGAAAAGAAAAAGAAATAAAAGGAATCCAGGTTGGAAAAGAAGAAGTAAAACTCTGTTTGCAGATGACATGATCGTCTACATAGAAAACCCTAAAGACACCACCAGAAAACTATAAAAGCTAATCAATGAATATAGTAACTTTGCAGGATATACAATTAATAGACAAAAATGCCTTGCATTCCTACACACTAACAATGAGAAAACAGAAAAAGAAATTAAAGAAACAATTCCATTTGCCATTGCAATGAAAAGAATAAAATACTTTGGAATAAATCTACCTAAAGAAACAAAACAACTTATATATAGAAAATTATAAAACACTAATGAAAGAATTCAAAGATGACACAAATAGATGGAGAAATATACTATGTTCATGGATCAGAAGAATCAATATAGAGTAAATGAGTATACTACCCAAAGCAATCTATAGCTTCAATGCAATCCCTATCAAACTACCAATGGTATTTTTCACAGAGCTAGAACAAATAATTTCACAATTTGTATGGAAATACAAAAAACCTCAAATAGCCAAAGCAATCTTAAGAAGAATGGAACTGGGGGAATCAACCTGCCTGACTTCAGGCTCTACTACAAAGCCGCAGTCATCAAGACAGTATGGTACTGGCACAAAGACAGAAATATAGATCAATGAAACAAAATAGAAAGTCCAGAGATAAATCCATGCACCTATGGACACCTTATCTTTGACAAAGGAGGCAAGAATATACAATGGAGAAAAGACAATCTCTTTAACAAGTGGTGCTGGGAAAACTGGTCAACCACTTGGAAAAGAATGAAACTATAACACTTTCTAACACCTTACAAAAAATAAACTCAAAATGCATTAAAGATCTAAATGTAGGACCAGAAACTATAAAACTCCTAGAGGAGAACATAGGCAAAACACTCTCTGACATACATCACAGCAGGATCCTCTTATGATCCACCTCCCAGAGTAATGGAAATAAAGCAAAAATAAACAAATGGGACCTAATTAAACTTAAAAGCTTTTGTACAATGAAGGAAACTATAAGCAAGGTGAAAAGACAACCTTCAGAATGGGAGAAAATAATAGCAAATGAAGCAACTGACAAAGAATTAATCTCAAAAATGTACAAGCAGCTCATGCAGCTCAATACCAGAAAAATAAGTGACCCAATAAAAAAAATGGGCCAAAGAACTAAACAGACATTTCTCCAAAGAAGACATACAGATGGCTAACAAACACATGAATAGATGCTCATTATCAGAGAAATGCAAATCAAAACCACAATGAGATACCATCTCACGCCAGTTAGAATGGCTGCAATCCAAAAGTCTACAAACAATAAATGCTGGAGAGGGTGTGGAGAAAAGAGAAACCTCTTACACTGTTAGTGGGAATGCGAACTAGTACAGCCTCTGTGGAGATCAGTGTGGAGATTCCTTAAAAAACTGGAAATAGAACTGCCATATGACCCAGCAATCCCACTGCTGGGCATACAGTCCAAGGAAACCAGAATTTAAAGAGACACGTGTACCCCAATGTTCATCACAGCACTGTTTACAAAAGCAACGACATGGAAGCCACCTAGATATCCATCAGCAGATGAATGGATAAGGAAGTTGTGGTACATATACACAATAGAATATTACTCAGCTATTAAAAAGAATGCATCTGAATCAGTTCTAAGGAAGTGGATGAACCTGGACCCTATTATACAGAGTGAAGTCAGTCAGAAAGAAAAGCACCAATACAGTATATTAATGCATATATATGGAACTTAGAAAGATGGTAATGATGACCCTATATGCAAAACAGCAAAAGAGACACAGATGTAAAGAACAGACTTTTGGACTCTGTGGGAGAAGGCGAGGATGGGATGATTTGAGAGAATAGCATTGAAACATGTATATTACCATATGTGATCACCAGTCCAGGTTTGATGCATGAGACAGGGCTCTCAGGGCTGGTACACTGGGATGACTCTGAGGGATGGGATGGGGTGGGAGGTGGGTTCAGGATGGGGGACATGTGTACACTCATGGCTGATTCATGTTGATGTATGGCAAAAGCCACTACAATATTGTAAAGTAATTAGCCTCCAATTAAAATAAATTAATTTTAAAAAGACATTCCTAAATTAAAAAAAGGAGATAATTCATTATTAATAGATCTCTCTTACAAGAAATACTAGAGTCCTTTAGGCTGAAATGAAAGAACATCAGAGAGTAACTCAAATTCACACAAAAAAATAAATATCAGTGGTGAAGGCAACAACATAGGTAAATATAAAAGTATAATTTTATTTTTGTAATTTACAAACTTCATACCAAGAAAATCCCAGGACCAGATGGTTTCACAGGTGAATTCTATGATACTTTCAAATTAATGCTAATTCTGAATTAACACCAATCCTTCACAAATTATTCAAAAATAGAAGAAAAGGAAATACTTCCTAACTCATTCTACGAGGCCAAAACTATTCTATGTCAAAACCAAACAAAGTGTTCATAAGAAAAGAAAACCAGAGACAAGTATGAAACTGGACCCATGCCTGACATCATATACAAACAGTAAGTTAAGATGTATCACAGACCTCCCTGTTAAGAGCTAAAATTATAAAACTCATAGAAGACATGGGGTAAATACTTGTAACACTAGATTAGGCAATGATTCTTTTTAAAATTAATTTGTTTATTTTAATTGGAGGCTAATTACTTTACAATATTGTAATGGCTTTGCCATACACTGACATAACTCAGTCATGGGTGTACATGTGTCCCCCATCTTGAACCCCTTTCCCACCTTCCTCCCCATCCCATCCCTCAGGGTTGTCCCAGTGCAGCAGCTTTGACTGCCCTGTTTCATGCATTGAACTTGGACTGGTCATCTGTTTCACATATGGTAATATACACGTTTCAATGCTGTTCTCTCAAAATAGCCCACCCTCGCCTTCTCCCACAGAGTCCAAAAGTCTGTTCTTTACATCTGTGTCTCTTTTGCTGTCTCACATATAGGGTCATTGTTACCATAGGCAATGATTCTTCAGGTATGGCACTGAAGCATAAACAGCAAAAGAAAAAATAGATAAATTTGACTGGAATACTGTCCAAGATAGATCATAATTGGAGAACAAAAGGCTTAAATTTATGACAAATGCAATCACATTAAGTATCTTTTATGAAAACAATGGTATGAAATCAGAAATCAGTAACAGGAGTAAAATGTACTCATATGTGGAAATTAACACATTCCTGAATAATCACTGGGTCATAAAATAAATCAAAGGAAAAATTTAAAAATACCTTGAGACAAATTAAAAATGGAGACAACAAATCCTATGGGATGTGGTGAGAGCACATCATGAAGGAATTTTAGAGTAAGAAATGCATGCATTACGCAAAAAGAGAGTTATCAACAAAACAAACTAATTTTACACTTCATGGAACTAGAAAAAGAACAAACTGAACACAAAGGAGAAAGAAGGAAAGAATAAAAATTAGAGCAGAAATAAATGGAATAGAGACCAGAAGGGCAACAAAAAGATCAACACAATTGAGTTGGTTTTTAAGATAAAATCGACAAACCTTTAGCTACTTTAATGAAGGAAAAAAGAGAGAAGACTTAAATAATAAAGTCAGAAATGAAAAGGAAGACATTACAACTGATACCACAGAAATACAAAGGATTATAAGAGAATACTATGAAAAATTATATGCCAATAAGTAAGATGACATAGAATGGATAATTTCTTAGAAACTTACAACCTACCAAGACTGAATTATGAATAGAACATCTGAACAGACCAACAATAAATAAGATTGAAGCAGTAATCACAAAACTCCCAGTACAGAAAAGCTCATGACCAGATGGTTTCATGGGTGAATTATACAAAACATTTAAAGCATAATTGATGACAATCCTGCTTAAACTGTTCCAAAAATTTGAAGGGGAAGGAACATATTAATTTTCATTTAGTAAGGCCAGCATTATCCTTGTACCAAAGTCAGATACAGACACTACAAGGAGGGAAAATTACAGGGCAAAATCCCTGATGAATAAAAATGGAAAAAATCCTCAACAGAATGCTAGCAAACTGAATTCAACATCATGATAAAAGGATCAAACAAAACGATCAATTGGAATTTATCCCCAAGATGCAAGGATTGTTCAACATACACAGATCAATAAACATAATATACTACATTAACAGAATGAAGGATACAAATCATATAATCATCTCAACAAATGCAGAAAAAGCATTTGACAAAACCCAACATATCTTCATGATAAAACTCTACAGATTTTTTTTTTTAGGAGAAATATATCTCAACATAATAAGAGCCATATAACAAGCCCATAGCTAACATCATCCTCAGTGGTAAAAAGTGACCTTTTTCTCAAAGATCAGAAATAAGACAAGGGTGCCTACTTACTACTTCTTTTTAACATAATACTGGTAGTCCTCTGTAGAGCAATTAGGCAAGAAAAAGAAATAAAAGGCATCCAAATTGGAAAGAAAGATGAAAAATTATTTGTTTGCAGATGACATGGTCTTATTTGTAGAAAAACCTAAAAACTCTACCAAAAATTTCTAGAATTAATAAACAAATTCAGTGAAGTTGCAGGATACAAAATCAACATACAAAAATCAGTTGTATTTCTGTACACTAATGAACTATCTGGAAAAGAATTTAAGAAAACATTCACATATACAATAGCATCAAAAAACACTTAGAAATTATTTTAGCCAAGCAAATGAAAGATCCACAAGTCTCCAGACCAGGCTTGATGCATGATACAGGATGCTTGGGGCTGGTGCACTGGGATGACCCAGAGGGATGGTATGGGGAGGGAGGTGAGAGGGGGGTTCAGGATGGGAACACATGTACACCCGTGGTGGATTCATGTTGATGTATGGCAAAACCAATACAATATTGTAAAGTAATTAGCCTCCAATTAAAATAAATAAATTTATATTAAAAAAGATCTTGTGCCTTGAAAAATATAAGATATTAATGGAAGAATTTGAAGATGACACAAATAAATGGAAACATATCCTGAGTTCATGGGGAATTCCCTGGCAGTCCAGTCATTAGCACTCTGCACTTACCAAGGGTCCAGGTTCAATCCCTGGAGGGAAACTAAGATCCCTCAAACTGCATGGCATGGCCAAACAAATAAAAATAAAAAAGAAATTCTAATATATCCTGTGTTCATGGATTGGAAGAAAGAATATTGTTAAAATGATCATAATATCCAAAGTGATCTACAGATTATGCACTGGAGAAGGAAATGGCAACCCACTCCAGTATTCTTGCCTGGAGAATTCCAGGGATGGGAGCCTGGTGGGCTGCCATCTATGGGGTCGCAAAGAGTCAGACACAACTGATGTGATTTAGCAGCAGCAGATCTACAGATTTAATGCAATCCCTATCAAAATTCCAATGGTATTTTTCACAGAAATAGAAAAAACAATACTAAAAATCATATGGAACCACGAAAGACCCCAAACATCCAAAATGATCCTGAGCAAAAAGAATAAAGCTGGGGGCTTCTAGATTTCAAATGATATTACAGAACTACAGTTATCAAAGCACTATGAAAACAAACAAACAAAGCACTATGGTACTGGCATAAAAACAGACTCACAGATCAATGGAACAGAATAAAGTACAAGAATAAACCCACACATACACAGTCAACTAAATATTGGATAAGGGAGCCAAGAATGCACAATGGGGAGAAGGTAGTCTTCTCCATAAGTGGTGTTGGGAAAACTAGATATCCATAAGCAAATGAATGAAACTGGACCACTATCTTATACCATACACAAAAATTAACTCAAATGGATTAAATACTTAAATGTAAAATCTGAAAGGATAAAACTCCTAGGATTAAATCTAGGTGGATGCTCCTTGACATCCATCTGGGCAAAGACTTTTTAAATTTGACACTGAAAGCAAAAGCAACAATAGCAAAAATAAACAAGTGGTGCTACAACAAACTAAAAAGCTATGCAGCAATGGATGCCATCAACAAAATGAAAAGTTAACCCATGGAATGTGAGAAGGTATTTGTATATCATATATCTGATAAGAGGTTAATACCTCAAATATGGCTTCACTGATAGCTCAGCTTGTAAAGAATCTGCCTGCAATGTGGGAGACCTGGGCTCAATTCCTGGTTTGGGAAGATCCCCTGGAGAAGGGAAAGGCTACCCACTCCAGTATTCTGGCCTGGATAATTCCATGAACTGTATAGTCCATGGAGTCACAAAGAGCTGGACACGACTAAGTGACTTTCACTCTCATCTCAAATATATAAGGAACTTTTATAACAATAGCAAAAAAAAAATGCAAGCAATCTAATTTAAGAATAGACCTGAGACCTGAATAAACGCTTTCCAGAGAAGATGTACAAATAGCCAACATGCACATGAGGAGATGCTCAACACTGAGAATCATCAAAGAAATACAAATCAAAACCACAATGAGCTATCTTCTTACACGTGTCAGGATGGCTGTTATCAAAAAGACAACAAAAAACAAGTATCCATGAGGATGTAGAGAAAAGGGAGCCCTCATACAGTGTTGATGGGAATATAAACTGGTATAACTTATGGACGGAGGTTTGTGACATTGTACAGGAGACAGGGATCAAGACCACCCCCATGGAAAAGAAATGCAAAAAAGCAAAATGGCTGTCTGGGGAGGCCTTACAAATAGCTGTGAAAAGAAGAGAAGCAAAAAGCAAAGGAGAAAAGGAAAGATATAAGCATTTGCATGCAGAGTTCCAAAGAATAGCAAGAAAAGATAAGAAAGCCTTCCTCAGTGATCAATGCAAAGAAACAGAGGAAAGACTAGAGATCTCTTCAAGAAAATTAGAGATCCCAAGGTAACATTTCATGCAAAGATGGGCTCGATAAAGCACAGAAATGGTATGAACCTAACAGAAGCAGAAGATATTAAGAGGTGGCAAGAATACACAGAAGAACTGTACAAAAAAGACCTTCACAACCAAGATAATCATGATGGTGTGATCACTCACTTAGAGCCAGATGTCCTGGAATGTGAAGTCAAGTGGGCCTTACAAAGCATCACTACAAACAAAGCTAGTGGAGGTGATGAAATTCCAGTTGACCTATTTCAAATCCTGAAAGATGATGCTGTGAAAGTGCTGCACTCAATATGCCAGCTAATTTGGAAAACTCAGCAGTGACCACAGGACTGGAAAAGGTCAGTTTTCATTCCAATCCCAAAGAAAGGTAATGCCAAAGAATGCTCAAACTGCCACACAATTGCACTCATCTCACACGCTAGTAAAGTAATGCTAAAAATTCTCCAAGCCAGGCTTCAGCAATACGTGAACTGTGAACTTCCAGATGTTCAAGCTGGTTTTAGAAAAGGCAGAGGAACCAGAGATCAAATTGTCAACAACTGCTGGATCACTGAAAAAGCAAGAGAGTTCCAGAAAAACATCTATTTCTGCTTTATTGACTATGCCAAAGCCTTTGACTGTGTGGATCACAATAAACTGTGGAAAATTCTGAAAGAGATGGGAATACCAGACCACCTGACCTGCCTCTTGAGAAACCTATATGCAGGTCAGGAAGCAACAGTTAGAACTGGACATGGAACAACAGACTGGTTCCAAATAGGAAAAGGAGTACGTCAAGGCTGTATATTGTCACCCTGCTTATTTAACTTCTATGCAGAGTACATCATGAGAAACGCTAGGCTGGAAGAAGCACAAGCTGGAATCAGGATAGCTGGGAGAAATATCAATAACCTCAGATATGCAGATGATGCCACCCTTATGGCAGAAAGTGAAGAGGAACTCAAAAGCCTCTTGATGAAAGTGAAAGAGGAGAGTGAAAAAGTTGGCTTAAAGCTCAACATTCAGAAAATGAAGATCATGGCATCTGTTCCCATCACTTCATGGGAAATAGATGGGGAAAGAGTGGAAACAGTGTCAGACTTTATTTTTTGGGGCTCCAAAATCACTGCAGATGGTGATTGCAGCCATGAAATTAAAAGACGCTTACTCCTTGGAAGGAAAGTTATGACCAACCTAGATAGTATATTGAAAAGCAGAGACATTACTTTGCCAACAAAGGTCTGTCCAGTCAAGGCTATGGTTTTTCCGGTGGTCATGTATGGATGTGAGAGTTGGACTGTGAAGAAAGCTGAGCGCCAAAGAATTGATGCTTTTGAACTGTGGTGTTGGAAAAGACTCTTGAGAGTCCCTTGGACTGCAAGGAGATCCAACCAGTCCATCCTAAAGGAGATCAGTCCTGGGTGTTCATTGGAAGGACTGATTCTGAAGCTGAAACTCCAATACTTTGGCCACCTCATGCAAAAGGTTGACTCATTGGAAAAGACCCTGATGCTGGGAGGAATTGGGGGCAGGAGGAGAAGGGGACGACAGAGGATGAGATGGCTGGATGGCATCACTGACTCGATGGACGTGAGTTTGAGTGAACTCTGGGAGTTGGTGATGGACAGGGAGGCCTGGTGTGCTGCAATTCATGGGGTCACAAAGAGTCGGACACGACTGAGCAACTGAACTGAACTGAACTGATAGCCATTTCCAAAACAGTATGGAGAGTCGTCAAAAAAAATTAGAAATAGAACTACCATATGATCCAGCAATCCAACTTTTGGGCATATATCTGTAGGAAATGAAAGCAAGATCTCAAAGGTGTGTGTGTGTGTGTGTGTGTGTGTGTGTGTGTGTGTGTAGGCAGCCATTAAAAAAATAAGGAAATTCTGCCATTTGTAACAACATACATAAGCCTGGAGGACATTATGCTAGGTGAAATAAGCTAAGCACAGAAAGACAAATAATATATTATTTCACTTATATATGGAATCTGAAAATGTCGAACTTTTATAACCAGAAAGTGGAATAATGTTTGCTGGGGGCTGGAAGTGGGGGAAATGGGGAGAAGTTGATCAAAGGATACACATTTTCAGTTATAAGATGAGTTCATTAAAAAAAGATGAATGAGTTCTAGGGATCTAACACACAGCATGGTGACCATAATTAATAATATTGCATACTTGAAATTTGCTAAAAGAATAGATCATAAGTGTTCTAACCACAGAAAATATTTCAAGTATGGAGGTGATGGATGTGTTAATTAACTAGATTATGGTGATCATTTCACAGTCCTTATCTTTCACACCTTTAAAGAAAACATTATGGTGTACAACCTAAATATTTACAATTTTTATTTGTTAATCATACCTCAATAAAGCTGAAAAAAGATAAAGAACCAAATTAAAAAATTAGCAAAGGATAAAAAAAGAAAAATATCAGCAAAGGATCAGAATGGACATTACTCCAAAGTAGATACACAAATTGCAACATGCACATGAAAAAATTATACTAAATTATTAGTATCAGGAAAATGTAAATGAAAATTACAAAGGGATACCACTTCCACCCATTCAGATGGCTATAATTAAACAAATGGAAAAGAAATGTTGGCAAGGATGTTGAAAAATTGGTACCCTTATACATTGCTGGTGGAATTGTAATAAGGTTCAGTCCTATGGAAAATACTTTGGCACTTCCTTATAAAGTTCAACACAGAATAACCATATGAACATGCAATTCCACTCCTAGGTATGTATCTAAAAGAACTGAAAAAGGGTGTTGAAAGAAATACTTGCATGTGAAGCAGTATTCACAATAGTTCAAAAAGGGAAACAACCAAAATGTTCAACAATGAATGGATAAATTGTAGTATATCCATACAATGGAATATTATTTGGTCATAAAAAGAAAGGAAGTACTAATTAATGCCACAGCATGAATGAAGCTGGAATATATGCTAAGTGAAAGAGCCCAGTTTCAAAGGTCCACATATTGACTGAGTCCTTTCATATGAAATATTCAGAATAGGAAAATCTTCAAAGACATAAAGTAGAATAGTGATTGACTAGGGATGGGAGGTTTAGGTGGAAATGAGGAATGATGGCTAATGAGTGTGGAGTTTCTTTGTAAACTGTTGTAAATTGATCCTGGTGCTGGTCATACAACTCTGAATATACTAAAAACTACCAGTTTATAAACTAAATGGGTGAATGGTATGATAGTGTACATGCTCAGTCACTCAGTTGTGTCTGACTCTTTACAACCCCATGGACTGCAACCCTCCAGGCTCCTCTGCCCACGGAATTTTCCAGGCAGGAATACTGGATTTGGTTGTCATTTCCTCCACTAGGGGATCCTTACAGCCCAGGGATCAGACCTGGGTCTCCTGCACTGGTAAGTAGATTCTTTACCACTGCACCATGATATATGAATTAAATATCATCTATGAATTAAATACCAATAAAGCTGTTTGAGAAAACATATGCTGAAAGGATAGAAGAGATATTAAAGTAATGTATGTGCCTGTCTAAACAAACTTCAACATTCTGTAAAGGAATATATAAAAATATAGCACTCAGTGAAGCAAAATTAACAATATTTGACATCTATACAAAATTGCATGGGAAGAAGCAGAAAAAATGTTAGCTACGTCAAATACAAAAATAAGTCAATAAAAACAGAGCCAGAAATGTCAAAGATGAAGGAATTGGTTGATAAACATACAACCTTGATAGTTACTGTGCTATCCTCAAGGATTTAAAAGAAAATGTTAACATAATGAAGACAGCGTTGAAAGATAAGAATCAAATGGAAATTCTAGAGATGAAAAATACCTTATTGGACATGAAAAAACAGGATTAAGAGAAGATTAGACTCTGCAAAACTAAGATCAGTGAACTTGAAGACATAGCAAAATAAAATCTCCAACCTGAAGTTCAGGGTTGGGGGAGAAAGGCTATAAAAATGCAAATTAACAGAGCTTCAGTCACTTGTGATACAATACCAATAACGGTAAAACACATTTAATTGAACACTGCATTGAGCAGGAAAAAAAAAAATGCAGCTTTCAAAGACCTAAATGTAAGACCAGAAACTATAAAACTCTTAAAGGAAAACATAGGCAGAACACTTGATGACCTAAGTGAAAGCAAGATCCTTTATGATCCACCTCCTAGAGGAATGGAAATAAAAACAAAAGTAAACAAGAGGGACCTGATTAAACTTAAAAGCTTCTGCATAGCAAAGGAAACTACAAGCAAGGTGAAAAGACAACCCTCAGAATGGGAGAAAATAATAGCAAATGAAACAAGTGACAAAGGATTAATTTCCAAAATATACAAACAACTCAATACCAAAAAACCAAACAACCCAATCAAAAAGTGGGAAAAATAACCTAAACAGACATTTCTCCAAAGCAGACATACAGATGGCTAACAAACACATGAAAAGATTCTCATCATTGCTCATTATCAGAGAAATGCAAATCAAAACTACAAAGAGATATCACCTCACACTGGTCAAAATGGCCATTATGAAAAAGTCTACAGACAATAAATGCTGGAGAGGGTGTGGAGAAAAGGGAATGCTCTTGCACTGTTGGTGGGAATGTAAATTGATACAGCCCCTATGGAAGACGGTATGGAGATTCCTTAAAAAAACTAGAAATAAAACCACCATATGACCCAGAAATCCCAATCCTAGGCATATACCCTGAGGAAATCAGGGTTGAAAAAGACATGTATCCTATTGTTCATTGCAGCACTATTTACAATAGCTAGAACATGGAAGCAACCTAGATGTCCACAGACAGATAAATGGATAAATAAGTTGTGGTACATATACACAATGGAATATTACTCAGCCATAAAAGGTATGCCTTTGAGTCAGTTCTAATGAGGTAGATGAACCTAGAACCTATTATACGAAGTTAAGTAAGTTGCAAAGAGAAAGATAAATATCGTATTCTATTGTATATATACAGAATCTAGAAAAATGGTACTGAAGAATCTATTTACAGGGCAGCAGTGGAGAAACAGACATAGAGAATAGACTTATGGACATGGGGAGAGAGGAGGGGAGGGTAAAATGTATGGAAAGAGTAACATGGAAACTTACATTCAGTTCAGTTCGGTTCAGTTACTCAGTCATGTCCGACTCTTTGCGACCCCATGAATCGCAGCACGCCAGGCCTCTCTGTCTGTCACCAATTCCCGGAGTCTACTCAAACTCACGTCCATTGAGTCGGTGATGCCATCCAGCCATCTAATCCTGTCATCCCCTTCTCCTCCTGCCCCCAATCCCTCCCAGAATCAGGGCCTTTTCCAATGAGTCAACCCTTCACATGAGGTGGTCAAAGTATTGGAGTTTCAGCTTTAGCATCAGTCCTTCCAATGAACACCCAGGACTGACCTCCTTTAGGATGGACTGGTTTGGTCTCCTTGCAGTCCTAAGGACTCTTAAGAGTCTTCTCCAACACCACAGTTCAAAAGCATCAATTCTTCGGTGCTCAGCATTCTTCACAGTCCAACTCTCACATCCATACATGACCACCAGAAAAACCATAGCCTTGACTAGATGGACCTTTGTTGGCAAAGTAATGTCTCTGCTTTTTAATATGCTATCTAGGTTGGTCATAACTTTCCTTCCAAGGAGTAAGCATTTTTTAATTTCATGGCTGCAATCACCATTTGTAAAATAGCCAACGGGAATTTGCCGAGTTCAGGAAACTCAAACAGGGGCTCTGTATCAACCTAGAAGGGTGGGATGGGGAGGGAGATGGGAGGGACTGATTCATGTTGAAGTTTGCCAGAAAACAACAAAATTCTGTAAGGCAATTATCCTTCAATAAAAAAATAAATTAATTTAAAACATATGCAGCTTTCATGGATACACTGAACATCTACCTTGGTAGCGCATATATTCTTTTCTATAAAATAGATCTCAATTATATTTAAAAGACTTAAATAATATCTTCAACAGCAACAAAAGCTGTACTTAACCCTAATGTCCTATACTATAAAAAAAAAGAATCTTAAATAAAGAATCGAATCTCTCTTCAGAAACTAGAAAGTGAAGAGGAAAATAAACTGCAAGCAAGTAGAAGCAATGGATTAATACAGATATAAGTATTAATCTAATGAAACCGAAACGTGGTCCTTTGAGAGGATCAATCAAATTAATAGTTGTCTAGCCAGATCGATTAAGGAAGAAAAAGAAGGCATACATTACTATCAGCAATGAGAGTAGTAAGGTCACTACGGACTGCAGGGGTAAAGGAAATAGTATTAAGAAGTCTATGAACTTCCATATATGATGCTGGGTGAAGGGCTGAAGGCCAGGGATTTGGGCAGGATACAGATCCCATTACCCGTGACCCAAGCCTCCCTAAGAAGGTCAGGTCAAGGATTTCCAAAGCACTGTCACATGACCGCTTAACTTCCTAAGACCAAAAGATCTCCAGATCTTTCATCTGTGGTCTCCAACATGTCCCTCTTTCTCATGATATTCACTCAATGGTGGTTGTTTATTCTCTTACTGAGGGTCTATCACACCATGAGTCTGCCTGGGTCGCCTGAGATGCTCCGCCTCACGTGGGGTCCTGCCCCCGCTGAACCCGCTATACCCGGACACAGCACCTCGCGACTTCACGCCTCACCTCATAATTCTGCAGGCCTGCGTCAGGGGGCGCAGGACGGAGTGGCGGTGCAGGCCTGCTACTGTGCAAGGTCTTTCTTCCGTCATCTCAGGCGCCCCTCCCATCGCCCGGGTCCTGGCTCAGTCTGCTGGCCGGAAGAGGAGGGACCAGTTTCCGCTGCCTACCCTCGTGGCTGGCAGCTGGCGACGCAGTTATGGGGTCATCCGCGTCCAAGGCTGCCCTCGGGGCGACCACCAACGAGCCCACCGAACCCGAGCAGAAACACCTGGCGGGTGAGTAGGCTCCATGGCCTCGCAGGCCCTGCCGCAACCCCAGCCCCCTCCCACCGCCCCACCCCCACCCCAGCCCCCCCACTCCGCGCCGGGAGGCCACGGGCGTGGGGGAGGGTGTGTTCGCACTGCAGTGCCTTTGATTGAGCCTGGAACCCAACCTATCTATGGTCTCCAAACGTCGAACTCTTCACACTTTCCGCCTGAAGCTTGGGACATAATAGGCAGCGGAGTAACAACTCGGTTTTCTGAGAGGGGTCTCATTCTTAAAGTTATCTGTTGCCCAGAGACTCCCTGTGGAGAAAGTATGGGGGTCTGTGTGTGTGTGCATGCTCAATCATGTCCGACTCTTTGTGCCAGAACAGTGGCGGATGGGGTGTGTGTCTGTGTGTGTGCGTATGTATGTGTATGCTCAGTTGTGTGCGACTCTACGCCAGAGCAGTGGTTTATAGGTGTGTGTGTGCACGCACACGCTCACTCGTGTCCGACTCTTTTCACTGGAGCAGTGGGATATGGGTGTGTGTGCGCATGTGCGCACATGTGCATGCATACTCAGTCATGTCCAATTCTTTGTGCCAGAGCAGAGGCGTATGGCTGTGTGTGTGTGTGTGTGTCTGTGCTCATTCCTGTCCGACTCTTTGCACCAGAGCAGTGGCGTGTGTGTGCGCGAGCTCAGTCATGTCTGACTCTTTGTGCCAGAGCAGTGGCATATGGGTGTGCATGTGTGTCTGTGTGTGAGCTCAGTCGTGTCCGACTCTATGCGCCTGAGCAGTGGTGTTGGGTATGTGTGTGTGTATGCGTGCTCAGTTGTGTCTGACTCTTTGCACCAGAGCAGTGGTGGATGGCTGTGTGTGTGTGTGTGTGCTCAGTTGTGTCCGACTCTGCACCAGAGCAGTGGAGTATGGGTGTGTGTGTGTGTGTGCTCAGTGGTGTCCAACTCTTTGCACCAGAGCAGTGGCGTATAAGGGTGTGTGTGTGTGTGCGCTCCGTAGTGTCTGCCTCTTTGTGGTGGAACAGTGGCATATGGGTGTGTATGTGTATGTATGTGTGTGCATGTTCAATCGTGACTGACTCTTTTCGCCAGAGCAGTGGTGTATGTGTGTGTGCGTGCATGTGTGTATGTGTGTTCATGCTCAGTACTGTCCAACTCTGCGCTGGAGCAGTGGCATATGGGTGGGTGCGTGTGTATGTGTGTGTGCTGTCATATCTGACTCTGCACCAGAGCAGTGGCATTGGGTGTGTGTGTGTGTGTGTATGTGTGCTCAGTCATGTCTGACACTTGGTGCCAGAGCAGTGGCATATGGGTGTGTGTGCGTGTGTGTGTGTGTGTGTGCGTGCTCAGTTGTGTCCGACTCTTTGTGGTGGAACAGTGGCGTATGGGTGTGTGCATGTGTATGTGTGTGTGTGTGCACACTCAGTCCTGTCCGACTCTTTGCACCAGAGCAGTGGCGTATGGGTGTGTATGTGTGTCTGTGTGTGAGCTCAGTCATGTCCGACTCTTTCCACTGGAGCAGTGGTAGATGGCTGTGTGTGTGTGTATGTGCTCAGTCGTGTCTGACTCTGCACCAAAGCAGTGGCATATGGGTGTGTGTGCTCAATCATGTCCAACTATTTTCATTGGAGTAGTGGCATATGGGGGTGTGTGTGTGTATGCACATGCATGCTAAGTCATTTCTGACTCCGAACCAGAGCAGTGGCATATGGGTGTGTGTGTGTGTATGTATGTGTGCATGCTCAGTCGTGTCCAACTCTTTGCACTGAAGCAGTGGCATATAGGTGTGTGTGTGTGTGCGTGCTCGTGTCCAACTCTTTGCATTGGAGCAGTGGCATATGGGTGTGTGTGTATGTATGCACATGCATGCTAAGTCATATCTGACTCTGAACCAGAGCAGTGGCATATGGGTGTGTGTGTGTGTGTATGTGTGCATGCTCAGTTGTGTCTGATTCTTTGCACTGAAGCAGTGGCGTATTGGGGTGTGTGTGTGTGTGTGTGTGCTCAGTTGTGTCTAACCCTTTGTGTTGGAACAGTGGTGTATGGGTGTGTGTGTGTGTGTGTGCTCAGTCATGTCTGACTGCACCAGCGCGGTGACATATGGGTGGGTGGGTGTGTGTGTGTGAGTATTCAGTCGTATCTGACTCTTTTTGCCAGAGCAGTGGCATACAGGTTTGTGCGTGTGTGTGTGTGTGTGTGTGTGTGTGTGATCAGTCATGTCTGACTCTGCACCAGAGCAGTGGTGTATGGTTGTGTGTGTGTGTTCATGCTCAGTCCTGTCTGACTCTTTGAGCTGGAGCAGTGGCATATGGGTGTGTGCATTTGTGTGTTTGTGTGTATGTGTGCTCAGTCGTGTCCAACTCTTTGCACTGGAGCAGTGGCTTATGGGTGTGTGGGGGGGGGGCTCAGTCATGTCCAACTCTTTGCACTGGAGAAGTGGCATATGGGTTTGTGCATGTGTGTGTGTATACTCATTCATGTCCGACTCTTTGCACTGGAGCAGTGATGGGTGTGTGTGTGTGTGTGTGTGTGTGTATACGTGCTCAGTTGTGTCAGACATTGTGTGCCAGAGCAGTAGCGGATGGCTGTGTGTGTGTGTGTGTGTGCATGTGCTCAGTCATGTTCGACTCTTTGCGCTGGAGCAGTGGTGGATAGGTGGGTGTGTGTGTGTGTACGTGCTCAGTCATGTCCAACTCTTTGCACTGAGCATTGGCATATGGGGCTGTGGGTGTGTGTGTATGTGCAGAGTCGTCTCCAACTCTTTGTGCCAGAGCAGTGGCATATGGCTGTGTGTGTGTTTGTGTGTCTGTGTGCGAACTCAGTTGTTCCTGACTATTTGCACCTGAACAGTGGTGTATGGGTGTGTGTGTGTGTGTGTTCAGTCATGTCTGACTCCGCACCAGAGCAGTGGTGGATGGCTGTGTGTGTGTGTGTGTGCTCAATCAATTGTGTCCGACTCTGTACCAGAGCAGTGGCATATGTTGTGTGTGTGTGTATGTGTGCATGCTCAGTCGTGTCTGACTCTTTGCACTGGAGCAGTGGCATATGGGGGTGTGTGTGTGTGTGTGCTCGGTCGAGTCCAACTCTTTGCATTGGAGCAGTGGCATATGGGTGTGTGTGTGTCCATGTGTGTGTGCGTGTGCACTCAGTTGTGTCCAACTTTTTGCACTGGAGCACTTTCTCTGTACTAGAGCAGTGACATATGGGTGTGTGTGTGTGTGCGCATGCATGTGCACACTATACTGTCTGACTGTTTGTGGTGGAACAGGTGCGTATGGTGTGTGTGTGTGTGTGCTTGGTCAAGTCCGACTGCGCCAGCGCAGTGGCATATGGGTGTGTATGTGGGTGTGTGTGTGTTCATTCATGTCTGACTCTTTTCGCTGGAGCAGTGGCATATGGGTCTGTGCATGTGTGTGTGTGTGTATGTGTGTGTGATCAGTCATGTCTGACTCTGCACCAGAGCAGTGATGTATGGTTGTGTGTGTGTGTTCATGCTCAGTCCTGTCTGACTCTTTGCGCTGGAGCAGTGGCATATGGCTGTGTGTGTACGTGTGCTTGGTCATGTCCGACTGCACCAGGCAGTGGCGTATGTGTGTGTGTGTGTGTGTGTGGATGGGTGGGTGTGCGTGCGCAGTCATGTCTGACACTTGGTGCCAGAGCAGTGGCATATGGGGGTGTGTGTGTGTGTGTGCGCACGCACACGTGTGTGCTCAGTTATGTCTGACTCTTTGTGCAAGAGCAGTTGCATATGGGTGTGTGTGTGTGTGTGTGTGTGTGCTCAGTCGTGTCCAGCTCTTTGCATTGGAGCAGTGGCATATGGGGGTGTGTGTGTGTATGCGTGTGTATGCTAAGTCATATCTGACTCTGTACCAGAGCAGTGGCATATGGGTGTGTGTGAGTGTGTGTGTGCGTGCTCTGTCATGTCCGACTCTTTGCACCGAGCAGTGGCATATGGGGGTGTGGGTGTGTGTGAACGTGCAAAGTCATGTCGGACTCTTTGTTCCAGAGCAGTGGCATATGGCTGTGTGTGTGTTTCTGTGTGTCTGTGCGAACTCAGTCTTGTCCTACTCTTTGCGCTGGAGCAGTGGCGGATGGCTGTGTGTGTGTTCTTAGTCATGTCTGACTCTGCACTGGAGCAGTGGCGTATGGGTGTGTGGGTGTGTGTGCACATGCAGAGTCGTGTCCAATTCTTTGTGCCGGAGCAGTCACATATGGCTGTGTGTGTGTTTGTGTGTCTCTATGAGAACTCAATTGTTTCTGACTATTTGCACCTGAGCAGTGATGTATGGGTGTATGAGTGTGTGTGTGCTCAGTCATGTCTAACTCTGCACCGGAGCAGTGGTGGATGGCTATGTGTGTGTGTGCGTGTGTATGTGCTCAGTCATGTCCAACTCTTTGCACTGGAGCAGTGGCATGTGTGTGTGTGTGTGTGTGTGTGTGTGTGTATGTGTGAATGCTCAGTCATGTCCATATGTGTGAATGTTCAGTTGTGTCCAACTTTTTGCACCAGAGCAGGGGCATATAGGTTTGTGTGTGTGTGCACACACCCATATACACTCTGTAGTGTCTGACTCTTTGTGGTGGAACAGTGGCATATTGGTGTGTGCATGTGTGTGCTCAGTCATGTCTGACTCTGCACCAGGCAGTGGCGTATGGGTGTGTGTGTGTGTGGGTGGGTGGGTGGGTGTGTGTGCTCAGTCATGTCTGACACTTGGTGCCAGAGCAGTGGCATATGGGTGTCTGTGTGTGTGTGTGTGTGCACACGCATGCGTGCTCAGTTATGTCTGACTCTTTGTGCAAGAGCAGTGGCAGATGGGTCTGTGCATGTGTGTGTGTGTGTGTATGTGATCAGTCATGTCTGACAATTTGAGCTGGAGCAGTGGCATATGGGTGTGTGCATTTGTGTGTTTGTGTGTGTGTGTGCTCAGTCGTGTCCAACTCTTTGCACTGGAGCAGTGGCTTATGGGTGTGTGTATGTGTGTGTGTGTGTGCTCAGTCATGTCCAACTCTTTGCACTGGAGCTGTGGCATACGGGGGTGTGGGTGTGTATGAACGTGCAGAGTCATGTCAGACTTTTTGTGCCGGAGCAGTGGCATATGGCTGTGTGTGTGTTTCTGTGTCTCTGTGAGAACTCAGTCTTGTCCTACTCTTTGCACTGGAGCAGTGGCATATGGGTGTGTGCGTGTGTGTATGCTCAGTCATGTCTGACTCTTTGCACTGGAGCTGTGGTGGATGGGTGTGTGTGTGTGTGTCTACGTGCTCAGTCGTGTCAGACTTTTTCCACCAGAGCAGTGGCAGATGGCTGTGTGTGTGTGTGTGTGTGTGTGCTCAGTTGTGTCTGAATCTTTGTGCTGGAGCAGTGGCCTATGGTGTATGTGTCTGTGTGCTCAATCTTGTCCAACTATTTGCGTTGGAGCAGTGGCATATGGGGGTTTGTGTGTGTGTGTGCATGCATGCTAAGTCATATCTGACTCTGTACTGGAGCAGTGGCATTTGGTTGTGTGTGTGTGCATGTGTGCATGCTCAGTCATGTCTGACTCTTTGCACTGAAGCAGTGGCATATGAGTGTGTGTGTGCGCGCACACGTGCATGCTCTGTAGTGTCCAACTCTTTGTGATGGAACAGTGGTGTATGGGTGTGTGCGTGTGTGTGCTCGGTCATGTTCGACTGCACCAGCGCAGTGGCATAAGGGTGTGTGTGTGTGCGTGTTCAGTTGTGTCTGAATCATTTTGCCGGAGCAGTGGCATATGGGTCTATGCATGTGTGTGTGTGTGTGTGTGTGTGATCAGTCATGTCTGACTCTGAACCAGAGCAGTGGCATATGGTTGTGTATGTGTTCATGATCAGTCCTGTCTGACACTTTGAGCTGGAGCAGTGGCATATGGGTGTGTGCATTTGTGTGTTTGTGTGTGTGCTCAGTCGTGTCCAACTCTTTGCACTGGAGCAGTGGCATATGTGTGTGTGTGTGTGTGTGTGTGTTCATTCATGTCCGACTCTCTGCACTGGAGCAGTGGCAGATGGCTGTGTATGTGTGTGTGCGTGTGTGTGTGCTCCGTCATTTCCAACTCTTTGCACTGAGCAGTGGCATATGGGGGTGTGGGTGTGTGTGAACGTGCAGAGTCATGTCAGACTTTTTGTGCCGGAGCAGTGGCATATGGATGTGTGTGTGTTTCTGTGTCTCTGTGTGAACTCAGTCTTGTCCTACTCTTTGCACTGGAGCAGTGGCGTATGGGTGTGTGTGCATGTGCAGAGTCGTATCCAATTCTTTGTGCCGGAGTAGTTGCATATGTCTGTGTGTGTGTTTGTGTGTCTCTTTGTGAACTCACGGAGAAGGCAATGGCAACCCACTCCAGTACTCTTGCCTGGAAAATCCCATGGATGGAGGAGCCTGGTAGGCTACAGTCCATGCGGTCGCGAAGAGTCGGACGTGACTGAATGACTTCACTTTCACTTTTGACTTTCATGCATTGGAGAAGGAAATGGCAACCCACTCCAGTGTTCTTGCCTGGAGAATCCCAGGGACAGAGGAGCCTGTCGGGCTGCCGTCTATGGGGTCGCACAGAGTCGGACACGACTGAAGCAACTTAGCAGCAGCAGCGGCAGCATGCGAACTCAGTCATTTCTGACTGTTTGCACCTGAGCAGTGGTGTATGGGTGTATGAGTGTGTGTGTGCTCAGTCATGTCTGATTCTGCACCAGAGCAGTGGTGGATGGCTGTGTGTGTGTGTGTGCGCGTGCTCAATCGTGTCCGACTCTTTGCATTGGAGCAGTGGCATATGGGTGTGTGTGTGTGTGTGTGTATGCATGTGCATGCTAAGTCATATCTGACTCTGTACCAGAGCAGTGGCATATGGGTGTGCGCATTTGTGTGTTCATATGTGTGTGTGCTCAGTCTTGTCCAACTTTTTGCACTGGAGCAGTGGCATATGGAGGTGTGCATGCGTGTGTGTGTGCGCTCAGTCACGTCCAACTCTTGGCACTGGAGCAGTGGCATATGTTTGTGTGTGTGTGTGTGCTCAGTAGTGTCTGACTCTTTGTGGTGGAGCAGTAGCATATGGCTGTGTGTGTGTGTGTGTGTGCTCGGTCGAGTCCAACTCTTTGCATTGGAGCAGTGGCATATGGGGGGCTGTGTGTGTATGCACATGCATGCTAAGTCATATCTGACTCTGTACCAGAGCAGTGGCATGTGGATATGCACATTTGTGTGTCTGTATGTGTGTGTGCTCAGTCGTCTCCAACTCTTTGCACTGGAGCAGTGGCATATGGGTGTGTGCGTATGTGTGTGTGTGCTCAGTTGTGTCCAACTCTGCACTGGAGCAGTGGCATATGGATGTGTGTGTGTGTGTGTGCATGCTCAGTAGTGTCTGACACTTTGTGGTGGTGCAGTGGCGTATGGCTGTGTGTGTTCATGCTCAGTCCTGTCTGACTCTTTGAGCTGGAGCAGTGGCATATGGGTGTGCGTTTGTGTGTTTGTGTGTGTATGTGCTTAGTCATGTCCAACTCTTTGCACTGGAGCAGTGGCATATGGGTGTGTGTGTGTGTGTATGTGTGCATGCTCAGTCGTGCCCAACTCTTTGCACTGAAGCAGTGGCATATGGGTTTGTGTGTGTGTGTGTGTGCATGCTCAATTGTGTCCAACTGTTTGCGTCGGAGCAGTGGCATATGAGGGTGTGTGTGTGTGTGTGTGCGTGTGTGCATGCTCTGTAGTGTCCGACTCTTTGTGGTAGAACAGTGACATATGGGTGTGTGCATGTGAGTGCTCAGTCATGTCCGACTGCAGCAGCGCAGTGGCATATGGATATGTGCATGTGTGTGTGTGTGTCCTCAGTAGTGTCTGAATTTTTGTGGTGGAGCGGTGGCGTATGGCTATGTGTGTGTGCTCGGTCGTGTCCAACTCTGCACCAGAGCAGTTGCATATGGGTGTGTGTGTGTGTCTGCATGCTCAGTTGTGTCTGACTCGTTGCACGGGAGCAGTGGCATATGGCTGTGTGCGTGTGTGTGTTTGTTTGCTCTGTCATGTATGACTCTGAACCAGAGCAGTGACATGTGGTTGTGTGGGTGTTGTATTCATGCTCAGTCGTGTGTGACTCTTGGTGCCGGAGCAGTGGCAGATGGCTGTATGTGTGTGTGTTTGTGCTCAATCGTGTCTGACTCTTTGCCAGAGCAGTGGCGTATGGGTGTGTGTGTTCATGCTCAGTCCTGTCCCACTTTTTGCGCCTGAGCAGTGGCATACGGGTGTGCACGCACGCGTGTGTGTGTGCACTTTCTCATGTCCGACTCTTTGCACTGGAGCAGTGGCATATGGGTGTGTGTGTGCGTCCATACACTCAGTAGTGTCTGACTCTTTGTGGTGGAATAGTGAGGTATGGGTGTGTGTGTGTGTGTGCGTGCGCTCAGTCCTCCATTACTCTGTGCACTGGAGTAGTGGTAGATGGGTGTGTGTGTGTATGTGTGTGTGTTTGTGTGCATGCTCAGTCATGTCTGACTCTTCGTCCCAGAGCAGTGGCATGTGGAAGTGTATGTGTGTGTGTGCGTGTGTGCGCGCGCGTGCGTGTGTGCGCACGCGTGCATGCTCAGTTATGTCCAACTCTTTGTGCTGGAGCAGTGGCATGTGTGTGTGTGTGGGTGTGTGTGTGTGCACGCTCAGTCATGTCTGACTCTGTGCAGGAACAGTGGCGGATGGGTGTGTGTGTGTGTGCTCAGTGCTGTCCAACTCTGCAGCAGAGTAGTGGCAGATGGCTGTGTGTGTGTGTTGTGTGTGTGCACTCAGTCATGTCCTACATTTTGTACCAGAGCAGTGGCATATGGGTGTGTGTTTGTGCATTTGTGTGTGTGCGTGCTCAGTCCTGTCCAACTTTTTGTCCTGGAGCAGAGGCATATGGGTGCGTGTGTGTGTGTGTGTGCATGCTCAGTTGTGTTCGACTCTTTGTGCTGGAGCAGTGGCCTATGGTGTGTCTGTGTGTGTGTGTGTGTGCTCAGTCATGTCCAACTATTTGCATTGGAACAGTGGCATATGTGTGTGTGTGTGTATGTGTGTGCATGCTCAGTCATATCTGACTCTGTGCCAGAGCAGTTGCATATGGGTGTGTGTGTGTGTGTGTATGTGTGTGTGTGCTCAGTCATGTTTGATTCTGCACTGGAGCACTGGTGGATGGATGTGTGTGTTTGTGTGTGTGCATGCTCAGTCATGTCCAACTCTGCTCCAGAGCAGTGGCGTATGGGTTTGTGCCTGTGTGCATGCTCAGTCGTGTCTGACTCTATGTGCTGGAGCAGTGGAGTATGTGTGTGTGTGTGCTCAGTCATGTCCGACTCTTTGCACCAGAGCAGTGGCACATGGGTGTGTGTGTGTGTGTGCTCAGTCGTGTCTGACTTTGTGCCAGAGCAGTGGTGTATGGGTGTGTGTGTGTGTGTCCTCAGTTGTGTCCGACTCTTTGCACAGGAGCAGTGGCTTCATAAACAGTCTGTGCTGTTGGCAATAGATGTAAATCCCATTGCTATTGCAACCTTTGTAGATGATTCAGCCTTTTGATCAACTCTTGATTTTGCTCTTTGGCTTCAAAACTATTCATTGACCTCCTGCATTGGTCTCCTGAAGTTTTTTCTTATTATCATGATAATGGGTATTTATTGCAGCAACTACCAGTTCACCACAGTTAAGCAGATTAATTTCCTCTTGCTATATATATTTTTAAAGTTTCCTGAAAATTATTCTCAACAGGTCCCATATTAGATTCTGGGACAGTATATATAATCCAGCCCTGTGCTAGGATGTAACATGTACCAGGATTAACTTTTCAAAACCTGAAGGTTAAGCAATAATTACCAATGTGAAGGGTGCATGGAACCAAACAGGAGCACTTGAATCAGTACCAGCATAACTGAAAGATTCAGTCCAAAGACTGAAATCATGCTGAAGCAGAAATGAAAAGATTGCAGAGGAAACTGCACAGAAAGAGGAATGAAGCAGACCTAAAGATAAAAAATATAGCAGAGAATCTCATTCTTCATAACCTTAAACATGGCATGAACATGTGTGCTAAGTTGTTTCAGTCATGTCCAAGTCTGTGCAACTCTGTGGACTGTACCTGCCAAGCTCCTCTGTCCATGAGATTCTCCAAACAAGAATACTGGAGTGGGTTCCTATGCCCTTTTCCAGGGGATCTTCCCCACCAATAATCAAACCCATGACTCCTGTATTGCAGGGAGATTATTTACTGCCTGAGCCACCAGGGAAGCCTGCCAAACATGGCACAGCAACTGGCGCATATTAGGCATTGACGCTGAGTATATATGTTTGTTGAATAAGTAAATCTTACTTTACAGGGTCAGTCTGTCACTTTAATCCACTAGCATATTTGTTAAGCCCCCTCCTCAGTACCTGTCCTACTGCTGTGCATATCAAGATGCTGCATAATGGATAAGTGCTATGGATGAAGTTGTTTTAGAGTGATAGTTTATAGATGGTTTGGAAAGCAAGGAGAATTTTTGAAGTGATAAACAGCAAGGAATCATTGCCATGTTCTTCAGTAGGAAAACGAAGCAATGAAACTTACCTTTTGAGGGGCTGTAAAAGTCAATTAATTAATGGTTATAACCTTGAGGCAGGAAAGCAGAAAGCTGTTGCAATAAACCAGGTATGAGGCTGTGGGGAAGTGGACTAAAGAAGAAGCAGTAAGAAATTAAAAGATGTAAACCAAAAAGTAAGTCTTAGGGAGACAAAGCTCCTTACTGAACCTTCATGGAATGACACTTTTCTTGAGCGAGGCACAATGACATAATGTTTAATACCTTGATCTTCAAAGTCAAACAAACCTTATTTCAAATTCCAGCCCTTCCACTGAACTACCTGTATGACCTCGAGCATGTTACTTACCTTCTTGAGTCTTATCCATTTATTTAACAAGTATTTTCCTTACTTGTTCCAACTTGGTATGTGCCAGCTACTGTGCTGGGTCTTGAGGAGACACTGGTGAGCAGAGTCAATGCAATCACAATTCTCATTAACTCTATGGAACAAATAGGATAAACAGTCATTCAGTGTCACCTACCATGTTAGTACCAGGTGACTCAGTGGTAAAGAATCTGCCTGCAATACAGGAGAAGTGGGTTTGACCCCTGGGTTGGGAAGACCCCCTGGAAGAGGAAATGGCAACCCACTCCAGGATTCTTGCCTGGAGAATCCCATGGACAGAGGAGCCTGGTGGGCTAGAGTCTGTGGGGTTGCAAAGAGTCAGACACGGCTGAACAACTGAGCATGGGCATGCACAAATTTTACTATTGGAAATGAAGAAAATGTTTCAGATGATTCTCTTTGTCATGTCTCTGAGATTTGATTGCATCTGTATTTCAGGTAAAGTTACCGATTTTGGTTTTGAAATTTTTTTTTTCTCAGTCTGTGTTTTAATGCTTGTCACTGTCTCTAATTTAGATCTGATCCAGTATATAAATGGAACAAATATGAGTGTTGTTCATCTGGCTGACGTTCTTTCTGAGAAAACTGGTAGCAGCAGCTGGGTGGTGGTGTTCAAAGCCCTGGTTACTGTCCATCACCTCATGGTGTATGGAAATGAGGTGAGCATGGCGTATATTCCTTCCTTTTAGTACAAAGGACTGTCAGGACACAACTGCTGAATATGCTCAATGTGTTAGGGGCTTACTACATTTTGCTTCCATTCATGACAAGTGGGGAAAGTACATAGAAGTAGATATTAAAACACCAATTTTTCCATTTTTACTTATGAATTTCTCTTTGCAATCAGTATTTAATAAAGTATACCATTTTGCTAGTAGAGGAAGTATGCCACGGAATGATATTTAGAGTCCAATATCATTTCTATGAATGTTTAAAATTCAAACAATATTTGTCCATGTAACAGGTATATATATGAAACTATAAATAAAATAGGATGCAAAGACAACACATGAAAATTTTGATAATGTTTCCTTCTAGGTAGGAGAAGTAAATTGAACTTGAGGATGGGACAAAGACCACTATCAACTTGATCTGTAAGGCTTTATGCCTCTTATTTTAAAAATAGAGTTGAAGGGAATTCCCTGGTGGTCCAGTCGTTAAGAATCTGCCTTGCAATGTAGGGGATGAGAGTTCGATCCCCAGCTGGGAAACTAAGATCCCACATGCCACGGGCCAACTGAGCCTGTGCCACAGCTAGAGATTCAGTGCACCACAACAAAAGATCCCGTGTAACAAAATGAAGATCCATTGTGCTGCAACTAAAACCTAACTCAGCCAAATAAATAAATGATAAATTCCTGCCGAAAAATAGAACTGAAGGAGACATGTGCAAAAGTTAGCAGTTGTCATTTCTGGGCATTGGGGTCCAGAGATGTACCACAGTATTCTTTTTATTTTTCCATTAATTGAATTGTTAAATAATTTAACATGAATGATTAAAATAATTAATCCTATAATTGCCACTGACCCTTGAATACCCCAGGTTTGAGCTGCACAGGTCCTCTTGTATGTGGCTTTTTTCCATCGTAAATACTACAGCACTACGATATTCATTCTTGGTTGACTCCACAGGCATGGATGGAATCACAGTTACAGTGGTATGGCATCTACAGATAGCTGACTGTAAATTATATGTGGGTTTTATTCCCTGATGGCTCAGATGGTAAAGAATCCACCTGCAATGTGGGAGACCTGGGTTTGATCCCTAGATTGGGAAGATCCCCTGGAGAAGGGAAAGGCTACCCACTCCAGTATTCTGGCCTGGAGAATTCCATGCACTGTATATATAGTCGATGGGGTTGCAAAGAGTTGGACATGACTGGGTGACTCTCACTTTATATACTATGAATTATATGGGAATTTTCGACTGCATGGTGGGTCAGTGTCCCTAATTTCTGAGATGTTACTGATAGAAAGGCGTGGGTGAAAAGTGTGTATTCACATTAGCTTTAATGTTTAACCCCTTGTTTATTTGGGGGGTATGTCAACAGACTTGGCAGCACTGCAGATCCTTATGTTGGCTATCCCAGGGTGTGATGGTGCTCACCTTAATCAATGCCCCTGAAATAGATAGAAGATATGTACGATAGAATTATGTTAAGTATGTATTCACAAAGACAAAATCACAAATGAACTCTATTTGTGAACTGAAACTGATTTTGAGAATTTGGCACACTTGTTTGACAGCGTTTTATCCAACATCTTGCATCGAGAAGTTCTTTGTTCACTTTACACAACTTTCTGGATAAAAGTGTCGTAGAAGGTAAGATGATTCTTTGATGGAAATATTTCTTTGTGGCAAGGAGGGAAATGTTCTGGAAACCATGCCTAGTTTATAAAAATGGTTCTGAATGATGAAGGGTGTGATGTGGTGTACGTTTTATGATGGAAAGTAATTTCTAAATTCATTGACACAACACATATGCAGGTATTTACTCAGTGAGGCTTTCCTGCCTCAGCCTCCCAAAAATCATGGTCCCTTTATCCCTTCTCTGCTTGAGTTTTATTCTTTCCACTTCTCAGCAACTAAACATCTCTGTATTTTTCTTTTCTTTTGCTTGTCTATCAATCACCATTGGAGTATAAGATCCATGTAGGCAGGTTTTTTTTTTTTTTGGGGGGGGAGGTCTCTGTTGTTCACTACTGAACCTACAGCATCATAGTGAACACTGAATAATTGTTGAATGAATAAGTAATTTGAATAAATGAATCAAGGCCCATAGTGAGCAGCTGAGTTTCTGTCATGGCCTTTCTCTTTACATTTTGTCTATGAAGTAGGGGCAAGGTCGTTTGTTGAATGAAAGGAAGACCGGAGCAATGGTAACAAGGGGATAGGGGGGTGTCAGGAAAATGCTAAGGATTTATAATAGTGTCTATGAAAATGTGAAAGGAACTAACAAAGTTCAGTTATTTCTCTGGTTCAGGAATGTCACCATCAATACCACATCCAAAGGTGATATCAACACTTTGAGGAAGGGCTGGTGCACTGGGATGACCCTGAGGGATGGCATGGGGAGTGAGGTGGGAGGGAGGGTCAGGATGGGGGACATATGTACACCCATGGCTGATTCATGTGAATGTATGACAAAAACCACCACAATATTGTGAAGTAATTAGCCTTCAATTAAAAATAAATAAACAAACATAAATTCATTTAAAAAATAATCTTTAACAGAAAGTTTTAGGAATACTGTACTTGATGAGTAATAAAAGCCATTCTAGTGTTTTATGCTTCAAAGATACTGTTGAGGGATATGTGTGAATGTGGAATGATAAATCTTTGCATTTGGTGACGTATGTTGTAAATAGTTAACATTGGTTAAACTGGAAATAATAAAAGGTATTTCATTTTTAGGCTATGCTATGTCAGCTTTCATCAGACGATATAGCAAGTACTTGAATGAAAAGTCACTCGCATATAGACTGATGGAGTCAGACATCACCAAAATCAAGAGAGGGTAGGTAAATATTGTTAGTTTTTAAGCAAGAAGTACTGCAGTACATATCTGTTCTGATATGTAGTTTGGCAAAAATGCAGCTGTTTTTCAAGATGCCGATGTCACAGTGCTTCTCAAACTCTTAATTAGCATTGATGTTATGAACTTTTTTTATCTTTTATAGGGCAGATGGTGTGATGAGAACTATGAACACTAAGGAACTGCTGAACACTCTTCCAGTTATTCAAATTCAGTTTGACGCTCTTCTGAATTTTAATGTAAGAGCTTTATAAATCCTTTTTTAAGAAAATATTGTTAAGCAGCATTGTTTGACTGTAGGTGGGAGAGGGGAAAAACCATGGTGGTAATTAATTCCTCTTTAATTTCCAGGCAAATGCTGATGAACTAACTAATGGTATAATACATGCTGCTTTCATGCTCCTCTTTAAGGATTCTCTTCGCCTCTTTGTAGCCTATAATGAGGGGATCCTTAATCTGCTAGGTAAGCTAAAAAATAGACATGACTTTTTAAAAGCTAAACTGGCAAAAATTCTTTATTTGTAAAAAACTTTTATATCTACATTTAGATTCATCTGTGTTTTAGGTTGAAAATAGAAGATCCTTACAAGGTCATATATATTTACATAATTAGACATCATATTGCTTTTTTTGTTAAAAATAATTAATCAGCCACAGAGCTTTTCAATTTGTATATAAGTGCTAACTGATACTTCTGGGAAATTTATTGGGAAATTAACATGGATTGCCATATTTATTCATTACACAGTAAGTCTCACTCAACTAATGTCAAATAGTACAATTCTAACTTTCCTAAGATATAGCCTACAAATTATTGTTTTGATCATATACAAGCAAATGTTTCTTAGGCTTTTTAGGAAACTTCAGTCATCATTTAGCCCTAACCAGTTTCATTGTTGACAATTTGAGATATTTCTTGCATTTAGGAAGTGCCTGGTACATTTGTTGAGTTATAAAGGGTAGGAAATAACAGCCTCTCTGTCAGAGACCATCAGAACTTGATGTTAATCAAAAAGATTCCAGACTAGAATTTGTAGAAATTAAACAAAACTATCTAAATTATATGTGTATGCTATTAAATGCCATATATATTACCAGCACCAGTGTTCAGCATGCAGTAGTTCCTGTATAAAAAATCTGTTGTTTATACTTAGATTTGCAGTGTTGTTTGTTAAAGCAAAACATTATTGGATTAAAACTATAATTGTTTTCAAGAAGTTAAAATAATATCCAGAATTAACATAGAATCATCAGAAAGGAATTAAACTGGGGATTGCTAAAATACTGGCTACTTTGTCATTTTTTTCTATTTTTAGATAAATATTTTGACATGGGGAAGAAGCAATGCAGGGAAAGTTTGGATATTTACATCAAGTTCCTCGACAGAATGACTAAATTGGCACAGTTCCTTAAAGTTGCAGAGGTACAGAAATCTATTTCTAGCCACAGCTTTTGTGCTATTTTCTGTATTAGTTTAGTATCCTGTACAACTATACCTCCACCCCACAATCACTGCCACATAAACAGAAATGGGTAGTTTTAACTATTTTGTAAACAGTACAACTAAAAACTAGGAATAGGTACTTCAAATGTACCCTCCAGTGCACTTGTGATCAAAAACAATCTTACAATGATTTCTGTTTGTGACTTGAGGATAATTTATACCAAGCTTACCTTCCTACCAGAAACAGCTCTAAAACCAGTGAGATAAGGAAACATATGAGGTGGGCCACAGGTTTGCCCTAGTAGCTAATTCTGAGTATTTGAAAAGTTAGAACACATTTGTATGATATCCAAAATGAAGCCAAGCTCTTCACAAAACAACAAAGACTCAAAATCTGGCAGGTCTTTTTAAATTTTACCCTAAGAGCAAATATAAGTTTATGCTTAAGTGTGCAAGGCATTCTTTTGTGGTTGTTGCTCAGTCGCTAAGTTGTGTCCAATTGTTTGCGACCCTGTGGACTGTAGCCCACCAGGCTCCTCTGTCCAGAGAATTTCCCAGGCAAGAAAACTGGAGTGGGTCGCCATTTCCTCCTCCAGGGGATCTTCCTGACCCAAGTATCAAACCTGCATCTCCTGCATTGGCAGGTGGATTCTTTACTGCTAAGCCACCTGGGAAGCCCCACAAGACATACTTTAGCCTGCCATTTTTCTTGATCTGGGTGTGTACCAGTCCAGCAAGGCACTCTTGCTCTTGGAGTCCTTTCTCTTTAGTGTACAAATTGGTCTCACACTTACTTTTCTTTGTTAACACTCCTTGCTGTAATGTTTTCTTTCCCTCCCTTTTTTTTCCTAATTTCAGCAAGCTGGAATTGACCCGAATGACATTCCATATGTTTCTCAGGTCAGTACATCTCTTGTCTGTCTTTAAGTGGCTTTTTGTCTTTGTGCTGTGTTTATCACCTGAGATGCCATCATTTTCTGTATGGTTACATGTGTATTTTCATTTCCCTGAGAGTAACATTTATATTTCTAAGTATATATACATAGACTTGTGTCTTTGGAACAGGTCTGTGAGCTGTAGGTCTTACAAAAGAGGTCGTTCCCCGCTGAGTGCTAAATGGTGACTTATAGTGTAACAACTCCAACATGCTTTTTCAGTGGACAGAACTGATTGGTGAAAATAGCAAGGTATTCTTTACATCTGTGTCTCTTTTGCTGTCTCACATATAGGGTCATTGTTACCATCTATCTAAATTCCATATATATGCGTTAATATACTGTATTGGTGTTTTTCTTTCTGACTTACTTTGCTCTGTATAATGTAAAGAACAGACTGTTCGACTCTGTGGGAGAAGGCGAGGGTGGGATGATTTGAGAGAATAGCACTGAAACATGTATATTATCATATATGAAATAGATAGCCAGTCCAAGTTCGATGCATGAGGCAGGGTGCTCAGGGCTGTTGCACTGGGATGACCCTGAGGGATGAGATGGGGAGGGAGGTGGGAGGGAGGGTCAGGATGGGGAACCTATGTACACCCATGGCTGATTCATGTGAATGTAGGGCAAAAACCACCACAATATGGTAAAGTAATTAGCCTCCAATTAAAATTAAAAAATAATAAAAAAAGAAAATATCAAGGTATTGCAAACAGTGAGTTTAAACTTGAGGCTGCGTTATCTGCCTTTCAAGTGTGTCACCTCAAGCAACTCATTTGCATTCTCTATGCCTCCTTTATGCAAATGCAGAATGAGGGTGATGCTGTTGTCTGCCTTACAGCAGAGTTGTGAGCATCAGATGAGCTCAGGCTTTTTCCTTCCCCTAAAGTCTCTCATCAGGAATCCCTCAGATGGCAGGCGGTGCAGGTGAGGATGAAATGCAGGTCTGGCAGTCTGCTCATATAGCCCGTGGGTGCCCTGTGGACCTGTCTGCTCTCCATCCCACGTGTATTGTAGGGCTCGAGCAGCAGGGGTTGCAGGCCCAGCCTGCTGACCCGCTCTGGGACCCAGACTAACACAGCAAGCTACTTTAGGTCATTTGGAATATGAGCCAAAGCAGTCTTTCCTGGTCTCCAGATCTCCAAGAGACCTCCCAGTACTCATGTTTCCTTTTTCATGGTGAGATGTGTGAGATACACTTTATCTTCTATTTTGAATGGGATTTCCTGGTAGACCCCTGGCCACTGATGCTCTAAAAATTTTACTGCTGTGAAAGCCTCCTGAATCTTTGTAAGGTTGACCTCCCATCCCCTAGAGTGCATATCACTTTCCAAGGTCCCCTTTCTGCTCATCTGGTCCATTTAGCATGACATCATGAATGGAAGTAGATCAGCGCAATATTCTGAGGGGTAACCAAAGGGTCTAAACTTCTTCTGACCGTATTCTGACCAACATATGGGTTGAGAGAGTTAACACAGCCTGAACAGGATCATAAATGTATAGCATTGTCCATTTCATCTGCCCACAAACTCTTACTGATTCATACTTTAGATGGCAATGGAAAGCACAGCACTCACCAGACTGTTAGTCACATACCATGTTCCTGAGACTACATTAACCTACATCTACTGAAGAGCTATGACAAACCTAGATAATGTATTAAAAAGCAGAGACATCACTTTTCCGGCAAAGGTCTTTAGAGTCAAAGGTTTGCTTTTTCCAGTAGCCATATATGAATGTTAGAGCTGGACTATAAAGAAGGCTAAGCACTGAAGAAGTGATACTTTTGAACTGTGGTGTTGGAGAAGACTCTTGAGAGTCCCTTGGACTGCAAGGAGATCCAACCAGTCAATCCTAAAGGAGATCAGTCCTGGGTGTTCATTAGGGGAACTGATGTTGAAGGTGAAACTCCAATACTTTGGCCACCTGATGTGAAGAGCTGACTCATTAGCAAAGACCCTGATGCTGGGAAAGTTTGAAGGCAGGAGGAGAAGGGGATGACAGAGGATGAGATGGTTGGATGGCATCACCGACTCAATGGACCTGAGTTTGGGTAAACTCTGGGAGTTGGTGATGGACAGGGAGGCCTGGCGTGCTGCAGTTCACAGGGTCACAAAGAGTCAGACACGACTGAGCGATTGAACAACAGCAACAAAAACCAAAGAAACTATAGTGGCTGCAACTGGGTTACTACTTGATTGATTATGCTGCAGTTTGTCATTCTTCAGGGCCTGACTGGTTTGGGGGCCATACTGGTGAATTATATGGAGATACAGTAGGGACCATCACCCCTGCATCCTTTTTACTTTTAAGATTGGCGTGGATTTCTGCAATCCTCCTAGGAGGTGATCTTGTTTATTTTTACTGTTTTGACTGGACTGTAGGTGGAGGAGCATGTCCCCAGCTGGCAATGCTGTGACTTAACTGTAGTTAGAGGCCTAGAGGCCAGGAAGGGGGTGAGGACATATCCTGATGAGGCATGCAACTTGGGGGCGGGTAGAGCTCTCCATATCATCTCCAGTAAGGGAGAAGGAGGAAGCTTCTTCAAGTTCAGAGCCTTCTGGGGAATCTGGGGACTCAGAACTTCCATGGCTATCCCCCAGGTCTCCCCATCCCATAAGTCAGGTCCTTAACTCTAGCACAACCTGCTGCCTGACTCTGGTGTTGCAGAGCTGCCTTGGTTGAGACTGAAGGAATGGGAGGTGGTCAGGCATGTATGGGGGGAAGCTTGTGAAGAAAAAACCCAGTGGACCTTGGGAGGACAGGATCATTGCAGCTGCAAAGAAATGTTGAGTTTGGTGTCAGGAGAAGGAGGGAGTGTCTATCTGATGACTTCTCAAAAACCTTTGAGGGAAACATACGTGTCTTCACAAGCATTCCTTCGTGTGTGGAGAGGTACCAAAGTGACCTATTTTCTGCTCAGACATTGAACCCCATCAAATGGTCCACAATGGGAACCACTGTTGGATGCTATAAGGCACAGCTTCTGGAATGAGAATTCCACTAACCAGACAGAGAGACAATGAGAATGTCTGCCTTAGTAGAGGAGAAGATGGGATTTCATTGCCCAGAGTCACTATAATTAGTGATATCTCCCCAGATATCATCCTCTGACTTTCTCCGCCTTGACCTCCCTTCCTTGAGGGTGGTGGCAAAGGTGGGAATGGTTCCCCATGCTGAGAATTGCGAAGCCCAGCATGGTGACACAGACCAGCTTCAGTTGAACCGGCCCATCATGGCAGCAGACAAGCTTCAGTTGAACTGGGCTTTGGCGTCTTGGTCTTGGCCCCTTCAGTGCTCAGTGCCTGAGGCTGGAGCTTTGGAGGAGGGGCCCATCTGGACAAGACAGACCCCGGTTAGAGATCCTTCCTTCCCATGAGACCCTCCTCTGTCCTTCTTACCTCTGGTCTTCCTGGTTCCTAGGATCCCCAGGACCCCTGAATCAAAAACCAAAATTGATGGCTGGGGTAGAGACCGCAGAAGTCAGGCGAGGCTCTTTGTTGTTCAGGCATCACGCAGGTCTCTACTCCTTGCTCCGTGAATCAGCTGCTTTTACTGCAAGGGCTTCCTTATCAGCACACTGGCTTCGGGCCCTCAGCCAGCGCAGAGAATCATCTGTCCCAGCCTTGGGCTGGCTGAGATGCTCACTGGGCATGTGCTTTCTGGGGCATTCCGGAAAGCCCAGGATGGACTGAGACAAAGGCTCTCTGGGATGGGAGGGAGGCAGGGAGTCACTTGATCTTTTAATTCAGTGGATCACATTTGAAAAGAGCCAGAAGAATGGTCCCCTGGCTCCTCTGATGACATATTGATTCAAAGTTCAAGATGAGGTCTTCCTTCCTTCCTCCTCTTTGCCCCCTCGGTCAGCCCCCTTGAGAAAGGTCCATGTGTCCTTGGGAGGAGCGTTTGCCGTCAATCTTGATGTTCGACCCCTGCAAGGCTGCGGAGGTCTTCCTCTGCACCTCTGCATCACTTGGCCAGTTTCTCTCATGCTTCAGACAATCTTGACTTTACGTGGAGGAAGGGAAATGTTAAGTGCATTCTCCCCATGTTCAGACTCAGCTAAACCCTTCCGTTTTCTCAAGAGGCATCTACCTCACTTCCTTGGCTGATCCTTCCTCCTCGGTCTCAACCCTGTCTCTGGCTCATGGAGCATCCTTCCATGAGTGGCTGTCCGTTGTGTCTGTCTGGGTCTACCCCTTTTCTTGCCACCCTTCCCCGCTCTTTCATTTGTGTTGGGTTCAACTCCCCTAAAACTCACGCATTGGCTGCACTGCTTGCGATTCATTTTTCACCCAAGCACTTCGAACCTGGGCTGCACCCCTCAGCAGAGTTCCAGGAGCCCAAACTCAGGGGGACCTACTGGATGGCATGGCCATGGTTTTGGTGGGCAGAGGGCTACTGGGTGCTTCCAGAAGAGCTCGGAGAGCCTCCTGCCTACCCTTTTGCTGGAATCGTTGGAAAGCAAATTGGATGAAAAAAGAATGTTTCCAACCCACATTGTGCAGGGAAAGGCAACTTCTCTCTGTTTATAATTTTGTCATGTGTTTGTTGAATGACTGACTGACTGATCCAGAAATGCTTTGTGCCTTTGCCGTACATGTGTGTTTGCCCTGCTGATGTTGGCAGTCCCCTCATCATTTTGGGTCCCTCTCCCTCTTTTTTTTCCCATCTTGTATGTTTGAACATTTGAAGCTCACCCTGGACTCCAGACCTCCTAGTCTCCCTGCTGCTCAGGGGCCTGTGGCCTCTGGCTAGGGACATACTTTCCAATTCCTTTGTGCTGAGAGTGCCCACGTGTTTAAGAGGCATCTGTGGGGAAGTCTTCTCCTTGTCCCCATATTTGGTGTGATGGGAAATTCCTCTGAACAGATTTCTGCTTTGCTGCATCATCCCAGTAGCCCATGAGTGATACCCAGCCTCCTCTGAGTCTTCTCAGACTCATGTGTTTGCTGCTTTGCTTTTCTTTTTAAATTTTTTTTTAATTTAATTGGAGGATAAGTGTTGCCCTTCTTGATAACTTTTGTGCCATTATCCCTGTTGCTCTCTGAATGGTCCCTTAGCCCTGCCACACCTCTGTGAACACTTACTTCATTAAACCCTTTTCCAGCTGCTAGTTCAGCCACATTGGGGTTGGTCTCTGCCACTGTAAGCTCAAGAACGTAGCTTCAGCTCACTTCTCCGCTGCTCCACGTCCATGTACTTTGCCCCCTGCTGATTGCTTTATGCAATGCAACCAGGATGCTGGTCTGAGAACTTTCACAATACAGATCTGATCATTTCATTCCTCACTTCAAAGCCATCCAGTAGTCATCCAGTATTCTCAAGGTGTCTAGGTTTGTCATAGCTTTCCTGCCAGAACAATCATCTTCTAATTTCATGACTGCAGTCGCCATCTGCAGTGATTTTCAGTTCAGTTCAGTTGTTCAAAGAGGCGTGTCTGACTCTTTGCAACCCCATGGACTGCAGCATGCCAGGCTTCCCCATCTATCACCAACTCCCAGAGTTTACTGAAACTCATGTTCATCGAGTCAGTGATGCCATCCAACCATCTCATCCTCTGTTGTCCCCTTCTCCTCCCACCTTCAATCTTTCCCAGAGTCGGTCTTTTCAAATGAGTCAGTTCTTTGCATCAGGTGGCCAAAGTATTAGAGCTTCAGCTTTAGCATCAGTCCTGCCAATGTATATTCAGGACTGATTTCCTTTAGGATTGACTGGTTGGATCTCCTTGCAGTCCAAGGGACTCTCAACTGTCTTCTCCAACACCACAGTTCAAAAGCATCAGATCTTTGGTGCTCAGCTTTCTTTATAGTCCAACTCTCACATCCATACATGACTACTGGAAAAACCATAGCCTTGACTAGATGGACCTTTGTTGGCAAAATAATGTTTCTGCTTTTGAATATGCTGTCTAGGTTAGTCATAGCTTTTCTTCCAAGGAACAAGTGTGTTTGAATTTCATGGCTACAGTCACCATCTGCAGTGATTTTGGAGCCCAGAAAAATAAAGTCTCTCACTGTTTCCACTGTTTCCCCATCTATTTGCCATGAAGTGATGGGACCAGGTGCCATGATCTTTGTTTTCTGAATGTTGAGTGTTAAGACAGCTTTTTCACTCTCCTCTTTAACTTTCACCAAGAGGCTCTTTAGTTCTCTTCACTTTCTGCCGTAAGGGTGGTATCATCTGCATATCTGAGGTTACTGATATTTCTCCCGGCAATCTTGATTCCAGCTTGTGCTTCATCCAGCCCAGCCTTTCGCATGATGTACTCTGAATGTATTAAATAAGCAGGGTGACAATATACAGCCTTGATGTACTCCTTTCCCACTTTGGAACCAGTCCATTGTTCCATGTCTGGTTCTAACTGTTACTTCTTGACCTGCATGCAGGTTTCTCAGGAGGCAGGTCAGATGGTCTGGTATTCTCATCTCTTGAAGAATTTTTCACAGTTTGTTGAGATCCACACAGTCAGAGGCTTTGGCGTAGTCAATAAAGCAGATGTAGATGTTTCTCTGGAACTTTGTTGCTTTTTCGATGATCCAGCAGATGTTAGCAATTTGATCTCTGGTTCCTCTGTCTTTTCAAACTCCAGCTTGAACATCTGGAATTTGGGCAGTGATTTTAGAGCCCAGGCATAGGAAGTCTGTCACTGCTTCTGCCTTTTCCCCTTCTATTTGCCAGGAAGTGATGGGGCTGGGTGCCATGATCTTAATTATTTTAATATTTAGTTTTAAACCTAGACAGTGTGTTAAAAACCAAGGACATCACTTTGCTGACAAAGGTCCAAATAGTCAAGGCCATGGTCTTTCCAGTAATCATGTACAGTTGTGAGAACTGGACCTTAAAGAAGGCAGAGCACTGAATAATTGATGCTTTTGAACTGTGATGCTAGAGAAGACTCTTGAGAGTCTCTTGGACTGCAGGGAGATCAAACCAGTCGATCTTAAAGGAAATCAACCCTGAATACTCATTGGAAGGACTGATACTGAAGCTGAAGCTCCAATACTTTGGCTGCCTGATGCAAATAGCTGGATCATTGGAAAAGACCCAGATGCTGGGAAAGATTGAGAACAGGCAGAGAAGAGGGCGACAGAGGATGAGATGGCTGGATGGCATCACTGATGCAATGGACATGAACTTGGGAAAACTCCAGGAGATGGTGAGTGACAAGGAAGACTGGCATGCTGCAGTCCATGGGGTCTCCAAGAGTTGGACCTGACTTGGCGACTAAAAAACAACAATTTTCAAGTTAATGTACAAATGCCACAACGTTGACATGAGTTTAAGGTCTTGCACCATCGAAAACCCCCCCAGTTTCATCTCCTCCACGCTCCCCTTGGCTCTCCCTGCCCCAGCAACATAGTTCACCTTTACTTGTGGTCTGTGCCATGTGCCCCCCTGTCATCCTCATTCATTTCATACCATCCTACTTTTCTCCCTCAGCTCTCATATCAGCTGTTATGTTGTTCAGCTTGCTTGTCTCTCATCCCTCACTTGATCAGATTCACCTAAACACCGAGTATCATGTACCTCTCCTTCATAGTACTTTTCACAGCTTTCATTTGACATTTATTCGTTTGGTTATTTTTTATTTCTCCTCTCCCACACCCAGGTTGTGAGGCCTGCTGTATTCTTTGTGCCTGGTGGTTTATAGTAGTTTATTAACAAACTCCTCCTGAGGAGTGAGTGATTGGATCAGGGGAGACACGCTGGGACACACAGAACCCTGGTTGGGAATTGACCTTATGTAAGAAGCACACTTCTCCCACCTTTAATTGGAGTGGAAAATGAAAGGGTACATCCACATTCATTTGGCAAATACCAATTAAGCAATTATTATATGCCAAACACCAAGATTCATCAATGAACAGACAAAATTGCTGTCTTTTTCAGTTCAGTTCAGTCACTCAGTCATGTCCGACTCTTTGCGACTCCGTGGACTGCAGCATGCCAGTCCATCCCTGTCCATCACCATCTCCCAGAGTTTACCCAAACTCATGTCCGTTGAGTCGGTGATGCCATCCAACCATCTCATCCTCTGTTGCCCCCTTTTCCTCCCACCTTCAATCTTTCCCAGCATCAGGGTCTTTTCCAATGAGTCATCTCTTCGCATCAGGTGGCCAAAGTATTGGAGTTTCAGCTTCAACATCAGTCCCTTAGAGTTTTATATTTTACTGCAAGGAGACAGGCAATAAACATACACAGAATTCAACCTATAATTTCAAGGATGATCATTGCCATGAAGAAAAAAAAAAGGTGGTGATGGTAAAGAGATTGTTGGTAGGTACTGTTTTCTCTAGGACACCCAAGGAAATCCTGGTTGAGGAGGTGACATTCCAGGGGAGACCAGAGACCATGAATGAGCTTCTCTGTTCCCTGCTGTGTTTCTTTCTCTGTCTCTCTGTTTTCTTCTTGCCTCCTCTCCCTCTTCCCCAGTAGGCTTAATGTTTTACTGAAATTTATCTAATAATCTAGTGACTCATGAAAGAGCCATAAGTAATGAATAATTTCAAGCCCAGTGTCGTTTCCAAAGGAGACAGATATTTTAGCAGCTGTTTGATCATCTTAAGAGACTTTTGTTGTTTCTTTAAAAAGGTATGTAAAAGCATAGTCTGAAAATCTGATTTCATACCAAGATGCTACTTTTAAGAATGAATTTACTTGTAGCAATGATTTCACTTTAATCATTTGCTGGACAGGTGTCCTAATTGTTTTTCAGAACCTTTTCATGATATCAGAGAGTCTGAATTTGCTAATAACTATCAAAAAACAACTTTTTCCTAATTATGTTTAGGCACCCTACAGTTTACTTGAAGCACTAAAACAGCATTTGGCTTCTCTGGAGGACAAACATGACATTCTACCTCCTTATGGGTAAGTTGATAAATCTCGTAGTATAGATTAATTTTGTTTTCATCTAAATAATTTGTCTCAGTTTAGCAACATCTGATTGACTAAAGAAATTTTGGGCTTTAAATATGGTGAAATAGTATATAGCCATTTTTTAATGATAATATGGAATAGAGGTTTTCAATCTTTTGTGGGATTCCATACTCTTCACAGAGTTGTCGGCCTCCCAGAGGAACATCTTTTGTTATACTGAATGATTCTCAAAGTCATAAGTTGGCCCTAGAAGAACCTCTCTTTGAAGAATTTGATTTCTTCCCTTAGGGACTCTGCTAGGGAGAATTAACTATTGTGGATGATTATTTAATGGTATGGCAAACTGTTTATCCACAAACATACATGTACTCTTCTACATACATACAAATTGAATAATATAAACTTTGAGGTGCATCACTTCAAAATATTCACATTAGCTATTTCTGAGTAGAATAATCATGGTTGATTTCAGCTTCCTGTTTTGTCCTTTTCAGTATTGTTCAAAGATTTCTATCAGGGTCATGTATTATTCATTCAGTCCACTTTTTAAGGTTATGTTAATTATATTTGATTTATACTATCAACCTCTACTAGACAAGTCTGTTGACTATTAATTATCTCTTTATCATAGGTAGGTATGTAGTTAGTATATAATAGGATGGATAGATAAATAAACGAAAGAAATGCAGGCTCAGCCAGGTAGGATATTTGTATCTCTCTTGATTGCCTAGCATGACTCATCTTTCCTGTGATCTCTTTAGCATGCAGCGTGCATTGATTCCGTCCATACCAAACAGTCCAGTTGTGAGAACCTCAGCAAGCAAAGTCAGGTTTTCAGGTGATATGACTCTGTTCTATGATTATGACAGTGATAATTGAGGGCAGGATTAGAATCTTTAATTCTTTAATTTCCTAACCACTCACTATATGTGCCGCCTCTTCCTAAAGCAATCTTTGACCTAGCAACTTCATTTCTAGGAAGTTATCCCATATATATTCATAGTTGTGAAATGTCATATGAACAAGGATGTACCTTACAACATTGTAATAACAAAATGACCCTCTATAAGGGGCACTGGAATGGAATGACCTCCAACATGTATTGTAAAATACATGTATTTTCTATTGTTGAATAGAAAATGAGCAAGGTGGGAAACAGTGTATAGTACGCTATTGCTTATTCTTTTTAAAAACAAAAAAGAAAGCATATGTATTTCTTTAATTTCTTAAAGAATATTTCTGGAAGGATATATGAGAAATGAATAAAATGGAAAGGGATGGGTGAGCGAGTGTTCACTGTATCCATTTTTATAATTTCTGAATTTTGTACCTTCAAATATTACTTAAAAGATAAGTGTTAGAAAGTAAACACATAATACATACATAAATCAAGTGTGATGTCTGTACGTGGAGCAAGTCTTGCTTACCAGGGAAGTCCAAAGGTTAGTTAGCCTTATACTCAGTGAGTATACAAGATACAACTCAGACCAGCTTGCAGGAGCCCAACTGCTATTGTCTCAGGAAATCTGGAAGCTAGTTGATGACACAGTGGTAACTTGAAATTGGCTGTGATGTAAGCATTTATACCACAGAAATAAATGGACAGATGCTACAAAACAGGCCTTTTCCTAGATAGCTGGTTATTGTACATTTACTGGTACATGACTGCACATAATCGGCCATATCCTGTTTTTTTTAATGGCTGATTATATTTCAGTGATATTACTTGGCCCTCTATGCTAGACAAAAATTCCTGTAGTAATGAGGTATACTCTCATGGGGTTTATATGTATTAAAATTTGCTTGCTCTTAATTTAACTTGAAGACTTAAACTGTCTGTTTTAAATGATGTTTTTTTTAATTTTTCTTTTGTATATATTTTCTCAATGGACACACTTTCTGCATTTCCAATGGGTGACTTTGACCAAAACTATGATGAACGTAAGTCCTTTGAGTAACACTAAATGTATAGTAAACATTTGCTTCATTTCCAAAAGAAGGACTTTTTCTGAGGCCCTATGGTTTCGGAATCATTAGTGCTTTTAAGAAGGTTAAACATAAAACTGTTAGTCACTCAGTCATGGCTGACCCTTTGCGACCCCATGGACTGCAGCATGCCAGGCCTCCCTGTCCATCAACTCCCAGAGCTTGCGCAAACTCATGTCTATTGAGTTGGTGATGCCATCCAGCTATCTCATCCTCTGTTATCCCCTTCTCCTCCCATCTTCAATCTTTCCCAGCATCAGGGTCTTTTCAAATGTGTCAGTTCTTCGCATCAGGTGGCCAGAGTATTGGAGCGAGCTTCAGCTTCAGCATCAGTGCTTCCAATGAATATTCAGGACTGATTTCCTTCAGGATGGACTGGTTTGGTCTCCTTGCAGTCCAAGGGACTCTCAAGAGTCTTCTCCAACACCACATTTCAAAAAGCATCAATTCTTTGGCACTCAGCTTTCTTTATAGTCCAACTCTCACATCCATACATGACCACTGGAAAAACCATAGCTTTGACTAGATGGACCTTTGTCCGCAAAGTAATGTCTCTGCCTGAGTCCCAACAGCCCAAAACTGGCTTCTGGTGATCTCTGCCCATGCTGTCTTGAGCACTTAGCTGCTGCTGCTGCTGCTGCTGCTGCTAAGTCACTTCAGTCGTGTCCAACTCTGTGTGACCCCATAGACGGCAGCCCACCAGGCTCCTCCGTCCCTGGGATTCTCCAGGCAAGAACACTGGAGTAGATTTCCATTTCTTTCTCCAATGCATGAAAGTGAAAAGTGAAAGGGAAGTCGCTCAGTCATTTCTGACTCTTCGCGACCTCATGGACTGCAGCCCACCAGGCTCCTCCATCCATGGGATTTTCCAGGCAAGAGTACTGGAGTGGGGTGCCATCACCTTCTCCGTGAGCACTTAGTCTTGGTTGCCTAATGCTCGTTTCTTGAGCCAGTTGTATCGAAAACTGTGGCCAGCCGAAACTACTTTTTCTCTTCAGTCACTGTGAAATAAAAATACTGGCCATGGAACCAGAGTACTTGACTTTAATTTTCACTCTGTCATTCATGGACTATGTGACTTAACTGCTCTGTGACTCAGCGTCCTTATCCTCGGAAGGTTCCTGTCAAGATAAAAGAGTCAATATAAATGTAGAATGCTTAGAACAGGACCTGGCCCATGTGTTACTTAGAAGTATATATTTAAAAGTTCGTGTATATGAGACCCTTCTAATTACCTTTTTTGTAGTTATTGAAGTATAGCTTACTTGCACTATGTCAGAGCACCTTCTCTATATTTTAGTACTCTGGAAATTTGTTGATACTTGCCTCATGGACCAGTATATAACCATGATTTTTGGTAGATATTTAATGTGCACTTGAAAACTGTGTCCTGCTGAGGTTTTTAATTCTGTTGTTCAATCCTCTGTATTTTCACTGATTATTTTGTCTGCTTGTTCTTGTAGTTAAGAAAGGTGGATTCATGTTGATGTATGGCAAAACCAATACAATATTGTAAAGTAATTAGCCTGCAATTAAAATAAACAAATTTAAATTTTAAAAAAAGACAAAAAAAAAAAAAAAAAGAAAGGTGTGTTCACATTTTCCCTGTTTTCTCTTAAACTACTTTAAGTATTGATACTTTAATAGTTGTGTAGTACTAATGAGGGTTTTGTTCCCACCACACCACTAAAATGGCTCTAGTCAAAGTCACCAGTGGCCTCTAGGTTGCAAATAAAGTGGTAATTTCTCAGCCTTCATCTTACTAGACATGACTCATGACTCCCTCTTCTTTGATACATTTTCTTCAGTTTCCCTGTTGGTTTTCTTCTTGTCTAACTCTTGCCTCCCTTAGACTGTTTTCCACTGATTCCTGCTCATCTCTCTTCTTTATCCATATACACTCATTCCCTAGATGACCTCATCCAAGTCAATGGCCTTAAATACCATTAAATGATAAGAACTCCCAGCTGCAGCCACTGCTCCTGAACTCCAGGTTTGTATATCCAAGTGTCCATTCTGTGGTAGCACTTGAACATCTAGTAGGGTTCCCAAACTCCATGTGTCCAAAATTAAGCTTTTGACCCTTGACCCCAAGCCTCCTTTATCCATGGTTTTCCCCCATGTCAGTTAATGGCAAATAGCGACTCATTTCTTCTAGGAAGAATGTGACTAGGACCAGTGCAACTCAGGCTTGGAGTCATCTTGATTCCTTTATTTCTGTAACACACCCACATCCAATACATGAGGGAATGTTTTTACTTTACCTTCAAAACGTATGTAAAAGCTGACCACTGTAGTCAGAGTTACCATCACCTACACTACCGCAAGGGCTTTCTGCTTCTACCCTTGCCCTCTGCGGTCCATTCTTTACATACCAATCAGAATGATCCCATTAAAATACAAATCAGAGAGATTCAGTTCAGTTCAGTTGCTCAGTCATGTCTGACTTTTTGTGACCCCATGAACCACAGCATGCCAGGCCTCCCTGCCCATCACCAAATCCTGGAGTCCACTCATACCCTTGTCCATTGAGTCAGTGATGCCATCCAACCATCTCATCCTCTGTTGTCCCCTTCTCCTCCTGCCCTCAATCTTTCCCAGCATCAGGGTCTTTTCCAATGAGTCAGCTCTTCGCATCAGGTGGCCAAAGTATTGGAATTTCAGCATCAACATTAGTCATTCCAATGAACACCCAGGACTGATCTCCTTTAGGATGGACTGGTTGGATCTCCTTGTAGTCAGAGAGATTCTGTCTGTTCAGATCCTTCCAGTGACTTTCCCATCTCAGAGACCTTGGGCTGAGATGGCAGCCTGAGAGTGAAAACCAATTCCTTACAAACCCGTTCATCACCTTCTGACTCTGACCACTTTGACTCCAGATACACTGGAGTCACTGTTCCTCAAATACACCAAGCACAGTGTTTCTTCAGGGCTGTTTATGCTGTTCCTTCTGGTGGATTTGCATGGGTCACTCTTTACAAACTTCAGGTCTTTATGTAAAAGTCCCCTTCTCAGTGAGCCTTTCTTGTCTAAAATTTAAATGCCCACTCTCCCACGAACATATCATATTCCTTTCCCTGCTATTTTTTCCTTAGCACTTATTACCATCTAACAGTTTTATGTGGGCTTCCCTGGTAGCTCAGCTGGTAAAGAAACTACCTGTAATGCAGGAGACCCCAGTTCAATTCCTGGGTTGGGAAGATCTGCTGGAGAAGGGATAGGCTACACACTCCAGTATTCTTGGGCTTCCCTGGTGGCTTAGCTGGTAATGAACCTGCCTGCAATCCAGGAGACCTGGGTTCATTCCCTGGATTGGGAAGATCCCCTAGAGAAGGGAACAGCTACCCACTCCAGTATTCTAGCCTGGATAATTCCATGAACTGTATAGTCAGTCCATCAGGTCGCTAAGAGTCAGACACGACTGAGCGACTTGCACTTTAACATGTTACATACTTCATATTGGTTATTGTTGGTCTCCAACGGAATGTACGCTAAATGAAGGCAGAGATTTTTATCTTCTTTATTCACAGCTGTATCTTTAGCACCTAGTACAGTGTCTAGCACATAACAAGTGCTCAATTTAAATTTAACAAATAATTTTAAATGACCTTATTTATACTAATTAGCCTAGTAATTTAAAGTCCTGTTACTTTGTAATGGGAAGGTATAGACATAGATATCTCATTACTGTATTGATGTAAATTTGGTTTAGGTTTTCATCTGGTTCTTATTTTCAGATTCTTTTCTCTGTGCTATATGACAACCAACATTGCCTTCACAAGCCCGCAAACATGTTGAAGCCAGACAGCAAAATGAAAAAGTCATAGCAAATGACCTGGACGGTTCAGTTGTTAGCCTTGTAGAAAGTAAGCATCTATTTTTAAACTAATATTTTACATATATATTTATATGCATTTTAATAGTATTTACATAAAAATAATATGAAATTTGTGTTTGTTTTATAAAACAGATCTTAACTTTGGAGAAAGCGCAGTTAACAGGTGAGTTATTTTAAAAAAAGACAGCCAATAAATACATGTTAGAGGAAGGGACTGATGAGCATAGCACCTAGAAAAAAAGGTCATTTTTTACTTTGATTTAACCCTTCATGGTTTGTCTGAAGGCTCTTCTTTGGCTAAGCATGTCTTATATATTGGCATTCTTTGTTGTTCTTTGTATTCTTGGTTATTTTCTTACTTTATGGTAGAAAGTGCAGTAAATGAGTGATACTTATTTTATTACTTTATTAAACAAAGACAATAAAATTACCAGTTGGAGCTCCTCAGCATTGTAAGGTAATCAGCATTACTTCAGTGAGTGATTCCCTACATTTTTGCCAAAAAATTGCCACAAAAAAAAAGGGCAAATGGAAATCAGAGGAAGGCCGAACTGATAATATTAACAAGAAATGGTGTAGAATGTCAGGTTAAAAGCACTCAACAGAATAAGACACTATTTCGGGAGATATAACAGTCTTAATAGTGTATACACAAAGCTTAATACTTAAAGCAAAAGCTATTAGAAATGCATGGGGAGCTTGTGAAAAGTACAGTTACAATGGGTAGTTTCAATGACTTCTTTCATTGTTGGACAAATCTCGTAGACAAAACATAAGGAAGAATATATCTGAATTTAAATTATACCTAATAAATAAATAAGAAACCTAAGTGCATATACACACACATACACACACACACACACACACACACACACAATGTTCATTTTCTTCCAAGGAATCAAAAAAAAAAAAAAAAACAAAGAATTTTATGGGCTACATTTTATCATAATCCAATAAAATTATATCTAATTAATGAAAAGTTGACCATGAAAATCTGAATGAATCAGTAATCCTTTGGCAAGAATTAATGCGAATTGCAGGACATGTTGGGCTTCCCTGGTGGCTCAGATGGTAAAGAATCCGCCTGCAGTGTGGGAGACCTGGGTTCGATCCCTGGGTTGGGAAGATCCCCTGGAGGAGGGCATAACAATCCACTCCAGTATTCTGGCCTGAAGAATCCCAATGGACAGAGGAGCCTGGTGGGCTACAGTCCACAGGTTGAAAAGAGTCAGACACGACTGAGCGACTAAGCATAGAACACAATCCTTTTGCCAAACAGGAAATCAAAAGGGAAGTTATCAATTATCTTTGTCATTCAGTCGCTAAGTTGTGTCCAACTCTTTGCAACCCCATGGACTGCAGCACACCAGACTTCCCTGTCCTTCACTATCTCCTGGAGTTTGTTCAAACTCATGTTATTGAGTCGGTGATGCCATCCAACCATCTCATCCTCTCGGCCCCATTCTCCTCCCGCCTTCATTCTTTCTGAGCATCAGAATCTTTTCTGAGTCGGCTCTTCACATCAGGTGGCCAAAGTATTGGAGCTTCAGCTTCAGCATCAGTCCTTCCAGTGAGTATTCAGGGTTCCTTTCCTTTAGGATGGACTGGTTTGATGTGTTTCCAGTCCAAGGGACTCTCAAGAGTCTTCTCCAGCACCATAGTTCAAAACCATCAATTTTTCAGTGCTCAGCCTATTTTATGGTCCAGCTCTCACATCCATACATGACTCCTGGAAAAACCATTGCTTTGACTATATGGACCTTTGTTGGCAAAGTGATGTCTCTGCCTTTTAATATGCTGTCTAGTTCTGGAGGTGATGAAAAAGAGAACTTAATATCAGAGTTAATGGGGCAATGTGAAAGCTGAATAGAAAAAAAATCATCATTGTTAAGAAAGATAAATTAATAAGAACTTAATTTTATCTTAAGAAAAAACATCTAAACTAATAAAAATATATTATGAAGATAAAATTTATAAAGATAAAATCTTAAATTAATAAAATTGCAGGAACAATAAATCCAAAACAAAAATTTAAAGTCCAATAAAATAAGCTCCTCTGATTAAACCGAAAGGAGAATGTATGCAAGGTGAGGAATAAGAGGGCTGACATAACCACAGATGTAGGAGAGATTAAAACAATTATACATCAATAGTTTGTTCAAATGTTTGGTAACAACATATTTGAAAATCTAAAGGAAATTGATGGTTTTCCAAATTAAATATAATGACAGAATTCATCCAAGAAGAAGCAGAAACATGCATAGGCCCATTGTCGCATGAAGTTGAGCTTTATCTATCCTTAAAGAGTTCAGTTCAGTCACTCAGTTGTGTCCGACTCTTTGTGACCCCATAAATTTCAGCACGCCAGGCCTCCCTGTCCATCACCAACTCTCAGAGTTCACTCAGACTCATGTCCATCGAGTCAGTGATGCCATCCAGCCATCTCATCTTCTGTTGTCCCCTTCTCCTCCTGCCCCCAATCCCTCCCAGCATCAGGGTCTTTTCCAATGAGTCAACCCTTCACATGAGGTGGTCAAAGTATTGGAGTTTCAGCTTTAGCATCAGTCCTTCCAATGAACACCCAGGACTGACCTCCTTTAGGATGGACTGGTTTGGTCTCCTTGCAGTCCTAAGGACTCTTAAGAGTCTTCTCCAACACCACAGTTCAAAAGCATCAATTCTTCGGTGCTCAGCATTCTTCACAGTCCAACTCTCACATCCATACATGACCACCAGAAAAACCATAGCCTTGACTAGATGGACCTTTGTTGGCAAAGTAATGTCTCTGCTTTTTAATATGCTATCTAGGTTGGTCATAACTTTCCTTCCAAGGAGTAAGCATCTTTTAATTTCATGGCTGCAATCACCATCTGCAGTGATTTTGGAGACCCCAAAATAAAGTCTGACACTGTTTCCACTCTTTCCCCATCTATTTCCCATGAAGTGATGGGACCAGATGCCATGATCTTCGTTTTCTGAATGTTGAGTTTTAAGCCAACTTTTTCAGTCTCCTCTTTCACTTTCATCAAGAGGCTCTTTAGTTCCTCTTCACTTTCTGCCATAAGGGTGGTGTCATCTGCATATCTGAGGTTATTGATATTTCTCCCAGAAATCTTGATTCCACCTTGTGCTTCTTCCAGCCCAGCATTTCTCATGATGTACTCTGCATATAAGTTAAATAAGCAGGGTGACAATATACAGCCTTGACGTACTCCTTTTCCTATTTGGAACCAGTCTGTTGTTCCATGTCCAGTTCTAACTATTGCTTCCTGACTTGGATATAGGTTTCTCAAGAGGCAGGTCAGGTGGTCTGGTATTCCCATCTCTTGAAGAATTTTCCACAGTTTATTGTGATCCACACAGTCAAAGGCTTTGGCATAGTCAATAGAAATAGATGTTTTTCTGGAACTCTCTTGCTTTTTCCATGATCCAGCAGATGTTGGCAATTTGATCTCTGATTCCTCTGCCTTTTCTAAAACCACCTTGAACATCTGGAAGTTCAAGTTCACGTATTGCTGAAGCCTGGCTTGGAGAAGAGTAAGCGATTTCAATTCCAGGCTATTGAGAAGAGGGACGATCTACAGTACAGTCTAGAAAATGACATAAATTTAATATATTAGTTGCTCAGTCATGTCCAACTCTTTGCAACCCCATGGACTGTAGCCTGCCAGGCTCCTTTGTCCATAGGATTATCCAGGCCAGGATGTTGGAGTGGGTTGCCATTTCCTTTGCCAGGGGATTGTCCTGACCCAGGGATTGAACTCAGGCCTACCTGCATTGCAGGTGGATTCTTTACCATCTGAGCCACAAAGGAAGCCTGTAACTTTAATATGAAAGCCCAAAAAGATAGAGCAAAGAATGGAAACTACTGACTAAGCTCACTTATTAATTACAGATATCAGAATTGTACATAAAATATTCACAAATAAAATCCAGGAATATATTTAAAAATTCCACTACCTGTACAGACTGCTTTGAGTGTGCACATGAAATACTCTGTCTGGAATGGTGGTCGTACAGGGGGTATAATGGAAAGTGGACACCCCTGGGACATATTTTGGAGGTAGCATTGATAATAATTGCTATCAGAGGTGAGGAAATAAGAGGGATCAAGCTCTCAAGGAAATATAAGGGATAGATTCAGACACCCAAAAGTTTAAAAAAAAATGCCTACCAAGAACCTTTGCTGAGAAAGATCCCACAGTTTGTGTTCCAACAAAACAGTGGTTTTCTTAAATTAAGAAAGAGGAACACATGGGTTTCAGGGAAACAGAGAGCCCTACTTAAAGAGGTGGCGGGAATTCCCAGTATAACAATGGAAGTCCATGGGTTGTATTTACTTGTACAGAAGCCAATTTGGAATGGAACAGAAGGATGTAGACAGGTCTCCAGGACAAAAATCAAAATGACATATTATTTGGTGCTAAGATTTGTTTCCTCTGAGCCAGATACTGTTCATCCTAAGTATTTTACACATGACGACTCAGTCTTTCTACTTGGGAAAGTTATTATTTCCACTCGATTATAAGCTCCATGAAAGCAAGTATTTCCATCTGTTTTATATATTTCAGACACTAAGGATGCTGCCTCGCACCTACTAGATATTGAATGGGTATTTGTAGAATGAATGCAATTAATTCACATTTAACATATGCAGAAACTGAGATACACAGATTCTGTAACTTCTCCAACATATATATATGAAATGACTGAAATGGAATTTGAACCCAGGCAGTCTTGCTCTAGAGTTGGGGCCTGTATTGTCAAGATATAGCGGAGTGAGAGGGGAAGACATAGTAGCATAAACATCTTCTTTATGATTATGGAATTAAATACCATAAGGAAAAGAGTGGCTGCTTTTGTGATGACTGGTGTTTTGGTTTTAGGTCTTTTAGCACTATTTGACTTTTTAAACTCTGGATTACTTGGATAAAGACTAAATTTTAATAAATCAAATGATGAATACAAAATAAAGATGAGCTTGTAGAGACAAGAAACATGTCTTAGAATTAAAACTAAAGTGTATGCAGAATAGATTATTATATAATTTGGTAGAGGAGTTGAAATAGATGAAGAAAACAGGGATAATAACCTTTACCAGTGATATAGAATATGGGCTTCTAGGCCTGCCACTAATTGACTATAAGACTTTGAGCAAGTTATTTGCCCTGTCTGAGAGTCTTGTCTCCTCATCCATAAAACGAGACTTTATGATACCTACTTCACACAGTTATTATGAAAACTAAATATTTAATATTGTGAAAACACTTATCACAGAGCCTAGTAAGAGTTCATAAGAGTTTGTTTCCTTTTTGCTGTATTTATTCTCTTATTTATACAAAATAGTACACGTGTTACATTATTTATTCTCTTAATAACTCTAATTCTATGAATCATAGTTTATCTTAATTTTACAAATAAAGAAAGAGTTTAAGTTGTTTAGTCAAGGTTTCTGCTGCTTCTAAGTCACTTCAGTCATGTCCGACTCTGTGTGACCCCATAGACGGCAGCCCACCAGGCTCCCCCGTCCCCGGGATTCTCCAGGCAAGAACACTGGAGTGGGTTACACAGCTCCAATACTTCGGCACCTGGTCTTTTCATTGGAAAAGACCCTGATGCTGGGAAAGATTGAGGGCAGGAGGAGAAGGGGATGACAGAGGATGAGATGGCTGGATGGTATCGCTGACTCAATGGACATGAGTTTGAGCAAATTCCAGGAAATAGTGAAGGACAGGGAAACCTGGGATACGGCAGCCCATGGGGTTGCAAAGAGTTGGACATGACTTAGCTGAAATAAAATTTTAAAAAATAAATAAAATAAAGTAAAAACTAAGAAATAAAATAAAAACTAAACTGAAATATGTAGCTTTGTAATGATACCTTAATTTCATGTAGAAAATAGCCACGGTCTTTTATTTTTTTTACCTTTTTTACTGGTTCCTTCCTATTAATCTTTTACCTATTGATGAGCATAAGCATTGTCTCAAAGGCTATGTCCTGACTAGATGTTTACACGGTAGACTTGTCATCTCCCAAAGTGAGCTGATTTATCAATTGCCCTTTAGATCTGATGTGAAGTGGCGTCACCCCTCAGAGATGGAAATGACCAGTGACATGAACTGGCAGTTGAGTAACTGCACCTGCATATCAACCATCTGGGACCCAGTTTCTGTTTCTTCCATCTCCTACATGGTAATGTGTCTGATGTATTATTACCTTCTTTCTTTTTTGATATATACATGTAGCATATACATTTGTATTAGTGAAGTAGGTCAAGCAAGAAATGTCTTCTCTCTCTCTCTTTTTTATTTGCCCATTCTGCATGGCTTTTGGGATCTTATTTCCCTACCCAGGGACCGAACCTGGGCCCTCAGCAGTTAAAGCACTGAATCCTAACCACTGGACTGCCAGGCACTCCTAGAAATGTTTTCTTTTTCATCAGTTTTTTTTAAAGACTTTATTAAATGACATACATTGACATGAATCAGCCATGAGTGTACATGTGTTCCCCATCCTGAACCCTCCTCCCACCTCCCTCCCCGTCCCATCTATGTATTCTGCTAATATTTGCTGTAGACAGTTTGAGCTCACTCTTCCTCTCTTTGTGGAAGAGTGGATTCCATGATGGGGAGAGAGCTACAGAGTTACCCAGCTTTGCTCCACATTTCTTGAGCATCTATTAGGCATTTAGGCAGCGGGCTGGCAGGTCAAGATATAGGGGCTACAAGGGTAGATAGACATGTCATCAGTTAGAGGCACTGACTATTCCAAGTGGAATGAAGACTTCACAGAGTGTGTGGGCTACTTTGATAAAGAAGCTGAATGTGAGGGAAAAGGAGATGAGGTGGATTGACAGTAACTGGTTGGCAAATGGAAGCTTGGTGGGTTATTCTGGGAACTTGGAGTAGTTTAGCATGGGCATACTGTCATGGATGATGGGTGCAACAAGAGATAAAGCTCAAGCTTAAAGAGTTACTGGATCTTGTAGGAACTTGTATAGAAATTTAGGCTTTATTATATAAGCAGTGGGGAGTCAAAGCTACCACACAGTCCTTTTTACAGTTTTGAAAGATTAGTCTGGGAGGAGAGTGGAAGATGATTAGTAGGGAAATAAGACAGATCAGGGAAGTCAATTAGAAGTCTTTTCAAGTCATCCAGGCCAGAGATTTAGAATGATCTGGTCTAGAATGCTAGAATGTTGGCAGTAGATCTAAATAAAGAATTTCAAGAAGCTCGATCTGCAGAAATGATTGATAGGAGTTGCTGATAAGTTGAAGGTTGAAATATGGGTCCCCAATAAATTGTCTGCAAATATAAAATTCAAAAAACTCCAGGAAACAAGATTTGTTAAGTTTGCAGCAAATGCTTTTGGTCACAGAACTGTACTTGAACTATAATGAGGCTACAGTCATTGTTTATCTTACTAAGTGTAAATATTCATACGTAAATTTGGCATTTGCATTTTGGTACAAAAATAAATACTAGTGTGTTTCATTACAGGGTGCTATTTCAGTCCCTGTGGGGTATTACTAGCATGCTCTATGTGTAAAACATTCTGAATTCCAAAACACATCTGGCCCCAAGGACTTAAATGATGTGCACCTGCTATTTTTGCACAATTTTGCTTTAAAACTTAATTGCTCCAATGATATAACCAACTGCACATTCACTCTGAGTACATAGTAACTTTGTTCTAATATGCAACAGAGCTGCATTTAGGAATGAGAATTTTGATAGGATTTTGGAAGAAGTAATTTTGAAATGTAGTGAGCAAATATGTGGCTATGCACCTAGGAAGAGTTTAGCAAGAAAGTTTGGGGTTTCAAGGGAAAAAAAAATCACAAAATGAAGAAGCAACATAATGTGGGCCAAATTTATGTTCACTAAGCTATTAATAGCTCCTGTGATTCTGATGAAAAATACATAGTCATCATAATCATAGATGTTGCATCATTTTTTCAAAATTTTTGCTGTTTCATTTTAGGAAGTTTGATTATGAATTTGCTTTGGCATGGATTTGCAGGGTGGGGTATTATTTTCAGGTTCATACAACTTGAGTCTTTGGTTTTGTCTTTTCTCAAACTTGGAACATTTCCTGCCATTATTACTGCACTGATTCTTTCCCCTTTCCATGACTCTAATAACACAAATATTAGAGCTTTAGATGTTGTCCCAGCTGGTCCGTGAGGCTCTGTTTGGTTCTTTAAATCTCTCTCTTTCTGTTTTGCAGAATGAGTGATTTGTGTTCATCTATCTAAAGTTTCACTGAATCTTTCCTTTTTCATCTCCCTTCTGATAATTACTCATTCTATTGGGTATTTTTATTCCAGTTAATTATATTTTTCAGTTCTGAAGGTTCTATTTGGCTTTTCTCTGTATCTTCTATTTCTTGGCTGATGCTTTCTATTTTAACTTTTGTTTCAAGTGTTCATGATTACTCATGCAAGCATTTGTGTACTAGCCACTTTAAAAGTCTTTATCAGATAATTCCATCATCTATGTCATGACTGTTAATGGTTTTTTCCCACGGGAGTTGAGAGTCTCATGGTTCTTCATGTGCCAACTAATTTTGGATTTTATCCTGGATTTTTTTAAATTATGTTTTTAATTTATTTTAATTGGAGGCTAATTAATTTACAATATTGTAGTGGTTTTTGCCATACATTGACATGAATCAGCCATGGATGTACATGTATCCTGGATGTTTTGACTGTTAATTTAAAAGACCCTTCTTCTTCTTCTTCTAAGTCGCTTCAGTCTGGCCAAATTATGGAGAATGTTGATATCTGTGCTTTAGCAGACACTTGACCTGGTTCAGTTTAAGCTACACCTTCCAGCCCACTTCTTTGACCTGTGGTCCCAGTGGCAGCTCAGTTTCTATAGCCTTTGCTCTGCTGTTCCTGTCTGTCCTGCATATACTCCATTAAGCAGTCAACCTGGGACCTGGGCTTTGGTCTCTCCAGGGGCTTAGTAATCAAAGTCTTTGGTGTGTTCATTAAGAGCCCATTCACTCACGTACAAGAGTGGGAAGGGGGCTGATGAACCCAGGAGGTCATAACTAGCTTCCCCAAGCTTCTCTATCTTTGTGATTGAAACAAGTTTCCAAGTAGTGGTAGGACAGAGAGAGAATTGAAAAATATTTTCTGTCAGCTGGTTCACGAAGCCACAGCTCCACCTAATGAAGAAGAAAGTTCCTCTCACTCATATATTCGGCTCTTTTTTTTAATTTAATTTTATTTTTTAAGTTTGGGCTTTCCTAGTGGCTCAGACCACACACGGGTTTGATCCCGGGGTCAGGAAGATCCCTTGGGGAAGGGAAGGGCTACCCACTCCAATATTCTTGCCTAGAGAATCCCATAGACAGAGGAGCCTGGCGGGCTACAGTCCCTGGGGTCCCAAAAAGTGGGACACGACTGAGCAACACTTTCACTTTCATATTGTCACCTTAGTTCTCTTTTGTGTTGTTGGTTTTTCCAATTTTGAACTTTATATAAATGGAATCATACTGTACATATTCTTTTGTGACCTCCTTCTTTCAATCAGTAATTATTATGCTCAATTCACAGTCACTCAGTTGTGTCCAACTCTTTGCAACCCCATGGACTGCAGCAGCTAGGCTTCCCTGTCCATCACCAACTCCCAGAGTTTACTCAAATTCATGTCCATTAAGTTGGTGATGCCATCCAACCATCTTATCCTCTGTTGTCCCCTTCTCCTCCTGCCTTCAATCTTTCCCAGCATCAGAGTCTTTTCCAGTATGTCAGTTCTTCGCATCAGGTGGCCAAAGTATTGGAGTTTCTGCTTCAGCATCAGTGCTTCCAATGAATATTCAGGACTGATTTCCTTTAGGATGAACTGATTTCATCTCCTTGCAGTCCAAGGGACTCTGAAGAGTCTTCTCCAACACCACAGTTCAAAAGTGTCAGTTCTTCAGTACCCAGCTTTCTTTATAGTCCAACTCTCACATCCATACATGAATGACTACTGGAAAAACCATAGCTTTGACTGTATGTACCTTTGTCGGCAAAGTAATGTCTCTGCTTTTTAATACGCTGTCTAGGTTGGTCATAGCTTTTCTTCCAAGGAGCTAGTGTCTTTTAATTTCATGGCTGTAGTCATCATCTGCAGTGATTTTGGATCCTAAGAAAATAAAATCTGTCACTGTTTCCATTCTTTCACCATCTATTTGCCATGAAGTGATGGGACCAAAGTTGGAAAACTTAGCAGTGGCCACAGGAATGGAAAAGGTCAGTTTTCATTCCCGTCCAGAAGAAGGGCAATGCCAAGGAATGTTCAAACTACCACACAATTGCACTCATCTCACATGCTAGCAAAGTAATGCTCAAAATTCTCCAAGCCAGTCTTCAACAGTATGTGAACCGTGAACTTCCAGATGTTCAAACTGGATTTAGAAAAGACAGAGGAACAAGAGGCCAAATTGCCAACATCTGTTGGATCATATAAAAAGGAGGAGAATACCAGAAAAAAAACATCTACTTCTGCTTTATTGATTATGCCAAAGCCTTTGTGTAGATCACAACAAACTGTGGAAAATTGTTAAAGAGATGGGAATACCAGACCACCTTACCTGCCTCCTGAGAAATCTGTATGCAGCTCAAGAAGCACCAGTTAAAACCAGACATGGAAGAACATCAAGGCTGTATATTGTCACCCTGCTTATTTAACATATATGCAGAGTACATCGTGCAAAATGCCAGGCTTGATGAAGCACAGGCTGGAATCAAGATTGCGGGGAGAAATATCAATAACCTCAGATATGCAGAAGACACCACCTTTATAGCAGAAAGTGAAGAGGAACTAAAGAGCCTCTTGATGAAAGTGAAAGAGCAGAGTGAAAAAGTTGGTTTAAAACTCAGTGTTCAAAAAACTAAGATCATGGCATCTGATGCCATCACTTCATGTTAAATAGATGGGGAGACAATGGAACGAGTGACAGTTTTTATTTTCTTGGGATCCAAAATCAATGCAGATGGTGACTGCAGCCTTGAAATTAAAAGACACTTGCTCCTTGGAAGAAAAGCTATGACCAACCTAGATTGCATATTAAAAAGCAGAGACATTACTTTGCCTACAAAGGTCCATCTAGTCAAAGCTATGGTTTTTCCAGTGGTCATGTATGGATGTGAGAGTTGGACTATAAAGAAAGCTGAGTGCCAAAGAATTGATGCTTTTGAACTGTGGTGTTGGAGAAGACTCTTGAGAGTCCCTTAGTCCATCCTAAAGGAAATTAGTCCTGAATATTCACTGGAAGGACTGATGCTGAAGCTGAAACTCCAATACTGATGCGAAGAACTGACTCATTTGAAAAGACACTGATGCTGGGAAAGATTGAAGGCAGGAGGAGAAGGGGACGACAGAGAATGAGATGGTTGGATGGCATCACCAACTCAATGGACATGAGTTTGAGTAAACTCTGGGAGTTGGTGATGGTTAGGGAAGCATGGCGTGCTGCAGTCCATGGGGTCGTCAGACACGACTGAGCGACTGAACTGAACTGAATACAAGTAATGGAAATTCTGAAGTCCCTTAGCCCACACAACCTCACAACCAGTTCACTCATGCTTTTACTGTTGGTGTCAGTTTGGAAAAACGTTTAAAATGTAGGAAAGTATAGAGGATAACAAGCATCTATGCTTCAACATTCTAAATTACTAAATATTAACATTTTGTCATAATTTTTCCAGATCATTTTTTAATGAAATTTTACAAATAAGACCAAACTCTCCTTGGCTCATCCCTTTTCCCAATCACCCTCTGCCACTCCAGAGACAATGACTATGGTGAATTTTCTGTATAGCCTTTCAGAACATTTTCATTCTTTTACTAAGGAAAAATATGTAGTACTCTTCTATGTGATTTTAGAAAATTGATTATAATTGGTATTATTTTGTATTTATGTTTTTGAGATATGTATTTATGTTTTGAGATATTATGTTTTATAGATTGGTATATATTAACTACATATATAAAGGCTCAATGATATTTCACATAGGAATATACTACGATTTAGTGGTATATTTTATACCTTTACTGAAAAATTCCTTAAAAGGGTTCTTAAATATGCTATGTAATTACTTCTTTTCTTTTCATTCTTTTTTTGAAATTTAAATCAAAATTTTTATTGGAATATAGTTGATTTACAATGTTGTGATAGTTTCTGCTCTATAGCAAAGGGAATCTGTTACACATATACATATATCCATTCCTTTTTAGACTGTTTTCCCAGTTAGGTTGTTACATAACACTGAGCACAGTTCCCTATGCTATACAGTAGGTCCTTGTTGGTATCTATTTTAAATACAGCAGTGTGTACACGACCATCCCAAACTCCCTAAGTATCCTTCCCCCTATCCACCCACCCCCCAGCAACCATAAGTTCCTTATCTAAGTCTGTGAGTCTGTTTCTGTTTTGTAAATAAGTCCATTTGTATCATATTTTTAGATCCCACACATAAGTGATCACATATGATATCTGTCTTTCTCTGTCCAACTTATTTTTTAAGTTTTTTTTAAATTGAAATATAGTTGATGTACACTATTATATAAGTTTCAGGTGTACCATATGGTCATTCACCATTTTGAAAGGTGATGCTCTGCAATTATTATAAAATATTGGCTATATCCACTGTGGTTTACAATATATGCTTGTAGCTTATGTATATTATACGTAGTAGTTTGTACCTCTTAATCCTCTACCCCTATCTTGCCTCTCCCCAGGTCCCTCTCCACACTGGTAGCCACTGGTTTGTTCTCTGTATCTGTGAGTCTGCTTCTGTTTTGGTATATTCACTAGTTTGTTGGGTTTTTGCTCTCCTCCTCTCTTGAACCTGTTCCAGTAAGGATTCTGCCTGGCCCCCCTCATTGTCCTTATCTCAGTCACAAGTAACCCCCATATTACCGCATCCCTTCTACTTCATGGCTGTGCGTCATCTTTTCCTTGGAGATTTTTCTACAGCCTCTCCAGTGCCAGTATCTGTTGCTTCTTTAGAAACATCAGAGCACTTGATTTGTAAACTAGTGATATTTTATTGTCCTTGAATGCACAAAACGCTGTCAGCATCTGAGCAAAATACTTGAAATTCTAGTTCCATGTTTATCTCCAGGGTCTGCCACGACTCAGCTGGCATCTTCTCATGTTTAAGGATGGAGGCATTTTCTCTTTTTTTTCATATCTGACATTTAGCATTTTCAGTGGACATCCTTTAAATGTAATATTTCCTCTAGAGCAGTTGTTTGTCCTCTTGGTACTATTGTTTTCAGTTTAGTTCAATCGATTAGTTATGTCCGACTCTTTGCGACCCCATGAACTGCAGCACGCCAGACCTCCCTGTCCATCACCAACTCCTGGAGTTTACTCAAACTTAAGTCCATCAAGTTGGTGATGCCATCCAACCATCTCATCCTCTGTCGTCCCCTTCTCCTCCTGCCTTCAATCTTTCCCAGCATCAGGGTCTTTTCAAATGAGTCAGTTCTACGTGTCAGGTGGCCAAAGTATTGGAGTTTCAGCTTCATCAGTCCTTCCAATGAACATTCAGGAATTATTTCCTTTAGGATGGGCTGGTTGGATCTCCTCATAGTCCAAGGGATTCTCAAGAGTCTTCTCCAGCACCACGGAGTAATAAAATAGTAATTAAGTTTTTCCTTTGTTTTCTCTTCCATTTGAATTCATAGGTTCCAACTCCAGTGAGACTCCCTTCTGTGATGGCACCTCAATCCATGAGTTACACCCAACCAGGCTTAAGGACCAGCAAGGCTTGTGCTGCACCCACAAGAAATAACGTATGTTTGAACTGTTGTTGTTTTGGCCCTTGGTAGACATGTGCAGGGGCTTCCCAGGTGGTGCCAGTGGTAAAGAATCCGCTTGCCAGTGCAGGAGACATAAGAGACATGGGTTTGATCCCTGGGTTGGGAAGATCCCTTGAAGGAGGGAATGGCTACCCACTCCAGTATTCTTGCCTGGAGAATTCCATGGACAGAGGAGCCTGGCAGGCTACAGTCCATAATAAAGTCGCAAAGAGTCAGACACGACTGAAGCGACTTAGCATGCATGCAGACATGTGCAGTCACTGGAGGCAAGACCAGTGTTAGAACAGAGTTTTGCAGTCTTCTGTGTACTGTTGTTTCTTCATAGAAGAAAAAGGAATTGTCACATTTTCAGCCTTCAATTTCAGCACAACAGTTTCAGCATTCTAACATTTTATTTTTTGCATTCTAACATTTTAAAAAGACAAAACTGTAAAAACCCAATCCTCTACAAAGTTGTGTGGTGAAACCTCAACCAAGTTCCGATATGTAGTCAGCAAACCTTTTATTCATTCATTCAACAGACACAACTGAGAGCAGTGCTGAAGAGGTGGGTAGCTCAGTATGAAGGTTTTAGGCACCTGAGTTGCATGCTCAGACTTAAGAATGGGTAGCCAGTCAAGGGAGTGGGAAAGGGATCTTCCAGACAAGCATATAAACAGATAGGAAAGCCAAAGCACCATGGGAGATCACAGGAGGGAACAATTAATTCAGGGATAAAAGGTTTCAGAGCCTGCGTGCGTGGCATTACTTATAAAATGTTAAGCAGAACTGCGACTAGTGGAGGTATGCATGATAGAAGTTTGACATTAGACATAGAGAAAACAGCTTGAGCACAGAAGTGGAAGCAGGCAGTGGTAACATGGATGAGGTATAGCTAACCTCAGAAGCAAAAGGGAGAGTGTCATGATCCAGGTGTTCATTGCCTCTGATTATTGTTCTCTAGAAATCTTTACAAGGTTTCTACCTTCAGTCTTCAGACCATGCCCTGGGAGTCCCCTGGTTCCTGAAGGTTTTAAGAGGCCTGATAAAGCTTCAAGCATCAGATAGTGAGCAGACTGACCTCTGAGTTTTATGTAATAATATTTGTAGTTTATTTTATAACCACAAGGAAAAGTATGTGGGAACAATGAAAGATTTATATATCTGTCTTTAATAGATAAAATCCATGTCGAAGTACCAAAGTGAAAATGATTCCGAATCAGAGGTCAAAACAAATGATGATCTTTCTGCAGCCTGAACTGAATCACCAACAGCTTCCAAGTCAATAAACATTCATTTGGACATTCAATACCCTTGGGATTCTTCAATTCAGTGTTTTTGAAGTGATGCACTCTCTTGTTTTAATAGTTATCCTGGAAACTTTACCTGTAAAATTATAAAAAAAAAAAAAAAAAACCCTAAAGTTAATATCTTAATCTCTTCTATTAAATAACACAAAGACCTTAGAATACTTTTAAACTACAAGGGCATTCCCTCCCAACTTATGGATGATGGTGGCCCAATATATTAGCCCTGTCCCAAATTTAAGGTGTTAGAGAAACGTTTTTGTTTACACTTGGAAATGTGTTCACAAATTCTTTTTTCACCATCCCTTCTTGCATTGGAACCATTTCCCTCTTCTTGAAGTACATGTTTTAGAAGTTTATTTAGTGTAGTTATACTGATGATAAACTCAGTTGTTATTGGAAAATGTAGTGCTTCGTACTCATTATTTTAAACTAAATTTTAAATTGATACATACATACAAAATCATTCTTGTTTGAATCTTTTTGTGGACAAATGTGGATCTATCTCTTGGGTAAATACCTAGGAGTAGAATGACAGGGTCATCAGGTAGGTGTTTATCTAAAATTAAAACTGCCAGGACTTCCCTGGTGGTCCAGTGGTTAAGAATCTGCCTGCCAATAACAGGGGACGTGGGTTCAATCCCTGGTCAGGGAGCTCAAATCCCACAAGACACAAGGCAACTAATCCCATTCACCATAACTACAGATGCCCACATGCCACAACTAGAGAAGCCTGCACACCACAATGAAGACCCTGCATGGCCAAAAAATTAAATTAAAACTGCCAAAAGTTGTTCAAAATTACTGTACCACTTTATCCCACCAGCAGTCTATGAGAATTCTATTGCTTTGAATTCTGGCCAAAAATGACTGCTGTTAGTATTTTAAATTTTGGCCATGCTGGTGGGTTTGTAAGTAATATTTCACAGTGGTTTAATTTACCCTTCCCCGATGACTAAGCAACGTTTCATATACTTACTGGCCATTCCACCATCTCTTTTACTGTGTGAAGCATCCAACTGTTTTTCCCATTTTAATGTTTTCCTTTGAGTTTCCCCCTCTCCTTTGGTTGCACCACATGGTTTGCAGTATCCTAGTTTCCCAACCAGGGATCGAACCTGTGCTCCCTGCAGTGGAAGTGGAGAGTCCTAATCACTGGACAGCAAGGGAATTTTTAGCTTTTATGTTTAGATCTATGATCCATCTAAACTACATTTTTGAGCTTGGTGACAGGGGTAGAGGTTAACTTTTTTCTATATAATTATCCAGTTGTTCTTGAAACATTTGGGGAAAACAAATTCGTTTCACCTTGCATTGTCTTGGAACATTTCTCAAAAGCCAACTGACGACATATTTATGGGTTTGTGTTACCTTTTGTTTTGTTCCATTGATCCAAAGATCTGTCCTTAGTCCAATAACACCCTGTCTTGATTATCACAGTTTCCTGTAGGTCTCAAAATCAGGCAGTATTAGTCTTCTAGGTTTATGCATATTTTTCAAGATTGGTTCAGGTATTCAGGTGTTCTTTGAATTACATAAAACATTCCAGTCAACTGATCAATTTCTATGAAAAAGAAAAGGCCTCAGAGAACATGCTGCTTAGGACTACATTGACTCTCTAGTTCAATTTGGAGAAAACAGACATATAGACATCCTAACTATATCTGTCCCTCCCAATCATGAACATGCTGGAGCTCTCAGGCATTCTTTAACTTCTGTCTTCTGATTTGAGGTTTTGAACAGTTACTAGCACTTTTCAGTACATAAATAAAGACTACTACCAAGTATTTTATGTTTTTTAATTCTACCATAATGGTATTCTTTAATTTCATTTTCTAAGTTTTGTCACTACTATATAAAGGCTCTCACTCTCATCCACCACCACCCGTGTTCCAAGGCCTCAAGCCTTGCCACTGTCTCGAGTCCTCAGCCCCTTCACAGTTGAGTCTTACTGCCCTGCCCACTTTCTCCATTCCTGGGATACCAGCCATCCCCCCACCCCTCCAACCCCTCCCTTCTTCCCAGTCCTCTAGCCCTTACCCCACCTCTAGTAGCGCCCTCTTTCCCATCCTCCAAACTTTCCAGCAAACTCTGTCCTTCACCACTCAGTCCAGCTCAAAGCCCTGCCCACTTAGCGGCTGAACAACAACAACAATTGCCTCCCTCTTTCCACTTCTTCATCCAGGCCAAGTTCCCTCACTACTGTAGTCCTACTGTATGCCAACTACTTATTAGGTATTTTGCGCGAAAAGTGAAAGTGTTAGTTGCTCAGTCGTGCCTGCCTCTTTGCAACCCCATGGACTGTAGCCCGTAGCCCGCTGGGCTCCTCCGTCCATGGGATTTTCCAGCCAAGAATGCTGGAGGGGGTTGCCATTTCCTTCTCCAGGGGATGTTCCTGACGGAGGGATCCAATCTATGCATTGCAGGCAGACTCTTGACGATCTGAACCAGCACGAAAACCCAGGTAGTCTATATACATAATCTCATTTAATCTTTACAACAGCCTTGTTGGTACCCATTGTCATTTTAATTTTTAAATAACTCAGATAGTGTCTTCACCTGTGCTCCTTTCCTACCCCGTGCAGGCAAGATAGAGACGTCCGTGTTTCTTGGTTGTGGTTTGGTCACTAAGTCACGTCTGACTCTGTGACCCCATGGGCTGTAGCCCACCAGGCTCCTCTGTCCATGGGATTTCCCAGGCAAGCATACTGGAGTGGGTTGCCCTTTCCTTCTCCAGGGGATCTTCCTGACCCAGGGATCGAACCTATGTCTCCTGCATCTCCTGCATTGGCAGGTGGATTCTTTACCCACTTAGCCACCAGGGAAGCCCGAGGCAGGAACCAACACGGTGCTTCGATGTCAGAAAACGGGTGTAGTGGTGGATGAGCTTGGGGATTCCTTGGGTCTAGAAACATCGGGAAAGTTCTTAGGATTTTGTATTAATATGTACAGCGTGAAGTTTGGAAAACGTTTGAGCTGGTGGTGAGAGTCTGACCAAAGGTGGCTTTCAGTAAATTGTGATGCAACGGGCGGGGTATTTATTGGAATCAAGCCACTAGGTCCCCTCGGAAGCAGGCTCAAAACAAGCACCCTTCAGGGGCCAAAAAGCTCGCGAGGATCGTGGGCCCAGAATGTCACCGAGGCCCAAGTCCCGTGGTGGCGTCTAGGTCTCGTGTCTGCTTGAGTTCGAGAAGGGATCGGGTAGCTTCGAAGGTTCTGGAGAGGCCTGTTCCAGGCTGGTAGTCCGTTCCGGCTTCTTCCGTGATTGTCAGCATCCTCCAGCCCGCCGCCCCACCCACAAAACCCCCGGAATCCCTTTTCCCAGGACTCGGTATTGGTCCTTCCCGCAGAGCCAGCCTCGCCTCCGCGGCCCTTCCACGCCTGTCACTCACCCGCGCAGCCAATTAGAACCCACAGATCGAGCGACCCTGCCGAGCGGGGACGGGGCGGGTATTTCCTGTAAGCCAACGAACGCACAGACTACCAGGCCAGGGGGCGGGCCCGCGGCTGTGACCTGAGCCAATCACAGGCCCCGGGCTACAGGCCGCTCGCGAGGCACGTTAGTCGCGCGCTCGCTTCTCCAAAATGGCGGCCTCTAAGGACGGTTGTGGTGTGGGAGAAGTGGCCGCTGGGAACGGGAGGCGACTCCACCTGGGGATTCCTGAAGCGGTTTTTGTGGTAAGTGGCCAGCGGGTGCTTGATGCTACGCTGTTGTTCCCTTTCTTCCTGGCCCCTCACCCGGGCCTTGGTTGTTGGAGGGAGAGCCGTTGGGCCCAGTTACCTGGGAGGGGGTGCTCCGGCCTGAACGGACTAAACTGGGACGGGACCTGCCTGGGAGGGGGCCTGCCGTCCGAGCAGGTCACAGGCGCTAAGGGGGCGCGGGGCCGGAGGACTTGGGGCGGAGGACTCGGGGGCGGAGGCGGGGCCGCTTCGAGGGACCGCCTTCCTCTGCCCTCCGCGGCCTGAGGTTCCGACCCCGCTTGCGAGAAGACGGGAGGCGGTGAGAAGCTGGAGCCTCAGCCTGGGTTCTGAGGAGACCGAGGGGGACGGGGTAACGGAGCTGGGGCTCAGGTGTGACGCTCGGAAATGACACCTCGGGTGTGGAAGGGCTGCGGCGCCCTGTGGCCTCAGAAGAAGACCCCATGATGGGCGCGTCGGCCGGGAAAGCTCTCGAAGGCCATGTGGAACCCGCTAGGCCATGGAGGCCTTAGCCCGCTGGCTGCCGGCGCTCACTAGAAGGTTGTCTAAGTGAAGCCACTTGTAATTACTTTGAGGTACATGGTTCTAACAACGTAGAGTCCATTGGGTGCAGTTCACAGAGGAAGCTGGCAATGCCGTGTTGGAGGGTTCACTGAACGGGGAGACTAAACCAAGGCCAAACAGAGAAGCACGTAGAGGCTTTCAATCCTGTTTCTCCATAAGGCTGTTCTCGAAATAGTGTTTGAGAGCTAGTTGAGTGTTGAGAAAACCTGATGGGTGTTCCAGGCCAGTATCACCCATCTTTGTTCACTCAGTTCTGGCTGAACTACTATAAAACCTTAATGGAAATTTCTCCACCTTTTGCTTTGTCCCAATATTGTCTTAATCTCTGCCTTTTTAAAAAATTTATTTATTTTAATTGGAGGCTAATTACTTTACAATATTGTACTGGTTTTTGCCATGCATTGACATGAATCAGCCATGGGTGTACATGTGTCCCCCATCCTGAACCCCCCTTCCACCTCCCTCCCCATCCCATCCCTTAGGGTCGTCCCAGTGCACCAGCCCTGAGCACCCTGTCTCATGCATCGAACCTGGATTGGCTTTTTGTTGATGAAATCTTCCACCGTTCAGAAGACCCCTGTCTTTTATTTAGACCACTTTTATATGCACTCTATGAATATTTGCATTGACTGATTCAGTTTTCTCCTATTTTATTTATTTATTTATTTTTGTCCCTGAAATGTGCCATGTATTTCTTTCCGCTCATTTCCCAGTTAATCATCAACAAGAGACAAAATTTGTTGAGTACCAGGCACATTCCTAATGCTTTTACACAACTCAGGAAGAGGCAAGTACTGTTATTCTCATTTTGTACATGTTCAGACTGAGCCCCGGAGCCCTTGAGTAATTTGCCCCAAGTCACACAATGTGTAAGTGAGTTATCCAAGCTTTAAACTTGGTCAGTCTGTGGGCTCCAGACCTCTAGTGAGGTCATTATCTTGCTCACTGGCATTTCCCCTGATCCTAGCACAGTTCCTGACACACAGTATAAACTCATAACTAAATGTCAGATTGAATTTCCATAGTGCCTTAAAATCCTGCATTCATGGTGCTCAACAAATGATGGCTTCAGAAATCTGATTCAGGAAGATAAAGTTTATCAAGGGGCTATATTAAGTGTTATCTTAAAATGCATTTTCTCTGAAATGTTATGAGTTGCTTTTTCTAGATCTTTAAAATTTCTATCAATACAATATATAAACAATCCAAATTTATATAAATATTTTTATGTTCCCCAACTAATGGGAAATAACGTATTTTATAAAGAACATTGGTTTTGAGACTAGAGTTTGAATTCTGCCTCTGCTTCCCAGTTGCTATTTATCTTGAGCATATTGTTTTACAACTTTGAGCCCCTCTGTTTCTTTAACTGAAATAAGGATAACATTACTTACATATTTCTTCTGAGAAACAGAGAATGTGCTTTCAGTATTGCAAGTAGATACTTAATACATACTCATTTCGGTAATGAGGCAGTGTACCATAGTGGTTAGAAGTCAGACTGCCTTTTCCCCATTCCAGTTGGTACAGTAATTTTTTTCTTTCTCTGCTTTAATTGATCTTTTTCCCCCTTGTCCATTGTTTGGCTGCTCCCATCTCTTAACATCTAGTTCAGATATGACCTCTGTAGTTTTTCCTGACCACCACCCCAGGATAGAATTCTTGGTGCTTCCATCTGTTCCCTTAGCCATATCTAATGTTTGTTGAACACTTACTAGCTACTGTGTCCTCTTCTGAGTCTTTTACATGTGGTAACTCATTTAATCCCCTGTGGGGAAGAGGCACTTTTTTCTTTTACAGATGAGGAAATTGAAGCCAAGACAAGAGTTAAACAACTGCCTCATGGTCCACACAGCTAGTACGTGATGCAGCCAGCATTCAAGCCATGCAGCCTCTGGGTCTTAACCACAGACTTTTGCTGCTGTAGTTCCTTCTTCTTGCTCGTGTCTAAGCTTCTAATAACATGTGCCAGAAACATTTCTTTTCCTACAACAATCCTTCTAGGAAGATGCTATCTCCAAAATGCTATCTCCTTACACTTGATCACCATGCAGGACTCAGATGTTGCCTCAGGCTCACCTTTTCAGTTTTCTTTTACAGTGTCTAACTTGATGGCTTCATAGTTCACTCCTTTGCTTTGTTTCTCTTGCTTTTTCTTCTTGCTTGGTTTTGGCTAAAATACTCCCTTCGAGCTGGTAAGCACGTGCTCACCTGTTGTCACTTGTGGTATCCAACTCTTTGCAATCCCATGGACCATAGCCTGCCAGGCTCCTCTGTCCATGGGATTTTCCCAGCAAGAAGACTAGAGTGGGTTGCCATGCCCTCCTTCAGGGAATCTCCCCCACCGAAGGATTGAACCCTTATCTCCTGCATCTCCTGTGTTGCAGACCAATTCTTTTCCTGCTGAGCCATCAGGGAAACCCTAGCTAGTAAGCATGGATAAGAATAATGCTTATCCCAGATAAGCAAAGATCCCAGAAACTGTAAGATAATTTGGAAATAAAATGAAGATAGCATCTTCCTAGAAAGATTGTTATAGGAAAAGAAATGTTTCCAGCACATGTTATTAGAAGCTTAGATATGAGCAAGGAGAATGAACTACAGCAGCAAAAGTCTAAATTTAAGTTTCCTGTATTGAAGGACTAAAGTTGTTTAAACTACTGGAAGGTTCTTAGAGAATCTCCTTTGTTTCCATAGAGTTTCACTTAGTTCTTGATCGTTATCTATTTAACTAGCTTTTCTTCAGGGATAAGCATGTGTAATATACATTAAAAATGCTGTTCAGTTTTATTGCTTTGCTTTTGCTTATTTATTCCTGTTAGAAAAGATTGTTTTGTTTGCCTTTTAGGCTTGGGCTTTCCTGGTGGCTCAGATTGTAAAGAGTCTGCCTGCAATGTGGGAGACCCGGGTTTGATCTCTGGGGCGGAAAATCCCCTGGAGAAGGGAATGGCAACCCACTCCAGTATTCTGGCCTGGAGAATTACATGAACACAGGAGTCTGGCAGGCTACAGTCCATGGGATCACAAAGAGTCGGACCAGACTGAGCAACTAACACTTTTACACTTTGGCTTACTTTATTTCGATCAGTTGATAACTTAAGGAAGTATTTGTGGCTTCTCTTGGGAACCTAATGACCATATTTAGCATGATTTTTATGGCAGAGCTTGTAGAGTTAAAATTGTAAGTAATAAAATGGATAATTTTGAATCATTTTGTGGCTAAGGCACATGACTAAATGACATGTTTGTTGGTAATTTTTGTATTTACTGTGAGTGCTGCATGGCATATATATAACTCAGCAAGGTCATCTTTCCCTATATGTAAATAGGAAGGTGGGAGAAGAATACGTTGACTACATAACATATTTGCACTGTCTGAAATGGTCTCTAACTTTTTATAACTAAAAAAGTTAAAAACAAGTCTTTGGAGAAAAAGAAACACAAGCTCTTCCCCCCCACCTCGCCCCCAAGCTCCTTTTATGTTTTAAAAAAGCTAAAGCAGTCAAAAATCTGAGGTATGAATTGTAAAATTCTTAATGTATTCTTTTTGATATTAAAAGGAAGATGTAGATTCCTTCATGAAACAGCCTGGGAATGAGACTGCAGATATTGTACTGAAGAAGCTGGATGAACAGTATCAGAAATATAAGTTTATGGAACTCAATCTTGCCCAAAAAAAAAGGAGGTAAGTGTAAAAATTTCTAAGTTTTTAAGATTAATATTACATCGCTGAAACTTTTGAAAGATTGAGATAATTTGCACACAGATAAAATGTCTATGTGTTGAATATTCAGTTTTATGAATTTTGATAAATGTATCCATTTCTGTAACCACTGCCCAGATAAACATATGGAACATTTCTGTTACCCAGGAAGTTTCCTCCCGGTCCTTTCTGGCCAACCATGCTCACTCTTAGAGACAAACACTGTTCTGATTATTTTCACCATAAATTAGTATTGTCTGCTCTTGAGCGTCATATGACTGGAACCATATAGTAACTACTCTTTTATGTCAGGCTTCTTACACTTAGTATAGTGGTTTTGAGAGTCATCATCCATGGTACTGTGGGTATCAATACATTAGTTTCTTTTTAGTGCTGAGTCATTCTCCACTGTATGTGGGTTTACCACAGTTTTTGTCTGTTTTTATCTATTTGCTTATTAATGGACATTTGGGTTGTTTCCTCATTTGGTTTTAAATGTTTCCATGGACATATATTTTCATTTCTCCTGGATTATTATCCAAGAGGTAGAATCGCTGACTTGTATGGTAAGTATGTTTAATTTTATAAGAAACTGCCAAAAATCCTAGGTGGCTTTAGCATATTATACAGCCACATTACATTATTACATTACAGCAGTATTACATTATTGCAGTTATTATATGCAATTATAATTGCATTATATGCAATTATTGTTGTATATTACATTACAGCAATGTGTGGGAGTTCCAGTTCTTCAATCTCACCAGCACTTGCTGTTGTCAGTCTAAGATGCTTTTGAAAACCTAACAGAATGAGTATTGAAGTCCTTATTCCATAGCATCTAGGATCATAACATCCTAAATGTCTACTTCATTTTTTCATTTTGCCAATGAGATGGCAGACCCATGGAAGTTATGACTTTCCCAAGATTTCATAACTAATAAGCTTGGGCCAAAAGTATTCCCATTTTCAGTCCTTTATTCCCCTATGTTTTTATAGTAGCTTATGCAGTCAATTTACTGTAATAAATACTTATGGAGACCTGTTATACACATGTGCCAGCATTCTGATATCAAATGTTATGGAGTTCCTAATAGGTGTCAGATACTGTTTTTGGGTAAAATACCAATATCTGCTTTCAGTAGGGGTGTAGTCTAGTGGCATGATAGGTATGTAAATAAAAGAAGTACACAAAATATAGCAGTTAAGGTGCTGTGGTACAGAGTGATGAGTTAGCAGAGGGGAAGGGGTGAGCTGCAGGGAGACACAGGGGTTCAGGGGAAACTTCCAAGAGGAGCAGATAGCTGTGTAGAATGTTGAAGGCTGGTTATGAGCTTAGAAGCAGACTAAAGGGAGGAAGGGTAGTCTGGGTGTGAGGGTACCACTTAGGCAGAGATACAAAAGTTGGTGTTTAGATGGGAATTCCTCTTTCTTTTTAGGATACACTGTGGACATCCTGTTTGACTTATCATTTAATTTGAATGTACTTTGATTTAACAGGTTTTTTTCCCTTAATGGTTAGTGCTTTTTGTATCCTGTTTAAGAGATATCTCAAGTTCATGAGGGTATTCTCTTCATGTTTTATTCTCAGAGCTTTATTGTTTATCTCACACTTAGATCTATAATCTGTGGGTTATTCAGAAGGATGTTGCTAAATTTCACAGCAGCTGTGGGCTTTTCAAGTATGTTTCTTTGCCCTTTCTGTGTATTATACATTGATAGTTGCCTCTGCAGTCTTGTTCATAATCAGGTTTTTCTTTTGTTTCTTTCTCTCTTTTTTTGTTTTGGTAATACTTTCATAGGTTTGTGTATGGTTTCTCCATTAAGAGGTAAATAGTATCTAGTTCTCTCCTACAATGATACTTAATTCCTCAATCCATTAATGATGAGTCGCAAAATGCTGATGTTCTAATTCAGTTATTTATTTTTTATTTCTTAATAAGCTGGAATGTTGCTATAAACAGAAACGTTCCTTCATGTTCTCTTTGGTAAAAGTGGCTGTAAGAAATCGGCTCACCTCTCAGTTTGTCCCTGTCACCTCAACAGCTCTCTGCTGCCTGGCTGCAAAGGAAGTGTGTATTTTCCCTGGCTACTTGAACAGTTAGAAGCGTACATGTTGGGTCTGCCTCCATCTTAACCTGAAATAATTTCTATCCTTTTTTTTTAAGCTTTTTACTCTGTTTCTTTAGGTACATGCAGTTTGAGAATTATGAAATCTTCTTGCTGATTTTAAACCCATGTAAAATAATGCTTCTTGTTTTAGTCAGTTTTTTTGGAAACTTAGAGCTACTTCACCTTTGTTTTGGCTAACATTTAAAAACTTGTTGGTGTATGTTGAATTATAATAGATACTGTGTTTCTGCCATATAGCAAAGGGAATCAGCTACACATATACATGTATCCACTCTTTTTTAGATTCTTTTCCCATATAGGTCATTACAGAGTTCCCTGTGCTATATAGTAGGTCCTCACTAGTTATCTGATTTCTGTAAAGTAGTGTATATATCGGAGAAGGCAATGGCAACCCACTCCAGTACTCTTGCCTGGAAAATCCCATGGATGGAGGAGCCTGGTAGGCTGCAATCCATGGGGTTGCTAAGAGTCACACAGGACTGAGCGACCTCACTTTCACTTTTCACTTTCATGCATTGGAGTAGGAAATGGCAACCCACTCCGATGTTCTTGCTTGGAGAATCCCAGGGATGGTGGAGCCTGGTGGGCTGCCGTGTATGGGGTCCCACAGGGTCGGACACAACTGAAGCAACTTAGCAGTAGCAGCAGCAGTATATATATGTCAATCCCAATTTCTGAATTTATCCCTCACCTTTTATTTCCTCCCTAGTAACCATAGGTTTGTTTTTTACATCTGTGAGTCTGTTTCTGTTTTGTAAATAAGTACATGTGTACCTGGTTTTTTTTTTTTTTTGATTCCCCATGTAAGCAGTGTCACGTGATATTAGTCTTTCCCTGTCTGACTTAATTCACTCCATATCACAATTTCTAGGTATATCCATGTTGCTGCAAATGGCATGATGTCATTCCTTTTTATGGCTGAGTAATATTTCATGGTACATATGTACTGCATCTTCTCTATCCATTCCTCTGTCCATAGACATTTAGGTTGTTTCCATGTCCTGGCTGTTGTAAACAGTGCTGCAATGAACATTGAGGTGCATGTATCCTTTTGAATCATGGCTTTCTCCAGATATATGCCCAGGAGTGGTGGCTAACATTTTCTTGGTATATCTTCTCCAGTGCCTTTTCTTTCAATTGTTTTTACTATTTATATTTAAGGGTGTTCCATGTAAACAACATATGGTGTTGTTTTTTTTTTTTTAATCCAACCTATCTATTTAGATAAGCTCATTTTTCTTTTTGGATACTTTCAAGATTGTCAGCTCTTTTGTTTTCAGTTCAGTTCAGTCGCATCCTACTCTTTGTGACTGTATGCACTGCAGCACGCCTGTCCATCACCAACTCCCGGAGCTTGCTCAAACTCATGTCCATTGAGTCAGTGATGCCATCCAACCATCTCATCCTCTGCCGTTCCCTTCTCCTCCTGCCTTCAATCTTTCCCAGCATCAGGGTCTTTTCCAATGAGTCAGTTCTTCACATCGGATGGCCAAAGTTTTGGAATTCAGCTTCAGCATCAGTCCTTCCAAAGAATATTCAGGAGTGATTTCCTTTAGGATGGACTGGTTGGATCTCCTTGCAGTCCAAGGGACTCTCAAGAGTTCACCAACACCACAGTTCAAAAGGATCAATTCTTTGGCAGTCAGCTTTCTTTATTGTCCAACTCTTAACATCTATACAAGACTACTGGAAAAACCATAGCTTTGACTATATGGACCTTTGTCGGTAAAGTAATGTCTCTGCTTTTTAATATGCTGTCTAGGTTGGTCATAGCTTTTCTTCCAAGGAACAAGTGTTTTTTAATTTCATGGCTTCAGTCACCATCTGCAGTGATTTTGGAGCCCCCCAAAATAAAGTCTGTCTCATTGTTTCCATTGTTTCCCCATCTATTTGCCATGAAGTGAGGAACTAGATGTCATGATCTTAGTTTTTTGAATGTTGGAGTTTTAAGCCAGCTTTTTCACTCTCCTGTGTCACTTTCATCAAGAGGCTCTTTAGTTCTTCTTTGCTTTCTGTCATAAGGGTGGTGTCATCTGCATATTTGAAGTTATTGATATTTCTCCTGGCAATCTTGCTTCCAGCTAGTGCTTCATCCAGTCCGGCATTTTGCATGATGTGCTCTGCATATAAGTTAAATAAGCAAGATGACAACATACAGCATTGTATACCCCTTTCCCAATTTGGAACCAGTCCATTGTTCCATGTCTGGTTCTTACTGTTGCTTCTTGACCTGTATACAGATTTGTGTTTTTTGAGGCTATCTTTCTTAAATTCTTTCTTAACTGACTTATATTCAGGTTCCAGTAGCCATGGATACCTGTATGGATTGCTTTTATGCATAGAGGAGTTTGCTTTTTGGGAGCTGTGCATCTATATCAGCCTTGGACCTCTTGAACCCTGTTCCTAGTTCTTGCACTTAAATATGTGAGCTCCCAACTGAAGTGTGAGTCAGGGGCCCAGGCTCAGGTCTCCAGCTGGTATTGGCACCTGCCTCGAGACACATGCTTTTCTGTAGTCCTCACTGCTCAACTCAAAGCGTTTTCCAGTTTTATTATCTTATTTTTCCTCCTGAAAGTTCCCTTACCTCTGTGATATCAGCTATGCAACAGAACTACTTCTGTGGTTGATTGTTTTACAGCAGATGGCTCTGTGTAGTGTGGATATTAACCTTTTCTTTACACATGTTGTTTATCTTTTCTTGCACCCTGTCATATAAATTTACCTTCCACTTGAAAAGTTACTTATTAATTTATAGTTTTCGTGTGGTGGTCTCTTTAACACATGAATTTTTATGTGCTTTTATAAATTTCTGTAACTGGAAATTTTGTGATTATCATTTTTTTTCGATCATCTGTTAATTTTTTTCCTTTTCTCATTCTGGGATTCGTGTTAATGTGGATGTTAATTAACTCTTCTAATTCTGCCTTGCCTTTCTGTTTATTGTTTCCTTTTTTCTGCTGACTTCAGTAATTTTGTCTTTTGATGATTAAATGGATTGCTATCCATGAGTCCTTTATTTCAGCCATTACATTTTTTAAACCTAGTATTTTTGGTTCTTCTTACAGCTACTCGTTTCTTTTTTATATTACCAGTATCCTGTCTTGTCTTTTTGAGGTATTTAAAAATATTCACTGTATAATCTTTAGTATTCGGATGGCATCACCAACTCCATGGACATGAGTTTAGGTAAACTCCAGGAGTTGGTGATGGACAGGGAGGCCTGGCGTGCTGCAGTCCATGGGGTCACAAAGAGTCGGACATGACTGAGTGACTGAACTGAACTAAACTGCACTTGTTTCATCTGGTAGAGGTCGTTGAGTTTATTTTCTTTGTTTTATTTTGTAGTTGAGTTTATCAGATGACCATTTTTTCCCCTGTCAGCTCATATTCCCTCAGGGATATCCATTCCCTTTGGCCAGTAATATGTGTGGAAGTGGGAGTGAGTAATTCAAGTCCTTCCTGGTGGGCAGAGTTTACACTCTATGGCATGGCCATCAGACAAATGCTCCTTCTCTTCAGCCAAGTGCCTCAGGCTCTGGGAGATTCTTTCCATTCCTTTCTCTTTGACTGGTTTCACTGGCATCTCCTCTGGGAGGATGATGGGGAGAACAGAACTACTAGGGGCCAGTACTTTCTTCTCAGCCCTCAGTCTGATCTTCTCCCTGCCTCTGGCCAATTGTATTGTTTTTCTGCCCTGTTACAGTCATGGGGTCGGAGAAGGCAATGGCACCCCACTCCAGTACTCTTGCCTGGAAAATCCCATGGACGGAGGAGCCTGGTAGGCTGCAGTCCATGGGGTCGCTGAGGGTTGGACACGACTGAGTGACTTCACTTTGACTTTTCACTTTCATGCATTGGAGAAGGAAATGGCAACCCACTCCAGTGTTCTTGCCTGGAGAATCCCAGGGATGGGGGAGCCTGGTGGGCTGCTATGTATGGGGTCACACAGAGTCGGACACGACTGAAGCAACTTGGCAGTAGCACAGTCATGGGGTAGGTAATGTGATTCACGCAGGGCAATTTAGAGGGAGGAAAAACAACTAGAAAGTTGCCCTTTAGCCTTAAATGCTCCTCCCTTTGAAAACTTGATCTAGTTCCCTTCTAGTTCCCTTCTGTGTCTCCTCTCACCTAGAAATTTCCATTGTTCATAGAATAACAAAGACCTAGAACTGACCCAAATGTCCATTGACAGGAGAATGGATGAACAGGTTGTGTTATATTTGTAAATGTATATTACACAGAAGTGAAAATGGATGAAAAGAAAACTCTTAGGAATTTGATTGGGTTATAAAGCAAACACCAGAAAAATGCAACTAACATGAGCCCATTTATATCAAGAAACTAGCAAAGAATATATTGTTTAGGAATACACGTAACTGTATGAAACTATTTGAAGAAGTAAAAAAGAGACTATAAACACACAGTTCAGGAGAGCTGCTATTTTTGGGGACAGAGCAGGGTGTGGAGGAACCAGAGATCAAATTGCCAACATCTGTTGGATCATAGAAAAAGCAAGGGAATTCAGGAAAACGTCTACTTCTGCAACATTGACTATGCTAAAGCTTTTGACTGTGTGGATCACAACAGACTGGAAAATTCTTATAAGAGATGGGAATATGAGACCATCTTACCTGTCTCCTGAGAAACCTGTCTGCAGGTCAAGAAGCAACAGTTAGAACTGGATGTGGAACAACAGACTTGTTCAAAATTGGGAAAGGAGTACATCAAGGCTGTATATTGTCACCCTGCTAATTTAACTTCTATGCAGAGTACATCATGCAAAATGCCAGGCTGAATGGATCACAAGCTGGAATCAAGACTGCCTGGAGAAATAACAATCTCAGATATGCAGATGCCACACTCTAATGGCAGAAAGCGAAGAGGCACTAAAGAGACAACTCAACATTCATAAAGCTAGGATCATGGCATCTGGTCCCATCACTTCATGGCAAATAGATGGGGAAAAAGTGAAAACAGTGGTAGATTTTATCTTCTCGGGCTCTAAAATCACTGTGGATGGTGACAGCGGCCACAAAATTAAAAGACACTTGCTCCTTGGAAGAAAAACTGAGAGAAACCTAGATAGCATATTAAAAAGCAGAGACATCACTTTTCTAGTGATGTCAGTAGTTTTGCCAGTAGTCATATATGGGTGTGAGAGTTGGTCCATAAAGATGGCTGAGCAACGAAGAATCGATGCTTTCAAATTGTGATGCTGTATAAGACTCTTTAAGAGTCCCTTGGACAGCAAGAAGATCAAACCAGACCATCCTGAAGGAAATGAACCCTGAATATTCATGGGAATGACTGATGCTGAAGCTGAAGCTCCAGTCCTTTGGGAACCTGATATGAAGAGCTGACTCATTGGAAAAGACACTGATGCTAGAAAAGATTGAGGGTAGAAGAAGGTGGCAATAGGGGATAAGATGGTTAGATGGCATCACTGACTCAGTGGACATGAGTTTGAGCAAACTCTGGGAGATAGTGAAGGACAGAGAAGCGTGGTGTGCTGCAGTCCATGCGGTCGTGGGAAATCAGACATGACTTAGTGAATGAACAACAAGGGTGGGGTGGGTGTATTGCTCAGACATGCACAGTGGCCTTGGTGGTCTAGTTCCTGAGATGTCCGGGGTTGCAGCTGCTTGATTGATTGCTATGCTTCATAACCTATATATTACATGTAATATCTACATGTTCAACAATATAACAGAAATCATTTGTATGACCAAAACAATTTGATCTGAACATACTAATGTTACATGTCTATCAGATACTATACACATGAACACGTCTACATCTTTCTCTGATTTACGTATATCAGCATAGACAAAAAAGCAAAATTGAGAGACCTGTGACATCTATATTGAATTGTAAAGAGTTCACAGAACAGTAGCCCTCAAGCTATGCTTTAAAAAAAAAAGTCAGTGCTAAGTGTGTGTTTCTCGACTCTTCACTGAGTTGTCTTGCCAGATAGTGATACTATTTTTCAAGCAGCAGGCCTCTGTGACACATTTTCCAGGTCAGTAGCACAGATTGTAAAGAAGTTTGCCATGCTAACCTCATTCACACAGTACTGTGACTTCCTTTATATGATTCAGGAAGTACATGTTCATTATCATATTTAGAATTTATTTACATGCTGACCTCTAATAATATTTAGTTGCATGTCTTCTGAAAGAACCACAGCTTTTTTAGTCTGCTTTTAGTCCATTTGGTTACAAATTATACTGTGATTTGACAGGACTCCCAGAACAGTTTTGCACATTTTTCCATGTGAAACATTTGAAAGCCTTGGGCAGCTTCTAATCGTCAAAAACAAAAGAGCTAAAAAGGTCTCATTCTGTATTCTCTGAGTTTGGCCTTGAGTGTTTTCAGCATATTGTTACCTGTTGTCAGTGAGAGTGACTTCATTTGGGAATCAGTTGCTAGTAGTTTTTTAAAATTATTTTGAATAAGCTTTATTTTTAAAGGCAGTTTTAGTTTTGTAGCAAAATGGAGCATAAAGTACAGAGGTTTCCTATTTAGCCCCTGCCCCTACACATGTATAACCTTCCCATTATCTATATCTTTTACCAGAGTGGAACATTAGTTACAGTTGATGAACCAATATTGATATGTTTTTATTAACTAAGGTCCATAGTTTACATTAGTGTCCACTCTTACGTTGTACATTTGATGGGTTTGAACACGTGCACCATGACATGTATCTGTCATTATAGTGTCATACAGAGTAGTCTCAGTGCCGTAAGAATGCTCTGCGTGCAATATATTCATCCCTCCCTCCCCTTCCTAAACTCCTGGCAACCAGTGATGCTTTTACTGTCTCCATAGTTTTGTCTTTTCCAGAATGTCTTACAGCCAGAATCCTACAGTATGTAGTACCCCTTTCAGGTTGGTTTCTTTCATTTAGTCATATGCATTTAGGCTTCTTGCATGTCTTTTCATAGCTTGATAGATCATTTCTTTTTAGCAGTGAATATTATTCCATTGTCCAGATGGACCACAATTTATTTCTCCGTTTGCCTACCAAGGGCATCTGGGTTGCTTCCAGGTTTGGACAATTATGAATAAAGTTGTTATGAGCATTTGTGTGCAGTTTTTGTGTGGACCTGAGTTTACAGCTCCTTTGGATAAATACCAAGGAGCATGATTGCTGGATCGTATGGTAAGAATGTGTTTAGTTTTGTAAGAACCTGACAAACTGTCTTCTAAAGTGACTGTACCATGTTGCATTCCCTCCAGCAATGAATGAAAATTAACGTTGCTTCATATCCTCACCAGCATCCAGAGTTGTCAGTATTCTGGATTTTGGCCATTGTAATAGGTGTGTGTGTGCTCAGTGGCTCAGTCGTGTCCGACTCTTTGCGACCCCATGGAATGTAGCCCACCAGGCTCCTCTGTCCATTGGATTCTCCAGGCAAGAGTATTGGAGTGGGTGGCCATGCCCGCCTCCAAGAGATTGTCCTGACCCAGGAATCAAACACGCATCTCCTGCATTGGCAGGCAGATTCTTTACCACTAGTGTCATCTGGGAAGCCCAGAATAGGTGTGCAGTGGTTATGTCATTGTTTAAATTTGCATTTCTCTGGTGATAGAGAGGGAGGCCTGGCATGCTGCAGTTCATGGGGTTGCAAAGAGTCGGACACGACTGAGCGACTGAACTGATACTGATGATATATGATGTGGAGCATCTTTTCATATGCTTATTTGCCATTTGTATATCTTCTTTGGTAGGGTATTAAGTCCTTTGGTCCATTTTTTAATACAGTTGTTCCTTATTGTTGAGTTTTGAAAGTTCTTTGTATATATTGGATACCAGTCCTTTATCACGTGTCTTTTACAGATATCTTATCCCAGTCTGTGGCTTGTCTTTTCATTAAAGTCTATCATATCAATTATTTCTTTTATGGATTATGTCTTTGGTATTAATATCTAAAAAATCATTACCAGACTCAAGGTCATCTAGCTTTTTTCCTGTTTTATCTTCTAGGAGTGTTATAGTTTTGCATCATACTTTACATATGTGATTCATTTCAACTTAAGTTTTGTGAAATGTGTATGTATGTCTGTGTTTAGATTCATTTTTTTATGTGTGGATGTCCAGTTGGTTCAGTCTGATCAGTCTCATCATGTCTATCATTGTTTTCGTAAATTTCCTGGGTTCAAACCAATGATCCATTTATAATTTTATTATATTATTATAATATATACCTAACTTTTAGGTAACAATTATTACCTAACTTGAAAAGAAATAGTATTTTTCAACATAAAAGTTAAAGAAAAATCACCCAAAGTTTAAAAGGATCATGAAATTATATTGTATCTTACTGTGGTGTGTTACACATTCAGTTGATTTTGCATTGTGAGAAGTGCAGGTGCTGAGAAGCTGTCCCTGCACTTGCTGCTGTTGGGTTGGTGGTTTCCAGTTGAGAATATAATACTTGAATGCATGTTATTTTAAAAATTAATCTATTTAAAATGCAATTCTAATTAAATGTAGAACCTTTGAATCACCTCTGGGGGATATGACTTTCTGGTGGCTCAGCTGGTAAAGAATCTGCCTGCAGTGCAGGAGACCTGGGTTCAATCCCTTATTCAGGAAGATCCCCTGGAGGAGGGCATGACAACCCACTCTGGTATGGCCTGGAGAATCCCCATGGACAGAGGAGCCTGGCAGGCTACAGTCCATGGGGTCACAAAGAGTCGGACATGATTGAGTGACTAAGCACACACAGCCCAGAAAAGTTAACTAATGGTGGATTTGACATACAGAACAGGACTCTGTTCACAATAGGTGTTCCGTAAGTATTTGCTATTATATCTAAGTAGTAAATATTTATGTCTGAAATATCTTAGATATTTTAATAAACAATTCATTAACTATCTTACATATAAAATATATTGACTATTTCATATTTACATATTGTCCTCAAAACATATCAATAGAAAGTACAAAGCTAGTAAGACTGTTTCTTGGTGCCAGATACTAAAGTAACCTTTTTCTTATTCACAGGCTAAAAGGCCAGATTCCTGAAATTAAGCAGACTTTAGAAATTCTAAAATACATGCAGAAGAAAAAAGTAAGTGCCTTTTTTGTTTGTAAACATGAGCAAACCAGGATAGTTCAGCAGAGACATGTGTTCCTTGACTCCTTGGTCACTGGTATTTGAACCCGTGCTGGAAGATCCAGTCTGCCTTCCTAAGCACATGTAGTAATATCACAGATGGTGTGCTTCTGTGAGACATGTGGCTTTCCACCAAAAGTCAGGTTTAATTCTAGGGCCCACACTGCTTGGGGTCTTTTACTTATATGTAGTATTTGTGAAGTTTAAATGCAACTTGAAATTATTTTAAGTGCAAAAAGAAATGAATAGTCTTTATTGTTTGTGGCTCTCAGTTCACAGTTGAGGAAATATTTACAAAGAGGGTATACTTGACCAGTGTCACATAGCTAGTTACTGGCAGAACTGAATTTGAGAATCTTCTGAGCTCTCACCCGTTTTTTTTGTTAAATAAAAGCAGGGTGTAAAAATGAAGTTTCAGAAAATATTTAACCTATTATATATATATGTGTGTGTGTGTGTATATATTTATGATTTATTACTTGACTGGCAGAGTAGCTACATCTCTGTTTTTTTTATGTCACAAACTTTATAAGAGACTTCAGAAGACTGGTTGGTTGAGCATGAAGTGCTGATGAAATGATAATAATCACACTTGTCTAGTGCTTACTCTGTGCCAGGCACTGAAGTGTATGTGTTTGTGTTCGTACAAGCGCTGCTTGCCACAGCCTTCAGGGTTGCAGTAAGTAGCTGAGTCAGGATGCATGCACTCCCTGCGCAGTCCTGTGGCCCCAGTGGTCCTTTCTTTACCCTTCTCCTTTACCTCTCTGTCCCTCGGTTCCTCCACCTGATTTGTCTGTGGGAAAAGCAAAGGAGAAAAGGAAAGATATAAACATCTGAATGCAGAGTTCCAAAGAATGGCAAGAAGAGATAAGAAAGCCTTCTTCAGCGATCAATGCAAAGAAATAGTGGAAAACAACAGAATGGGAAAGACTAGGGATCTCTTCAAGAAAATCAGAGATACCAAAGGAACATTTCATGCAAAGATGGGCTTGATAAAGGACAGAAATGGTATGGACCTAACAGAAGCAGAAGATATTAAGAAGAGATGGCAAGAATACACAGAAGAACTGTACAAAAAAGATCTTCACTACCCAGATAATCAAGATGGTGTGATCACTCACCTAGAGCCAGACATCCTGGAATGTGAAGTCAAGTGGGCCTTAGAAAGCATCACTACGAACAAAGCTAGTGGAGATGATGGAATTCCGGTTGAGCTATTCCAAATCCTGAAAGATGATGCCGTGAAAGTGCTGCACTCAATATGCCAGCAAATTTGGAAAACTCAGCAGTGGCCACAGGACTGGAAAAGGTCAGTTTTCATTCCAATCCCAAAGAAAGGCAGTGCCAAAGAATGCTCAAACTACTGCACAATTGCACTCATCTCACACACTAGTAAAGTAATGCTCAAAATTCTCCAAGCCAGGCTTCAGCAATATGTGAACCGTGAACTTCCTGAAGTTCAAGCTGGTTTTAGAAAAGGCAGAGGAACCAGAGATCAAATTGCCAACATCCGCTGGATCATTGAAAAAGCAAGAGAGTTCCAGAAAAGCATCTATTTCTGCTTTATTGACTATGCCAAAGCCTTTGACTGTGTGGATCACAATAAACTTTGGAAAATTCTGAAAGAGATGGGAATACCAGACCACCTGATCTGCCTCTTGAGAAATTTGTTTGCAGGTCAGGAAGCAACAGTTAGAACTGGACATGGAACAACAGACTAGGTCCAAATAGGAAAAGGTGTTTGTCAAAGCTGTATATTGTCACCCTGTTTATTTAACTTATATGCAGAGTACATCATGAGAAACGCTGGACTGGAAGAAGCACAAGCTGGAATCAAGATTGCCAGGAGAAATATCAATAACCTCAGATATGCAGATGACACCACCCTTATGGCAGAAAGTGAAGAGGAACTCAAAAGCCTCTTGATGAAAGTGAAAGAGGAGAGTGAAAAAGTTGGCTTAAAGCTCAACATTCAGAAAACGAAGATCATGGCATCCGGTCCCATCACTTCATGGGAAATAGACGGGGAAACAGTGGAAACAGTGTCAGACTTTGTTTTTTGGGCTCCAAAATCACTGCAGATGGTGACTGCAGCCATGACATTAAAAGACGCTTACTCCTTGGAAGGAAAGTTATGACCAACCTAGATAGCATATTCAAAAGCAAAGACATTACTTTGCCAACAAAAGTTCATCTAGTCAAGGCTATGGTTTTTCCTGTGGTCATGTATGGATGTGAGAGTTGGACTGTGAAGAAGGCTGAGCGCCGAAGAATTGATGCTTTTGAACTGTGGTGTTGGAGAAGACTCTTGAGAGTCCCTTGGACTGCAAGGAGATCCAACCAGTCCATTCTGAAGGAGATCAGCCCTCGGATTTCTTTGGAAGGAATGATGCTAAAGCTGAAACTCCAGTACTTTGGCCACCTCATGCGAAGAGTTGACTCATTGGAAAAGACTCTGATGCTGGGAGGGATTGGGGGCAAGAGAAGGGGACGACAGAGGATGAGATGGCTGGATGGCATCGCTGACTCGATGGACATGAGTCTGAGTGAACTCCGGGAGTTGGTGATGGACAGGGAGGCCTGGCGTGCTGCGATTCATGGGGTTGCAAAGAGTTGGACACAACTGAGCGACTTATCTGATCTGGGACTGTTTTAAATGGCTTAAGCTCAGCTCTGCAATCGCCTGTATGACCTTGGTATTAAGATGGACAGTTTACAGTACCGTCATGTATTTATTTATTTATTTTTTTTTTGAAGGAGTCCACCAGTTCACTGGAGACCAGGTTCTTATTGGCAGACAACCTGTATTGCAAAGCTTCAGTTCCTCCTACCGATAAAGTGTGTCTGTGGTTGGGGGTAAGTCAGTGTCATTGTCACAGCTTCCTTGGCTGACATTTGGTAAGGCAGTGTGTTTTCCCCAACATGGCAGTGTTGGAGAGGAGCACTTGACCGTAGATGGAATGAAGGGGTGGCATTGCGGGGGACTAGGAGTATGAGAAAGATTGCCGCAGAAACATGCTCTAGTCTCTTCCAGTCAAAACAAAATAGACTAATACCTGGCTTTCCCTCCAGTTAGTACTTATCTGTTAAATGTAACAGAAGGTATTGTTGAACCTCAGATAGATGTTTGTTCATCATCAGAATTTATGAGTTCTAGAAAGATCTCTCTGAACTTAAGGGGGAACAGATTATTATAAAAACCTTGGGGTTAGAACCCATTTGAAAAAGTCAAACATTTCAGTTGTGATGATTTCAGAGACCTTGTCTGTGATTTTTCCTGTTACTACTCTTGAGTCCCATGATCAAACAAGTCATGCCTGACTACACAGGTAGGTCTTGCTACCTCAGGCAAGTTCCTATGCAAAGTAGCAAATTGGGAGGATTTCCACTTGCTGCTATCCTATACAGTCATCCCCGAGAGGCACTCTAGGGCCATGAAGGGTTGGCAGATCATACATGGAAACTCACTTCTCTGTTAGTTCCTCCTTCCTGATTTCTGTTAGCAGTAACATTTCAGAGTTTATGCATTTATTTCTACAAACATAATTCCCATTCTTGCTTAGTTTTAGTTTTATAAATGGAACAGCTAGCCACCCAGTAGCTCAGATCTTAGGGGTTATCCTCCTTGGTTTTTCTTCTCCTTGGCCCACACTTAATCAGCATGTGGGGATAAGATGATTCCATAAAGTAGACTGGGACAACAGGGAGTGCTCTCCTGAGAATTATGGCTGGAGCCTACCTTACACGAGATGGATTTCAAATGGATCATGTATTCACATGAAATAGTGACATCATCAAAGTTGTAGACCAAGTCACAGAAAATTGTAGCCCTGGAATAAGGATTATTTTTCAGGCCTCAAAACTCGGAAACCATGAGCAAAGTAAAAAGACAACAAGAAAAAATATATGTGACTCATATTGCATGCAAAGGACTAACAGGTTTGCAGGACGACTTGGAGTTGTCTTTTGGGCATGTCAGTCTTCAGATGTCTGTTAGACTGTCAAGTAGAGAGGCTGATAAGGCAGTGTTTGAGGAGTGAATCAACTAAGGAGATATACTTGAATGAATGAATGATGGTTTTTGACACGAAGTGTTTTAAAATATATTCTATTTCCTCTTGTTACAGGTAAGCAAAGTGTACACATTTTCTGGGGGAAAAAAAAGTGCTAATAAGTATCAGTAATTGAGAAGTAAGATTGGGAATCTGGGTTTGGAGAAGCATTTACTTTGCACTGAATATTGTCTGAATTTATGCAGCTTCCTAATTATCACAAGGGCTTCCCTTGTGTCTTAGCTGGTAAAGAATCTGCCTGCAATGTGGCAGACCTAGGTTCGATCCCTGGGTTGGGAAGATCCCTTGGAGAAGGGAAAGGCTACCCACTCCAGTATTCTGGCCTAGAGAAATCCATGTCCATGGGGTTGCAAAGAGTCGGACACGACTGAGCGGCTTTCACTCACTCACTTGCAGTTATAATGGACTGGCATATTCAGTCGATAAGTGTGTAGCACCTGCTTGGTGCTAAGTCCTTTCATGTTGTCTCATTAATTCTTACAACAATCCTTTGAGTAATTTTTAAATTTCATTTGTCATGTGATGAAAGTGGTTCAGGAAATGCCTGGTGTTAAGTCGGGTGGTAGTTCAGAGCTGTGAAAGGTACGGTTCCCTGTTACAGAGTGCATGCCTTCCCAAGTGTCAGCAGTTACTCCAGATCTTAGATCCAGACTTGGTCACCTTGCCTTTGCCTCTGGCATCTGTTGGAGGTTGGAAGGGGGCAGTTAAAGCTAGCTGTTTCTCTTAATGGACCAAATGTAGATAATACGTATGTCTTTGAAAGCTTTAAAGTTCTACCTTAAGCTCAGAAACAACTACTTCAGTTGATTTAGTGTCCCAATAGAGGTGGTAGAAAGATAGGGTTTGATAACTAAAGATACTGGTTCCTATCCTAATTCTTCCATTTATTTAGTATCTCTGAAATCATAGGTAAGCTGACTTCTCAGAGCGTACTTTCTTCACTGTAGAGAAGTTGAGGAGGAAATGATATAATGTATGTAAATATATTCTCTAACTCAGGGGGCAATAAATATTGTGTTAAAAGCCAGAGAGTAAATATTTTTGGTGTTGCAGACCACATGGTCTCTGTCACAACTAGTACTTGGCTCACCACTACGGCATGAAAGTCTTAAGTGAATAAAGAGTGGCTGGGTTTCCAAAAAACTTAGGACAAGAGATGGCTGGCCAAATTTGACCCAAAGGCTGTAGTTTGCCAACTGCTGCTCTAACCTATGAAGCATAAAGTCAGTGTTCACTCATTGTCACGCTTTTCTCTGCAGGCGAACGTAATGCTTGAATATGATATTGATGAAGCTCAGGCGTTGTTGGAAAAGAATTTATTGACGGCCACAAAGAATCTTGATTCTCTTGAGGAAGACCTTGACTTTCTTCGAGATCAGTTTACTACCACGGAAGTCAGTATCCTTTGCTAAAGAAAGGCAAAGGAGGGAAAGGAGAAAAATGTTTTTTATGTTCTTATGTGCATTGCTTTAATGAGAAGAATGTCCTTACTCTTAGACTAATGTTAAGTTGCAGATTTTATAACAGTAGTAAATGACATATTTTAGAACTAATACTGAAATAAGTTTATGGATAGACTTATCTGAATTTGAGGTGTGAAAGTGTGGAAATAGCAAATTCAATTTAGTACATGAGTATTTCTATTTCAAATATATTCTCAAGATAATCTTTATAGCTAGATAAGTACTAGAGTTCCACAGCTCTTATTAAGGGTCTCCTGTGTTCCTACAACTGTGCTAAGCTGTGTGGGGCATGTGCTGGTGAGGAGATCAGTGTAAAAAAAGAATGACAAAACACACATAAGACAGCTAGTGATCATTTCCTAGCAAAATAGAAGTCATTCAACTTCAGGTAGTCAACACCAAGGCAGTTTAAAATTAGGGCGATAGATGTGAGCTTGAGTGATTTCAGAAGTCTTTGAGAAGATAGGGCTGAGACTGTATTTAAAGGTAATGTAGGATTTCTTTTAGCAGAGAGAAAGGGAAGGCTCTTGTGTTGAAACCCAGCTCTTGGCGTTTTCCATCTGCCCCACACAGTCATTCAAGACAGAAACCTGGGAGTCAATCTTCTTACCTCTCTGTTACACTCATTTTGGCCTTTTAGAACTAAGGGTCAGTAGTTTTCTTATTTATTTATTTTAATTGGAGGCTAATTACTTTACCATATTGTGGTGTTTTTTGCCATACATTTACATGAATCAGCCGTGGGTTTACATGTCTTCCCAACCTGACCCTCCCACCTCCCTCCCCATCCCATCCCACAGGGTCATCCCAGTGCACCAGCCCTGAGCACCCTGCCTCATGCATTGAACCTGGACTGGCGATATGTTTCACATATGATAATATACATGTTTCAATGCTGTTCGCTCCAATCATCCCACCCTCGCCTTCTCCCACAGAGTCCAAAAGTCTGTTCATTACGTCTGTATCTCTCTGGCTAGGGTCATCATTACCATCTTTCTAAATTGCATATATATGTGTTAGTATACTGTATTGGTATTTTTCTTTCTGACTGACTTTACTCTGTACAATAGGCTCCAGTTTCATCCACCTCATTAGAACTGATTCAAATGAATTCTTTTTAATAGCTGAGTAATATTCCATTGTGCATATGTACCATGGCTTTCTTATCCATTCGTCTAAGGATGGACATCTAGGTTGCTTCCATGTCTTGGCTATTGTAAACAGTGCTGTGATGAACACTGGGGTACACACATCTCTTTAATTCTGGTTTCCTCAGTGTGTATGCCCAGCAGTGGGATTGCTGGGTCATATGGCAGTTTTCTACTCTGTTTTCCTCCCCCCAGTCCTTCACACTCTCTCTGCCATGAATTCACTGAGTCACACTTCTTATTTTTATTCCTCTGGCTATAATGCTTCAGTGGTTCTTTGTTACTTGTCAGCTATGCACATGGGCACTCTTAGGGGGTGGTCCCTGCCAGTCTCGATTCCATGTGCCACTGACTGATTTCCTGCCCTGGTCCTCCCCTGGTGCACCCAAGGTCCAAATCACCCCAGGTGGTTTTCCTCACCCCCTAAATGGGGTGTGCCCTTTATACGTCCACACTTGGTTCCTCCTACCTAGACCGATTTCCCCCTATTTGCTTGGGTTCCTCCATCTTATCTTTCATCTTTCAGCTCAAGCAGCAGAACATTTCTGAACATTTTCTAGTCCTCTCAGGGTGTTCTGTTGCTCCTCTGTGATTCCTGAGCACTTTGCATATAGTACTTAAAATTTGTTTTTCGTGCCAGACTGGGAGCTCTTCAAGTGTAAGAGCTCCATGTTCTCTCTCCTCCATAGCATGTAGTGCATGACAGGTTTTAAGGGGTTGGGTGAAGGCCTGTCTGAGGCCTAGAGCAGGCGTTAGCACATGATTGGTAATGTGGAGACTTCATTCAGAGGGAAAGATAAAATACCTAGAAGATAATATTGTACCTTCAGGACATACCGCCAAAGGCATGAGCTGGGAAAGAAAGCACCGATAGGCGAAGGCCTATGCAGGGTGGTGCTTGTGGAAAGGAAAAGATATAGATGCTGAATAGATTGCATAAATTAAGCCAAACAGAGGGTAAGAGATAAAATTAGCGATAATTAAATTGTAATAATTTAAATATTGCATGTCAGGTTATGCTTTGAACCACCTTTGAAATACTGTGGATGAGGGGCTCTCTTGAAAACTGTTGGGAGTGTCAGGCACACATGTGTCAAATATAATACTATAGTTGACCAACTATGCTAAACAATCATTGATTTGAGGTCTTGACTAAGTTTTGGTGGAATTTTATTCCAGTCTTTGCTTGGCAGGTGATACTACACCTTGCTGTAGACACTAGTATTTTGTGTGTGTGATTGCACATTATCTTTTGAATTGCTTTGGCATTTTCTTTGACAATTCTTGCAGATATGGCCAGAGTTTATAATTGGGATGTTAAGAGAAGAAACAAAGATGATTCTACCAAGAACAAAGCATAAAGATGGCAGTTAAAAATGTGGTTCAGTTTTCCAAACATGTTTATGCTTAAAAGTTGACATAACTTTAAAGGATTTTTAACAGCAAGAATAATTAAAACTTTAAAAACAGATAAGCACCACTTTATTTATTTATAAAAACAAAATTAGTTGCAAATATTTTATGAAACTTACAGTGTTGTTATTTTATTTTTTGCATTTCCAACAAAGTAAATGCTGCTTTCATCATTTTTGTTTGTTTGTCTGTTTTTCATAAGGAAGGTCTTAGCCAAAATGGCTAGAAACTGTGAGATATGTTACAGAAGCTGATTTCTGGACAGTTTAGCGCAGTTTACTTTTTCTGTATTGCCTGGTGTTACTCTCACTTGTGATATGGTTAAATGAGTTTAGAGGTAGAAAAAACAGTTGAAATATTTGAAAATTTGTTTTTCTTTAGTACACGTAGGGCTTTATGGTCCTCTGTTGTTATTTGTCCTTTGTAAATGGAGTTTCATGAATTACTGCTTAGCTAATAACTACGTAATGTTCTATACTTTTAAGGAAATGGAAATTTGCATTCCTAAATTGTAAGAGGGCTATTGAGACAACACTTTTTCTAACCCGATATAGGTACACAGAGCCTTTGCAATGCCAACATAAAGGAGATCTTGGCCAACATAAAATAACAAAATTACCTACTGAAAACTCTTGCCTGAGGTGATTTTGTACTTCTTGACAGTTCTCCAAAGCAGCAAGACAGGAATATTAAGATAAATATAAATCTGCAGTGGTTTAAGAGAGTTGTGAGATTTTTTATTCATGGTAAAACTTCATAAGAGTGGTAGAAAATCCCTGTGGAAAGCCATTGGTACAGTGGCTGGGTGATACAGAATTCTGGTAAAAACACAAATGTATTGTTCCATGTCCCTGTAGCAAAGAGTATACTTGTACAGTGTTTTGTACTGGTATTTCATGATACTAAAGCAGTGAAGTTAACAATTGTAGCACAGCACCTTTATCGTGTTATTCTTTCTAAAATCAACATGGGTCTTTTGTAAAGTTTATTTACTTGCACGTATAACTGGCCATGTCCAGAACCTTTTATGTTTGTAGAAACAACATAAGATCCCTTTGGAAGGAATATAGATAAGCAAACAATTCAGAAGTTAAATCTGAGAGATACCAAAGTTTCCTCTCAGGGTTTCTTTCATGAGTTTAAATTCCCATATTTTAGAATTTGAGCTTTGTAAACATCTTAATATATTTTTGTGTTACTTTTCCCCCAAACTTTATTATGGTAAGTATATTGGTATGAAATGTTCCTGTTAACAGGAATGATTTAGTCAGAAGATCTTCCTTTTGTCTTCCTTTAAGTCCATGAAAATCTAAATAGGAATTTTAGGTTTTCTAAGCACAACAAATATTACCTAAGTATGCAGTATGTGTCAGAGAGAGTATTAGGCTTTGTTAATTAAATAAAAGATATTTAAATCTTGCGTCTGCCAGACTATTTCTCTTGTAACAGTTTACATTTTCAGAATAACATAACCATCCTGATTTGCCATGATTTCTTCAAGGCTAATATTAGTATAGTATACCTGAAAGCATAATGAGCACAAGATTGACTATAAAATTGTGATATTGAGTAACAAATGCGTTGAAAATGCAACTGAAATCAACGTTTCCATTGTAAAACATGTTCACTTGAGAACGTTTTGAAATTAGGAGAAAAAAAGACATTTCAGTTCCACTTGCAGCCGCCCCTTAATGATTCTATGGCTTCCATTTCTTTTACTATGCATAGGTTTTTAAAAAAACATAATTTAAATAATTTTGTCTGTATAATTTTTATCATACTTAACATGGAATTTGCAATCTGCCTATTATATAATGCTTTTAAATTAACATTATTTTACTGGTTTAACAGTATTCTAAATAGCTGGACCCTAGTAAACTGTGACCTATAGACATTTGATGTTTTAAATTTTTTTGTGTGTGAAGTAAATAATTCAGCACTTTACATTTTTACAAAAGGATTTTTCCTGTATTTAGGATTTTTCCTGAGATTAGATTACCAAAAATAGAATTACAGAGTCAAAGATTATAACATTTTATTTTCTGGGGTTAACTGAGAGGAGTTTGGTAAGGGGATGATGGGAAGCAACAGGGGATTCAGATGAACACAGGAACTTGAAACAAAAATAAATGTCCCCCCCCCAAAAAAAAAAATGTCTGACATACTTTAGATACTGATGGCCACAACCACATAGCCAGAGTGAAACCAAGGTCTGGTTCCCAGGTGAATTTCCTTCCGTCTGTACCATGGCACATACTGAGTAATTCATTAAGTTCAGTTCCTTAATGAATGAATACTCTCCGTTCTTTTATGTTTGCTATTCTCAGCCCTGTACCTCGCAATATCTTTAAGGGTCTCAAATCATTTCTTAAAGGTTCATCTTGGTTGGTCCTGATCCCCTATGGAGCCATGTCTGTTGTCTGTTTAGTGCTAAATGTGGAGGTGTATTGTCTCTGAAGACAGCCAAGAGCACAGGCAATACTCATCATAGTTAGAGTTGCGTTTAGCAACACATTTGAACTCCCAAGACCTGGATAGGCCATGCCTGAATACCAGTTTACTCTGAAGAATAGGGGACAGGCAAGACCCCATGGACGCCATGCCAGGGGTCAGCTTGAAGCATCATTCTTAGGTGGAAATTCTTGCAGTGGTCCCCGCAGACGACACAGATGGGTGCAGGAGCTGCTGGGTTTAGAAACCATCTTGTAACAGCCCCCTGTGCACAGCCTGGGTCCCAGCTAGGGTCAAGGCCTGGGAACAAGAGGTCCATTGCACTCAGGGACCCTGAGCTGTGGCCCCCAGCAGATGTTTACATTCAATTGTAGCCCTCCCAGGCCAGGAGTCAGGTACCCATGACTTTATACTGGAAGCAGGCCCAGCAGTCCCACAGAGGACCATACACCTTCATCATGTTTCCAGGACAACCAAACTAGAAAGCTGATCCAAGGTGAGCATCTTGCCTCGAGGGAGAAAGGGTTTTTCAACACCTCTCACCTGGCCTGTTGGATCTTGCATGATCATGGTCAGTTTTTGTCAGTGGGATACTTCCTTTTCTAGTCCCCTTCATAAGGCTGCTTAGCTAGTATCTGCCTCCGCAAAAAAACAAAAGCAATAATCTTTTGTTTATTTTAAAATACCAACAAAAAGTTAAGATATTTTAAAGAGCCAGATGGAATAATTTCTGTCTAGGTGAGGCAAAACTCAGGAATCAGCTGAAAGGTCAAGTTTGACAATGACATGATAGATTGGAGAGCTGTTTTCTCCTTAACCCAAAGCCAGGTGTTGCCATAAATTTACTGAACTTCAGGAGCTCGTAGCAGAGTGACTTTTTTTTTTTTCTTCTCAATTTTTTCCTCTTTTTTTTAAATTTTATTTTATTTTTAAACTTTACAATATTGTATTAGTTTTGCCAAATATCGAAATGAATCCGCCACAGGTATACCTGTGTTCCCCATCCTGAACCCTCCTCCCTCCTTCCTCCCCATACCCTCCCTCTGGGTCGTCCCAGTGCACCAGCCCCAAGCATCCAGTATCGTGCATCGAACCTGGACTGGCGACTCGTTTCATACATGATATTATACATGTTTCAATGCCATTCTCCCAAATCTCCCCACCCTCTCCCTCTCCCACAGAGTCCAGGGAACTCTCTTACACTGTTGGTGGGAATGCAAACTAGTACAGCCACTATGGAGAACAGTGTGGAGATTCCTTAAAAAACTGGAAATAGAACTGCCTTATGATCCAGCAATCCCACTGCTGGGCATACACACTGAGGAAACCAGAAGGGAAAGAGACACGTGTACCCCAGTGTTCATTGCAGCACTGTTTATAATAGCCAGGACATGGAAGCAACCTAGATGCCCATCAGCAGATGAATGGATAAGAAAGCAGTGGTACATATGCACAATGGATTATTACTCAGCCATTAAAAAGAAGACATTTGAATCAGTTCTAATGAGATGGATGAAACTGGAACCTATTATACAGAGTGAAGTAAGCCAGAAAGAAAAACACCAATACAGTATACTAAAGCAGAGTGACTTTTTAGTCTTGTGGCCAAAACTAGTCAATAAACTTTTGAATTTGTACATGTATTAATTTGAAATTTTATAACCACAACCAGTATCATAGACTACATGGCTTGCTATTCGCCACATCTCTACATTAATACACTTCTGTATTAATATAATACAAAATTATGTAATTATATAAGTTGTATATATATATAAATTGGATATATATATGTATGTGTATGTATATAAATTGTGTATATTTAATATATTAAGCTAACAATAAACTAATGCTAAAATTATATATTAGTAGCTAATAGGCTAGTATAATGATAAGTTAATACTAAGCTAATATAATATGTAATATATTACTAAGTTGATATAATATTAAGCTGAAGCTCCAATAGTTTGGCCACCTGATGTGAAGAGCCGACTCCTTTGAGGTATGGATAGTGCTTCAAAGTTCATGTAAAGAATTGACTTTTATTTGTGTCTCTTTCTTGTTTTGTGTGCACAGTGTATTTGAGCAGTTTGTGTATAAAGGATCATGCCTCCTAGCCATGGCTTATGTTCAGTAGATTGTGTAACAACTTGTCTTTGGGGCTGTGAGTTTTTTCCCGGATCTATTAGCACCTCCAAGTAAACCCATCTTAGGCTGAATCAGCTTATTTTCTCCAGTTCAAAGCTGTGGATTCTAGAGAGTAAAATACACAAAAATTTTAAAAAGCTAAAGGTCAGGAGATAATGATCTCTTCCTTTTCGTCAATACCTACATCTTTGGCTACTTAGGTCCATGTTTGGAGTGGCTTGGGCAATTGTTTATTCTCAGCCAGGTGGTCCAGAGGCAGCTTAAGAGTTACATTTTAACTGACCCGGGACATGTAATTTTCAACTCCACGATCACTGTTGCTTGCAATACCACAGCAAAGTGACAATATTAGCTTTTCAGGATCGACTTGGTGTCACCCTGAAACATCGACTCCAGGGTTCAGTTACAAGTGGGCTGTAGTTGCCCTTGTTTTCCATTGGTCCTCAGCTATGCAAGAGATGACCAGGGTCTAGGACTGACCTTGGCTTTAAGGATAGAATCTGCACAGTTCAGATGATACAAAGAAGGTCCTGGAAAAATAAGAATTGGTCCAAGATAAAATAATCCTGGAAGATCCCGTCCTTGACTCTCCTCCTATCCTATATGTATTCAGGTGGTCACACCACGAACTGCGGAAAGTTGATGGGTCCCAACATACTTCTGGGAGAAATCCAGATAACTAGTGACCATAGGGAGAATTGTTCACCCGTAGGACTGACCAACGGAGAAGGCAATGGCACCCCACTCCAGTACTCTTGCCTGGAAAATCCCATGAATGGAGGAGCCTGGTAGGCTGCAGTCCAAGGGGTCGCTAGGAATCGGACACGACTGAGTGACTTCACTTTCACTTTTCACTTTAATGCATTGGAGAAGGAAATGGCAACCCACTCCAGTGTTCTTGCCTGGAGAATCCCAGGGATGGGGGAGCCTGGTGGGCTGCCGTCTATGGGGTCGCACAGAGTCGGACACGACTGAAGTGACTTAGCAGCAGCAGCAGGAATGACCAAGGGAAACGATATTTTAAAAGCAGATAGTAACAAAGCTTGGAAGAGTTTTAAAAAGGGCAGGAATATGGTCAGAGTGCTTTTGTGTAGCTCGAAACTTTGATGTGACTCTGCGTATGTCATAAGGAAAAATGATTCAAGTAGCTGAATAATGGCAAATATATACCAATATTTAATATTGAGCTTAGAAGTGGTGGGGTATACTGAACACTGGTTATGGAAATCAGTATTCATATTGTAAACATTATCTAGTATGACTTTTGTTAACCCACCTGTTTCTGCTTTTTTCCCACCCCCAAAAAATATTTGCATGGAATTGTCATTAATACAAATGAAGTTTTTCAGAGTAACATTTTTTTTAATGTTTTGAACACTTCAAGTGAGATAGCAGTGGGAGGTTTTGGAGAATCAATTTTGTGTCTTGCAGAATTTAATGGAATGTGGACATTAGGCAACTTGGGAACAAGGGATTTGGATGAAAATAGAAATTTGAAACAAAAATGTCAAACAAACTAACTTCTGTTGCCTTCCTCAATAGAGATTGCAGCTGGTCTGTCCTTAAGGTAAGGACAGTGTTTCTCCTGTTTGATCTCCCTCTCTGGGGTGTCTTGTCATCTCCCCATCTCTCAGCCTCAGTCACAGCTAAGACCTTGTCAATCCCTGCAGTGCCTTCTTAATCTCCACCTCAAGCCATTCTGTTCCCTTCCAGGTTTTCACTGTCCCCCACATCTTGACTTCTTTCATGGTCTGTCTTGTTCAGGTCCTTGCACACACCACACATGCTTTGGTTCCACTCCTGCTGTGCTGTCCTGACCTGGCTAAGCCAGTGTCTTGTTTAATCAGACATCAAATTCCCAGCACTTTAAAGTCAGGGGTGCAAGGCTCCACCATCCGTAGGTCAGCCATTCAGACCTCCATGCTCCGATTCTTGCTCCCAGCTGTCAATATCTGTCAGCCTTGGCTGTCGCTTCTGTCACTCAACAGCAAAAAAAGTTAGAATAGCATTGAAGCATGTATATTACCATGTGTGAAATAGATCACCCGTCCAGTTTCAATGCATGAAACAGGGCACTCAAAACCGGTGCTCTGGGATGACCTGAGGGTAGGTTGGGATGGGAGGTGGGAGGGGGGTTCAGGATGGGAAACACATGTACACCCGTGGCTGATTCATGTCTATGTATGGTCAAAACCACGCCAATATTGTAAAGTAATTAGCCTCCAATTAAAGAAATTTACCCCCCCAAAAAAACGTTAAAGAGAAATCACACCCCCAAAAAAGCTTCTGTTCTTTACATCTGTGTCTCTTTGGCTGTAAAGAACAGAAGCTTTTTTTGTGCTGTGGTTTCTGTTTAGCTTTTTTATTGTAAAGTAATTAGCCTCCAATGAAAATAAATAAATTTACAAAAAGAAAAAGTGAAAGAGAAACCACACCCCCAAAAAAGCGTCTGTTCTTTACGTCTGTGTCTCTTTGGCTGTAAAAGACAGAAGCTTTTTTTGTGCTGTGGTTTCTCTAACTTTTTTTATTTTAAAGTAATTAGCCTCCAATTAAAATAATTAAAAAAAAAAAAAGCTTTTGCAGGAGGCCCCTTGCTGAGTGTAGCCCCCAGCCTATGACTGCCTCCGTCCACAGTTGTCTCACCCAACTCAGTTCTGCCTACTGTCAGCCTCTGGCCACCCTACCCTCGCCAAGACATGTGGACCATCATAGGCATTCTGGGCGGTATGTGAAGCATCTTGAATGTGTGCAGGGGCCATATCTGCTCAGCCAGGTTCTGGCCTGGGTAGTGCACACATTCTGTCCCCAGTGCCAGTGACCAAACCTGTTTGTTCCCTCGTCCTTGTAACTCTTGGCCTCTGATGGCCTAGAAGTGAAGTGAAGATGCTCAGTCATGTCCAACTCTTTGCAACCCCATGGACTGTAGCCCTCCAGGCTCCTCCGTCCATGGGATTCTCCAGGCAAGAAGAATGGAGGTGGTGGCCATTTCCTTCTCCAGGAGATCTTCCCAACTCAGGGATCGGACCCAGGTCTCCTGTGTTGTAGGCAGACGCTTTACCTTCTGAGCCACCAGGGAAGTCTTAAACAACAGAAATGTCTTCGAGTTTTTTCTGGAGGCTGAAGTCTGACATCAACGGATCCATGGGGCCACCCCTCTAATGACAGCTTCTGACCCTGTCTCCAAACGAGGTCAGATTCACTGTGGTGACCTCAACATATCTTGCTGGGGGGACACAAATCAGCCCATCAGAGGCAGAGCATGGCCCTGCAGATTCTGGAAATGTCAGAGGAGCATGGGCATCGTGTCACGGTCCACAGCAGAGCAGCTGGCCTCTCTCCACTTCACCCGCCCTCTCCACAACCAGGGCCCCTCTCTCCTGCATCCTCTATCTTTGTCCACTGAATTTTTCTTATCTTAAAAACAATTCTCTCCTGGCTTCTCTTCCCCTCAAGCTGCCATCCTCATTTCTCTGCCCTTCACAGAAAGCATTGTCCTGAAAGTGTTTGTACTCATGGTCCCCGTTGTTTCTCCTGTTTCTCTCCTGTTCTCAGTCAGATGCAGCTAACATGGAAGATTGCTCTCTCCTCCTGAGATTCCCTCTTGGCTTTTTAGGGTCCTTGCCTGGTTTTCCTCTCACCTCTCTGCCTGCTTCTTCTCACATTCATGTGCCAGCGCTTCTATCTCCTAGACCTCTGGTTTGTCATTCACCCTCGTGTTGCAAGGGCTTCCCTGGTGGCTCAGCCAGGAAAGCATCTGCCTGCAATGCAGGGGACCTGGGTTCGATCCCTGGCTCGGGAAGATCCCCTGGAGAAGGAAATGGCAACGCACTCCAATACTCTTGCCTAGAAAAGTCCGTGGATGGAGGAAACTGCTGGGCTACAGTCCATGGGGTCGAAAGAGTTGGACACGACTGAGTGACTTCACTCATTTCGTGTTGGAAAACACTCCTGCCCTGGTGAGCCTCAGAATTTGGTCTCCAACTTGGACCTTGAGAGCTCAGAATTTTGGACGCCTGTATCCAGCTGCTTACTTGACAGTTCCATCTGCCAAACTTCATGGACATCTCAAGCTCAACGTGTCAAAAACTTAACTCCTTCCCTTGCCTCACCTCCAACTCAAGTCTATTCACACTCCAACATACTCCGATTTCCTATTCATCCATCTGTAAATCCTGACTCTTAACATCATGGTGTATCCAAAATGTGACTGACTCATCACCTCCTCAGCTACAATCCTGGCCCAAGTCCCAACATTTGTTGCCTGGATCACCACCACAGCCTCTGAGGTGGGCTCTCTGCTTCCACGCTTGTCTCTCTGTGGTCCACCATGTGAAGAGGTCAGAGCTCAGGGCATAAGCCAGCATCCTGACAATGATCTAAATTCACTGACATGAGCTGGCTTCCACTCCGGCCCTTTGCCTACCTCGTACCCTTCCCTGTGGGCCTTCTGCTTTAGCACGCCTGGTTCTGCTCTTCCTGGAATGGACAATCATTTTGCTTCTATTTCAGGACTTTTCTTGCTTGCTATTCTTTCTTCCTGGAAAATCCTTCCCCATTTTGTCCAGATATACAGATGTTATCTACATAGCTTCCCCCTGAACTCTTCTAAATTCAAGTCTCTGCTCAAATATAACTTCCTAAATGAGCTTCTTAAGGCCACCATACACACGTTGGAAAGGACTGGCCCCCTGCACAACACACACAAATGTGTGTCCTTACCCCTCTTCCTTGCTTTATTTTGCCATGAGTACTTAACTCTAGTATCAATTCAGCAATCGCTTAGTCATGTTCAACTCTTTGCAACCCCATGGACTGTGGCACGCCAGGCCTCCCTGTCCATCACCAACTCCCGGAGTTTACCCAAACTCACGTCCATTGAGTTGGTGATGCCATTCAACCATCTCATCCTCTGTCATCCCCTTCTCCTCCTGCCTTCAATCCTTCCCAGCATCAGGGTCTTTTCCAATGAGTCAGTTCTTCACATCAGGTGGCCAAAGTATTGGAGTTTCAGCTTCAGCATCAGTCCTTCCAATGAATATTCAGTCCTTTAGGATGGACTGGTTGGATATCCTTGCAGTCCAAGGGACTCTCAAGAGTCTTCTCCAACACCACAGTTCAAAAGCATCAATTCTTCAGGGCTCAGCTTTCTTTATAGTCCAACTCTTACATCCATACATGAATACTCGAAAAACCATAGCCTTGACTAGATGGACTTTTGTTGGCAAAGTAATGTTTCTGCTTTTTAATATACTGTCTAGGTTGGTCATAACTTTCCTTCCAAGGAGTAAGTGTCGTTTAATTTCATGGCTGCAGTCACCATCTGCAGTGATTTTTTTTTTTTTTTTTTGGTTTTGTCAAATGTTTTATTGAGTGTAGACATCTGGAGTACTGTAAAACATGCATTATCTGTAGATTCAAAAAGGAGCAAGCCACATTGTCCTCACTGTCAAATGTGTCAGGCTTGGCATACATGATGGAGATTAATGAAGTATCATGAGAGTAATATGGTTCCTGAAAAGCTTCTACAATTTGGAGTAGGGTCTTAATCACGTGAAAAGCAAAGCTGTTCACATTTGGTGAACTTGCATCTCATTGGAGGTACACAGTATTTTAATTTTAAAACAAATAAAAATAATTGTTTGTAGAAGATTCCCATCACCCCAACTTTACCTGCCCTTTCAGTTTTCAGAAATTTTAATTTAAAAAAAAAAGTATATGCCTTTTGGAAGTTGTACATTTATCTGAGCAATAATTAAAATTTATTTCTTCTTCGGTTGCTGAGGTGTATTAAATTTGAAGAAGATAATATCTCCATCTTCAACAATATAATTTCTGCCTTGTTGTCTGTACTTTCCAGCAGCCTTGACTGCATTTTCAGAACCTTCCTCTTTAAAATCTTCGTATTTCATTACTTCAGCCATAATGAATCCTTTTTCAAAATCTGTGTGAATCTTTCCTGCAGCTTGAGGAGCCTTCGTCCCTTTCCTGATGGTCCATGCACGCACTTCATCTGGGCCTGCAGTGAAAAAGTATTCTAGTTGGAGTGCTGCAAACCCAGCCTTAATGATCTTTGGCAAAGCGCTTTGTGTCATGTTCGCTTCCAGATACTTCTGTCTCTCCTCAGCACTCAATTCTTGCAACCTGAGTTCCAAGGCCCCACTAAAAGGAATGACCAAGGCACTTGGGTCATACTTGTCCACCCACTCTTTAATTTTTATCAACCATTTGTTTTTCTTTCTAATGTAGTCTTTTTCGGAAAGATTAACCAAGTAGACCATTGGTTTTGAAGTCAGAAATAAGTGTTTATTCAATACTTCAATCTCTTTGTCATTCCAATCATGATAGAATCGAACAGGTTTCTTTTGATCTATAACCCAGGATTTGACTTTGCACATTATGTCATATTCAGGTTTTAGTTTTTTATCTCCACCTCTCACAGCCACTTTCTCTAGTTTATCTATAATGGGCCCAACCATTTCCTCATCTTTAAGCTGAAGCTCTTCATGTATTATTTCTATATCTCGAACAGGATCTACACTTCCTTCAACATGTGTGATATCATCATCTTCAAAAGCACGTGTTAAATGAAAGATTCCATCACAGGCACTAATATGAGATAAAAAGGCATTCCCCAGGCCTTGCCCATTGTGAGCTCCTTTCACAAGGCCAGCAATATCCACTACATTTAGAAAAGCAGGAATTTTGCTTGCTGGTTTGTGGTACTGGCAAAGAAAGTCAAATCTTTCATCAGGCACAGGTACTCTGCTCTCATTCGGATCAATAGTGCAGAATGGGAAGTTTTCTGCTGAAGCTTGACTATTGGTTAGTACATTGAAGAAGGTAGATTTCCCAACATTTGGTAATCCAACAATACCAATTTTCAAGGAGGTTCCAAATCTTCCAATGATTGGGGGTGGTTTAATTCCATCACCTCCCTTTTTGGGGGGCATCGAGTGAGGCGTGGGCCACTCTCGCGAGGCGCGGCCTAGTCCAACAACACCTCATTCATCCACACGCTGCACGCCGCCAGCTGCCCTCGCCCCATGCCGGCCACCCAGCCTGCAGTGATTTTGGAGCCCAGAAAAATAAACTCTAGTATGGATGCCACTGTTTACTAGAGACAGCCCTGCTTTATACTTGTACAGCAGTTAACACTCTGTTCTTACCTCCCCTTCTGCCTTCAATCATGTTGGCTTGGTTGGGAATTCTGACTGGAGCACAGAAAAAGGAAGGCCTTTTACGTAGGTAACATAATAATTAATACATCACAATGCAGAAGAAGTAAAAAAGCATAAAACCAAGAACTCAACTGATTCTTTGGAAATACTGATAAAAATAGGCAGACCTCTAATATAACGCCTCTGAATAATAAAAAACAGAAACATGTAACATTGTAAATGAAAGGTTTCTATCCACAAATACAGATACTTTAAAATTATACTAAGCTCAACTGTATGCCCATACATTTGAAATTCTAGATGGAAGATACAAGTTTCAAAGGAAATATAAATTACCAAAATTTACCTACAAGGATTCATGTGTTAATCTAGACAGTCTGTGTGCTGCTATGTTGTTGTTCAGTCACTCAGTCGGGTCTGACTCTCTGAGACCCCATGAATTGCAGCACGCCAGGCCTCCGTGTCCATCAACAACTCCCGGAGCTTGCTCAAACTCACATCCGTGATGCCATCCAACCATCTCATCCTCTGTTGTCCCCTTCTCCTCCTGCCTCCAATCTTTCCCAGCATCAGGATCTTTTCCAATGAGACAGTTCTTTGCATCAGGTGGCCAAAGTGTTGGAGCTTCAGCTTCAGCATCTGTCCTTCCAATGAATATTCAGGGCTTATTCCTTTAGGATGGACTGGTTTGATCTCCTTGCAGTCCAAGGGACTCTCAAGAGTCTTCTCCAACACCACAGTTCAAAGCATCAATTCTTCAGGGCTCAGCTTTCTTTATGGTCCAACTCTCAAATCCATACATGACTACTGGAAAAACCATAGCTTTGACTATAGAGACCTCTGTCAGCAAAGTCATGTCTCTTCTTTTTAATGTACTGCCTAGATTTCATTCCAAGCTTTTCTTTTCTTCCAATAGCTTTTCCAAGGAGCAAGTGTCTTTTAATTTCATGGCTGCAGTCATCGTCTACAGTGGTTTTGGAGCCCAAGAAAATAAAATATGTCACTCTTTCCAATGTTTCCACATGTATTTGCCATGAAGTCATAGGACTGGATGCCATGATCTTTGCTTTTTGAATGTTGAGTTTTAAGCCAGCCTTTTCACTCTCTTTTCACCTTCATCAAGATGCTCTTTAGTTCCTCTTTGCTTTCTGCCATAAGGGTGGTGTCATCTGCATATCTGAGGTTATTGATATGTCTCCTGGAAATCTGGATTTCAGCTCGTGCTTCATCCATTTCAGCATTTCACATTATGTACTCTGCATATAAATTAAATAAGCAGAGTGACAATATACAGCCTTGACATACTCCTTTCCCAATTTGGAACCAGTCTGTTGTTCCATGTCTGGTTCTAACTGTTGTTTCTTGACCAGCATGCAGGTTTCTCAGGAGGCAGGTCAGGTGGTCTGGTATTCCCATCTCTTGAAGAATTTTCCACAGTATGTTGGAATCCACACAGTCAAAGGCTTTAGTGTAGTCAATGAAGCAGAAGTAGATGTTTTATGGAATTTTCATGCTTTTTATATGATCCAAGGGATGTTAGAAATTTGATCTCTGGTTCCTCTGCCTTTTCTAAATCCAGCTTGAACATCTGAAGGTCCTCAGTTCATGTACTGTTGAAGCCTGGCATGGAGGATTTTGAGCATTACTTTGCTAGCATGTGAAATGAGTGTGATTGTGTGATAGTTTGAACATTCATTGACACTGCCTTTCTCTGGGATTGGAATGAAAACTAACCTTTTCCAGTCCTGTAGCCACTGCTGAGTTTTCCAAATTTGCTGGCATATTGAGTGCAGCACTTTCACAGCATCATCTTTTAGGACTCAAAATAGCTCAGCTGGAATTCCATCACCTCCACTAGCTTTGTTTATAGTGAGGCTTCCTAAGGCCTACTTTACTTCACATTCCACGATGTCTGACTCTAGGTGAGTGATCTCACCGTCATGGTTATCTGGGTCATGAAAATCTTTTTTTGTATAGTTTTTCTGTGTATTCTTGCCACCTCGTCTTAATATCTTCTGCTTCTGTTAGGTCCATACCATTTCTGTCCTTTATTGAGCCCATCTTTGCATGAAATGTTCCCTTGGTATCTCTAATTTTCTTGAAGAGATCTCCAGTCTTTCTCATTCTATTCTTTTCCTCTATTTCTTTATACTGATCACTTAGGAAGGCTTTCCTTGCTATTCTTTGGAACTCTGCATTCAGGTGGGTATATCTTTCTTACTGAATTGAAGTTGGGCAAGAAGAAATCATGATTCAAACCTATATCTCTAGTACACATTGTATAAGAGAAACATCTGTGAACAAGATGAATAATGTTCTTACTTTCATGGACCTTACAACTGGAGCTGTAGCCAGAGGCCAGATCATGCATGGCCTTGTAGCCACATTAAGAAATGTCAAGTTTGTCTGGACTTTGTTCTAAATGTGATGAGAAACTGTTGGTGGGTTTCAAGCAGGTGAATGACTTGATGTGATTTCCTTTTTGAAAAGATCATTCTGGCTGTTATATTGAGAATGTATCATGGGAATAAGAGCTGAAGTAGGGAGACCACTTAGAAAGATAGTAAATAGTTCAGCAAAGAGTCGATAGTGGTTTGGACAAAGGTGATAGTAATAGGGGCAGAGAAAATGGCAGAGTTGGCTATATTTTGGAGAAAGAATTGATAGGACTTGATGACCTATTTGATATGGGAAGTGAGGGAAAGTGAGGAAATAGAATAACTTTTAAGTTTCTGTGTTGAACAAGGGGGTAGATGGTGGTGTCATTTACAGAAGCAAGTCTGGGGTTGAAGGAGCTTGTTTTGATTACCATTGATTTCATACTGGATATGTCAAGTTTGAGGAATTTGTGGATGTGTTTAGTAGGCAGGTTGGTTGTATTGGTATAGTGCACACAAGAGTGGGCTGGAATCCTTCAGTTGGGAGTCATCAATACAAAGACAGTGACTAAAATCATAAAAGATTGGGCCTCCAACAGAACTCAGAACATCAACTTACTAAGAGGCTTGGTGTCGGCAGAAATCACTCCACCAGCACTATACTGGCAAAGGTCGTGCATACCTTCCTGCTCCCTGAAATCCTAGGGATATATTTTCAGACTTGTCTTTCTGAACCCACTGCTGCTTGGGGATACTACTGTCTACTCCTTCATGTGAAACTGTGCTCTCAAAGTTTCCCATTCTCTCCTTCTAAGTTCCATTACTTTGCCAACAAAGGTCTGTCTAGTCAAGGCTATGGTTTTTCCATTAGTTATGTATGGATGTGAGAGTTGGACTACAAAGAAAGCTGAGCACTGAAGAACTGATGCTTTTGAACTGTCGTGTTGGAGAAGACTCTTGAGTGTCCCTTGAACTGCAAGGAGATCCAGCCAATCCATCCTAAAGGAGATCAGTCCTGGGTGTTCATTGAAAGGACTGATGTTGAAACTGAAGCTCCAATACTTTGGCCACCTGATGGGAAGAGCTGACTCATTGGAAAAGACACTGATGCTGGGAAAGATTGAAGGCGGGAGGAGAAGGGGACAACAGAGGATGAGATGGTTAGATGGCATCACAGAGTCAATGGACATGAGTTTGGGTGGACTCCAGGAGTTGGTGATGGACAGGGAGGCCTGGTGTGCTGCTGTCCATGGGTTCACAAAGAGTTGGACATGACTGAGTGACTGAACTGAACTGAACTGAACTGAAGTTCCCTTTCCCTAAACCTTGTGGTTTCCCAGGGCAGACTAAGGAGTTAGACCATAGGTTGCACTGTCAGGAACAACTTCTCAAGCCACATCTTCTCTAGGATCAGGAAGCTGCTTGCAGATTTCAGCAGCTGTTGGTTTCAGAACTTGATGGAGGTCAGGGAGAAATCCATGAAGACATCTCAAGGTAGAGAATCTAAGATTGAGTGAAGGGCAAATACAAACACCCTGAGGTGTGAATGTGCCAGGGGTGTTTGATGAACAAGGCCACACAGGTGATGCAAAGGGGTTGAACTTCATTTTTAAAAGTTTTTCTGAGGGCCACTGGAAATACTTTGGGTTTTCAGCTGACTAAAATGGATAACCACTGGGGCATTACGAGCAGCTGATTGCTGATAATAAATGTTTTTTCAGGCTCCTTCTGGCTGCTGTGTGGAGAATAGACTCTGGAAGCAGGGAGATCAGTGATCACAACAACCGTGGCAACAAATGACAGTGTGACATGTTACACTTATGACCCTAATAGACATTCAAATGGAGACGTTGGCTACACAGTTGGTTCTAAATGTGTAAACTTCAAGGGAGAAAGAGATGAGCTGCAGATAGAAATTCAGGACTCATTGGCTGACAGGTGATATTTACAGTCATGTAACTGAATGATATTGCATTTTTGGTCCTTCCCTCCCTCCTTTCTCCCCGCCCTCCCTACCTCCCTCATTCACTCATGATTATAAAAGTGATAAAGCTTATGCTCAGACTCTGAATCAAACATTTTCCCTTTTTTTTCATGTGTGTGTTCAGTCGCTCATTTGTGTCCTACTCTTTGTGACACCATGGACTGTAGCACGCCAGGCTCCCCGTCCATGGGATTCTCCAAGCAAGAATACTGGAGTGGGTTGCCATTCTCTTCTCCAGGGGATCTTCCCAACCCAGAAATAGAACCTGTGTCTCCTGCATTGCAGGTGGAGTCTTTACTGCTGAGCTATTGGGAAGGGCTTCCATTTTTTTTTTTTTTTTTACTCCTCCACCAAATATGTGCTATAAACCCTAGGCAGTGTATGGAACTCTTGTGTTGCAATCTGGGCTCCATACTGCAAGTGATCCTGACACAAAATGCACATCTTAGTAGTACTTGAAAAGATAGAAGCAATGTAGCCTTGAGAAAAGAAGACTTTCTAGGGAAAACAATTGTAATAAGCTATGTGGCATCTATCTAAAGCAAATAAAACCTCTAATTTTAAAAGATACACACACCCCAGTGTTCACAGTGGCACTATGTACAATACCCAAGCCATGGAAGCAACCTAAGTGGCCATCAACAGATTAATAGACAAACAAGATGTGATATATATATATACACACACATATATATATGATATGTGATATATATATATATATATATAGTAGAATATTACACAGCCATAAAAAGTAACAAGATTGTGCCATTTGCAGAAATATGGATGGACCTAGAGATTATCATACCAAAGTGAAGTAAGTCAGACAGAGAAAGACAAATATATCACCTGCATGTGGAATCTAAAAAATACAATAAACTGCTGAATATAACAAAACAGAAGCAGTCTCATGGATATAGAAAACAAATCAGTAGTTCCTAGCAGGGAGAAAGAGAAGAGGCATGATAGGGGTAGAGGATTAAGAGGGACAAACTACTATGTATAAAATAAGTAAGCTACAGGGGTATATTGTACAGCACAGGGAATATAGCCAATATTTTGTAATAACTTTAAAAGGAGTATAGTTTATAAAATACTGAATCACTATTTTATAAATCTGAAATGAGTATAATATTGTAAATCAACTATACTTCAATTAAAAAACAACCCCCCCCCCCAATTTTTAGGAGCTATTTAACAAAAATAGTTAAATTTAAACAAAAAACCCTTGACTAAAAATTGCAACGATTCATATTTAGGCTTCACAGAACAAATGTTTGCAAAAGTCATATGGCATTTCCAGGGATTAGTGAGGTCTCTGTGACTTTCAACCTGATGATCCTGTAACTTTCTGGCTTTAAGATATTGGTGAATACTGTTATGCGTATGTCCCACCTACCTGATGTTCTTGGTAGCAGTTGCTACACTGTAGGGACAGACTCCTCTGGAAATAGCTACAACACACACTTGGAATCTTACAGTCACATAATCAACCATTTTACTAAATACAAGCATATTTTCATTCACATACAGCTAAAGTTTTTCACATTTCATTACAGTGCACAACAAAGTGAGGAAAAGTACACAGTACATTTTATTCTGGAATATGAGGCAATCTAATCCAACATGCAGTTGTGGTCTTTGTTGCAAGTTAGTTTATCTTGTCTTCACCTATGTAGTAAAATAGCTTCTAGAGCTTTACCCTTAATATTGTACTAACACCTGACTTTTTCACACATTTTCCAAAACCCACTTATTGCAGTGACAACAGCACTGAATTCTACTAAAATGAGTTTTAAAGTTCTAGAATTTGTTTAAGCAGTTAAGCTCAGCCACTTCTGCTGAATCTATGATGAGTATTTTTAAACCTGCCTAAAAATGCAAAGAATGAGAAAAATATACATATGATGTATTTAAGTCAAGAAAATGGTAGAGAGTTTTGTTTCTATCCTTTTTTTCTTGAACTGACAGAATCCAGTCAACTCTCATCTATCCACTGGATAATCTTGCTTTCAGAATCTTCTAAACATAATTAAGTATAGCAGTTGATGAAACTTTGTGTTAGCCCAATTTACTATCTTTTATTTGTCTTCTACAACCACAAAGCTGGCAACTTAGTTACTCCACCCAAACTAGGTCACGCTAAACCAAGGAAGAGATGATGATTGGGTCACTTGTAGTGGATGCTGCAGGTAGGTCTAAGGTGGTTTGTTCCCATAATTTTCATGATTTTACTGCTTTATTTTGGCTGAAGTAAATCCTCCAAATTTCAGATTCAGTTACATCCATTCTGAAATTTAATACCATATTTCAAAGCAATTTACCATCCTTAGGCGTTCGTATCACAATGGAAATGAGAAACCTGACTCTAATCAGAATTGGTTTTTTTACTACAAAAAGTATGGCTTTTGCCTAGCTGAACTGGCTACAATCAAAAAATCATTTAAAGCATCACCTCTCTTCAAGAAGATAATGGAACCGCAAGGCAACCATTTCAAGTTTCTGATGCAACTAGTTAGCTGTCTGTTCACCTGAGAATTAAGAGTTAACTTTGTAGGGTAGATAGGAGCCCAGTGTAGGCATATGGCAAACAAGGAGCCAAGGTCATTGTGAAGTGAGTATTTACCCCCACCCCACTCCCCATTGCTGTATTTAGTTCCTTTCAATAATATATCCACTGCATTTCAGTGATAAGAACACATAACCCAAATAGTTCTAATATGTGTTCACTGTGCAATTATTCACTTGTGTAAAATCCTCTTGTCAATAATACCTGAATGGGCTTTACCTTTGACTTATGCCCAGGTTTCCTCAGGGTTAGAGCTGAGTTATAATCAATAAGGAAACATATCCTAACATGTAGAGAATATTTATTTGCAGTCATATCTCTTCCAAAGTAAACAATAACAGTTTATTCATTGGGCAGCAGGATGATGCAGTGAAGTAAAAACCAGGAGTCAGAAGACCTTCACTTTGGCCTAGTGACTCTCCTCTGCCTCTCAGTTAATTTTTTTGTAAACTGGGGAAGAAAACCTCATGGCCTCTTACAATGATCAAACAGGTCATTCAGTGAACCATAATGTGTCTGTAAGGGTTACAGCCCCTCCTAAGCAGATGTTTACGTTCAGATCATAGTCACCAAAGCAGTGAAATCCCAGGTGTGGTCAGAGGCAAAAGGGGGATGACATCGGTATTAATAGTATTTCTCTCTTCTAATTCCATGATAATTTGCATGGGAAAATTTCTTACACAGTGCTGGTTATTCTTGCACAAGACTGTACATTTTTTTGAATTGATAATAACAGTGTATAAATTGACTCCCTCTTGACATTCACACCATTTTTTTTTATCAGAACACCAGGCCTTGAAAGGGTCTTATGAAAAGACTGGCCCATACCCCTCATTTTACAGATGAGCTGTGGAGAGCTAATTGGTACCTTTTAACCAAACCCCACACATACATTTAGTGCAGGATATTCATATTGGTTGGGTCAATATCTCTCATTTTTGTAGGTTTGATCATTGTTCCCGATGTGATACTTTTATCCCTTTTACATATTTTATTATGATCGTGACCTATGCAACACCGAGAAATAGTTGTCCTGACTGTGGGTGTACTTTCCTGGGGGGCCTGGTTCCCTGGACCTCAGCTTCTTGACATACAGTCTACAAAGGGCATACAGAGCAGCCAGTGCGCAGCTTGGGCCACAAAACAGGGCCAGTTCCAGTTCCAGGTTCCCCCGCCCACCTACCAATCACCTGTCTGAGGGCCCCTTGGGGAAGAGGCTCACTTGGTATCCAATATAGAGGTTTAAGTTCTCTTGAGTCGCATGATGATTCTATCATTTTGATCAGCTGGAAGTCCAGGTGGGACAGCAGGTTTTGGAGACACAAGGGCTAACTAGCACAAACATCTTCTCTCTGATTTGACTACCTCTTCTGAAGAGTGAACCACGTTGGGGACAAATCCACTCTTCACCCCTTCCCAGCCCTCCTGGATGGTAATATCCCCCCTTTTCACCAGCTCATATATGTCTCTTGTCAGGTCTGTGAAGGCCTTCTCTACGTTAATGGCGTCTCGGGCTGACGTTTCAATGTACTTCATGCCATACGCAGCAGCCAGTTTCTCAGCCTCGTGGCGAGTCACTTGCCTCTGTGTATCCAGGTCACACTTGTGACCCACGAGAACGAATACAATTTGGTAGGGCTGGACGTGTACTTTGGTCTCTTCTAACCACTCGTGGACATTCTGGAAAGACCTGCGGTTGGTAATGTCAAATAAGAGAAGACCACCTACTGAGTTCCTGTAGTAGGCACGAGTGATGGATCTAGAACACAAGAGAGAAGTCAAGATTGAATGCCAAGCCCAAACTCCTGTACTTCAGTGAACTCAAAGAGTGGTCTCTGGTTAGCGACAGAGTCCTTCGGTGAAAATGCTTTTCTCTTTGTAACAAAGGAATACAAACGTCATTCCATCATAATAACGATACATGAATTTGCAATTGAGCTAAACTTTTCAATTGAGCTAAGCTTTGAAATGGTATCTTCTAGAAATGAATGCTCGTGGGCATACAGGCATTTTCCCTCAGCTTAGGTCAAACTATAGTTAACCTGTCCATTCTCACCACTGAAGAGCTGAATGAGATTTCTTTTTCTGCTAAGTGGGATATCTAAGTAACAGGTTATCATGAGGCAAATGAAATAATGGATTAAGTATTCTGTCACCTGGAGAGCTCATTACAAATGATCATAGTTGGCATAGGATTTTCTAAAAAAGAAAAATGAATTTATGATAGTTGACAGGAAATACAAGTATATATCACAAAAGTGCTCCATTTATCATTACCGTATTTCTCTGTTACCTTTTTATTTTCACCAGAGGTCTTCAACCTCTTCTGTGAAGGGGAACACGATTTTGTTTTTTTACTTTGCAGGCCATGTGGGAATAGGAAAAAGAGGGATTGTCTGCAAAGACCTTGAGCCAATTGTCTGTCTGCCCCACTTCAGAGAGGCTGACTCAGGAGCCACCAGGTGGGAGAAACTGCCTAAATAGACAAAGCTTCCCCTTAAAATCGTATGATTTATTTAAAGCATTGTAATCAGAATGTTTCTAAAACCTATTATACATTTTCTCTACTTCTGAAATGGAAGAAACCACATATATTTTCGCTTCTTGATTTGAGGAGCTTCATTTTCAATGTGCATTATGGTACTTTTCTCAGGGCATCTTAGACATTGTAGAACTATTTGCTTATCCAGTCACTTTCCTTAGACTACCATGCTTCTCGACCTATGTCTATTTTTAGTTTTTCTTTCTCCTTGGATGAAGAATATAAACAATGAGGGACTCGATAGCTTAAGCCTTAGGACAAATGGCCCAGTTGGGGCCACAGAACAAACATTGTCCAGGGAATTGGAGTCCTAGCTAGATGATGGTAAGAACAAAACAGCAAAAAATTTTCTTAATGTAAACAAAGTTAAAAGACAAATGAAAAACTGAAAAAACACTTTACAACATCCATGACAGAAAAGGATTAATATTCTTAATATACAAAGAACCCTTAGAAGTCACTATCATCCAATAAATAATAATCCGTGGATATGAAAAGGCTGTTCATACAGAAAGAAATTGCGACAAACACAAAAGATGCCTTTCTTCGGTTATAATGTGAAACATGAAATCACAAGTTCAAAGTGAACCTGGACAAGGATATTTGTTTGCAGAAGTGGGGAAGTGGAGACAAGTCTAACTTTTCTCCCCACCCCTCTTCAACCAGCTAACCAATATCTTCTATGTTTGATTCTTGTTCACTAGATAAATGATGATTTATTGAGGCCTCTTGATTGAGTTTTGGCTGCTCTGCATGACTGTAGCTCAAAGTTTTCTGCGTACACTGCTCTGACTTTTGTCTTTATACATGCAGTTTCCTCACACTCATCAGGCGTCATTGTCTCCAGTAAGCCTTCCCTCATCTGTGTCCATACATATAATTACACGTGATACATGCTACAAGTGAAACAAAGTGTTGGAAGAGAAAATTCCACCTGTTTATTTATCACTCATTATGTGCTAAATGTTATCATAGGCGGTGAGCCTACAAATATGAACAAGGCACTCTTTTGTGTAATTACTGACCTAGTTCCCCCTCCACTATGCTAGCAGAGACATTCTAGGAGGGCAATGCCTGTGTCTATTTTGTTTACATGGCATCCCCTTACAGGAGGTTCCTCAGGCTGTTTCCCCAGTGATAGGTGCAGTGTCTGGCAGAGAGTGAATGATCATTGCATGCGTGCTAGTTGCAAGAAAGAATCAATCATCACATACATCTCTATTTCTATCTAGTATTTATGTTTCTATCTATATCTTTATCTCTACATCACCTATCTAGATCTGTCATCCTACATTAGGATGACCTGGGAACATTTTTTGAAATGTAGCATAGGGACTGAAATTGATGAATGACAGAGATCAACTCCAGCGAGTTGATTAACCACGAAGGGGGCAAGTTGGTGGAGTTGTGGTACGAGCAATATGTATTATTGACTGCCAGGATGTATCTTTCCCTCTACTGAATTCCCAGCTAGCTGAAGGTGGGCTTGAGCAGAAACTCTCAGAGCCTCGCTACCTTCGCTAAGGGCGGCGACCGGGACCAGGAAGTCCTCTTCCCCCGGGGATCGGGAAAACCCAGAAGACCTCCCACTGCTCACGGGCCGAGTCTGCGCTCCCACCTGAACCTCTCTTGACCCGCGGTATCCCAGATCTGGAGCTTGATGCGTTTTCCGGGTTCGATCTCCACCAGACGGGAGAAGAAATCCACCCCCACCGTCGGGTCCGAAACCTGGGCAAAGCGGCCCTCGGTGAAGCGGCGGATCAGACACGACTTGCCCACCGTGGAATCCCCGATGACAATCAGCCGGAACTGATACAGCCAGATGGCCTCCATTGCCGAGGCTCGGCAGGTCTCCTTGGCCCGGGCCTCAGGCGGCGAGATGGGGGCGCCAGGCCGGGGCCTCGGAGAGCGCGGCTCGGTCCTGATCTAGATCAGCCACGAGGGCATCGCTGGCCTGGGAGCCTCAGGCCAGGTAGGCCCAGGCGCGGGGAGGACCGAGGGATGGATGCTGCGCTCGCGGAGGTGATGAAATGGCAGCAGCATCAGCACCACGCACTCTGACTCATCACTGACAACAGGCTTACTGTAATCCTCCAGGTAGAGGCGACGCCCAGCACCACATTGTCTGTAAAAGCAGCGCACATAGAAATGGCCGGGGGCGGGGGTTGGGGGGGCAGAAGCTAGTTCCCTGCTTTTCTGGCTTAAGAGTCAGCATTCAAAAATCTAAGAGCACGGCATCCAGTCTCATCACTTCCCCGGCAAACGGATGGGGGGAAAATGGAAACAGTGACAGACTTTTTCTTGGGCTCCAAAATCAAAGGCTATGGTGACTGCAGGCAGGAAATTAAAAGACGCTTGGTCCTTGGAAGAAGACAGTGTTACTCGCTCAGTCGTGTCAGACTTTTTGCGACCCCATGGGTGGTAATCCGCCAGGCTCCTCTGTCCATGGAATTCTCCAGGCAAGAATACTGGAGTGGATTGCTATTCTCTTCTCCAGGGGATCTTCCCGAATCAGAGATCAAACCCGGGTCTCCTGCATTGGCAGGCGGATTCTTTACCGCCTGAGCCACTAGGGAAGCCTTGGAAGAAAAGCTATGACAAATCTAGACAGCCTGTTAAAAAGCAGAGACATCACTTTGTGAACAAAGGTACCTATAGTAAAAGCTATGGTTTTTCCAGTAGTCACCTATGAATGTGAGAGTTGGACCCTAAAGAGGGCTGAGCACCGAAGAATTGACGCTTTTGAACTGTGGTGATGGAGAAGACTCTTGAAAGACCCTTGGACTGGAAATAGATCAAACCAGTCAGTCCTAAAGGAATCAACACTGAATATACATTGGAAGGACTGATGCAGAGGCTGAAGCTCCAATACTTTGGCCACCTAATGGGAAGAGCTGACTCACTGGAAAAGACCCTGATGCTGGGAAAGATTGAAGGCAGGAGGAGAAGGGGATGGCAGAGGATGAGATGGTTGGATGGCATCACCCACTCAATGCTTTGAGCAAACTCCAGGAAATAATGAAGGACAGTGAAGCCTGGTGTACTGCAGTCCATGGGTTCACAAAGAGTTGGACACGATTTAGCCACTGAACAACAACTTCCTTTCTTCCACCCACCTCCTTTTCTTAATTAAAATTTTTCTCTGTCTTTCAAATAGCAAAAGTAACACCTCTTCATTAAAACTAGTGAAACAGTATAAATATACTGAAAAGAAATATGAAGTTTGCTATATATTCTTCCACATGTATTTCTATAAAATATATACATATACACATTTATTGCTGTTTGATTTTACACAAATTTGATCAAACTGGACCATTCTGACATTTGCTTTTTGCAATTAATAAAGAATCGTAGACATCTCTTTATTTCCAACTCAGTTTCCTTTTGCCATAACAATGCTGCAAAACAACCCAAATGTCCATCAACAGATAAATGGATAAACAACACATATGTTATTTCTATGAAATAGGGTTTTAAAAAGAAAGACCAAAAAGTCAAAGAGTATGAATATTTTAAATGTTATAGATATGGCCATTATACTTTGAAAACATACTTAGCAATTTAAATTCTAGTTGGCAAAGTTTGAAAAGACCATTTCTTTTTTTCTTTTCTTTTTCTTAGGAAAACTATCAGAAGTTACTTTAATAAAATTAAATCCTGCCACAGTGGGATGGGTACAGTGGGGTGTCTGGCTCTCCCAAGACTATAAATTGCAGAGTGAACATCTTGTAGTCTTTGAATATGATGTACTAAAATCATTAACTTTACTCCTGACAAAACCAGTACAAAGTTTAAAACTGTGTTCAAGCCTCTGTGGCCTTGTCTTTTGAAGTAAAATGCTGAGTTGAGTCAATGATTGGAAAATGTGAAGATTTAGAAACAAAGAATAGCTGTCAGGCTAAGGAACTGGTAACAATTTAGACTATAATTCTGCCACATAACAGAATCACCCAAAGTCCCAGTTCCCTGAAGGATATAGATAAAGGCCTGATATATATTCCTAAGTTGTTTTTACAGGAAGCAGACACCCCCTTCCCACCAGATGAAAACTGCTGATCTCAAGAACACAGACCGTAGGCTGGCTGAAACAAGAAGGTTGATAATGCTTGAAATGTCACCTTGATGTCAACCAATCCAAGAACTGTCCACAAGCTGATCACACCCTACTCCTTGAACACTATAGAAACTCCTTACTACCCACTCCAGGCTGGGTCATAGGGCCTTCAGGGCATTAGCCCATTGTGGCCCCCTTTGCCTGGCAAAGCAATAAAAAAACTATTATTTTCTACTTTACCCAAAACTCTGTGTCCCTGTTCCTATTTGGCACCGTTGAACAGAGGCCAAGTTTCAGCGACAAGTTTACAGCAGTTAAAAGCCCTAACAGTGAGGCTTGAAAAGACCATTTCTTTGGCATTACTTCAAGCATCATATGTGATATTCTTTATTAATTCTTTCCAATCTGATGTAATTACAAATAAATGGAATCACACAATATATGGACTTTTGTGACTGACTTCTTTCACTTATCATAATGTTTTTGAGTTCATCCACATTGTAACATATATCAAGACTTTGATCCTTTTTATAACTGAATAATATTCCATTGTATGACATACCATATTTTGTTTATCCATTCATCTGTTGATGGACATTTGGGTTGTTTCTGCCTTTTGACTGTTACGGATAATGCTGCTATGAACATTCATGTACAAGTTTTTGTTAAAACCCAGCTTTGAACTCTTTTGGATTTAAACCTAGGAGCAGAATTCCTGTGACCTATAATAACTCTATGCTAAATCCTCTGAAAAAATGCTAGAATGTTTTCCACAGCAGTTGCACCATTTTACATTCCTACCAGCAATGCATGAGGATTCTGATTTCTCCATATCTTCCAACACTTTATTTTCCGACTTTTTTATTCTAGACGTCCTAGTGAGTATGAAGTAGTATTTCATTGTGGCTTTGACTTACATTTCCCTGATGACTAATGACAATGTGCATATTTTCACATTCTTATTGGCCATTTGCATAACTGGCTTGGAGTAATGTAGACTCAGATCCTTTGCCTTTTCTTTCTTTTTCTTTTCTTTTCTTTGGCCATGCCAAGTGGCGAGCAAGTAGTTTGTGGGATCTTATTTCCCCACCAGAGATTGAGCCTGGGACCATGGCAGTGAGAGTGTGTTGTCCTAACCACTGGACCACCAGGGAATTGCCCCTTTTCCCATTTTAAAATTGGATTATTTATCATTTTATTATTGAGTTATAAGAGCTCTTTATATATTGTAGGTGCAAGTCCCTTATCAGATATGCAATTTGTAAATATTTTCTCCCATTTTGTGTGTCCATTTTTGACTTTTGTTAAGAGTGCCCTTTGAAGTGCAGTTTTATATTTTGATGAAGATTGTCTATTTTTGTTTTGTTGCTTGTGCTTCTGATATCATGTCTAAGAAGGCTTTGCCAAATTCAAGTACATGAAGATTTACTCCTATGCATTCTTCGAAGAGTTCTGTAGTTTTAGCTCATACATTTAGGTCTATATTTCATTTTTTGCTAATTTTTATATATGCTATAAGGTAGGGGTCCAGCTGCATTCTTTTGCATGTGGATATCTAGTTGTCCAAGCACCATTTGTTGGAGAGATTATTCTTCCCCCACTGAATGATTTTGACACCCTTGTTGAAAGTCAGTTGACCGTAGACTGGTTTATTTCTGGACTCTCAATTTTATTCCATTGCTCTATGTCTAGTGTCTAGTCTTCTGCCAGTACCACATTGTCTTGATTGTTGTAGCTTGGTAGTCAGTTTAGAAATTGGGAAGCAAGAGCTTCCTACTGTGTTCCTTTTTTTCCAAGATTGTTTTTGGCTATTTTGGGGCCCCTTTCAATTCCATATGAATTTTAGCATCTGCTTGTCAGTTTCTGCATATAAGGCAGCTGTGATATTGATTGAGGTTTCATTCAATATATAGATCAATTTGGGGAATACTGCCTGCCATCATAATGAAATTAAGTCTTCCAATGCTTGAACATAGAATATCTTTCAATATATTTAGGTATGTTAAATTTTCTTTCAACAAAGATTTGTAGTTTTCTGTTTACAAGTCTTGAACTTCTTCAGCTAAGTTATCTGCTTTCTTAATTTTTCATTTTTGGATTCTTCATAGCATTTTTCAGTCTTTTTATTTTGACTGCACTGCATAGCTTGCAGATCTTAGATCTCCAACCAGGCACAGAACCTGGGGCCTGGCAGTGAAAGCACTGAGTTCTAACCATTGGAGAGCCAATTTTTTTTAGTGCATTCCTTATGATTTGGTCAAATGCTTTTTCTGCATCTTTGAGGCAATCATGTGATTTTATTCTATTGATATAATGTATTACATTAATTGACTTTTGGATGTTGAGTTAACCTTGCACTCCTGGTATAAATCCTACTTGATCATGGTATATAATTTTTAAAATGTTTTTCAATTTGATTTTCTAGTATTATTGAGGATATTTGCATTCTTATGCATGATATTTATTGGTCTATAGTTTTCTTTTATTGTAATGTCCTCTTCTGGCTTTAGCATCAGAGTAATATGGAAACAGTGTCAGACTTTATTTTTTGGGGCTCCAAAATCACTGCAGATGGTGACTGCAGCCATGAAATTAAAAGACACTTACTCCTTGGAAGAAAAGTTATGACCAACCTAGATAGCATATTGAAAAGCAGAGACATTACTTTGCCAACAAAGGTCCGTCTAGTCAAGGCTATGGTTTTTCCAGTGGTCATGTATGGATGTGAGAGTTGGACTGTGAAGAATGCTGAGCGCTGAAGAATTGATGCTTTTGAACTGTGGTGTTGGAGAAGACTCCTGAGAGTCCCTTGAACAGCAAGGAGATACAACCAGTCCATTCTAAAGGAGATCAGCTCTGGGTGTTCTTTGGAAGGAATGATGCTAAAGCTGAAACTCCAGTACTTTGGCCACCTCATGCGAAGAGTTGACTCATTAGAAAAGACTCTGATGCTGGGAGGGATTAGGGGCATGAGGAAAATGGGACGACAGAGGATGAGATGGCTGGATGGCATCACCGACTCAATGGATATGAGTTTGAGTGAACTCCGGGAGTTGGTGATGGACAGGGAAGCCTGGCGTGCTGCGATTCCTGGGGTCGCAAGGTGTCGGACATGACTGAGTGACTGAACTGAACTGAATTTTGGCCTCCTAAAATTCCTTCCTTTTCTGCTTTTTGGGGGAGTTTGTGAAGAACTAGTATTAATTCTTTTTTATATGTCTGCTAGAATTTAGCAATGAAGCCATCTGGGCGTGAGCTTTTCTTTGTGGGTAGTGTTTTGATTACTAATTCAATTTCTTCACTTCTTATAACTCTGTTCAAATTGTCTATGTCTTCTTGAGTAAGTTTCAGTGTTTGTGTATTGGCAGAAATATCTCCATTTCATCTAAGTTATCCAATTTGTCAGCATCCAATTGTTCATCATATTACTTTATGGAATATTAAATTTTATAAGGTCAGTGGCAATGTCCCTTCTTTCATTTATGATCCTAGTGATTTGAGAATCTTCTTTTTCTTCTTGGTCAATCTAGCTAAAGATGGTGTCAATTTGTTTTCAAAGAACCAGTTTCTGATTTTGTTGATTCTATTTTGTTTTTGTTTTTTGCTCTCCATGTAATTTATCTCTGCTCTAATCTTATTCCATTCTTTCTGTGTGATTTGCTTTTAGTTTATTCATCTTTTTCCAGTTCCTTAAGGTGTAGAGTTAGGTTATTGATTTGAGATCTTCTTTTTCTCTGTACTGTGTGTGCTTAGTCGCTCAGTCGTGTCCGACTCTTTGTGACTCCATGGACTGCAGCCCGGAAGGCTCCTCTGTCCATGGGGATTCTCCAGGGAAGAATACTGGAGTGGGTTGCCATGCCCTTCTCCAGGGCATCTTCCCAACCCAGGAATCGAACCGGGGTCTCCTGCATTGCAGGCAGATTCTTTATCTCTGAGCTACCAGGAGGGCTTCCCTGGTGGCTCAGAGGTTAAAGCGTCTGCCTGGAATGTGGGAGATCCGGGTTCCATCCCTGGGTAGGGAAGATCCCCTGGAGAAAGAAATGGCAACCCACTCCAGTACTCTTCCCTGGAGAATCCCATGGAGGGAGGAGCCTGGTAGGCTGCAGTCCATGGGGTCGCAAAGAGTCGGACATGACTTAGCGACTTCACTTCACTTTCACTCACAGTTATAAATTTCCCCCTGAGCAGTTCTTTATCTGCATCCTATTAATTTTCATATAAGTATTTTCATTTATTTCAAATTATTTTATGATTTCTCTTTTGATTTCTTCTTTGACCCATTTGTTATTTAGGAGGGTTTTGTTTAATTTCTATATATTTGTGAGTTTTCTACATTTTCCCCCACTTGTAATTTTACTTCATGTGGTCAGAGAACATTCTTTGTATCATTTGTACTTTTTAAAATTGAAAATTTGTTTTATGGTATAGTAAATTCTCCCTGTACACTTAAGAAAAATTTATATTCTACTTTTGGGTGGATTGTCCTATATGTGAATTAGGTCTTATTTGTTTCTAGCAGAGTCCAAGTCTCTAAAAAAATTGGAGATACCAAGGGAACATTTCATGCAAAGATGGGCATGAAAGATGGGCACAATAAAGGACAGAAACAGTAAGGACCTAACAGAAGCAGAAGAGATTAAGAAGAGGTGGCTAGAATACAGAGAAGAACTATACAAAAAAGGTCTTAATGACCTGGATAACCACAATGGTATAGTCACTTACCTAGAGCCAGACATCCTGGAGTGGGAAGTCAGTGGGCCTTAGGAAGTATCACTGTGAACAAAGCTAGTGGAGGTGATGGAATGCCAGCTGAGCTATTTCAAATCCTAAAAGATGATGCTGTGAAAGTGCTACACTCAATATGCCAGCAAATTTGGAACACTCAGCAGTGGCCACAGGACTGGAAAAGTCAGTTTTCATTCCAATCCCAAAGAAGGGCAATGCCCAAGAATGTTCAAACTACCACACAATTGTGATCATTTCACATGCTAGCCAGGTAACGCTCAAAATTCTTCAAGCTAGGCTTCAACAGAACATGAACCGAAAACTTCCTGATGTTCAAGGTGGATTTAGAAAAGGCAGAGGAACCAGAGATCAAATTGCCAACATCTTTTGGATCATAGAAAAAGCAAGAGAATTCCAGAAAAGCATTTTCTTCTGCTTCATTGACTAGGTTAAAGCCTTTGACTGTGTGGATCCCAACAAACTATGGAAAATTCTTCAAGAGATGGGAATACCAGATCACCTTACCTGTCTTCTGAGAAACCTGTATGCAGGTCAAGAAGCAACAGTTAGAACCTTACGTAGAGTAATGGACTGGTTCCAAATTGGGAAAGGAGTACGACAAGGTTATATATTGTCACCGTGATTATTTAATTATATGCAGAGTACACCATGCAAAATGCCAGGCTGGATGAATCACAAGCTGGAATCAAGATTTCTGGGAGAAATATCAACAACCTCAGATATGCAGATGATATCAGAAGTTGAAGAGGAACTAAAGAGCCTCTTGATGAGGGTGAAAGAGGAGAGTGAAAAAACTGGCTTAAAATGCAACATTCAAAAAATGAAGATCATTGAGAGAGTCATTTCCTAGGCAGGTTGATAATAAGTCTAGGGGTCCCCAAGGAGAAAGGGGTCTGGAATTCTCAAGGAGGAAGAAAGGACAAACTTTTTTGTCCCTCTACATTCCTTAGGATTATATAACAATAATGTATCCTGCTTGAAGACAGTCTCTGGAAAAAACCTTCTGGCTAATCCTGTTATCTTAAGCTGTAAATTATGGGAGTAGGTTTAGTGAGGTCTTTACAACTTCCAGATATTCTTTATATATATATATATATATATTCATAATAATTACCCTTTTTAAAAATTTATTTATTTTAATTAGAGGCTAATTACTTTACAATATTATATTGGTTTTGCCATACATCAACATGAATCTGCCACGGGTGTACACGTTTTCCCCATCCTGAACCCCACTTCCCACCTCCCTCCCCATACCATCCCTCTGGGTCATCCCAGTGCACCAGCCCCAAGCATCCTGTATCCTGCATCAAACCTGGACTGGCAATTCATTTCTTTTATGATATTATACATTTTTCAATGCCATTCTCCCAAATCAGCCCCCCCCACCTCTCCCACAGAGTCCAAAAGACTGTTCTACACATCTGTGTCTCTTTTGCTGTCTCACATACAGGGTTATCGTTACCATCTTTCTAAATTCCATATATATGTGTTAGTATACTGTATTGGTGTTTTTCTTTCTGGCATACTTCACTCTGTATAATCAGCTCCAGTTTCATCCACCTCATTAGAACTGATTCAAATGTATTCTTTTTAATGGCTGAGTAATACTCCATTGTGTATATGTACCACTGCTTTCTTATCCATTCATCTGCTGATGGATATCTAGGTTGCTTCCATGTCTTGGCTATTATAAACAGTGCTGTGATGAACATTGGGGTACGCGTGTCTCTTTCAATTCTGGTTTCCTTGGTGTGTATGCCCAGCAGTGGGATTGCTGTGTCGTATGGCAGTTCTATTTCCAGTTTTTTAAGGAATCTCTGCACTGTTCTCCATAGTGGCTATACTAGTTTGCATTCCCACCAACAGTGTATTGATTCACTGCAATAACTAATTAGAGAGTATATAACTCCATGTCTAACACTAGCAAAGGGATACTCTTTCTACCCCCTTCTGATGCCTATGTAAGAAGCTTTCTCTATCTCCTTTATACTTTAATAAAACTTTATTACACAAAAGCTCTGAGCATTCAAGTCTCGTCTCTGGCCCCAGATTGAATTCTTCTCCTCTGGAGGCCAAGAATCCTGGCGTCTTTGCATGGTTCAGCAACAACATTTCATCTTGGGGGCTCATACGGGATTCTTCAGGACAAGGTAAGGATGCTTGGAGTTCTAGTTCTTTGTTCTCCTAGCAAACACGTTTTCTGCTATGCTTTACTAACTCTACGGTGTGCTTGCATGAATGAATGAAATGCCCTGCATGAAGCAAGTGAGGAGCCCTGCTCTGCGATTCCGCGGTGACCTCATACAGCTTACGGCAGAAACCTGTTGGGGGTTTATACCGACCTGCCAATGCCAAGAGACACCCAATGTCTTCTTTGGGGACCGACCGGAAATGGATAAAGCATGTGGACCAAACTCTCCTTTCTTGGTCTAACTTTTTGGTCTCTTTGACCATTTCATAACTCCTTGGGAATTAGAAGTACGAATCTAATCTGTCGGACTTTCAAGGGACTTGTGATTATACTGTTACTGTGACTTAGATCCCAAACTTGGATTGGTTGTCAGGAAGCACCTAGCCTCGCTAGGCATGGAAAATTTGGAAGCTAGATGGAGCACTAGCTCCAAGAGCATCTCTGAGGTTAAAGGTTACTCAGATTGGAATTACAATGGATTTTTTTTTTCCCTTTGGTAATGCTGGCTCTTAGTGGACCAGAGGAAACTCTTACACTGGTGTGGTGATGCTTGGAAGGAACATCTCAGTTTTATGTTCGTATCAGTCTTATTGTGGTCAGGAATATACTCAGGGTCGTGCACAGGCACTCAGGTGATGAAAGGTGCCCCCAGTGGTCTTAGCCTTGGAGGTATTCCAGAAGGTTACTCTGATTGCATCCCGGGTTGCATCAGAGGCAAGCAAGGTGAGGAGCTGAACGTCAGTCAGGGATTCCATCAGGTCTACCCCTGGTGCATCTCCACCCTGTCTCGGTGGTAGAACCGGGAGGAATGAGTATGTCACCTGCATTGGTATGTCACCTGCGGCGGTATATCACCTGCGTCAGTAAAGTCTGACCAGGAAAGAAAAGATTTGGTGTGAAGTCTATCTACACCCCCATCTAGAGCAGGGAGGGACACCTCTGGTAGAAAGATGGTGCTGGTCGCTTTTTTTCTCTCTTACAGATGGGAGCTAACAATTCCAGCCTCACTCCTTTGAACTGTATCCTGAAAAACTGGGATAGATTTGATCCCCAGGGCTTAAATAAGACACACCTGGTCTTCCTATGTAATACTGCATGGCCGTGGTACCCATTGGAGGATGGCGAATGGTGGCTGGTTGGAGGGTCTCTTAAGTACAATACTGTTTTACAATTACACCGGTTCTTTAGAAAACAAGGAAAATGGGTAGAAGTAGCATATGTGTTGCCCTTTTTCTCTCTGCGAAATATGCCAGACTTATGTCCTATGGGTACAGATTTGGGTGTGACTCCTTCAGCTCCCTCCCGTCCTCCTACTTTGCTAGATGAGATGGAGGACAGGAGACAAAGAGATAAATAAAAGCAGGTTTCTCCAATCTATCTTTGGGATCATATGTGCAGAGCAGCCAAAGAGACTGAGGAACAGCCACACAAGCTGTTGCCTCTTTATGAAACACCCACCAGGAGAAATAATCAGTCTATGAGAGTTAATAAGCCTTTTTCTTATCAAGAAATACAAAGAATCAAGGAGGATCTGGGAGACTATTTAGAGGACCCAGAAAAATATATTAGAGCTTTTAAAGGTGTTACTCTGCTTTATGACCTTACTTGGAAGGATGTGATATACATCTTGGGACAAACGCTGACTCCCGACTCAAAGACTCGAGTTTTGGGGAAAAGCGGTTGCTTATGGAGATGAATGGTTTGGTAATGAATCAGTAGGGAAGAGGGAGGACAAGATAACCAACCTCCCCACTGGGAATCAGACGGTCTCAACTACAGAACCAGACTGCGACTACAACACAGCTAATAGAAGATGGGATCAGAGTCATTTTGTCAGATGTATTCTTGAAGGACTCAGGCAGGCACGTGCTAAGCCTTTAAACTATGGCAAATTGGCAGACATAGAACAGGAGAAAAAGGAAGCTCCTGGTAAATTCCTAGACAGACTGAGAGAAGCCCTTCGCAGATTCACTGAGATTGAGCCCGAAAGTGAAGAGAGAAAAGTGATTTTAAAGGATAGATTTCTCACTCAGTCGGCTCCAGATATCTGCTGTAAGCTATTAAAATGGGTGTATGGACCAAATCAGACTTTATATAATCTGTTGCAACTGGCTCAGACAGTCTATTATTGGGTAGGGAATATGAAGGAAAGAAAGACAAAAAAAGACAAAGGAACAGGTGGAAGCCCTCGCAATGGCTATGAAAACCGTTCATAAACAGCCTGATAAAAATGCCCAGAGGGACCCAGGTGAAAAGGGATGGGCTTGCTATTACTGTGGAAAGGAGGGGCACCTCAAGCGGAATTGCCCTCAGGCATCTAAGCCGCCCCCGGCTCCATGTCCGGTCTGCAAAGGACCACACTGGAAGAGAGACTGCCCCCAGAGGCTTAGGTTTCAGGGGTCAGACTCTCAAGACAAACAGGACTAAAGGTGCCCGGGGGTCCCCACACAGGCTCCCATCCTAATTACACCTGAGGAACCCCGGGTATTAATAACTGTGTGGGGCCAATCCATCGATTTCCTTTTAGATACTGGGGCAACTTACTCCATGCTTACTGAAGCCACTGGCCCACTTTCTTCCCAATGTCCCCATTCTTCCGTAATGGGACTGTCTGGACGAGCCAAAAGGTATTATACTTCAGTTGTTGTTTAAGCTATAACCGAGACTCTGTGCTATTTTCACATGAGTTTCTGACCTTGCCAGAGTCTCCCTCACCCCTTTTGGGGAGGGATATACTAAGCAAAGTCCATGCCTCTGTTTTCATGAATATGGAGCCTTCCCTTTGTCTCCCTTTAATTGGACAAAATGTAAATCTTAGAGTATGGGCTGATGGAAAATCTGTGGGTTGAGCACAAAATGCTATTCCTGTAGTTGTCAAGCTCAAAGACCCGTACTTATTTCCACATAAGAAGCAGTATCCACTGAAAGCTGAGGTTAAGGAAGGGTTAAAACCCATCATCAAAAATTTAAAGGAACAAGGACTATTAATTCCTTGTAACAGTCCATGCAACAGTCCTAATTTGGGTATAAAAAATCAAGTGGTAAATGGAAACTAGTTCAAGATGTATGAATAATAAAATGAGACTGTAGTTCCTTTACACACCGTGGTGCCTAATCCTTATATACTATTGTCTAAAATTCCTGAATAAGGCAAATATTTCTCAGTAATTGATTTGAAAGGTGCCTTCTATTCAGTGCCTTTGGTGGAGGAATGTCAATTTCTACTTGCCTTTGAGGACCCTACGCAGCAAGCTTCTCAGTTAACCTGGAAAGTTTTGCCCCAGGGATTTTGTGAGAGTCTTCACTTATTTGGATAAAGTTTGTCACAGGATCGACAAAACTTTAATAGCTCAGAAGCAGTGGTGTTACAATATGTAGATGATATTTTGCTCAGTGTTGAGACAGAGGAAGCTTGTTCACGAGCCTCAGTTCAGTTTAGTTCAGTTCAGTCAATCAGTCGTGTCCGACTCTTTGCAACCCCACAAATCGCAGCACGCCAGGCCTCCCTGTCCATCACCAACTTCCGGAGTTCACTCAGACTCACGTCGATCGAGTCCGTGATGCCATCCAGCCATCTCATCCTCTGTCGTCCCCTTCTCTTCCTGCCCCCAATCCCTCCCAGCGTCAGAGTCTTTTGCAACGAGTCAACTCTTCGCATGAGGTGGCCAAAGTACTGGAGTTTCAGCTTTAGCATCATTCCTTCCAAAGAAATCCCAGGGCTGATCTCCTTCAGAATGGACTGGTTGGATCTCCTTGCAGTCCAAGGGACTCTCAAGAGTCTTCTCCAACACCACAGTTCAAAAGCACCAATTCTTCAGTGCTCAGCATTCTTCACAGTCCAACTCTCACATCCATACATGACCACTGGAAAAACTACAGCCTTGACTAGACGGAACTTGGTTGGCAAAGAAATGTCTCTGCTTTTCAATATGCTATCTAGGTTGGTCATAACTTTCCTTCCAAGGACTAAGCATCTTTTAATTTCATGGCTGCAGTCACCATCTGCAGTGATTATGGAGCCCAGAAAAATAAAGTCTGACATTGTTTCCACTGTTTCCCCGTCTATTTCCCATGAAGTGATGGGACCAGATGCCATGATCTTCGTTTTCTGAATGTTGAGCTTTAAGCCAACTTTTTCACTCTCCTCTTTCACTTTCATCAAGAGGCTTTTTAGTTCCTCTTCACTTTCTGCCATAAGGGTGGTGTCATCTACATATCTGAGGTTATTGATATTTCTCCTGGCAATCTTGATTCCAGCTTGTGCTTCTTCAAACCCAGCGTTTCTCATGATGTACTCTGCATATAAGTTAAATAAGCAGGGTGACAATATACAGCTTTGATGGACTCCTTTTCCTATTTGGAACCAGTCTGTTGTTCCATGTCCAGTTCTAACTGTTGCTTCCTGACCTGCATACAAATTTCTCAAGAGGCAGGTCAGGTGGTCTGGTATTCCCATATCTTGAAGAATTTTCCACAGTTTATTGTGATCCACAGTCAAAGGCTTTGGCATAGTCAATAAAGCAGAAATAGATGTTTTTCTGGAACTCTCTTGCTTTTTCAATCATCCAGCAGATCACTTGGCCTCTGGTTCCTCTGCCTTTTCTAAAACCAGCTTGAACATCTGGAAATTCACGGTTCACATATTGCTGAAGCCTGGCTTGGAGAATTTTGAGCATTACTTTACTAGCGTGTGAGATGAGTGCAATTGTGTGGTAGTTTGAGCATTCTTTGGCATTGCCTTTCTTTGGGATTGGAATGAAAACTGACCTTTTCCATTCCTGTGGCCACTGCTGAGCTTTCCAAATATGCTGGCATATTGAGTGCAGCACTTTCACAGCATCATCTTTCAGGATTTGAAATAGCTCAACTGGAATTCCATCACCTCCACTAGCTTTGTTTGTAGCGATGGTTTCTAAGGCCCACTTGACTTCACATTCCAGGATATCTGGCTCTAGGTGAGTGATCACATCATCATGATTATCTGGGTCATGAAGATCTTTTTTGTACAGTTCTTCTGTGTATTCTTGCCACCTCTTCTTAGTATCTTCTGCTTTTGTTCGGTCCATACCATTTCTGTCCTTTATCGAGCCCATCTTTGCAGGAAATGTTCCCTTGGTATCTCTAATTTTCTTGAAGAGATCTCTAGTCTTTCCCATTCTGTTGTTTTCCCCTATTTCTTTGCATTGGTCACTGAAGAAGGCTTTCTTATCTCTTCTTGCTATTCTTTGGAACTCTGCATTCAGATGCTTATATCTTTCCTTTTCTCCTTTTCTTTTGGCTTCTCTTCTTTTCACAGCTATTTGTAAGGCCTCCCCAGACAGAACCATTTTGCTTTTTTGCATTTCTTTTCCATGGGGATGGTCTTGATCCCTGTCTCCTGTACAATGTCACGAACCTCAGTCCATAGTTCATCAGGCACTCTATCTATCAGATCTAGTCCCTTAAATCTATTTCTCACTTCCACTGTATAATCATAAGGGATTTGATTTAGGTCATACCTGAATGGTCTAGTGGTTTTCCCTACTGTCTTCAATTTCAGTCTGAATTTGGCAATAAGGAGTTCATGATCTGAGCCACAGTCAGCTCCTGGTCTTGTTTTTGCTGACTTTATAGAGCTTCTCCATTTTTGGCTGCAAAGAATATAATCAGTCTGATTTCGGTGTTGACCATCTGGTGATGTCCATGTGTAGAGTCTTCTCTTGTGTTGTTGGAAGAGGGTGTTTGCTATGACCAGTGCACTTTCTTGGCAAAACTCTATTAGTCTTTGCCCTGCTTCATTCTGTATTCCAAGGCCAAATTTGCCTGTTACTCCAGGTGTTCCTTGACTTCCTACTTTTGCATTCCAGTCCCCTAAAATGAAAAGGACTTCTTTTTGGGGAGTTAGTTCTAAAAGGTCTTGTAGGTCTTCATAGAACTGTTCAACTTCAGCTTCAGCATTACTGGTTGGGGCATAGACTTGGATTACTGTGATATTGAATGGCTTGCCTTGGAAACAGAGATCATTCTGTCATTTTTGAGATTACATCCAAGTACTGCATTTCGAGCTCTTTTGTTGACCATGATGCCTACTCCATTTCTTCTGAGGGATTCCTGTCTGTAGTAGTAGATATATTGGTCATCTGAGTTAAATTCATCCATTCCAGTCCATTTTAGTTTGCTGATTCCTAGAATGTTGATGTTCACTCTTGCCATCTCTTGTTTGACCACTTCCAATTTGCCTTGATTCATGGACCTGACATTCCAGGTTCCTATGCAATATTGCTCTTTACAGCATCGGACCTTGTGTCTATCACCAGTCACATCCACAACTGGGTATTGTTTTTGCTTTGGCTCCATCCCTTCATTCTTTCTGGAGTTATTTCTCCACTGATCTCCAGTAGCATATTGGGCACCTACTGACCTGGGGAGTTCCTCTTTCAGTATCCTATCATTTTGCCTTTTCATACTGTTCATGGGGTTCTCAAGGCAAGAATACTGAAGTGGTTTGCCATTCCCTTCTCCAGTGGACCACATTCTGTCAGACCTCTCCACCATGACCCGCCCATCTAGGGTGGCCCCACGGGCATGGCTTAGTTTCACCGAGTTAGACAAGGCTGTGGTCCTAGTGTGATTAGATTGACTAGTTCTGTGAGTATGGTTTCAGTGTGTCTGCCCTCTGATCCCCTCTTGCAACATCTACTGTCTTACTTGGGTTTCTCTTACCTTGGACGAGGGGTATCTCCTCACCACCGCCCCTTCTGACCTTGAACGTGGAATAGCTCCTCTAGGCCTTCCTGTGCCCGTGCAGCCACCGCTCCTTAGAGGTGGGGTTGCTCCTCCTGCCCACGGCCCCTGGCCTCGGACGTGGGGTAACTCTTCTCGGCCACTGCCCCTAACCTCGGATGTGGGATAGCTCCTCTCGGCCATTCCTGCGCCGTCGCAGCCTGGCACTCTTGGCCGCTGCCCCTGACCTCGGACTTGGGGTAACTCCTCTTGGCTGCCTCCCCTCGGGCATGGGGTCCTCCCAGCTTCTGCCCCTAACCTCATGAGCCTCAGAAGACTTCTTAAACCTTCTGGCAGGCTGCAGTTACAAGACATCAAGAGAAAAGGCTCAGCTTTGTCAATCTGTTAGATACCTGGGCCTAATCATATCAGAAGGGACTAGAGCCATAGGCCCCAAGAGAATTAAACCTATACTAAATCATCCCCTACCTATGACTTTAAGACAATTGAGAGGGTTTTTGGGAATCACAGGTTACTGTTGCATTTAGATTCCGGGTTATGGGGAACTTGCCGGGCCTTTATATAAACTTATAGCTGAAACCCAGCAGGCCCAAACCGACAAACTGGTTTGGTCTCAAGATACTCAAAAGGCTTTTAAGGTTTTTCAGACTGCTCTCCTGCAAGCTCCAGCTCTGAGCTTGCCCACAGGGTCAGAATTTAATTTGTTTGTCACTGAAAGAAAAGGTGTGGCCTTGGGGGTTTTGACACAACTTCGAGGGCCTCACCAGCAACCTATTGCTTATCTAAGCAGAGAATTAGATGTAATTTCACGTGGGTGGCCCCACTGCCTAAGAGTAATTGGGACAGTGGCTTTATTAGCACCTGAAGCTTTAAAAATAATTAATGGACGAAACCTTACTGTACTGACTTCTCATGATGTGAGTAGAATCTTAAATTCTAAAGTTAATATGTGGATGACAGACAGTGGGCTTCTTAAATATCAGTCATTGTTGTTAGAAGGACCAGTAACTAAGCTTAAAGTTTGTGGAAATTTAAATCCTGCCACTTTCCTTCCTGAGAAGGAAAATGAAACACCTGATCACGATTGTTCCCAATTTCTAACTTTAAACTATGCAGCTCGGGAAGATCTAGTGGATACCCCATTAGACAATCCTGACATGGATATATTTACTGATGGCAGTTCTTTTGTTCGGGATGGAAAGCGTAAAGCAGGTTACACTGTGGTGACTGCTGAACAGGTTTTAGAAGCAAAATCTCTCCCCCAGGGAACCAGTGCTCAGTTAGCGGAGCTTGTGGCTCTGACCTGAGCTCTAGAGTTAAGCAAAGGGCAGCAGGTAAATATCTACACTGATTCTAAGTGTGTTTATTTGACTTTACATGCTCATGCTGCAATATGGAAAGAAACACAGTTTAAAACAGCAACAGGAGAACCTATTAAACATTTCAGAGAGATCGAGAGACTTTTAACTGCTATATATTGTCCTAAAGAAGTAGCTGTTATGCATTGCAAAGGACACAACAGAGATGGGAGTAAAGTAGCTGAAGGTAATCAGCTGGCTGACTGTCAAGCCAGAAAAGTGGCACTTTACGAAACCCCTTCACTACAGACGCCTTTGATCTGGACAGGTCCTGTGGAACCGGAAAAACCCCAATATACTGAGGAAGAATTAGAAAGATATGAGAAACGAGGAGCAAAGATTACTGATAAAGGATGGTTACAGTCTGAGGATGGACGATTAATAATTCCTGAAAATGCTCAGTGGAAAATTCTTAAGGGTTTTCATTTGGGTGCAGAGAGTACTTACCAGATGGCTTCTCATTTGTTTGAAGGTAAAAATGTAATGAAAACTTTAAAGAACATTATCAAAAGGTGTGAGGTTTGTCAGAAAAATAACCCAAAGACTGAAAAGCTAGCAAAATCTGGATTACAACGAAGTGGAAAGTATCCTGCATAGGACTGGGAAATTGATTTTACTCATATGCCAAAAGCTAATGGGTATTCTTGCTTACAAGTTTGGGTGGATACTTTTACTGGATGGATTGAGGCTTTTCCCTGTCATAGTTAACAGGCTAAGGAAGTTATAAAGATTTTAACCCATGAAATTATCCCCAGGTTTTGGCTGCCACGGAGCCTTCAGAGTGACAATGGCTCCGCGTTTAAAGCTGCTGTAACTCAGGGGGTGTCTAAGGCTCTAGAAATAGAATATCACTTACACTGTTCCTGGAGACCCCAATCCTCAGGAAAGGTTGAAAAAGCTAATGACATTATCAAAAGACATCTGTGCAAATTAACTCAAGAGACACAGGACAGTTAAAGTCCTACCCATAGCTTTAATGAGGGCTTGAACTGCCCCCCAAAAGGAGGGACTTTCCCCCTTTGAATGTATTTATGGAAGGTCTTTCTTATGCACAGACATTGTTATAGACCCTGAAGCCTTGGAATTAACTAGTAACTCAGCTCTCAGCTTTTCAACAGGTATTAACAGAACTCCGGGAGACAATTCTTGACCCAGCCTCTGAGTCAAGCAAGCCTCTATTTGAGTCAGGAACCGAGATCCTCATAAAAACATCGGGGTCTGGGGGCCCATCTCTTGAGCCCCTCTGGGAAGACCCTTACCAGGTTATTCTTTTTTCTCCCACAGCTGTCAAAGTGCCAGAAATTGATTCGTGGGTACATCACACTCGAGTTAAGAGGTGGCACCCTGACCAGAACTAAGTGACTTCATTTTATGTCTTTAATTTCTATGCTCTGACTTTGTACTTTTCAGATGGGCCTGATAATCTATGTAAGCCTACTTCTGCTGACCCCAGAAGTCCTGAGTCTGCCGTTTGATCCTCAAGACAATGCCTTCCTGTCCTGGGCTCATTCCTATGCTGAATTCCACAATCAGTCTAACTGCTGGGTCTGTGGAGCACTCCCCTCTTCATCAGTGAAAGGCTTCCTGTGGTGGACATCTCCACAAGGAAAAGACTTTCTCACAGTCTGCTAATACCTTCAACAACAATCGCATGTGATGCTTCTTCTTAAACTGATGACATTTAACCACCTTAAGATAGACTGATATAACTATGGACATAATATGACTTTTAATTTTGATTTTAACTTGTTTTAATGACTAATTTGTCTTGCATCTGTAACTGTGTAATTGGATTTGTTTCTAGTTGCATGAAGGCTTTTAAGTTACAAATGGTTGTCCAAGCTCCTACAAGTGCCACAGCCTCTTCCAAATATTACTTGGGGCCCCTGGATCAGAGACCCTCAATATGAGGGTTGGGAGAATATGTTGCCTCACCAATTTAGGGACAATGCCCCTTATCAGCTCAGAAGCAGTTATGGAATTAAAACGATGCTCCTTTCCCCTGGCAACATAATTCTCCTAAAAGAAAAGGGGGGAATGAGAGAGTCATTTCCTAGGCAGGTTGATAATAAGTCTAGGGGTCCCAAGGAGAGAGGGATCTGGAATTCTCAAGGAGGAAGAAAGGACAAACTTTTTTGTCCCTCTACATTCCTTAGGATTATATAACAATAATGTATCCTGCTTGAAGACAGTCTCTGGAAAAAACCTTCTGGCTAATCCTGTTATCTTAAGCTGTAAATTATGGGAGTAGGTCTAGTGAGGTCTTTACAACCTCCAGACATTCTTTTGATTCACTGTAATAACTAATTAGAGAGTATATAACTCCATGGCTAACACTAGCAAGGGGGTGCTCTTTCTACCCCCTTCTTATGCCTATGTCAGAAGCTTTCTCTATCTCCTTTATACTTTAATAAAACTTTATTACACAAAAGCTCTGAGCGAGCAAGCCTTGTCTCTGGCCCCAGATTGAATTCTTCTCCTCCAGAGGCCAAGAATCCCAGCGTCTTTGTGTGGTTCAGCAACAACCTTTCCTCATGGTATCAAGTCCCATCACTTCATGGCAAATAGATGGAGGAAAAGTGGAAACAGTGGTAGATTTTATTTTCTTGGGCTCCAAAATCACTGCAGATGGCGACTGCAGCCACAAAATTAAGAGACGCTTGCTCCTTGGAAGAAAAGCTAAGACAGGTTATTAAAAAGCAGAGACATCACTTTGTGAACAAAGGTCCCTAAGGTTTTTCCAGTAATCATGCATGGATGTGAAAGTTGGACCATAAAGAAGGCTGAGTGCTGAACAATTGATGCTTTTGAACTGTGGTGTTGGAGAAGACTCTTGAGAGTCCCTTGGACAGCAAGGAGATCAAACCAATCAATCCTAAAGGAAATAAACCCTGAATATTCATTGGAAGGACTGATGCTGAAGCTGAAGCTCCAGTATTTTGGCCACCTCTGCGAAGAGCTAACTCATTGGAAAAGACACTGATGCTGGGATAGATTGAGGACAGGAAGAGAAGGGGATGACAGAGGATGAAATGGTTGGATGGCATCACTGACTCAGTGGACATGTGTCTGAGCAAACTCCAGGAGTTGGTGATGGACAAGGAAACCTGGAGTGCTGCAGTCCATGGGGTCACAAAGAGTAGACTCGACTGAGTGACTGAACAACAAGTCTATTTTCTTGTTCATTTCCTATATAGTTGTCCTATCTATTAATGAAAGTTTAGTATCAGTTCAGTTCAGTTCAGTTCAGTCGCTAAGTCTTGTCCAACTCTTTGTGACCCCATGGACTGCAGCTCACTTGGCCTCCCTGTCCATCACCAACTCCCAGAGTTTACCCAAACTCATGTCCATTGAGTCAGTGATGCCATCCAACAATCTCATCCTCTGTCATCCCCTTCTCCTCCTGCTTTCATTCTTTCCCAGAATCAGGGTCTTTTCAAATGAGTCAGTTCTTTGCATTAGGCGGCCAAAGTATTGGAGTTTCAGCTTCAATATCAGTCCTTCCAATAGTCTTCAAATATTATTGTACAACTATTTCTCACATCAATTCTATCAGTTTTTGCCTTATATATTTTGTATTTTTGTTTTCTGTCGCATATATATTTGTAATAAGAATGACTGACTTTTTTGTCATTATGAAATGTTTCTCTTTATCTCTAGGAACTTTTGCTTTGAAGTCTATTGTATCTGATATTAGTATACCCACTTCAGCTTTCTTGCCATTGCTGTTATCATGATATATCTATTTTCATATTTTTACTTTCAATCAATTTGTATTGTGGAACATTAAGTACATCTCCTGTAGACAGCATATAGCTGTATCATGTTATTTTAGCCAATCTCACAATCTTTGCTTTTTTTTTTTTTTACTAGATTGCTATTATTCTAACCAATTCTATAGTTGATTTACATTTGCTCTTTTCTTCTTCCTTTATGTTTCTTATGGGCTTTTTTGTTCCTTTATTTCTTCTTTATTACCTTTTTTGCATTAAGTGAATATTTTATAATGTAGCATTGTAAGTTTGTAAATGATTTTTTAAAATATATTTTTGAGTTTTTTTTTTTTTTTAAGTGGTTGCTCTAGGGTTTGCCAAATACATCTTGGTTTACCAGAATCACCTTCAGATCTATAGTACCTTATTCCACATATATACATATATATTCCTATATAGCTCTATTCCATTTTCTCCTCTTTAATGATACTACTATTATACCTATTATGTCTATTAATATTACAAATCCAACAATAAATTGTAATAATTATTGCTTTGCCAACTGTAGTCATTTCTGTAACTCAGTATAGCTTGACTCCCACCCACTTCTTTTACATTGCTTTTGGAAAATATATTACATTTTATGTTACAGACCTAACAGTACACCATATACATGCTATTGTATATATTTAACATATTATTATATGTATTATTTTATACATTTAAAAAATCAGTTCACAGAAAATAACAAAAGTTTACAACTATGCTGTCTTTTATAATTACATAAACACCTTTCTTGGTGCTGTCTTGTGTGTGTATTTGTGTTTGAATTGCCATCTGCAGTCACTTGCTTCCAGCTTGAAGAACTTCCATCAGTATTTCTTGTAAGGCAGGTCTGCTAGCAACAAATTCACTCAGTGCTTGTTTGTTTACTTTGTAAATGTCTTTATTTGCTTTCCTTTTTTCAAAGATAGATTTGCTGAATATGGGGTTGCTGGTTTACATTTTTTACTTTATCACATTGAATATGTTATCCCAACGCATTGTTTCCTCCAGAAGTTGACTGTTAATCTTATTGGAGTTCCCTTTTAAGAGATGAATCATTTTTTTCTTGTTATATTCAAGATTTTCTCCATGACTTTTATTATTTCTTTGACTTTCAGAACTTTTACTATGATGCATCTGTTTGGGAATCTCATTATCCTTATCCTACTAGAAGTTTATTGAGTTTCTTGGATGTGTAGGTTATTGGTTTTCAATTTAGGGAGTGTTCTGTTATTATTTATTTGGACATTTTTTTCTACTATTTTCTCTCTCTCTTCTCATTACTCCTATGTTGGTACACTTGATGGTGTCCCACATTTCTCAGAGACTCTGTTCGATTTTCTTCATTCTTTATCTGTCCTGTTTCCGCTTGCATAATCTCTATCGAACTGTCTTCAAGTCTGCTAGTTCTTTCTTGTTCTAGTTGAAATACACTGAGCCCTTCTAGTGAATTACTTATTTCAGTTATTGTACTTTTCAACTCCAGAATTTCCTTTTGGTTCTTCTTCCTATCTCGTATGGATATTCTATATTTGATATAACATTGCCACCATATCTTTTACTTTTTAAAGTATGCTTTCCTTTAGTTTTGTGAACATATTTGTAAGGACAATTTTGAAGTCTTTTTCTATTAAATCTGACATCTACTTGCTATTTCAGGCAGTTTGCATTGCCTACTTTTTCCTCCCAGTGTGTGAACCATATTTTCTTCTTTGTATGTCTCATAATTTTTTTGTTGGAGGCTAGCCATTTTAGACAATATATTGTAGTCACTGTTGAGTATTGGTCCATTACCCACCCCAGGGTTGGTTATTGTTTATTATTATTTAGTGACTAGGTGGATTATACCAGTAAAGTCTATCCCCACGCTCCCCCACCCTTGCCCCACACATTGTTAAGCCTCTTACCTATTACCCTGGAATGACAGTGATATTGACAGGATTCTCTTTGCTTGACCACATCCAGCTGTTAAAAGTCCATGAATTGCCAGCTGATTACTTACTCTCTTGTCTTCATCAAAGCCTTGGGAGCATAAATTGTTCTTCAAAGGAATTCAACCAAATTGTGGCTTCTTTGAAGAATAGTTTCTGAGTTCATGCTTGATATTTGTTCTGATCCCAGGAAGGCTCATAACTGGCTAAGTCTGCAGTTTCATTAAATCCACAAGTTTCACTGTCTTTTCACTATGACCTCTGTTGTTCTTGAGACTGTCCTTAGGTTTGAATTTCTCCATGTTGTAAATAAAATCAGTTCCTCTGGGAAGAGATTAGGAGCTATCTGTTTTTTTGGTCTGTGCCTCCTTTTGGGTAAAATCTCTGAGCCATGGCTCTGGAACTGGGGTTGGGGACAATGGAAAACTTCTGAGTGACACTCGTGCTCTAGGACTTGAACATTTGGAAGGGGACATCCGCCTGAAGTGGAACCACTGACTCATGAGCCAGAGAAAGAACAAGATGATCAGGACCGCAGTCTTCTCAAACCATCACACCCAAGGTGCACTTTCAGTCTGGTAAGTGGGAACTGAGTGGAAGAAGGGAACTTTCACTTCTCCACCACACTTGCCTGGGACTCAGCCTCATCAGCACACAGCTGGAGTCAGGATTAGACATAATGACATACTGCTCCTCCCAGGAAGAAAGCCCTCTGACTACAAGTCAAGGGAAGAGAAAGTGATTGCAATCTGAAGCGGAGCGCTGAGTCTGAGTAGCGGGCAGGTGGGAAGGAAGGAGTGTCCTTGGTTCAAATACGACAGTTGTTTGCTTTTTTTAATAAAATTTTTATAGATTTTGATATGTGTTTCTCCATTTTCTGTTTGCAGGAGACATTCATTTCACATATTCCAAAAGCTTAAAATCTCACTAAGAAATTTTAACATATTACTCTTCTGAAAAATATACTGTGACTTGTTTACAGACTTTCACTTCTTTCCATTGGCAACTACTGGGCCCAGTCTCAAATATGCTCATCAGTAGAGTCTTTTTTCTTCAGAGTTAAAAAAAAACCCACAAAAAGCAAGTCTGCTAAGGATAGTTCAAGAATTCTTTCTAGGTTGAGAATATTTAGCCAAAGAACTGCATTAAAAAATACTGGCATTAAGTTTTTTCTTTTTCCTTGAATACGTTTGTTAATTATTTGAAGTATAGTTGAACTCAACTGTTCATTTTCATTTAGTTTTAGAATTATTGTTCTATCGTTGGTTTTATTTATATTTTAATATGAAACCATTAACATGATTACAAAAGTCAACATTATTAAAAATAAAAAACTTCCCCCTTTCACCCCTTGTAGCCAACCAATTTTGTTTCTGGCTTACCTTTCTGTTTCTTCAATAGAAACAAGCATATACATATATATAATATATATATATATATATATATATATATATATATATATATATATATATATAATTGAGGGACAAAGGATCAAAATCCCAATGGAAAAAAATGTGTAAAATAATAAAGTGAATCTATTTCAGAAATATTAGCTATTGCTCTGCATTATATGTGGTAAATATTTTCTCCCAGTTTGCTGTCTTTTTACTTTGTTTATGGTGTTTTTTTTAACCATGTAAAAGTTTTGATTTAAAAAAATTTTAATTAAGTCAAATTTACCAATTTTTAATTTTATTACATCTGGTTTTAAATTGTAGTTAGAAAGTATTTCTCTTCACTTAGGCTACAGAAGAATTTTCTAATGTTTTTGCCTGATGCTGTATGGTTTTATTTTTTAGTATTTAGACCCCTATACATTTGAAGTTTATTTTTGTGTATGGAGTGAGATATGAATCTACTTAATTTTTTAATAAATAGCTTTTCAGTTGTCCCAGAACCATTTATTAAAATGTCCATCATTTCTATAGAGATTTGAGATGCTATCTTTGTCTTAAACTAAACTTTATGTGTATCTGGGTATACTTTTTGACATGCTATTCACTCCACAGGTGTGTTTGTCTATTGCTACACCACTACCCTACTGTTTTACCTAAAGATGCCTTATTGTATATTTTATTTTTTATAATTAAAGTTGGATTTGTGAAACATTTAAAGAAATTACTGTCTTGGGTCTTAGTTGCAGCATGTTGAATCTTTCCTTGTGGTAGGAGGGCTTAGTTGCCCCTTGGCATGTGGGATCTTAGTTTCCCAACCAGGGTTTTTACCCACGTCCCCTGCATTTTGGGGCAGATTCTAAACCAATGGGCCACCAGGGAAGTCCTGATTGTATATTTTAATATCTTATCAGACTACTTTTCCCTTATAGTTTTTCCTTTTTAGTGATTTCCTGGCTATTCTTTTAAAAATATTTATATTAATTTGCTTGGCTATACCAGGTGTTAGTTGTAGCACGTGGGATCTTAGATCTTCACTGAGGCATGGTGTGGTATGTGGGACCTAATTCTCTGACCAAGGATCACATCTGGGTCCCCTACACTGGGAGCTCAGAGTCTTAGCCACTGGACCACCAGGGAAGTTCCTGGGTATGCTTTCTTGTTTTTTAACAGATTGATTCTGTTGTTTTCCTTTCTCTGGAGAAGGTAAACACCGCTTGTATATCCAATACCAGCATCTTTGGGATTCCCTTCCCCCACCTACTCTAAGCAAGCCTCTAAGGAGGTTTTCCCTTTCGCCCAATCCCAAATGCTCTCACCAGGCACACTCCATAATTCATTCGTAAGCATTCTTGTCCTAAGGATGGTAAGGGAGGCAGCCAGGGCTGAGTGTCCCAGAACAAGCAAACGCACAAGGGAGCATGCACCCTTACCACCTTGGCAGTAAGCGGGACTGGACTTTCAGGGCTTGGAAGGACCCTGCTTGGCAGCCATGTGAGAGCACAGGAGGGGTGCCTGCATCTGTCTCCAATGGGCTCCGCTATACTTGCTTAGCCACTGTTACCACACTGCTGAAATAGAGGTACCAAAAATGCCCTAAAAGTCCGACCAATTTGGGGGCACTTATCTCATACAACATTCCACATATTCCCCCTCCCCACCAAACCCACAAAAGCAAGATCGAGTCCCAAACTGAGTGCTTAAATCTCACCCCAAAAGATTACTGCTGTCTATAACCTCAGCCTCAAGGACGCATTTTCCCAAACTGAATGGCTGAGAATGAGAATATATTCTAAAGAGTTCTTGTCATCACACTCAACACTAAAGAAAATTTGAGAAAACAGCTAAGTCAGTTTGCATGTATCATTTGGACCAGAAATATAGTGTTTAAAAATGGAACACCATCCTGTTTTTGGGGGCCAAGGGGACAGTCTGGCATATATGTGATCACACTAGACCAAAGAAGCATGTTGATTTTATATATTTGAGTTAAAGGAAGATTTGTAGAAGGATCTGTACTACAAATAAAACTTGTCCATGTGGATTACCCAGACCTCTCGGAACAACTGCAACTGAAAACTCCAGTGCACATATGACACCTTTGTGCTGGAGCTCACCCCTCCCTCACCCCTACTCCCAGGCCAACCCCTTTCGCACCGAAAACATACACACTGTAGCTAAGGACCACATCGCAAATGTTCTCTGTAGATTCAAAGGCACAGTGGCCATTTCGAGTGAACGAATCCACCTCGGATCTAAAAGGAAACTATCTGTGCTTCTACCTTCTGACAGCTAGATAAAATCCCCATTTTACAGAGGAGCTCAATCTAAACTGCAAGTCAGGAGTGTCAGAAAGGCTTTATCATAGATTGAGGGCTGTAGTGACAACCGTGGAGGACTGAATACAATGATTCCAATGAATACTATGTATGAGGCGCATGAAACAAAGGAGGAACTGGGCGATCACGCAGGCAGACATCGGAATATGCTAAGGAATCACTGTCACCATGAAAAGATCATGCAGCTAGAGTTCTGAGCCAGAGCTATTCAAATAAATCCTGTGTGAAACAAGGATGTTGGGAAAGGGGAGCTTTGGTTGGGGGGGAGTTGGGTGAAAGGGACCCAAGGGATTCTCAAGTTTATGTTGAAATTTCTGGTGAGGTGAGCTGTGTCCTCCGATTCTATTATATGGTTTGTTTTTTTTTTTCCCTTTTCCTGCCACTGTCATGGAAACAAGGTGACTTTAGTCAACTACATTCCTCCGGTGGCAAGACAAGTAAGATACATTGCAGAGGCAGAAGCGCCGGGATCAAGATCTTTCATGCTCCCGCAAACGCTCAGGCTGGTGCGTGAGTTTCGGGAACAGGCACAGCGTGGCTGGGTTCCTGTCAGGGATTCGTCAGATCCCCTGGCCTGACGGGGAGACGGTTTCCTGCAGAACGAGGTGCAGGAGGTGGTTCTGCTCGGCGCTCAGCAGGGGCCACATCTCCACCTGCAGCAACTTGACGGCCTCTGTGTCCTTCTCGTGTGTGGCCATGACCAAGGACTGTAGCAGCAGAAAGAGCTCCTCGGGCAGCGGGCCGCTGCTGTCCTGCCCGTGGCCGTCAAAAGCCTCCCAGGCGTACTTCTCCAGGGTGTGCGCGTGCTCCGGCAGGAGCTTGGCCGGCGGCGGCTGCAGGAGCAGCAGCAGCAGCACGCGGGACACCTCGCAGCGGACCAGCACGTCGGCGAAGGCACCCAGCGCGGCCGGGGCGGCGGTGGCTGGCTGCCCAGCGCTGGGCGGGAGCACCGGGGCGAGGGCCGCGGGGGCGGCGGGCTGCGGCCCGGGCGGTGGGGGCGGCGGCATCAGGGGCTGCGGCGGGGGGCCGCCAAACTCCTGCGCCAGGCGCTGCATGCGCGTGAAGAGTGCCAGCGCGCTGCTGTAGTCCCGCGCCAGCAGCTGGCAGGACGCGGCATGGCCGAGCGCCTGCAAGGCGGCCAGGGGCAGCTGGGGCAGCTGCAGCTGCGCGGCGCGCTGGAAGTGGCCGGCGGCGGCAGCCGGCTGGCCCAGGTCGCGCAGGGAAGCCGCCAGCTCGAGGCAGAGCGCGGCGGCTGCGGCCGGCTGCCCGAGCTCCAGGTGCAGGCGCACGGCGGCGCCCAGCGCGGCGGCGGCGGCCTGTAGGGCCTCCCCGGCGGCGGCGGGGCAGGCCAGGCGCTGGCGCGCGTCGCGCTCCTGCTGCAGAAAGAGGCGCGCGGCCTCGGTCAGCGCCAGTGCCTCGCCGGGCCCGTGGAAGAGCGCCTGTTGGCAGCGCGCCACCGCCAGCTGGCACCAGGCCGCGTACGGCAGGCACTCCTGGGCGCGCAGCTCACGGCCGAGCTGGGCGAACTGCTCGCCGGCCTCCGCCACGTTCGGCTTCCGCAGGAACCGCTTCTTGAGTTTGTTGGACACCTGGCGGTAGCGCGCCAGGAAGTCCCCCGGCTCGGGGCCCGGGCCCGCGCCACCGCCAAGGCCGGCCGCGGAAGCCGCCATCTTCGCCTCCCTGGCCCTTCCAGGCGCGCTGACGCAACCGGGCGGCGACAGGCGACGTGCCCTGCGTCCGGCTCGGGCCCACAGCGCGACGGCGCCCGCGCGGCCGCCCAGATACTCCCATCGCCGGGGTGATACGCAAAAGAGCGGGCGCGGAGGCGGGGCCATGAGTGGCTGCAGGCGCCATATGCAAATCGGAGGACCTGGGCCGGTCCTGGCTGGGAGCCCGCTGTTGCTAGGTGACAGCTTGCTCCTGCAGGTTGCCTAGCAGGGCATTTCCTGGCATCCCTAAAGGCACACGACCAAAAAGTCAACTGGTGACCCTGCGTGACCCTGATTCAACTTTGCATAATTGCGGGTTGTGTCCCGCCCACCCCAGTCCCCATTCCGCCGCAGTCTCGCGGTCTAGGCCCCTGCCCCAATGGGTATCTAGGCCCTATGGCCATGGGAACCCCTGTCAAGCACGCTGTCCACCGTCCCTGCATTCCACGCCGCGAGGCGGTCGGTCACTTTGGCACCTTCACCCCACCACGACGCCGTCCTCTCGGTCTTGAACGTCACCCTCAGGACCCCGGTCCCTCTGGGGACTTCGCCTGGCTCCTACTTGCTCAGAGCCAACGGGGGAGCCTTCTTTTCCCCGGCCTCCCCCCAGACCCCACTCCACTGCACCCCCGCCACAGCCAGCCTCTCTCACCAGGGTCACCGCATGCGCTGTCACCGTGGGCGACCGCTCCTCTCTGCCTGCCATCCCCGACTCCACCCGTACCCACAACACTCCCCCCTCTGCTCTAGCCAGACCCCCGACCCCTACCTCTCCAAGGAGGGGTGTCCCACCACCACTTCCCAGGCCAAGTGACTGAAGCACACACAGGGATGTCTTGAAACTCTTTGATTGATTCGACATGACTGGGCCTGAGACACCGGGCTGTGCAGTCGGTCAGTGAGCAGACCTGGCGCCCGACAGCTAGGGGGAGGAACCGAGGACCCAGGGTTGAGCAGCTAGTGCCAGGCTGGGGCCAGCAGGGAGATGGTTGTCATCCCAAAAGAGCCATTGAGCAGAGCGTTGTGGTGGACCGCTGTGCCACGAGTTCTGGGGTGATGTGCCTCTGACCGCTGTTCTGGGCCTTGTTGCCTGCCAGCCCCAGGACCTTGGCAGTTAGGTGGTGCATAACGGCTGCTAGAAAGATGGATGCAGAGGAGTTCAGGTGGCGCTCCATGTGTCTCATGGAGAAGGATAGCTCGGCATGGGCGGTGCGGAAGCGGCGACCAGATGACCTTTGACGGCCCCTTTCATGCTGACCGTTGAGCCTGCTTTCTCTGAGGCCTCGCTTTGCGGTGCAATGGGATGAGGTGTGACGGGATGATATGCGATGAGATGAGATGCGGTGGGATGAGTCAGCTGGTCCCAACCTCTCAAAACAACCGGTACTCTCAGACCTCTACTCCATATCCTAGCAACCATGAGCCGGCCCCTCATTGGTCAGGGCGCACGTTCTGTGACAGGTAGACTCCCCTGAGATCACTGCTTTCCCATGCCCCCCACCCCACCCACCTCCGCAGGCCTGAATCTGCAAAGAAATGGCGCTGGCAGAATCCTGCTCACCCTGCCCATCGGACCCTCTCTTTGTCGGAACTCTCCCTTCCCACGGGAGGAGACCTTTATACAGAGAAGGCAGCAGACCACCCAGTGGCACCAAGTATATGCTGGCAGTGCTGGGCCATCATCACCACTGTGTCTAGTTCCAAAACTTTGGCACCACCACAAGGAGAAACCCCTGTACCAGCCAGGCGGTCACTCCCCACTGCCCCCTCCTGCAGTTTTCCCCACCCCATCCTACCTTGCATAGTTCTCAGGCAACCAACCACTCATCAGCTTCCTATCAACAGCCCTTTGCCTGTTCTGGAGACTTCCTAGAGATGGAGGCATACAATAAATAGGTGGCCTTCTGTGTCTGGCTGCTGTCACTGAGCATAGGGCCCATGCATGTGGTAGCACGAATCAGCACTTCTTTCCTTTTCCTGGCTGAATAGTTTTCCACTGTATGGCTAGACCACACATGTTTTCTATATGCTCAGCAGTGGATGGACATTTGGGTGACTTCTCCCTTGTGCCTACTGTGGTGGACATTCCTCTATGGGGTTCTGTGTGAACGCCTGTTTTCAACTCTTTGGTATGTATGTCCATGAATAGATTTATGGTTTTTTTTTTCAAGACTCTTAATTCTATTACATTGATCTATGTGTCCATCCTTATGCTAGTACCACACAGTTTTGATAGCTGCAGCTTTGGGGTAAGTTTTGAAATCCGGAAGTAGGTGTCCATCATGCCTTGGTACACTGTCCCAAAATATATATTGTTAGTCTGTTTCCTGGCCTTCCTGAAAGGGACCTAGAGGTTTTTAGTCGATGTGATTTTGAATTAGGAGAATACCTTTTGGGGCCTATCGGACACTGGTTCTGATCTCACACTAATTCCAAGATGCCCCAAGTGTCACTATGGTCCATCAGTCATAGTAGGAGTTTATGGAGGTCAAGGGATCAATGAAATTTTAGCTTAGACCCACCTCCATTGGGTGCAGTGTGAAGCCAAACCAATCCTGTGCTTGTCTACACAGTTCTGGAATGCAAAATTAGGATAGACATATTCAGCAGCTGGCAGAGTCCACAACTCATCTGTTCCCTGACCTGCAGATTGAGGGCTATTTTGGCATGGATGGCGAAATGGAAGCAATTAGAATTGCCTCTATCTAGAAATATAGTAATGGAGAAGGCAATGGCAACCCAATCCAGTACTCTTTCCTGGAGAATCCCATGGATGGAGGAGCCTGGTAGGCTGTGGTACATGGGATCACGAAGAATCTGACCCAACTGAGCAACTTCGCTTTCACTTTTCACTTTCATGCATTGGAGAAGGAAATGGCAACCCACTCCAGTATTCTTGCCTGGAGAATCCCAGGGACGGTGGAGCCTGGTGGGCTGCCATCTATGGGGTGGCACAGAGTCAGACACGACTGAAGCGACTTAGCAGCAGCAGCAGCAGCAGAAATATAGTAAACCAAATCAATGCACATACCTGAGTGGATTTCAGCGATTTGCAGTACCATCAAGGGCTACAAACATGCAGGAGTGATGATTTCCTCCATATCCCCATTAAAGTAGCCTATTTGGCCCGTACAGAAAACAGATGGTCTTGGAGAATGAGAGTGGGTTTTCATTAGCTTGACCAGGTGGTGATTTCAATTTCAGGTACTTTACCAATGTAGTTTCATTGCTTGAGCAAATTGACATCTCCAGTGCCATGCTACCTGCCCCCTTCATGGATCACAGCCTTGTCATGGTGACGGCAGTTGCATAACTCAATGAAGCTATGCCATGCAGGCCCACTGAAGACGGATCAGTCATATTGGAGAGTTCGGACATATTGTGGTCCACTGGAAGAGGAAATGACAACCCACTCCAGTATTCTTTCCTCGAGAACTCCATGGACTATAGGAAAAGGTAAAAAGATATGACACCAGAAGATGAGCTCCCCAGGTTGGAAGGTGTCCAATATGCTACTGGTGAAGAGTGGAGGGCAATTACTAATAGTTCCAGAAAGAATGAAGTGGCTGGGCGAAAGTGGAAACAACACTCAGTTGTGGATATGTCTGGTGCTGAAAGTTAAGTCTGATGCTATAAAGAACAATATGGCTAGGAACAATATTGCATAGGAAGGTTAGGTCCATGAATCAAGTTACATTTCATGTGATCAAGCAGGAGATGGCAAGAGAAAACTTCGACATCTTAGGAATCAGTGAACAAAATGAACAATGGGAATGGGTGAATTTAATTCAGATGACCATTATATTTACTACTGTGGGCAAGAATCCCTTAGAAGAAATGGAGTAGCCCTCATAGTCAACAAAAGAGTCTGAAATGCAGTACTTGTGTGCAACCTTAAAAATGACAGAATGATCTCAGTTCGTTTCCAAGTAAACCATTCAACATCACAGTAATCCAAGTCTGTACCCTAACCACTGATGCCAAGTAAGTTGAAGCTGACTAGTTCTATGAAGACCTATAACACCTTCTAGACCTAACACCAAAAAAAAAAAAAAAAGATGTTCTTTTCATCACAGGGGATAGGAATGCAAAAGTAGAAACTCAAAAGACACCTGAAATAACAGGCAAATTTGGCCTTGGTGTACAAGATGAAGCAGGGCAAAAGCAAAGAGAGTTTTGCCAAAGGAACACACTGGTCATAGCAAACATCCTCTTCCAACAACACATGAGATGACTCTACACACTGACATCATCAGATGGTAAATACTGAAATTAAATTGATTATACTTTTTGCAGCTAATGATGCAGAAACTCTGCATAGTCAGCAAAAACAAGATGTGGAGCTGACTGTGGCTCAGATCATGAGCTCCTTGTTGCAAAGTTATGCATAAATTGAACAATGTAGGGAAAACCAATAGGACATTCAGATATGAAAAAAGTGAAAGTGAAAGTGAAGTCGCTAAGTCATGTTCAACTCTTTGCAACTCCATGGATTGTAGCCCAAGGAATTTTCCAGACAAGAGTACTGCAGTGGGTTGCCATTTCCTTCTCCAGGGGATCTTCCTGACTCAGGGATCAAACATGGGTCTCCTGCACTGCAGGCAGAGGCTTTACCTCTGAGCCACCAGGGAAGCCCCTAACCTAAATCAAATCCCTTATGATTATACAGTGGAGGTGATGAATAAATTCAAGGGATTAGATGTGGTAGACAGAGTGCCTGAAGGACTATGGACAGAGGATCATAACATTGTACAGTAGGTGGTAACCAAAACTATCCCCCCCAAAAAGGAATGCAAAAAGGTGAAGTGGTTGTCTGAGGAGGTTTTACAAACATCTGAGAAAAGAAGACAAACAAAAGGCGAAGGAGAAAGGGAAAGATATACCCAACTGAATGCAGAGTTCCAGAGAATAGCAAGAAGAAACAAGGAAGACTTATTAAATGAACAGTGCAAATAGAGGAAAACCACAGACTGTGTGGATCACAGCAAACTGTGGAAAATTCTTAAAGTGATGGGAACACTAGACCACCTTACCTGTCTCCTGAGAAACCTGTATATAGGTCAAGAAGCAAGAGTTAGAGCCAGACATGGAACAACAGACTGACTCAGAATTGGGAAAGGAATGTGACAAGAATGTATATTGTCATTCTGCTTATTTAACTTATACGCAGAGTACATCATGTGAAATGCCAGGCTTGATGAATCACAAGCTGGAATCAAGATTGCTGGGAGACATGTCAACAACATCAAATATGCAACTGATACCACTCTAATGGCAGAAAGCAAAGAGGAACTGAAGAGCTTCTTGATGATGGTGAAAGAAGAGGGTGAAAAAGCTGGCTTAAAAACTGACTTTGTAGCATCTGCTCCCATAATTTCATGGCAAATAGAAGGTGAAAAATGTGTATGTAGTGACAGTTTTCCTCTTGTTGGGCTCCAAAATCACTGTGGATGGTGAGTGCAGCCATGAATTTAAGAGATGCTTGCTCCTTGAAAGAAGAGCCATGGTAAACTTAGTTCAGTTCAGCTCAGTTCAGTCACTTAGTCGTGTCCGACTCTTTGCAACCCCATGAACCGCAGCACTCCAGGCCTCCCTATCACCAACTGACAGAGTCTACCCAAACCTATGACCATTGAGTCAGTGATGCCATACAACCATCTCATCCTCTGTCATCCCCTTCTCCTGCCCTCAATCTTTCCCAGCATCAGGGTCTTTTCCAATGAGTCAGTTCTTCACATCAGGTGGCCAAAGTATTGGCGTTTCAGCTTCAACAACAGTCCTTCCAATGAACACCCAGGACTGATCTCCTTTAGGATGGACTGGTTGGATCTCCTTGCAGTCCAAGTGACTCTCAAGAGTCTTCTCCAACACCACAGTTCAAAAGCATCAATTCTTTGGCGCTCAGCTTTCTTTATAGTCCAACTCTCACATCCATACACGACTACTGGAAATACCATAGGCTTTGACTAGACCGACCTTTGTTGACAAAGTAATGTCTCTGCTTTTTAATATGCTGTCCAGGTTGATCATAACTTTCCTTCCAAGGAGTAAGCATCTTTTAATTTCATGGCTGCAATCACCATCTGCAGTGACTTTGGAGCCCCCCAAAATAAAGTCTGACACTGTTTCTACTGTTTCCCCATCTATTTGCCGTGAAGTGATGGGACTACTTGCTGAATGTTGAGCTTTAAGCCAACTTTTTCACTCTCCACTTTCACTTTAATCAAGAGGCTCTTTAATTCTTCTTCACTTTCTGCCATAATGGTGGTGTCATCTGCATATCTGAGGTTATTGATATTTCTCCCAGAAATCTTGATTCCACCTTGTGCTTCCTCCACCCAGCGTTTCTCATGATGTACACTTCATGTAAGTTAAATAAGCAGGGTGAATATATACAGCCTTGCCGTACTCCTTTTCCTATTTGGAACCAGTCTGTTGTTCCATGTCCAGTTCTAACTGTTGCTTCTTGTCCTGCATACAGGTTTCTCAAGAGGCATGTCAGGTGTCTGGTATTCCCATCTCCTTCAGAATTTTCCACAGTTTATTGTGATCCACACAGTCAAAGGCTTTGGCATAGTCAATAAAGCAGAAATAGATGTTTTTTCTGAAACTCTCTTGCTTTTTTGATGATCCAGCGGATGTTGGCAATTTGATCTCTGGTTCCTCTGCCTTTTCTAAAACCAGCTTGAGCATCTGAAAATTCATGGTTCACATATTGCTGAGACAGTGTATTAAAAAGCAGAGACATCACTTCGCTAAGGTGGGTATAGTCAAAGATATGGTTTTTCCAGTGGTCATGTACAGATGTGAGAGTTGGACCCTAAAGAAGGCTTAGTGCTGAAGAACTGATGCTTTCAAAATTTTGTTGATGGGGAAGACTCTTGAGAATGTTTTGGACTGCACGGAGATCAAACAATTGAATTCTACAGGAAATAAACCATGAATATTGATTAGACTGCAGCCGTGAAATTAAAAACGCTTGCTCCTTAGAAGAAAAGCTACGACCAACCTAGACAGCATATTAAAAAGCAGAGACATTACTTTGCCAACAAAAGTCCTTCTAGGCAAAGCTAGGGTTTTTCCAGTCATAGTCATAGTCACATATGGATGTGAGAGTTGGACTATAAAGAAAGCTGAGCTCCAAAGAATTGATGCTTTTGAAGTGCAGTGTTGGAGAAGACTCTTGAGAGTCCCTTGGACTGCAAGGAGATCCAACCAGTCCACCCTAAAAGAGATCAGTCCAGGGTGTTCATCAGAAGGACTGATGTTGAAGCTGAAACTCCAATACTTTAGCCACCTGATGCAAAGAACTGACTCATTGGAAAAGGCCCTGATCCTGGAAAAGATTGAAGGCAGGAGGAGAAGGGGTGAACAGAGGATGAGATGGTTGGATGGCATCACCGACTCAACGGACATGAGCTTGAGTAAACTGTGGGAGTTGGTGATGGACAGGGAGGCCTCATGTGCTGCAGTCCATGGGGTCACAAAGAGTCAGACACGACTGAGTGACTGAACTGAACTGAACTGAACTGATTCATTAGAACGACTGATGCTGAAGCTGAAACGCCAATGTTTTGGCCACCTGATGGGAAGAGCAAACTCACTAGAAGAGACCCTGGTGCTGGGAAAGGCTGAGGGCAGGAGAAGAGGGTGGCAGAGATGGTTAGGTAGTATCACCGACTCAATGCCCACGAGTTTGAACAAACTCCTGGAGATAGTGGAGGACAGGGAAGTCGGGAATGCTGCAGCCTATGGGGTCACAAACAGTCGGGCACAACTTAGTGACTAAACAACAGCAACAACTACAGTGCTACCAGTATGGACCTACTTAGCTAACAAGTGCCTTTTTCTCCATCAGAGATCAGATCAGATCAGTCGCTCAGTCGTGTCCGACTCCTTGTGACCCCATGAATTGCAGCACGCCAGGCCTCCCTGGCCATCACCAACTCCCGGAGTTCACCCAGACTCAACGTCCATCGAGTCAGTGATGCTATCCAGCCATCTCATTCTCTGCCGTCCCCTTCTCCTCCTGCCCCCAATCCCTCCCAGCATCAGAGACTTTTCCAATGAGTCAACTCTTCCCATGAGGTGGCCAAAGTACTGGAGTTTCAGCTTTAGCATCATTCCTTCCAAAGAAATCCCAGGGCTGATCTCCTTCAGAATGGACTGGTTGGATCTCCTTGCAGTCCAAGGGACTCTCAAGAGTCTTCTCCAACACCACAGTTCAAAAGCATCAATTCTTCGGCACTCAGCCTTCTTCACAGTCCAACTCTCACATCCATACATGACCACAGGAAAAACCATAGCCTTGACTAGATGGACATTTGTTGGCAAAGTAATGGCTCTGCTTTTGAAGATGCTATCTAGGTTGGTCATAACTTTCCTTCCAAGGAGTAAGTGTTTTTAAATTTCATGGCTGCAGTCACCATCTGCAGTGATTTTGGAGCCCAGAAAAATAAAGTCTGACACTGTTTCCACAGTTTCCCCATCTATTTCCCATGAAGTGATGGGACTGGATGCCATGATCTTCGTTTTCTGAATGTTGAGCTTTAAGCCAACTTTTTCACTCTCCACTTTCACTTTCATCAAGAGGCTTTTGAGTTCCTCTTCACTTTCTGCCATAAGGGTGGCGTCATCTGCGTATCTGAGGTTATTGATATTTCTCCCGGTGATCTTGATTCCAGCTTGTGTTTCTTCCAGTCCAGCGTTTCTCATGATGTACTCTGCATGGAAGTTAAATAATCAGGGTGACAATATACAGCCTTGACGTACTCCTTTTCCTATTTGGAACCAGTCTGTTGTTCCATGTCCAGTTCTAACTGTTGCTTCCTGACCTGCATACAGATTTCTCAAGAGGCAGGTCAGGTGGTCTGGTATTCCCATCTCTTTCAGAATTTTCCACAGTTGATTGTGATCCACACAGTCAAAGGCTTTGGCATAGTCAATAAAGCAGAAATAGATGTTTTTCTGGAACTCTCTTGCTTTTTCAATCATCCAGCGGATGTTGGCAATTTGATCTCTGGTTCCTCTGCCTTTTCTAAAACCAGCTTGAACTTCAGGAAGTTCACGGTTCACATATTGCTGAAGCCTGGCTTGGAGAATTTTGAGCATTACTTTACTAGTGTGTGAGATGAGTGTAATTGTGTGGTAGTTTGAGCATTCTTTGGCATTGCCTTTCTTTGGGATTGGAATGAAAACTGACCTTTTCCATTCCTGTGGCCACTGCTGAGTTTTCCAAATTTGCTGGCATATTGAGTGCAGCACTTTCACAGCATCATCTTTCAGGATTTGGACTAGCTCAATGGGAATTCTATCACCTCCACTGGCTTTGTTTGTAGTGATGTTTTCTAAGGCCCACTTGACTTCACATTCCAGGATGTCTGGCTCTAGGTCAGTGATCACACCATCGTGATTATCTGGGACGTGGAGATCTTTTTTGTACAGTTCTTCTGTGTATTCTTGCCACCTCTCCTTAATATCTTCTGCTTCTGTTAGGTCCATACCATTTCTGTCCTTTATCTAGCCCATCTTTGCACGAAATGTTCCTTTGGTATCTCTGACTTTCTTGAAGAGATCTCTAGTCTTTCCCATTCTGTTGTTTTCCTCTACTTCTTTGCATTGATCGCTGAAGAAGGCTTTCTTATCTCTTCTTGCTATTCTTTGGAACTCTGCATTCAGATGTTTATATCTTTCCTTTTCTCCTTTGCTTTTGGCTTCTCTTCTTTTCACAGCTATTTGTAAGGCCTCCCCAGACAGCCATTTTGCTTTTTTGCATTTCTTTTCCATGGGGATGGTCTTGATCCCTGTCTCCTGTACAATGTCATGAACCTCAGTCCATAGTTCATCAGGCACTCTATCTATCAGATCTAGTCCCTTAAATCTATTTCTCACTTCCACTGTATAATCATAAGGGATTTGATTTAGGTCATACCTGAATGGTCTAGTGGTTTTCCCTACTGTCTTCAATTTCAGTCTGAATTTGGCAATAAGGAGTTCATGATCTGAGCCACAGTCAGCTCCTGGTCTTGTTTTTGCTGACTGTATAGAGCTTTTCCATCTTTGGCTGCAAAGAATATAATCAATCTGATTTCTGTGTTGACCATCTGGTGATGTCCATGTGTAGAATCTTCTCTTGCGTTGTTGGAAGAGGGTGTTTGTTATGACCAGTGCATTTTCTTGGCAAAACTCTATTAGTCTTTGCCCTGCTTCATTCCGTTTTCCAAGGCCAAATTTGCCTGTTACTCCAGGTGTTTCTTGACTTCCTACTTTTGCATTCCAGTCCCCTATAATGAAAAGGACATCTTTTTTTAAATCTGTCCCTAAGTCCCACCACATGCAGTCTGTTTTCAGCTTGCACGAGCTGCAGTATACCTTCCTTAGGGATATATTATCTCTCCATCCCTACATCATCATTTAGTTAGCAACAATGTTGATCACCTTGTCCTTCCACGAGGAGGAATACATTATAATACATTGTTGACGTTATAATACATTGATGACGTTATGCTAATTGGACCTAGTGAGCAAGAAGTAGCATCTTCTCTGAAAGTGAAAGTGTTAGTTGCTCAGTTGTGCCTAACTCTTTTCAACCCCATGGACTGCAGCCCACCATGCTCCTCTGTCCATGGGATTTTCCAGGCAAGGATACTGGAGTGGATTGCCATTTCCTTCTCCAACTTTCCTCGACTTACTGATAAGATATCTACATGCATGAGATGGGAATAAATCCAATTAAAATTCAGGGCTCTTCTATCTTGGTGGAATAGCTAGGTGTCCCGTGTGGGGCATGTGGAGATATCCCTTCTAAGATGAGGAATACGTTGTTGCATCTGGCCACTACTACAACCACAAGAGAGGCACAACACCTAGTGGGCCACGTTGGAGTTTGGAGGTAACGTTCCTCATTTGGTTGGTTATTCTAGGCATTTCCGAGCGACTCAGAAACTGCTAATTTTGAGTAGCACTCAGAACCAGAGACGGCTTGGCAAGAGGTCCTTGAACATACAATTCAGCAGACCTAGTACTGCTTGAAAGTGTCAGTGGCAGATGGGGCTGGTGTTTGGAGCCTTTGATAGGACAGTACTGGGTTTTGGAATAAGGCCTTGCCATCTTTTCTAGATGACTACTCTTCTTTTGAGAAACAGCTTTTGGCCAGATACCAGACCTTAGTAGAGGCTGAATGCTTAGCCATGGGCCACCAGGTTACCGTGTAACTTGAGCTGCCCATCATAAACTGGGTGACGTCTGACCCACCAAGCCAAAAATTTGGGGGTACACAGAGCACTCCATCATCCAAAGGAAGTGGTCCAAATTCTCACGGTCCCTACTTTTGTTATACTACCTTCTCTACCCCAGTTTGCACCTGTGGCCTTGTGCAGTGTTCTCTATGATCAGTTGTCAGACCAAGAAAAGACTTGGGCCTGGTTTATAGATGGTTCTGCATGATATACAGGCACCACCCACATATGGACAGCTGTAGCACAAGAGCCTCTCTCTGGAGCATCTATGAAGGAGATGGTGAAAGAAAATCCTCCCAGAACTTAAAGGAATGCACCTGGCTGTTTGCTTGGGAGGAGAACTGGCTAGATGTGTGGTTATATACCAGTCCATGGGCCCTGGCCAATGATTTAGCTGGACGATCAGGGACTTGGGAGGAATATGATTGGAAAATTGGCAACAAAGTAATTTGGGGAAGAGGTGTGTGGATAGACCTCTCTGAATGGGCAAAAACTGTGCAGATTTTTGTGTCCCATGTGACCATTCACCAAAGAGTAACTTCAGAGGAGGAGGACGTTAATAATCAAGTAGATAGGATGACCCGTTCTGTGGATTCCAATTGGCCTCTTTCCCCAGTCACAAAGTGTCCTGTTTGCTGCAGGAAGTGTTCATGGTAGCAGGTTTGGAGGTGGTACATGCTTGGGTGCCCACTCATCAAGTCCAACCCAGCTATGGTCACTGCTGAGTGCCCAGTCTGCCAGCAACAGAGACCAGTACTGACTCCCAACATGATACCAATCCCCTGATTGATCAGACAGCTCCCTGATGGCAGGTTAGTGTTAGGACCCCTTCCCTTGTGGAAAAGGCAGTGAAGAGTTTTGTCCTTACTGCAATGGACACTCAGTGTGGCCACAGATTTTCCTCCTCTGCACACAAGGCTTCTGCTCAAACTGCCCTCTGTGGCCTCACAGAGCACCTCGTCTGCCTTCACGGCCTTCCAGGCAGCACTGTTCTGACAAGGAAGTTGCTTCACAGCACAGGAGGTGCAGCAATGGGTCCCTGCCCATGGAATTGACTGGTGTTACCATCCAGCGTGAAGGAGCTGGCTTGGGGGGTAGAAGGGTGGCAGGCCCTCTTTCAGGCTCAGTTGTCATGTCAGCTGGGTGGTGACACCTCTGAGGCGAGGCCAGGGTCTCTAGAAGGCTATGTACACAAGGTTGTGCACACAAGGCTGTATACGTTCTGACTCAGCGTTCGGTGTACGGAGCTGTTTCTCTAGCAGCCATGATTCGCGGATGCGGGCATCAGGGGCTGGAAATGGGGGTGGCACCAGTCTCCATTATCGCCAGTGGCCCAGGAGAAAAAGCTCTGCTTCCTGTCTCCGCAGCATTCTGCTCCACTGGCCTTGAGGTCTTAGTTCCGAGGGGAGAGTGCTTCCACGAGGAAACACCACAATGATTCCATTCAACCGGAAGTAAAAATTGTCACTCAACTTCTTTGGGCTTCTCATGCCTCTGAATCAACAGGCAAGGGACAGAGTTCCTGCACTGGCTGGGGTGATAGCTCCTGACCACCAACGGGAAATTGAACTGCTGCTCCACACTGAAGGTAAGGAAGATGATGTCTGGATTATGGGACATCCCCTAGGGTGTCTCTGAGTATCACTTACCATGCCGTATGATTAAAGTCGAAGGAAAGCTATAATAACCCAGTTCAGGCAGGACTACCAATGGCCCATATCCTAGAGGAATGAAGTCATCCTACCAGCTAAAGAACCACAGTCAGTTGACGTGCTTGATGAGGGCAAATGGAATATGGAAGAGATAATGAAAGAAAGTAAACATGAATACCAGCAATGAACATATGACCAGTTACAGAAGCAAGGATTATAATTGTCACAAGTATTTCCTCCTCATTTTGTTATGAATATGTTTGTGTGTATATATGCATATATTCAGAAAATATCTTTATTTTTATTACTCTTCTATTGCTTTATTATGTAACCTGTATCATATAGAGGTTATTGAGTTTATATCATAGTATTTTAGTATCATTAACTTTCCATCATATTATTCAAGTTAAGGATACCAGGGGAAGAGTTAACATTACTTGAAGGCTTTACATCCTCTTCTAGGGAAGAGTGTGTTTTAGTTTGCATTGCAGAATACTTATATCATGTTATTAATAGATGGAATTAAGATCTGTTGTTGTCTTTACTTGGAGATTAAGTATGATCTAAGGTAATTGTGTATAAGTGGGAGGGAGGTTCAGGATGGGGAACACGTGTACACCCGTGGCAGATTCATGTTGATGTATGGCAAAACCAATACAATATTGAAAAAAAAATCATTTAATCCAAACAAACAAAAAAGAAAACAAACAAACAAAAAAGTGCCAAGTAGAAAAGGGGTGGAATTGTGATGGATAATTTTATGTGTCAAGTTGACGGGGATAAGGGACACCAAAGAAGTGGTAAACCATTATTTCTGGGTGTCACTATGAAAATGTTTTGGTTGTATTTGAATGGCAAACTGAGTAAAGATTTGCCCTCACCAACATGGTGGGCATCATTCAATCCTTTAAGTGCCCAAATAGAATAAAAAGTCAAAAAAAGGACCAATTTCCTTTCTTTTTGAGCAGGGACGCCTATCTTTGCCTGTGTTTGTATATTGGAGGTCATGGTTCTAGGGCCTTCAGCCTCTGATGGTTTTACCAGTCAGGACCTTCTACTTCAGTGAAGTGAAGTGAAAGTCACTCAGTCATGTCCAACTCTTTGAGACCCAATGGACTATACAGTCCATGGAATTCTCCAGGCCAGACCACTGGAGTGGGTAGCCTTTCCCATCTCCAGGGGATCTTCCCAACCCAGGATCGAATCCAGGTCTCTCACATTGCAGGAGGATTCTTTACCAGCTGAGCCACAGGGGAATTGTACCACCAGCTTTGCTGGTTCTCCAGCTTGCAGATGGTAGTTTGTGGAATTTCTCAGCCTCAATAAACTATGTGAGCAAATATCTGTATTTATCTAATTGTGTTTGTTTTTTTCTGGAGAACCCTGAAAAATACACTTGTTTTGAGGTGCTGTTAAGCTTCTCCACTGTAAAGTTACTCCCCCCCACCCCGACTTTCATACTCTTTGGAAGCAAGTCACTCTAGGACTGGGGAGTTAAGCTCCACTTCCTTGAGAGGGGACTAGCTCATAAATTATTTGGAATTCTTCTGTATGGGAGATCTGCCTCTTCTCTATGTATTTATTTATTTGTATCCATATGGGATCATGTATATTTATTTTATACTTTGGGTTATAGTCCAATACAATAACGTTTGTGTTGCTCAAATTGTTCCAACTTTGGGAGTTCTTTCACATTGACTCCTCTGTCCATTTGCCGTGCACTCATATTTTGTTTTTTTGAGCACTTGCTCACTTTCTGATTCTACAGAATGCTCCAGGCTCATTTTGTATTTGTCCCTGCCCCAACACTTCTCCAGTGAATCCTGGTTCTTTTCTTTGGAGAATAATGTGAAACCAGTATCTTGCTACTGGGTGTATTTGTTACTATTGGGGTACCATTGCTCCTGGACAGAGCTAGGAAAGTTACTCGTGTATATACACCTATCTAATTTTTGTATTTATTCATCTTTCTATGTATTAATCTAAATATAAGTACATACTGATGTCTCTGAATCTAATCCAGTGCCACATGGTACATTGTAGCCTCCCCCCTTTTTTATTTGTAACTTTTCTCAGACAATGAGAAACTTGGCTTGTTTCATCCAGCATCCATTTCCTTATTTTTCAGTCCTAGTATACGTATATTGGAGAAGGCAATGGCACCCCACTCCAGTACTCTTGCCTGGAGAATCCCATGGACCGAGGAGCCTGGTGGGCTGCAGTCCATCGGGTCGCAAAGAGTCGGACACGACTGAGCAACTTCACTTTCACTTTTCACTTTCATGCATTGGAGAAGGAAGTGGCAACCCACTTCAGTGTTTTTGCCTGGAGAATCCCAGGGACAGGGAAACCTGGTGGGCTGCCATCTATGGGGTCGCACAGGGTCAGACACAACTGATGTGACTTAGCAGCAACAGCAGCAGCAGTATACATATATGGCTGTTTCAATATTGCTTAACCATATTCCCTTGAGAAACAAATTTGCCAACTAGATACAGTGTTTACATAGTTTCTTTTGTCTTTAGTTTTATATTTTCCAGTGAAAGCAAGATTTTCCAGAGTTACTGTTGCCAATTCCTTTCTTCCTTCACCTTGTTTGGCCAACAAATGAGCCACTGGCTAGTTTATTTTGATTTTGGCCTTTTTCAATTTTTGTGATGAAATTATGTTGTTATATTTCAATTTAAATCTAAGTTTTCTGACTATTGCTTTCCCACGAGTTAAGAATATTGTGACAAGTGCTTAGTCTGATGATGTCCGTGTATGTTGGACTTGTTTAGCACAGCTATAGTCTCAGGAGATAATAAGCACACTACTTTGCCATCTATTTTGATAACAAATTAATCCACACTATACTGTGCTTGGAGAAGGAAATGGCAACCCACTCCAGTATTCATGCCTGGAAAATCCCATGGACCGAGGAGCCTGGTGGGCTACAATCCATGGGGTCGCAAAGAGTCAGACATGACTGAGCAACTTCTGTGTGTATACTGTGCTTTAAGTGTGCAACATTTGAACTCAACTTTTCTGCTTTCATTTTGTTTTGATTTTGATATGATGGATATGCACTAGTGTTAATAAATACAATTAAATGGCCTGCTATAGAGTGTGCCACACACATGGCATGTGTGGCACTGAAAATGCTATAGAATTATAACTGTGTCACTGTGCTTTGTAGTGTGCTGTGCTGCAGTGCAAAGTAGTAAGAGCATCAAATCTGGTCTCTGTTACAGCTACTCAAATCTGCTATTGTAGCATGAAAGCACCTGTAGGCAAAATGTAAACATATCAGTGTGGTTATGTTCCAATAAAACTTTATTTATGGGTATTGAAATTTTAATTTTGTATAGTTTTCACATTTCACAAAATATTCTTTTATTTTTATTTTTTCCAACTATTAAAAGATGCAAAAGTAGGCAGTGGGTGAATTTGGCTTGTGGGCCCAGTTTTCTGACCCCTACTCTACAATTTTAAAGATATACTCTCATATCATATGTAAACAGAGGTCATTTTACTTCTTTTCTAGTTCTTATGCCTTTTATTTCTCTTGAATAATTTCTACCATGAAGTTTAATAGTAGTAGTAGTTAGAGAATATTGATGCCTGTTGCTCATCTTAGTGAAAAGATTTATAGTCATTCCCCGTTAAGTAAGATGCTTGTTTTAGGACTGAAGTACAGTTGATCCTTGAACAACACAGGTTTCCACTGCATGGGTCCACTTTTTTGGAGATTTGCAACAACTTGTAAAAATTTATAGACAAACCACATAGCCTAGAAATAATAGAAAAATTAAGAAAAAGTTAGGTATATCCTGAATTCATAAAATATATGTGGAAACTAGTCTATTTTGTCATTTACTACCATGTAACCAAATGGAAAAGAAAGTGTTAGTCACTCAGTCATGTCTGACTCTTTGTGACAACATGGACTGTAGCCCACCAGGCTCCTCTGTCCATGAGATTCTCCAGGCAAGAATACTGGAGTGGGTTGCCATTCCCTTCTCCAGGGGATCTTCCTGACCCAAGGACTGAACCCATGTCTCCTGAATTGCAGGCAGGTTCTTTACCACTGAGCTACCAGGGAATCCATAAAATGTATTCATAAACTATATGTAGATACTAGTCTATTTTGTCATTTACCACCATATAACATACACGAATCTACTACAAAATGTTAAAATTCATCAAAACTTATACATACAGACACTAAGAGAACATATGTGGTACCATTCACAGTCCTGAGAAATGTAAACAAGTGTATATATGCAATATTAAGTTCATAAATGCATAAATTAACTGTATCACATACTGTGCTGCTCTAATAATTTCATAGCAACTGTTGCTGTTGCGGTGAGCTCTAGTGTTGTGAATATCCACTTAAAACACTGTGCAACACAGATCATCTCCACATTAACAGTTCATCTCTACGGTAACTTTCATATCACAGTAAAAAGTGATAGCTCTGGTTTTCAGGTTTCTTTCATGTTTAGTGCAACATGATAAACCCTGAATAACACCATGAGGCTCGTACATACAGTGTGCCACTGGTGATGCTGGAAGTGCTCCTAAGAAGCAGAGAAAAGTCATACTATTACAAGGAAAAGTTGAATTGCTTGATATGTACTGTAGATTGAGGTCTGCAGTTGTAGTAGTCTTCCATTTCAAGATAAATGAATCCAGCATAAGGACTGTTGTAAAAAAAAAAAAAAAAGAAAAAAAGAAAAGGAAATTCGTGAAGCTATCACTGCAGCTATGCCAGCAGGCATGAAAACCTTGCACTTTTTGCAAAATACCCTGTCATCTTTTTTGAAAATGCAGCTTTTTAAGTCGGTGTAGGATTGCTATAAGAAAAGCATACCTATGGACTCTAATATGATTCAAGAAAAAGCAAAGTCATTATATGACAACTTAAAGCAAATGGAAGGTGAAGACTTTAATGCCAGCAAAGAATGGTTTGATAATTTTAGAAAGATTTATTAATAAAAAGGTCATGGTAACAGGAGAAGCAACTTCTACCGAGATAGACTAACTCTACTGTTTGGAGCAGGTGCAGTTGGCTTTCTTACCAGGACTTCCCTTATACATAAAGCTGGTAACTGCTGAGCCTAAAAAAAGATAAGTACCAGCTGCCAGTCTTTTGGTTGTACAACAAGGAGGCCTGGACAATAACACTTTTTCTGGAAAAATTCCACTGATGCTTTTTTTTTAAAATTTAATTTTATTTTTAAACTTTACATAATTGTATTAGTTTTGCCAAATATCAAAATGAATCCACCACAGGTATACATGTGTTCCCCATCCTGAACCCTCCTCCCTCCTCCCTCCTCCCTCCCCATACCATCCCTCTGGGTCTTCCCAGTGCACTAGCCCCAAGCATCCAGTATCGTCCACTGATGCTTTGTCCCTGAAGTCAGGAAGTACTTTACCAGTAGAGGACTGCCTTTTAAAGTTCTCTTGCTATTTGACAATGTCTCTGACCACCCAGAACCCCATGAGTTCAATACTGAAGGTGTCAGAGTGGTATGCTTGGCCCCAGACACAATGTCTCTAATTCAGCCTTTAGATGAGGGAATTATAAGAACCTTTAAGGCCCATTATACACAATACTCTATGGACAGAATTGTCAATATTATGGAAGAGAACTCTGGCAGAGAGACCATCATGAAAGTCTGGAGGGATTACACCATTGTAGATGCCACTGTCGCTATAGAAAAAGCTGTGAAAGCCATCAAGCCTGGAATAGCAAATTCCTGTGGGAGAAAACTGTGACCAGATGTTGTGCATGACATCACAGGATTTACAACAGAGCCAGTCAAGGAAATCATGATAGAGTTTGTGGATGTGGCAAAACAAAACAGAAGAAAAATAACACTGGGGAATGAAGGGTTTTAAGATACAGATCTTGGAGAGATTAGAAAGCTAATTGATACCACCCCAGAGGAATTCACAAGAGGAATTCATGGAGATGAGTACCTCTGAACCAGTGACAGACAGTGAAGAAGAAGACGAAATAAAAATGGTGCCAGAAAACAAATTGACATCAGACAGTCTTGCAGAAGGGTTCCAATTATGCAGCATTGCTTTTGACTGTTTTTACATTATGAATACTTCTATGATACGGGCCCTGAAACTAAAGTAATCAGTGAAACGATGATGATATACAAACATTATTCAATAAATGAGAAGACAAGAATATCAGAATCTATAATGTATTTCCATAAGGTTACACCAAGTATGCCTGCCTCTCACCAGTAATTCTTCTGGTGTGGTGTCAATTAGCTTTTGAATCTCTCCAAGATCCTTCCTTTCCACCTTCTGTGCCACCCAAGATGGCAAGAGCAAGGGCCTCCTCCTCCGCCCCAGTGTGGAGACGTGAGAATGAAGATAAATTTGCATTTAATGAATAATAAATAATCATTATGCCATACACTTAATAAACTTATCTGCTGGGGGCACATGTCTTCATATGAAAATCTAATTACTGTATGACAAGAACTGTGTAGACTTTTTTCTATCATCATTGCCCAGTGGTTCATTGTGTAGAACATTATATGCAAGACTTGTACTGAAGTGGGCAGCCCATCCTGACATAAGTGTGAAGTGACTGATATTTAATATAAATTTTTTTTCATGTTTCTCATTGCCTCTTTGTTCAGGTCTTTATTCAAAATTAGCTGTCCAAAATGATTTGGCATTTATGGAATAAACAAATTTAAGTTTATGCAGCAGCCTTCTTTTCCTCTGAGGTGGGTTTCTTTTCTATGGGCTTCTTTTCAGCTGCTGGTTTCTTGGTCCTTGCAGCCTCTTTTCCTACCACAGGCTTCTTCAGCTTCTTATCACCAACAGCCTTCTTTTCTTTGTTTCCCACCACATGCTTCTTGCCCTGAACCCCCTTCTGATCTGATTTGGCTTCTAGTGCTGCTGCTGCATTATCCATGCGGATTTTGTGGTTATTGGCCTGTCGAAGAATGGTGTTCCAGTGCATGGTCTTTGCATATGGGTTAAGCTTCAACATGATTCTCAGGTTTTTCAGTGGATTCTTCTTCAGGACTCTGCAATGAATCTTCTTGTGTGATGCTCGGAGTGCTCTTTGGATTTCTGGGCTTTTCAAGATTCTGCTAAGGTCTGTATTGAGCATCTTGTGCATGAGGAGGTTGTAGTTACTCTTGAGGGAGGCTGCTTTATGCCAAGTGCCATACAGCTCATCTAACTTTTGGAAAGCACTTTCAGTCCAAATGCAGAAACGTCCCACATGACCACCAGGAGCAAGTTTCAAAATGTTCAGCTTGCTTACTAAATTAAGCAGAGTAATTCCAGGGATGTTTCTGAAGGCCTTGATGATACCATTGTCCTCATTATAGGTGATACAGGGTCCCCTGTGCTGGATATGGCGATGGTTTCTCATTTTGCCTTTGCCAGGTCTCATTTGCTGAGAGGCATAGACCTTTTTAATATCATTCCAGGCCTTAAGTTTCTTCAGAAGCAAAACAGCCTCTTTGGTCTTCTTGTAGCCTTCAACTTTATCTTCCACCACCAAAGGAAGTTCAGGAACTTCCTCTATATGATGACCTTTAGACATGACCAGAACTGGTAAGGCTGAGGCAGCCAGTGCAGAGCAGATGGCGTATCGCTTCTGCGTTGTATTCACTCTGCGGTGCCAAAGTCGCCAGGTCTTGGTTGGTGCAAACATGCGGCCCCCACGACACATATTTCCAAAAACACCCTGACCAGAACGGTGAGTCCCGCCACCTTGAACCCTGGGAATTCGAGCCACAGCTCTGCTGGTACCTCAAGACTCAGCACTGGTTTGATGACCTGCTAATTCACTGACAGCATAGGGCTGTCTGTTGTTTTTGCACAAGTTGATGTGAACAAAGTTAACAATATCGGGTCGAATGGGAGCCTTGAACACAGCAGGCAAAGTGACATTTTTGCCAGAGGACTCCCCCTTTTCAGAGTACACTGATATCAGTGGACGAGCACACGCCATGGTGGGGAGAGGAGAAGGCCATGCTCCTCTCAACCCGGCGACTCCCACAGGAAAAGCTTAATATAAAATTAATGTGCTAGTTGGCTTACTATTTTATAACTTTGCTTTCAAAGAATTATATTACTGTACAGTATAGCTTTCTTGCAACTGGAGAAAGTTGTGTATAAGCCTATAATCACAGGGAAGTGATCTTTATTTATTTTTTTATTGAATGATTTTTTTAATTTTTTAAAATATAAATTTATTTATTTTCACTGGAGGCCAATTACTTTATAATATTGTATTGGTTTTGCCATACATCAACATGAATCTGCCACGGGTGTACATGTCCTCTCCATCCTGAACCCCTCTCCCACCTCCCTCCCCATACCATACCTCTGGGTCATCCCAGTGCATCAGCCCCAAGCATCCTGTATCAGGTATCGAACCTGGACTGGCAATGCGTTTCACATAGGATATTATACATGTTTCAATGCCATTCTCCAAAATCATCCCATCCTTGCCCTCTCCCACAGAGACCAAAAGACTGTTCTATACATCTGTGTCTCTTTTGCTGTCTCGCATTCAGGGTTATAGTTACCATCTTTCTAAATTCCATATTTATGCATTCAGTTCAGTTCAGTTCAGTCACTCAGTTCTGTCCGACTCTTTGTGACCCCATGAATCACAGCATACCAGGCCTCCCTGGCCATCACCAACTCCCGGAGTTCACTCAGACTCACGTCCATCGAGTCAGTGATGCTATCCAGCCATCTCATCCTCTGTTGTCCCCTTCTCCTTCTGCCCCCAATCCCTCCCAGCATCAGAGTCTTTTCCAATGAGTCAACTCGTCGCATGAGGTGGCCAAAGTACTGGAGTTTCAGCTTCAGCATCATTCCTTCCAAAGAAATCCCAGGGCTGATCTCCTTCAGAATGGACTGGTTGGATCTCCTTGCAGTCCAAGGGACTCTCAAGAGTCTTCTCCAACACCACAGTTTAAAAGCATCAATTCTTTGGCGCTCAGCATTCTTCACAGTCCAACTCTCACATCCATACATGACCACAGGAAAAAACATAGCCTTGACTAGATGGACCTTTGTTGGCAAAGTAATGTCTCTGCTTTTTAAGATGCTATCTAGGTTGGTCATAACTTTCCTTCCAAGGAGTAAGTGTCTTTTAATTTCATGGCTGCAGTCACCATCTGCAGTGATTTTGGAGCCCAAAAAACAAAGTCTGACACTGTTTCCCCATCTATTTCCCATGAAGTGATGGGACCGGATGCCATGATCTTCGTTTTCTGAATGTTGAGCTTTAAGCCAACTTTTTCACTCTCCACTTTCACTTTCATCAAGAGGCTTTTGAGTTCCTCTTCACTTTCTGCCATAAGGGTGGTGTCATCTGCATATCTGAGGTTATTGATATTTCTCCCGGCAATCTTGATTCCAGCTTGTTTTTCTTCCAGTCCAGCATTTCTCATGATGTACTCTGCATATAAGTTAAATAATCAGGGTGACAATATACAGCCTTGACGTACTCCTTTTCCTATTTGGAACCAGCCTGTTGTTCCATGTCCAGTTCTAACTGTTGCTTCCTGACCAGCATACAGATTTCTCAAGAGGCAGGTCAGGTGGTCTGGTATTCCCATCTCTTTCAGAATTTTCCACAGTTGATTGTGATCCACACAGTCAAAGGCTTTGGCATAGTCAATAAAGCAGAAATGGATGTTTTTCTGGAACTCTCTTGCTTTTTCCATGATCCTTGTGGCAATTTGATCTCTGGTTCCCCTGCCTTTTCTGAAACCAGCTTGAACATCTGGAATTTCACGGTTCATGTATTGCTGAAGCCAGGCTTGGAGAATTTTGAGCATTACTTTACTAGCATATGAGATGAGTGCAATTGTGTGGTAGTTTGAGCATTCTTCGGCATTGCCTTTCTTTGGGATTGGAATGAAAACTGACCTTTTCCAGTCCTGTGGCCACTGCTGAGTTTTGCAAATTTGCTGGCATATTGAGTGCAGCACTTTCACAGCATCATCTTTCAGGATTTGAAATAGGTCAACTGGAATTCCATCACCTCCACTAGCTTTGTTCATAGTGATGCTTTCTAAGGCCCACTTGACTTCACATTCCAGGATGTCTGGCTCTAGGTCAGTGATCACACCATCATGATTAGCTGGGTTGTGAAGATCTTTTTTGTACAGTTCTTCTGTGTATTCTTGCCACCTCTCCTTAATATCTTTTGCTTCTGTTAGGTCCATACCATTTCTGTCCTTTATCTAGCCCATCTTTGCAGGAAATATTCCCTTGGTATCTCTAATTTTCTTGAAGAGATCTCTAGTCTTTCCCATTATGTTGTTTTCCTCTATTTCTTTGCATTGATCACTGAAGAAGGCTTTCTTATCTCTTCTTGCTATTCTTTGGAACTCTGCATTCAGATGTTTATATCTTTCCTTTTCTCCTTTGCTTTTGGCTTCTCTTCTTTTCACAGCTATTTGTAAGGCCTCCCCAGACAGCCATTTTGCTTTTTTGCATTTCTTTTCCATGGGGATGATCTTGATCCCTGTCTCCTGTACAATGTCACGAACCTCAGTCCATAGTTCATCAGGCACTCTATCTATCAGATCTAGTCCCTTAAATCTATTTCTCACTTCCACTGTATAATCATAAGGGGTTTGATTTAGGTAATACCTGAATGGTCTAGTGGTTTTCCCTACTTTCTTCAATTTCAGTCTGAATTTGGCAATAAGGAGTTAGTATACTGTATTGGTGTTTTTCTTTCTGGCTTACTTCACTCTGTATAATAGGCTCCAGTTTCATCCACCTCATTAGAACTGATTCAAATGTATTATTTTTAATGGCTGAGTAATATTCCCTTGTGTATATGTACCACAGCTTTCTTATCCATTTATCTGCTTATGGACATCTTGGTTGCTTCCACATTCTGGCTATTATAAACAGTGCTGCAATGAACGTTGGGGTACACCTGTCTCTGTCAATTCTGGTTTCCTCAGTGTGTATGCCCAGCAGTGGGATTGTTTGGTCATAAGGCAGTTCTATTTCCAGTTTTTTAAAGGGATCTCCACACTGTTCTCCATAGTGGCTGTACTAGTTTGCATTCCCACCAACAATGTAAGAGGGTTCCCCTTTCTCCACACCCTCTCCAGAATTTATTGCTTGTAGACTTTTGGATAGCAGCCATTCTGACTGGCGTGAAATGGTACCTCATTGTCGTTTTGATTTGCATTTCTCTGATAATGAGTGATGTTGAGCATGTTTTCATGTGTTTGTTAGCCATCTGTATGTCTTCTTTGGAGAAATGTCTGTTTAGTTCTTTGACCCATTTTTTTGATTGGGTCGTTTATTTTTCTGGAATTGAGCTGCAGGAGTTGCTTGTGTATTTTTGAGATTAGTTGTTTGTCAGTTGCTTCATTTGCTATTATTTTCTCCCATTCTGAAGGCTGTCTTTTCACCTTGCTTATAGTTTCCTTTGTTGTGAAGAAACTTTTAATTTTAATTAGGTCCCATTTGTTTATTTTTGCTTTTATTTCCAATATTCTGGGAGGTGGGTCACAGAGGATCCTGCTGTGATTTATGTCGGAGAGTGTTTTGCCTATGTTCTCCTCTAAGAGTTTTATAGTTTCTGGTCTTACATTTAGATCTTTAATCCATTTTGAGTTTATTTTTGTGTATGGTGTTAGAAAGTATTCTAGTTTCATTCTTTTCCAAGTGGTTGACCAGTTTTCCCAGCACCACTTGTTAAAGAGATTGTCTTTTCTCCATAGTATATTCCTTCCTCCATTGTCAAAGATAAGGTGTCCATAGGTGCGTGGCTTTATCTCTGGGCTTTCTATTTTGTTCCAGTGATCTATATTTCTGTCTTTGTGCCAGTACCATACTGTCTTGATGACGGTGGCTTTGTAGGAGAGCCTGAAGTCAGGCAGGTTGATTCAAGAAGTTCCATTCTTCTTTCTCAAGATTGCTTTGGTATTCGAGTTTTTTTGTATTTCCATACAAATTGTGAAATTATTTGTTCTAGCTCTGTGAAGAATACCATTGGTAGCTTGATAGGTATTGCATTGAATCTATAGATTGCTTTGGGTAATATACTCATTTTCACTATATTGATTCTTGCGATCCATGAACATGGTATATTTCTCCATCTATTAGTGTCCTCTTTGATTTCTTTCACCAGTGTTTTATAGTTTTCTATATATAGGTCTTTAGTTTCTTTAGGTAGATATATTCCTAAGTAGTTTATTCTTTTCGTTGCAATGGTTGAGAGGGTAACAGACAGGAAGGCCAGGGGTCTCCAAATAGAGGAAATAGCCTGCAAGTGTCAGACATTTTTATCTCTCTTAAGGGGCTGGAGGAAACAAACTAGCAATATTTTTTCCTTCTCTATACAAATTTAAAGGGAGGTTTCTCTTAAAATACTGTGTTGCCATAATGACACCTGGTTTCACCTGAAGTTAGCTATTCTTGAGCCTAGAGATAACCAATGCCTTTTTCTTATGGAAATGTTTGTCTTAAGCTATGCTAATGTACTACGCCTTTACCCCAAACTCTGTCTCCAAGTCGGTTCCGCCTCTTGGCCCAGAACCTACTTGACAAACCAGTATGTTATACTCAGATATTGTTCCCCTAATCTATGTAAATGAAACTATTTGTATGGTGATCTGCCCTTCTTCAAGATTCAAGTTAATCGTTTTATGGCCCAGGATAAACCATTTGGTGCCAAGATTATCCCAAAATGCATCTTATGGGTGAGGGGCTTGGTGCCATTCTGAATTTTAAGACATTCCTTTCTTTCATTAACAGACTGCTAGTGACTATATAACATCCAGCTAAAGACTAGCAGGGGGGTACTCTTTCTACCCCCTTCTGATGCCTATGTCAGAAGCTTTCTCTATCTCCTTTATACTTTAATAAAACTTTATTACACAAAAGCTCTGAGCGATCAAGCCTCGTCTCTGGCCCCGGATTGAATTCTTCTCCTCCGGGGGCCAAGAATCCTGGTGTATTCACGTGATTCAACTGGTGAACAGAATTGTTTCTTTAATTTCTCTTTCTATTTTCTCATTATTAGTGTATAGGAATGCAAGGGATTTCTGTGTGTTGATTTTATATCCTACAAATTTACTATGTTCATTGATTAGCTCTATTAATTTTCTGCTGGAGTCTTTAGGGTTTTCTATGTAGAAGATCATGTCATCTGCAAACAATGTGAGTTTTACTTCTTCTTTTCCAGTTTGGATTCCTTTTATTTCTTTTTCTGCTCTGATTGCTGTGGCCAAAACTTCCAAAATTATGTTGAATAGTAGTGGTCAGAGTGGGCACCCTTGTCTTGTTCCTGACTTTAGGGGAAATGCTTTCAATTTTTCACCATTGAGGATAATGTTTGCTGTGGGTTTTTCATATACAGCTTTTATAATGTTGAGGTATGTTCCTTCTATTCCTTCTTTCTGGAGACTTTTTATCATAAATGGATGTTGAATTTTGTCAAAGGCTTTCTCTGCATCTATTGAGATAATCATATGGCTTTTATTTTTCAGTTTGTTCAGTTCAGTTCAGTTCAGTTGCTCAGTCGTGTCCAACTCTTTGCAACCCCATGAATTGCAGCACGCCAGGCCTCCCTGTCCATCACCAACTCCCGGAGTTCACTCAGACTCACGTCCATCGAGTCAGTGATGCCATGCAGCCATCTCATCCTCTGTCTTCCCCTTCTCCTCCTGCCCCCAATCCCTCCCAGCATCAGAGTCTTTTCCATTGAGTCAACTCTTTGCATGAGGTGGCCAAAGTACTGAAGTTTCAGCTTTAGCATCATTCTTTCCAAAGAAATTCCAGGGCTGATCTCCTTTAGAATGGACTGGTTGGATCTCCTTGCAGTCCAACGGACTCCCAAAAGTCTTCTCCAACCCCACAGTTCAAAATGTTTGTTAATGTGGTGTATTACATTGATTGATTTGCGGATATTGAAGAATCCTTGCATCCCCGGGATAAAGCCCACTTGATCATGATGTATGATCTTTTAATGTGTTGTTGGATTCTGATTCCTATAATTTTGTTAAGGATTTTTACATCTATGTTCATCAGTGATATTGGCCTGTAGTTTGCTTTTTTTTTTTTTTTTTTTTTTGAATCTTTGTCAGGTTTTGGTATTAGGGTGATGGTGGCCTCATAGAATGAGTTTGGAAGTTTACCTTCCTCTGCAACTTTCTGGAAGAGTTTGAGTAGGATAGGTGTTAGCTCTTTTCTAACTTTTTGGTAGAATTCAGCTGTGAAGCTGTCTGGTCCTGGGCTTTTGTTTGCTAGAAGATTTCTGATTACAGTTTCAATTTCTGTGCTTTTGATGGATCTGTTAAGATTTTCCATTTCTTCCTGGTTAGTTTTGGAAAGTTGTACTTTTCTAAGAATTTGTCCATTTCTTCCAAGTTGTCCATTTTATTGGCATATAGTTGCTGATAGTAATCTCTTAGGATCCTTTGTATTTCTGTATTGTCTGTTGTGATCTCTCCATTTTCATTTCTAATTTTATTGATTGGATTTTTCTCCCTTTGTTTCTTCATGAGTCTGGCTAATGGTTTGTCAATTTTATTTATGTTCTCAAAGAACCAGCTTTTGGCTTTGTTGATTTTTGCTATGGTCTCTTTTGTTTCTTTTGCATTTATTTCTGCCCTAATTTTTAAGATTTCTTTCCTTCTACTAACCCTGGGGTTCTTCATTTCTTCCTTTTCTAGTTGCTTTAGGTGTAGAGTTAGGTTATTTATTTGACTTTTCTCTTGTTTCTTGAGGTATGCCTGTATTGCTATGAACCTTCCCCTTAGCACTGCTTTTACAGTATTCCACAGGCTTTGGATTGTTGTGTTTTCATTTTCATTCGTTTCTATGCATATTTTGATTTCTTTTTTGATTTCTTCTGTGATTTACTGGTTATTCAGCAGTGTGTTGTTCAGCCTCCATATGTTGGAATTTTTAATAGTTTTTCTCCTGTAATTGACATCTAATCTTACTGCATTGTGGTCAGAAAAGATGCTTGGAATGATTTCAATTTTTTTGAATTTACCAAGGCTAGATTTATGGCCCAGGATGTGATCTACCCTGGAGAAGGTTCTGTGTGTGCTTGAGAAAAAGGTGAAGTTCATTGTTGTTGGGTGAAATGTCCTATAGATATCAATTAGGTCTAATTGGTCTATTGTATAATTTAAAGTTTGTGTTTCCTTCTTAATTTTCTGTTTAGTTGATCTATCCATAGGTGTGAATGGGGTATTAAAGTTTCCCACTATTATTGTGTTATTGTTAATTTCCCCTTTCATACTTCTTAGCATTTTTCTTACACATTGCGGTGCTCTTATGTTGGGTGCATATATATTTATAATTGTTATATCTTCTTCTTGGATTGATCCTTTGATCATTATGTAGTGTCCTTCTTTGACTCTTTTCACAGCCTTTCTTTTAAAGTCTATTTTATCTGATATGAGTATTGCTACTCCTGCTTTCTTTTGGTCTCTATTTGCATGGAATATCTTTTTCCAGCCCTTCACTTTCAGTCTGTATGTGTCCCTTGTTTTGAGGTGGGTCTCCTGTAGACAACATATATAGGGGTCTTGTTTTTGTACCCATTCATCCAGTCTTTGTCTATTGGTTGAGGCATTCAACCCATTTACATTTAAGGTAATTACTGATAAGTATGATCCCGTTGCCATTTACTTTATTGTTTTGGGTTCGAGTTTATACACCCTTTTTGTTTTTCCTGTCTAGAGAAGATCCTTTAGCATTTGTTGGAGAGCTGATTTGGTGGTGTTTGAGACCTAAATCAAATCCCTTATGATTATACAGTGGAAGTGAGAAATAGATTTAAGGGCCTAGATCTGACAGATAGAGTGCCTGATGAACTATGGACTGAGGTTCGTGACATTGTACAGGAGACAGGGATCAAGACCATCCCCATGGAAAAGAAATGCAAAAAAGCAAAATGGCTGTCTGGGGAGGCCTTACAAATAGCTGTGAAAAGAAGAGAAGCCAAAAGCAAAGGAGAAAAGGAAAGATATAGGCATCTGAATGCAGAGTTCCAAAGAATAGCTAGAAGAGATAAGAAAGCCTTCTTCAGCAATCAATGCAAAGAAATAGAGGAAAACAACAGAATGGGAAAGACTAGGGATCTCTTCAAGAAAATCAGAGATACCAAAGGAACATTTCGTGCAAAGATGGGCTCGATAAAGGACAGAAATGGTGTGGACCTAACAGAAGCAGAAGATATTAAGAAGAGATGGCAAGAATACACAGAAGAACTGTATAAAAAAGATCTTCACGACCGAGATAATCACGATGGTGTGATCATTGACCTAGAGCCAGACATCCTGGAATGTGAAGTCAAGTGGGCCTTAGGAAGCATCATTACGAACAAAGCTAGTGGAGGTGATGGAATTCCAGTTGAGCTATTCCAAATCCCGAAAGATGATGCTGTGAAAGTGCTGCACTCAATATGCCAGCAAATTTGCAAAACTCAGCAGTGGCCACAGGACTGGAAAAGGTCAGTTTTCATTCCAATCCCAAAGAAAGGCAATGCCAAAGAATGCTCAAACTACCGCACAATTGCACTCATCTCACACACTGGTGAAGTAATGCTCAAAATTCTCCAAGCCAGGCTTCAGCAATTTGTGAACCGTGAACTTCCTGATGTCCAAGCTGGTTTTAGAAAAGGCAGAGGAACCAGAGATCAAGTTGCCAACATCCACTGGATCATACAAAAAGCAAGAGAATTCCAGAAAAACATCTATTTCTGCTTTATTGACTATGCCAAAGCCTTTGACTGTGTGGATCACAATAAACTTTGGAAAATTCTGAAAGAGATGGGAATACCAGACCACCTGATCTGCCTCTTGAGAAATCTGTATGCAGGTCAGGAAGCAACAGTTAGAACTGGACATGGAACAACAGACTGGTTCCAAATAGGAAAAGGAGTTCGTCAAGGCTGTATATTGTCACGCTGTTTATTTAACTTCTATGCAGAGTACATCATGAGAAAGGCTGAGCTGAAAGAAACACAAACTGGAATCCAGATTGCCGGGAGAAATATCAATAGACTCAGATATGCAGATGACACCACACTTATGGCAGAAAGTGAAGAGGAACTCAAAAGCCTCTTGATGAAAGTGAAAGTGGAGAGTGAAAAAGTTGGCTTAAAGCTCAACATTCAGAAAACGAAGATTATGGTATCCGGTCCCATCACTTCATGGGAAATAGATGGGGAAACAGTGGAAACAGTGTCAGACTTTATTTTTCTGGGCTCCAAAATCACTGCAGATGGTGACTGCAGCCATGAAATTAAAAGACACTTACTCCTTTGAAGGAAGGTTATGACCAACCTAGATAGCATCTTCAAAAGCAGAGACATTACTTTGCCAACAAAGATTCGTCTAGTCAAGGCTATGGTTTTTCCTGTGGTCATGTATGGATGTGAGAGTTGGACTGTGAAGAAGGCTGAGCGCCGAAGAATTGATGCTTTTGAACTGTGGTGTTGGAGAAGACTCTTGAGAGTCCCTTGGACTGCAAGGAGATCCAACCAGTCCATTCTGAAGGAGATCAGCCCTGGGATTTCTTTGGAAGGAATGATGCTAAAGCTGAAACTCCAGTACTTTGGCCACTTCCTGCGAAGAGTTGACTCATTGGAAAAAACTCTGATGCTGGGAGGAATTAGGGGCAGGAGGAGAAAGGGACGACAGAGGATAAGATGGCTGGATGGCATCACTGACTCGATGGACGTGAGTCTGAGTGAACTCCGGGAGTTGGTGATGGGCAGGGAGGCCTGGGGTGCTGCAATTCATGGGGTCACAAAGAGTTGGACACGACTGAACGACTGATCTGATCTGGGTACAGTAATCTGGGGTGTAGATTATTTTCTTTCATCACTTTAAGTATGTCCTGCCATTCCATCCTGGCCTGAAGAGTTTCTATTGAAAGATCAGCTGTTATCCTTATGGGAATCCCCTTGTGTGTTATTTGTTGTTTTTCCCTTGCTGCTTTTGATATATATTCTTTGTGTTTGATCTTTGTTAATGTGATTAATATGTGTCTTGGGGTGTTTCACCTTGGGTTTATCCTGTTTGGGACTTTCTTGGTTTCTTGGACTTGGGTGATTATTTCCTTCCTCATTTTAGGGACGTTTTCAATTATTATCTCCTCAAATATTTTCTCATGGTGTTTCTTTTTGTCTTCTTCTTCTGGGACTCCTATGATTCGAATGTTGGGGCGTTTAACATTGTCCCAGAGGTCTCTGAGATTGTCCTCATTTCTTTTAATTCGTTTTTCTTTTTTCCTCTCTTCTTCATTTATTTCTACCATTCTATCTTCTATCTCACTTATCCTATCTTCTGCCTCCATTATTCTACTGTTGGTTCCCTCCAGAGTGTTTTTGATATCATTTATTGCATTATTTATTATGTATTGACTCTTTTTTATTTCTTCTAGGTACTTGTTAAACCTTTCTTGCCTCTTCTCAGTCCTTGCCTCCAGGCTATTTATCTGTGATTCCATTTTGTTTTCAATATTTTGGATCATTTTCACTATCATTATTCAGAATTATTTATCAGGTAGATGCCCTATCCCTTCCTCTTTTGTTTGGTTTGATGGGCATTTATCCTGTTCCTTTACCTGTTGGCTATTCCTCTGTCTCTTCATCTTGTTTATATTGCTGTGTTTGGGGTGGCCTTTCGGTATTCTGGCAGTTTGTGGAGTTCTTTTATTGTGGAGGTTCCTCACTGTGGGTGGGGTTGTATGGGTGACTTGTCAAGGTTTCCTGGTTAGGGAAGCTTGTGTCGGTGTTCTGGTGGGTGGAGCTGGATTTCTTCTCTCTGGAGTGCAATGAAGTGTCCAGTAATGAGTTATGAGATGTCAATGGGTTTGGGGTGACTTTTGGCAGCCTGTATATTGAAGCTCAGGGCTATGTTGCTGTGTTGCTGGAGAATTTGCGTGGTATGTCTTGCTCTAGAACTTGTTGGCCCTTGGGTGGTGCTTGGTTTCAGATGAGCTCCTGTGGATTAATGTTCCCTTGAGTCAGGAGTTCTCTGGTGTTCTCAGGATTTGTACTTAAGCCTCCTGCTTCTGGTTTTCAGTTGTATTTTCACAGTAACCTCAAGACTTCTCCATCTCCTTTCGAAGACAATGGGCTGCTTTTCTGGGTGCCTGATGTCCTCTGCTGGCATTCAGAAGTTGTTTTGTGGAATTTACTCAGCATTCAAATGTTCTTTTGATGAATTTGTGGGGGAGAAAGTGGTATCCCCGCCCTATTCCTCTGCCATCTTAGGACCACAGGAAGTGATCTTTTAAAAAATGTATCAGTGTTTCTAATACTGGCTGTAATCTTTTACACCATAGAATTTTTATAATGATTCGTTCCTTAGTGTATAGATAGGCTAAGTTACCATAAAGCAATCATATTACTGCTTCTACATTATCAAAGCATGAATTGTTATAGCTGTAAATAAATGTGTATTTCTCTTTAACATTGTCTTTCTTTTTAAATTACTTTTTATTGGGGAATAGTTGCTTTATGAGGTTGTGTTAGTTTTTTGCTGTACAGCAAAGTGAGTCAGTGCTGCTGCTGCTGCTTAATCACTTCAGTCATGTCTGACTCTGTGCGACCCTGTGCACTGCAGCCCACCAGGCTCCTCTCTCCAGGCAAGAATACTGGAGTGGGTTGCCATGCCCTCCTCCAGGGGATCTTCCTGACCCAGGGATTAAACTGGGATCTCCTGCATTGCAGGCAGATTCTATACTGCTGAGCCACCAGGGAAGCCTGAATCAGTGATATATATATATAAATATATAATCTCCACTCTTTTCTGGATTTCCTTCCCGTTTAGATCACCACAGAGGATTGAATAGAGTTCCCTGTGCTCTACAGTAGATTCTAATTAGTTATCCTATTTTACATATAGTATCAATAGTGTATATATGTCAACCCCAGCCTCCCAATTCATCCCACCCCTCCTTTTGTCTCCATGGTAACTGTAAGCTTGTTTTCTACAGTCTATGTTTCTATTTCTGCTTTACAAATAAGTTAATCTCTACCATTACACCATCTTTCATTTTTATGTCTAGTGTTAGTAATACAAATAACATTTATAGTGTTATATCAGATAATGCAATATTGATGTAGATACTGACATGCAGATGATTCATGTTATAAACAGACGATGTACACCGATGGTATTGATAAATGCAGTACAGTACTGTAAATGTATTTCCCCTTCATTATGGCTTTCTTAACAACATTTTGTTTTCTCTAACTCACTTTATTCTAAGAGCACTTTATGTATAAGTATGTAATACATATAACATACAAAATATGTGTTGATCAGCTTTTTATGTTATTGGTAAGGATTCCAGGCAAAAGTATTGCTATTTGGGGGAGTCAAAAGTTATACATGAATTATTAACTCCATGGGAGGTTGGATGCCTTAACCCCCATAATGCTATATGTTTATATATATATATATATATATATATATATATATAATATAACATTAGAAAACAAACTAAAGAGCCTCTTGATAAAAGTGAAAGAGGAGAGTGAAAAAGTTGGCTTAAAACTCAACATTCAGAAAACTGAGATCATGGCATCTGGTTCCATCACTTCATGTCAAATAGATAGGGAAACAATGGAAACAGAGACTTTATTTTCTTGGGCTCCAAAATCACTGCAGATGGTGACTGCAGCAATGAAATTAAGAGACAGTTTCTCCTTGGAAGAAAAGCTATGACCTACCTAGACAGCATATTAAAAAGCAGAGACATTACTTTGCCAACAAAGGTCCCTCTAGTCAAGGCTATGGTTTTTCCAGTAGTCATGTACCGATGTAAGAGTTGTACTATAAAGAAAGCCGAGGGCTGAAGAATTGATGCTTTTACACTGTGGTGTTGGAGAAGACTATTGAGAGTCCCTTGGACTGCAAGGAGACCCAACCAGTCCATCCTAAAGGAGATCAGTCCTGAATATTCATTGGAAAGACTGATGCTGAAGCTGAAGCTCCAATACTTTGGCCACCTGATCCAAAGAACTGACTCATTGGAAAAACCCTGATACCGGGAAAGATTGAAGGCAGGAGGAGAAGGGGACGACAGAGGATGAGATGGTTGGATGGCATCACCGACTCAATGGATATGAGTTTGGATAAACTCTGGGAGTTGGTGATGGACAGGGAAGCTTGGCATGCTGCAGTCCATGGGGCAGCAGAGTCGTGCACGATTGAGCGACTGAACTGATATATAATTTATTATGATAAGAATATAACCATTGACTTCTTCTTCCTTAACTGTTTGTATCAGGTATTGTATGTGTCTAAGGCTTTTTCAGGATTTGTAATGATAATCATATATGTGTTAATATTATATACCATATTAATAAGTAATATATGCATATATTTACTATTATTACTATTACTATTATTATCTGTTATGTATTATTATCACTAATATTAAAACAACCTTTTATTCTTGGAATAAATTCTACTTGTGATTGGATGCTGATAATATTTTATTTAGTACTTTTATATCAACACTTAAAGGTAATATTGGTCTCTATTTCTTCTGTGAGATGGTCTTTAAATTTTTTTTTAATCTATAATGGAGTTATTTTTGGTAATCTTTGCTTACCTAGGAAATTATTCCTATCATCTAGGTTTTGAAGTTTATTTGCATGAGGTCTGCAAAGTAGTCTGTTTTTTAATAATTAATTTTTATTGGAGTATATTTAGTATACAATGATTTGTTAGTTTCAGGTGTACAGCAAAGTGAATCAGTTATACATATATTCACTCTTTTTTTGGATTCTTTCCCCATATAGGTCTTTACTGAGTATTAAGTTGAGTTTCTTGTACAGTAGGTCTTTATAGTTATTTTATATATAGTAGTGTGCATGTGTCAAGGCCATCCCATGTGGCACTACTGGTAAAGAACCCACCTGCCAATGCAAGAAACATAAAAGAGTCATGTTCGATTCCTGGGTCGGGAAGACCCCCCGGAGGAGGGCATGACAACCCACTCCAGTATTCTTGCCTGGAGAATCCCATGGAGCGAGAAGCCTGGCAGGCTACAGTCCATAGGGTCACAAAGGGTCAGACACGACTGAAGCAACTTAGCATACCACACACACACACACACACACACATATCATATCTTCTTTATCCATTCATCTGTTGATGGACATTTAGGCTGTTTCAGTGTCTTGGCTATTGTAAATAATGCTGCTATGAACATATGGGTGGATGTATCTTTTCAAATTATAGTTCTAAATATATGCCCAGGAATTGGATTGCAGGGTCATATGGTAGCTCCATTTTTAGTTTTTTGAGGAACCTCCATACTGTTCTCTGTAGTGGCTACACAAGTTTACATTCCCACCAGCAGTGTAGGAGGGTTCTCTTTTCTCCACACCCTATCCAGCATTTGTTATTTGTAGACTTTTAAATGATGGTCATTCTGACCAGTGTGGGCTGGTACCTCACTGCAGTTTTGATTTGTATTTCTCTAATAATTGGCGATAGTGAGCATCTTTTCATGCGCCTATTTCATGTACCTGTTAACTCTGTACTCATTGCCTTACTTTTGTTTGAACCTATTAAAACACTGCTTCATTGAGATTTTTTTCTAGGGAATTCCCTAGTGGTGAAGACTCAGCACTTCCACTGTAAGGGGCATGGTTTCCATCCCTGGTTGGGGAACTGAACTGAGATCCCACATGCCCTGGGGTTGGCCATAAATAAATAAATTTTATCTAACTCCCACCAAGACGTATAATAGCACCTGTATTTCTTTTTTGAAGCTAAACTTTGTTTCTTCTCTGAAGGACCATGAGTAAAGTTCAGTTTTTGTTTTCAGATTTGAGTGATTTGATTGCATTTTAAGGTGGACATCTGAGTACATTTAATAATGGAACAGTTTAAAATTCTGTAGAAAAATTTATGATTATTCTCTAAGAATGGTTTACTTTACCCTTTAGTGAATAGCAAGAAGACCTTTTGGTCAGTCAGATGTCTTAGTAAAATTGTTTTAATGATTTAGGTGGAAATGTCTCTAAGGGACAGTTTGAAACCATGACTATATGTCATTTGTAACTTTAGCCATCGGTTGAGCTTGCACACATGATACCTTCTAGGATTTCAATCAAATGGTAAAAGATATTGACACTTTTCATATAATTTAAAATTGCAGTGGTTGTGCCATGGGAATTAAAAAATGAAATATGAAGACCTGTAAAATACACAGTAAGCAGATAGTTTGGATTAACTAGGTACAGAAAATACAGTATTCTTTTTCATAAGAAAGTTGAATAGAGGAAACAGCATTTTCCATATTCTTATTTCTAAAAGACTTTCTAGTATGATAGCAAGTGAAAAGAGAGATTTTTCTACTGAAAGGGCTGTCCTAACTCTTCTGTTTAGCCACACTTGCATAGGTATTTTCAATTTCTTTGTCTTCTGGACATGTGTGGGTAAATTCTTCACGGGCATAGGCATTGTGGAGATAGCGCCAGACTCCTGAGAATTCTACTGGAATGTCAAAGTCACGGTATTTCTTTGCAGCAACCTAGGGTTTTGGGAAAAAAAAAAAAAAAGAGGAAAAGCAGTTGGTAGTGAGGGGCATCAGTAACATGCCAACTGTGTAAAAATATATCTCAAAGGTCCAGATCATTGAGGACATATTATCTACACAAAAAGTACAAAATAAACTTAAAGAATCTTGGATTTACTACTTTAATGTTCTTTTTCTACATATGTAAACAAAACGTCATGTTTGTAATTATTTTTATATTTATGCTATATTTAATTATAAATATATTTAGAAGAAGGAAGCACAGATAAAGAGCTTGTATCTCTTTACTGGACTAAGAGTTTGTTTAGGGTTCCAACAGTGTCTTACTCCTCAACAATTCTGTGCAATAGGTACCCTTGTTTTATAGACAAGACAGTAGGAAAACACCTTCTGATTTAGGAAGAAAGAAGCAAGAAGTGTTTATGTTTTCCAGTGGAGATCATTATGGATTTTTCCTCTGAGGAGGAAAGGAGACATACACTATGCATAACAATGATGAAAAATCAATAATATAAAAACCTCACACTGAATGGTCACTGTGCTTCCTGCTGGCGACTCCCCAGACCCTTCTCAATCATTCAGCCCACCCTGTAAAGACTTACTTTAATAATGTGCAGTTTGGGTAACAAACTACAGTCAGCCAGGGTCAGTTGATCGCCATCCAAGAACAATCTTCTGGAGACTGTGAGTTCCTCAGTACTGTCTGGATCAATTTCATCCAGAAGTGGGGTGTTCAAATAGTCATCCAGACGCTTAAATTCCTTAAGCAGAGATTTTTCAAAGGCTGAGGCAATGAAATAATAGGGTTACATATACATTTGTTGTCTTCATGACTGAATACATTCTCAATACACTTTTCACACATTTAGATATCTCTGTCTTTTCATATTGCTTACACTGACTCTTCAAAATCTATATATTTAACCAAAATGCTCAACTACACACTGATAAGACAGAGGCAGATGTTTAATCAAATGGCAAGTGGAAATATTTTTGGACTTTTCTTGAGGAAGTACATTGGGAGGAGAGTCAAAGAAAGAAAGGTGATGCATATTATCACTAAAGGAGAGTCAGAAAGTGGGAAAAGAGACTCATAGCTCTTCTGATTCAGAGAATAGTAAACCTGTTCAAGAGTGTTTGTGGGAAATGGTAGCTGCTATGGTTTAAGAAACCTTAAAGGTACACACAGCTGGGAGAGTTGGAGGGTTAAGAAATACAATCCTGTAGTTAGTTCACATCTGGCATGCCAATGTTCGAGTTGAGCTAAGTTGGTGATTACTATATTGAATATTAGGTTCTAAATCCAATAAAACTTCATTCAAGGGAATTTCGGAAGAGAGAAAAGAGAACAAGATGAAGAGTATTTCCCAATATATATTATATATTCAGGAAAACCCTATTTTAGTTGAGTCAGAATGTGATTGTGACAATGTGAGAAAAACAAAAAGATTTAAATAAAGATGTCTTACTCTTATTGGCCTCCTTTTGTGTATTCTTAATGTATGCAGAAAACTTGGCAAAGAGATTACAGCCCACATCAAAGGACTCCTTGTTCCTGGGACTCAAGTGAGGATACCTTAAAAAGAAATATCACTGCACATGACATTCACATATAACAAGGCATACACCAGGTGTCCTAGCTTGCACTCTACTGAGAATAGAAGTTTTGGAAAATCGTGCTGGAAACTGAAGGTCCTGAGAAACCTTTCATTGAAAATGTGTCTTTTTTCCAGTCTGAGAATACTTTAGTGGTTAAAATTCACTGGGAAACCAGCTATTTGGAATTTAAAGTTCCTTTATCTGTGAAAACAATGTTTCAAATGACTGTTGGGTCCCCATGGTGGTGGTTTAGTCACTAAGTCATGTCCAACTATTGTGACCCCATGGACTGTAGCCCACCAGGCTCCTCTGTCCATGGGATTTTTTCCAGGCAGGAATACTGGAGTGGATTTCCATTTCCTTCTCCAGGGGATCTTCCTGACCCAGGAATCGAACCCAGGTTTCCTGCATTTCAGGCAAATTCTTTACCGCCTGAGCTATGAGGGAAACCCCACATACTTGATCTTAAAAACCTGTTTGGCAGAAGATAAGTAGTACAAAAAACATGGATTCAAATAACAAAACACATAAAAGTGTAGAGGAGAGGGTGGGGAAAAGAAGCGGAGATGTCTTCCTCTTAGTAATACAAAGTTAACTTAGCATAATACAATAAAATAATGTAATTCACCACATTAACAAATGAACAAAAGCTGTATGATCATGAACAGATGCCTGAAAAGTGTCCAATCAATAAATCAATTCCTATTCAGAAAACCCTGCACTAGCAACTAGAAATGGTTGGGTCCAACATTTAACCATCTTCCTTGATTCCTCTTTGTCTCTATCCCTGCGTTTTATCCATTAGCAAGTCCAGCCAGCCTACCTTTCAAAATGTATCTATAATCTGTCCACAACTTGCCACATCCATTGCTTCCTGCCTGGTCCCAAGCCTATATTACTGCAACCATTTTTGATTACAGTAATTCCCCAACATACGAATCTTCAAGGTTCAAACTTTAAAAGATATGAGCTAGATCTGCAGGAGGATGACTTCATTGAACTCCTTGCTGTGCAACACAAGGAGCTCACTAATGAAGACCTGATGGAAGGCCAGAGAAAGGACAGAGAGGCCAGAGGAATAAGTAAGTGAAGAACGGGTGAGGTTTACAACACAGCAAATGGCAAGGGGATTTTCTTTTTTTTTTTTTTCTTTTTTTTTTAAGAGCAACTAGAATTCCCAGACTTTATTGGTGGGAATACAAAGTGATACACTCGGGAAACAGTTTGGCAGTTTCTTGCAAAGTTAAATATACATTACCATATGACCCAGCAATCCCATGCCTAGATATTTACCCAAGGGAAATAAAAACATGTTCACACAAAAACTTGGACACATGCTATATAATAGCCCCAAACTGGAAACAATCTTTTTTTTTTTTTTTTCACAAAGACTTTGAAAGAGAAAATGTGTTACTGTGTTAGTTATTAAATAAAAGCATTCCCTTAACTCTCTGGAAAGAGAACTACAAAGAAAAGCTGAAGTCACTTAAAAGATTTATTTCTCTTGCCCTAACTACTAGTGAATATGGATCAAGATGGACACCCAGTGGCCAAATTTAATTTCTTTTATCCCTGAAATTCTTCTCTATGTGATTTGCCATTTTCCAAAATCTCCACTGAGTATTACTTAAGTCTATGACTTGTTCACTGACAGTGAATTATATCTTACAAAGCCAGATTAAATTAGTAAATATTACTTCACACATAATTAATAGAAGATTTTTTTCCGTATCTTTGCTTTTCTTTATTTGAGGAGGCACTGTCAGCTTTTGAAACCCAGGACCTGAACCTAGAATGGTACATGAATGTTGCAGCAGGTGTTCAGAATGCAATCCACTGCTACTGTGTCATCTATGGCGAGATATAGAGTAACTACCCTGATATCACTGGACTGTTTCTTCAAGAGGGTGGGTGGAATTGAGTCCATCAAGGAGCCAGACACTGTGCCATCAATGCAGGCATGAGTGACATTGCAGCGCACCCTCTGTCTCTTACTGCTCTTGAGACCTTTCAGCTCTACTATCTCCCACCTTGTCTCCCTCCTCTAGTCAGTAACCCTTCTTGCCTGTTTACTGGATGCCAGCTCCTGGATGCCAGCTGTTGTACTGCAGTACTGCACTTTTCAAGGTGCTGTGCTGTAGATTAAAAATGTTTCCTTTGTTTTTTTGTGCTTGTTTACATTTTATGTATTATTTGTGTGATAAGTATTAAAAACCTATTACAATACAGTACTATATAGCTGATCGTGTCATTGGGGGTTGGTGCGTGCTCAGTGGTGTCTGACTCTGTGACCTGTGGACTGTAGCCTGCAAGGCTCCTCTGACCATGGGATTTTCTAGGTTATTGGGTACATAGCTCAGTTGGTAAAGAATCTGCCTGCATTGCAGGAGACCTGGGTTGGATTCCTGGGTGGGGAAGATCCTCTGGAGAAGGAAATGGCAACCCACTCCAGTATTCTCACCTGGAGAATCCCATAGACAGAGGAGCCTGGCAGGCTACAGTCCATGGGATTGCAAGAGTCGGACACGACTTAGCGACTAAACCACCACCACCAGGCTAACTTCACTGGACTCACAAACAAATTGGACTTATGAACATGCTCTCAGAATAGAACTTGTTTGTATGTAGGGAACTTCCTGTATCCTCCCTGTCCCATGCTTGTCCCTCACACTCTCAGAATATTCTGCACCTGCTGCCAGAGCCCAAGTCTTCACAGTGGTGTGATCTGATCCCACCTTACCTCTCTGCTTTCATCTCTTCCACTCTCTGCCCTATTCCCATTGACTGCCTTGCTTTTCTTCAAATAGGCCTGACAAGGTCCCAGCACAGGTCTTTTCACTTGATCTCCTTTTACATAAAGAGCTTTCCCTCGTATATGCACATGGCCTGCTTCCCTCTTCTTTCAGGTCTTTAAATCTGATATCTCCTCCTAAGTGAGGCCTTTCACTGGCCACCTTATCTGACGTTGCAACCTCTCCCTTGTCCCAAATACCCACTACTTCCCTCCCTTGCTTTACTTTTTCTTCATATTTATCATCATCTAAAATAGTTCATAGTTTGCTTTTTCTCTTGCTTATTTGCTGTCTTCCCTAACTAAAATGTAAGTTCTGCTAGGGCAGAGAGACTTTGCCCGTTTTATTCACTGATGTGTCCCAAGTGCCTAGAATAGTACCTGACACATAATAAATATTCAGTAAACATTTGTTAAATGATGACATGAGTCAATTAATTTCTTTAACTTGGTCAAATGTATCCATCAACAACTTTCAGAAAGTATTTTAAATGGTGAAATGTCACAACTATTCCCTTTAAAGTCAGTAAAGGATGAGGATAATCATGATAACTATGGCTCTTCAATATTGTGCTGAATGTACTAACTTGTGAGACAAGGAAAAATACCATTCTGGGGGTGACTACGTTTTGTACATAAAGTTTAGGCAACAAGACAGAAATGCCTATGATTGCTATTATAGTTGACATTTTCTGAGGTTTTAGCAAGTGGAGAAAAACAACAACATAAAGCAATCAGTATAATTATTGGAAGAGAAGTAATAATATAACTGTATGCCTATAAAATGCAAGACAAGATTGCCTTTTCTAGCCAAAATAATTGCTAGAATTAATGAGATATTTTGATAAGGTGGCTAAATACAAATCAAACATTAAAGAAATAGCCATAACAAAATGGATATTAGTAACATATTCCACTTACAAAAGTGACAGATATATAAAATATTTAGAAATAATTTAATATGAAAGGTATAGAACCAAAATAAAAACAGAAATCTACAAAATTTCACCAAATAACACTAGACACTTAAGACAACCTGAGTGTCCATCAGTGGATGAATGAATAAATGTGGTTTTATTCACACACACACACACACACACACACAATGGATATTAGCCATGAAAAAGGAGGAAATCCTGCCATTTGTGCGCACATGAATGGATCTTGTGAACATTATGGTAAGTCGGACAGAGAAAGACTAATACTATATGATATCACTTACATATGGAACCTTAAAAAGCCAAACTCATAAAAATAGAGAGTAGAATGGTGGTCACAAGAGACAGGATGGGGAATGGAAGAATTGGGAAGATGTTATTTAAAAGTAAAAACTTGCAACTAGTATATAAATAAGTTCAGGAAATTGAATCCACTGCCTAGAGATTATAGTCAATAATACTGTATTATAAATTTCAAAGTTGCTAATACAGTAGATCTTAACCATTATTACCACTAAAAATAAATGATAATTATGTGATGGAATAGAGGTATTAGCTAATACTAGGTTGGTAAACATACTGTAATATGTAAACGTATTTAATCAACATGTTGTATACCTTAAACTTACACAATGTTATATGACAACTATACTTCAGTACTTTTCAGACACATTTTTCAATGACTGTATGGTATTCCATTGTATGGAGGCATGAAAATTCATCGCTAATTCTGAAGTTTTGAAGTTTAACAAAAGATACAGAGAATAGCATACAAAAAAGAAATGCCCATGTACCCACCATCCATATTTACTAAAAGCCAACATTTTGCCTTTAAAAAAGACTTGAAGGAGCCTTCCGCTGGGCATGTGGGCCATGGGTCCTGAAGGATCTCTCAGAGACAGCTGAGATCTTCTGAAAAGACATCAGCGAGGACCCAAGCTATTATACATTGGGAACCAGAAGTTTACTCGAGATCACATGTTAGAAGAAATGCAAACTGATGTATCAGTGAGCTATCACTAAACCCATCTGGGTGACACAGATGTTAAAAGAATGATAATGCATAGTATTAAAGATACTTTGAAAAAGTGTATCCTTGTGGATAAAGCAGTAAAAAATTTTAAAAGATATATGCCATTTGAATTTTGTTCCTGTGAATCTATTCCACAGGAATAAAAACACCAGTACATAAGGACACATGAGAAAGGATGTTATTTATAGCAGTTTGTAGTGATAAAAAAACTGAAAGGAAAGGGAATGTCCATCAGTAGAGGAATCATTTGGCAACTTGCAGCACAATTATAGTAAGCATAAATCTACACTAGTGGAGTTGATGTATATTAAAAAATGCTTTCTGAAGCCAGATAAGCAAGACGCATAAATTATGCTTACTATTATTGTGTTTATATGAGCATAAGAAGGGTATAGAAACATACATCATAGATTATTTTTCATTAGTTACCTTTGGGATCACGAAAAGGTTGGGGAGCAGGTGGTTTGAGGGGATTCAGTAGTAGAGGAAGATGGATGAGGAGAAAATAACAAAATAAGACTCCATACTTAAAGGACAAACTTGGAACAAGTGCTTAAAATACAGGAAGCCATCACTAATGGATGAAAGAGACATAGTATAGGAACACAGAAAAGAATCTTAAATATTATCCCTAGTTTCTTAGGTAGGAAGAATTTTGTACTGATAGACCCTTTTATTTATAATGTATACATAAACATTAAGACTTTACTTTTTTAGAGCAGTTTTAAGCTTACAGCCAGACTTCTGACTGATGAAAACTGTGAGATAATAAATGAGTGATATTTTAAGACACTGAGTTTGTTGAACAACAATTTAAAATGAATACAGTAGTCTTATTATTTTCAGACACTATTCTGGGTGGGCAGAGACGTACAGCTGTCATTCAAGTGTAGACATTGCAGTTATGGCCTCTAGCTAATTGAGAGATACCTGTTTCCTGGTTTTCTTGTGTTAGGTATGTTCTCCTTTCATGCCATCAGTGATATAATGAGCTAGTCTTCATCAGTCCTCATGGACTTTACACTGCTATTATCCCATACCCTCACTCCCAACCCTCCAATGGTTTCTTCTCTATTTCTAGACTACAGAGAATTTACTTTTTTTAATTTAAGTAAGTTATGCATTTTAAAAATAATTTTAAATGTTATATTGATGGTCTTTGTGTCTTTGAAGTCAAAGGGGGAAGTTTATGCATGATAGACATAATATTTCTCCCCTGCAGAACTAAGAGATCAGACTGAATTAAAGGCTATTTCAAAATTGTAGATCTTCTGAGGGCTATACAATAAAATAAATCTGATTTCTGCTAGTATAAGTGTCCCCAAACCTCATTATGGATTAGACAATGTGGCTAAAATTAAATTAAAATTTTAACACACTACTTGCATCTCATAAAGTTTTAATATATGTAAGTTTTCTAATCATATATGGGGTGATCAGGGTGAATCTTTGCAAACTTTTCTAGAAAGAACAAAATAGAGGTCTAAAAATAGGCCATTCAGGTATGACATAAGTCAAATCCCTTATGATTATACAGTGGAGATGATGAATAGATTCAAGGAATTGGATCTGATAGAGTGCCTATAGAACAATGGACAGAAGTTCATAACTTTGTACAGGAGGCAGTGACCAAAACCATTGCAAAGAAAAAGAAATGCAAAAAGGTAAAGTGGTTGGGTGAGGAACACTTACAAATAGCTTGAAAAGAAGAGAGGCAAAAAACAAGGGAGAAAGGGAAACATATACCTAACTGAATGAAGAGTTCCAGACAATAGCAAGGAGAGATAACAAGGCCTTGTTAAATGAACAATGCAAATAGAGGAAAACAACAGAAAGGGAAAGACCAGAGATCTCTTCAAGAAAGTTAGAGATATCAAGGGAACATTTCGTGCAAATATGGGCATGATAAAGGACAGAAACTGTATGGACCTAACAGAAGCAGAAGAGATTAAGAAAAGGTGGGAAGAATACACAGAGGAACTATACAAAAAAGGTCTTAATGACCCAGATAACCACGATGGTGTGGTCACTCACCTAGAGCCAGACATCCTGGAATGTGAAGTCAAGTGGGCCTTAGGAAGCATTACTACAAACAAAGCTAGTGGAGGTGGTGGAATTCCAGTTGAGCTATTTCAAATCCTTAAAGATGATGCTGTTAAAGTGCTGCACTCAATATGCCAGCAAATTTGGAAAACTCAGCAGTGGCCACAGGACTGGCAAAGGTTAGTTTTCATTCCAATCCCAAAGAAGGGCAATGCCAAGGAATGCTCAAACTACCACATAATTGCACTCACCTCACATGCTAAAGTAATGGTCAAAATTCTCCAAGCCAGGCTTCAACACTACATGAGCCATGAACTTCCAGATGTTCAAGCTGGTTTTAGAAAAGGCACAGAACCAGAGATCAAATTGCCAACATCCGGTGTAGCATTGGAAAACCAGGAGAATTCCAGAAAAACATCTACTTCTGCTTCATTGACTACACTAAAGCCTTTGACTGTGTGAGTCACAACAAACTGTGTAAAATTCTTCAAGAGGTGGGAATACTAGACCACCTTACCTGCCTCCTGAGAAACCTGTATGTGAGTCAAGAAGCAACAGTTAGAACTGAACATGAAACAACTGACTGGCTTAAAACTGGGCAAAAAGTTTGACAAGTCTGTATATTTTCACCCTGCTCATTTAACTTATAGGCAGAGTACATCATATGAAATGCTGGGCTGGATGAATCACAAGCTGGAATAAAAATTGCCAGGAAAAATATAAACAACTCACTGGAAAAGACCCTGATTCTGGGAAAGACTTAAGGCAAAATTGGAGAAAAGGGTGGCAAAGGATGAGGTGGTTAAATAACATCACTGACTCAATGGACATAAATCTGAGCAAACTCTGGGAGACAGTGAAGGACAGGGGAGCCTGGCGTGTTGCAGTCCATCAGGTTGCAAAGTGTCAGACACGACTTAGCAACCGAATAACAACAACAAAACAAAAGTTTTCTAATCATATATGGAGTGATCGGGGGGATCTTTGCAAACTTTTCTAGAAAGAGCAAAACTGAAAAGGAAATGTCTAGAAAAATCCTCAACCTGCAATAAATAAGCCGATAAAATAGATCATCTCAAACAATAATATCCTGTAAAAATGCTGTACCTTGGAGGAGCCAGTGTCTGCTCTAGAAACTCCTCAATTTTAATGAAGTCTGTTTTCAACTCCTTGTTATATACCAGGAAGGGCGGATTGGTGCCTGGGGCTAAGTCCTTCAGCTCTTTGGGCTTTCTATGATTATTGAAAATAAGCAGAGTTAGGCTTCTAGATAAAGTACATATTATGCAAACACCAAGATTGTATCGGTGTCTACTGATTTTAACCCCCAGAATAAAACATGTCCTGATTTCTCTTACCTGGTCATGTCAACAGTAGTCACATTGAATTTAACTCCTTTAAGCCAGAGGATCATAAAAAGGCGTTGACTAAAGGGACAATTTCCAATACTCTCCCCATCACTTCCAGCCTATTAAGATAAAGAAAGGCTTCCTTCATTCATTCGCTCAACAAATATTTACTGAATGCTTACTGTGAAATGAGCAAGTTGTTAGAGACAAAGTTGGAAGTCCTTAATCTCAAGGATTCTACAATCTATGGGCAGAGAGTGCTAATGAAGCAAATAATTTTATTGTATATAAAATATGTGATGAGTTTATAATAATGATAAATTTTATACATTACCAATATTTATATAACCATTTCAGATATTCCAAAATTTTGTTACTCTAAATACTTCAGTAACAAATGTTTCCAAGCATACAACTTGTTCCATTTCTAAGATTATATATTTAGAATTCATCTTTAAAATCAGAATGCTGACTAAACATTAACTGCATTTTCCATTTTGATAATCCTGCCAAATTTCTTTCTTGAAATATGTGTTCCATATTTTCATTGGATATTTGATTTCCTTATTCTGTGAACTGTTTGCTCATGACAATTTTATATTTTTTATTAAGATTATGACTTTTTCCTTATTAGTTTGGAAAAATTATTTGTCTACTAAAGACACTAACTCTTTTTGATACATTACACGTAATTTTTTGAAGTCTCATGTAAAATTAAAATTTTAAATAAAATCTTACACTGTTTTGCTTTGTAAAATCTGTTTTTTTCTGATATGTGTATACAGCTGTTATATACATCAGAATTGCAAAGAAAAAATATTTTCTTATTTTGTTTTACTATAAACATGTCCTCTTGTGTTTTTTTCTACTACCTTTAGGGTTTTCTTTTTACATTTGTTTCATCTATTAATATTTAGAATTTATTTTCACATAAATAGTGTGTTGGGACTCCAGCTTTATTATTGTTATTATTTTACAAATAGATACATGCACCTGTATGTTCATTGCAGCCTTATTTATGATTGCCAAGATATGGAGTCAACTTAAATGTACATTGACAGATGAATGGATTAAGAAGATATGGTGTGTATATACAATGGAATACTACTCAACCATAAAAAGAAGGAAACAACACCATTTGCAGCAACAAGAATGAACCTAGAGATTATCATCCTAAGTGAAGTAAGCCAGACAAAGATAAATATAGATATCACTCATATGTGGAAACTAAAATATGACACAAATGAACTTATCTGTAAAACAGAAAAAGGCTTACAGATGTAGAGAAGGGACTGTGGTTGCCAAGGAGGGTGTCGAGGGAGGGATGGAGTGGGAGTTTGGGATTAGCAGATGCAAATTACTATTAGATGAAGTCATTAAGGTCGAACCCTTATGATGGGATTAATGGCCATATAAGAAGGGATCAGAGAGCTCCCTCCCCTGGATTGCTCTTTCTTCACTTTCCCCTACAACCATGCATACAAGTTTGAAGCAAAGAAGGCACTTATCTATCATAAAACAGGAACAGCGTTTTCACCTGAAACTGACCATTCTGCAACCTTGATCTTGGACATAATTCTTATATTTTGGTAAGTTTTCTTTTTCTTGGCAGTGACTGCAACAGAGGAAATAGCATTCATTGTTGCTCTTTGTGGCGTCTGAGAGTGAAGAGATATGGGAAGAGACAACCAGTCTTGGCAGTCTGAACTTCTTTTGTAACAGAAGTCAGACTAAAGATCCAATCATAAATGGGGTTAGTGAATGGAATCTTGATTACCGGTGGGAGGCAGGAAGAACAATAAAGTCTGATAATAGTTACAGCAGGAAGGGTGGGTTGCTTTTGGTAAAAGGAAAGGCAGAACACTGAGGTGTGGGGGAAATGCAGTACAATTTTACAGGAAAACTGAAACTTTTTCTGTTGTTTATAATAATGCTGATTTAAAGTGCCATTACACAAAATGTATGAATATACAATAGAGAAAAAGACAGTCTCCTTTCAATAAGTGGTGCTGTGAAAACTGGACAGCTACGTGTAAAATAATGAAATTAAAATATTCTCTAAAACCATAAACAAAAATAAACTAAAAATGGATTAAAGACCTAAATGTAAGACCAGATACTATAAATCTCTTAGAGGAAAACTTAAGCAAAACACTTTATGACATAAATAGGAGCAAGATCTTTTTGGATCCACCTCCTAGAGTAATGAAAATAAAAGCAAAAATAAACAAATGGGATATAATTAAATATAAAAACTTTTGCACAGCAGAGGAAACCATAAACCAGAGAAAAATACAACCCATAGAATGGGAGGAAATACTTGCAAATGAAGCAACTGACAAGGGATTAATTTCCAAAATATACAAATAGCCCAAACAGCTCAGTATAAAAAAACCAAACAGCCCAATCAAAAAGTGGGCATAAGATCTAAATAGACATTTGTCCAAAGAAAATATACAGGTGGCTTATAATCACATGAAAAGATGTTCAACATCTCTCATTATTAGAGAAATGCAAATCAAAACTACAACAAGGTATTATCTCACACTGGCCAGAAAGGCCATAACCAATCTACAGACAATAAATGCTGGAGAGGATATGAAGAAAAGGGAACCCTCCTATATTCCCTGGTGGCTCAGACGGTAAAGTGTCTGCCTGCAATGCGGGAGACCCAGGTTCGATTCCTGGGTCGGGAAGATCCCCTGGAGAAGGAAATGGCAATCCACTCCAGCACTCTTGCCTGGAAAATCCCATGGACGGAGGAGCCTGATAGGCTACAGTCCATGGGGTTGCAAAGAGTCAGACACGACTGAGCGACTTCACTTTCCTATATTGTTGGTGGGAATGTAAGTTTGTGCATTTACTATGGAGAACAGTATGGAAGTTCCTGAAAAAACTGAAAATAGAACTACCATATGACCCAGCAATCCCAGACCTTAGCATATATTCAGAGAAGACTATAATCTGAAAAGGTACATGCACTTCAATGTTCATTACAGCATTGTTTACAATAGCCAATACATGGAACCAACCTAATTGTGCATTGACAGATGAATGGATAAAGAAGATGTGGTATATATACACAAAGGAATATTACTCAGCCATAAAAAGGAATGAAATAATGCCATTTGCAGCAACACGAATGGACCTAGAGATTGTCATACTGAGTGAAGTAAGCCAAATATCATATGATATTACTTATATGTGGAATCTAAATATGATGGAAATTAACTTATTTACCAAACAGAAACAGACTTAGACTTAGAAAATAAACTTATGGTTACCAAGGGGGAAGGTGGGAGGAGGGATAAATTGGGAAATTGGGATGGACACTGACACACTGCTATATTTCAAATGGATAACCCAAACTTTAAATGATACAATCAAACAGTTCGACCTAATTGATATCTATAGGACATTTCACTCCAAAACAATGAATTTCAGCTTTTTCTCAAGTGCACATGGAACATTCTCCAGTATAGATCACATCCTGGGCTATAAATCTATCCTTGGTAAATTCAAAAACATTGAAATCATTTCAAGAATCTTTTCTGATTGCAATGGTAAGATTAGATGTCAACTACAGGGAAAAAACTATTCAAAATACAAACATATGGAGGCTAAACAACAAATTTCTGAATAACCAACAAATCACAGAAGAAATAAAAAAGGAAATCAAAATATGCATAGAGACAAATGTAAGTGAAAACATGACAACCCCAAACCTATGGGATTCAGTAAAAGCAGTGCTAAGGGGATGGTCAAACTTACCTCAAGAAAGAAGAAAAAAATAAAATAAATAACCTAACTTTACACCTAAAGCAACTAGGAAAAGAAGATATGAGAACCCCAGGGTTAGTAGAAGGAAAGAAATCATAAAAATTAGGACAAAAATAAGTAAAAAAGAAACAAAGAGACTATAACAAAAATCAACAAAACTAAAAGCTGGTTTTTCAAGAAGATAAATAACATAGACAAACCATTAGCCAGACTCATCAGGGAAAAAAGGCAGAAGAATCAAATCAACAAAAATGAAAATGCAGAAATTACAGCAGACAACATAGAAATACAAAGGATCATAAGAGACTACTATCAACAACTATATGACAATAAGATGGACAACTTGGAAGAAATGGACGAATTCTTAGAAAAGTATAACCTTCCAAAACTGAACCAGGAAGAAATAGAAAATTGTAACAGACCCATCATAAGCACAGAAATTGAAACTGTAATCAAAAAATTCCAGCAAACAAAAGCCCAGGTCCAGACGGCTTCACAGCTGAATTCTACCAAAAATTTAGAGAAAAGCTAACACCTATCCTATTCAAACTCTTCCAGAAAATTGCAGAGGAAGGCAAACTTCCAAAATCATTCTATGAGGCCACCTTCACCCGGATACCAAAACCAGACAAAGATGACACCAAAAAAGAAAACTACAGACCAATATCACTGATGAACATAGATGCAAAAATCCTCAACAAGATTCTAGCAAACAGAATCCAACAACACATTAAAAGATCATACATCATGACCACGTGGGCTTTATCCAGGGATGCAAGGATTCTTCAATATTCACAAATCAATTAATGTAATACACCACATTAACAAATTGAAAAATAAAAACCATATGATTTTCTCAATAGATGCAGGGAAAGCCTTTGACAAGATTCAACACCCATTTAAGATAAACCTTCTCAGAAAACACACATAGAAGGAATATACCTCAACACAATAAAAGCCATATATGACAAACCCACAGCAAACATTATCCTCAATGGTGAAAAATTGAAAGCATTTCCCCTAAAGTCAGGAACAAGACAAGGGTGCCCACTCTCACCACTACTATTCAACATAGTTTTGGAAGTTTTAGCAACAGCAATCAACGAAGAAAAAAGAAATAAAAGGAATCCAGATTGGAAAAGAAGAAGTAAAACTCTCACTGTTTGCAAATGACATGATCCTCTACATAGAAAACCCTAAGATACCACCAGAAAATTATTAGAGCTAATCAATGAATATAGTAAAGTTGAAGGATATAAAATTAATACACAGAAATCCCTTGCATCCTATACACTAACAATGAGAAAACAGAAATTAAAGAAACAATCCCACTCACCATTGTGACAAAAAGAATGAAATATTTAGGAATAAACCTACCTAAAGAAACAAAAGACCCATATATAGAACACTATAAAACGCTGATGAAAGAAATCAAAGAGAACACAAATAGATAGAGAAATATACCATGTTCATGGATTGGAAGAATCAATATGGTGAAAATGAGTATACTACCCAAAGCAATCTATAGATTCAATGCAATCCCTATCAAGCTGCCAACGGTATTTCTTACAGAACTAGAACAATTAATCTCACAATTTGTATGGAAATACAAAAAACCTCAAATAGCCAAAGCAATCTTGGGAAAGAAGAATGGAACCGGAGGAATCAACCTGCCTGACTTCAGACTATACAACAAGGCTACAGTCATCGAGACAGTATGGTACTGGCACAAAGACAGAAATATAGATCACTGGAACAAAATAGAAAGCCCAGAGATAAATCCATGCACCTATGGACACCTTATCTTTGACAAAGGAGGCAAGAATATACAATGGAGAAAAGAGAATCTCTTTAACAAGTGGTGCTGGGAAAACTGGTCAACCACTTGTAAAAGAATGAAACTAGAACACTTTCTAACACCATACACAAAAATAAACTCAAAATGGGTTAAAGATCTAAACATAAGACCAGAAACTATAAAACTCCTAGAGGAAAACATAAGCAAAACACTCTCCGACATAAACCACAGCAGGATCCTCTATGACCCACCTCCCAGAGTAATGGAAATAAAGCAACAATAAACAAATGGGACCTAGTTCAACTTAAAACCTTTTGCACAACAAAGGAAACTATAAGCAAGGTGAAAAGACAGCCTTCAGAATGGGAGAAAATAATAGCAAACGAAGCAACTGACAAAGAATTAATCTCAAAAATATACAAACAGCTCCTGCAGCTCAATTCCAGAAAAATAAATGACCCAATCAGAAAATGGGCCAAAGAACTAAACAGACATTTCTCCAAAGAAAACATACAGATGGCTAACAAACACGTGAAAGATGCTCAGCATCACTCATTATCAGAGAAATGCAAATCAAAACCAAAACGAGGTACCATCTCACACCAGTCAGAATGTCTGCTTTCAAAAAGTCTACAAACAATAAATGCTGGAGAAGGTGTGGAGAAAAGGGCTCCCTCTTACACTGTTGGTGGGAATGTAAACTAGTACAGCCTCTATGGAGAACAGTGTGGAGATTCCTTAAAAAACTGGAAATAGAACTGCCATATGACCCAGCAATCCCACTGCTGGGCATACACACCGAGGAAACCAGAATTGAAAGGACATGTGTATCCCAATGTTCATCGCAGCACTGTATACAATAGCTAGGACATAGAAGCAACCTAGATGTCCATCAGCAGACAAATGGATAAGAAAGCCATGGTACATAAACACAATGGAATATTACTCAGCTGTTAAAAAGCATTTGAATTAGTTCTAATGAGGTGGATGAAACTGGAGCCTATTACACAGAGTAAGGTATGTCAGAAAGAATAACACCAATACAGTATATTAATGCATATATACAGAATTTAGAAAGATGGTAATGGTGACCCTATATGCTAGACAGCAAAAGAGACATAGATATAAAGAACAGACTTTTGGACTCTGAGGGAGATGGCGAGGGCTTCCCTTGTAGCTCAGTTGGTAAAGAATCCACCTATAATGCAGGAAACCCGGGTTTGATTCCTGGGTTGGAAAGATCACCTGGAGAAGGAAATGGCTACCCACTCCAGTATTCCTGCCTGGAGAATCCCATGAACTGTAGCCTGCCAGGCTCCTCTGTCCATGGGGTCATAAGAGTTGGACACAACTTAGCGACTAAATCACCACCAGGTGAAGGCCAGGGTGGGATGATTTGAGAGAATAGCATTGAATCATGTATATACTATATGTAAAATAGATGACCAGTCCCAGTTCGATGAAACAGGGCACTCAAAACCAATGCACTGGTACAACCCTGAGGGATAAGATGCAGAGGGAGGTGGGAGGGGAGTTTGGCACAGGGGGACACATGTACACCCATGGCTGATTCATGTCAATGTATGTCAAAAACCACCACAATATTGTAAAGTAATTAGCCTCCAATTATAATAAATAAATTAATTTCAAAATTAAAATGGATAACCAGTAAGGACCTACTGTATAGCACAGGAAACACTGGTCAAAATTATATAAACAACCTAAATGGGAAAAGAATCTGAAAAAAATGAATATGTGTATATGTATAACTGATTCACTTTGCTGTATACCTGAAACTAAATCAACTCTACTCCAATATAAAATAAAAATTAAATAAAAAATAAAGTGCCATTACACAAAATGTTGGGCTTTCCAGGTGGCACTAGTGGTAAAGAACCCACTTGTCAATGCAAGAGACACAAGAGACCCAGGTTAGATCCCTGCATCCAGAAGATCCACTGGAGGAGGGCATGTCAACTCACTTGAGTATTCTTGCCTGGAGAATCCTATGGATAGAGGAGCCTGGCGGGCTGAAGTCCATGGGGTCACAAAGAGTTGGGCATGACTAAGTGAGTGAGCACATACACACACAAATTGTGAAGCCTGATTGATAAATTACCTACTTCCAGCTGGCAAAGACAGGATGTGGTCATTCACCAGAACATTTTCTCTTTGTGTTTGTGATCTAAGTTTCTAAGTGTAAAAAATAACAACAACTGCAACATCTGACATTTATTGTTTACTATGTTAAAAACTATGGTGTCTTACGTATTTATTTGATTTAATCCTTACAGTGAAGATGGTTCTGTGAGGGAGGTTCTATCATTACTCCATACAGATACGGAAAGAGGCTCAGAGAAGCTGACTTGCTCAAGTACTCTCACCTAGACAAGAGTTGAACACATATACTCTTCTCATGTAGCAAATCCATTACTATCTACTGCAGAACCCACACTCCTTAAACCCTGCTTTCTCCAAATTAATATTTTTATTGGATTTGTTATTAATCAGAAAAGGCAGAGGAACCAGAGATCAAATTGCAAACATCCTTTGAATCATAGAAAAAGCAAGAAAATCCCAGAAAAAAACATCTACTTCTGCTTCATTGACTATGCTAAAGCCTTTGACTGTGTGGATGACAAGAAACTGTGGAAAATTCTTAGAGATGGAAATACCAAACCACCTTACCTGCTTCCTGAGAAACCTGTATGCAGGTCAAGAAGAACTGGACATGGAACAATGGACTGGTTCAAAATTGGGAAAGGAGTATGCCAAGGTTGTATATTGTCACCCTGCTTATTTATCTTCTATGCAGAGTATATCATGTGAAATGCCAGGCTGGATGAATCACAAGCTGGAATCAATGTTTCTGGGAGAATTATCAATAACCTCAGATAAGAAATGACACCACCCTTTTGGCAGAAAGCGAAGAGGAACTAAAGAGCATCTTGATGAAGGTAAAAGAAGAGAGGGGAAAAGCTTGCTTAAAACTCAACAGTCCAAAAACTAAGATCATGGCATCCAGTCCAATCATTTCATGGCAAATAGATGGGGAAACAATGGAAACAGTGAAAGATTTTATTTTCTTGGGCTCCAAAATCACTGCAGACACTGACTGCAGCCATGAAATTAAAATGCTTCTTCCTTGAAGAAAAGCTATGACAAACCTAGGCAGCATATTAAAAAGCAGAGACATTACTTTGCTGACAAATGTTTGTAGAGTCAAATCTGTGGTTTTTCCTGTAGTCATGTATGGATGTGAGAGTTGGACCCTAAAGAAGGCTGAGTACCGAAGAATTGATGCTTTCAAGCTGTGGTGTTGGAGAAGACTCTTGACAGTCGCTTGGACAGTAAGGAGATTGAACCAGTCAAACCTAAAGGAAATCAACCCTGAATTTTCACTGGAAGGACTAATGCTGAAGCTGAAGCTCCAAAACTTTGGCCACCTGATGCCAAGAGCTGACTCATTAGGAAAGACTCTGGTGCTGGTAAAGGTTGAAGGCATGAGGTAAAAGGGATGACAGAGGATGAAATGGTTGGATGGCATTACCGAGTCAATGGACATGAGTTTGAGCAAACTCCAGGAGATGGTGAAGGACAGGGAAGCTTGGCGTGCTGCAGTCTATGGGGGTTGCAAAGAGTCAGACATGACTGAGCAACTGAACAACAACAACAACAACAAAAAAGTCTTTATGATTGTCTTTATAATAGTTCTAATTTGAAAACAGTCTGGTTAGAGAATAGTATCATTTTCTATCTCAAATTTATCAATAAAGACAAAAATATTTTATTCAGGATTTTGGCCCAAATGTTAAAGTCTATAATGTTATGGGCTTCCCTCGTGGCTCAGATGGTAAAGAATCTGCCTGCAATGCAGGAGACCTCGGTTCAGTTCCTGGGTTGGGAAGATCCTCTGGAGAAGGGATAGGCTACCCACTTCAGTAGTCTTGGGCTTTGCTGGTGGTTCAGATGGTAAAGAATCTGCCTGCAATGCGGGATACCTGGGTTTGATCTCTGGGTTGGAAAGATCTCCTGGAGAAAGGCATTTCTGGAATGGAAAGGTAACCCATTCCAGTATTCTTGCCTGGACAATCTCTATGAACAGAAGAGCCTGGAGGGCTATAGTCCATGGGGTTGCAAAGAGTCAGACATGACTGAGTGACTAAGCATAGCACACATGTTATCTACAAATCTGTGAAAACTTAATTTTAGACTGGTAGCTGCTGCTGCTGCTACTAAGTTGCTTCAGTCGTGTCCAACTCTGTGTGACCCCATGGACAGCAGTCCAACAGGCTCCTCTATTCATGGGATTCTCTAGGCAAGAATACTGGAGTGGGTTGCCATTTCCTTCTCCATTAGACCAGTAGAGTAGAGAACACAAAAACTCCATTTATCAGTGAACAGCAAACAAATAAGACAACCTCTGCATCTAGAAAAAATAAAATGTGTTCTTTTAGAAAATCCTTTCTTAGTTCCCAGATATAAATCTTGCCCAAGTCATTCAGAGCTGAAAGGCAATGTTTTCACTAGCTACATGGAACACAGGGGTGTGTGTGATATGAATTCTTAATTGTGATAGGAAAAAACTTACTTTCTTTTAGGGATCCCATCAATGCTATTGGGAAATTGTGGTAGGTTTCCTAGAGGTAGCTGGGAAAACTGCAGTTATTTAATCCTGGGAAAGACACCACAGTATAAATGAGATACAGTTGCTTTTTAAGCTTTGTCATTAACATTTTCACTTCTCTCAATCCCTATTCTCCCTCATAGTATCTTCTACAGAATTTCTAGAGATCTTTGGAATCAATCTTGCATGTGTGCATGCTAAGTCACTCAGTCATGTCCAACTCTGCGACCCTATGGACTGTAGCCTGCTGGGCTCCTCTGTCCACGGGATTTTCCAGGCCAGAATACTGGAGTGGGTTGCCATTCCCTTCTCCAGGGGATCTTCCCGACCCAGGGATTGAACCCACCTCTCTAATGTCTCCTGCATTACAGGCAGATTCTTTACCACTGGCACCACTTGTAAAGCAAAGCAAAACAAAAACCCAGACCAGATGATAGTCAAGGTTCTTTCAGAAAATCTGTGACTTGTGTCAACATCATTAGATAAGCTTACATCTAGAGGATTTCATCTAATGAAATTCTGAGAAATTTTACTAAAAAGTGTGCCCAAGTGAAAATAATTAAGATTATGCACAGCTATTTTAATTTCCCAGGTGGTACAGTGGTAAAGAATCTGCATGCAAATGCATGAGATGCAAGAGACGTGGGTTTGATCTCTGGGTCTGGAAGATCCCCTAGAGAAGGAAATGGCAACCCACTCCAGTAGGCTACAGTCCATGGGGTTGCAAAGAGTTGGACATGACTTAGCCACTGAATATGCACACACAAAACAGCTATTTAAAAGGACTGGAATTTTAACCCAGCCATTTATTAGCTATGTAACCTTAGGCAAAACCACCTAGCTACTCTTTTATTTAGTTTCTGTACCCATAAAATAGAGTTAATAATAAACCACTTAGCACAGGCCCTGACATATAGTAAGTACTCAGTAAGTTATCAGTTTTTAACCTGAAAGTTATTGTTTAATTTAACATTTGCTCCTCCAACGTGTGACTTCCTAACTTCTACTGTCTAGATAACCATGCAAATCATAGGAAGTCTATGAAGATAAACACACAGATCAGTGCCAGCAATGGGTTAGAGGAATTTTGTTGGATTGAATAAATAAGTTTAGACAAAAGACACTAGTTACCCTATGAAGAGACTTATTACCTCTGGTTTGAAATTGGTAGGTATAAAAAGCCAGTTAGGAAGTTAAGGCTTATTTAGATTTGCTGGAATCTAGAGGTAGGAGATGGAGAAGGAAATGGCAATCCATTCCAGTACTCTAGGCTCTAGCCTGGGAAATCCCATGGACAGAGGAGACTGGCGGGCTATATTCCATGGGGTTGCAAAGAGTTGGACACAACTGAGTGACTAAACAGCAATAACAAGAGGTAGGAGAAGTGGCTCTTATGCCCCACAGTCCAGCAAACACTTAGTTGCATTCTTTTTCTGTGTAGGAATTCAAGAGTCTCTCTCTCCCCCATAATTTTGAAAAGGCAGATTAACTATGTACTTGGTGTATATATGTTAAAAAAAAAAAAAGTGAAAGTAGAAGTGTTAGTCTCTCAGTCGTGTCTGACTCTTTGTGACGCCATGGACTATAGCCCACCAGGCTCCTCTGTCCGTGGAATTCTCCAAGCAAGAAGAATGGAGTGGGTTGCCATTCCCTCCTCCAAGGTATCTTCCTGACCCAGGGATCTAATGTGCATCTCTTATGTCTCCTGCATTGCAGACAGATTCTTTACTGTCTGAGTCACCAGGGTATAAAAGTATTACTTTGGCTAACAGGTGTTTAATCTAATATTTGATAAGCACGCCTTACTTGTGTCTTTGTAGGCCATCAAGAGGAGATGTAGTTTTAGAGGCAAATTACTTAACCTTTGTTTCCTTAGCTTACTTATCTAGAAATCATGAGAACGATATTACTACCAATACTACGTATAATACTACTTTACTTTTATTAACCTATCCTCCTAAACTAAAGGATATAATATATGTAAAGTGTTTAGAAAAGGGTCAAGCATAATATGAATTTGTTATTATTATCATCATCCTGAATACTTCCAATAGTAAATGAAAATATATAGAAAATAGTTAATATAGGCAAAGATTTAGGAAACTATGTAGTTTCTACTTGGAATAACGCATACAAATTGTTTCTTTTTCTTGATGAGCTAATTTAGAAACACATGTTCCTTTCTCCTGCTTTAGGGGTTTTCCAAAGGGCTTTTCTTAAAAGTTAAGATGTTTAAAAAAAACCAAGGCAAAATGCCTGCTGCTCACATAACAGGCACACAAACACTCCTGGCTTTTCCCTCCTATGGTGTTCATGTGACACTGCTGTGATGTTCATCCATTGTAAGAGAATTTTAGAAAGCTCTATTTGGATCATGGGTGGGAATGAGGCTATTGGGCCATTTTTGGCCCTCTCCTCACATTCAGGCCTTCGAAAATCTATCCAATAAAACATAGATTGTGAGACCTGGAAAGAATTAAGGATCATTTTGTCAGGATACTTCATTGTATAGATAGAGAAACAAAGAGGTCCACGGTTACAAAGGAAGCCACTGAGAATACAATTTAGTTGTTCTGACTACTAACCAGTCTAGTTGTCTTTCCACCATATCTTCTTGCGTTTTTCAGATGGGATGTTTTTCTATTGCTATCTAAGAGCAGCCAAACACCCAAGCATTTTTCAAGGACTCAGAGTAGGTACATAATCGCAAATTTATTTCCTATCTCTAGCTGAAATGTTGACTTTTTAAAAAGGAGCTGAGGTCCAGTGTCAAGAAAAAATACATTCTGTATGCTGTCATTAGAGCTAGAAACTTACCTTCACAAAAAGCTCAATTTCAGGGTCTGCTTCACTGCTGGGCCTTGGGCCTGCCATCTGTCTGTTTTTAGTGGCAGTTGTCAGCCCTCTGCCTTCTGCACAGTCCACAGTACTCACAGATTGGTTTCTTCCAATTTTATCCAAAGGCTTAAATGCAGGTTGTGCTTTAAGAGGGAAATCCAGCTTCTAATAGTCAGAACTGGGCTAGTCTCTCTTCAAGAGGAGGGGTGCAGAAAATTCTAGATGGTTGAGAGCGGCTCTTGAATTTGTTTTCCTTCTTCCTCTTGACCTAACATTTGAATCAAGGAGGAGCCAACTGGGTGTGTATAAACTGGCTGGCTAGAAGGGTGGGGGTGTTTCCAGAGACGCTTCAGTGCTATGAGTCAGCATAGAGAAACACATACACACAAATACACAAGCATTTTCAATATATCAAGCAGACCAGATGTTCTCTAGAGCTTCCCTTTGAATCCTGGGCTTCATGCCCAGAAAATGGCCCCTTATGCTGTTCTGTAACCTGACAGCAGCAAAAAGCTCTTCCAGGAAAAGGTCCAGAAATCATTCAGGTTTTAACATTGAAAAGGATGTTTATCTAATGACACTGCCTTTGGTTTGAAAAGAAGTATACTTCATCAAAAGTCTCCAACCTCAATTCTACTGCTGACACAGCCAGATTTCCCCTCTGGGGTGCAAATTTCACTTCTCTTCTATAATCGGGGAATGTTCAACGGAAGGGTTGAGTCTGGGGGCGTCTTTTGCATGTTTCTCTGTTTCTGGGAATAGTGGACTCATTCTCTGTTTCTGGGAATGGTGGACTAGAAGGGATCACTTCCTGGTTTTAGTATCTGTATGAGGAACCACAAGCAGCTCTGTATCTCTGCTTGTCAACTTTGGAAACAGCAGTAAAATATCCTAACTGATCACTCATTCTCTGCAGTGTTTCTGGCAGCTGTGTTTTCTGCCTGTCAGGATGAGGTGGGGTGGGGTGGACTCAGGCCCTGGGTGAATACACCCTTCTGATGGGAAGAGTCTCTTTCTACTTGGAGCCAAAGTGAACATGGATCCACAAGCTGGGCATCATTGCGACCCTCTCTACAACACCACATGTCCCCCATGCTCATATGGGCTGTACATGCACCTGCTGTTGCCCACATGTAAATAATTTGCAGGACAATTTACAGGCTTTGGGCAAAATCTGGTCTCTGCCACGCCCGCAGGGTTTAAACAAGGAGTGGCCGCTGGTTATAAATTTGAATGTCCTTTAGGATGGGGGACCTGATGATTTCCCAAGTGATCAACAGGGTGAGAGGGAACTTCTGCTAGACATCTGCTGATCTGACCTCGTGGGTGAGCATAGGACTGGCTGTTTGGCAGGACGCCGTGGAGGCTTTGGTCAAATTTTTCCTCTGTTCATTCACACTGTCACTCGGAAGACAATCAGTGAATACTTCCTCTGTGCCAGGATGCTGATCCACTCTGAGATGAGCAGCACAGGAGGACAGTAAGTTTGAGAGGACAACAGAAATTCAACTTGAAGCATGCTAAGTCCGCGGCATCCTCACTCTTCCTCATTCCTAATATCTGATCAGTGCAAAATCTTGCCACTTCTGTGTCCTGAATATTTTTTTGTAAACCCACTCACTTCTCTTTCCTCCCCTGTTACTCAGAATTTCAACCCAGCAACACTCTTTCTTTTTCTGTTAATTACAAAACTGTATTAAAGGACCCAAGTCTTTGCTTGACCCTCAGTCCTCAGGGGAAAAATCTCCACTCCTACCATAACCACAGCAATAGCAGCAACATCAACAACATACAGCAGCTCAATGAGGCGTATATGACCCCTAATGAATAATCAAACACACGAACTTTCTGTTTTTCTCTCCTTCCCAAAGTGTTTTTAAAATTTTGTATTGAGATATAATTTACACACCATAAATTTGATTCCTTTTACTTGTACCTTCAAGGATTTTTAGTAAATTTATCAAGTGGTGCAACCATCACTGCATCCAACGTTAGCTATTTCTATCACCTCAATAGCATCTCTCTTGCCCATGTGCACTTAGTCCCCATTACCACCCCAATCAATAGTCTACTTCTTGTCTCTATGGATTTGCCTACCTTGAACATTTCATATAAATGGAATCACATGTATGTGGTCTTTTGTGACTTGCTTCTTTTACTTAGCATGACATTTTCAAGGTTCATCCATATTGTAGTATGGATACTTCATTACTTCTTATGGCCAAATAATGGTAGATAACAAGTATATATCACCTTATTTTTATGGACATTTGGGTTATTTCCACCTTTTTGCTATTGTGAATAAGGCAGGTATGGACATTCATGCACATGATTTTGGGTGCACATATGTTTTCAGTTCTCTTGGGTAGCAGCAGTAGAATTGCTGGTCATGTGGTAACTCTATGTTGAATTCTTTGAGTAACTGCAAAACTTTTCCACAGTGGCTGCACCATTTTACATTCCTACCAGCAGCATATGACAATTTTAATTTTTCCAAAATACTTATTTTCTTTTTTTATTCATTTTTATTTTTTAAATTTTTATTGGAGTACAATTGATTTACAGTGTGTTAGTTTCAAATGCACAGAAAAGTGAAATGTTTATACATATACATATATCCACTCTTTTTTAGATTATTTTACTATATTAGCCATTACAGAATATTGAGTAGAGTTCCACGTGCTATGCAGTAGGTGCTTATTTGTTGTCTATTTTATACATAGTAGTGTGTATATGTCAATCCCGATCTCCCAACTTATCCCTCTCCCTCCCTTATCCCCCAGTAACCATTATCTTCTTTTCTATATCTGTGACTCTATTTCTGTTCTGCAAATAAGTTCATTTGTACCCCCTATTTTTAGATTACACAAGTAAGTGATACCATATGATATTTGTCTTTCTCTGTCTGACTTAGTATGATAATTTCTAGGTTCATCCATGTTGCTGCAAATGGTATTATTTTGTTTTTTATTGCTGCATAGTATTCCATTGTATATATGTACCACTCTTTTTTATCCATTCCACTGTCAATGGATGTTTAGGCTGCTTCCATGTTGAGACTACTGTAAATTGTGCTGTAGTGAGCATTGAAGTGCATGTCCCTTTTCAAATTATGGACTTCTCCAGATAGATATATGACCAGGGCTGAGATTGCTGGATCATATGGCAGTTCTATTTTTAGTTTTTTCAAAAACTTCCATACTGTTCATAGTGAGTGCACCAATTTACATTCCCATCAGCAGTGTAGGAGGGTTTCCTTTTCTCCACACTCTCTCTGGCCTTTATTGTTTGTAGATCTTCTGATGATGGCCATTCTGACTCATGTGAGGTGATATGACATTCTAGTTTTTACTTGAATTTCTATAATAATGAGCAAGATTGAGCATCTTTTCATGTGTTTATTAGGAATCTGTATGTCTTATTTGGAGAAATGTCTATTAAGGTCTTCTGCCCAGTTCTTGATTGGGTTGTTTGTTTTTCTGGTATTGAGCCACATGAGCTACTTGTATATTTTGGAGATTAATCCTTTGTCAGCTGCTTCATTTGCAATTATTTTCTCCCATTCTGAGGGTAGTCTTTTCATCTTGTTCATAATTTTCTTTGCTGTGAAAAAGCTTTTAAGTTTAATTAGGTCTCATTTGTTTATTTTGGTTTTTATTTCCATTATGCTAGGAGGTGGATCAAAAAGGGTCTTGCTGCAATTCGTGTCAGAAAGTGTTCTGCTTATATTTCCTCTAAGAGTTTTATAGTTTCTGGCTTTACATTTAGGTCTTTAATCCATTTCTGACTTTATTTTTGTGTATGGTCTTAGGGAGTATTCTAATTTCCTTCTTTTGCATGTAGCATGTCCAGTTTTCCCAGCACCACATACTGAAGAGTCTGTCTTTTGTCCATTGTATATTCTTGTCTCCTTTGTCATAAATTAGGTGACCATAGGTGTGTGGGCTTATCGCTGGGCTTTCAAAAAGCCTGTTCCAGATTAAAGGCAGGAGGAGAAGGGGAAGACAGAGGATGAGATGGCATCACCGACTTGATGGACATGAGTTTGAGCAAGCTTCGGGAGTTGGTGATGGACAGGGAAGCTTGACATGCTGCAGTCCATGGGGTCACAAAGAGCTGGACACGACTGAGCAACTGAACTGAGCTGATCCTGTTCCAATTATAGTTTTGTTTTTGTGCCAGTACCATACTCTCTAGATTACTGTAGCTTTGTCATATAGTTTGAAGTCAGGGAGCCTGCTTCCTCCAGCTCTGTTTTTCTTTCCCAAGATTGCTTTGGCTATTTGGGGTATTTTGTGTTTCCATACAAATTGTAAAGTTTTCATCCTAATTCTGTGAAAAATGCCACTGGTACTTTGATAGGGATTGCATTGAATCTGTAGATTGCTTTGGATAGTACAGTCATTTTCACAATATTGATTCTTCCAATCCAAGAAGATGGTATATTTCTCCATTTGTTCGTGTTGTCTTTGATTTCTTTCATCAGTATCTTATTGTTTTTTGAGTACAGGTCTTTTGTCTCTTTAGGCAGATTTATTTCTAGGTATCTTATTCTTTTTGTTGTGATGGTAAATGGGATTGTTTCTTTAGTTTCTTTCCGACATTTCATTGTTAGGATTCATTGTATAGGATTTCTGTGTATTAATTTTGCAACTTTACTAGATTCACTGATTAGCTTTAGTAGTTTTCTGGTAGCATCTTTAGTATTATCTATGTATGGTATTGTATCATCTGCAACCACTGACAATTTTACTTCTTTTTTTGTAATTTGCATTCCTTTTATTTTTTTTTCTTCTCTGATTGCCCTGGCTAGAACTTCTAAAACTATGCTGAATAATAGTGGTGAGAATGGACATCCTTGTCTTGTTCCTAATCTTAAGGGGAATGCTTTGTTTTTCACCACTGAGAATGATATTTGCTATTGGTTTTTCATATATGGCCTTTGTTACGTTGAGGTAGGTTTCCTCTATGCCCACTTTCTGGAGAGTTTTTTTTTTTTTTATTTATCATAAGTGGGTTTTTAATTTTGTCAAAAACTTTCTCTGCATCTATTGATGTGATCATCTGGTTTTTATTGTTCTTTAATATGGTAAACCATGTTGATTGATTTGCATATATTGAAGGATCCTTGCATCCCTGGGATAAATTCCACTTGATCAGAGTGTATGATCCTTTTACTGTGTTGTTGGATTCTGTTTGCTAGTATTTTGTTGAGGAATTTTGTGCGTATGTTCATCAGTGATATTGGCCTGTAATTTTCTTTTTTTGTGATATCTTTGTCTGGTTTTGGTATCAGGTGATGGTGGCCTCATAGAGTGAGCTTGGGAGTGTTCCTTATGCTGCAGTTTTTTGGAAGAGCTTGAGAAGCATACGTGTTAGCTGTTCTCTAAATTTTTGACAGAATTTGCCTGTGAAGCCATCTGGTTCTGGACTTTGGTTTGTTGAAAGAGTTTTAATCACTGTTTCATTACTTGTGATTGGTCTGTTGATATTTTCTATTTCATCCTGGTTCATTCTTAGAAGCTTGTACCTTTTAAAGAATCTATCCATTTCTTCCAGGTTGTCCATTTCATTGGCATATAGTTGCTTGGAGTATTCTTTTATGATCATTTGAATTTTGCAGTATCAGTTGTAACTTCTCCTTTTTCATTTCTAACTTTATTTATTTGAGTCCTCTCCTGTTTTTTCTTGATGAGTTTGGATAAACGTTTATCAATTTTGTTTCTCAAAGAAACAGCTTTTAGTTTCATTAATTTTGCAACTGTTTTTAAATTTTTATTTCACTTATTTCTGCTCTGATCTTTATGATTTCTTACCTTTTCCTAACTTTGGGTTTTGTTTGGTCCTCTTACTCTAATTGTGTTAGGTGTAAGGTTAGGCTGTTTATTTGAAATTTTAAACTTAAACTTCCTTCTTAGAACTGCTTTTGCTGCATCCCACAGGTTTTGGCTTGTCTCATTTTCATTCACTTGTTTCTAGATATTTTCTTTATTTCCTCTTTGATTTCTTCAGTATTCTGTTGGTTATTTAGTAGGGTATAGTTTAGCCTCCATGTGTTAATGTTTTTTTACAATCTTTTTTTCCTGTAATTGATTTGTAACCTCAGAAAAAAATGCTTGATGTGATCTTATTTTTCTCAAATTTACAGAGGCTTGATTTATGACACAAGATATGGTCTATCATGGAGAATATTCTGTGTGCACCTGAGAAGAAGTTGTATTCTGCTGCTTTTGGATGGAATGGCATATAAATACCAATTAATTCTATCTGGTCAAATATATCATTTAGGGCTTGTGTTTTCTTATTGATTTTCTGTCTGGATGATCTACTGGTGTAAGTGGGGTGTTAAAGTCTCCTACTACTATTGTGTTAATGTTGATTTCCCCCTTTATGGCTGATAGCAATTTCCTTATCATGGAGGTGCTCCTATGATGGGTGCATAAATAATTACAATTGTTATGTCTTCTTACTGGATTGAACTCTTGATCTTTAGTTTTTTTAAAAAATTATAGTCATTACAGTGGACGTAGCAGTGGTGTTATCTCATCTTGATTTTGGCTTCCATTTCCCTAATGACTAATTAATTAATGACTAATATTAATTAATTGAGATTGGGTGCAATCTAAAAAATGACAGAATGATCTCTATTTGTTTCCAAGGCAAACCATTCAATATCACAGTAATCCAAGTCTATGCCCCAACTACTAATGCCAAAGAAGCTGAAGTTGAGCTGTTCTATAACGACCTGGAAGACCTTTTAGAACTAACACCAAAAAAGATGTCCTTTTCACCATAGGGAACTGGAATGCAGAAGTGAGAAGTCAAGAGATACCTGGAGTAACAGGCAAGTTTGGCCTTGAAGTACAAAATGAAGCAGGGCAAAGGCTAACAGAGTTTTACCAAGACAATGCACTGGTCATAGCAAACACCCTCTTCCAACAACACAAGAGAAGATTCTACACATGGACATCACCAGATGGTCAACACTGAAATCAGATGGATTATATTCTTTGCAGCCAAAGATGGAGAAGCTCTATACAGTCAGTAAAAACAAGACCAAGAGCTGATTGTGTCTCAGATCATGAACTCCTTATTACCAAATTCAGACTTAAATTGAAGAAAGTAGGGGAAACCAGTAAACCATTCAGGTATGACCTAAATCAAATCCCTTACGACTATACAGTGGAAGTGAGAAATAGATTCAAGGGACTAGATGTGATAGAGTGCCTAATGAACTATGGATGGAGGTTCATGACATTGTACAGGAGACAGGGATCAAGACCATCCCCAAGAAAAATAAATGCAAAAAAGCAAAATGGCTGTCTGAGGAAGCCTTACAAATAGCTGTGAAAAGAAGAGAAGCGAAAAGCAAACGAGAAAAGGAAAGATATACCCATTTGAATGCAGAGTTTCAAAGAATAGCAAGGAGAGATAAGAAAGCCTTCCTTAGTGATCAATGCAGAGAAATAGAGTAAAACAATAGAATGGGAAAGACTAGATATCTCTTCAAGAAAATTAGAGATACCAAGGGAACAAATAAAAGACAGAAATGGTATGGACCCAACAGAAGCAGAAGATATTAAGAAGAGGTGGCAAGAATACACAGAAGAACTGTACAAAAAAGAGCTTCACGACCCAGATCATCACGATGGTGTGATCACTCACCTAGAGCCAGACATCCTGAAATGTGAAGTCAAGTGGGCCTTAGGAAACATCACTACGAACAAAGCTAGTGGAGGTGATGGAATTTGAGCCATTTCAAATACTGAAAGATGATGCTGTGAAAGTGCTGCACTCAATATGCTAGCAAATTTGGAAAACTCAGCAGTACCCAAGGACTGGAAAAGGTCAGTTTTCATTCCAATCCCAAAGAAAGGCAATGCCAAAGAATGCACAAACTACTGCACAATTGCACTCATCTGACACTCTAGTAAAGTAATACTCAAAATTCTCCAAGCCAGGCTTCAGCAGTACATGAACCATGAACTTCCTGATGTTCAAGCTGGTTTTAGAAAAGGCAGAGGAACCAGAGATCAAATTGCCAACATCCGCTGGATTATCAAAAAAACAAGAGTTCCAGAAAAACATCTATTTCTGCTTTATTGACTATGTCACAGCCTTTGACTGTGTGGATCACCACAAACTGTGGAAAATTGTTAGAGATGGAAATACCAGACCACCTTAACCTGCCTGTTAAGAGGTATAAATCTGTATGCAGGTCGAGAAGCAATAGTTAGAACTGGACATGGAACAAAGGATTGGTTTAAAATTGGGAAAGGAGTGTGTCAAGGCTGTATATTTTCACCCTGCTTACTTAACTTATAGGCAGAGTACATCATGTGAAATGCCAGGTGGATGAAGCACAAACTGGAATCAAGATTTATGAGAAATATCAACAACCTCAGATATGCAGATAATACCACCTTTATGGCAGAAAGTGAAGAGGAACTAAAGAGCTTGTTGATGAGGGTGAAAGAGGAGAGTGAAAAAGCTATCTTAAAACTCGACATTTAGAAAACTAAGATCATGGCATTCAGTCCCATCATTTCGTGGCAAATAGCAGAAAAATGGAAACAGTGACAGACTTTATTTTCTTCTGCTCCAAAATCACAGGATTTTTTTTTTTCCATAGGGGAGTAGCCAAGACGGTGGAGTGAGAAGGCTCTGAGCTCACCTCTCCCATTGACACACCAAAATTACTACTATTTACAGAGCAACTGTTGATAAGAATAACTTGAACACTAGCAGAAAAGATCTGAAGGAAAGAACCACAGTGACACAGGTATAAGGAGTGAAGACGTGATATAGTCAAGACCCATATTCTTGTGGTAGGCAGCCCACAAGTGGGAGGATAATTACTATTGCATAGGTTCTCCCCAAGGACAGAGAGGGAGTGAGTCCCACATCATGCTCCTCAGTCTAAGAGTTCTGTACCAGAGGGACAAGATACTAAAGCATTTGGAGTCAGTGGGGCTTACTTTTGGGAGAGGGAGAGATCTGTAGAAAATAGAGACTCCACACTTAAAGGGTGAACACAAGATCTCATACACTCTGAGACCAAAGTCAGAAGCAATAATTTGAATGATGCCTGGGAGAGCCACTTGCTGATCTTGGAGAGACCTCCAAAGAGGTAGGAGGCAATGGGGACCTCTCCTAGGGACACAGACACTGGCAACAACTATTTTTGGGAGCCCATTCTCAAAATGGATCACAGACATAACTGCAAAACTCTAAAACTCCTAGAAGATAACATAGAAAACCCAGAGGACCATGAGTATGGTGATGACTTTTTAGATAAAGCATGAAAGATGACCTGTGAAAGAAATAAGTGATATGCTTGATGCCATTAAAATTTAAAACTTCTCTGCAAAAGACCCTGTCAAGAGCATGATACAAGCCACAGACTGGGAGAAAAATATTTGAAAAGGACACATCTCATAAAAGATTGTTATCCAAAATATAAAAAGTATCTACACTTTGATGTTCATCCTTTGAGTGTAACATCTATGTCTGTCTTTATTTATTTATTCATTCTGCATGTATATGTTCAGTTGTTTCTGTATCATTTGTTTAAAAGAGTATTTATGTTCCATTGTCTTTTCTTTGCTCCTTTATCAAAGATTAGTCAATTATATTTATGTAGGTCCATTTTTGGGCACTCTGTTCTATTCCATTTATCTATTTGTTTATTCTTTCACAAATACCACACTATTTTGATTACTTTAGCTTCATGGTATGTCTTCAATAGGATAATGTCAGTCCTCCAACTTTCTCCGTTTCCTTCAATATTTTGTTGGCTGCTGCTAAGGCACTTCAGTTGTGTCTGGGTCACAAAGAGTCACTGTAATCCAGAGAACTGTAATCCTGCCAGACTCCTCAGTTCATGGGATTCTCCAGGCAAGAATATTGGAGTGGGTTGCTGTGCTTCCTCCAGGGGATCGAACCTGTGTCTCTTTACATCTTCTGCATTGGCAGGCACCTTTTTTACCACTAGTGCCACCTGGGAAGTGCATTGTGTTGGCTATTCTGGGTCTGTATAAACTTCAGAACCATTTGTTGCTATCTACAAAGTAACCTGCCAGGACAATTGGACTTTAAATTGGGTTGTTTGAGGGAGAAAAAATAAATAAACAATTAAAACTCGCAGATTGCGAGCCCTACGGTAACTCCCCCAGCGGAGAAGCAGCGCAGACGCCTGCATCCGCCATTAGCAAGCAGGGGCTGGGCAGGGAGGCGCGGCGCAGGCTGCATCGCTGAGAGTAAGAATCTGGCCTGAATACCCTGAGCACTATCTGAGCGAAATAATTTGGGCTAGCAAACCAGACTGTGGGATATCTACCATGCGAAAAGCCAGCCCTAACCTAAGACACCGCCAGCCCGCGCACAGAACAAAGGACTAAACAGAGATAGCCGGCTGCAGACCTTTCCCCTCCGGTGACAGGCAGCCAGAGCCGGAGGGGGGCAATCGCAGCCCCAGAGAGACATTATCTATAAAACTGGCTTCTTTGCTAACTAAAACTTATTGGGGGTCTGGACGGTCAACATCTGCCTGAGAAGGTGCGCCGGTTTTACACCCAGATAACCGAGTGGCGGGGAGGCGATAAGTCGCAGCATTGGCGCTCGCCAAACACCTCATCACCTGAGCTGCTCGGACCTGGGAAGAGCACAAAACGCAGGCCCAACTGAGTCTCCGCCTCTGAGGACTACCTGAGTGCCTGAACCTGAGCGGCTTGGACCTGGGAGGTGCATGCAACCCAGGGTCAGCCTTGGATTGTTCCCGGCAGAACAACCTAGAGCCTGAGCAGTGTGGGCAGGGAGGCTACACGCGCCGTGAGCGGGGGCAGACCCAATGTGGCTGAGGCACTGCGAGCGCACGCCAGTGTCATTTGTTTGCAGCATCCCTCCCTCCCTCCCCACAGCGTGACTGAACAAAGAGAAGAAATACAGCTCCACCCACCAGAACACCGACACAAGCTTCCCTAACCAGGAAACCTTGACAAGCCACCTCTACATACCCACACACAGCGAGGAAACACCACAATAAAGAGAACTCCACAAACTGCCAGAATACAGAAAGGACTCCCAAATTCAGCAATTTAAACAAGATGAAGAGACAGAGGAATACCCAGCAGATAAAGGAACAGGATAAATGCCCACCAAACCAAAGAGGAAGAGATAGGGAATCTACCTGATAAAGAATTCCAAATAATGATAGTGAAATTGATCCAAAATCTTGAAATTAAAATGGAATCACAGATAAATAGCCTGGAGACAAGGATTGAGAAGATGCAAGAAAGGTTTAACAAGGACCTAGAAGAAATAAAAAAGAGTCAATATATAATGAATAATGCAATAAATGAAATTAAAAACACTCTGGAGGCAACAAATAGTAGAATAACAGAGGCAGAAGATAGGATTAGAGAATTAGAAGATAGAATGGTAGAAATAAATGAATCAGAGAGGATAAAAGAAAAACGAATTAAAAGAAATGAGGACAATTTCAGAGACCTCCAGGACAATATTAAACGCTACAACATTCGAATCATAGGGGTTCCAGAAGAAGAAGACAAAAAGAAAGACCATGAGAAAATACTTGAGGAGATAATAGTTGAAAACTTCCCTAAAATGGGGAAGGAAATAATCACCCAAGTCCAAGAAACCCAGAGAGTCCCAAACAGGATAAACCCAAGGAGAAACACCCCAAGACACATATTAATCAAATTAACAAAGATCAAACACAAAGAACAAATATTAAAAGCAGCAAGGGAAAAACAACAAATAACACACAAGGGAATTCCCATAAGGATAACAGCTGATCTTTCAATAGAAACTCTTCAAGCCAGGAGGGAATGGCAAGACATACTTAAAATGATGAAAGAAAATAACCTACAGCCCAGATTATTGTACCCAGCAAGGATCTCATTCAAGTATGAAGGAAAAATCAAAAGCTTTTCAGACAAGCAAAAGCTGAGAGAATTCTGCACCACCAAACCAGCTCTCCAACAAATACTAAAGGATATTCTCTAGACAGGAAACACAAAAATGGTGTATAAACTCGAACCCAAAACAATAAAGTAAATGGCAACGGGATCATACTTATCAGTAATTACCTTAAATGTAAATGGGTTGAATGCCCCAACCAAAAGACAAAGACTGGCTGAATGGATACAAAAACAAGACCCCTACATATGTTGTCTACAAGAGACCCACCTCAAAACAGGGGACACATACAGACTGAAAGTGAAGGGCTGGAAAAAGATTTTCCATGCAAATAGGGACCAAAAGAAAGCAGGAGTCACAATACTCGTATCAGATAAATTAGACTTTAAAACAAAGGCTGTGAAAAGAGACAAAGAAGGTCACTACATAATGATCAAAGGATCAATCCAAGAAGAAGATATAACAATTATAAATATATATCCACCCAACATGGGAGCACCGCAGTATGTAAGACAAATGCTAACAAGTATGAAAGGAGAAATTAACAATAACACAATAATAGTGGGAGACTTTAATACCCCACTCACACCTATGGATAGATCAACTAAACAGAAAATTAACAAGGAAAAAAAAAAAAAAAAAAACAAAGAGTCAGATATGACTGAAGTGACTCAGCATGATTAGAATCTGTGAGGTCAGTCAGAGTTTCTCTTCGATGATGGTGATGAAGCAGTATGTCCTGAAACTGATTATTGGACCAGAAACACACTTAATGAAGTCCTTCTTGGGGTCTATTGCCTTTTTTCATCATGAAGGGTAGTTAGAGAGTTTGTACAACTCAGCTCATCACTCATCATTATAATATGTACCAGAGAGTTTCATCCAAATAATGTTAGCTACCATGATGTGAAATTAGATATGAAATAAATAGTGCCACCACCCTCTTCTCCATTTATTCTTCTTAAGATATGGATTCCAATAACTCTTGCAGAGAGTTATTGGAGTGCCTTTATTATATGTAATATAATAAAGTAACTCAGTTATTACTGAGTGCCTTTAGTATATGCAGCCAGGCCAACTTCCATTTGAATATACATAGCTGATTTAGCATCTTATTGGTACATAATTTAAACCTTTGTTTACATGTATACAAGGTCCAACTATTTCAAAAAAAATAAAATAAAATAAAATAAATTGGGTTGTTTGTTTATTTATCATAAGTTTTAAGATATCTACATCCTAAGTGTACTTTATCAGTTACATGACCTCAAAATATGTTTTCTATCTGTTGCTTGTCTTTCCAGACTCTGAACAGTATTTCTCACAGAGCTAAATTTTAAATTTTGATAAAATTCAATTTAAGTCTTTTTTTTTAATTGGAATATCACACCTAAGAATTTTTTGTATAACTCAAGGTAATGAATATCTCATGTTTTCACTTATATCATTGGAATATAATTAAGAGTCTAGAAGTAAACCTGTAAATCTATTCATGGATATAAATCCCAAAGAGTTGAAAACAGGCGTTCACACAGAACCCCACAGAGGAATGTCCACCACAGTAGGCACAAGGATGAAGTCACCCAAATGTCCATCCACTGCTGAGCAGATAGAAAACGTGTGGTCTAGCCATACAGTGGAATACTATTCAGCCAGGAAAAGGAAAGAAGTGCTGATTCATGCTTCCATGGGCACAAACCCTATGCTAAGTGACAGCAGCCAGACACAGAAGGCCACCTATTTATTGTATGCCTCCATCTCTAGGAAGTCTCCAGAACAGGCAAAGGGCTGTTGATAGGAAGCTGATGAGTGATTGGTTGCCTGAGGATTATGGGGGTAGAGTGGGGTGGGGGAAACTGCAGGAGGGGGCAGTGGGGAGTGACTGCCTGGCCAGTACAGGGGTTTCTCTTTGCGGTGGTGCCAACGTTCTGGAACTAGACACAGTGGTGATGGTGGCCCAGCACTGCCAGCATATACTTGGTGCCACTGGGTGATCTGCTCCCTTCTCTGTACAAAAGTCTCCTCCCATGGAAAGGGAGAGTTCCGACAAAGAGAGGGTCCAATGGGCAGGGTGAGCAGGATCCCGCCAGCGCCATTTCTTTGCAGGGCCAGGCCCAGGCCTGTGGGAGTAAGGATGGGGTGGAGAGGCATGGGAAAGCAGTGATCTCAGGGGGTCTGCCTGTCACAAAGTGTGCACCCCGACCAGTGAGGGGCCGGCTCGTGGTTGCTAGGATACAGAGTAGAGGTCTGAGAGTACCGGTTGTCTTCAGAGGTTGGGACCAGCTGACTCATCTCACCGCATCTCATCCCACCACATCTCATCCCACCACATCTCATCCCACTGCATCTCATCTCACCGCATATCATCCCACCACACCTCATCCCATTTCACCGCAAAGCATGGTCTCCGGGAAAGCAGGCTCAATGGTCAGCATGCCCAGGGAGAGGGGCCGTCAAAGGTCGTCTGGTCGCCGCTCCTGCACTGCCCGTGCCAAGCTGTCCTTCTCCATGAGCCACATGGAGCGCCTCCTGCGGGAAGGCCACTACGCCCAGCGCCTGAGCTCGTCCGCGCCCATCTTTCTAGCAGCCATCATGTAGCACCTGACTACCAAGGTGCTGGAGCTGGCAGGCAACGAGGCCCAGAACAACGGTCAGAGGCACATCACCCTAGAGCTGGTGGGCATGGCGGTCCACCACAATGCTCTGCTCAGTGGCTTTTTTGGGATGACAACCATCTCCCTGGTGGCCCCAGCCTGGCACTAGCTGCTCAACCCTGGGTCCTGCGTCCCGGGTCCTGTGTGCCCGGCCCCTGGACGGGCCTTCCCCCGGCTGTCGGGTGCCAAGCCTGCTCATTGACCTACCGCACAGCCTGTTGCATCGGGCCCAGTCATGTCAAATCAATCAAAGTGTTTCAAGACATCCCTGTGTGTGCTTCAGTCACTTGGCCTGGGAGGTGGTGATGGGACACCCTCCTTGGAGAGGTGGGGGTTGGGGGTCTGACTGGAGTGGAGTGGGAGTGTTGTGGGTACGGGTGGAGTCGGGGATGGCAGGCAGAGAGGAGTGGTCGCCCACGGTGATAGCGCATGCAGTGGCCTTGGTGGGAGAGGCTGGTTGCAGTGGGGGTGCGGTGGAGTGGAGTCTGGGGTGAAGGCCGGGTAAAGGAAGGCTCCCCCGTTGGCTCTGAGCAAGTAGGAGCCAGGCCAAGTCCCCAGAGGGACCAGGGTCCTGGCGGTGATGCTCAAGACCAAGAGGGCGGCATCGTGGTCGAACGAAGGTGCCAAGGTGACTGACTGCCCGGTGGCATGGGATGCAGGGATAGTGGACAGCGTGCTTGACAGGAGTTCCCATGGGGGCAGGGGCCTAGACCACAAGACTGCGGTGGGATGGGGACTGGGGTGGGACACAACCTGCCTGTATGCAAACTCTGAATCAGGGTCACTCGGGGTCACCAGTTGACTTTTTGGTCGTGTGCCTTTAGAGATGCCAGGAGACGCCCTGCTTGCAACCTGCGGGATCAAGCTGTCACCTAGTAATGGTGGGCTGTGGCCAGGACCCGTGCCACCACTCTAATTTTGCATATGTGACTTTCGTGGGACCAGGCTCCGCCTCCGGCCACTCGATTTGCATATCACGGTGGAAATGGAGCTTTAGCCTAGAAAGTTGGAGTAGTCATCACATCTGAGACCCACGTTTTAAAATTAATGCTATTTCTTTATGCCTTAGGTAGTTTGGATTTGATTAGTAAGAAGCTTTATGCCGACTGCTGCTTCCCTGATAAGGAACTAGCCTTTTACTGACCTTTAATTTCATTTTAAATAATGAGAACATAATACCTGCCCACCATTTCAGAATAATGGTTAGAAGAATTAGAGGAAATTACACATATATGATATACATAATATAGGACAGAAAAGATCTTTTTAAAATATATAAAAACAGGTTGCTTACTCACGCAGTCAGTCATGTCTGACTCTTTAGCGACCCCATGGACTATAGCCTGCCAGGCTCCTCTGTCCATGAAATTTCCCAGGCTGGAATACTGGAATGGGTTGCCATTTCCTTCTCCAGGGGATCTTCCAGACCCAGGGATCGAATCTGCGTCTCTTGCATTGGTGGGCGGATTCTTTACCAGTGAGTCACCAGGGAAGCCCATATAAAAGTATACCTGTGCTAAAATAAAAACTTACTAAGTAGTAAGGTTAGTTCTGTATGCAGTCCATGGCACTGTGATATTTCTTTTTTGTTTTTGGTTTTCTTATATTATGCAATAAAATCAACCTCTTTTGGAGCCCAGTTCTATGAATTTAGCACATGTATACATGTGTGCATTCACCACCATATTCAGAACATGGAACAGCTCCACCAATCCAGCAAGTCCCTGGTCTGGTACAGCAGTCCCTGTTTAAGTGCTTGATTTTTGTAAAAAGAATGTTGGTTAAATAGACCCCTGGGTGGAGAGTTGGATGGGGAGCAAAAATTCAACAAATACCACAAGGGAAAGTGAAATGGAGAAGTTTATTACTCATAAGTCCTGGAGGAGGTTCAAAGCATGCCTGGAGGGCCACACAGAAGGTCAGGGGAGGGGACAGGCAGAGAGAAGGCAGCAGGAACTGGGACTTACAGCTTTTATTAGGGCCCATAGGTTAAGTGTTTCTGAGGTTCACTGGATAAGGCCAAATTGGTCAATTCAAAACCAAATAAAATAAAATAAAATAAAATAAAATAAATAAGCCAGCAGAGTTTTGGTAAGCTCTGTGGGAGTTCTATCTAACGGACCCACAAGAGGAAGGAGCTGGGAGGCAGAAGAGACTGTTAAATTGCCAGGGCCTTTGGGGAAGTCATCTCAGTTGCAATTTCTTATGACTCTGCTGGCTGTCATCCAGGGCATGCCCTTGAAGATAAATTTGTGTCCACCCAAGGCCCCTGCAGGCCCCTTAGCCACACAAAAAGAACGCGATATTATAGAGTACTTTAAACTCTCAATAGCTGTCAAACTCTTTCTTCAAACCTAGTCCTTGACAACTGCTGCTCTGGTCTCCATCTCTTAAAAAACTACCTTTCCTATATGTCTTGTAAGTAGATTCATTAAGTTTATCAGCTTTTGAGGCTGGCTGCTATCACTAAACATACTGCTTTTGAGGTTCATCAAGATTGTTGTGTGTATCAATAGTTATGTTCTGTTGTTGAGTAGTATTCCATTGTGTGGACGTACCACAGTTTGTTTAACCTTCAGCCTATTGGAAGACATTTTGGTTGTTTCCAGGTTTTTGGCAATGTTGAACAAAGCAGATATGAGCATTCATGGATAAGTTTTTGTATGAACATATAAGTTTCATTTCTCTAAGGTATATACCCAGGAGTTGGCCGACTGGATCATACGAAAAGGTTCTTCAGGTCTCTTCACAATTAGCCTCATTCTCATGCCCTAGGGGCAACCATTGTTCTTATGCTTTTCACCACATGTTGATTTTGCTTGTTTTGGAACTTCAAATAATGGAATCATACATGTAAGCACTTTCAGTGAAGCCTCTTTTGAGAAGCACTCATATTTGATGTGTGTATCTATGTTCATTCCTTTTTATCACCAAATGTTATATAGCTATATTAATAAACTGCTGTTGATTTATACATTCAACTGTTGATGAACATCTGGCTTCTTTTCAGTTCTTTATTATTATGAAAGAAGCTGCTATAAACATTTGTGTTCAAGTTACCATGTACTCATATTTTTTCATTTTCCTAGGGTAATTTCTAAAAGCAGAAGTGTTAGGTAGTAGGATAAGTAGATATCTAGCTTTATGAAAAACTGAAAAACACTTTTCAAAGTATTTGTACCATATTACACTGTGTATAGGGGTTTTAGTTGTTCCATATCCTTGCCAAAATTTGATGTTGTCAACTGGTTAGTTTCAGTCATTTTGTTGGATATATAGTGAAATCTCATTGTGATTTTTAATTTGAAATTACATAATGAATAATGGCACCCCACTCCAGTACTCTTGTCTGGAAAATCCCATGGACAGAGGACCCTGGAAGGCTGCAGTCCATGAGGTCGCTAAGAGTCAGACATGACTGAGAGACTTCACTTTGACTTTTCACTTTCATGCATTGGAGAAGGAAATGGCAACCCACTCCAGTATTCTTGCCTGGAGAATCCCAGGGACGGGGGAGCCTGGTGGGCTGCTGTCTATGGGGTCACACAGAGTCGGACACAATTGAAGTGACTTAGCAGCAGCAGCAATTAATAAAGATGTTGAGGATATTTTCAATTTTCCAAAAAAGTGATTTCAAAATATCCAACATAACTATTATTTTTCTAATATCAAAAGAACTACCTCAGCTTTCTCAAATCTTCTGTGCAGTACATATTTATATTATATTTCATTTACTTTCAATCTTTCTTTGTCATCATGCTTAGACAGCATGTCTTTTTGAATTTTTATTTTATTTTGATAAACCTTAAAATAAGATCTATTCTCTTAAAATATTTGTCTGTGTGTTAGTCACTAATTTGTGTTCAACTCTTAGTGACTGCTATGGACTGTAACCCGTCAGACTCCTCTGTCCAGGGGATTCTCCAGACAAGAATACTGGAGTGGGTTGCCATTCCTTTTTCCAGGGGATCTTCCTGACCCAGGGACCAAACCCAGGTCTCCTTCATTGCAGGCAGATTCTTTACCAGGTGAGCCACCAGGGAAGCCCTATTACATTTTTTAGTGTACAATATATTATCATTGCCTATAGATACAAAGTTATACAGCAGATCTTGAGTTAATTAATCTTGCTTATCTGAAACTGAATGCACAATGACTAGTAAATTTCAACATCCCCTTCCCAGCCAGTATTCCAGAAAAACAGTGTTCAGTTCAGTTCAGTTGTTCAGTCGTGTCCGACTCTTTGCGACCCCATGGATTGCAGCACATCAGGTTTCCCTGCCCATAACCAACTCTGGAGCTTATTCAAACTCATATCCATTGAATTGGTGATGCCATCCAATCATGTCATCCTCTGTCGTCCCCTTCTCCTCCCGCCTTCAAGCATTCCTAGCATCTGGGTCTTTTCCAGTGAGTCAGTTCTTCCCATCTGGTGGCCAAAGTACTGGAGTTTCAACTTCAGCATCAGTTCTTTCAATGAATATTCAGTAATGATTTCTTTTAGGATTGGCTGGTTGGATCTCCTAGTTGTCCAAGAGACTCTCAAGAGTCTTCTCCAACACTATGGTTCAAAAGCATCAATTCTTTGGCACTCAGCTTTCTTTTTTTTTTTTTCCATTTCATCATTGTTTATAATACTGAAAAATTGCAAACAATATACAGGCCTGTTGGTTCAAATAATTATGGATTACACATTCTCAATTCAGTTCAGTTCAGTCACTCAGTCGTGTCCGACTCTTTGTGACCCCATGAACAGCAGCATGCCAGGCCTTCCTGTCCATCACCAACTCCCGGAGTCCACCCAAATGCATGTCCATTGAGTCGGTGATACCATCCAACCATCTCATCCTCTGTCGTCCTCTTCTCCTCCTGCCCTCAATCTTTCCCAACATCAGGGTCTTTTCAAATGAGTCAGCTCTTCGCATCAGGTGGCCAAAGTATTGGCGTTTCAGCTTCAACATCAGTCCTTCCAATGAACACCCAGGACTGATCTCCTTTAGGATGGACTGGTTGGATCTCCTTGTAGTCCAAGGGACTCTTGCCAGAGTCCAACTCCAGCAACCAGGGATTCAACCTGAAGAGATGAGAGTGTCAGCCAATGAGACAGCCTCTCAGTTTTCTATGGACTGCCTGTTTATTTCAAGTTTAAGATTCTCTTTTATACTTTTACAAAAACATTAGACCAGAGGTTTGACATTTTCAGTTCCTCCTCTCCCAGATTTATTATCTCCATAAATCATTGTTGCTCTTCAAACAGAGTTCCTACTTCAGTGATTCTCTTGGAATCAGCCTTATCATCTATTATCTACCCCCTTTAATGTGTCCTATAGTTAACTTGTGATTACATTGTAACTCATACTACATTCTTCAGTTTACTACTTATCTTCCTAAATCCTGTTTGCCCTTAACATCCCGAGCTCACTATCTCTTAAAAAGGCTTCTAGCTATAGGGTCTCTAAAAATTCTTAACTTCTATAAGCTATAGTAAAATATGCTAACTTTAAAACAGTCCTTAAATCTTTAACTTCTATTTTAATTATTTCTAAGCCCTAAATTCAGTAAACTCCTTTGCCATAAACATTTTCCACACAACTAAGTTTCAGATAGTAATCCCTCCCATGGCCTCAAGCTACGGCTTATGTGCTCATCCTGGAACACTCTTTTGTAAAAGTCCTTGAACAAATGTCAGTGATTAACTTTATGAATTATTTTCTGAGCACAATGGCAGAAGGCTTTGTGCCTTTTCATGCTCCTCTCAAGAACAATAAATACCTTAATATTCCTTTTCAGTCAACTCAGCCAAAGAGAGTGTCATGCAAGTGTATGTTCCTCCATTCTTTGTCTCATCATAACAAAGATTTGGAGCGACGGACATTAAAGCCCTCTGTGCGTCACAGCTCTCGGGTCTTGGTAAACCATGTTATAGCTCTTAGGCAAGTCAGTGTTACAGCTCTATTTTATTTAGAAGATAGCAGGAGAATTCATCCTTGACGAGTGAGGGCATGCTAACCCAAAGACTCAAAGAGAGTGGAGGAGTGCACGGGGGAGGGAGAGAGAGTGAGAGAGGGAGAGAGAGAGAGTGTACATGCACACAGAAGAGAAAGAGAGTGAGTGAGAAAGCGCTTTGGCTCCTCCTTTTATATGTTTTTTCCTCCACCTGGGCCTGCCCTATGCAAATTGGGCTTAGTCAGGAGTGCTGTTTGTTCTGCCTGAAAAGTCTTGACTCTGGTCTTCGGACTGTCCTTTGACCTTCCTTGTCTTTTAGCCACCGCCATTTTGGACCCCCTTTCCCTATTCTATCTACCTAACAAGAGGAAAAGACAAGTCAGAATTACAAGGCCTAACTCCTTCATCCCAGGATCAGTGCCTGCGGAATGAGAAGAGGGGGCTGGGGACCGTGCTTCCATTTTGTCAGTAATGCCTAACGCGGCTCCCGACAGACTCTCAAGAGTCTCCTCCTAGTACAGCCACTATGGAGAACAGTGTGGAGATTCCTTAAAAAACTGGAAATAGAACTGCCTTATGACCCAGCAATCCCACTGCTGGGCATACACACTGAGGAAACCAGAAGGGAAAGAGACACGTGTACCCCAGCGTTCATTGCAGCACTGTTTATAATAGCCAGGACATGGAAGCAACCTAGATGTCCATCAGCAGATGAATGGATAAGAAAGCTGTGGTACATATGCACAATGGATTATTACTCAGCCATTAAAAAGAATACATTTGAATCAGTTCTAATGAGGTGGATGAAACTGGAGCCTATTATACAGAGTGAAGTAAGCCAGAAGGAAAAACACCAATACAGTATACTAACGCATATATATGGAATTTAGAAAGATGGTAACAATAACCCAGTGTACGAGACAGCAAAAGAGACAATGATGTATAGAACAGTCTTATGGACTCTGTGGGAGAGGGAGAGGGTGGGAAGATTTGGGAGAATGGCATTGAAACATGTAAAATATCATGTAAGAAACGAGTTGCCAGTCCAGGTTCGATGCACAATACTGGATGCTTGGGGCTAGTGCACTGGGACGACCCAGAGGGATGGTATGGGGAGGGAGGAGGGAGGAGGGTTCAGGGTGGGGAACACATGTATACCTGTGGCGGATTCACTTTGATATTTGGAAAAACTAATACAATTATGTAAAGTTTAAAAATAAAATTAGAAAAAAAAAAAAAAAGAGTCTCCTCCAACACCACAGTTGAAAAGCATCAATTCTTTGGCAATCAGCTTTCTTTATGGTCCAACTCTCACATCCATACATGACTATTGGAAAAACCATAGCCTTGACTAGATGGACCTTTGTTGGCAAAGTAATGTCTCTGTTTTTAATATGCTGTCTAGGTTTGTCATAGCTTTTCTTCCAAGGAACAAGCGTCTTTGAATTTCATGGCTGCAGTCACCATCTGCAGTGATTTTGGAGCCCCCCCAAAATAAAGTCTGGCACTGTTTCCATTGTTTCCCCATCTATTTTCCATGAACTGATGGGACAGGATGCCATGATCTTAGTTTTCTGAATGTTGAGTTTTAAGCCAACTTTTTCACTATCCTCATTCACATTCATCAAGAGGCTCTTTAGTTCTTCTTTGCTTTATGCCATAAAGGTGGTGTCATCTGTATATCTGAGGTTATTGATATTTCTCCCTTCAATCTTAATTTCAGCTTGTGATTTATCCAGCCCCACATTTAGCATGATGGTCTCTGCATAGAAGTTAAATAAGCAGGGTGACAATATACAGCCTTGACAGACTCCTTTCCTGATTTGGAACCAGTCTGTTGTTCCATGTCCAGTTCTAATGGTTGCTTCTTGACCTGCATACAGATTTCTCAGGAGGCAGGTGAGGTGCTCTGGTATTCCCTTCTCTTTAAGAATTTCCCACAGTTTGTTGTGATCCACACAGTCAAAGGCTTTGGCACAGTCAATAAAGCAAAAGTAGAAGTTTTTATGGAACTCTCTTGCTTTTCCAATGACCCAATGGATGTTGGAAATTAGATCTCTGGTTCCTCTGCCTTTTCTAAATCCAGCTTGAACATCTGGAAGTTCACGGTTGACATACTGTTGAAGTATGGCTTGGATAATTTTGAACATTACTTTGCTAGCATGTGAGATGAGTGCAATTGTGCAGTAGTTTGAGCATTCTTTGGCATTGCCTTTCTTTGGGATTGGAATGAAAACTGACTTTTCCAGTCCTTGGGCACTGCTGAGTTTTCCAAATTTGCTGGCACACTGAATGCAGCACTTTCACAGCATCATCTTTTAGGATTTGAAAGAGCTCAACTGGAATTCCATCACCTCCACTAGCTTTGTTCCTAGTGATGCTTCCTAAGGCCCACTTGACTTCACATTCCAGGATGTCTGGCTCTAGGTGAGTGATCACACCATCGTGATTATCTGGGTCGTGAAAATCTTTTTTGTATAGTTCCTCTGTGTATTATTGCCACCTCTTTTTAATATTTTCTGCTTCTGCTAGGTCCATAGATTTCTGTCCATTATTGTGCCCATATTTGCATGAAATGTTCCCTGGTATCTCTAATTTTCTTGAAGAGATCTCTAGTCTTTCCCATTCTATTGTTTTCCTCTATTTCTTTGCATTGATCGCTGAGGAAGGATGTCTTATATCTCCTTGTTATTCTTTGGAAGTCTGGATTCAAATGGGTGTGTCTTTCCTTTTCTCCTTTGCCTTTAGCTTTTCTTCTTTTCTCAGCTATTTGTAAGGCCTCCTCAGGCAGCCATTTCCCTTTTTGCATTTCTTTTTCTTGGGGGTGGTCTTGATCTCTGCCTCTTGTCCAATGTCACAAACCTCTGTCCATAGTTCTTCAGGCACTCTATCAGATCTAATCCCTTGAATCAATTTGTCACTTCCATGTATAATCATAAGGGATTTGATTTAGGTCATACCTGAATGGTCTAGTGGTTTTCTCTACTTTCTTCAATTTAAGTCTGAATTTGGCAATAAGGAGTTCATGATCTGAGACACAGTCAACTCCTGGTCTTGTTTTCACTGACTGTATAGAGCTTCTCCATCTTTGGCTGCAAAGAATATGATTAATCTGATTTTGGTATTGAGCACCTGGTGATGTCCATGTGTAGAGTCTTCTCTTGTGTTGTTGGAAGAGGGTGTTTGCTATGACCAGTGTGTTCTCTTGACAAAACTCTGTCAGCCTTTGACCTGCTTCGTTTTGTACTTCAAGGCCGAACTTGCCTGTTACTCCAGGTATCTCTTGACTTCCTACTTTTGCATTCCAGTCCCCTATAATGAAAATGACATCTTTTTTGGGTGTTAGTTCTAGAAGGTCTTGTACGTCTTCACAGAACCATTCAACTTCAACTTCTTCAGCATTACTGGTCGGGGCATAGACTTGGATTACTGTGATATTGAATGGTTTACCTTGGAAACAAACAGAGATCATTCTGTCATTTTTGAGATTGCTTCCAAGTACTGCATTCAGACTCTTTTGTTGACTATGATGGATACTCCATTTCTTTTGAGGCATTCCTGCCTGCAGTAGTAGATATAATGGTCATCTGAGTTAAATTCACCCATTCCAGTCCATTTTAGTTCACTGATTCCTAAAATGTCAATGTTCACTCTTGCCATCTCCTGTTTGACCACTTCCAATTTGCCTTGATTCATGGACCTAACATTCCAGGTTCCTATGCAATATTGCTCTTTACAGCATCAGACTTTACTTCCATCACCAGTCACATCCACAACTGGGTGTTGTTTCTGATTGTGTGGATCACAGCAAACTATGGAATATTCTTAGCATAGGAATCCAAGACCACCTTACCTGTCTCCTGCAAACAAGTCAAGAAGCCAGAGTTTGCACCAGACATGGCACAATGGATTGGTTCAAAATTGGAAAAGGAATACCTCAAGGCTGTATATTGCCACCCTGCTCATTTAACTTATATGCAGAATACATCATGTGAAATTCCAGGCTGGAATCTTGACAAACCAGAGTCAAGATTGCCGGGAGAAATATCAATAACCTCAGACATATAGATGACACCACTCTTTGACAGAAAGCAAAGAAGCACTTAAGAACCTTCTGATGAACGTGAAAGAAGAGAGTAAAAAAATTGACTTAAAACCCAACATTCAAAAAACAAAGATCATGGCATCTGGTCTCGTCACTTCAAGGCAAATAGAAGGGGAAACAATAGAAACAGTGACAGACTTTATTTTCTTGGTCTCCAAAATCACTGTGGACAGTGACTATAGCCATGAAATCAAAAGACACTTGCTCCTTGGAAGAAAATCTATGACAAACCTGTATGGTGTATTAAAAAGCAGAGACATTACTTTGCCAACAAAGTTCCGTCTAGTCAATCTATGGTTTTTCCACTAGTCATGTATGGATGTGAGAGTTGGACTATAAAGAAAGCTGAGCACCGAAGAATTGATGCCTTTGAACTGTGGTGTTGGAGAAGACTCTTGAGAGTCCTTTGTACTGCAAGAGATTAAACCAGTGAATCCTAAAGGAAATCAGTCCTGAATATTCATTGGAAGGACTGATGCTGAAGCTGAAACTCCAATACTTTGGCCACCTGATGCAAAGAGCTGACTCATTGGAAAAGACCCTGATGCTGGCAAAGATTGAAGGCAGGAGGAGAAGGGGACAACAAAGGATGAGATGGTTGGATGGCATCACAGACTTGATGGACATGAGTTTGAGCAAGCTCTGGGAGATGGTGAAAGACAGGGAAGGCTATTGTGTTGCAGTCCATGGGGTCGCAAAGAGGCAGACATGACTGAGCGACTGAACAGCAGCAATGGCCGCTCTCCTGAATACCTGCCAACTACCATTGCTGTCTTTGATTCTACACATTTTACTACTTTAGATACCTCATATAAATGAAATCATGCCATAGTTGTCTTTCTGAATGGTTTATTTCATTTAGCATATTGTCCTCAAGCTTCACCTGTAGTGTTAAAGAGCATTTAGCCAGCATATAGTTGTCTTGCTTTTATACACAGTATGATCATCATATTAGTCTGCTATGTTGCCAGAGCTGAAAGTAAGTCTTATCAATATTTTAAAGATGGTAGAACCATGTTTTACTTTGAATTAAAATTCAAAATACTCTTTGCTCCTCTTTGCCCTATGGCCTTTGCATAATAGGTTTCCAAATGCTCGTGTACTAGGACTGAGAACTCAGCATCTCATTCCCCTTCTTATCTCTTGCTGTAGATAGTTTTCTTTTATATATACAATGACTTATGGAATTTAAAAAATCTTGATTAAGCTCTCTAATGTTCAAAAAAATTAACAATGTTTCTCCAGGCCTACCTAGGATTCAACGGCCAAAGATTGAAATGAAGTTTCTTTTTCAAAGATCAGGAATTTTCTTCCTTTCTTAGCAACTGTCTCAAAGTTTTCAGATCATCACACTGGTATTATTATACATAGAAACTTTGACTATCTGTCTTTCTGCTGAATACCCAATGAGGGTAGATGGACACATCTTATTTTCACATCTCTATCTTCTCTGATCATGTTTTCTTAATATTACAGACACTTTTTCTTCAGAGATTTTCCTTAGCCCCTATCTTATGCTTAACATTTAGTTAATACTCTTCTTTATTATAATGTATAATAAATATTCTTCTTTATTATATTCTTTATATATATATATATATATATATATATATAATGTTCCTTGTTCTTTATTATAATAATATAATACTTTAGACATTTTATAATGAGTAACTAATAATCTATACATATACAAAAAACTTTATAAAAAAGATTTTCACACATAGCAATAAAACTCAAGTAATATTTGTATGAGTCCCTTGAACTGGAGGTGAGTTCTTGGAAATTCTTCGTGTATATATTCCCTCTGTGATAATGCTTAGGCTTCATTGGCTGCAGTGCTACAATGCAACCTATAGACAAGAATTTTGAATTACATATCAACACTCATGGTATATAAAGTAGATGGGGTTAGGGCAAGAAGAGAGGTACATCTTTTCCTTCTTGTCATTAAAACATTATTAATATTATTTCTTTTTGCAATATTATTTCTTCAGTTCAGTTCAGTTCAGTCGCTCAGTCGTGTCCAACTCTTTGCAACACCATGAATCGCAGCACGCAGGCCTCCCTGTCCATCATCAATCCCGGAGTTCACTCAGACTCACGTCCATCGAGTCAGTGATGCCATCCAGCCAACTCATCCTCTGTCGTCCCCTTCTCCTCCTGCCCCCAATCCCTCCCAGCATCAGAATCTTTTCCAATGAGTCAACTCTTCGCATGAGGTGGCCAAAGTACTGGAGTTTCAGCTTTAGCATCACTCCTTCCAAAGAAATCCCAGGGCTGATCTCCTTCAGAATGGACTGGTTGGATCTCTTTGCAGTCCAAGGGACTCTCAAGAGTCTTCTCCAGCTCCACAGTTCAAAAACATCAATTATTCAGCGCTCAGCCTTCTTCACAGTCCAACTCTCACATCCATACATGACCACAGGAAAAACCATAGCCTTGACTAGAAGGACCTTTGTTGGCAAAGTAATGTCTCTGCTTTTGAATATGCTATCTAGGTTGGTCAAAACTTTCCTTCCAAGAAGTAAGCGTCTTTTAATATCATGGCTGCAGTCACCATCTGCAGTGATTTTGGAGCCCACCAAAATAAAGTCTGACACTGTTTCCACTGTTTCCCCATCTATTTCCCATGAAGTGATGGGACCGAATGCCATGATCTTCATTTTCTGAATGTTGAGCTTTAAGCCAACTTTTTCACTCTCCTCTTTCACTTTCATCAAGAGGCTTTTTAGTTCCTCTTCACTTTCTGCCGTAAGGGTGGTGTCATCTGCATATCTGAGGTTATTGATATTTCTCCTGGCAATCTTGATTCCAGCTTGTGTTTCTTCCAGTCCAGCGTTTCTCATGATGTACTCTGCATAGAATTTAAATAAGCAGGGTGACAATATACAGCCTTGACATACTCCTTCTCCTGTTTGGAACCAGTCTGTTGTTCCATGTCTAGTTCTAACTGTTGCTTCCTGACCTGCATACAGGTTTCTCAAGAGGCAGATCATGTGGTCTGGTATTCCCATCTCTTTCAGAATTTTCCACAGTTTATTGTGATCCACACAGTCAAAGGCTTTGGCATAGTCAATAAAGCAGAAATAGATGTTTTTCTGGAACTCTCTTGCTTTTTTCATGATCCAGCGGATGTTGGCAATTTGATCTCTGGTTCCTCTGCCCTTTCTAAAACCAGCTTGAACATCAGGAAGTTCATAGTTAATGTATTGCTGAAGCCTGGCTTAGAGAATTTTGAGCATTACTTTCCTAGCATGTGAGATGAGTGCAATTTTGCGGTAGTTTCAGCATTCTTTGGCATTGCCTTTCTTGGGATTGGAATGAAAACTGATCTTTTCCAGTCCTGTGGCCACTGCTGAGTTTTCCAAATTTGCTGGCATATTGAGTGCAGCACTTCCATAGCATCATCTTTCAGGATTTGAAATAGCTCAACTGAAATTCCATCACCTCCACTAGCTTTGTTCGTAGTGATGCTTTCTAAGGCCCACTTGACTTCACATTCCCGGATGTCTGGCTCTAGATGAGTGATCACACCATCGTGATTATCTGGGTCATGAAGATCTTTTTTGTACAGTACTTCTGTGTATTCTTGCCACCTCTTCTTAATATCTTCTGCTTCTGTTAGGTCCATACCATTTCTGTCCTTTATCGAGCCCATCTTTGCATGAAATGTTCCCCTTGTATCTCCAATTTTCTTGAAGAGATCTCTAGTCTTTCCCATTCTATTGTTTTCCTCTATTTCTTTGCATTGATTGCTGAAGAAGGCTTTCTTATCTCTTCTTGCTATTCTTTGGAACTCTGCATTCAAATGCTTATATCTTTCCTTTTCTCCTTTGCTTTTCACTTCTCTTCTTTCACAGCTATTTGTAAGGCCTCCCCAGACAGCCATTTTGTTTTTTTGCATTTCTTTTCCATGGGGATGTTGTTGAAACCTGGCTCCTGTACAGTGTCACAAACCTCATTCCATAGTTCATCAGGAACTCTATCTATCAGATCTAGGCCCTTAAATCTATTTCTTACTTCCACTGTATAATCATAAGGGGTTTGATTTAGGTCATACCTCAATGGTCTAGTGGTTTTCTCTACTTTCTTCATATTAAGTCTGAATTTGGTAATAAGGAGTTCATGATCTGAGCCACAGTCAGCTCCTGGTCTTGTTTTTGCTGACTCTATAGAGTTTCTCCATCTTTTGCTGCAAAGAATATAATCCATCTGATTTCGGTGTTGACCATCTGGTGATGTCCACGTGTAGAGTCTTCTCTTGTGTTGTTGGAAGAGGGTGTTTGCTATGACCAGTGCATTTTCTTGGCAAAACCATATTAGTCTTTGCCCTGCTTCATTCTGTATTCCCAGGCCAAATTTGCCTGTTACTCCAGGTGTTCCTTGACTTCCTACTTTTGCATTCCAGTCCCCTATAATGAAAAGGACATCTTTTTTGGCTGTTAGTTCTAAAAGGTCTTGTAGGTCTTCATAGAACCATTCAACTTCAGCTTCTTCAGCGTGACTGGATGGGGCATAGACTTGGATTACTGTAATATTGAATGGTTTGCCTTGGAAGCGAACAGAGATCATTCTGTCGTTTTTGAGATTGCATCCAAGTACTGCATTTCGGACTCTTTTGTTGACTATGATGGCTACTCCATTTCTTTTGAGGCATTCCTGCCTGCAGTAGTAGATATAATGGTCATCTGAGTTAAATTCACCCATTCCAGTCCATTTTAGTTTGTTGATTCCTAGAATGTCGATGTTCACTCTTGCCATCTCTTGTTTGACCACTTCCAATTTGCCTTGATTCATGGACCTAACATTCCAGGTTCCTATGCAATATTGCTCTTTACAGCATCGGACCTTGCTTCTATCACCAGTCATATCCACAGCTGGGTATTGTTTTTGTGTTGGCTCCATCCCTTCATTCTTTCTGGAGTTATTTCTCCACCGATCTCCAGTAGCATATTGGGCATCTACTGACTTGGGGGGTTCCTTTCAGTATCCTATCATTTTGCCTTTTCATACTGTTCATGGGGTTCTCAAGTCAAGAATACTGAAGTGGTTTGCCATTCACTTCTCCAGTGGACCACATTCTGTCAGATCTCTCCACCATGACCCATCCATCTTGGGTTGCCCCACGGGCATGGCTTAGTTTCACTGAGTTAGACAAGGCTGTGGTCCTAGTGTGAATAGATTGACTAGTTTTCTGAGTATGGTTTCAGTGTGTCTGCCCTCTGATGCCCTCTTGCAACACCTATCTTCTTACCTTGGGCATGGGGTATCTCTTCACGGCTGCTCCAGCAAAGCGCAGCCGCTGCTTCTTACCTTGGACGAGGGGTATCTCCTCACTGCCGCCCTTCCTGACCTTCAACATGGGATAGCTCCTCTAGGCCCTCCTGCGCCCGTGCTGCCCCTGGCCTTGGGCATGGGGGCGTGGAGTAGCTCCTCCTGGCACTCTCGGCCGCTGCCCCTGACCTCGGACATGGGGTAACTCCTCTTGGCTGCCGCCCTTCGGGCTTGGGGTCCTCCCGGCTTCTGCCCCTGACCTCGCGCATGGGGTAGCTCCTCTCGGCCGCGCTTAGTGTGCTGGTCACAGCCGCCCGCGCTTATTTCTTAAGTGACCTCATTTTTCTAGCGAAAGCTAAAATCATAAACTTGTTCGATGCACAATACCTCCTTAGGCTCGGTTGACCCTTCAATTTAGTTCAGTTCAGTTCAGTTGCTCAGTCGTGTCCGACTCTTTGCGACCCGGTGAATTGCAGCACGCCAGGCCTCCCTGTCCATCACCAACTCCCGGAGTTCACTCAAACTCACATCCATCGAGTCAGTGATGCCATCCAGCCATCTCATCCTCTGTCGTCCCCTTCTCCTCCTGCCCCCAATCCCTCCCAGCATCAGAGTCTTTTCCAATGAGTCAACTCTTCACATGAGGTGGCCAAAGTACTGGAGTTTCAGCTTTAGCATCATTCCTTCCAAAGAAATCCCAGGGCTGATCTCCTTTGGAATGGACTTGTTGGATCTCCTTGCAGTCCAGTGGACTCTCAAAAGTCTGCTCCAACACCACAGTTCAAAAGCTTCAATTCTTCGGCCCTTCAGATGACCAATTAAAGTGATTCGTTTTGTATGTGTGTGAAATAGTCTTTCTTTTTGTTCTTTTTCTTCTTTTCATTTTTCTCTCTAGCTATGGATCTCTTTCTGTCTCTTTGTCTCCCTCTCTTTCACACACAGATGCACACACACACACACACACAAGAGACAAAGAGTGGACTCTTTGTTTATGGACAATGAGGGTCTTTTAGAAGTTTGAGGCTAGTGACTCTGGATTCCAGTGCTATTCTGAGCTGGATGCAGGCAAGTGAGGAAGCATGACCCCAAATGGCTATTCTGGGACAATTTCTGAGCTTCAAAGGCTTGCATTTTGGATCAGTGCTGAGTTGTCTCTGTTTGGCATTTGTGCTGGAAGCAGTCCCAGAATTTCCAGGTGAGTTGATAATTTCTGACCTTCTCTTTTCTTTCCTTTTGATACTAGGGCATGCTCCCTCCCTACCCCGCACATGTTTATTTATTTATTATTATTAGTTGTTGCATTTAGTTATTTAGATATTATTACTGTTGTAGAATGAGTATAGAAAATATCTGTGAGTTGATACTTCCTCATACCATCTGATCAGCACCAGTAAAGAGGAAGGTGGCTGCACTGAGTCAAAGGCTTCTTAGAGCACACAGGATGAAGCTGAATTTGGAAGGAAATGTAAGGGAGAATAAGAAAGTTGAGGTGAGAAGAGAATAGAAGTTGAGAGTTTCCTCATTATATACACAAGAGAGGCACTTGAAAAAGAGAAAAAACAACTTTATTCAAGCATTTCTTGCTGTTCTGTGTACATGAGAGCCTTGTGTTTATACACAGCAGGAAACTGTATATTGTCAGGGAACTGCTAAAGCAAGAAAAGGAAGTCAAGAATAAATGGCCTATGAAGTCTTCTGAAAGGGATACCGACTACCTCTTTTCTTCAGAGGTCAAAGTATTGTTTGGCTTTTGTGAATGTTTCAGAGGTAGATCTCTTCCTGTTGATACTGCAAATATCCCCAGAGGCCAGGTTATAGAAAAAAGTATTTCAGAGAAAGAAATGGGTTCAAGAATAAATACTTTTCTGGAGAACAAAAAAATGGAGTCTTTGCCAGCAGAGCAAAGTAGATACTCTATACTATTAAAATAATGATTTAGACTAGCTGTCTTGCGAGTGGAGGACAGATTGTAATAGATGTGGAGGGTTTTGCACCTATATTAAGGGCTTCCTAGGTGATGCAGTCCTAAAGAATCCACCTGCCAGTGCAGGAGACATCAGATACACGGGTTTATTCCCTGGGTTGGGAAGATCCCCTGGAGGAGGAAATGGCAACCCACTCCAATATTCTTGCCTGGAGACTCCCATGGACAGAGAAGCTTGGCGGGCTACAGTCCATGGGGTCACAAAAGAGTCAGACATGATTGAGTTACTGAGCATGCACCCATACCTATATTAACAAAATTCACCACAAATATTTCTTCCCATTTTGTTTACGTAGCCACAGCTTTTGACAGTCCTTCCCTCTGCTTCCCTCTAGAGGACTCTTGGGGACATTAGATACAGTGACACTGATGAACATCAGCCCTGGCCTAGGTGTCAGGAAAATATATTCTTTCCTTACTATATAGACAGGGAAACTATGGTTGACCCTGAGAACAAGTAAGTGTAAAAGCCAAATCTACACTTTTAAACAATATGATGATTTATATTATCCACAGCATTACTAGAGCTTGTGAGATCCTAAGTAGTTAATTGCTCTTCAGTTTATCCTGAAATAAGATGCTGGCTCATGATTTAATACTGGAAACATCATTACTGTTATTTAGGTGAGTCAACAGTTTGATGCCAGTTTGATGCTGATACCTTTTTTGTTTCATTTTTGTGGACTGTATTTTTGTTGTTGTTGAAAGTATAATAAAGTTCTCATTCCAACTCTAGAAAATATGATCATAACTCAAAGCCACTAGTGTCCAGAACCAAACTCATACTATTATTATTCCCTTTTGGTAGAAGAGTAACTTCAGACACAGAGATATTAAGTAATTGCAAGAGAAAGGAATACACACACACACACACACACACACACAGAGGATCATACACCATGATCAAATTGAACTTCAGAAACCCAAGGATGGTTCAGTATTAGCAAATCAGTCAATATAATCCACATTAACAAAGGAAGAGTAAAAACAAATCACATGATAATCTCAATAGACACAGAAAAGCATTTGACAAAATTCAACATACATTCATGATAAAAAGTCTCTTCAAGCTGGGTATAGAGGGAAAATATCTCAACATAACGAAAGCCATTTATGACAAACCCAAATAATACCCAATAGTGAAAAGTTGAAAGCCTTTCCTGCTAAATTCAGGAAGAAGATAAGGATGTCCACTCTCACTACTGCTATTCAACGTAGTATTGGAAGGCCTAGCCATAGCAATCAGACAAGAAAAAATATTAAAGGTATCCAAATTGGAAAGGAGGAAGTAAAACTGTCACTCTTTGCAGACGACATGATATTCTATATAAAGAACCCTAAAGTCTCCATTTAAAAGCTGTTAGAACTAATAAATGAATTTACCAAGGTAGCAGGATACAAGATTAATGTACAGAAATCTCTTGCATTTCTTTACACTAAGTAATGAAATATCAGAAATAAAAAGCAAAAAAAAAAAAAAAAAAAACTATTTTAAAAATCACATAAAATATCAATAAAATACTTAGGAATAAATATAACCAAGGAGATGATGACCTTTACACTGAGAAGTATAAAACAATGATAAAGGAAGTTGAAGATGATTCAAAGAAATGTAAATATCTTACTTGAGACTGGGGAAATTACTGCCACTCACACACAAAATAATAGGGCTTCTGTTAGTAAATAAACGAGAAATAAATATTGTGTATTTTATTAAAAGTGTCTGATACAGTTTCATAAGACATGAGATCATGGAATAATATCCTGGGTTTCAAAATAGAAAAAAACAGTAGCTGCCAGAAACTACATTGTGCTTTATTTATTCAGACTCATCACATATTTTTTCCAGAACCTTAAGAAGTTTATTGACAAACTAGATGGGATTCATATGAGATTTCCAAATATGGTGAGAAATTTGAAGACCATTTAGAAGGAAGAAAAGTTGAGGAAGTTTGGTTTGTGATTCAAGAAAGTCTAAGAAAGTCACTGTCCTTAAACATCTAATGAAGCATCATGGGAAAGAGTCCTCAGACCAATTCTATATAACTCCATGTGATAGAAGTACGATCATTAAATAGAAGTTACAGCATGGTGGTCAGGGTTTCAGTTAACATGAGAAGAAATTTTAATACAACTATCCAACAGCCATATTTCAAATCTTCTATTCCTAAAAGTGCTTAAGCAGATGCTAGATGACCAATTGCTGGGATTCTGTTAAAGATATGCAGTAACTATGTGGAGGGCTAGCCACACCCTACACAAAATCCTTTGGGAATAATACAGTGTTTGCTCCATTGTTTGTCTCTAACATTCTTTCAGGCTATCTTAAGAAAGTCTTGAAGAACCATACAGCGCATGCATGTGAAGGAGAGAAATTGCGACTCACTTGCCCACAAAAGACATCTATCAGCATCCTTTCTGCTTTTTATGGTCATAAAGTCCCTGATGAAAACTTTTGTCCAACTCTAATTGGTAAGACCAGTGAAAATGCCACCTGTGTGTCAGTCACAGCTAGACAGATAAGACCCAACTTCTCAGAAAGCAAGGGTCCAGGTAACTCTGCATTCAAAAGCAAACATATCTAATTTTATTTGAGGAAAGAATAGATTCAATATGTAATTACCATGGAAATATGAGTAAAATGGAAAAGAAATTAATCATGCATAGCTTGACTACACCATTTAGATTAGAAGAGCTTTGATTTCAGTTACATATTCTTAACTTGGCCATTTCCCTTCCCTTCTTATATAGTAACACCCAACATTCCTTGAGTACTTACTATGTGCCAGGCATATTGCTTGGCACAATACGTGAATTCTTTCCTTTAGTACACATAACCTCGTGAAGTAGGTACTACTTTTAAATATCATTTTATAGATGAGGAAACTGAGAATCAGATAAGCAAAGTGATTCTCCCAATGTTATACAGCTATTCAGTAATAGAGGTCATTGGTGACCTAGATGTGTGCTGGATTAAGGGCTCCATCATTTGAGAAGCTTCATAGGAGCTCATGATCTAATACAAACTAAAATATACCTGGAATCAATTGAGAACATTCTAGTTTTCCCTAGAGACTGATATTGGCTTCCCAGATGGCTTAGGGTAAAGAATCTGCCTGCCAATGCAAGAGACTTGGGTTCAATCTCTGGGTTGGGGAAGATCCCCTGGAGGAGGAAATGGCAACTCACTCCAGTATTCTTGCCTGGAGAATTCCATGGACAGAGGAGCCTGGCAGGCTACAGTCTGTGGGCTCATAAAGAGTTGGACATGACTTAGCAACTAAAAACAACAGCAACAAGAGATTAATGTACGGGCAGCTTCCTGATTGACCCATCATTAATCTTAAAAGAATACACTTTCCATCTTTATTTTCTTGGTAGCAACTCAGTCTTATTCCTGCCACCACTAGCTCCACTGAGATCACCACTGATCTTCACCAGTGGACCCTTTTATGTCTTTATCTAATGTGACTTATTGATGTCATCTGACAGTCTATCATTCTACCTTTCTTTAAACACGCAGTTCCTTTGGCTCTCATGATACCAGGCTCTCCCCCCCCCCCCCCTTCACTTTTAAGAGCTTCTTCTCTCCTTCCCATTGTAACTAACCACATTAATTGCTTGGCTACCTGCTTTTTCTATTTCCAGAATCAGAGAGTATTCAATTTGTCATATATTAAAAGCTTTCATTTATGTAGAAATTAGATTTGAAAATAGCTCTTTGCTTAACTTGTGCCAGGAATTAGTATCTCCATTTAACATACAGGCAAATATAATTTTGCAGAGGCAATTTGCTGGTAGTCACATAGTGAAAGGTTGTTGTTGAATCACGCGAATACACCAGGATTCTTAGCCCCTGGAGGAGAAGAATTCAATCCGGGGCCAGAGACGAGGCTTGATCGCTCAGAGCTTGTGTGATAAAGTTTTATTAAAGTATAAAGGAGATAGAAAAAGCTTCTGACATAGGCATCAGAAGGGGGCAGAAAGAGTACCCACTTGCTAGTGTTAACAATGAGGTTATATAATCCAAAGAATGTCTGGAGGTTGTAAAGACCTCATCAGACCTACTCCCATAATTTACATTTTAAGATAACACTGTCCTCAGGCAAGATGCATCCTTGTAAAGACCAGGTCTACTCCCATAATTAACATTTTAAGATAACAGAAGGTTGAATCCAAAGACTGTCCTTAGGCAGGATACATTATTGTTATATAATCCTAAGGAATGTAGAGAAAGAAAAAGTTTGTCCTTTCTTCCTCCTTGAGAATTCCAGACCCCTCTCTCCTTGGGGACCCCTAGACTCCCTATCAACCTGCCTAGGAACTGACTCTTTCATTCCCCCCTTTTCTTTTAGGAGAATTATGTTGCCTAGGGAAAAGGGGCGTCGTTCTTGTTCCATAACCACTTCCGAGCTGACAAGGGGCGTTGTCCCTAAATTGGTGAGGCAACATATTCTCCTAATCCTCATATTGAGGATATCTGATCCAGGGGCCCCAAATAGTAGCTGGAGGAAGCTACAGCAGTAGCAGGAGTTTGAGCAACCATTTGTAACTTAAAAGCTTTCATGCGGCTAGAAACAAACCCAGTTATACAATTACAGATGCAGGGAGCAAACAGCAAGAACAAAACAAGCAGAATTATTGTAATTAAGATAGTTGTCCACCGTGGGGGAACTAGTTAACGTCTCCCAAAGTGAGGCAATTGAGGCTTCAGGAGTATCCATGGCCCTAATCATCTTGTTTATGTGGTTAGTAAAATGAGTAACATTCGTGCTCATATCAGGTATATATGTACAGCATTGGGTATGAATAATGGCACAAGTTCCTCCTTGTGCAGCTGTCAGAATATCTAGAGCCAATCTGTTTTGTAAAACCACCTTTCTAATTTGTGCTTGTTCAGCATTAAGAGCTGAAATAGCCTTTTGAGAATCTTGTAATGCCTGTTGAGTAAAATTAGTCAAAGCATCCACTCGTAACATAACATCTGTAGTTCCCAAAGAGGGAACAAACGCTGCGGCCAAATAATCATACCAATAAAATACAGACCTTGCCCACTGAGTTTTAAGGTGGGGTAAATTAGCAGGCTTTTCTGGAAGCTCTGAAAATATAAAGCCGTGAGTAAAGGCTAGACCCAGGGTGCATCTCCCTATCCAACCAGGGGGAAGCCATGCCCATAGGTAAGAGCCACATATCCAATAAGTCCCGTTTGGAGCAAGCCAGCGTGACTGAGATATCCAGTCCCAATCAGTGCCTGGCCAGACAAAGGGAGAACCTGAACTGGGATTGGAAAACATGGGAATGATTACATTGCATGTTTCCTGAGACAAAAATCCCAATTGTTTCCAATCATTGTAATTAAGTTGTTGGCTAACTTTTGGGGACGGCTCTGTTTGTTCCCAGCATATAGAGGCAATAGATATTAAACGTCCTTTTTCAGGAGTTAGCCATGTAACCTCATCCCATATTTGATAAACGTCAGGTAAAAAACCATTAGATCTAGACCTATTTACCTTATATGTAGCAAAATAGTCATTGAACCGAGACAATGTATAATCAAAATTAAAAGTCACATTATGTCCATAGTTAGAGTACGAAGTGTTGCACCAGTCCATTCTAGGGTTGGTAGATGTCATCAGATGAAGAAGAGGCATTGCATGTGATTGTTGTTGAAGGTATTCACAGACTTGGAGAAAGTCTTTTCCTTGAAGTGGGGATGTCCACCACGGGAAGCCACTGATGAAGAGGGGAGCGCTCCTCAGGCCCAGCAGTTAGACCGATTGTGGAATGCAGCATAGGAGTGAGCCCAGGACAGGAAGACATTGTCTTGAGGATCCAACGGCAGACTCAGGATATTTGGAGTCAGCAGAAGTAAGCTCACATAGGTTATCAGGTTCATCTAAAAGGTACAAAGTCAGAGCATAGAAAGTAAAGACATAAAACGAAGTCACTTAATTTTGGTCAGGGTGCCGCCTCTTAACTCGAGTATGATGTACCCACGAATCAATTCCTGGCACTTTGACAGCTGTGGGAGAAGAAAGAATAACCTGGTAAGGACCTTCCAAGAGAGGCTCGAGGGATGGGCCCCCAGATCCCAGTGTTTTTATGAGGACCTCGGTTCCTGGCTCAAATAGAGGCTTGCTTGTCTCAGAGGCTGGGTCAGGAGTCGTCTCCCGGAGTTCTGTTAATGCCTGTTGAAAAGCTGAGAGCTGAGTTACATAATTAGTTAATTCCAAGGCTTCAGGGTCTATAACAATGTCTGTGCGTAAGAAAGGCCTTCCATAAATACATTCAAAGGGGGACAGTCCCTCCTTTTGGGGGGTAGTTCGAGCCCTCATTAAAGCTATGGGTAGGACTTTAACTGTCCTGTGTCTCTTGAGTTAATTTGCACAGATGTCTTTTGATAATGTCATTAGCTTTTTCAACTTTTCCGGAGGATTGGGGTCTTCAGGAACAGTGTAAGTGATATTCTATTCCTAGAGCTTTAGACACCCCCTGAGTTACAGCAGCTTTAAACGCGGAGCCATTGTCACCCTGAAGGCTCCGTGGCAGCCCAAACCTGGGGATAATTTATGGATTAAAATCTTTATAACCGCCTTAGCCTGTTCACTATGACACGGAAAAACCTCAATCCACCCAGTAAAGGTATCTACCCAAACTTGTAAGCAAGAATATCCGTTAGTTTTTGGCATATGAGTAAAATCAATTTCCCAATCCTCTCCAGGATACTTCCCACTTCGTTGTAATCCAGATTTTGCTAGCTTTTCAGTCTTTGGGTTATTTTTTTGACAAATCTCACACCTTTTGATAATATTCTTTAAAGTTTTCATTACATTTTTACCTTCAAACAAACGAGGAATCATTTGGTAAGTACTCTCAGCACCCAAATGAAAACTCTGATGTAAACCCTTAAGAATTTTCCACTGAGCATTTTCAGGAATTATTAATCGTCCATCCTCAGACTGTAACCATCCTTTATCAGTAATCTTTGCTCCTCGTTTCTCATATCTTTCTAATTCTTCCTCAGTATATTGGGGTTTTTCCGGTTCCACAGGACCTGTCCAGATCAAAGGCGTCTGTAGTGAAGGGGTTTTGTAAAGTGCCGCTTTTTTGGCTTGACAGTCAGCCAGATGATTACCTTCGGCTATTTTACTCCCATCCCTGCTGTGTCCTTTGCAGTGCATAACAGCTACTTCTTTAGGACAATATATAGCAGTTAAAAGTCTCTCGATCTCTCTGAAATGCTTAATAGGTTCTCCTGTTGCTGTTTTAAACTGTGTTTCTTTCCATATTGCAACATGAGCATGTAAAGTCAAATAAGCACACTTAGAATCTGTGTAGATATTTACCCGCTGCCCTTTGCTTAACTCTAGAGCTCGGGTCAGGGCCACAAGCTCCACTAACTGAGCACTGGTTTCCTGGGGGAGAGATTTTGCTTCCAAAACCTGTTCAGCAGTGACCATGGTGTAACCTGCTTTACGCTTTCCATCCTGAACGAAAGAACTGCCATCTGTAAATATTTCCATGTCAGGATTGTCTAATGGGGTATCCTTTAGATCCTCCCAAGCTGCATAGTTTAAAGTTAGGAACTGAGAACAATCGTGACCAGGTGTTTCATTTTCCTTCTCAGGAAGGAAAGTGGCAGGATTTAAATTTCCACAAACTTTAAGCTTAATTACTGGTCCTTCTAACAACAATGACTGATTCTTAAGAAGCCTACTGTCTGTCATCCAAATATTAACCTTAGAATTTAAGATTCCACTCACATCATGAGAAGTCAGTACACTAAGGTTTCATCCATTAATTATTTTTAAAGCTTCAGGTGCTAATAAAGCCGCTGCCCCAATTACTCTTAGGCAGTGGGGCCACCCATGTGAAACTACATCTAATTCTCTGTTTAGATAAGCAATAGGTTGCTGGTGAGGCCCTCGGGGTTGTGTCAAAACTCCCAATGCCACACCTTTTCTTTCAGTGACAAACAAATTAAATTCTGACCTTGTGGGCAAGCTCAGAGCTGAAGCTTGCAGGAGAGCAGTCTGAAGAACCTTAAAAGCCTTTTGAGTTTCTGGAGACCAAACCAGTTTGTCGGTTTGGGCCTGCTGAGTTTCAGCTATAAGTTTATATAAAGGCCCGGCAAGTTCCCAACCCGGAATCCAACAAAAATCCTCTCAATTGTCTTAAAGTCATAAGTAGGGGGTGATTTAGTATAGGTTTAATTCTCTCAGGGCCTATGGCCCTAGTCCCTTCTGATATGATTAGGCCCAGATATCTAACCGATTGTTGACAAAGCTGAGCCTTTTCTCTTGATGCCTGGTAACCACAGTCTGCCAGAAAGTTTAAGAAATCTTCTGAGGCTGGCGAACAAGCTTCCTCTGTCTCAGCACAGAGCAAAATATCATCTACATATTGTAACACCACTGCTTCAGAGCTATTAAAGTTTTGTAGATCCCGTGACAAACTTTGTCCAAATAAGTGAGGACTGTCACGAAATCCCTGGGGCAAAACTGTCCAGGTTAACTGAGAAGCTGGCTGTGTAGGGTCTTCAAAGGCAAATAGAAATTGACTTTCTTCCACCAAAAGCACTGTATAGAAGGCATCCTTTAAATCAATTACTGAGAAATATTTGGCCCGTTCAGGAATTTCAGACAATAGAGTATAAGGATTAGGCACCACGGGGTGTAAAGGAACTACAGCCTCATTTATTATTTGTAAATCTTGAACTAGTCTCCATTTACCATTCGATTTCTTTATACCCAAAATAGGAGTGTTGCAAGGACTGTTACAGGGAATAGTCCCTGCTCCTTTAAATTTTCGATGATGGGTTTTAACCCTTCCTTAACTTCAGGTTTCAGTGGATACTGCTTCTTATGTGGAAATACGTGTGGGTCTTTGAGCTTAACAACTACAGGAGTAGCATTTCGTGTTTGACCCACAGATTTTCCATCAGCCCATACTCTAGGATTTACATTTTGTTCAACTAAAGGGAGAGAAAGGAAGGGCTCCATATTCATGAAAACAGAGGCATGGACCTTGCTCAGTATATCCCTTCCCAAAAGGGGTGAGGGAGATTCTGGCACGATCAGAAACTCGTGTGAAAACAGCACAGAATCCCAGTTGCAAGATAAAGAATAACTGAAATAATACCTTTTGGCTCGTCCAGACAGTCCCATTACGGAAACGGATCGGGAAGAAAATGGGCCAGGGGCTTCAGTAAGCACAGAATAAGTTGCCCCAGTATCTAAAAGGAAATCGACCGATTGGCCCCCCACAGTTATTAATACCCAGGGTTCCTCAGGTGTAATTAGGATGGGAGCCTGTGTGGAGACCCCTGGGCACCTTCAGTCCTGATTGTCTTGAGAGTCTGACCCAGGAGACCTACGCCTCTGGGGGCAGTCTCTCTTCCAGTGTGGTCCTTTGCAGACCAGACATGGAGCCGGGGGGGGGGGGTGGCTTAGATGCCTGAGGGCAATCCCGCTTGAGGTGCCCCTCCTTTCCACAGTAACAGCAAGCCCATCCCTTTTCACCTGGGTCCCTCTGGGCATTTTTCTCAGGCTGTTTAAGAACGTTTTTCATAGCCATGGTGAAGGCTTCCGCCTTTTCCTTTGTCTTTTTTTGCCTTTCTTTCTTTTCCTCATATTCCCTACCATAATACTGTCTGAACCAGTTGTAACAGAGTATCTAAAGACTGATTCGGTCCATATGCCTGTTTTAATAGCTTATGGCGGATATCTGGAGCCAACTGAGTGAGAAATCTATCCTTTAAGATCACTTTCCCCTCTTCACTTTTGGGATCAATCTCAGTGAATCTGCGAAGGCCTTCTCTCTGTCTATGAATTTACCAGGAGCTTCCTTCTCCTCCTGTTCTATGTCTGCCAATTTGCCATAGTTTAAAGGCTTAGAACGCGCCTGCCTAAGTCCTTCAAGAATACATCTAACAAAATGACTCTGATCCCATCTTCCTTTAGCTGTGTTGTAGTCCCAGTCTGGTTCTATAGTTGGGACCGCCTGATTCCCAGTGGGGAGGGCCGCTATCTCGTTCTCCCTCTTCCCTACTGATCCATTACCAAGCCATTCATCTCCATAAGCAACCGCTTTTCCCAAAACTCTGAGTCTTTGACTCGGGAGTCAGCGTTTGTCCCAAGATACACATCACATCCTTCCAAGTGAGGTCATAAAGCAGAGTAACACCTTTAAAAGCTCTAATATATTTTTCTGGGTCCTCTAAATAGTCTCCCAGATCCTCCTTGATTCTTTGTATTTCTTGATAAGAGAAAGGCTGATTAACTCTCACAGACTGATTATTTCTCCTGGTGGGTGTTTCATAAAGAGGCAACAGCTTGTGTGGCTGTTCCTCAGTCTCTTTGGCTGCTCTGTGCATATGATCCCAGGGATAGATTGGAGAAACCTGTTTTTCCTCTTCTCTTTGTCTCCTGTCCTCCATTTCATCTCTTATTTCGATGGTCTGAGTTTCTACTGAAACCAGAGTAGTCTGAAGTCATCCTGAGACAGGAGTTGTTTGGACCTCCATGTGGGCAGTTTGAATCCCAGTTTGGAGTCCCCAGTATGGGGGCAAAGTAAGAGGACAGGAGGGAGCTGAAGGTTTCACGCCCAAATCTATACCCTTAGGACATAAGTCTGGCATGTTTTGCAGAGAGAAAAAGGGCAACACATATGCTACTTCTACCCATATCCCTTGTTCCTTACAGAACCGGTCTAATTGTAGAACAGAATTATACTTAAGAGACCCTCCAACTGGCCACCGTTCGCCGTCCTCCAATGGATACCGTGGCCATGCAGTATCACATAGGAAGACCAGGTGTGTCTTCTTTAAGCCCTGGGGATCAAATCTATCCCAGTTTTTCAGGATACAGTTCAAAGGAGTGAGGCTGGAATTGTTAGCTCCCATCTGTAAGAGAGAAAAAAAGTGACCAGCGCCATTTTTTCTACCGGAGGCGTCCCTCCGTGCTCTAGATGGGGGTGTAGACAGACATTACACCAAAAGCTTTTCCTTCCTGGTCAGACTTAGTCTGTCCCTTACCGACACAGGCACAGTCTGTGTCCCTCCCGGTTCTACCACGGAGATGGGGTGGGGATGTTCCAGGGGTAGACTTGATAGCATCCCTACTTGACGTCCAGCTCTTCACCTTTAACCTTGCTTGCCTCTGATGTCACCCAGGGTGAATCAGAGTAACCTTCCGGAATGCCTCCCAAGCTAAGACCGCTGTGGGAAACAATTGTCACCTGAGTGCCTGTGCACGACCCTGAGTATTTCTTGACTATAATAAGACCGACACGAACATAAAACTGAGATGTTCTTTCCAAGCATCACCACACCAGTATAACAGCCTCCTCTGATCTACTAAGAGCCGGTGTTACCAAAGAAAAAAACCCATTGCAGTCCCAATCTGAGTAACCTTTAACCTCAGAGATGTTCTTGGAGCTAGAGCTCCATCTAGCTTCCTAACTTTCGATTCCTAGCGAGGCTAGGCGCTTTCTTGAATACCAATCCAAGTTTGGGACCTAAGCCACAGTACAATAACAGTATAGATCACAAGTCCCTTGAAAGTCTATGATCCAATAGATTAGGTTAGTACTTCTAATTCCCAAGGAGTTATGAAATGGTCAAAGAGACTGAAAAGTTTGACCGAGAAAGCAGAGTTCGGTCCACATGCTTTGCCCATTTCTGGTCGGTTCCTGAAGCAGACATTGGGTGCCTCTTGGCATTGGCAGGTCGGTATAATGCCCCGACAGGTTTCTGCCATAAGCCCTATGAGATCACCGTGGAACCGCAGAGCAGGGCTCATTACTTGCTTCACGCAGGGCATGTCATTCATTCACACAAGCACACGGTAGAGTTAGTAAAGCACAGCAGAAAACGTGTTCGCTAAGAGAACAAAGAACTAAAGCTTCAAGAATCCTTACCTTGTCCTGAAGGATCCCGGAGGAGCCCCCAGGATGAAAGGTTGTTGTTGAATCACGCGAATACACCGGGATTCTTGGCCCCCAGAGGAGAAGAATTCAATCCGGGGCCAGAGATGAGGCTTGATCGCTCAGAGCTTGTGTGATAAAGTTTTATTAAAGTATAAAGGAGATAGAAAAAGCTTCTGACATAGGCATCAGAAGGGGGCAGAAAGAGTACCTGCTTGCTAGTGTTAACAATGAAGTTATATAATCCAAAGAATGTCTGGAGGTTGTAAAGACCTCATCAGACCTACTCTCATAATTTACATTTTAAGATAACACTGTCCTCAGGCAAGATACATCCTTGTAAAGACCAGGTCTACTCCCATAATTAACATTTTAAGATAACAGAAGGTTGAATCCAAAGACTGTCCTTAGGCAGGATACATTATTTTTATATAATCCTAAGGAATGTAGAGAAAGAAAAAAAAGTTTGTCCTTTCTTCCTCCTTGAGAATTCCAGACCCCTCTCTCCTTGGGGACCCCTAGACTCCCTATCAACCTGCCTAGGAACTGACTCTCTCAATAGCAAGTAAGTAACAGAACTGTAATTCAAGGCCTTACTTTTTATGTCTAATCCATCACTGTATATATATTCTCTTCTCAAAGTTCAATAAATAGAACATCTATGTGTCAGGGGTAAAATAAACATTTTATTGGTAAGTTAAAGAATTAAACTTTTTAAAATTTTGTAAAATTCATTAGTGGAAATGATAACACATTTATGTGAACTTCTATTCAGTAATTTCTCTCTTTTCCTTCTTCACAAGAAACTCCAGGATGAGTGCAAGGACAAACGCTGGTGTCAGATATCTGTGAATAGTCAAATGTTTTGACAAGATCCATGTCCTGGGATATACAAGTATCATATGCTGCTGCTGCTAAGTGGCTTCAGTCGTGTCTGACTCGGTGACCCCATAGACGGCAGCCCACCAGGCTCCACCGTCCCTGGGATTCTCCAGGCAAAAACACTGGAGTGGGTTGCCATTTCCTTCTCCAATGCATGAAAGTGAAAAGTGAAAGTGAAGTCGTTCAGTCGTATCCAACTCTTAGAGACCCCATGGACTGCAGCCTACCAGGCTCCTCCATCCATGGGAATTTCCAGGCAAGAGTACTGGAGTGGGGTGCCAGGGCCTTCTCCACAAGTATCGTATAGTATCTTATAAATGTAGATCAGGCAAGTTTTACAGTGGTGTTTAAAATCAAGAGGCAATTTACCAAAAAGGATGGGACCTATATAGTTTGTGGGCTCATTTCTAAGTGTTGTGTCTTTGTTTTCATGCTTAGCAATTTTAAAACACTGTATAATATCTTAAGCTGTATTAACCCAGAAACACAAAATACTTCTTGGTGATAGAGGCCTATTTCTATTCTATAACTCAAGATTTGAAATTTACCTAAAAGTAAGAGCTACTTCCACTTTAACCCTCCTCTCATTTAAAAATTTTTCATGGAATCCAAAATTTGGATTGCAGTTCTTCTGACAGCTGATTTCTACAAGTTCAGATGACTTTATTATATATTTTTCCTCATTTTAAGGAGGTTTAAACTATCAGTGCTTTAAAACAGTTTAAAAATATACATATTGGAATATAATGTTGAGTTTGAAAGGGAATCTAAAGTATCAGCTTTGTTTCCTAGTGAACTACTGAATAAAGACAGTGTGTGAGAATGGTACACTGAGGCTTCGATGCAGAAATAAATTTGTCTTGACAATTTTCTCTGCAAGTTATGGCAAATTCATGGAAGGAAAACAAGAATGTGATGTAACGAATAAAAACGGACCTGTCATAGGTATGTTGGAAATAGAAGACACACAAATCTACAGTAGAAATTTCCAAATTCTCTGAACTTTAAATAATTGATTAATATATTCCAGATCACCATGGTATTAAAATACTAGCACTGAGTATATAATATGAACATTCTCAACTGGTTGCAACTATTTTATGAACAAGAGTATAATCATGATTAGCTAGTGCAGAGCCACAGAAATGTTTCTTTTGAAGGCTATGCCTTATATGTTTTCCAGAGACAGCGTAGGTGTAAAACTAAACAATGCTTAGCTTTAAAATGTGCAAACTCAGTAGCCTCTGCCTACTCCAGTTTATCCGGGAGTATATGCCACAAAAATTAACATCCTTAAGAATTTGATTGGAAAACTCTCTTACATTGACATATTCTCAGTTAATAATGCAACACTGTATCACATTATTGCTGAAGTAAGCTGTAACTTTAGTACAAATAAATAGGGTCTGTGTGCAATTTCCACTGCCATAATTTCTGTCTTTGGCCTAAACTGATCTCAGTTTCAGTGCTGTTGCTCTGTGATTATTGCTGCATTGTGTTGCTTTCTGGTATATTTATGGTTCTGTAGAAGACATGCCTCTTGAATGCTTCAGATCAAAAAAGCTTTGAATAACCTTTGTTGATTCTCATAAACCTTGGCATAGTTCAGGGAAAATCATCATAAACCTTTTTCTTATTAAACATTATTATGCACAGGATTATTTAGCTTAACCTCTGTCCAGTGATTGTCAATCAGCAGTGATTTTAACCTCTTCCACAAAGACACTGTGTCTAGAAACATGTTTGGTTATCACAGCTGGGGTCAGTTGTTCCTGACGTCTAGTGGGTAGAGGTCAAGGATGCTGTTAAACATTATACAATGTACAGGACAGCCCCCTGCAACTGAGAACTATCCAACCTTTAAAGTAAATACTTCCAAGGTTGAGAAATTCTGCTCTAGTGATAGTGCATGCTTGTGCTTAGTCATTCAGTCGTGTCCAACTCTCTGCGATCCCATGGACTAGAGCCTGCCAGGCTACTCTGTCCATGGGGATTCTCCAGGCAAGAATACTGGAGTGGGTTGCCATGCCCCCCTCCAGGAGATCTTCCCAACCCAAGGATCAAACCCAAGTCTCCTGCATTGCAGGTGGATTCTTTACCGTCTAAGCCACCAGGGGAGCCCAGTGATAGAGTACAAGATACCTCTAACTTGGCTCCCTCATCTACACTTCAATTACTTCTTCCATAAAAGACAGAAGAAATTTAGTATTTGTAAATTTGTATTTTTCAAAGTCACTAAGCTGTACTAATATCTTTAATTGCCAACTACTCATAGATACTGAAAATCTAAAATAATACATTGTAAACTACATATTTAGAGCAGTAAAAAAATTTGAGCTGTTAGGAACTTGGAGAAAATTTTAAATCTTTATAACTCTTGGCAAACAAAAGTTGTATTGCATTTTTTTTCCAAGTACAAAAATGACAAATCTCCTTCATGCATTTCAAAGGAAAGAAGACCCAATATTCGGCAGTATTTGATATCTGCCAAGAACTTGGGAGATCTTACGGTATGGTTTTCTAGGGAAGATAAGACAAGACGTCAGCTTCTTTCTAAGTTAAAGACAATTCTGGACCTGGTGTGCTGTTAAAGCCTGCCAGTATGATGTGATAGGAAAAAAAAAAGAAAATCAAGATTGCTCTTTCCATCCAAGAATAGTGTGCATTTGTAGTGTTTACCTAAGATCTATTTTCCCATCCTACTAACATCCTGAATTTCCTGTTAGGAAATTATTAACATTGACTATAGTCTAAAGGGACAATGCTCTTCACTAGCCAAGGAGTGGGCATGCTAGCCAAGTCAGGCCAAGGTAATAGGTGTTCCTTCCGTGATTGTTTGTATCTCAAATAAAATGACAAAGAGGATAACAGTATTCAGGTTCATTCACCCCAGTGAAGGCATCCTGAATAGACTATTTAGACTGCAAGACCACCCTTTTAGTTCTATTTCCTTGAGATCTTAAAGTATTTTGCATATTTTAAAAAACTCTCAAGCCTGCATTGCAGAAATACCTGTTCTGGTTCTTCTATGCATTCTACTTCTTTTTTTCTTCCCCAACTCAAATCATTTGTTTGTTTGAATCATAACCAACAGAGTGCTTAGCTCCTGACGCTCTACAAGGAGTCTTGAGACAGTGTCAAAAGAGAGAAAACTGTACATTGTTTGCAGATACAGCTACTTTTGGTGAACCTTGTTTCCCAGGAGTGAAGAAACAGCTGCAAGTTTCCTGTATATGTAGTAATAAAAAGAGGGTGTCCCTACCAATTAATAAATTACTGTGGAAAGCTACAATATTATAACTCTCATCCTACAATTACAATAATAGCTAAAATCTTTATAGCACTTTTCAGTTTTCAATTTTTTTATATCCATGTTTCTCATTTGGTCATTACAATAATCCTGTGAGGCGTTGCTGTTATTGTTCAGTTGCCCAGTCATGTCTGACTCTTTGCGACCCCCATGGTCTGCAGTACAACAGGCCTCCCTGTCCCTCACCATCTCCCGAAGTTTGCCCAAGTTCATGTCCATTGCATTGGTGATGCCATCCAGCCATCTCATCCTAGGACATCCTTTTTTCCTTCTGTCCTCAACAGATGAGTCGTCTATTCGCATCAGATGACTGAAATACTGGAGCATCAGCTTCAGCATCAGTACTTCCCAAGAATATTCAGGGTTGATTTCATTTAGGATTGACTAGTTTGATCTCCTTGCTGTGCAAGGGACTCTACGGAGTCTTCTCCAGCACCACAGTTCAAAGGCATCAATTCTTTGGCACTTTGCCTTCTTTATGGTCCAGCTCTTGCAACCCTTATGTGACCACTGGGAAGACCATAGCCTTGACTTTACAGACCTTTGTCAGCAGAGTAATGTCTCTGCTTTTCAACACGCTGTCTAGGTTTGTCATAGCTTTCTTGCCAAGAAGCAAACGTCTTCTGATTTCAGGGTTGCAGTCACCATTTGCAGTGATTTTAGAGCCCAAGAAGAGGAAATTTGTTGTTACTTCCACCTTTCTCCCTTTCTATATGTCATGAAGTAAGGGGGCCAGATGCCATGGTGTGCTCAGATGCTCAGTCATGTCTGACTCTTGTGATCCCATGGACTGTAGCCTGCAAGGTTCCTCTGTCCATGGGATTTCCCAGGTGAGAATACTTGAGTGGGTTGCCATTTCCTTCTCCAGGAGATCTTTCCAAACCAAGAGGATTGAGCCAGCATCTCTTCAGTTTTCTTCATTGGCAGGTAGATTCTTTACCACTAGTGCCACCTGGGAAGCCCACCTTTTCCCTTTCTATTTGCCATGAAGTAATGGGGCCTGATGCCATGATCTTAGTTTTTGTAATATTTAGTTTTAAGCTGGTTCTTTCACTCTAAATGTTGCTTCTTGACTCATACAGGTTTCTCAGTAGACAGGTAAGATGGTCTGGTGTTCCCATCTCTTTAAGAGCTTTCCACAGTAAGTTATGATCCACACAGTCAAAGGCTTTAGCATAGTCGATGAAACAGAGGTAGATGTTTTTCTGGAATTCCTTAGCTCTCTATGATCCAATGAATGTTGGCAATTTCATCTCTTGTTCCTCTGCCTTTTCTAAACCCAGCTTGGACATCTGAAAATTCTTGGTTCCCATAATGCTGAAGCCTAGCATGCAAGATTTTAAGCATGACCTTACTAGCATGGGGGGCTTCCCTGATAGCTCAATTGGTAAAGAATCCACCTGCATTGCAGGAGACCTTGGTTCGATTCCTGGGTCAGGAAGATCTTTTGGAGAAGGGATAGGCTACCCACTCCAGTATTCTGGCCTGGAGAATTTCATGGACTGTATAGTCCATGGGGTGGCAAAGAGTCAGACATGACTGAGCAACTTTCACTTTCACTTTACTAGCAGGGGAGATGAGTGCAGTTGTCTGATGGTTAACATATTCTTTGGTACTACCCTTCTTGGGAATTGGGATGAAGCTTGACTTTTTCAGTTCTGTGGCCACTGCTGGGTCTTCCAGATTTGCTGATATATTGAGTGCAACACATTGACAGCATCATCCTTTAGGGTTTTGAATAGCTCTACTGAAATTCTATCGCATCAAATAGCTTTACTGACAACAGTGCTTCCAAAGGCCCACTTGACTTCACACTCCAGAATGTCTGGTTCTGGGTGACTGACCACACCATCACAGTTATCCAGTTCATTAAAATCTCTTTTGTACAGTTCTTCCATGTATTCTTTCCATCTCCTCTTGATCTCTTCTGCATCTACTAGGTCTCTACCATTTCTGTCCTTTATTGTGGCCATCTTTGGGCAAAATGTTCCCTTGATATTTCCAATTTTCCTAAAGGGATCTCTAGTCTTTCCCCTTCTGTTGTTTTCCTCTACTTTTATGCACCGTTCATTGAAGAAGGTCTTCTTGTCTCTCCCTGCTACTTTGGAACTCTGTGTTTAGTTTGATGTAACTTTCTCTTTCTCCCTTGCTTTTATTCCATTCTATAGAAAAGAAAACAGAGATTCAGAAAGGAAAAGTAACACGTTCAAGATTATACAGGTATTAAGTGACTTTGATTCCATGCCTGTGAGATATTCAGGAGAAAATGATAAGTTAGCATATATATATACACACATATATGTGTGTGTGTGTGTTGATTTGAGTATGGGGCCAGTACTGAAGGTATTAGGAGCTGTATCAGCTGGGATGGTTAGATACCTGCAGTAGAGGTCAACCTAAGCTGTTTTAGCATAAAAGTAGTTTATTAAAAGGGCAGTGGATATCTCATAGAAGTTGCTGAGAGGGATGTATAACCTGGCTTAGCTATATATCTAAGAAAAATGCCCCAAACTGTACTTTGGAACTTTCTGTTAAGAAAAATGCTTCTTCCATTAAACAGCTGCTGCCACTAAAGAGAGAAAAGTTTTTAAGTCATTAGCTTCCAAGTCCAGGTGTCACAGACACATCTGACTGGGCGAGCTTAGATCATGTTCCAAATCCCTAGTTGTAAGGGAGATTGGGAAAGTCAGCACTTGAATTTTCATCCCCTGTGATAGGAGGTAAAGTTTTCTTCCTACAAAAACCTATAATGTGGGTTAATACTGCAGTCATATTAACCCACTGCAGAAAGGGGCTAAGGCTTTGAGTAGCCAAAACAGCATAGTTGTCATTTATATTTAAAATATGATTATATTCTTCCTAAAAGGTTAATGATACTTATCCTACTAATATTTGTAGAATGGAGAAATCTCCAAACAAAAAGTTGACATAGCAGGATAACTGCTGTGTATAGTTTGAAGAGGGGTTAGAACAAAGTCCAAAGGAATGTTAGCACTTAAGAGACTTGCAGAGAAGAAGAAAATTTCAAAGGGGACTCAGTTCAGTTCAGTTCAGTTGCTCAGTCATGTCTGACTCTTTGCGACCCCATGGACTGCAACACTCCAGGCCTCCCTGTCCATCACCAACTCCCGGAGTTTGCTCAAACTCATGTCCATCGAGTCAGTGATGCCATCAAGTCATCTCATCCTCTGTCCTCTCCTTCTCCTCCTGCCTTAAATCTTTCCCAGCATCAGGGTCTTTTCCAATGAGTCAGTTCTTCGCATCAGGTGGCCAAAGTACTGGAGTTTCAGCTTCGGCATCAGACCTTCCAGTGAATGTTCAGGACTGATTTCCTTTAGGACTGACTGGATGGATCTCCTTGCAGTCCAAGGGACTCTCAAGGGTCTTCTCTAACACCACATTTCAAAAACATCGATTCTTTGGTGCTCAGCCTTCTTTATGGTCCAACTCTCATATCCATACATGACTACTAGAAAAACCATAGCACTGATTAGACAGACCTTTGTCAGCAAAGTAATGCCTCTGCTTTTTTATATGCTGTCTAGGTTGGTCATAGCTTTTCTTCCAAGGAGCAAGCGTCTTTGAATTTCATGGCTGCAGTCACCATCTGCAGTGATTTTGGAGCCCCCCAAAATAACATGTGTCACTGTTTCCACTGTTTTCCCATCTATTTGCCATGAAGTGATGGGACTAGATGCCATGATCTTAGTTTTCTGAATGTTGAGTTTTAAGCCAGCTTTTAAACTCTCCTCTTTCACTTTCATCAAGAGGCTCTTTAGTTCTTTGCTTTATGTCATAAGGGTGGTGTCATCTGAATATCTGAGGTTATTGAAATTTCTCCCAGCAATCTTTGTTCCAGATTGTGCTTCATCGAGTCTGGTATTTCTCATGATGTACTCTGCATATAAGTTTAGGTAAGCAAGGTGACAATATACAGCCTTGATGTACTCCTTTCCCAATTTGGAACCAGTCTGATGTTCCATGTCTGGTTCTAACTGTTGCTTCTTGACCTGCATACAAATTTCTTAGGAGGCAGATAAGGTGGCCTATTATTTCCATGTCTTGAAGAATTTTCCAGAGTTTGTTGTGATCCACACAAAGGCTTTGGCATAATCAATAAAGCAGAGTAGCTGTTTTTCTGGAATTCTCTTGCTTTTTTGATGATCCAATGGATATTGGCAATTTGATCTCTGGTTCCTCTACCTTTTCTAAATCCAGCTTGAACATCTGGAAGTTCACGGTTGACATACTGTTGAAGTCTGGCTTGGAGAATTTTGAATATTACTTTGCTAGCATGAGAAATGAGTGCAACTGTGTGGTAGTTTGAACATTCTTTGCCATTGCTCTTCTTTGGGATTGGAATGAAAACTGACTTTTCCAGTCCTGTGGCCACTACTGAATTTTCTAAATTTGCTGGCATTTTGAGTGCAGCACTTTAACAGCATCATCTTTTAGGAATTGAAATAGCTCAACTGGAATTCCATCACCTCCACTAGCTTTGTTTGTAGTGATACTTCCTAAGGCCCACTTGATTCCACATTCCAGGATTAATTCAAAGGGAACTAAGAAGAGGTGAAGTATGAAGAAGATGAGAAGAATGTGGTGTGAAAGCAAAAAGGGAGAAGACTGATGGACAGGAAGAATTAATCAGCTGTGTCTATAATGTTATGAGGAACAGTAAGATGAAAACTCAGAGATAGTTCTAGGGGGATGTGAGATTACAGATATCTTTTTATTTTTGATTTAAAATATGCCAACATTTTTCTAAACTGAGAGGAAGGAGCCATTCCATACATTAAAACAATGGCTTCATCTTCTTTGGTGTTTGGTAAATCCTTATTTTGAAATTGCTTTAATTCAAAGTCTTCACTACATTCCATTTCAAGCATCCTTAGTACTTTAGTGTACACTCCTTGCTTCTGTGCTTTGAAATCTCCTTAGTTCATTTATTCCTTCCTCTGTTCTGTGACAATGCCTAGACCATTACTTGATTCAATACTCAGGATTTATTCCATGGAAATAAATAGGTATGATAAGGCTGTCACTTTGAAACTTAGATTAACACTACTTTAATTTAGTCTCTCACAATATATTACTTTAAATGAAAGTATGCCAAATATCAACTTTTTAACCATCCCAGTTGTATGAACAGTAATTGGAATTCCCATGCCAATTTTCAACTCTTTGATGTTTTGCATTTCAGTGCCTGTAAAGCTGCTGCAAAAAATTGACCATAGCTCACTGGACCCATTTACACTGTCTGATTATATATATATGGTAAGTATCAGAAGACACTCTGCATAGTATGCCTACAGGTGAATGATTAGAAACAGAATAGCTAAATAGTCTTATTTAATACTAAATATTCCTTTCTTCATCCTTTCCCCTCTTAAAAACTTGGGTCTAATCTGATCTACATACTGCCTTCCTATAAAATATCTCTTTCATTCTCACACAATCATGGGAATTTAATCTAAACTAAGACTAGGCAGTTTTAGGTGGAAAAATAAAGTCTCATAAAAATGGAATTTAGTATTTGAAATGGTGCTTTATTGTCTAAGTCTATTGGAAAGCTTGCTTAGAACATCTAATGGTGGAGAGCATCTTCCATACATACAGTCTCACAGAGTCAGATTTTGTACCATAACTATATATATTTAAATTAAAGAGTTAAATTATAGAGTTAATATATAATATCAGAGTCTAAGGTGATTAGTCCAAACTCCGTTAATCTTTGACTCATTCTCAAATGGCAAACTTCCTTCAACAAGTTTTATCTCTTTTTTTTTTTGCAGACTTTTGAAGGTATAGTTTATATATCATAAAATTCATCCTATTAGGCATACAATGAATGCTTTTTAGTATATGCAGAGAGTTGTGTAACCATTACCATGGTCACATTTTAGAACATTTTTTCACCTCTCCCCAAAGAAATCTTGTGCTCATTAGTAACTTACATTGGATTCACCAGAGATCTGTTGATGCAAAAATAGTTAAGAATGTAGATATATTATCAGTCCAATGCAGTTTTCAAATTATGCTAAGTACTGTTGCTCTTTTTGGTGAAAGTATGTGTAGAAGGATAACTTTTTGAGCAGGTCTCTTATAGATGGTCCTAGGTGACACTGCCTTGCCAATATGCCAAAGCAGGCCAACAAACTGGTGAGAAAGAATAGGTTGCCACTCTCTTGAGACCTATTTCCCATAGGGTTGACATACTTTCTATATGGTCATTAGGAAAAGAAGTATGACTGCTCCATCTTATACACATTACTCTCACAAACATACATTTAGCCTCATTTCTTGAGGTTTGTGGCACATGGGTGACTATTTTCCTTTCTATAGTAATGGGTGAAGTTTTCTGTTTGTGACTATTAGATCAATATTGTTAATTGTGTTAAACCAATATTTCATATCTTCATTGCATTTATGACTGTTTTTACTGGGGAAAAAAAAAAGTGAAATGTTAGTCCTGCAGTCATGCCTGGCTCTTTGCGACTGCATGGACTGTAGCACAACAGGCCCCTCTGTCCATGGGATTCTCCAGGCAAGAATACTAGAATGGGTTGACATTCTCTTTTCCAGGAGATCTTCCAGACCCATGGATCTAACCCGGGTCTCCTGCATTGTAGGTGGATTCTTTATCATCTGAGCCACCTTGCTTTCTCCATTAGTTCTTAAAGGAGGTAATATAGTGCTGAATTTTCACATTCCTTCTTTACTCCTGTAAATTTTTGATTATGGATGTTGAAGCTATGTTATCACTTGCCTACGATGTTATATCATCCTGGCATATTGACCTTTTCATTTGAATGTTGTGACCATTTAAATCTTCAGTAAGTTTTATTACCTTAATATCTATTGTGCTTGATGCTAATAGAGTTATACCAACATTTTATGGTTTGCATTTTCCTGTTGTATCTTTAACCATCCTATTGATTTCTACTTTTGGGACTGGCATTTTTTCATCTTTATTCTCTTAATTGGAACATAATTGCTTTACAATGCTGTGTTAATTTTTGCAGTACAACAACATGAATCAACTATATGTATAATCAACTATATAAATCTTCTCCCTCTTGGATCTCCCTCCTACTCCACCTCCATCCCGTCCCTCTAGGTCATCACAGAGGACCAGGCTGGGTTCCCTGTGTCATATAGCAGCTTCTCACTAGCTATTTTACATATTGTCTTATATATATGTCAATGCTACTCTCTCAATTTGTCCCACCCTCTCCTTCTCCCCTCCCCATGTCCACAAGTCTGTTCTCTACATGTGCATCTCTACTCCTGCCCTGCAAGTAAGTTTATTGGTACCATTTCTCTAGAGTCCATGTATATGAGTTAATATACAATATTTGTTTTTCTCTTTCTGACTTACTTCACTCTGTATGACAGACTTTAGGTTCATCCACATCACTACAAATGACCCAGTTTCATTCCTTTCTATGGCTGAGTAATATTCCACCGTATATGTGTATCACATCTTCTTTACCCATTCATCTGTCTCACCAAATAGAGAATTTCAATAAAGAGAAGCTATAAAAATTAAGCTTGATATAAATTCTGGAGTTGAAAAATATAACTAAAATGAAAAGTTTACTAGAGAGCTCAAAATTATATTTGAGCTGATAGAAGAAAGAATCAGTGAAATTAAAGATAGACCAGTTGAAATAGAGGGACAGGTTCTCTAAAGAAAGCAAGTTGAGAGAGGAATAATAAAATAGGTGTAGGTATAGATTAATTCAGATTTAGGAAGATGAGGGAGTTTCTGTCAGATGGATTCTGTTCTTTTTTGAGAGTGGAGATAAAGATGAATAGGTGGGGCACAGGGCAGTTTTAGAGAAGTGAAACTAATATATATATATATAATGGTGAACATAGAACATTATGTGAAGTGAAGTGAAAGTCGCTCAGTTGTCTGACTCTTTGTGACCCCATGAACTATACAGTCCATGGAATTCTCCAGGCCAGAGTACTGGAGTGGGTAGCCTTTCCCTTCTCTAGGGAATCTTCCCAACCCAGGGATCGAACCCCAGTCTCCCACATTGCAGGCGGATTCTTTACCAGCTGAGCCACAAGAGAAGCCCAAGAATACTGGAGTGGGTAGCCTATCCCTTCTCCAGGGGATCTTCCCAACCCAGGAATCGAACTGGGGTCTCCTGCATTGCAGGTGGACTCTTTACCAACTGAGCTATCTACATGTATCAAAATCCACAGAACTGTACAACAGAAAGACTGAATCCTAATATAAACTATGGACTTTAGTTAATAATAATATATCAGCATTGATTCATCAATTGTACCAAATGCATTGCACAAATTACACAAATGCAAAATGTTAATAATAGGAGAAATTGTGTGTGAATGGGGTGGAGGGAGTAGTGAGGGGAGGTACATGGGAAGTCTCTGCTTTCTGACAATTACTCTGTAAACTAAAAACTTGTTCTAAAAAACTTTAAAAGTCTTCAGTCTGTTAAAAATAATAAAAATATAAAGGAAAATATGGATGTTGATAATCTAAAATTTTTCCTTTAGAGGCATAAGAGCAATAGAAATTTTCAAAAGGAAAAAGAACTTATCCATTTGGCTATTCACAATGGAAGTGAAATATATTGTGGTGGGAAATAAATCTCTAATTATTATTATTATGATTCAAAAACAGGAGCCACAAGGAAAAGAGTTCTAGATTTGAGTAAATTAATAAAATTAAGCCTATGGACATCAAAAATTGCTACAATTAATGTTGAGGCAAATTACAAAAACTGTTTGTAATAATCCTGACAAAGAGCTAATAATAACAATGTATAAGAGCTCTTTGAAATCTATAACAAAATCACTTCTTTCAATTAAGCAAAAGATAGTAATAAAAAAATTGACAGAAAGGAGAAACATAAATGTCTAATAAAATTGTCAAAATGTTTAACATTACTGGAAATCAGAGTCATACATAATTAAACATTGTGATAACGTGTCTTGTTAAAGTGGTAACATAGAAAGTGCAATACTCCATGTTGGTTAAAATGCCAGTGGTGTGTATTATTGGTATACCATTGAAAGGGAGTTTGATAGTATCTACTTAGAGTTTTAACAAGTTTAGGTCCTATAGACTATAATGCCATTAAAAGAAATTTAGAAAAATATTTGAAAGATCTAAATCAAACAGTTAATAGCATTCCTAAGTGATGGTATTGTTGGTGGTTTTTTCCATTTTCTGTATTTTCTAAGGTTTTTTCATAATATATCTCACCTTTATAATAAAAACATACAAAGAAAAAATTTAATCCAACTCTCAGAGGGAAAGAGAGGCTATCTGGTCATTTCATGAAAAAATCATAATATTGTGCCCATAACATTGCTCTAAAAAATAAAGTCATTTAAAAAAACAAAAGAAAAAGAGATAATATTGTACATAATGTCAACTGCTTTTTTCCAAGTAAACTCTCATTAGTAGTTTCCCCTGTCATAATAAATAATTTTTAAACACCCAAAAAGACAACTAGTGATAGGTAAAGGTCATAAAAAAGATAAATTCTTCTTTCTGAATTGATAGTAAGGGGAGAAATAGCGATAGTTAAAGCAACATTGTTATTTTAAAAGAGTAAATGTCATAACATTAAATACAAGGAGATAGAGATTGTTTTTATATGATGATAACTAGCTTGTCATCTCAACCAATACAGAGTTTTCAAGGGAATTTTTTTCACTGGATGTGTTTCTCTGGTGCAGTATGTTGCATTTAATACAGAACTGGTGTGAAATAAGCCCATAGTTTGAAGGTAGGAATAGGAAGTGTAACATTTTATTCTCTGTATTTTCAAGTTTGACAATGGAAAATGCATATACAACTACTATTTTTTGCTTGAGACGTTAGAAAAAAACCCACTAAAACATGCTTGGGCTTCACATTTATAGTGATTAAACGAACACAAAATTCCAGTCCAATTCTCATTCAATGTCTTAGTCTGCTCAGGCTTCCAAAGCAAAACTAATACAATTATGTAAAGTTTAAAAATAAAATAAAATTAGAGGAAAAAAAAAAAAAAAAACAACATAGACAAGTTGGCTTAAACAACAAAAATTTATTTTCTCACAGATCTGGGGACAAGAAGATTCAGATTAAGGTGCCAGCATAGGAGGTTTCTGGTGGAAACTCTCTTCCTATATTGTAGACATCTGCTTTTTCACTGTATGTCCATAAACGGGAGAGAGAGAGACAGAGACAGAGACAAGAAAGGGAGGGAGGAGGAAAGAGATACCCTTATGCTGTCTCTCCTTATAAGGGCAATAACCCCATCATGAAGGCCCCACCATCATGACCTTTTGTAAACTTCTTTTCCAAAGGCCTCATCTCCAAATACCATCATATTGAGGTTGAGTGAGGTTGTTGTTGTTGGGAGAGGGTACACAATTCAATCCACAGCATTCAGGGATATAAAAATCACCAAGACACTAAAGAACTGGTTTGTCATTTGGCATTTATTCTTTGTTTGTTTTAGTATTTCTCATTTTGACACCATTATAGAGTATGGGTTTATTGTTTATTGTTTTCCTCACAGGCATCCCTGAGAAAATGGGCCTGTATTTCCTGTGTGGTGTCTCTGGAGGCCTTATCTTTCTATTACGCATCTTTACTTCCAAAATGATCTTTGTCCAAGAAATGAAAGAAGTTTCTGGGTGTATAAATTCCAAGTTGGGCAAGAAAAAGCTACAGGATCAGGAAGAAGAAGAAAACCACAATGATGACAGTTCTTCTGGTTCCTCTTTCCATCACTTTACGTACACCTATCCATCCTTGAATAGCATGTTTTGCCCTGAGCTGACTGCAGCTTTAGAGCATTCAGCTAACGGAAGAAAGAGATGAAATCTGGATAGCCAAAGAGCCTAGTCTTTATGCTATTTACAAAATCAAAACTGCCACAAAATAAAATGAAACACAATGTGCAACTTACCTAGTTTCCAGGTGTAAAGACATAATTCTATACGTTAAATACAGAAATGCCCAAAAGTACTGGGTAATATGGATGGAAACGTATTATTGTTAATATATTAGTTTTCAATTGTCTCATTTAGACTATGAGTTTTCAGTTTATAGTAAGGCCCCAGAAGCTATGTTGCTGTTCAGTCAGTCAGTCACATCTGATATTTTGCCACCGCATGGACAGCAGCACGTCAGGCTTCCCTGTCCTTCAGTATCTCCCAGAATTTGCTCAGACTCATGTCCATTGAGTTGATGATACCATTCAACCATCTAATCCTCTTTCATCCTCTTCTCCTCCAGCCCTCCATCTTTCCTAACATCAGTATCTTTTCCAGTGAGTTGGTTCTTCTCATCAGGTGGTCAAAGAATTGGAGCTTCAGCTTCAGCATCAGTCCTTCCAATGAATATTCAGGGTTGATTTCCTTTAGGATAGACTGGCTTGATCTCCTTGCAGTCCAAGGGACTCTCAAGAGTCTTCTGCAACACCACAGTTTGAAAGCATCAATTCTTCCACACTCCCCTTCTTTAGGGTCCAACTCTCACATCTGTACTACTGGAAAAACCCACAGCTTTGACTATACATAGGACCTTTGTCAGCAAAGTGATGTCTCTGGTTTTTAATACACTGTCTAGGTGTGTCATAGCTTTTTGTTCAAGGAACAAGTGTCTTTTAATTTCATGGCTGTAGTCACCATCCAGAGTGATTTTGGAGCCCAAGGAAATAAAATCTGTCACTGTATCCATTGTTTCCCCATCTATTTGCATGGAATGATGGGACTAGGTGCCATGATCTTAGTTTTTTGAATGTTCAGTTTTAAGCCAGATTTTTCACTCTTCTCTTTCACTTTCATCAAGAAGCTTTTTAATTTCTCTTCGCTTTCTGCCATTAAAGTGGTATCATCTACATACCTGAAGTTGTTTATATTTCTCCTGGCAGTCTTGATTCCAGCTTGTGACTTATCCAGCATGGCATTTCGCATGATGTACTCTGCATAGAAGTTAAATAAGCAGGGTGACAATATACAGCCTTGATGCACTCCTTTCCCAATTTAGAACTAGTCCATTGTTCCACGTCCAGTACTAACTGCTGCTTCTTGTCCTGCATACAGGTTTCTCAGGAGGCAGGTCAGGTGGTCTGATATTCCCATCTCTTTAAGAATTTTCCATAGTTTGTTGTGATCCACACAGTCAAATGCTTTGGCATAGTCAATGAAGCAGAAGTAGATTTTGTCTTGGAATTCCCTCACTTTTTCTATGATCCAGTAGATGTTGGAAATTTGATCTCTGGTTCCTCTGACTTTTCTAAATCCGGTTTGTACATCTGGAAACTCTTGGCTTGTGTACTGCCGAAGCCTAGCTTGAAGGATTTTTAGCATAGTCTTGTTAGCATGTGAAATGAGTGAAATTGTATGGCAATTTGAACATTCTTTGCCATTGCCCTTCTTTGGGATTGGAATGAAAACTGACCTTTTCCAGTCCTGTGGCCACTGCTGAGTTTTCCAGATTTGCTGGCATAGTAAGTGCAGCATGTTAACAGCATCATCCTTTAGGATTTGAAATAGTTCAACTGGAATTCCATCACCTCCACCAGCTTTGTTTGTAGTAATGCTCCCTAAGGCTTATTTGATTTCACAATCCAGGACACCTGGCTCTATCTGAGTGATCACACCATCGTGGTTATCCAGGTCATTAAGGCCTTTTTGGTAAAGTTCTGCTGTGTATTCTTGCCACCTCTTCTAAATCTCTTCTGCTTCTGTTAAGTCCATACAGTTTCTGTCCTTTATTGTGCCCATTTTTCCATGAAATGTTCCCTTGGTATCTCTAATTTTCTTGAAGAGATCTCTAGTCTTTCCAGTTATATTGTTTCCCTCTATTTCTTTGCACTGTTCACTTAAAAAGGCTTTCTTATCTCTTCTTGCTGTTCTCTGGAACTCTGCATTCAATTGGGTGTATCTTTCTCCTCCTTTGCCTTTTGCTTCTCTTCTTTTTCTCACCTATTTGTAGGTGAGACAACCTAGACAACCAGACAACCACTCAGACAACCACTTTGCCTTCTTATGTTTCTTTTTTGGGGGGGATGGTTTTGGTCACCACCTCCTGTACAATGTTATGAAGCTCCGTGCATAGTTCTTCAGGCACTCCGTCTATCAAATCTAATCCCTCTCTATAATCATAAGGGATTTGATTTAGAGTTTTTTCCTACCCTCTTTATTATTATTGTTGTTATTATCTTGTGATGATGCTTAGCAGAAGATCTACCCTTTTAGTAAAATTTAAGTATATAGTGCAGTATTTTTAATTATAGGCTATATGCTCTATAGTAAATCTCAAAAACTAATGCATTTTGTATGGCTGAAACTTTGTATTTCTTGTCCTTTGAGACCCATATGATGTGAATGTTAGAACACTTGATGTTGTCCCAGGGTTCTTTTACACTATCTTCATTTTATCAAATTCCTTTTTTCTCTGTTTCTCTTCAGTTAGATGATTTCCACTGCTATGCCTTCCAGCTCATAGATCCATTCCTCTGTTTCATCTACTCTTCTGTTGATTCCTTCTAGCATATTTTAATTAGGTTTTCCTGGTGGCTCCACTGGTAAAGAATCTGCCTGCAATCCAAGAGACCTGGGTTTGATTCCTGGGCCAGGAAGATCCGCTGGATAGGGATAGGCTACCCACTCCAGTATTCTTGGGCTTCCCTGGTGGCACAGCTGGTAAAGAATCTGCCTGCCATGTGGGAGACCTGAGACTCTGTATCATTTACTCTTCTGCTGATTCCTTCTAGAGTATTTTAACATTTCAGTTATGGTATTTTTCATCTTTATTTGGTTCTGCTTTATAGTTTTTAACTCTGTTAAAATTCTCACTATGTTCATCAATTCTTCTCTCAAACTCATTGAGCATCTTTATGATCATTACCTTGAAATCTTTACTGGATAGATTGTTTATATCCAGTTTGTTTAGTTCTTTTTCTGATATTTTGTCTTGTTCTTCATGTGGAACACATTTATCTTTCTTTTCACTTTGCCTGAATCTCAGTGTTTGTTTCTATGTACTAAGTAGGTCAGTTACATTCCCTGATCTTGGAGAAGTGCTGTCATGTAGGAGACACCTTATGGGCCACAACAGTACATTACCTACTAGTTATCAGTGATAAGAGGTATGGAGGTGTCCCCTATGTGTACTTCATGGATGCTTCTGTTGTAACAAGGTGGATTACTGTGGGTATAATTGTAGGCTGGGCTGTCCTGGGTTTCATTTCATAAAGGCTGTGTTGTATAGAGTGGCTGCTAGCCCACTGATCAGTGGAACACATCCAGGAAGCTGGGAACAGGGCACACAGGGTTCCAGTGTCTTTCAAAAGAGGCTTCACTGAAAGTACTTACACGTATGATTCCATTACTTGAAGTTCTAAAACAGGAAAAACCAACATGTGGTGAAAAACATAAGAACAGTGGTTGCCCCTAGGGCATGAGAATGAGGCTAATTGTGAAGAGAACTGAAGAACCTTTTTGTATGATTCAGTCGGCCAACTCCTGGGTATACACCTTAGAGAAATGAAACTTTATGTTCATATAAAAACTTATCCATGAATGTTCATATCTGCTTTATTCAACATTGCCAAAAACCTGGAAACAACCAAAATGTCCTCCAATAGGCCGAGGGTTAAACAAACTGTGGTATGTCCACACAATGGAATACTACTCAACAATAGAACATAACTATTGATACACACAACAATCTTGATGAACCTCAAAAGAAGTATGTTTATTGATAGCAGCCAGCCTCAAAAGCTGACAGACTTAATGAATCTACTTACAAGACACATGGGAAAGGTAGTTTTTTAAGAGATGGAGACAAGAGCAGTGGTTGTCAAGGATTAGGTCTGAAGAAAGAGTTTGACAACTATTGAGAATTTCAAGTACTCTATAATATCATGTTCTTTTTGCAACCACAGGCTGGTCCCTCATTGGTTGGGCACACCTCTGTGATGGGTAGACTCCCTGAGGTCACTGTTTTCCCATGCCCCCCACCCCACTCCTCGCAGGCCTGGGCCTGTGAAGAAATGGTCTTTGCAGAATCCTGCTCACACTGCCCATTGGACGCTCTCTTTATTGGAACTCTCCCTTTCCACTGGATGGGACCTTTGTACAGAGAAGGCAGCAGACCACCCAGTGGCACCAAGTATACACTGGCAGTGCTGGGCCACCATCACCACTGTGTCTAGTTCCAAAACATTGGCACCACCACAAGGAGAAACCCCTGTACCGGCCAGGCAGTCACTCCGCACTGCCCCTCCTGCAGTTTCCCCTACCCTTCCCCCATAGACCTCAGGCAACCTCTCATCAGCTTCCAGTCCACAGCCCTTTGCCTACTCTGGAGACTTGGGAGGCATACAATAAATGGCCTTCTGTGTCTGACTGCTGTCACTGAGCATAGGGTCTATGCCCGTGGTAGCACAAATCAGTACTTCTTTCCTTTTCCTGGCTGAATAGTATTCCGCCGTTTGGCTAGACCACACATGTTTTGTTTCTGCTCAGCAGTGGATGGACATTAGGGTGCCTTCTCCCTTGTGCCTACTGTGGTGGACATTCCTCTATGGGGTTCTGTGTGAATGCCTGTTTTCAACTCTTTGGGATGTATGTCCATGAATATATTTATGGGTTTCTTTCCAGACTCTTAAATCTATTCCACTGATCTATGTGTCTATCCTTATGCTAGTCCACACAGTTTTGATAGCTGTAGTTTTGGAGTAAGTTTTGAAATCTGGAAGTAGGTGTCCATCATGCTTCGGTACACTGTCCCAAAATATATATTGTTAGTCTGTTTCCTGGCCTTACTGAAAGGGACCTAGAGGTTTTTAGTGAGTGTGATTTTAAATTATGAGAATACCTTTTGGGGCCTATTGGACACTGGCTCTGATCTCACACTAATTCCAACATGCCCCAAGTGTCACTATGATCCATCAGTCATAGTAGGAGCTTATTTTAGGTCAAGGGATCAATGAAATTTTAGCTTAGGCCCACCTCCATTTGGTGCAGTGTGAACCCAAACCAATCCTGTGCTTGTCTACACAGTTCTAGAATGCAAAATTAGGATAGACATATTCAGCAGCTGGCAGAGTCCACAACTCATCTGTTCCCTGACCTGCAGAGTGAGGGCTATTTTGGCATGGATGGCGAAATGGAAGCAATTAGAATTTCCTCTGTCTAGAAATATAGTAAACCAAATCGTTGCACATACCTGAGTGGATTTCAGCGATTTGCAGTACCATCAAGGGCTACAAACATGCAGGAGTGATGATTTCCTCCATATCCCCATTAAAGTAGCCTATTTGGCCCATGCAGAAAACAGATGGTCTTGGAGAATGAGAGTGGGTTTTCATTAGCTTGATCAGGTGGTGATTTCAATTTTAGGTACTGTACCAATGTAGTTTCATTGCTTGCACAAATTGACATCTCCAGTGCCTTGCTACCTGCCCCCTTCATGGATCACAGCCTTGTCATGGTGAAGGTGCTTGCATAACTCAATGAAGCTATGAGCCATGCCATGCAGGCCCACTGAAGACAGATCAGTCATATTGGAGAGTTCTGACATATCATGGTCCATTGGAAGAGGAAATGGCAACCCACTTCAGTATTCTGCCTTGAGAACTCCATGGACAATAGGAAAAGATAAAAAGATGACACTGGAAGATGAGCTCCCCAGGTTGGAAGGTGTCCAATATGCAACTGGCAAAGAGTGGAGGTCAATTCAGATACCATTATATCTACTATGTGGCCAAGAATCCCTTAGAAGAAATGGAAGAGCCCTCACAGTCAACAAAAGAGACTAAAATGGAATTCTTGTGTCCAATCTCAAAAATGACAGAATGATTTCAGTCTGTTTCCAAGCAAACCATTCAACATCACAGTAATCCAAGTCTATGTCCCAACCACTGATGCCTAAGAAGCTGAAGTTGAATGGTTCTATGAAGACCTAAAACACCTTATAGAACTAACACCAAAAAAAAAAAAAAAAAGATGTCCTTTTCATCATAGGGGACTGGAATGCAAAAGTAAGAAGTCAAGTGACACCCAAAATAACAGGCAAATTTGGCCTTGGAGTACAAGATGAAGCAGGGCAAAGGCTAACAGTGTTTTGCCAACAGAATGCACTGGTCATAGCAAACACTCTCTTCCAACAACACAAGAGACAACTCTACATATGAACATCATCAGATGGTCAATACCTAAATCAGATTGATTATATTTTCTGCAGCCAAAGATGCAGAAGTTCTATACAGTCAGCAAAAACAAGACGTGGAGCTGACTGTGGCTCAGATCATGAGCTCTTGATTGCAAAATCCAGGCATACAGGTAGAATGGAAGGGAAGAAAGTAGGGAAAGAATGGGAAGAAGAATGTAGTGAATGAATGTACAGGAAGAATGTAGGGAAAACCAACAGGCCATTCAGGTATAACTTAAACCAAATCCCTTATGATTATACACTGGAGGTGATGAATAGATTCAAGTGATTAGATGTAGTAGAAAGAGTGCCTGAAGGACTATGGACAGGGGTTCATAACATTGTACAGTAGGCAGTGACCAAAATTATCCCCCCAAAAGAGGAATGCAAGAAGGCAAAGTGGTTGTCTGAGGAGGTTTTACAAACAACTGAGCAAAGAAGAGAATCAAAAGGCAAATGGGAAAGGGAAAGATATACCCAACTGAATGCAGAGTTCCAGAGAATAGCATGGAGAGATAAGGAAGACTTATTAAAAGAACAATGCAAATAAATAGAGGAAAACCACTGACTGTGTGGATCACAGCAAACTGTGGAAAATTCTTAAAGAGATGGGAAACCATACCAGATCACCTTACCTGTCTCCTGAGAAACCTGTATGCAGGTCAAGAAGCAACAGTTAGACTGGGACATGGAACAAAATACTGGTTCAATATTCAGAAAGGAGTATGACAAGGCTGTATATTGTCATCCTGCTTATTTATCTTATATGCAGAGCAGACGGTGACTGCAGCCATGAAATTAAAAGACACTTACTCCTTGGAAGGAAAGTTATGACCAACCTGGATAGCGTATTGAAAAGCAGAGACATTACTTTGCCAACAAAAGTCTGTCTAGTCAAGGCTATGGTTTTTCCTGTGGTCATGTATGGATGTGAGAGTTGGACTGTGAAGAAGGCTGAGCGCCGAAGAATTGATGCTTTTGAACTGTGGTGTTGGAGAAGACTCTTGAGAGTCCCTTGGACTGCAAGGAGATCCAACCAGTCCATTCTGAAGGAGATCAGCCCTGGGATTTCTTTGGAAGGAATGATGCTGAAACTGAATCTCCAGTACTTTGGTCACCTCATGTGAAGAGTTGACTCATTGGAAAAGACCCTGATGCTGGGAGGGATTGGGGGCAGGAGGAGAAGGGGACGCCAGAGGATGAGATGACTGGATGGCATCACTGACTCAATGGACGTGAGTCTGGGTGAACTCTGGGAGTTGGTGATGGATAGGGAGGCCTGGCTTGCTGCGATTCATGGGGTCACAAAGAGTCGGGCATGACTGAGTGACTGAACTGAACTGATTCATGCCAAATGCTGAGCTGAATCAATCACAAGCTGGAATCAAGATTGCTGGGAGAAATGCCAACAACCTCAGATATGCAAATGATACCACTCTAATGTCAAAAAGTGAAGAGGAACTAAAGAACCTCTTGAGGGTGAAAGAAGAGAGTGAAAGATCTGGCTTAAAACTCAACATTCAAAAACGTACATTCATGTCATCCAGTCCCATAACTTCATGGCAAATAGAAGGGGAAAATGTGGATGTAGTGATAGATTTTGTCCTCTGGGGCTCCAAAGTCACTGTGTATGGTGACTGCAGCCATGAAATTAAAAGATGCTTGCTCCTTGGAAGAAAAGCTGATGACAAACCTAGACAGTGTGTTGAAAAGCAGAGAAATTGCTGACAAAGGTCTGTATAGACAAGGCTATGGTCTTCCCAGTGCTCATGTACAGTTGTGAGATCTTTACTGTAAATTTAGCAGAACACCAAAGAATTGATGCCTTCAGACTGTGGTGGTGGAGACTCCTGAAAGTCCCTTGGACAGCTAGGAGATCAAACCAGTAAGTCTTAAGGAAATCAATCCTGAATACTTGTTGGAAGAACTAATGTTGAAGCTCCAGTATTTTGTCATCTGATGGAACAGTCAACTCATTGGAAAAGCCCCTGATGCTTGGAAAGATTGAGGGTAGAAGGAGAAGAGGACGTCAGAGGATATGTCTGGATGGCATCACCAATGCTATGGACATAAACTTGGGCAAACTTCAGGAGATGGTCAGGGACAGGGAGGCCTGTTGTGTGTCACTCCATGACTGGGTGACTGAACAACAACACAATGGTAATTTTATGTTTCTTTTATTGAGGAACTGCCCACCTCACTGATTTCCACAGTGGTCTGCCATTTTTGCATTCTCAACAAGCAGTGAATTAGGGTCCCAGTTTGTCCACATCTTCTCCAAAACTTGCTATTTTTTGTTTGTTTTGCTTGTAATAACCATTGTAGTGGGTGTGAAGTGGTATCTCATGGTGATTTTTATTTGCATTTCTTTAATGGCTAAATATCAATAACCTCAGATATGCAGATAATACCACCCTTATGGCAGAAAGTGAAGAACTAAAGAGCCTCTTGATGAAAGTGAAAGAAGAGAGTGAAAATGTTGGCTTAAAGCTCAACATTCAAAAAATTAAGATTATGGCATCTGGTCCCATCACTTAATGGCAAATATATGGGGAAACAGTGAAAACAGTTGTTGACTTTATTTTGGAGGGCTCCAAAATCACTGCAGATGGTGATTGCAGCCATGAAATTAAAAGGCACTTACTCCTTGGAAGGAAAGTTATGACCAACCTGGATAGTGTATTGAAAAGCAGAGACATTACTTTGCCAACAAAGGTCTGTCTAGTCAAGGCTATGGTTTTTCCAGTGGTCATGTATGGATGTGAGAGTTGAACTATAAAGAAAGCTGAGTGCTCAAGAGTTGATGCTTTTGAAGTGTGGTGTTTGAGAAGACTCTTGAGAGTCCCTTGGACTGCAAGGAGATCCAACCAGTCCATCCTAAAGGAGATCAGTCCTGGGTGTTCACTGGAAGGACTGATGTTGAAGCTGAAACTCCAATACTTTGGCCACATCATGTGAAGAGCTGACTCATTTGAAAAGATTCTGATGCTGGGAGGGACTGGGGGCAGGAGGAGAAGGAGATGACAGAGGATGAGATGGCTGGATGGCATCACTGACTCAATGGACATGGGTTTGGGTGGACTCTGGGAGTTGGTGATGGACAGGGAGGCCTGGTGTGTTGTGGTTCATGAGGTCGCAGAGTTGGACATGACTGAGCGACTGAGCTGAACTGAATGGCTAAAGATATTGAGCATCTTTTCTTGTGCTTCTTGGACATTTGCACCTCTGCTTTGGAGGAAGGCCTACTCAAGTCCTTTGCCTGTTATTTAATTAGGTTGCTTATCTTTTTATCATTAACTGGTAATGGTTCTTTATGCATTCTGGAAAGTACACTCATCAGATTTGCAAATGTTTCTCCTATCGTGTGGATTGTCCTTTCAATTTCTTTTATTTTTAAGCCAGACAGAAAGGAGAAATACTGTATGACATCCCTTATAGGTGGGATCTAAAAAGAAATGACACAAACGAACTTACTTTTAAACAGAAAGAGACTCACAGACTTAGAAAATTAACTTATGGTTGCCGAAAGGAAGGGATAGTCAGGGACTTTGGGAAGGTCATTTACACACCGCTATATGTAAAATGCATCAGTAATAAGGACCAATGGCATAGCACAGGGAACTCTGCTCAATGTCATGTGGCCACCTGGATCAGAGGGGAGTTTGGGGGAAAATGGATACATGCATATGTATGGCTGAGTTCCTTTATTGTTCACCTGAAACTACCACAGAATTGTTACTCAGTTATATCCCAATACAAAGTAAAAAGTTTAGACTTTGGGTAAAAAAAAAAATGTTAAAAACAGATTTTTCTATTTTTCATACCCTCTCCTGATTTCCCCTCTTTTTTTCCGAGTTTCTTCTATATCTACATTGTCAGTACATAGAGATATTACATACTACACACTATCTACTTTATAACCATAATTTAGCCTCAGTTCTTAATTGTAATTTTTTCTTTATTTACTTTTAATTGGAGAATTGCTTTACAATGTTGCATTGGCTTCTGCCATACATCAACATGAATCAGCCGTAAGTATACATATGTCCCCTCCCTCTTGATCCTCTGATCGTCCTTCCCACTTCCCACTCCATCTCATCCCTCTAGGTTGTACAGAGCACCAGATCTGAGCTCCCTTTGATATACGGTAAATTTCCACTGGCTATCTGTTTTACATGTGGTAATGTATATATTTCTATGCTACTATCTCAATTCATCCCACCCTCTCCTTTCCCCACTGTGTACACAAGTTTGTTCTCTATGTCTGCATCTCCATTTGTCGTTGTTCAGTCAATCAGTGGTGTCCCACTCTTTGCGACCCTATGAACTGCAGCACAACAGGCTTCCCTGTCCTTCACCATATCCTGCAGTTTGTTCCAACTCATGTCCATTGAGTCAGTGATGCCATCCAACCATCTCATCTCTGTCATCCCCTTCTTCTCCTGCCTTCAATCTTTCCCAGCATCAGGGTCTTTTCCAATGAGTCAGATCTTTGCAAAAGGTGGCCAAAACACTGGAGCTTCAGCTTCAGCATCAGTGCTTCCACTGAATATTCAGGGTTCATTTCCTTTAGGATTGACTGGTTGGATCTCCTTGCAGTCCAAGGGACTCTCAAGAGTCTTCTCTAACACCGCAGTTCAATGGCATCAATTCTTTGGTGCTCAGCTTTCTTTATAGTCCAACTCTAACATCCATACATGACTAGTGGAAAAACCATAGACTGACTAGACAGAACTTTGTTGGCAAAGTAATATCTCTGCTTTTTAATACACCATATAGGTTTGTCATAGATTTTCTTCCAAGGAGCAAGAGTCTTTTAATTTCATGGCTGCGCCATGAAAATATAGCAGTCACCATCTGCAATGATTTTGGAGTCCAAGAAAATAAAGCCTGTCACTGTTTCCATTGTTTCCCCATCTATTTGCCATGAAGTGATGGGACTGGCTGCTATGATCTTAGTTTTTTTGAATGAAAAAACTGGAGATCCTCTGTCCCTGCAGCAGGTCACTGCTGACTCATGCTTCTGCAGGAGACCCTCAGACACTCAAAGGCAGTTCTGGCTCAGTCTCTTGTGAGGGTCACTGCTCCTTTCCCTTAGTCCTGGTGCATCTCTATTGCTGCCCTGCAAATAGGCTCATCAGTACCATCTTTCTAGATTCCATATGCATGCATTAATATATAATATTTAGTTTTCTCTTTCTGATTTACTTCATTGTGTAATAGTCTCTAGGTTCATCCATATCATTAGGACTGACTCAAATGTGTTCTTTTTAATGGCTGAGTAATATTCCATTGTATATATGTACCACAACTTCTTTATCCGTTCATTTGTTAATAGACATCTAGGTTGCTTCCATGTCCTAGTTATTGTAAATAGTGCTGCAATTCACATTGAGGTACATGAATCTCTTTCAATTATGGTTCTCAATTTCTAGATAGAATTCTTTGATGCACCAAAGTTTTTGATTTGGATAGTGTCCAATTAATTTTTTTTGTGCTTGTGTTTTTGCTGTCATATTTAAGTAACCATTGCCTAATTCAAAGTCATGGAGATTTACATGTTTTATTACAAGCATTTTATAGTTTCATTTACATTTTCATTTACATTCTTTACATTTCAGTCTGTGATCCATTTAGTGTTAATTTTCTTTTACATAATGTGAGATTAGGGGTCCAAATTAATTCTTTTGTTTATGGATATCCTCTCATCTCACCAGCATTTTTTGAGGAGTTTAGTCATTCCTCCACTGAATGATCTTGGCACCCTTATTGAAAATCAACTATTTACAGACACATGGGATTTATTTTTGATTCGAAATCCTGAAACATTGGCCTATATGACTGCCATTATGCCAGCACCACACTTTTTAGAATTGGTATAGTCTTGTTGGAAGTTCTTAAATTAGGAAGTGTGTGTTCTCCAACTTTGTTCTTCTTTCTCAAGATTGTTTTGGCTATCTGCCTTCCTTGCATTTCCATATGAATTTTAGGATCAGCTTTTCAGTTTTTACAAATAAGCCAGGTTAGATTCTAACAGGCATAGGACTGAATCTGTATATTGCCTGTGGGATTATGGCCATCTTAACAATGTTATATGTTCATCCACTTACATGGGATGGGTTTACATTTCCTTTAGGTCTCTTTCATTTCTTTCAGCAACATTTTGCAGTTCTTAGAGTACAAGACTTGCACATTTTCTGTTAAATTTATTTCTCAGTATTTTATTACTTTTGACAATACTGTAAAATGAATTACTTTCCTAAACTCATTTTTAGTTGTTCATTTCTAGCATATAGAAAGAAGCATAATTGATTATTGCACATTGGTCTTGGATTCTGCAGCTTTGCTGAGCTCATTGCATATTTGAATAGGTTGTTGTGGATTTTTGGTGGATTCTTTATTGTTTTATGTATAAAATAGAGATAGTTTTCCTCATTCCTTTCTAGTCTGGATCCCTTTATTTTTCCTGCCTAATTATCCTGACTAGAGCTTTGAATACAATATTGAATAGAAGTGACAATAACAGACATCCTTGTCTTGTTCCTGATGCTAGAGGGAAGCCATCTACTCTTTTACCATTAAGTATGATGCTATCTTGGAGAAGGCAATGGCACCCCACTCCAGTACTCTTGCCTGGCAAATCCCATGGGCAGAGGAGCCTGGTAGGCTGCAGTCCATGGGGTCGCTAAGAGTCAGACATGACTGAGCGACTTCACTTTCACTTTTCACTTTCATGCATCGGAGAAGGAAATGGCAACCCACTCCAGTGTTCTTGCCTGGAGAATCCCAGGGATGGAGGAGCCTGGTGAGCTGCCATCTATGGGGTCGCACAGAGTTGAACACGACTGAAGCGACTTAGCAGCAGCAGCATGGTGCTATCTGTGACTTCTCCATTAGGTGCTCTCTATTAGGTTGAGGAAATTCCCTTCTATTCCTATTTTGTTGAATTCATTTTTATAAAACGGGTGTTGGATTTTGTTGAATTCATTTTTATGCAACTGGTGTTGGATTTTGTCAAATGCCCTCCCTACCCCCACACACATCTATGAGATGATCATGAGTGCCTTCCCCACATTCTATAAATATGGTATATTACATTGATTTCCATGTGTTGAACCAACATTATATTCACCCAATAAATCTCACTTGATCATCATGTATGTGCTGTACTGTGCTTCGTCACTCAGTTGTGCCCAACTTTGTGCAACCCCATGGACTGTAGCCTGTCCAGCTCATAGGTCCATGGGGTTTCTCCAGGCAAGAATACTGGAATGGGTTGCCATGCCCTCCTCCAGGGTATCTTCCCAACCCAAGGATCAAACCCAGGTCTCCCGCATTGCAGGTGGATTCTTTACCGTCTGAACCACCAATTCTGATTCTTTTCTTTCACCACCTGAGAAGTGTCGTGCCAGTTCCTTCTGGCCTCAGTGGTTTCTGATGTGAAATCCATGTAACTCTGTTTTCCTCATACGTGGAAGATATTGTTTCTCTCTTGCTGCTTTCAAGACTTTTTTCTAGGCCTTTAGTTTTCAGAAGTTTGACGGTAGTATATCTTGATGTGGATTTCTTTGGGCTTATTCTATCTAGGATTCACTCAACTTCTTCAATCTGTAGGTTTATGTCTTTTGCCACACAGAAAATTTTCGGCCATTTTTTCTTTGAATACTTTCCAGTCCCACCTTCTTTCTCCTGTCCTCTAGCACACCAATGAGAAAAATCTCAACCCTTTTGTTATATGCCCACAGGTCCCCACGGCTCTGTTTATTTTTTCCCCCACTCATTTGGGTCCCAGCCACATGTTGTGACCAGCCCTGTATGGTTCGTGGTCTTAATGTAGTTCTATTTTCAAAGGCTTTGCAATGCTATTTGGTTTGGATTCTTTCCCATTATAGTTTATTGCAAGATATGGAATATAGTTCCCCGTGCAGTTAGTAAGCTCATATATGGTAGTATGTATCTGTTAATCTCATACTTTCAACTTATTCCTCCTCCCTTTCCCCTTTGGTAACCATAATTTTGTTTTCTATGTAATTCTGTTTCTGTTTTGTAAATAAGCTCTTTTTTTTTTTTTTTTTTTTAAAGATTCCTCTTATAAGTGATATCATATACTTGTTCTGGAGAACAGAAAAATGGAGTCTTTGCCAGCAGAGCAAAGTAGATACTCTACACTATTACCATAATGATTTAGACTAGATGTCTTGTGAGTGGGGGACAGATTGTAACAGATGTGGAGGATTTTATAATTATAGTAAAGGGCTTCCCAGGTGGTAAAGGATCCACCTGCCAGTGCAGGATACATAAGATATGTGAGTTTGTTCTTGGGTCAGGAAGATTCCCTGGAGGAGAGCATGGCAACCTACTCCAGTATTCCTGGAGAACCCTATGGACAGAGGAGCCTGGTGGGCTACAGTCCGTGGGGTTGCAAAGACTCAGACACCACTTAGTGACTAAACAACAACAAATACTCTTTAATACATGAACTTAATCATCAATCCTTTGACTTAAGAGGAAAACACTTTTCATGGAAGACCCCTAAGGATTCCTATGTAGTACAATTAAAATGCAGAAATATTTGAGAACATAGTTTTGTGCCCTGGATGGGTCAATAAAATAATGTATAAATTGTTAAATGTGAATTAAGAACTTTCTGTAAACATCAGATTAGGCTCTATTCCCTGTCAGAGAATACTGACTTTGATTTGTGACTTCTATCCTCACTAATAATGCTTTTTTCCTCTTACATACATCCTAGCCTGGATTGTCTTACATCATTCTATAGCAGTCAATGTGGTTATTGTACAACTTCATTTTCAATGAAAGCCAAGAGAAAATAAATCTCACATCTATCCTTCTGTCTCTTTTTCCCTCTCTCTCTCCACATATAAAGGAAAATCATTAAAAATAAATAACAAAGTATACTTAACCCAGCCAAATCTTGGCAGTTGATATGTATAATATTTTAAGACAGAAAAAGAGAGCAGTAGAAATGGAGGAAAATATTGCATCCTAAATTCCTTCAAAAATTAAAATGCAAGTTTGGATAGTAATCTCCACTTACTGTTTTGTGTGCATGTGGGCATGCACATGTATGTGTGTATGTATGTGCATATGTGAATTATCATATGGAACCTCAGAAATCTCTAAAACCTTTGTGCAATTATCCCTCACAGAATTACCAAACTGATGGGTTTGTTCCACAGGAACTATTGTGATTTCTTAGTTTTACTCCTCGAGAGATGATTTAGAAGAGATAATTCTTCTCACAAGATAAAATACTATGTATTCAGTTCCCACCTTATCATTGAGCTTGTGCTATGAAGCAATTCCTACAATATCTATAGTTCTAGGAGACCACAGAGAAAAATTTAAGGTTTCAGTTAAACCAAGGGGTCCCTAACCAGGTGAGGAACCAGGCCACACAGCAGCAGGTGAGCAGTGGGTGAGTGAGCGAAACTTCCTATTTACAGCCTTTGCTCATTGTTGTACTTGAATTGTCTCGAAACCACACACCCCCCACTCCTGCCACCCTGGTCCAGTTCTTGGAAAAACTGTCTTCCATGAAACCAGCCCCTGGTGCCAAAAAGCTTGGGGACTGCTGCTCTGGGCCACTGGTTCTCAAAAGTGTAGTCTAAAGACACCTGGAACAGTCCCTGAGATTCTTTTAGTGGGTCTATGTATTATCAATAAAATATTTTTAATAACAATATTAAGATGATATTGCCTTTTCCATTTAATTATCTAATGAATGTACAGAAGACTTTTCCAGAGGCTATATGACATGTGATAAAGTCATCTCTCTGATGGATGTATGCTTTTTTATTCTTAAATTTTAAATATTTCTAAGTCTTCATATCTAATATAATTAGTAACAATAGATATAACCCACATCTAAGCACCTTTTGGTGTCCTCAATAACGTTTACGTGTTTAGATGTCTTAAGACCAAAAAATGTTGCAAATTTCTGCTCTAGTTAGACTCTGTTATTCCTATAATGCTCTTCTTTCTGACAGATCCTGTTGAAACAAATTTTTACCTAGTGACTATTATTGATTCTCATCAATGTGATGATTATATTTCTGAAGAAGATTGACCAAAATTACATCAAAAGATCTAAAAACCAAACGAGTCCATGTTGTAACTTGGGGAAGAGAGATACCATACGAGATGGCCTATCTCTAAGGTTTTCCTTACTAGAAAAAGGGGAGGCTTTAGTTTCACGTGATGACATGAGACAATTTGAAGTCGGTATTGACATAATATTATTCTGCTGATATGAAATGAAATTCTGATAGCCAGGGTGTCAGGTATGTTCATAATCTCAATGCCATCAATTTTAAGCCTGAAGGCCCAAGAGACGAGCAGTGTTTAATACATCATCCCTTGTTAAATAGCAGCCACAGAGTTGGCGGTAGCCTGTGAAGGATTCCCTGCCATGTAGGACACGCCAGTTGTCTATAAATAGTACCTGTGAATGGGGGAAAAAAAAAGAGAAAGGAAAAATACTCAGAACAAACACAGACCATAGGAATCATAAATCAGAAAAGATCATTTAAAATAAAAACTTTAGGTTGTTCTCTGATTACATTAAATGAGATTTTTTTTTTTTCTTTTAAGTAAACATTTGACTCCAGTACTCTTGCCTAGAAAATTCCATGGATGGAGGAGCCTGGTGGGCTATAGTCTATGGAGTCACAAAGAGTCAGACACGACTGAGTGGCTTCACTTTCTTTCTTTCTTTAAACATTTGACAACTAGGAAGTGCATAGCTCTGTATTAGGCTAAATGGAAATAACAAAGGCAACAGTAGGTAACAGGCCCTGTATCTGAGGAGGTTATATTTCTTGAGTAATTATTCTTTTATCAAAGCAAACCAGATCATTGGTTTCTTTTGTTCTTTTCTTTTAATTCTCTCTCTCTCTCAAAGAGTTAAACTGTTTCACTGTCTTACACTAAGCTAGAAATATTCTTTATCCAGAGGAAATATGAAGAGCAAAAAAAAAAAAAAAAAAGGAATCATGAAGCCAGATGGACTCTTAGGGACTATCAAGTTCAACTCCTTCATTATACAAATAGAATCATTGATGGGTAGATACTCGGGGGAGCCTGCTTCTGGGTCATTCGGTAAGTAAGTGGTAGGACTAGGGCCAGTACCCAGGACTCTCTTCTTTTTTTTCCTTTGTAACATTTTGACTCACATATTCCATAAGTCCTCACTCTTCACTGCTTAAGTGACATCTATTGAGCTTGGCACCCACCTTGCCAGGCTTGAGTTTGACCCAAAACTCATTCTCAGGCCTCCTCAACTCTCTGGTTAGAGTCCGGTGTGCTGTATACCAACGATGGACAACATCATAAGGTACAGTATTTATGACAGCCCGGTCATAGTTGTTGTACCTAAGGTGAAATTGTGAGAAAGAAAGATTTTCCCCAAAACATGTTAAAACATCTGTTGCTGATGGGGCAATTTTATATAAGGTTTTCCCTATATTCATTAGTTGTCCCATGATGATGTGGCAATAATAAGCTAATGTTCTCTCAAGACTATATGATTTTAGAGAAGAGTTCCATTGCCTGTTGACCATATTTTTTTTCCTTTGAAAAATCTGAGGGTAGGGGATAGAAGAAAGTTCTAGCTGGTTTCTACTATCTTAGAATATTATGTTTTGTTTGTTTTAATATATTTTTGGGCCATGCCACATGGTATGTCTCTCACCTCATCCAAGGATAACTGTTATACCATCATGACTTCTGTAATCACAGGTTAGTTTTGCTTATTTATAAAACTTTATATAAATGGAATACTATAGTATGTACTCTTTTGTGTCTGGCTTCTTTCATTTAATGTTATATTTATAAGATTTATCATTATTGTACCACATGTAAATAGTTCATCCTTCATGTTGAACAGAATTTTATTGTGGGACTATACCACAATGTATTCATCCATTCAAGGTTTCCCTTGTGGCTCAGCTAATAAAGAATCTGCCTGCAGTGTGGGAGACCTGGGTTCGATCCCTGGGTTGGGAAGATCCTCTGGAGAAGGGAACGGCTACCCACTCCAGTATTCTGGCCTGGAGAATTCCATGGGCCCTATAGTCCATGGGATCACAAAGAGTTGGACACAACTGAGGGACTTTTGGACATGACTGAGGGACTTTCACCCATTCATCCATTCTATTGACAGATGTGTAAGTAATTTCCAGTTTGTAACTATTACAAATAGTGCTGGAGGTTCTGGTCCATGATAGAAACAAATCTAGTTACACAGAGAACAATTCCCTATGAAAGAAATCTGGAAACTGAGTAACTCCTACATATTCGTGAATGAGAAATAAAAAACATATCAAAATGGATAGGAAAGGCTGAGACAACTCAATAATGAAAAGACAATCCAGTGAAAAAGTGGGCAAAAATCTAACTAGTTACTTAGCAAAAGAAGATATATGAATGGCCAATATGCACATGGAAATAAGCTCAACATCATCAGTCACCAAAAAATACACAGTAGAACACCAAGGAGATATCCAATATAATGGCTATAATTAATGACTAAAAACACCAAGTATTAGCAAGGATGTGGAGAAGCTACAACTTTTGTACATTGTTGACAACTGTAAAATGGAACACATTAGTAGTTGCTAATGAAACTAAAAAGTCACGTACTCTATGATCCAGCGGTTCCACTCTTAGGTATTTATATATGTGAAATGAAAACACATATCTACAACGATAGTTTTACATGAACATTGATGGCAGCTTTATTCATAATAATCCCAAACAGGAAACAGCCCAGGTGTTTATTCATAAAAGAATGGATTTGTTCCAGGATGTGAATTTCTAGAACAGGCAAAACAAATCTATGGTGGTAAAAAATAAAAACAGATGTTTCCTCTGTGTGTGTGTGTAGGGTTGGGCTGAAAAGGGGTATAAAGGTACTTTCTATAGTGATGGTAATAGTCTATATCTTGATAGGCATTTGGGTTACATAGGTGTATGCAGTTCTAAAAACTCAGCAAGTGTATATTCAGTATTTATACCAACATTGTATGTATATACATTGTATGTATATTTTATATCAAAATTAAACATCTGTAAACAAATAGTGAATGTTAGACTTAAAGTTATAAATGTTGAAGTATATTGGGAGACATATACCTTCAATGTTCTGTGCAATGTATCAAAAATAAGATTAATTTATAAACAGAAGGATAGAAACATAGATATATAGGTAATAAAGCAAGTATGTGCTGTGCTGTGTTTAGTCGCTCAGTCATGTTCGACTCTTTGCAACCCCATGGACTGTAGCCTGCCAGGTTCCTCTGTCCATGGGGATTCTCCAGGCAAGAATACTGGAGTGGGTAGCCTATCCCTCCTCTAGGGGATCTTCCCCGCCCAGGAATCAAGCTGGGGTCTCCTGCACTGCAGGTGGATTCTTTACCAGCTGAGCTACCAGGGAAGCCCAAAGCAAGTATAGTAATATCTTAATGGTAGAATCTCAGTGGTAGGTATACAAGTTTTCCTTGTAAATGCTTTCAACTTTTTTGTATTTAAAAGTTTCATAATAAAATGTTGGGGAAAATATTGAGCACCTACTCATTGTTCTAGGCAATTGAGATACAAGAAATGATGGAGGGAGAGTTTTCCAGTGGGCGCTTATCCCAGGGAAGTGATTTAGGATTTATGTAGTTCCTACTACAATACAGGGGCAACAATTTATTTTTATCTTCATAATTGTGTGTGAAGGAGCAGGCTTGAAATGAGTGGAGATGACAAGTTCAGTTTTGGATATGATGTGCTTTATGACTGTATAAGATACTAGGTGGCAATATACACAGGTCAGGAGAAATGCATAAATCTGGACAAGAGTCAAATGTGGTTATCATGCCTTTAGGCACCCTAGCTGCTTGATCACTGAGCACAATTTAATAACTGGCTTTTTTTTTTGTTTTGTTTTAAGTGTTTTCATTTTTAAATGCCATGTGAAATATCTACCCCTCCAATCTAGTGTTCCTTGGCTGTTGGCCTATTTATTATTCCATGGGAATTTTAATAAGAATAGAAATTGTACTAATAAAAAGCTATGGAATACCAATATTAAAATGTGACAGATATAGGATCTTAGGAATTTTCATTACATTAGAAAACTAATATCTGGCAAATATATTACATTGAGGGATAGTTCTTTGGTACTCACCTGATCAAATAGAGCTCTTTATTCCATGGGTAGATATTTAAGACTGGCCCAACCCCAATCATGTGGTTTTGACATTCTCCAACATTTTCAATATATTCATGCTTCAATGGCACTTTACTGAGGAGTTCAAATTCCTCAGGTGCCTTTTGAAGTACTTGTTCTGCTGCATAGAATCCATCAACTAGCAGTGTCCTGCCACCTGTTCCTTCATGCTTAAGACAGTGAAACACTTGAATGCTAAAGAAAGGAAAAATTAAATTACTCTGTTCAGTGGAGAAAAGAGAATACATAAAACTTTTAGAAAAAATATATAAAATGATTACTGATTCTACTTGTGTCATTTTCTTTTCATTAAGAAATAAATCTCATTTCCCAATTGTCTTCCAGTTGTACTTTTTTGTGTACTTTGCCATATTAATGTCACTAAGGTTTCCTTCTAAACATATTTAACATGTACTGAAACCTGTATGTGTCAGACTTGGGCAATACAGGTATGAATAAGATATAGTCTCTCTTTTAAAGAAGCCCATAGTCTATCTAGAAGAATGAACCAAGTAAGTACAAATAAAATATGATAGGCACTATAATAAAGTTGTATACAAGACAGTGGAGCCACAAAAAGAGGAAATTATTGTAGTGGAATGTTGTATAAATAAATTTTTTGAGATGTGGATGAGAACGATTTTGCTTAGTTTTAAAGAATGAGCAAGGCTTGGGCTGGAATGAGATTGAGGTGAGGAGAGGGCATTTCAGGCAGGAAAAAGGTATGACCAAACATATCAATGTAGAACAGCAAGGTATATTCAAGGAAGAGAGTGATAAGTTTCTGTTGGCTTAGCACAGAGAATCACAGGATTTTAAACTAAGATGAAAGATTAACTGGTGAGAAGCAAGATGACAAAAACATGAAAAACAACATGGATAACTGAAACTGGAGAGAAAAATACTGAGAACTTGAGCTTATAGAAAAGAGGACACATCTAAGAAATAAATGATTAGATGTGGAGGATGAAGAATAGGCAAAAATCTAGAATGACTGTAGGTTTTTCCCCTGGGCAACTTGACAAGTAATAATGCCCATTTGCCAAGAGAATGAGGCAGATGCATAATTCGATGGTAATAAGGGGCTGTGAAGGGTTGAGGAAGTCGTTCAGTTTAGGGACATTTTGAAATAATTAAGTTACATATGACTGAAAAATTAATAGGAAAAGGCAAGTCAATTATTAATGGACTGGAAACCTAAAGTAATAATTTCCAATTAACAAGGGAAAAATAAAATCAATAGTAATTTAGGGAAAAAAACAAAAATAAGGAAAAGTAAACAATGAAGTAAAATAAGTGATAAACATAAATAAAGGTAGAAGGAATAAAATCAAGGAGAATATAGGGTAAATATAATTAAAATGAATAAGGTCAGTCCTGGCTATGTTGAGCTTTCTGCAAAATTTCTAGGTTAGGATTATTTAGTAAGTGGAAGATGTTTATCTTAGAAGAGAGGTAGATTTTGTAGCTGTCTGTGAAGTGAAGTGAAGTCACTCAGTCGTGTCTGACTCTTTGCGACCCCATGGACTGTAGCCCACCAGGCTCCTCCGTCCATGGGTTTTCCAGGCAAGAGTACTGGAGTGAGTTGCCGTTTCCTTCTTCAGGAGATCTTCCTGATCCAGGGATTGAACCCGGGTCTCCTGCATTTTAGGCAAATGCTTTACTGTCTGGGCCACCAGGGAAGTCCTGTCTGTAGCTATCTGTAGGTGATGGCTAAAGCCAAGAGCACAGCAGTCATTTGGAGAGATAATTTCAAGCGAGAAAAGAAGGAGAAGGAGAAAATTTTGAGGAACAACAATATTTATGACACAGATAAAAGAAAATAAGACAGCATAGGAGACTGAGGAAAACTGACTATAGATGTAGAAGGAAAACTAGAAAAGAAAGGCTATTCAAGAAGAGGTAGAGGTTAATGGCCCCAGGATTCAAATGAGATAAAGACTGAAAGGTACACACTGGAGATGGCAATAAGTTACTTGCTGGTGACTTTGGACAGAGTAATTTTAATTGAGAGGGGGTTGGATAAACTAGCTGACTATGGGTTTGAAGAGTGAATAAGAAGTGAGAATGAAAAGATACCAAATGTAGATAATTATTTTAATAAGTCTAGCTGTGAGGGTGAGTAATAAGGTGGGGCTGTAAGTAGAGGAAGACAGAGTCAAAGGAAGTGTACAAAAATAGAGATTTAAGAACTGAGAAGTTGATAGGCAGGAGAAATCCCCAAGGAGGTTGGAAAGAATGAGATCCTGAGCAAAGGTAACTTTAGAAAGCATAAGGCATAAAACGATGATGATGATGACGACAAAGGCTAAAATGATAAGAATAATAACCAGCATTTATTGAACACCTCATATGTTCCAGAAAGTATCCAAGTGCTTTAAATATATCATGTAACTTAATCCCTGTGTGTGTGCTAAGCCGCTTCAGTGGTGTCTGACTCTTTGTGACGCCATGGGCTGTAGCCTGCCAGGCTTCCCTATCTATGGGATTCTCCAGGCAAGAATACTGGAGTGGGTTGCCATTCTTTCCTCCAGAGAATCTTCCTGACCCAGGGATCGAACCCATGGCTCTTACGTCTCCGGCACTGGCAGGTGAGTTTTTTATCACTAGGGCCACCTGGAAGCCCAAGTTAATCCCTAAGCAATACTAATTGGCAGGTTTTATTACTAGTTCCATTCTACAGATGAAAAAACTGAGGTACTGAGAAGTTCTTTTCCAAGATCACAAAGCTAATGTATATTTCAGCTGGGATGCAAATCCAGGTCTGGTTGATGCCATAGCCTGAACTCAACCACTCTCACTGTACTGCTAATGTCTTGTCTCTCCCCATTGACTAGAAAGGGTTAAATTAAAGGCACAGCTAACTGTGTACCTACAGTAGTGGTCAGAGAGAAAAGAGCTAGTCAATATTTGGACCTCAACACCTGTCCAACTGTTTCTTATCCCATTTCCTCATATTCTTCTTTCTGTGTCCCAGAGAATGAGAATGCAGGGCTGTGGGTGGTTTTGTATATTGATGACATTGAGCCAGACATCTAAAACACGTTTTATTCTACCTTTTCTGAAGCAAACATTCTTAGGTTCCAATCCTCAAAGGAAATCGGAGTAACTACAATCAACTGGATATTATCATCCTCTCGTATTGTCTTTATGAATTCATGCGTGCGTGTGTGCTAAGTCATTGCAGTCATGTCTGACTCTGTGCAACCCCATGGACTGTTGCCCACCAGGCTCCTCTGTCCATGGGGTTTTCCAGGCAGGAATACTGGAGTGGGTTGCCATGATCTCCTCCAAGGCATCTTCCCAATCCAGGGATTGAACTTGTATCTCTTATGTCTCCTACATTGGCAGGTGCATTCTTTACCACTAGTGCCACCTGGAAAGCCCTTATGAATTCATACTTATGCACGTTTTACTCATATATTTGTGCCTTGGGTTCATTATCTATATGTCGAAGATCAACAAACAACAGCAATAGCAGTAACAAAATAACCACAGAGGTACATCTAATAAGTGGCAAATGGTAGGAAAGTTAAGTATGGTATCTATCACATCAAGTAATTACCATTTCTTCTCTGTGATGAGAAAGATCTAGTCTCTGTTAGCTACTAGTGGTGATCATACTGCAGTACATAACTATCAAATCAACACAAGTACACCTCATATTTACAAAATGTTATACATCAATTATATCTCAATAAACATGGATAAAAAGTATGGCATATATTATCTTTGGCTCAATAGCTACTAAGTCCACACAAGAAGGTTATTTTTTGACCAAGAAGAAATAAAGAAGAGTCAATGTATAGTGAATAATGCAACAAATGAGATCAAAAACACTCTGGGAACTAACAGTAGAATAACGGAGGCAGAAGATAGGATAAACGAGGTAAAAAATAGAATGGTAGAAATAAATGAAGCAGAGAGGAAAAAAGAAAAAAGAATTAAAAGGAATGAGGACAACCTCACAGACCTCTGTGACAATGTTAAACGCCCCAATGTTCGAATCATAGGAGTCCCAGATGAAGACAAAAAGAAAAACCATGAGAAAATAATTGAGGAGATAATAGTTGAAAACTTCCCTAAAATGGGGAAGGAAATAGTCACCCAAGTCCAAGAAACCCAGAGAGTCCCAAACAGGATAAACCCAAGGCGAAACACCCCAAGACACATACTAATCAAATTAACAAAGATCAAACACAAAGAACACATATTAAAAGCAGCAAGGGAAAAACAACAAATAACACACAAGGGGATTCCCATAAGGATAAGAGCTGATCTTTCAATAGAAACTCTTGAGGACAGAAGGGAATGGAAGGACATACTTAAAGTGATGAAAGAGAAAAATCTACAACCCAGATTACTGTACCCAGCAAGGATCTCATTCAAATATGAAGGAGAAATCAAAAGCTTTACAGACAAGCAAAAGCTGAGAGAATTCAGCACCACCAAACCAGCTCTCCAACAAATGTTAAAGGATCTTCTCTAGACAGGAAACACAGAAAGGGTTTATAAACTGGAAATCAAAACAACAAAGTAAATGGCAACGGGATCATACTTATCAATAATTGCCTTAAATGTAAATGGGTTGAATGCCCCAACCAAAAGACAAAGACTGGATGAATGGACACAAAAACAAGACCCCTATATATGTTGTCTACAAGAGACCCACCTCAAAACAAGGGACATACACAGACTGAAAGTGAAAGGCTGGAAAAAGATATTCCACACAAATAGAGACCAAAAGAAATCAGGAGTAGCAATACTCATATCAGATAAGATAGACTTTAAAATAAAGGCCATGAAAAGAGACAAAGAAGGACACTACATAATGATCAAAGGATCAATACAATAAGATATAGCAATTAAAATATATATGCACCCAACATAGGAGCACCGCAATGTGTAGGGCAAATGCTAACAAGTATGAAAGGGGAAATTAACAGTAACACAATGATAGTGGGAGACTTTAATACCCCACTCACACCTATGGATAGATCAACTAAACAGAAAATTAACAAGGAAACACAAACTTTAAATGATACAATAGACCAGTTAAACCTAATTGATATCTATAGGACAGTTCACCCCAAAACAATGAATTTCACCCTTCTCTCAAGTGCACATGGAACCTTCTCCAGGATAGATCACATCCTGGGCCATCAACCTAGCCTTGGTAAATTCAAAAAAATTGAAATCATTCCAAGCATCTTTTCTGACCACAATGCAGTAAGATAGATGTCAATTACAGGACAAAAACTATTAAAAATTCCAACACATGGAGGCTGAACCACATGCTGCTCAATAACCAACAAATCACAGAATAAATCAAAAAAGAAATCAAAATATGCATAGAAACGATTGAAAATGAAAACACAACAACCCGAAATGTATGGGACACTGTAAAAGCAGTGCTAAGGGGAAGGTTCATAGCAATACAAGCTTACCTCGAGAAACAAGAAAAAAGTCAAATAAATAACTCTACACCTAAAGCAACTAGAAAAGGAAGAAATGAAGAACCCCAGGGTTAGTAGGAGGAAAGAAATCTTAAAAAGTAGGGCAGAAATAAATGCAAAAGAAACAAAAGAGACCATAGCAAAAATCAACAAAGCCAAAAGCTGGTTTTTTGAGAAGATAAATAAAATTGACAAACCATTAGTCAGACTCATCAAGAAACAAAGGGAGAAGAATCAAATCAAAATTAGAAATGGAAATGGAGAGATCACAGCAGACAATACAGAAATACAAAGGATCATAAGAGACTACTATCAGCAACTATATGCCAATAAAATGGGCAACGTGGAAGAAATGGACATATTCTTAGAAAAGTACAACTTTCCAAAACTGAACCAAGGAGAAATGGAAAATCTTAACAGACCCATCACAAGCACAGAAATTGAAACTGTAATCAGAAATCTTCCAGCAAACAAAAGTCCAGGACCCAAGCCTTCACAGCTGAATTCTACCACAAATTTAGAGAAGAGCTAAGACCTATCCTACTCAAACTCTTCCAGAAAATTGCAGAGGAAGGTAAACTGCCAAACTCATTCTATGAGGCTACCATCACCCTAATACCAAAACCAGACAAAGATGCCACCAAAACAAAACTACAGGCCAGTATCACTGATGAACATATATGCAAAAATCCTTAACAAAATTCTAGCAAACAGAATCCAACAACGTATTAAAAAGATCATACATCATGACCAAGTGGGCTTTATCCCAGGGATGCAAGGATTCTTCAATATCTGCCCGCAAAGCCATCAACATAATATACCACATTAACAAATTGAAAGATAAAAACCATATGATTATCTCAATAGATGCAGAGAAAGCCTTTGACAAAATTCAACATCCATTTATGATAAAAAAAACCTCCAGAAAGCAGGAATAAAAGGAACATAGCTCAACATAATAAAAGCTATATATGACAAACCCACAGCAAACATTATCCACAATGGTGAAAAATTGACAGCATTTCCCCTAAAGTCAGGAACAAGACAAGGGTGCCCATTCTCACCACTACTACTCAACAGAATTTTGGAAGTTTTGGCCACAGCAATCAGAGCAGAAAAAGAAATAAAAGGAATCCAGGTTGGAAAGGAAGAAGTAAAACTCTCACTCTTTACAGATGGCATGAACCTCTACATAGAAAACCCTGAAGACTCCACCAGAAAATTACTAGACCTAATCAATGAATATAGTAAAGTTGCAGGATATAGCATTAACACAGAGAAATCCCTTGCATTCCTATACCCTAACGATGAGAAAACAGAAAGAGAAATTAAGGAAACAATTCCATTCACCATGGCAACAAAAAGAATTAAATAGTTAGGAACATATCTACCTAAAGAAACAAAAGACCTATATATACAAAACTATAAAACACTGATGAAAGAAAGCAAAGAGGACACAAATAGATGGAGAAATATACCATGTTCATGGATTGGAAGAATCAATATAGTGAAAATGAGTATACTACCCAAAGCAATCTATAGATTCAATGCAATCCCTATCAAGCTGCCAACGGTATTTCTCACAGAACTAAAACAAATAATCTCACAATTTGTATGGAAATACAAAAAACCTGGAATAGCCAAAGCAATCTTGAGAAAGAAGAATGGAACTGGAGGAATCAACCTGCCTGACTTCAGGCTCTACTACAAAGCTACAGTCATCAAGACAGTATGGTACTGGCACAAAGACAGAAATATAGATCAATGGAACAAAATACAAAGCCCAGAGATAAATCCACGCACCTATGGACACCTTATCTTCGACAAAGGAGGCAAGAATATACAATGGAGAAAAGACAATCTCTTTAACAAGTGGTGCTGGGGAAACTGGTCAACCTCTTGTAAAAGAATGAAACTAGAACACTTTCTAACACCATACACAAAAATAAACTCAAAATGGGTTAAAGATCTAAACATAAGACCAGAAACTATAAAACTCCTAGAGGAAAACATAAGCAAAACACTCTCCGACATAAACCACAGCAGGATCCTCTATGACCCACCTCCCAGAGTAATGGAAATAAAGCAAAAATAAACAAATGGGACCTAGTTCAACTTAAAACCTTTTGCACAACAAAGGAAACTATAAGCAAGGTGAAAAAACAGCCTTCAGAATGGGAGAAAATAATAGCAAATGAAGCAACTGACAAAGAATTAATCTCAAAAATATACAAGGAACTCCTGTAGCTCAATTCCAGAAAAATGAGCGACCCAATCAAAAAATGGGCCAAAGAACTAAACAGACATTTCTCCAAAGAAGACATACAGATGGCTAACAAACACATGAAAAGATGCTCAACATCACTCATTATCAGAGAAATGCAAATCAAAACCACAATGAGGTGCCATTTCACACAAGTCAGAATGGCTGCTATCCAAAAGTCTACAAGCAATAAGTGCTGGAGAGGGTGTGGAGAAAAGGGATCTCTCTTACACTGTTGGTGGAAGTGGAAACTAGTACAGCCACTATGGAGAATAGTGTGGAGATTCCTTAAAAAACTGGAAATAGAACTGCCTTATGGCCCAGCAATCCCACTGTTCAGCATACACACTGAGGAAACCAGAATTGAAAGAGACACGTGTACCCCAATGTTCATCACAGCTCTGTTTATAATAGCCAGGACATGGAAGCAACCTAGATGTCCATCAGCAGATGAATGGTTAAGAAAGCTGTGGTACATATACACAATGGAATATTACTCAGCCATTAAAAAGAATACCTTTGAATCAGTTCTAATGAGGTGGATGAAACTGGAGCCTATTATACAGAGCGAAGTAAGCCAGAAAGAAAAACACCAATATGGTATACTAACACACATGTATCGAATTTAGAAAGATGGTAACGATAACCCTATATGCGAGACAGCGAAAGAGACACAGATGTATAAAACAGTCTTTTGGACTCTGTGGGAGAGGGCGAGGGTGGGATGATTTGGGAGAATGGCATGGAAACTTGCATATTATCGTATGTGACACGAATTGCCAGTCCAGGTTCGATGCATGGGACAGGGTGCTCGGGGCTGGTGCACTGGGATGACCCAGAGGGATGGGATGGGGAGGGAGGTGGGAGGGGGGTCCAGGATGGGGAATACATGTACACTGTGGCAGATTCATGTCAATGTATGGCAAAACCACTACAATGTTTTAAAGTAGTTAGCCTCCAATTAAAATGAATGAATTTATTTGAAAAAGGTTATTTTTCATTCACTTTTTCCCTCCAACTTCTTGTAAATTGGATTCAAATTCCTCTTAATACCATACCCAAAGCAGCTATGTTTAGACTCTTTACCCCTTTGCAATATAATTGCAAGGAGATCCTGCAACTGCAAGGAAATCCAACCAGTCTATCCTAAAGGGAATCAGTCCTGAATATTCATTGGAAAGACTGAGGCTGAAGCTGAAACTCCAATACTTTGGCCACCTGATGCGAAGAGCTGACTAATTTGAAAAGACCCTGATGCTGGAGAAGACTGAAGGCAGGAGGAGAAGGGGACGACAGAGGATGAGATAGTTGGATGGCATCACAGACTCAATGGACATGAGTTTGAGTAAACTCTGGGAATTGGTGATGGACAGGGAGGCCTGAAATGCTGCACTCCATGGGATCACAAAGAGTCAGACAAGACTGAGCGACTGAACTGAACTGAACTTGCAATATCATAACTAAATATGAAAAACTGTACAAATTCCCAAACCAACAGTTAATCAATACATTTTTTGTAAATTATTTGCAATCACTTTGATAAAAATGTAAATTAAACAAAATTAAGATCCATTCATGTAGTAAGGTAGATTTTCAATCATTTAAAAAATTTTTATTCCTATGAGACTTTAAAAATGATATTTCTAAGGAGAAAAGAGATAATTATGTAAGTAAGCAGCAGCAAGTATGATGTTAATTCAAATAAAACAGAAAATGATTAAGAAAGTATTCAAGACCATCACATTTAATGATCTCACTTTGGAAAATTCTAATCCACCTACCCACAGGGCTCTTGAAAATAGGTGGTGTCAGTGTGCCGATCCAGAGCTAGCTTGGTGTATGCAGTGTCACCTCTGGAGAAGTCTGAAGTGAAAAACCACATCCTTCCATAGATGGTTTCTCTGTCAAATGTAGCATAGGAAGACCTTTTAGCTATTTGAAATTTTCATTCTTGTAATTCAAGACTCTTTACAATACTTTTTTTATTTACAAATAAAAATACAATTTTTTTTTTGGTTCAGATATCCAACTATAAAGTAAAGAAATCAGTTGAACTCATCACCCATCTTAATGAGCCCACCACTGAGTAATATTCTAGGAAGCTGCGGGGAATTAGTGGAAGGATAATGTAGACAGAAAATAGGGAACCATCTCACTCTGTTTATGTGTCTGCTTTGAACAGCTTTCAGGTTCACATTTCTGTCCTGCACTCACCTTCCTCACATAGAAAAAGATGTTTTTGGGTAGCTGCTTTTAGAACTGATTAATGTAGATCTTCAGCCACCTTTTAGACATGGAAGAATAAAAAAAAGAGAAAAGAATAGTTTATATTAGCAAGTATTTAGTGAGACTTGCTGTATCACTGTATCTCTCCTTGAGATATAGACATCATAGGTAAATGACCCAGCATACTATCTGCTACACAATGAGCTATATCTGCTTTTTATGAAATAAAAGGAAAATATTAACTATGACAAAGTCAGTTTATGTATCATGTAGTACTACAGAAGATAAACCTATATACTACCTAGAAATGCAATGGAAAAAACTTTGTACTTAAGATCAGAAAACCTGAGCTCTTTTGAATTCCAGTTCTACTGCTTACTAGCAGAGCAATTCTGGTCCAGGCACTTAACATATCTGATCCTCAAGTGCCTCATCAGTAGAACAGGAGATAAAATACATGCTTATCAGGACTACTATACTAAACAATTGAAATCATTGATGTGAATATGTTGGTTAAATGCTGTACAGTATCAGTTCAGTTCAGTCGCTCAGTTGTGTCTGACTCTTTGTGACCCCATGAATCGCAGCAAGCCAGGCTTCCCTGTCCATCACCAACTCCTGGAGTTCACTCAAACTCATGTCCATCGAGTCAGTGATGCCATCCAGCCATCTCATCCTCTGTCGTCCCCTTCTCCTCCTGCCCCCAATCCCTCCCAGCATCAGGGTCTTTTCCAGTGAGTCAATTCTTCGCATGATGTGGCCAAAGTATTGGAGTTTCAGCTTTAACATCAGTTCTTCCAATGAGCACCCAGGACTGATCTCCTTTAGAATGGACTGGTTGGATCTCCTTGCAGTCCAAGGGACTCTCAAGAGTCTTCTCCAACACCACAGTTCAAAAGCATCAATTCTCCCTCTCCCACAGAGTCCATAAGACTGATCTATACATCAGTGTCTCTTTTGCTGTCTCGTACACAGGGATGCTTGGGGCTGGTGCACTGGGACGACCCCGAGGGAGGGTATAGGAGGGAGGAGGGAGGAAGGTTCAGGATGGGGAACAGAGGTATACCTGTGGTGGATTCATTTCGATATTTGGCAAAACTAATACAATATTGTAAAGTTTAAAAATAAAATAAAATTAAAAAAAAATAAAGCATAAATTCTTTGGCGCTCAGCTTTCTTCACAGTCCAACTCTCACATCCAAACATGACCACTGGAAAAACCATAGCCTTGACTAGACAGACCTTTGTTGGCAAAGTAATGTCTCTGCTTTTTAATATGCTATCTAGGTTGGTCATAACTTTCCTTCCAAGGAGTAAGAGTCTTTTAATTTCATGGCTGCAATCACCATCTGCAGCGATATTGGAGCCCCCCAAAAATAAAGTCTGACACTGTTTCCACTGTTTCCCCATCTATTTCCCATAAAGTGATGGGACCAGATGCCATGATCTTAGTTTTCTAAATGTTGAGCTTTAAGCCAACTTTTCCACTCTCCTCTTTTAATTTCATCAAGAGGCTTTTTAGTTCCTCTTCACTTTCTGCCATAAGGGTGGTGTCATCTGTATATCTGAGGTTATTGATATTTCTCCCGGCAATCTTGATTCCAGCTTGTGCTTCTTCCAGCCCAGCGTTTCTCATGATGTACTTACTCAGCATATAAGTTAAATAAGCAGGGTGACAATATACAGACTTGCTGTACTCCTTTTCCTATTTGGAACCAGTCTGTTGTTCCATGTCCAGTTCTAACTGTTGCTTCCTGACCTGCATATAGGTTTCTCAAGAGGCAGGTCAGGTGGTCTGGTATTCCCATCTTTCAGAATTTTCCACAGTTTATTGTGATCCACACAGTCAAAGGCTTTGGCATAGTCAATAAAGCAGAAATAGATGTTTTTCTGGAACTCTCTTACTTTTTCAATGATCCAGCAGATGTTGGCAATTTGATTTCTGGTTCCTCTGCCTTTTCTAAAACCAGCTTGAACATCTGGAAGTTCACAGTTCACGTATTGCTGAAGCCAGGCTTGGAGACTTTTGAGCATGACTTTACTAGCATGTGAGATGAGTGCAATTGTTAGGTCCATACAATTTCTGTCCTTTATCGAGCACATCTTTTCAGGAAATGTTCCCTTGGTATCTCTAATTTTCTTGAAGAGATCTCTAGTCTTTCCCATTCTGTTGTTTTCCTTTATTTCCTTGCATTGATTGCTGAGGAAGGCTTTCTTACCTCTCCTTGCTATTCTTTGGAACTCTGCATTCAGATGCTTATATCTTTCCTTTTCTCCTTTGCTTTTCACTTCTCTTCTTTTCACAGCTATTTGTAAGGCCTCCCCAGACAGCTATTTTGCTTTTTTTTCCTTTTCCATGGGGATGGTCTTGATCCCTGTCTCCTGTACAATGTCACGAACCTCCGTCTATAGTTCATCAGGCACTCTATCAGATCTAGTCCCTTAAATCTATTTCTCACTTTCACTGTGTAATCATAAGGGATTTGATTTAGGTCATACCTGAATGGTCTAGTGGTTTTCCCCACTTTCTTCAATTTAAGTCTGAATTTGGCAATAAGGAGTTCATGATCTGAACCACAGTCAGCTCCGAGTCTTGTTTTTGCTGACTGTATAGAGCTTCTCCATCTCTGGCTGCAAAGAATATAATCAATCTGATTTCAGTGTTGACCATCTGGTGATGTCCATGTGTAGAGTCTTCTCTTGTGTTGTTGGAAGAGGGTGTTTGCTATGAACAGTGCGTTCTCTTCACAAAACTCTATTTGCTTTGCCCTGCTTCATTCCGTATTCCAAGGCCAAATTTGCCTGTTACCCCAGGTGTTCCTTGACTTCCTATTTTGCATTCCAGTCCCCTATAATGAAAAGGACATCTTTTTTGGGTGTTAGTTCTAAAAGGCCTTGTAGGTCTTCATAGAATGGTTCAACTTCACCTTCTTTAGCGTTACTGGCTGGGGCATAGGTTTGGATTACTGTGATACTGAATGGTTTGCCTTGGAAGCGAACAGAGATTATTCAGTTGTTTTTGAGATTGCATCCAAGTACTGCATTTTGGACTCATTATTATTAACAACCAGTGTCTGAATCAAGCCTTAGGAATAATAGGTCAAAAGTAGATATCTTTAGATAACATCTTATTCAATCCTTTTACTGGTCAGATGGGAAAATAGAGGTAACAGGGACAGTGAATGTGGGTAGGAATGTATGTTTATCCAACTGCTTGATGGGAGAACTGAGACTACAGTCTGGTTCTCTTTATTCAAAGTTAGTGCTCTTTCTAGTGTACAATGAATGACTCTTACTTTGAGCGTCACTGGGCTTGAGAAAAGACAACAACTTTGAAGTCATCATATTTGAAGTCAACATGTAAGTGTCTTTAGAGATTAGAAATCTGGGCTTCAAATAAAGCACTATCAATGGTAATCTCCTTATTCAGGCCACAGAATATTCTGGTAAAACAAGGGTGACCATACCTGTCATATTATTTTACTCATATTCATGCTCTGGAAATTAACTTCTGCACATATAAGAAAACTAATGACTCACCTGATCAAGCTGATCCTTTCTGCCAGCTTCTCTGTGTGTTTCTGAGTAGGAGGGACATTTTCCACAAAAGCAATTCCATAGAGCAGAAAGTTCTGCAGAAAGTTCTTCAGTCCCTCCTTGGTTTCTAAGAACGTCTGGAAATCTACAGCTGGAACTTGGGCTTGCTGGTAGATTTCAGCATTCCATAAGATTCTAGGCTGGATGACCTTTTGTTTCTGCCCTTCATAGCTGTTTTTCATGAGCCAATCCAAATCATATCTAGTCACATGACCATCTGGCCCTTTTTAGGAAAAATAAAAGGTATTAAAAATAATAATTATATATACTGCCAATAATTTACTGGTTAAGAATATTATTTTCAGCAACCAATTACCCAGTATGGTATTGTTTATGGGGTTTCCCAGGTAGCACTAGTGGTAAAGAAACTGTGCCAATGCAGGAGACATAAAAGATGCAGGTTCGATTCCTGGGTCGGGAAGATCCCCTAGAGGAGTGCATGGCAACCCACTCCAGTATTCTTGCCTGGAGAATCCTATGGACAGAGGAGCCTGGTGGGCTATAGTACATGGAGTCACAAAGAGTCAGACACGACTGAAGCGACTTAGCACACATGCAAATATGTATTGTTTATGAGACCAAATTCAAATGAATGCCTAGAATGTTCCTGAGACAGAAATATTTGTCAGTTGAGTAGTATAAATTAATAAGTGAATGAATGAACAAATAAATCTTCCCAGCAGGTAAATAAGTTTATGAAACTTAGCTACATAGTAAAGGGCCTCGATCTCCCTCTTATAAATGAATTAGGTCAGTTTGGTCTAATGATATGATATCAGTACAACATGATAACTTCGCCCGCTGCTCTACAAAAAGTCAAAAAGCCAGCTCCTAAAATGTTTTAGAAAATATTCAGGATAAGCAAATGAGTAAGCAAAGGATACAGCAAGAGGAGTGAAAGGCTATCCTGACATTTTCTCTCTCCTTTTCTTTCTACCTCTCTGTCTGTTTCTCTCTTTCAAATTTCTATACCATTATAGTAAAAGTATCATAAAGAATTTGGAAAGCATAAAAAAGTATGAGGAAATGAAAAGGTCAGATATACTTATTCGATTATCTAGATGAAACCACTATCCACAGCTTGCAATCATCCCTTCTAGTTTTTTGTATGCATACTTTTACTTTACATAACATATTGTGAAAATATGTATTAGTTTGCACCCTACCTCTGTCACTTAAATTCTAAGAATAATTTTATCATTAAAAAATTAAGGCTTCAAAAAGTTAATTTCTATAATTTTCAGAATATGGACTACCAAGATTTACCTAAGCAGTCTGTTCTCCTGGGGCATGTAGTTGTATTTTTGGAAAGTTTCCCTATTATTTAATAGTGATCATCCTTGTCCATTTTTCTGATAATTTTCTTAAAATAGACACACAGAAGGTAGAATTGTTAAATCCAAAGACACAAACTTTTAAAAGTCTTGATACATATAACTAGATTACTTTCTAGAAAGTCTACCGATTTTCATCCCCACCAACAATATATGCATATATGCATGCCCATCAAAATTGAGTATTCTTATTTTTTAAACATATATTTTTCTAATTTGGTAAATAAAACTCATCTTATTATAATACATTTAAGTTATTTAAGGTGAAGAAGAACATTTGTTAGACATCTATATTTTTTACATGCAAGGGTTACCAAACTGAGCTAGTAGCCAAACCTGCCCAGAATTGTTTTTCTAACATCTGCTGTGTAGTATGTATTTTCTATAGCTGTTTCTACCCTACTACCAAAGAACTGAATCGTTGTGCAGAGACAGTGTTTCAAAAAAGATTAAAAATCTTTACCATCTGGCCCTTTAGAAAATGTTGCCTCACTTGTGGTTTAATGATCGTTCACTTCTTTCTCACATTTTTCTATTGGAACACTAATAGCACTATACACATGCACACACACACACACACACATATAATCATATATATTACAAATATTTTGCAAAGTCAGTTTTTTTTTAAACCTTTCTTTGGTATGCTTTCTTTCTTTTTTTAAAAGCTGTTATAGTCCAGTTAAGGTTTATTACAGTTAAAGAATACAGATTGAAATCAACAAAGGGAAAAGGTACATAGGGCTGAGTCCAGAAAAAACCAGGCACAAGTTTCTAGGTGTCCTCTTCTAGTATCAGTTCAGTTTAGTTGCTCAGTCGTGGCCGACTCTTTGCAACCCCATGGACTGCAACATGCCAGGTTTCCCTGTCCATCACGAAATACCAGAGCTTACTCAAACTCATGTCCATTGAGTCAGTGATGCCATCCAACCATCTCATCCTCTGTCATTCCCTTCTCCTCCTGCCCTCAATCTTTTGAACATCAAGTTCTTATTCACTGAGTTGGTTCTTTGCCTCAGGTGGCCAAAGCATTGGAGTTTCAGCTTCAGCATTGATCCTTCCAATGAATATTCAGGACTGATTTCCTTTAGGATTGACTGGTTGGATCTCCTTGCAGTCCAAGGGACTCTCAAGAGTGTCCTCCAACACTGCAGTTAAAGCATCAATTCTTCGATGCTCAGCTTGCTTTATAGTCCAACTCTCACATTCATACACAACTACTGGAAAACCATAGCTTTGACTAGACGAACCATTTTTTAAAATATAAATTTATTTATTTTTAGTAGGAGGGTAATTACTTTAAAATATTGTAGCGTTTTTGCCATACATTGACATGAATCCGCCACGGGTGTACATGTCTTCCCCATCCTGAACCCCCCTCCCCCTCCCTCCCCATCACATCCCTCTGGGTCATCCCAGTGCACCAGCCCCGAGCACCCTGTCCCATGCATCGAACCTGGACTGGCAATTCGTGTCACATACGATAATATGCAAGTTTCCATGCCATTCTCCCAAATCATCCCACCCTCGCCCTCTCCCACAGAGTCCAAAAGACTGTTTTATACATCTGTGTCTCTTTCGCTGTCTCGCATATAGGGTTATCGTTACCATCTTTCTAAATTCGATACATGTGTGTTAGTATACCATATTGGTGTTTTTCTTTCTGGCTTACTTCGCTCTGTATAATAGGCTCCAGTTTCATCCACCTCATTAGAACTGATTCAAAGGTATTCTTTTTAATGGCTGAGTAATATTCCATTGTGTATATGTACCACAGCTTTCTTAACCATTCATCTGCTGATGGACATCTAGGTTGCTTCCATGTCCTGGCTATTATAAACAGAGCTGTGATGAACATTGGGGTACACGTGTCTCTTTCAATTCTGGTTTCCTCAGTGTGTATGCTGAACAGTGGGATTGCTGGGCCATAAGGCAGTTCTATTTCCAGTTTTTTAAGGAATCTCCACACTATTCTCCATAGTGGCTGTACTAGTTTCCACTTCCACCAACAGTGTAAGAGAGATCCCTTTTCTCCACACCCTCTCCAGCACTTATTGCTTGTAGACTTTTGGATAGCAGCCATTCTGACTTGTGTGAAATGGCACCTCATTGTGGTTTTGATTTGCATTTCTCTGATAATGAGTGATGTTGAGCATCTTTTCATGTGTTTGTTAGCCATCTGTATGTCTTCTTTGGAGAAATGTCTGTTTAGTTCTTTGGCCCATTTTTTGATTGGGTCGCTCATTTTTCTGGAATTGAGCTACAGGAGTTCCTTGTATATTTTTGAGATTAATTCTTTGTCAGTTGCTTCATTTGCTATTATTTTCTCCCATTCTGAAGGCTGTTTTTTCACCTTGCTTATAGTTTCCTTTGTTGTGCAAAAGGTTTTAAGTTGAACTAGGTCCCATTTGTTTATTTTTGCTTTATTTCCATTACTCTGGGAGGTGGGTCATAGAGGATCCTGCTGTGGTTTATGTCGGAGAGTGTTTTGCTTATGTTTTCCTCTAGGAGTTTTATAGTTTCTGGTCTTATGTTTAGATCTTTAACCCATTTTGAGTTTATTTTTGTGTATGGTGTTAGAAAGTGTTCTAGTTTCATTCTTTTACAAGAGGTTGACCAGTTTCCCCAGCACCACTTGTTAAAGAGATTATCTTTTCTCCATTGTATATTCTTGCCTCCTTTGTCGAAGATAAGGTGTCCATAGGTGCGTGGATTTATCTCTGGGCTTTGTATTTTGTTCCATTGATCTATATTTCTGTCTTTGTGCCAGTACCATACTGTCTTGATGACTGTAGCTTTGTAGTAGAGCCTGAAGTCAGGCAGGTTGATTCCTCCAGTTCCATTCTTCTTTCTCAAGATTGCTTTGGCTATTCCAGGTTTTTTGTATTTCCATACAAATTGTGAGATTATTTGTTTTAGTTCTGTGAGAAATACCGTTGGCAGCTTGATAGGGATTGCATTGAATCTATAGATTGCTTTGGGTAGTATACTCATTTTCACTATATTGATTCTTCCAATCCATGAACATGGTATATTTCTCCATCTATTTGTGTCCTCTTTGCTTTCTTTCATCAGTGTTTTATAGTTTTGTATATATAGGTCTTTTGTTTCTTTAGGTAGATAAGTTCCTAACTATTTAATTCTTTTTGTTGCAATGGTGAATGGAATTGTTTCCTTAATTTCTCTTTCTGTTTTCTCATCGTTAGGGTATAGGAATGCAAGGGATTTCTCTGTGTTAATGCTATATCCTGCAACTTTACTATATTCATTGATTAGGTCTAGTAATTTTCTGGTGGAGTCTTCAGGGTTTTCTATGTAGAGGTTCATGCCATCTGTAAAGAGTGAGAGTTTTACTTCTTCCTTTCCAACCTGGATTCCTTTTATTTCTTTTTCTGCTCTGATTGCTGTGGCCAAAACTTCCAAAATTCTGTTGAGTAGTAGTGGTGAGAATGGGCACCCTTGTCTTGTTCCTGACTTTAGGGGAAATGCTGTCAATTTTTCACCATTGTGGATAATGTTTGCTGTGGGTTTGTCATATATAGCTTTTATTATGTTGAGCTATGTTCCTTTTATTCCTGCTTTCTGGAGGTTTTTTTTATCATAAATGGATGTTGAATTTTGTCAAAGGCTTTCTCTGCATCTATTGAGATAATCATATGGTTTTTATCTTTCAATTTGTTAATGTGGTATATTATGTTGATGGCTTTGCGGGCAGATATTGAAGAATCCTTGCATCCCTGGGATAAAGCCCACTTGGTCATGATGTATGATCTTTTTAATACGTTGTTGGATTCTGTTTGCTAGAATTTTGTTAAGGATTTTTGCATATATGTTCATCAGTGATACTGGCCTGTAGTTTTGTTTTGGTGGCATCTTTGTCTGGTTTTGGTATTAGGGTGATGGTAGCCTCATAGAATGAGTTTGGCAGTTTACCTTCCTCTGCAATTTTCTGGAAGAGTTTGAGTAGGATAGGTCTTAGCTCTTCTCTAAATTTGTGGTAGAATTCAGCTGTGAAGGCTTGGGTCCTGGACTTTTGTTTGCTGGAAGATTTCTGATTACAGTTTCAATTTCTGTGCTTGTGATGGGTCTGTTAAGATTTTCCATTTCTCCTTGGTTCAGTTTTGGAAAGTTGTACTTTTCTAAGAATATGTCCATTTCTTCCACGTTGCCCATTTTATTGGCATATAGTTGCTGATAGTAGTCTCTTATGATCCTTTGTATTTCTGTATTGTCTGCTGTGATCTCTCCATTTCCATTTCTAATTTTGATTTGATTCTTCTCCCTTTGTTTCTTGATGAGTCTGACTAATGGTTTGTCAATTTTATTTATCTTCTCAAAAAACCAGCTTTTGGCTTTGTTGATTTTTGCTATGGTCTCTTTTGTTTCTTTTGCATTTATTTCTGCCCTACTTTTTAAGATTTCTTTCCTCCTACTAACCCTGGGGTTCTTCATTTCTTCCTTTTCTAGTTGCTTTAGGTGTAGAGTTATTTATTTGACTTTTTTCTTGTTTCTCGAGGTAAGCTTGTATTGCTATGAACCTTCCCCTTAGCACTGCTTTTACAGTGTCCCATACATTTCGGGTTGTTGTGTTTTCATTTTCAATCGTTTCTATGCATATTTTGATTTCTTTTTTGATTTCTTCTGTGATTTGTTGGTTATTGAGCAGCGTGTGGTTCAGCCTCCATGTGTTGGAATTTTTAATAGTTTTTGTCCTGTAATTGACATCTATCTTACTGCATTGTGGTCAGAAAAGATGCTTGGAATGATTTCAATTTTTTTGAATTTACCAAGGCTAGGTTGATGGCCCAGGATGTGATCTATCCTGGAGAAGGTTCCATGTGCACTTGAGAGAAGGGTGAAATTCATTGTTTTGGGGTGAACTGTCCTATAGATATCAATTAGGTTTAACTGGTCTATTGTATCATTTAAAGTTTGTGTTTCCTTGTTAATTTTCTGTTTAGTTGATCTATCCATAGGTGTGAGTGGGGTATTAAAGTCTCCCACTATCATTGTGTTACTGTTAATTTCCCCTTTCATACTTGTTAGCATTTGCCCTACACATTGCGGTGCTCCTATGTTGGGTGCATATATATTTTAATTGCTATATCTTATTGTATTGATCCTTTGATCATTATGTAGTGTCCTTCTTTGTCTCTTTTCATGGCCTTTATTTTAAAGTCTATCTTATCTGATATGAGTATTGCTACTCCTGATTTCTTTTGGTCTCTATTTGTGTGGAATATCTTTTTCCAGCCTTTCACTTTCAGTCTGTGTATGTCCCTTGTTTTGAGGTGGGTCTCTTGTAGACAACATATATAAGGGTCTTGTTTTTGTGTCCATTCATCCAGTCTTTGTCTTTTGGTTGGGGCATTCAACCCATTTACATTTAAGGCAATTATTGATAAGTATGATCACGTTGTCAGTTACTTTGTTGTTTTGGCTTCGAGTTTATAAACCCTTTCTGTGTTTCTTGTCCAGAGAAGATCCTTTAACATTTGTTGGAGAGCTGTTTTGGTGGTGCTGAATTCTCTCAGCTTTTGCTTGTCTGTAAAGCTTTTGATTTCTCCTTCATATTTGAATGAGATCCTTGCTGGGTACAGTAATCTGGGTTGTAGGTTTTCCTCTCTCATCACTTTAAGTATGTCCTGCCATTCCCTCCTGGCCTGAAGAGTTTCTATTGAAACATCAGCTGTTATCCTTATGGGAATCCCCTTGTGTGTTATTTGTTGTTTTTCCCTTGCTCCTTTTAATGTGTTCTTTGTGTTTGATCTTTGTTAATTTGATTAGTATGTGTCTTGGGGTGTTTCGCCTTGGGTTTATCCTGTTTGGGACTCTCTGGGTTTCTTGGACTTGGGTGACTATTTCCTTCCCCATTTTAGGGTAGTTTTCAACTATTATATCCTCATGTATTTTCTCATGGTTTTTCTTTTTGTCTTCATCTGGGACTCCTATGATTTGAACGTTGGGGCGTTTAACATTGTCACAGAGGTCTCTGAGGTTGTCCTCATTTGTTTTCTTTTTTTTTCCTCTCTGCTTCATTTATTTCTACCATTTTATGTTCTACCTCATTTATCATATCTTCTGCCTCTGTTATTCTACTGTTGGTTCCCTCCAGAGTGTTTCTGATCTCATTTGTTGCCTTATTCACTATATATTGACTCTTTTTTTTTTCTTCTAGGTCCTTGTTAAACATTTCTTGCATCCTCTCGATCCTTGTCTCCAGTCTATTTATCTGTAACTCCATTTTGTTTTCAAGATTTTAGATCATTTTCACTATCATTATTCAGAATTCTTTATCAGGTAGATTCCCTATCTCTTCCTCTTTTGTTTGGTTTGGTGGGCATTCATCCTGTTCCTTCACCTGCTGAGTATTTCTCTGCCTTTTCATCTTGTTTATATTCCTGTGTTTGGGGTGGCCTTTCTGTATTTTCGCAGTTTGTGGTTCCTCTTTATTGTGGAGGTTCCTCACTGTGGGTGGAGTTGGATGGGTGCCTTGTAAAGGTTTCCTGGTTAAGGAAGCTTGTGTCAGTGTTCTGGTGGGTGGGGCTGGATTTCTTTTCTCTGGAGTGCAAAGAAGTGTGCAGTAGTGAATTTTGAGATGTCAGTGGGTTTGATGTGACTTTGGGCAGTCTGTATATTGAAGCTCAGGGTTATCTTCCTGTGTTTCTGTAGAATTTGCGTCGTATGTCTTGCTCTGGAACTTGTTGGCCCTTGGGTGGTGCTTGGTTTCAGTGTAGGTATGGAGGCTTTTGATGAGCTCTTATTGATTAACGTTTCCTGGAGTCAGGAGTCCTCTGGTGTTCTCAGGTTTTGGACTTAAGCCTCCTGCCTCTGGTTTTCAATCTTATTCTTACAGTAGCCTCAAGACTTCTCCATCTATACAGCACCGATGATAAAACATCTAGGTTAATGATGAAAAGTTTCTCCATAGTGAGGGAAACCCAGAGAGGTTCACAGAGTTACATGGAGAAAAGAAGAGGGAGGACAGAGATAGAGGTGACCAGGAGGAGAAGAGGGGGAATAAAAAGGGGAGAGAGCAAGCTAGCCAGTAATCGCTCCCCAATGTGCTCTCCCCAGTCTGGACCCTTCAGAGATGTTCACAGAGTTACACAGAGAAGAGAAGAGGAAGGAGACAGAGGTGGCCAGGAGGATAAAAGGGGGAATCAAAAGGAGAGAGACAGATCCAGCCAGTAATCAGTTTCCTAAGTGTTCTCCACAGCCTGGAACACACAAAGAGATTCACAGAGTTGGGTAGAGAAGAGAAGGGCGAGGGAGGAGATAGAGGAGACCTGGTGGAGAAAAAGGAGAGTCAAAAGTGGGAGAGAGCAATCAAGCCAGTAATCTCACTCCCAAGTAAAAATGGGTACTGAAGATTGGGTTCTTAAAGGTACAAAATTGATAACAAATACCAAAAAGCAAAGATTAAAAATCTACACTAGAGGTTAGATTCTCAAAAGTACAATATTAAAAAAACAAAACAAAGTCACAAAAATTATAAAATATATATATGAAGTTTGTTTTAAAAATAGGGTCTTTTTTTTGCAAGGTAATGGTAGGTTATAAAAATGAAAATTAAAGGAGTAATAGATGACTTAAAAATTAAAAAAAAATTAAAAATTAAAAAAATGATAATAGTAAAAATATATCTAGGACTTTCTCTGGAGCTGTTGTGGATAGTGTGGGGTCAGTTCATTTTCAGATAATTCCTTGATCCGGCTTATACTTCTCAATATCTATAGGCCATTTCCTATGTAGTTGGTGCTAACTACAGCGTCTTAATCTATTGCACCTGTCACTTCCAAAGCAGTTCCCTCTGTTTATTTTAGCTTCTTCTGTTTCCTGGTCTCTTCAGTGTCTGATTTCTGCCCTGACACAAGGGGGTTCTAATGGTCACTTTTTTCGGCTCACTTGTTCAGTAGTGCTGTGGGGAGTGAGGAACACTGCAAACAAATATTACTGGCATGTGTGGGGAGTGCTCGCAGTGTTTCAGCCGCACTGGGTTTGCCCCCGATCATGATGTGTGTGCTTTCCCAGTCTACACTGCTCAGACTCTAGGTTGCTCTGCTGGGAACTGTCTAATGTGGGCCCTGGTTTGCCTGCACTTCCCAGGTCTAAGCCGCTCAGATTCAGGTTCTCTGATACTCCACAAAGGCGCAGACTTCGTTGGGCCTGCGTTTTGCACTGTCCCAGGTCCGAGCACAGTTCAGGTGACCAGGTGCTTGGCGCATGTAGTCACCCCCAGTTGAAGGCTGCGACTTAGCCCTCCCCTGTCCCAGCCGCTCGGTTTTCTGGGTGTGTCTCTTCTGGGGAGCTGATCTCTGGCTGCGACCCTCCTGGCAGATGTCGACCATCCAGAAACCCAAGAAGTCTTGGTTAGCAATGAAGCCTGCTTGCAGTTTGGTAGAGGATGCCTCTCTGGGGCCGCAATTGCCCCCTTCCGGCTCTGGCTGCTCTTGCCTGCCTGTCTCTTGCAGGGGGTGGGCCAGTCCACAGCCGGCTAGCTCTCCTCAGTCCTTTGCTACGACTAACCTATGTCTAGGTTAGTCATAGCTTTTCTTCCAAGGAGGAAGCATTTTTTAATTTCATGGCTGCAATCACCATCTGCAGTGATTTTGAAGCCCCCCAAAATAAAGTCTCTCACTGTTTCCATTGTTACCCCATCTATTTGTCATGAAGTGATGGGACCAGATGCCATGATCTTGGTTTTCTGAACGTTGAGTTCTAAGCCAACTCTTCCACTCTCCTCCTTCAGTTTCATCAAGAGGCTCTTTAGTTCTTCTTTGCTTTCTTCCATAAGGGTGGTGTCATCTGCATATCTGAGGTTATTGATATTTCTCCCAGTAATCTTGATTCCAGCTTGTGCTTCCTCCAGCCCAGCATTTCTCACGATGTACCCTGCATATAAGTTAAATAAGCAGGGTGACAATATACAGCCTTGACGTACTCCCTTCCCTATTTGGAACCAGTCTCTTGTTCCATGTCCAGTTCTAAGTCTTGCTTCTTGACCTGCACACAGATTTCTCAGGAGGAAGGTTACCTGGTCTGGCATTCCTATCTCTTGAAGAATTTTCAACAGTTTGTGGTTATCCACACAGTCAAAGGCTTTGACATAGTCAACGAAACAGAAGTAGATGATTTTCTGGAACTCTCTTGCTTTTTCGATGATCCAATGGATGTTAGAAATTTGATTTCTGGTTCTCGGCCTTTTCTAAATCCAGCTTGAACATCTGGAAGTTCACAGTTGACATACTGTTGAAGCCTGGCTTGTATAATTTTGAGCATTACTTTGCTAGTGCGTGAGATGAGTGAAATCGTGCAGTAGTTTGAACATTCTTAAGCATTCCCTTTCTTTGGGATTGGAATGAAAACTGACGATTTCCAGTCCTGTGGCCACTGCTGAGTTTTCCAAATTTGCTGGCATATTGAGTGCAGCACTTTAACAGCATCATCTTCCAGTATACTTGCTGGAAAAATTAAGTGTTATCTATGGTATGTTTTCTTTTCATTGTAGAAAAATCAGTAGTAAAATGTACTCAAATAAATATTTCTTCTTCAAATGCTTTTTTGTTATTTTGAAATACAGATTCACAGAAAGTCACAAAGAAATATATAAAAGAGGTCTCATGCACCCTTCCCTGAGCCTTCTCCAATGTTTAACATCTTGTACAACCACAGTACAATATCAAAACCTAGAAAGTGATATTGATACAATCCATAGAGCTCATTCAGATCTCATGAGTTTTATATATATATATATAATTATTTCTGTGTGTGTGTGTGTGTATTCAATGCAGTGTTATTACATGTGCAACTTTATGTAACCAATACTATAGTCAAAATACTCAAGTGTGCCATTACCACAAGACTCCTTTATGTTACCTCTTTAAAGCCACACCATTCCTCCTCTCTTCCTGGCAACTGCTAGTCTGTTCACTATCTTTATAATTCTGTTATTTCATGAATGTTACATAAATGGAATCATGCAGTTACATTTTTCCTTCACTGTTATTCCTTTGTGGTTTTCCCAAGTTATCATGCTTACCAATCTTTCATTATTTTTTATTACTGAATGGTTTTTCATTATGTGGATGATTTGTTTAACACCTCACACATTGGAGGATATTAAAGTAGTTTCCAGTTCTTGGCTGTTACAAATAAGGCTGCTGTGAACATTAATGTACACATTTTTGTGTGAACATAAGTTCTCATTTCTCTGGAATAAATGCCTATCAATTCAATTGTTGGGTTGTATAGTACGTGCTTCCCAGGAGGCTTCACAGGTGGCTCAGTGGTAAAGAATTTGCCTGCCAATGCAGGAGACCCAGGTTCAATCCCTGGGTCAAGAAGATCCCCTGAAATAGGAAATGGGAACCCACTCCAGTATTCTTGCATGAGAAATTCTATGGACAGAGGAACTGGCAGGCTACAGTCCATGGGGTCACAAAGAGTCAGACACAAATTGAGTGACTGAGCACATACACATGGTTACTCACATGTTTAGTCTTTTTTTTTTAAGAAATGGGCAAACTATTTTCCAGAGTGTGTGTGAAAGTTGTTCAGTCGTGTCCAACTCTTTGCAACCCCATGGACTATACAGTCCATGGAATTCTCCAGGCCAGAATACTGGAGTGGGTAGCCGTGTCCTTCTCCAGGGGATCTTCCCATCCCAGAGATCGGACCCAGGTCTACTGCATTGAAGGCAGATTCCTTACCAACTGAGCCACCAGGGAAGCCTAAAGTAACCATACCATTTTATACTCTCAGTAGCAGTGTATAACTGATAGAATTTTTCCAAATCTTTTATAGCATTTTGTGTTATCAAGACTTTTTAAAACTTTTAGTCATTCTGCTAGGTATATAGTGAAATTTTACTGTGCTAATAACTTTTGTTTCTCTAATGGCTTATAATGCTGAACATATTTCAAATGTTTATCTGCCATTTGTATGTCCCATTCAGTGAAATGTCTGTGCATGTCTTTTATTCATTGTCTAATTGGATTGTTTTTCTTATATTGAGTTTTGAAAGTTATTTAGTTCTAGTGCCAGTCAGTACCTAGGTCAAGGTCTTGAAGATGTTCTCCTATATTCTTCTCTAGAAGTTTTGTAGCTTTATGTTTACATTTAAGTCCATGATCTATTTTGAGTTAATTTTTGTATAAAGTGTGAAACTCTGGTTGAAGTTATTATTATTATTTTTTTAACTTTTGCCTCAGTTCAGTTCAGTTCAGTCGCTCAGTCATGTCTGACTCTTTGCGACCCCATGAATCACAGCATGCCAGGCCTCCCTGTCCATCACCAACTCCTGGAGTTCACTCAGACTCACGTCCATCGAGTCGGTGATGCCATCCAGCCATCTCATCCTCTGTTGTCCCCTTCTCCTCCTGCCCCCAATCCCTCCCAGCATCAGTCTTTTCCAGTGAGTCAACTCTTCGCAGGAGGTGGCCAAAGTACTGGAGATTCAGCTTTAGCATCATTCCTTCCAAAGAAATCCCAGGGCTGATCTCCTTCAGAATGGACTGGTTGGATCTCCTTGCAGTCCAAGGGACTCTTAAGAGTCTTCTCCAACACCACAGTTCAAAAGCATCAATTCTTCCACACTCAGCTTTCTTCACAGTCCAACTCTCACATCCATACATGACCACTGGGAAAACCATAGCCTTGACTAGATGGACCTTTGTTGGCAAAGTAATGTCTCTGCTTTTCAATATGCTATCTAGGTTGGTCATAACTTTTGTTCCAAGAGTAAGCGTCTTTTAATTGAGTGTCCAATTATCTCAGCATCATTACTTAAAAAGATTATCCTCCTTCATTGACTGGCTCTTGCACCTTTGTCAAAGATCAGTTGACTCTATTTGTGTGATTCTATTTCTTGGTTTCTTTTTCTGTTTTATTGGTCTACATGTCTATCCCTCCATCAAAACCACAAATATATAGTTTTATTTCTTCCATTCTAATATATATGAATTTTATTTCTTTTCTTGCCTTATTGTAATGACTAGAAGTTCCAGAACTGTGTTAAATAAAAACGAAAGTGAAATGTTAAATGTGTTCAGCCTCACCATTATAGATGATGTTAGTTGAAAAGATGCTAAATATCTATAATCATCAGGGAAATGCAAATCAGAGATACCATCTCAATCCTGTCAGAATGGCTATTATCAAAAAGATAACATAGGCAGAAATTAACACAACATTTAATTATCTTCAATTTAAAAATAAAGAAAAAAAAACCTCAAATGTCACTACCCTCCTCAAAAAAAGAAAGACAACATACAACAAATGTTGGTGAGGGTGTGGAGAGAAGGGACTTCTCCTACACTGTTGATTGGAGTCTAAATTGGTGTAGCCACTTTGGAAAAAATCAAAAATGAACGAACCATATCATCCAACAATCCCACTTCTGAGCATATATCCAAAGGAAATAAAATCATTGTTTCAAAAAGATACATGCACCCTAATGTTCATAGCCACACAATTTATAATAGCCAAGACGTGGAAACAACCTAAGTGTTCATCGATGCATAAATAGATAAATAAAATGTGGTATATAAATACAGTGGAATATTATTCAGCCATAAAACGAAGGCATTCCTGCAATTAGCAACAACAATGATAGATAGACCTTGAGTGTATTATGTGAAATAAGTCAGACAGAGAAAGATAAATACTGTCTACAGAGAGTAGATTGATGGTTGCCTGAGGCTATGGGTTTGAAGAAATGGAAGATGTTCATCAACGCTACAATTTTCCAGTTATAAGATGAATAAGTTCTGGAGATCTGATGTATAGCACAGTGATATACTTAACAATACTGTATTGTATATTGAAAGTTACTAAGATAGTAAATCATTAATACTCTAGCCACAATGCAAATGTGCTAATTATGTGAAGTGATGAATGTGTTAACTAAGCTTATTGTGGTCATTTCACAATATATACAGATATGTCAAATATATCTCAATAAAGCTGGAAAAATATTTTTCAAAACTATGATGTTAGCTGTAGATTATAACAATTTCATTTAAGAACAAAAATAAAAGGTACACAAAAGAAATGCTGCCAAAGAAAGGAAAAAGGAAGAGTAACTAAAAGAATATCCTACTTTGTAAAGGGGCAAACCATTTTTTATAAAACAATTGTTCTTTAAAAAAGTACCCATAGAAGACCATGTCTCCTGTCCACTCACAAGTGAAAAAGAGTGTGGTCTCATCCAGATGAATGGTCTGTGGCTGGATACATAAATCCACGCTGGCAGTGTCTAGGCTGCGCTGGTGAGTCTTAGAGTTGTAGCAAGATGCTGAGCGGCAGTGGTCTCGAAGCCAGACATAATCAAAGCGCATCACATTGTTAGCATATTGCAGTTCTAGGGAAAAGATCACATTCTTTTATTAGTATTTATTACGTTATTTATTCTATAAAAACAATAAAATATTTAGGAAAACTAAAAAATCTGGATTCAGAAAACTCCCTTCAAAAAGTCTTCTACCAACAAATGAACAAGGGCAATGCGAGGGACACTGGCCCCCTACTATTAAAATATAGCATGGAACTTCTACAATTAAAATAGTGTGATGTTGGTATAGGAATAGGCAGACAAAACAACAGAAGAGTATAAAAAGTAAAAAAATATACATGAATGCACATAGAAATTTGGTTAGTAAAAACTGACACATATAATCACTGTGAAAAATATGACTTTTTAAGTAAATGGTGTCAGGACAACTGATAATCATTTGGAAAACTATAAAATCGAGTCCATACCTCATATTGTCACCAGGTTTCCAAGATAAACTCAAAACAGATAAGAGTTCTAAATTTCGAAAATGAACATGGATAGAGGATATAAAGGAGGTCCTTGAACTATTCTTGCAACTTTCCTATTAGCTTGAAGATGTATCAAAAAAAAAAGTTACCAAAAAATATCAAACACTCTATCAGATTATTCATTTAGACAGGGTAAATAAAAATGATTTCAAATTTATAACAGGAATAAAAACTATAAAGTGTCTTGGAATAAATGAAAATGTGGAAGATAACTGTGGAGAAATTCTGAAGGACTTGAAGGAAACTTGAATGGAAAAATATGCTCACAGTTGGGCAGATTCAAAAATGAAAAGACAGAAGTTCTTCCATAAATTAATACATAAAACTCCATGTACTTCCAACCCAAATCCATGTGAAAATTTTCATGTACTGGACAGACTAATTCCAAGATTCATATTCAGAATTAACAAAGTAATACTTTTGACAAAGAAAAAGAGTGGAAACCTTATTGGCTAAAGGGTTTTAGCTTAACCTCTGTCCAATTGTTGGCTGGCCACTAAACTGTACCACCCATTCGTGGATCATAGCCTTGTTCAGGTGAAGGGGCTTGTCTAACTCAATGAGCTATGCTGTGCAGGGCCACCCAAGATGGACAGGTCATAGTGGAGAATTCTGACAAAATGTGGTCCACTGGAGGAGGACGTGGCAAACTACTCCAGTATTCTTGCCTCAAGAACTCCATGGGCAATATGATAAGGCAAAAAGATATGACAATTAAAGATGAGCCCCCCAGGTCAGGAGCTGTCCAACAAGCTACTGGGGAAGAGTGGAGGGCAATTACTAATAGCTTCAGAAAGAATGAAGAGGCTGGGCCAAACCGGAAATGATGCTTAGTTGTGGATGTGTCTGGTTGGGAAAGTAAAGCCAGATGCTGTAAATAACAATATTGCATAGGAACCAGGAAGGTTAGGTCTATGAATCAAGGTAAATTGAATGTGGTCAAGCAGGAGATGGCAAGCACATCAAAATCTTAGGAATCGGTGAACTAAAATGGACAGGAATGGGCAAATTTAACTCAGATGACCATTGTATCTACTACTGTGGGCAAGAATCCCTTAGAAGAAATGGAGTAGCCATCATAGTCAACAGAAGAGTCTGAAATGCAGTACTTGGGTACAATCTAATAAACGACAGAATGATTTCAGTCTGTTTCCAAGACAAACCATTCAACATCACAGTGATCCAAGTCTATGCCTCAACCACTAATGCCAAAGAAGCTGAAGTTGATTGGTTCTATGAAGACCTATAACACCTTCTAGAACTAACATCCCCCCAAAATGTCTTTTTCATCAGAGGGGATTGGAATGTAAAATTAGGAAGCCAAGAGATACCTGGAATCACAGGCAAGTTGGACCTTAGAGTTAAAGATGAAGCAGTGCAAAGGCTAAGAGAGTTTTGCCAAGAGAATGCACTGCTCATAGCAAACACCCTCTGCCAACAACACAAGAGACCACTCCGTACACAGACATATGTGGAGATCAATACCAAACTCAAATTGATTATGTTCTTTGCAGTCAAAGATAGAGAAGCTCTATAGAGTCAGTAAAAACAAGACGTGGAGCTGACTGTAGCTCAGATCATGAGATCCTTATGCAAAATTGAGGCTTAAACTGAAGAAAGTAAGGAAAACCACCAGACCATTTAGGTATGACCTTAATCAAACCCTTATGATTATACAATGGAGGTAAGGAATAGATTCAACAGATTAAATCTGATAGAGTGCCTGAAGAACTATGGACAGAGGTTTGTAACTATGTATGGGAGTCAGTGACTGAAACCATCACAAAGAAAAAGAAATGCAACAAGTCAAAGTGGTTGTCTGAGGAGACAAAGGAGAAAGGGAAAAATATACCCAACTGAATTCAGAGGTCCAGAGAACAACAAGGAGAGATAAGAAAGCCTTCTTAAGTGAACAATGCAAAGAAATAGAGGAAAACAATAGAATGGGGAAGACTAGAGATCTCTTCAAGAAAATTAGAGCTACCAAGCGAATATTTAACATAAGGATAGCATGATTAAAGGACAGAAAAAGGTAAGGACCTAACAGAAGCAGAAGATATTAAGAACAGGTGCCAAGAATACACAGAAGAACTGTACAAAAAAGGTCTTAATGACCCAGATAACCATGATGGTGTGGTCAGTCACTTAGAGCCAGACATCCTGGAGTGTGAAGTCAAGTGGGCCTTAGGAAGCATCACAATGAACAAAGTGAGTGGAGGTGATGGAATTCCAGCTGAGCTCTTGCAAATCCTTAAGACAAAGCTGTGAGAGTGCTGCACTCAATATGCCAGCAAATTTGGAACACTCAGCAGTGGCCACAGGACTGGAAAAGGTCAGTTTTCATTCCAATCCCAAAGAAGGGCAATGCCAAATACTGTTCAAACTACCACATAATTTCACTCATTTCACATGTTAGCAAGGTAATGCTCAAAATTCTTCAAGCTAGGCTTCAGCAGTACGTGAACTGAGAACTTCCAGATGTACAAGCTAGGTTTAGAAAAGACAGAGGAACCAGAGGTCAAATTACCAACATGCGTTGGACCATGGAGAAAACAAGGGAGTTCCAGAAAAACATCTACTTCTGGTTCATTGACTATGCTAAAGCCTTTGACTGTATGAATCACAAAAAACTGTGGAAAATCCTTAAAGAGATGAGAATACCAGATCACTTTACCTGCCTCCTGAGAAACCCGTATGCAGGTCAAGAAGCAACAGTTGGAACCTTACATGAAACAACGGATTGGTTCAAAATTGGGAAAGGAGAGTGTCAAGGCTGTATACTGTCACCCTGCTTATTTAACTTATATACATATTACATTGTGTGAAATGCTGAGCTGGATGAATCACAAGCTGGAATCAAGATTTCTGAGAGAAACATCAACAACCTCAGATATGCAGATGATACCACTCTAATGGCAGAGAGGGAAGAAGAACTAAAGAGACTCTTGATGTGGGTGAAAGAGGAGAGTGAAAAAGCTGGCTTGAAACTCAACATTCAAAAACCTAAGATCATGGCATTGGGTCACATCACTTCATGGCAAATGAAAGGGGAAAAAGAGGAAGCAGTGATAGATTTTATTTGCATGGGCTCCAAAATCACTGTGGACAGTGACTGCAGCCATGAAATTAAAAGACACTTCCTCCATGGAAGAAAGACTATGACAAACATTCACAGTGAATTAAAAAGCAGAAACATCACTTTGCCTACAAAGGCCCATATAGTCAAAACTATGGTTTTTCCAGTAGTCATATACAGATTTGAGAATTGGACCATAAAGAAGGCTAAGCACCAAAGAATTGATGCTTTCAAATTGTGGTATTGGGGAAGACCCTTGAGAGTCCCTCAGATTGCTAGGAGGTCAAACCAGTCAATCCTAAAGGAAATCAACCCTCAATATTGGTTGGAAGGACTGATGCTATAGCTGAAGCTCTAATACTTTGACCACCTGATGCAAAGAGCTGACTCTTTGGAAAAGACCTGAAGATTGAAGGCGGGAGGAGAAGACAATGACAGAGGACAAGATGGTTGGATGGCATCATCGACTCAGTGGACGTGAGTTGGAGCAAGCTCCAGGATATGGTGATGGTAAAGGACAGGGGAAACCTGGTTTGCTGTAGTTCATAGGATTGCAAAGAGTCAGACATGATTGAGCAACTGAACAACAACAACTTAAGTTAAAGAATAAAGTTTTAGGTTCACAGCAAAACTGAGACAAAGGTTCAGAGAGATCCATATATCCTCTGTCCCCACCTCATCCCTTAACTTTTATTCTGAGTCTTTACATTTAAAGCATGTTTCTTGTAGACAACATGTAGGTGAATATTTTTTGATTCATTTTGACAATTTTTGTATTTTGACTGGTATGATCAGACAATTTATATTTGAAGAGATTACCAATGTAGTTGACTTTAAATCTGCCTTCTTGCTGTTTTCTATAGTTTTATTTATTCCTTACCTCCATTTTTTTCTTCTTTCTCTGTCTTTCTGATTTTCATTGTATATTTATGATTCCATTGACTTATTATTCACACTATTTTTTAAAAACATTTAAAAATTATTCTTCCAAATGTTTACAATGTACATTTTAAATAATCTAAGCCCACTTTTAAATAAATCTAAAGTGTCACTCAAAGTTGTATAGTATTTTGCATACCACTAACTATGAAAAAGAGTTCTGATTCCTCATCATCCTAGTTAGAACTTGGTATTATAAATAGAATATTCCTAATTTCTTCCTCCTATCCTGTCATATTATTGTCACTTATTTCATTTTTATATGTGCTATGAACACCAAACACATTGCTATTACCATTTAAATAGTTAAAATTTCATGTAATTCAGAAGGAGAAAAGTTTGTTTTTTATCTTCATTCCTTTCTAACACTCTTTATTTTTATGTAGATCCAAGTTTGTTACCTATATCATTTTTCTTCTGCCAGAAGAAATTCTTTTACAATATTTTGAGAAGTTAGATGAGAAAGTCTATTTCTCTTATCACTTTTGAAGGATTGCTGGATATAGAATCATAGGTGGCAGTTTTTTTCCTCTCTTTAATGTCTTAAAATTGTCATTCCATTGTGTTCCTGCTTGTATAGTTTCTCATGAGAACTTTACATAATTCTCATCTTTCTCTGTAGGTAAAGTGTTTTTCTCTCCTTTGACTGCCTTCAAGATTTGCTCTTTGTTTTTGCTCTTTTGCCTAAGTGTGGGGTTGTGTTTGTGTGTGCATGGGTTTTTAAAATGTATCCTAAGCTTCTCTAAACTTCTTGGATATGTGGTTTGGTGTTTGTCATGCATTTTGGAAAGCTTTCAGAAATTATTTCATCAAATATTTCTTCCACTTAGTTCTTTCTTTCTTCTTTTAGTATTCCATTCATGTATATTATATACCTTTTGCTACCATTCCACATTTCCTGAATACTCTGTTATGTTTTTGTTTGTTTGTTTGTTTGTTTCCACTCTCATTTTCTCTGTTCATTTCAGTGTAGGTAATTTTTAATGACCTATTTTTACATTCACTGATTCTATTCGTGGGTGTGTCTGATAAGCCCCACAAAGTCATTCTTCATTCCTGTTACTATGCTTCTGATTTCTTTTTGATTCTTTCTTGTATTTTTCTATCACTCTGTTGACACTATCCATCTGGTCTTCCATTTTGTCTACCTCTTCCATTTAGAATCCTTAAAATATTAACCACAGTTATTTTAAATTTCCTGACTGAAAATTTCAATACATATGTCACATGTGAGTCTAGTTCTGATGGTGCTTTTTCTCTTCAACTTGTGTTATTTCTTGCCTTTTAGCATGTATGTTTTGTAATTTTGTGCTTGTTGTTGACAGCCAGACATATTGTATAGAGCAGTAGATACTGAAGTGAATAGGACTTCATGGTGACTATTTATATCAATCTGACCAAGAGTTGCGCTATGTCTGATGTTTGCTCTGTCTATGAGTCCCAGAGGCTTTAAATCCCTTTAGTGATCTTGTTTTTACCTCCCCTCTTGGCCTTGCCCCTTTTCTTGGTGCTTCATGTCTGAGACAGTGTTTGTAGCTGTCATCCACTGCTATTTTAACGAAGACTTATTAGCTTGCTGGAGCCAGGGGAGGAAAGGGAATTCTCTGATCTTGGAATTAAGTCTAAGTCTTTGGAGTGCATCATGGGTCTGTGTCTTGGGAGTATGGTCCTCACAGTTGCTTTTGGCCCTTTCCAGGGTATTGTAAGTTGAACTGTATTCCCCCAAAAGATATGTTGAAGTTCTCACCTCTAATACCTGTGAATGAGACCTCATTTGGAAATAGTACCTTTGAAGATAATCAAGACAGGATGAGGTCATACTGGATTTGGGTGGGCCCTCAATCCACTGAAGGTGCCCTTATAAGGAGAGAGAAATTGGAACACACAGAAGAGACCCAGTAAAGAAGGTTATGTAATGATGGAGGCAAACAGTGGAGTGATGTTGCCACAAGCCAAATAATACCAATGAGAGGGAAGAAAGAATTCTCTCCTAGAGCCTTCAGAGAGGACATGGCCCTGCCAACAACTTCATTTCAGATTTTCTACCTTTAGAACTGTGAAAGAATTTCTGCTGTTCTCTGTTGACTAGTTCATGGTAAATTTATCATAGCAGTGCCAGGAAACTAAAACACAGGAGTAAAGCTTTTGGCCCCTCTGCCACCTAATACCTCCCCTGGCTGTAGAATTTCCAGTCTATGTCTTTGAAATTCTCTTCCCTGTAGAGTACACTCAAGCTCAGTCACTCAATCGTGTCCACCTCTCTGCAACACCTGCCAGGCTCCTCTGTCCGTGGGATTTCTCAGGCAAGAATCCTAGAGTGGTTTGCCATTTCCTCCTTCAAGGCATCTTCTCGACCCAGGGATTGAACCCATGTCTCCTGCATTGTCAGGCGGATTCTTTACCACTGAGCTCCCTCCCCTGTATACTGAGGCTTTGATTTTTTCTTTCCTTTTTCCTTAGATGACCCAGGGAGACAAAGTGGGGTGGACCATGGCAGACCTCCCTTCCCCTAGCTGGGATGAGATTTTACTATTACTCCATATTATTTCTGTCTTTCTCACAACCTGTAAAAGAATCCTGGAAATACATGGCTAGAAGTTGTCACAACTCCACAGAAAGTATTTTCAGTCCACATGAAAAGTATGTGTCATTGCACGATGATGTAAATATACTTTACACTTACTGAAGTTTATACTTAAAATGGTTAAGATGATATATTTTGTTACTTTTTTATCACAATTAAAAATAAAGTATCTGTCTCTACACGTCTTACCAAAATGATCTTCATGTTGCTGCCAAACACAATTCAGAGACTTGGAGGCTGTATGGTGCCAATAGATGGCTAGTGGAAATAAGCTTTTGAAGTTGGACTGTTGAAGGGCCCAACGTGTGACCCGTCCCCTCAGCAGGTCCTGGAGCCTGCTTTGTAGGTGGGACAACCTGTGACACCACATCCTAGAAAATTCAACAACGAGAGTGTTAGTAACAATATAAAACAAGGTTTATAAGGCTATAGGAATAACACTACATATGTAACTATGTAAAATAATTGATTTTCTTATCTCAACCACAGAGCATTAAAGGAGAAATTCTGAAAAGCTAACCATAAGTGGTCGATAACCATTACTTCTATTTTCTTACCAGCCACTCGTATTATGCACTGTAATCTTGCTTCTATCTCACTATCTAACTGAAGTGGTTCTTTAGAAAATCACTAATTCTAATCTTCCAACCACATGTAAGGGTTGCCTTTTTAGATCTTGTCCTTCTGGGACTCATCACTGTGACACTATTGATCACCCTCATCTTGACGCCTTGAAACTTTCTTTTCCACTGATTATGTGTAATTGTGGGAGTTTCTTAAACTTTCAGTGACTCTGTTTCCTGTTCTGTAAAATGAGTATAACAATAATACTTATCTCATGGGTTTAGTGTACTTAGAACTGTGTTGTCACATAGTAAGACCTATATATGTTAGCTGTTATCATTCTAACCATCCTCATCATTATTGTTATTAGGGATAAGCTATATCTACTGGCAAAAGTACCTTTCTCGGAGTTGATGACAACCTGAATGTGATGCTTTCATAAATATTAATAAAATGACACCATTTGCATATGATCTTAAAAGGAATTCATTCATCTTGTGGGAAAAAAAGAAGGTCATGCCACTGCAGAGAAGCAATATGGAGCTTGATGTGAACCTTCTCAATAACTCCTTGCAAAAATGCTTGCTTTGAGTGGATGTGTACATGTTACTATGTGGTAAAAGTTGATAAAGGAACTGAATTTCATGCGGATGGGGGATGAAACCAATCACATATACCAAGTCCATAGCTAGAGATATAAAATAATTTGCTGATGACTGAGGGAGGTTTCTGAAATAGGTTAGGGTTTTCACCCCTGGAGGAGGGCATGGCAACCCACACCAGTATTCTTGCCTGGAAAATCCCATGGACAGAGGAGCCTGGCAGACTGCAGTCCATGGGGGTCACAAAGAGCTGGACATGACTGAGCAACTAAGCACATGGTCTTCTGGGAAAAGCCCAATTTAGTCATCATATTAGGTAATGCCTCCAATTACCTGATCCTAGGCCACCTCTCAGCCTGACTTCCTATTATTTACTTCCTTGTACTTATTTTGTTCATAGTTTCCCAGACTCACTATACTTTCTAAATTTTGAGAAACTCTTGTTCATGCTATTTGTTCCTCTAAAGTGGAAGCCCTTCCTACTCTCTTCTATTCATCTTTTAAGAATCAGTGGAGATATATCATCTCATCTAAGAATTCTTCCCTAGATTCTCAGAATGAACTAGCAGCTTTCTTTAGTTCTCTCATAACAGTCTGTTTATGCCTCTGTCTTCCTTCTCAGTACATTTTGTTGAAATTGTATGCCTTTCTATTATGACATTGTTAATTGGCTATACTCCAATATAAACAAAAAGAAGTCAGACACAAAAGGCCATATGCTATATGATCCCATTTATATGAAATGTCCAGAAAAGGCAAATTCAAAGAGATAAAAGGTAGATTAGTGCTTGTCTCCAGCTGGAGCAGTGGGGAGGGAGGAATTGGGGAATGACAGCTAATATGTGGGCAGTTTCTTTTTGCAGGGATGTAAATGCTCTAAAATTAAATTCTGATGATTGCAAAAGTTAAAAAAAAATAAATTATATGTTTTTATGCTTTACTACCAGTAAGACCTGCATACATCTCAACAGGAAACCTATGGGTCATTCATGTTTGTACCCTAACATCTAGCATGGTTCCTAGTACTTAGGAGAATTTCATAAACATTTGTGGACATTGGATTGAATTGATTTTCTTCGAGTTTCATAGCATCTTTAAATCTGGTAAGGTGTCTGCTCTAAATCTTCACTTAAGTAATGAAAGTGTTGATGAGATCAAACCAAAGGTAGGGTTTGCAATAGGCCATCTCAAATTCTTCCATTGCTTATGGTCTGCGATCAGCACTCTTTGAGTATGGTTATTAATATATAATTGTATTAATTATATAACCCACCAATATGGATTCATAATTCTTGTTCCCAAGGGTATCATAAAAGACTTGTTAAAATCTTGCTGAAATTGCATTCATTCAATGTACATGTTATAGCTGTCATATTTCCATAAACACCTCTAATAAAATTAGATCTGTGTGGAATGTCTTTGTTGATAACTTTGCAATTTTCTAGGTATTCGTTTACTTGAAAACCTGTTCTAGAAGCTAACCAAGGACATATTTAGCTCATTGATTAGTAGATTGAAAACTTCCTCCTTCTTTGTTAGAAGTGGTAGTATACTTATATAAATTAAGTGTTAAAGCACCTTTCTTTATTCTTATTAATTCTTTTGATCATTGGGAATTGTTAAACAATATCAAGTTATAACTTATCCAACCCAGGACACATGTACTTTTTCCTTCTGAGAACATAGTTAACATTGTCCTGTCTTTGCAAATACATGTTTATACAAGCTTGAGATAATTTTGGGCCTTAATCCTTTCAAATACTAATCCTTTAGGAACGTGCCATCTGCTATATTCATCCTTCTTTTCATTGTTTTATATATTATTCTTTAAAAAGAAAAATAGCACCTATGAGGTCATTGTAAAACTTCCCCTGCAACCCATGGCTTCCCTCAGTTCTCCTTTAATAGGATAATTTGCTGTTTCATGGTCGAAATGATGTTTTTGAGAGCTTCCCAATCTTTAGAGTCTAACGCCATCGTAATGTAAATTAAGGTCCATCAAGTATCAATCATCCTAAGAGAAACTTTTGGAGAACAGCAATCGCTAGAAATTCTAGTCAGAGTAAGCAATTACATAATAGGTCAATCTGAACCTTTGCATGGTTATTGCTAAGGAAGAAGCATTCCCTCCTAAAAGGCTTAAAGCCAAGAGTCCATTTAGCCTCTGTCAATTTTTCCTTTCAAATGTCTCTCAGATTTGTTCTTCTCTTTCCATTCCTATAGATGCCTTCATCAGCTCATACCTGGACTACTGCCATAGACTAGATGGTTTCCTTGCCTCCATTCTATCCATATTCCAATCCACCTTCCATACTACTGCCAGATTAATTTTCTTAAAACACTTTAAGCATATCACTCTCCTGCCTGAGACCTAGCTCAAATGTCACCTTTGTAAAATCTTCCTAACCCCCCTAGGAAGAGTTAGGAGCTGCCTACCCAGTGTTCTCACAGCACTTTGTGCATATCCTTATGAGCTTACAACACATCCAATAATTACCCATTTAATTACTTCTCTCTTCCATTCGCTGAGAGCTCCTTGAGGGCAGACAAAACTATTGACGCATCTCCTGGCCCCATCTATCTTGCCCCATGCCTCAGTGCCTTCACATATGCGGTTTCCTCTGCCTACTGTATTTCTCCCTCTCATTATTCCTGCTCAATTCATTTAACACATATTTATTGGGGGTCAACTTTGTGCCAGAAACTATTTTAGGCACTTGGGATTTATCAGGGAACAAAACAAACAAAAATGACTGCTTTCATGGAGCTTATCTTCTAGTGGAAGGACAAAGATAAATATAATCAATAAATATTAGAAGGCAGTCAGAGCGATGCAGCAGGATAAAGGGGTGTGCTGAAGGAAGTAGGACTTTTAAACATGGTGATCAGGGTAGACTTTATTGAGAAAAATGACGTTTGAACAAAAAGGGAATTGTGCATGATGATATCGTTCTGGTTTAAAGAAGGCCAAAGCAAAAGCTCTAAGCTGAGATTGCATCTGTCATACGTATCTTTGTCTGGGTTTAACTAGTGCAAGAATATATTGGACTGCGTGAGTTAAGAGGATGCTCCTTTACATGAGGGTCTCAAAATTAAATGCCCACAAGGTCTAGGCAAGAAACATAAATAGGTGAAGCATAAGAGACAATAGGGGACTGTGGTGAGATGGGTGAATCGAAGAATGCTTGATCTGTCCAAAAATCCTAGCCACTACGTAGCTCTAGCTAATTATTGCCAGAGAGTCTTAATGTTGCCATATTTGAGAGGAGCCAGAAATGTATATTCTATGAGAAATATCCCAATCTGTAATGTTGACAACTGCATTAGTCCAGGTCCTTTGAAAAGGAGGTGCCATGACAGGCACAGATTGTGCAAGTGGTTTATCTGGGGAAACATTTGACAGAAAATAGAGACAGAGTCTGAGAAGTCCAGGAGAGTTGTGTCATGATGTAGGTCTAATCTCTGTGGAAAAGGGTAAATGCAAATCTAAACCACAATGAGATACCACCACCTATCTGTCATAAAGGCTATTATCAAAAACCCAACAAGTAACAAGTATTGGCAAGGATGTAGAGAAAAGGGAGCCCTCCAACACTGTTGATGGGAATGTAAATTGGTACAGTCACTATGGAAAACAGTATGGGGGTTGCTTAAAAAATTAAAACCAGAGATACCATATGATCCAGCAATAACACTCCTGGGCATGTACCTTAAAAACCCAAAATAGTAACTTGAAAATATATATGTACCTGTGTGTTTCAATGCAGCGTTATTTTTTTTTAATGATTCTGATCGTTAGTTGTGACCCTCAACAAACATTTCCATGTGAATTTAGTTCATAAGCTAGAGCTATGCTTCCTAAAATCCTCCCTTCCATCTTCTCTGGTTCTCACACATCCTGCCACTGCTGTAGGGATGCTCAGACTCCATGCTAAGTTGCTTCAGTCCTGTCTGACTCTGTGCAACCCTATGGACTGTAGCCCACCAGGCTCTTCTGTCCATTCTCCAGGCAAGAATACTGGAGCAGGTTGCCATGTCCTCCTCCAGGGGCATCTTCCTGGCTGAGAGATCGAACCCACGTCTCTCACATCACCTGCAATGGAGGCAGATTCTTTACTGCTAGCATCACCTTGCTGACCATGGGGATGAGCCAATACATCCATGATTCTTGGGGATGTGAGGCAGCTAGGGATCACCAGCAGCCCACCAGGGAGGCCTGGCATGGGATATAGTAACACCTTAAATCTGTAGGGACTAGACGATGCACTGGCCAGCCCCAAAGTTCTCCAGGGAGCAGCCTTGGGAGATTCTGAACAGCAACAACCCAATGCAGGTATCTGTCCCAGGGCCAGGTGGGCTCGGTGACAAAGGGAGTGGCTCTGAGCCACTTTTATTAAACCAACAGGTGGCACAGCTAAGTGCAAAACTTCACATTCCAAACTGTGGGGGACAGGAAGGGGAGTTGTTGGGTCCTTCCCTGCCCTCCTCCCACTCTCAAGCATGTTACAACACAGCTCTAAAGTCTGGAGGGCCTACCTGCTGGGTGACAGCTTAGGAGTCAGGTGGGGGAGGACCCCAGCACCCTCTCATTAGCACTCTGTCTCTGAAAAAGGTCTGGGGAAGGAGTGAAAGCTCCCCAAGCATGCCCCTAGCCTCAACTGCTCCTCTGTAACAACGGGCCCTCCTCCATCAGGAGAAACACATGTCCCTTCCCGAGCAGCAGAGTATGATCACAGCCAGCTGTTCCTGAGTCCAGGCTCAGGAGAGGAAGCCTCAGCAAGTGTCAGTTCAACCACGTGCTCAACAGGTTGGCCGCCCACCTTGGCAGCTGGGCCCCACACTTCTGCAAAGGGAGGACCCCTGGGCCTTGGGGGAACAGGACCTCCAGACACTGATGCTGCTTATAGCTCCCTGGGTAGCCCTGGGCGCCACCCCCAGCCTTCCCTTCCCACCTTTTCAGCATCTGCTGAGTCTGTAACCAAGCCCATACCTTCCCCATCATCCTTGAGGATCACACACCTGCCAGCCACGACCCCTAAGTGAGCAAAGACCTGCCTCCTAAAATATATCACCACGTCCCCTCTAGAAAACACAAATCCTGAGATCTCACCTGGTGGTCAGTGCTTAAGACTCTGCACTCTCACTGCAGGAGGCAGGGGTCTGATCCATGGTCAGGGAGAACTAAGGTAGATTTCCCAGGTGGTGAGATGGTAAAGAATCTGCCTGCCAATGTAGGAGACTCAGGATAGGGTTCGATCCCTGGGTGGGGAGATCCCCGGGAGAGGGAAATGGCCACCCATTCCAGGATTCTTGCCCGGACAATCCCATGGACAGAGGAGCTTGGCGGGCTGCAGTCCATGGGGTTGCAAAGAGATGGACACGACTTACCAATTGAGCGTACAGGCACAGGCAACTGAGATCCCACCAGCTGCACAGTCCAAAAAGAAACCCACCATCAAACCCCAAAGACAATAGACCTGTGACTACAGGTTGGAGGGATCAGACAGGTGGGTGTATGGTCAGGGCAAAGGGAACTGGAATGACTTTTCCCTGGGAGCCCAGGGCCAAATGCAGAACCCCCTGTTTGCTCAGCTGGGCCAGAAAGTTCTAGAGAATCCAAGAGGAAGGTCAAGAGAACCAAAGTCTCCCAAAGCAAGCAGGCCTTGGGGGAAAGTTCCATGGTTTCCCAACACACTGAGGCCTTCACAGGTGTTGGGCATCCAGTGGGGGGCAGTCAGAGATGGTCACTCTACTGTATTCAAAGGGTTCCCCACTCCTACCCTACTGCCAGCGCCCACACCAGAAGTCGTCCTGGATTGCTCACAGCCGGCTCACCCACTCGGATGGGTAGGGGACACCATTCTCTCCTGCCTGCCCTGGGGCTGCAAGGAGGCAACAGGGCTCAGAGCTCGGGCCTCTGGCACATTTGCATGAGAATACAGCCCGGCTTGGAGAACTGGACTGGGGTGGCACAGGCTTTCCTCTGGGGCTGGTTGTCCTTGCACATGTGTGTGCAAGGATCTGGAGCAGCACTGTCCCATGGAACCTCCTGCCATGGAGGCAAGGTGGCCTCTCCACGCTGCCCAGTAAGGCGGCTGGCACGTCCACAGTGGTGGTTCCTAAGATGCAGCTGGTATGATGGGGGAACCAACTGTCTCCCTTGGGTTCAAGTCTGAATCACAATTGCCAGTGGCTGCCGCAGCAGATAGCATAGAATGGCGCTCTTGGGTCCAGGGGACTCGCCATGACCCCTGAGCAGGACTGATGTCTCTGTCCACCACCAGCCCAGAACGCTGCCCTGTCCACTCACGGAGATGACCACCGCCCACCAGGGCCCACACATCACAAGGTGAATGGGTATCCAAGGGCCTGGCATGTCTCCCCAGGGGCCCAGTCAGGTAAGACATGGGAGTCTTACTCTGCACCTGCATGGTGCAGACTTTCCCAGGGGCCAGTTGCCTCAAGAGTGGACACTGAAGGTCCTCTCTCCAAATGCCCCAAAATTCAGCATTACTTACAATATCCAAAAGATGGAAACAACCTAAGTGTTCATTGATGGAGGAATGGACAAAGAAGATGTGATATGTATATATGATGGCATATTAGTCAGCCATAAAGAAGGATGAAATCTTGCCATCTTCAATAACACTGATGGGCCTAGAGAGTAGTGTGCTGAGTGAGATAAGTCAAAGAGAGAAAGAGAAATACCATATGATTTCAGGTATGTGTCAGATGTAAAAAACAATACAAATGAATAAATAAAACAGAAACAGGCTCATAGAAACAAAGAACAAACTGGCCGTTGCCAGAGAAGAGGGAAGTAATGGGGGATGAGAGAAACAGATAAGGGATCCTAAGAGGTACAAACTTCTGGATACAAAATAAATTAGCTGTGTGGGCATAATGTATACATAGGGAATATAGCCAATAACATTATAATATCTTTGTATGGTGACAGGTGGTAACTAGACTTATCATGGTGATAATTTCATAATGTATAGAAATATCCAATCACTATATTGCACACCTGGAAGTAATATGGTATTGTAGGTCATACTTCAGCTTAAAAAATAGGTGGCTTTAGACCGCCTACCTCACACTACACACACAAAAGAAGTCAAAATGGATTAGAAATAAATGTAAGATTAAACTATAAAACTTTCAGAAGAACATATAGGAGAAAATCTTCATGACCTTGGATTAAGCAAAGAGTTCTTAGATACAACATGAAAAAGCACAATTTGCAAAAGAAAAATGATAACTTGAGCTTAACCAGAATTAAAAACCTTTGCTTTTCAAAAGGCATCATTAAAAAATGAAAAAACTAAAAATATTTAAACAATGAAAAGACAAGTCACAGATAGGAAAAAAAAAATTCAAATGATATACCTGATAAAGCACTTGTATCCTAAATATACTTAAAAAATCTTACATCTCAATAATAGGAAGGGAAATAACCTAATTAAAAAAATGGGCAAAATATTAGATAGATATTTCTTCAAAGAACATTTACAAATGGACAAGACAGATGAAAGGATGTTCAATATCTTTACATTAGGGAAATGTACATCAAATCTAAAATGAGATATTACTTTACATCCACAAGGGCAGCTATACATTTTCTAAGAGGAAAAATGACAAAATATTGGTGAGGATGTAGAGAAATTAGAACTTTTATATGGTGCTGGTGGTGCATGTGAATGTAAACAATGTAAAATGATGTGGGTTAGTGGTTGTTAAGGGGGTTGGGATGGTAATGGGGACTAAGTGCACATGGGCAAGAGAGATGCTATTGAGGTGATAGAAATAGCTAACGTTGGATGCAGTGATGGTTGCACCACTTGATAAATTTACTAAAAATCCTTGAAAGTACATGTAAAAGGAGTCAAATTTATGGTGTGTAAATTATATCTCAATACAAAATTTTAAAAACACTTTGGGAAGGAGAGAAAAACAGAAAGTTTGTGTGTTTGATTATTCATTAGGGGTCATACACGCCTCATTGAGCTGCTGTATGTTGTTGATGTTGCTGTTGTGGTTATGGTAGGAGTGAAGATTTTCCCATGAGGACTGAGGGTCAAGCAAGGACTTGAATCCTTTAATACAGTTTTGTAATTAACAGAAAAAGAAAGAGTGTTGCTGGGTTGAAATTCTGAGTAACAGGGGAGGAAAGAGAAGTGAGTGGGTTTACAAAAAATTATTCAGGACGCAGAAGTGGCAAGATTTTGCACTGATCAGATATTAGGAATGAGGAAGAGGATGCCTCGGACTTAGCATGCTTCAAGTTGAATTTCTGTTGTCCTCTCAAACTTACTGTCCTCCTGTGCTGCTCATCTCAGAGTGGATCAGCATCCTGGCACAGAGGAAGTATTCACTGATTGTCTTCGGAGTGACAGTGTGAATGAACAGAGGAAAAATATGGCCAAAGCCTCCACGGGGTCCTGCCAAACAGCCAGTCCTATGTTCACCCACGAAGTCGGCTCAGCAGATGTCTAGCAGAAGTTCCCTCTCACCATGTTGATCACTTGGGAAATCATCAGGTCCCCCATCCTAAAGGACATTCGCATTCATAACCAGTGGCCACTCCTTGTTTAAACCCTGCGGGTGTGGCAGAGACCAGATTTTGCCCAAAGCCTGTAAATTGTCCTGCAAAATTATTTACATGTGGGCAACAGCAGGTGCATGTACAGCCCATATGAGCATGGGGGACATGTGGTGTTGTAGACAGAGGGTCGCAATGGTGCCCAGCTTGTGGATCCGTGTTCACTTTGGCTCCAAGCAGAAAGAGACTCTTCCCATCAGAAGCGTGTATTCACCCAGGGCCTGAGTCCACCCCACCCCACCTCATTCTGACAGGCAGAAAACACAGCTGCCAGAAACACTGCAGAGAATGAGTGATCAGTTAGGATATTTTACTGCTGTTTCCAAAGTTGACAAGCAGAGATACAGAGCTGCTTGTGGTTCCTCATACAGATACTAAAATCAGAAAGTGATCCCTCCCAGTCCACCATTCTTCTAAGAAACCGGGGGACATGCAAAAGACACCCCCAGACTTAACCCACCCTTTGAACATTCCCTTCATCATAATGGTTATGAGATAAAGTATAACATCTTTAAGTATCATGACAGATAAACACATTTACCTCTTGTGGTTGTGAAGATTACAGTGTTTTGCATAATATATGGTTGCCATTATCATTGTCACTAGTTCCTTAATGAGAAGGAATTAGAGGGATAGCATCATGTCCCTCAATAGTGTTTCTAATTCTTTGCCCTTATGCTGCTGCTGTCGCTTCAGTCATGTCCGACTCTGTGTGACCCCATAGATGATAGCCCACCAAGCTCCGCCGTCTCTGGGATTCTCCAGGCAAGAACACTGGAGTGGGTTGCCATTTCCTTCTCCAATGCATGAAAGTGAAGTCGCTCAGTCGTGTCCAACTCTTCGTGACCCCATGGACTGCAGCCTACCAGGCTCCTCCGTCCATGGGATTTTCCAGGCAAGAGTAGTGGAGTGAGTTGCCATTGCCTTCTCCTTTGCCCTTATAGTTAATGCAAAATCAAGTGTAATTTTTAATAGAGTGTTTCCTGAAAATACCAAGCTAAGAGGCAACCCTAAAAGACAACTCTACGGGAATGGCATATGAAAGCATTCCTCCATATGAGAGCTCAGGTCTGTCTTGCAGCGTTTGAGTACACAGCTAAGTCACCCAAATCTTTCCGATTAGACTTTTTGTCAGACCGTGTACAATGCTCATTCAACCCATAAGGTTTTGGAAAATGATTTATCATCTGGTTAAACTCTTTAATGGTAAAGCATTCAGAAGGGCATTCTTTAGAGTTAACTTTCAACCAAGGCATTGAATTAATGTTGTTTCCAGTTTTCCCAGCAGGCGGTAAAGTAAGCCTCCTTGGGCTTTGCAGAATTGTTTGCATAACAGAGAGAGATCTGGCCTAACTTCCCCAAGGCCCTGCCCTGCCTCTTGCTAGGTTTCCTGCTCCGGAGGGGCTGAGAAAGGGTACTATCTGGGCAGAAAACATTAGCAAGAAAGAGTCGGTGCTGCAAGGTCCTGCAGACAACCGAATTCCAGCGTGCACTGCACTGCCCAGCCAGGCGAAGCATGGAGATGGGAGGGATTCGCTGAAAGCTGGTCACAGTGAAGGACAGACCCAGGGCGGGGAAGTCTGCTCGAGTTTGAGACTATGTCCTCTGGGCAGCAGTCCCAAAGCGAGGCTGCTGCAGCTCTGCAAGCTGTTCCCAAGCACTGGGTCCAGCAGACCACGCGCTGATCTCCGGGCTCTGGGTCGCGCAAGTGCCTCCCACCGTGTAACGGAAGCCCTGCAGCAAGGCACAAGTGGCCTTCTCCAGTGCCAGGGTGAAGGTAAGTACCACCGCCCTGGGGCCCAAGTAGCCAGGGTGGGGGCGGCCACTCTCTCACTTCCCCGGGCCTGCAAGCCAGCGCCTCGGCCACACCACTCATCGAACCCACCCAGAACACCCCTTCCCCGCTCCATGGGGCGGGACCCACCTGTGCCAGAGGTCGCGACTCCCGATTCAGCCAAGTGGACGAATCGCAAGCGAGGAGAGCCTCGGAAGGCAGCCCTGCGCCCGCCCTTTTGCTTTTGGCCCCGAAACCGGCAGCCCCACGTTCCCCCCTCCCGCGGCGCGAGGCCCCATTACCCGCCCGGAGGCCCCGCCCCTCTCCTTCCGGCCGGAGGGCGGTGCCTCGCGCCGGGCATGCAACTGGTGGCCGCGCGCGCTGGATCTTTGGAATCAGCAGGATGGAGACGGGTCGCTGAGGTCGATTCCTAGCAGATTGGGAACCATCAGTTGCAGACAGCAAAATAGATGGACCCATAAAATGATGCGTGTAAGACCCAGGTCGCCTTGCTTGCCTTTTCAGGACTCCGCCTCGGATGCTCCTATTTCCGGTAGTTTTATTGAGGTTCACTGAATTTACCTTCTTCCAATAGACTCCGCCGCTCTCTTGAGCTTACGTGAACACAGCACTCACTGCTGGCCTCCCACCAACTCTCTTGTTCAGGCGCTCGGTCGTGTTCGATCCTTTGCGACCCCGTGGACTGTGGCACGCCAGGCTTCCCCTCAATTTAGTTGAGCACTTTGAATCCAAGGTCCAGGTACAGTGTTAAGTACAGTGAGCGCTAGAATGGAACGAATCATTAGGAACACACATCTTAGGCACGCAAACACGGAAGAATAGTATACATATGACAAAGAAGGACAAATTAAGCTCACTGAAATACTATGTGTGATGGAAATTCAGGGCAAAGGGAAAAACTGAGAGCAACAAATAACAAATGTCATGTATAGACATTGAAAATGAGAGACTGAGCAGTCTCGTAGTTATTGAACATGCAAATTGTTATTCAAAATGGTAATAGAAAAGGAAAAGGTTTGTAGAAGTCAGGACCAACAAAGGAAAAAAACCCCTTCATACTTTTACCCTGGAATTCTTTCTGCCAAATGCTTTATCCCTAATTGTCTATTTTCAAAATTGCTACTCATTATTTTTGGCTCAATTGAGATACTACCTCCTCTATGAATCCTTCCTTTTCTTTCCTAGGTAAGTGTATATTCTGGTTTTTCATGAGTCCAATGTGACCAATGGTCTCAAGCACAGGCCTCAAGTATAACCACTTATCATTCTGGATTATAGTTTCTCTGTTTGCATGCCTGTGTCCCTCCGTGAGCAGGTAGCTTCTTGAAAGCTGGAAATTCATATTTTTCAAATTTATTTTCAGAGTCCCTAGCCAGAACCTAACAAATCTTGTGTGTAGTGAATATTTGGTGAGCATTATCTAGAACCAGTGAGTAGAAAGAAAAAAGGCTATAGCTAGGATGTGAATTAATGTACATAAGAATACTGAATAATGTGAGATGATAGACTCAGACTCGTGTTTACTCATGCAGCAAACATTATTGAGTGTCGACCAAACTCCAGGTGCAGTATTAACCACTGAGTGTAAGATAGTAAACAAAAACTGGAGAGAGTTCATGCCCTATGGAGTTTAAAGAGCAAATAGGAATTAGCCAGGCAAACAGGAAAAGGAACATTCCAGATGGAAGGAACAGTATGACCAAAGGTCCTGTAATAGGAAAGAGCATGACGATAGCAACTAGAGTGACAAGATCGATAAGGGGAAGTTGAAATCAACAGGTAGAAAGTACCCAGAAAGAGGCCAGAGGTTGATAGATAAAGCCTGTTTAACAGCTGGGGAAAAAGAAGCCATTTGCCTTAATAATAGTAACCGACATTTATTAAATTTACCACCATAGGCCAAAGGCTGAACTAAGTATTTATAACATTTAAGATAGATAATATTATTATCCTTGCTTTAAGGATAAGGATATCTTTGCTTTAAGGATAAGGACACTGGGGCTCAGAGAAATTAAGCAGTTTTACAAGGATCACACAGTAGTTAAGTGTCAGGGCTGACACTGAAACCTAGTTAATCAGGCTCCATGGAAACAGTGAGAGACTTTATTTTCTTGGGCTGCAAAATCACTGCAGATGGTGACTGCAGCCATGAAATTAAAAGATGCTTGCTCCTTGGAATAAAAGCTATGACCAATCTAGACAGCATATTAAAAAGCAGAGACATTACTTTGCCAACAAAGGTCCCTCTAGTCAAAGCTATGGTTTTTCCAGTAGTCATGCATGGATGTGAGAGTTGGACCGTAAAGAAAGCTGAGTGCCGAAGATTTGATGCTTTTGAACTGTAATGTTGGAGAAGACTCTTGAGAGTCCCTTGGACAGCAAGGAAATCCAACCAGTCCATCCTAAAGGAAATAGGTCCTGAATAGTCGTTGGAAGGACTTATGCTGAAGCTGAAGTTCCAATACTTTGGCCACCTGATGTGAAGAGCTGAGTCATTGGAAAAGACCCTGATGCTGGGCAAGATTGAAGGTGGGAGGAGAAGGGGACGACAGAGGACGAGATAGTTGGATGGCATCACCAACTCGATGGACATGAGTTTGAGCAAGCTCCGGGAGATAGTGAAGGACAGGGAAGCGTGGTATGCTGTAGTCCATGGGGTCAGAAAGAGTCAGACAAGACTGAGCACAGAGTTAGTTAGTTATGATTCTGTTAGAATTACTTAATTGTTGTTTTCCCTTATTATGATATGTATGTGTTTATGTGAAGCAGCTAACATAGTGTCTAGGACAGAGTGGGAACTTAAAGAACATTTGTTGAATGAGTGAGTTAATGTCTGATTAGTAAGCAATGGTTGTAAATTGCTACAAAATAAGAAATGGAAAAACCAACGGTAATATCTGGGTTATTTTATGTTTTAACCACCCTGGCCTGCCTTCCCTTATGTTGCTAGAACTCACCAGGCTTGTTCCTTCTCTGACTCAAAAAATATAATCTGCTCATCTATTTATCTCCACTTGTACTGCTAATATTTGAGGCCAAGTGTTGGCAATTTTTTTCAAAGGGTCAGATAGTAAATATTTTAGGCTTTGTGGGGCACACGCAGTCTCTGTCTGCCACCATTCAAATCCACATTCATTGACCAAAAGCAGTCACAGGTAATATTTAGATGATGAGCGTGGATATATTCCCATTAACATTTATTTATGATCATAGACAGGAGGCAGAATTAGGCCTGTAGGCCTTAATTTTACAGTTTAGCTTCCATGTGGTGCAGTGGTAAAGAATCCACCCGCAATGCAGGAGACACAGGGGATGTAGGTTCAATCCCTGGGTCAGGAAGATCCCCTGGAGGAGGAAATGGCAACTCATTCTAGTATTCTTGTCTGGGATATCCCATGGACAGGGGAGCCTGGCAGGCTACAGTCCATGGGTTTCCACAAAGTCAGACATGGCTTAGTGATTGAGCATGCATGCATGCTCTAGCCTAAAATGAGCTGTTGTATAGGAATGATGTATGGGAGCCATCATCTTTGGTCAACATCTACATCTTGGTTTTATCAGCATTTTAGTGAAGCCTTCATGCTTTCTAATGCTGTTCATAACCTTGAGAATTGTTGAAAAGTGAATCAAAGTGTGTATTGCAATTTTGAATTTTTGTTCATCAAAATGATCTCTAAAAGAATCAACCATTTTGATTCTTTGAAATAAATTTCTAATTGATTTCAAAGCTTTCAAATTTCTAATCTTTGAAAGGTTAGAAAAGAAATTTCTAATCTTTGAAAGGTTACAAAAGAAAGAAAATGAAGATTCATAATAAAAGTAACTTTTATTATGTAACTTAAAGTGACTTTAGCCAGAAAATAAATATTCTGTACACAGTGCAATGTTGAATTTGGTTGAGGCTTTGGTCTATAACATTAATTCTAGTCTATATACAGAAACACATGAATCCTAAAGGTTTTCAGAAGAAATCGTTTAGGCCATACAAAACTTCCCTCATCTACTGATGGATAAAAATTGGGTAAAAGCTGAAAATTATATTAATTTTGTGTATGAGAATATGAACAGGATATGGACATTTCTGACTCTCATCAGGAATACGGTTCAGCACAAACTTAGTAGCCTGTACAGTAAGTTTTGCACTGTAAAGGCATTTTAGTAGTTTAAAGGCATACATGGGATTCTCCAATGAGAATGCTGCAGTGGGTTGTCATGCCCTCCTCCAGGGGATCTTCCTGACCCAGGGATCGAACTCTGGTCTCCTGCATCTCCTGCACTGCAGACAGATTCTTTATTGCTGAGCCTCCTATATATACATGTTTTTAAACTTTGATGTCCTCCTCTTAATCTGTCTTATGTTGATTTAATTCTTTGTGCAGCCAGAAGAACCCAGAAGGGTAGAAGAAAATCTGTTCCTCCCTCACAACATAGTGATATTGTGCAGGGCCCTGTGGGATTCTGGGGCACAAAGCCTGTGTCCTCCATTTCTTTGATGATAGGAAGCAGCCTTCACTCACCCTCCTTGACCCAATGCGAGTTCCAATGGGCAGATTCAAGCAGTTCTTAATTAGGGAAGGGAGGGGATGCCAGACCAGGGAGAAACGAACAGTCAAGAGCAGCCTTGGGATAGGGTCCTGGTTCCCCTCAAATGGATACACACAACAATATCTTAGATTTGCTTTACAGATATTGAAACTCTCTCAATGTGGGAGCAGTTAGCAATTAACAATTGTATGCTGCCCACAAGCATGTAGACCCCAGGCCAGTTGGACCTGAAGGTTGATGATGCTGACTCCCACTTATTTCACCATCAACCCATCAGAAGAATGTCCACTAGCTGATCACAACCTCCTCTTTGAATAATTACTGTAAAACTTCTCACTGTCTCTCCAAAGTGAGGACACATGGTTTTGGGGGCAGCAGCCCACTATGTCTCCCTTTGCGTGGCAAAGGGATAAAGTTATTCTTTTCTAAAAAAAAAAAAAGAAAAAGGCACAAAAACCTACCTGCAACTAAAGTGAAAGAGAAAAATTTATGAAAAGATAATGGGCTGTCTCACAAAAAGGTAGGAGTGGAACATTCAGAACTTGGAAAGGACAAGGTACAGTTAGGCCTCAAGAATGATCAAAACCAAGGGTTCAAATGTTATTAAGATTCTCTATCATTCTTTAATCTATTCTTCCTCATACATTTATTGGTACACTCTCTTTCTCTCTCTCCCCCTCTTTTTTTCTCTTCCTTTCTCTACCCCTCTGCCCCTTCTGCCAAAGTTCCTTTTGTTTCTCAAGTCCATGCAACAGGAAATATGATTACTGACACCTCCCTAAATTTCACCCTACAGCTTCAATCACTGGTTGGATCATCAGAGTGATGATCCTTGTAGAATGAGCTTGGGAGTGTTCCTCCCTCTACAAATATTCAGAAGAGTTTCACAAGTCTTCTCTAAATGTATGATAGAATTCACCTGTGGAGCCATGTGGTCCTGAACTTTTGTTTGTTGGAAGATTTTTATTCACTGTTTTTCAATTTCATTACTTGTGGTTGGTCTGTTCATACTTTATATTTCTTCCTGGTTCAGTCTTGGGAGATTGTACCTTTCTAAGAACTTGTCCATTTCTTCCAGGTTGTCCATTTCACTGGCATATAGTTGCTTGAAATAGTCTCTTGTAATCCTTTGTATTTCTGCAGTATCAGTTGTGACTTCTCCTTTTTAATTTCTAATTAGACTGATTTGAACCATCTCCCTTTTTTTCCTGGATGAGTCTGAAAATTTGTTATAAATCCTACAAAGTTTGCCTAGGTACTCAACTAGCACAATTGGCTATATAGTGCTGTACTATAATAGGTTTACAATGCTTTTCACACAAATAATATATTATTTCATTCTTTTTTATGGCTAAGTAGTATTCCATTGTCTATATGAAATACATGCACATCTTCTTTATCCTTTCATCTGTTGCTGGTAGAATATCCCTGTTCTAAAGTAATACACATTGAAGTATTTAAGGGGAAAAGAGGCATGAGGTCAGTGACTTACTCTTAGATGGTTTAGAAAGTAATAATAATACCAAAGATTAAATATATACATACAAATATATCTTTGTAAATATAAATATATACAGAAACATGTATAAACATTTGCATAGAGAGAGAGGAAGAGAGAGAGGGATGAAGTAATAAAGCAAGTATTTGCAAAATGTTAACAATTAGTAAATCTGAGTGAAAGATGTACCCAAGACCCTCATAACTGTTTAGCTTCCTAAATGAAACTTACCTTTAAATGTAAATTATTTCAAAGTAAAAAGTTAAAATTAAATATAATCAAGAAAAAAGTATGTGAAAATATTAGTATAAAATAATGATTCTTCAAGTGTGGTACTGGACTTCTAGGTCCTTATCTATTAGAAAGTTGTTAGAAATGCAAAGTCTCCCATCCTACCCCAGACCTATTGAATAAGAACTCTGGTGTTGGAACTCAGCAACCTGTGTTGTAACAGCTCTCCAGGAATTCTGATATATGGTAAAGTTTGAAAACCACCAGAATAAAAATATCATTAGAATAAAAATGAAACCTTTCTAAATAGCAAAATATATATCAAAAAGTAAAGTGAAATATTTTATGTGCATAATACACACTCACATACACACATATATTCATATGCCAAAACTGAGATCCTCCTCCCAAAGTTACTATTTATAATAGGAACAAAAATTACAAGGTCTATTAAAATAAATCCTATAAAAGATGTAATGTTTTTAGGAAAAGAATTTTAAAACTTTAGAAACATTTAAAAGACCTAGGTGAATATAAGTTATAATATGTTCATAAGGGAAGATTCATTGTCATAAACTTAGTTACTTTTTTCAAATTATTCTACACATTAAATGAAAATACAATCAAGATATCAATAGAATTTTATTCTTATAGAACTTGACATGCTGATACTAAAATTCATATTATAATTCATGTAGAAGAGAAAATAGATAAAAGGAGTCATGAAACTTCTGAAGAATAAGTATAAAGAACTTATATTAGTAGATAGCAAAATTTACTACAAATCCATAATAATGAAACAGTATAGTATTAAGGCACACATGAGTAGACAAATAACTGATGGAGAAAATAATGAACTTATAAGCAGAATTATGTATAAATCTAATCTTATTATATGACACATAGAGAACAATAAGTCAGTGGGTGAAATGATTGACTCTTCAATAAACAGAGTTAGGATAATTGGCTCTTAGGGAAGCAGATAAATGTAGATCAATACCTCACACCACTCACAGACATTTAAGAATTTATTTTCTGAGTTAAATCCTAATAAAAAGCATATATATGTATATACACACACACAAACACACACACATATATATAGTAAAAGTGAATGGGCTAGATCTATTTTTAACGATATAGATACATCATAAAAACATACAATTAAGTGAAAAAAGTAACTTTTAAAAGGTGTGTCCAATATGAAACCATTTATATATACATGAAGTTGTATATATACATTATATATTACAGTAAGTCTCCTACATATGAATGAGTTCTGTTCTGAGAGCATGTTCATAAGTCCAATTTGTAAGTCCAACAAAGTTAACCTGCTGCTAAGTCACTTCAGTCATGTCCAACTCTGTGTGACCCCGTAGACGGCAGCCACCAGGCTCCCCCATCCCTGGGATTCTCCAGGCAAGAACACTGGAATGGGTTGCCATTTCCTTCTCCAATGCAGGAAAGTGAAAAGTGAAAGTGAAATCACTCAGTCATGTCCGACTCTTAGCGACCCCATGGACTGCAGCCTACCAGGCTCCTCCATCCATGGGGTTTTCCAGGCAAGAGTACTGGAGTGGGGTGCCATTGCCTAGGTACCCAATTAACGCAATCAGCTATATAGTACTGCACTGTAATAGGTTTTTAATACTTTTCACACTAATAATACATAAAATGTAAACAAGCAAAAAAAAAAAGGGAACATTTTTAATCTATAGCACAGCACCTTGAAAAGTGCAGTAGTGCAGTACAACAGCTGGCATCCAGTGAACAGGCAAGGATTACTGACTAGAGGAGGGAGACGAAGTGGGAGATAGTAGAGCTGAAAAGTCAAGAGCAGTAGGAGACAGAGGGTGAGCTGCAATGTCACTCGTGCCTGCATTGATGGGACAGTGTCTGGCTCCTTGCTGGACTCAATTCTATCCACCCTCTTGAAGAAACAATCCATTGAAACATGTAAAATATCATGTAAGAAACGAGTTGCCAGTCCAGGTTCATTACACGATACTGGATGCTTGGGGCTAGTGCACTGGGACAACCCAGAGGGATGGTAGGGGGAGGGAGGAGGGAGGAGGGTTCAGGATGGGGAACACATGTAAACCTGTGGCGGATTCATTTTGATATTTGGCAAAACTAATACAATTATGTAAAGTTTAAAAAAAAAAAAAAGAATCTTATCCAAAAAAAAAAAAAAATGAAGCAGGACAAAGGCTCACTGAATTCTGCCAACAGAATGCAGAGTTCAGTTCAGTTCAGTCACTCAGTCGTGTCTGACTCTTTGCGACCCCATGAATTGCAGCACAACTAGGACTCCCTGTCCATCACCAACTCCCGGAGTTCACTCAAACTTATGTCTATCGAGTCAGTGATGCCATCTAGCCATCTCATCCTCTGTCATCCCCTTTTCCTCCTGCCCCCAATCCCTCCCAGCATAAGAATCTTTTCCAATGAGTCAACTCTTCACATGAGGTGGCCAAAGTATTGGATTTTCAGCTTTAGGATCATTCCTTCCAAAGAACACCCAGGGCTGATCTCCTTTAGAATGGACTGGTCGGATCTCCTTGCAGTCCAAGGGACTCTCAAGAGTCTTCTCAAACACCACACTTCAAAAGCATCAATCCTTCCGCACTCAGCTTTCTTCACAGTCCAACTCTCACATCCATACATGACCACTGGAAAAACCATAGCCTTGACTAGACAGACCTTTGTTGGCAAAGTAATGTCCCTGCTTTTCAATACGCTATCCAGGTTGGTCATAACTTTCCTTCCAAGGAGTAAGCGTCTTTTAATTTCATGGCTGCAATCACCATCTGCAGTGATTTTGGAGTCCCCCAAAATAAAGTGTGATACTGTTTCCACTGTTTCCCCATCTATTTGCCATGAAGTGATGAGACCAGATGCCATGATCTTAGTTTTCTGAATGTTGAGCTTTAAGCCAGCTTTTTCACTCTCTTCTTTCACCTTCCTCAAGAGGCTTTTTAGTTCCTCTTCACTTTCTGCCATAAGGATGGTGTCATCTGCATATCTGAGGTTATTGATATTTCTCCCGGCAATCTTGATTCCAGCTTGTGCTTCCTCAAGCCCAGCGTTTCTCATGATGTACTCTGTAAATAAGTTAAATAAGCAGGGTGACAATATACAGCCTTGATGTACTCCTTTTCCTATTTGGAACCAGTCTGTTGTTCCATGTCCTGTTCTAACTGTTGTTTCCTGACCTACATATAGGTTTCTCAAGAGGCAGGTCAGGTGGTCTGGTATTCCCATCTCTTTCAGAATTTTCCACAGTTTATTGTGATCCACACAGTGAAAGCCTTAGGCATAGTCAATAAAGCAGAAATCTTTTGCTTAGGCCAGTGTTATCTACTAGCTCTAGGGTATTCTATTTTTACCCTCTTCCATGTTCCATGATTTAGGATTATCCATGTTATAAAGTTCCAGGAGCCCAGGCATACTTATGAAGAATTTGTTCTTTAAGTGTCTTTCAAATACAAAAAGTAGGGCATCATAAACAGTGAGCTATTAGGAACCCTAATGCAGTACTGGCTCCATTCCAATGATTTGCTTTTGGAGATAAACAACCTAGATCATACAAATAATAAAGCGATTCTTTTTGAGCTTTAAGTACCTACTGAATAATTTCTAATGTGTCTCTAAATAATCATCAATGGCTTTTATAGAGTTGTTGTTGTTCAGTAGCCCGTCATGTCCAACTCTTTGTGACCACATGGACTGCAGCATGCCAGGCCTCTCTGTCCCTCACCATCTCCTGAAGTTTGCCCAAGGTCATATCCATTGCATTATGGAGTTACCTTTAAGCTAATTTGCTTTTGTCTTCTTTTCTCATCCTTTCTCTATTTTTATATTTCTATTCCTTCACATAATGCAATCCATTTTAAATACTTATACTATTATACTCCTCAGTGATCTTCCACAAAACCTTTTAAATTTTTCCATGGACCTCCCACTCCCGACATTCTAAACCTTGAACTATTTAAGATGTGCAATTTATGTAAATCAAATTATTATTCTATATTTTTACCTGTATCTTAAGAAACTGACTTTAAACTCACACCCGCCAGAAAGATGAATCATAAGTATATTTATAATCCCTGTGCTGATACATAGGAAAAGAAATGCAAGAAAGCAAAATGGCTGTCTGAGGAGGCCTTACAAATAGCTATGAAAAGAAGAGAAGTGAAATGCAAAGGAGAAAAGGAAAGATATAAGCATCTGAATGCAGAGTTCCAAAGAACAGCAAGGAGAGATAAGAAAGCCTTCCTCAGCGATCAATGCAAAGAAATAGAGGAAACCTCAGTGATCAATGCAAAGAAATAGAGGAAACTTCAGCGATCAATGCAAAGAAATAGAGGAAAACAACAGAATGGGAAAGACTAGAGATCTCTTCAAGAAAATTAGAGATACCAAGGGAACATTTCATGCAAAGATGGGCTCGATAATGGACAGAAATGGTAGGGACCTAAGAGAAGCAGAAGGTATTAAGAAGAGGTGGCAAGAATACAAAGTACTGTACAAAAAAGAGCTTCATGACCCAGATAATCACGATGGTGTGATCACTCACCTAGAGCCAGACATCCTGGAATGCGAAGTCAAGTGGGCCTTAGAAAGCATCACTATGAACACAGCTAGTGGAGGTGATGGAATTCCAGTTGAGCTATTTCAAATCCTGAAAGATGGTGCTGTGAAAGTGCTGCACTCAATATGCCAGCAAATTTGCAAAACTCAGCAGTGGCCACAGGACTGGAAAAGGTCAGTTTTCATTCTAATCCCAAAGAAAGGCAACACCAAAGAATGCTCAAACTACTGCACAATTGCACTCATCTCATGCCCTAGTAAAGTAATGCTCAAAATTCTCCAAGCCAGGCTTCAGCAGTGCATGAACCATGAACTTCCTGATGTTCAAGCTGGTTTTAGAAAAGGCAGAGGAACCAGAGATCAAATTGCCAACATCTGCTGGATCATGAAAAAAGCAAGAGAGTTCCAGAAAAACATCTATTTCTGCTTTATTGACTATGCCAAAGCCTTTGACTGTGTGGATCACAATAAACCATGGAAAATTCTGAAAGAGATGGGAATACCAGACCACCTGATCTGCCTCTTCAGAAACCTGTATGCAGGTCAGGAAGCAACAGTTAGAACTGGATGTGGACCAACAGACTGGTTCCAAATAGGAAAAGGAGTATGGCAAGGCTGTATATTGACACCCTGCTTATTTAACTTATATGCAGAGTACATCATGAGAAACGCTGGCCTGGAAGAAGCACAAGTTGGAATCAAGATTGCTGGGAGAAATATCAATAACCTCAGATATGCAGATGACACCACCCTTATGGCAGAAAGTGAAGAAGAGCTAAAGAGCCTCTTGATGAAAGTGAAAGAGGAGAGTGAGAAAGTTGGTTTAAAGTTCAACATTCAGAAAACTAAGATCATGGCATCTGGTCCCATCACTTCATGGAAAATAGATGGGGAAACAGTGGAAACAGTGTCAGACTATTTTTTTGTACTCCAAAATCACTGCAGATGGTGATTGCAGCCATGAAATTAAAAGACACTTACTCCTTGGAAGGAAAGTTATGACCAATCTATATTGAAAAGCAGAGATATTACTTTGCCAACAAAGGTCCATCTAGTCAAGGCTATGGTTTTTCCAGTGGTCATGTATGGATGTGAGAGCTGGACTGTGAAGAAAGCTGAGTGTGGAAGAATTAATGCTTTTGAAGTGTGGTGTTTGAGAAGACTCTTGAGGGTCCCTGGGACTGCAAGGAGATCCAACCTGTCCATTCTAAAGGAGATCAGTCCTTGGTGTTCATTGGAAGGACTGATGATGAAGCTGAAACTCCAATACTTTGGCCACCTCATATGAAGAGTTGACTCATTGGAAAAGACTCTGATCTGGGAGGGATTGGGGGCAGGAGGAGAAGGGTACCACAGAGAATGAGATGGCTAGATGGCATCACCGACTCGATAGACATGAGTTTGAGTTTATTCCGGGAGTTGGTGATGGATAGGGAGGCCTGGTGTCCTGCAATTCATGGGGTCGCAAGCAGTTGGACACGACTGAGTGACTGAACTAAACTGAACTGAATGCTGATACATTATTTGCTAATCACAGTAAAGACAACAGTACTGGTGTAACTAATGGCTAGATGTATTTAACATTACAAAAAATTTTCAAATGAAACTCCACATAAAACACTTAAATTTACAATGAGAATATCTAGACATTCCTCAGTAAATTGAATCACAGTGTGAATGCAAATGTGTAGATTATTATTCTAAATGAATTGGATATCACATATTTGCATGCTCAGTGAATTGAGTTCTCACACATACTAAATTAGTGAAGAAGGTAAAATAGCATAGTGTAGAAAGCACTTGATTAGGAGTCACGAGAATTAGTTCTCGTTTTGGCTCTGTTACTAACTAGCTATGTATTTTTGAGGAAGTACCATAATATCTGTTGGCTTCAGAATTATCTGTGAAATGGAGAAGTTATGGTAGAAAATTCCTTTTATTTGCATTTTGTTTCACAGTTTAAAAAATTCATTTGTAAGATCTATCTTGTCTGACCTCAAAACAATCTATGAATTAGGCAGAGTGGGTATGATTTTTCCTATTTTACAAATTAGGAGCGGTTTGGCAAAAAGACTTGGTCAAGGTCACAAAGAATCAGATCTAGAGTCTTTCTTTTTCAATGTTCTTTCCATACTACTATACTGGCCCTTTAAAGCCCTTTAGGCTTCCCAGGCAGCTCAGTGGTAAAGAATCTACATGCCAATCTAGGAGACACAGGTTCGATCCCTGTGTCAGGAAGATCCCCTGGAGGAGAAATGGCAACTCACTCCAGTATTCTTGCTTGAGAAATCCCATGGACAGAGAAGCCTGGTGGGATACAGTCCATGGTATTGCAAAGAGTTGAACACTACTGAGTGAGCATGCTCATGGGGGCCAGATGCACTGATCATCCTCAAACAAGAGTTTCCTGAGGCAAGCTGTACCAATTACTAGTCCATGATCTTTGCTTAAAACATCTTGAGGAAGCTTCCATAAGCCACTTATCCTTATCCATCAGAGGGCAGACTGAATGAAAACCACAATCACAAAAAACTAGTCAAACTGATCACATGGACCACAGCTTTGTCAAACTAAATGAAACTACGAGCCATGCCATGTAGAGCCACCCAAGATGGACGGGTCATAGTGGAGAGTTCTGATAGAACGTGGTCCATTGGAAAAGGAATGGCAAACCTGATCAGTATTCTTGCCTTGAGAACCCCCTGAGCAGTATGAAAAGGCAAAAAGATATGACACTGAAAGATGAACTCCCCAGGTTGGTTGGTACCCAATATGCTACTGGAAAAGAGTGGAGAAATAACTCCAGAAAGAATGAAGAGATGGAGTCAAAGTGAAAACAATGCCCAACTGTGGATGTGACTGGTGATGGAAGTAAAGTTTGATCCTGTAAAGAACAATATCTTAGGAACCTGGAGTGTTAGGTTCATGAATCAAGGTAAATTGGAAGTGGTCAAACAGGAGATGGCAAGAGTGAACATTGACATTTTAGGAATCAGTGAACTAAAATGGACTGGAATGGACGAATTTAATTCAGATGAACATTATATCTACTGCTATGGGCAAGAATCTCTTAGAAGAAATGGAGTAGCCCTCATAGTCAACAAAAGAGTCTGAAATGCAGTACTTGGGTGCAGTCTCAAAAATGACAGAATGATTTCTGTTTGTTTCCAAGACAAACCATTCAATATCACAGTAATCCAGGTCTATGCCCCAACCACTAATGCCAAAGAAGCTGAAGTTGAACGGTTCTGTGAAGACCTACAAGACCTTCTAGAACTAACACCATAAAAAGGTGTTCTTTTCATCTTAGGGAACTGGAATGAAAAAGTAGGAAGTCAGCAGATACCTGAAGTAACAGGCAGGTTTGGCCTTGAAGTACAAAATGAATCAGGGCAAAGGCTAACAGAGTTTTGCAAAGAGAATTCACTGGTCATAGCAAACACCCTCTTCCAACAACACAAGAGACAACTCTATACATGGACATCACCAGATGGTCAATACCAAAATCAGATTGATTATATTCTTTGTAGCCAAATATGGAGAAGCTCCATATAGTCAGCAAAAACAAGACCAGGAGCTATCTGTGGCTCAGATTATAAACTGCTTATTGCCAACTTCAGACTTAAATAGAAGAAAGTGGGAAAACCATTAGACGATTCAGGTTTGACCTGAATCAAATCCCTTATGATTATACATTGGAAGTGACAAATAGATTTAGGGGATTAGATCTGACAGACAGAATGCCTGAAGAACTATGGATGGAGGTTCATGACATTGTACAGGAGGCAGTGATCACAACAAATTGTGGGAAATTCTTAAAGAGATAGGAATACCAAATCACCTTACCTGCCTTCTGAGAAATCTGTATGCACCTCAAGAAGCAACAGTTAAAACCAGACATGGAACAATATAAATTGGGAAAGAAGTACATCAAGGCTGTATATTGTCACCTTGCTTATTTAACTTATATGCAGAGTACCTCATGCAAAATGCCAGGCTGGATGAAACACAAGCTAGAATCAAGATTGCTGGGAGAAAAGTTAATAACCTCTGGTATACAGATGACACCGCCCTTATGGCAGAAAGTGAAGAGGAACTAAAGAGCCTCTTGATGAAAGTGAAAGAGGTGAGTTTAAAAGCTGGCTTAAAACTCAACATTCAAAAAATGAAGATCATGGCATCTGGTTCCATTAGTTCAGTTCAGTCGCTCAGTCGTGTCCAACTCTTTGCGACCCCATGAATCACAGCACTCCAGGCCTGTCTGTCCATCATCAACTCCCGTAGTTCACTCAAACTCATGTCTATCGAGTCAGTGATGCCATCCAGCCATCTCATCCTCTGTCGTCCCCTTCTCCTCCTGCCCCCAATCCCTCCCAGCATCAGGGTCTTTTCTAGTGAGTCAACTCTTCACATGAGGTGGCCAAAGTATTGGAGTTTCAGCCTTAGCATCATTCCTTCCAAAGAACACCCAGGGCTGATCTCCTTTAGAATGGACTGGTTGGATCTCCTTGCAGTCCAATGGATTCTCAAGAGTTGTCTCCAACACCACAGTTCAAAAGCATCAATTCTTCCACACTCAGCTTTCTTCATAGTCCAACTCTCACATCCATACATGACCACTGGAAAACACAGTTAATGGCAAATATATGGGGAAATGATGGAAACAGTGACAGACTTTTCTTGGGCTCCAAAATCACTGCAGATGGTTACTGCGGCCATGAAATTAAAAGACACTTGCTCCTTGGAAGAAAAGTTATGACCAACCTAGACAGCATGTTAAAAAGCAGAGGTATTACTTTGCCAATAAAGGTTCGCCTAGTCAAAGCTATGGTTTTTCCAGTAGTCATGTATGGATGTGAGAATTGGACCAGAAAGAAAGCTAGCACCAAAGAATTGGTGCTTTTAAACTGTGGTGTTGGAGAAGACTCTTGAGAGTCTCTTGGACTGCAAAGAGATCCAACCAGTCAATCCTAAAAGACATCAGTCCTGAATATTCATTGGAAGGACTGATGCTGAAGCTAAAGCTCCAATACTTAAGCCACCTGATGCGAAGAACTGACTCATTGCAAAAGACCCTGATGCTGGGCAAGATTTTACTCAGGAGGAGCAGGGGACGATAGAGGATGAGATGGTTGGATGGCATCACCAGGAGTTGGTGATGGACAGAGAACCATGACGTGCTACAGTCCATGGAGTTGCAAAGAGTCAGACATGACTGAGCAACTGAACTGAACTGAACTGATCTTTGCTTCCATAGCAACATTTTCCTTTCATATAACACACTTGACACACTCCATGCCAACCATATTCCCACCTTCTGTGGCCTTGGAAGCTGCAGAGATAACCTGCTGAGTGTGATACTTTAAAGCTTGGGGCTTTGGAATGTCGAATTAAGAGACAGAGAGAAATGATGGGCTGGGAAGAGGAAGACAGTTGCTTATTTTAAGTGGTTTTCACTCCAGGCTGCTCATAATTTAAGCAGTAATATTTTAGCCTGATAACGTTTTTGTTAATCACTCTCTCCCCTGAGTCATTCTGATCCCTGAGGCAGGGAGCCAGTTTCTTCCACAGAAAGGTTATTGCTTCTCTTAATATTCTGGGGAATGGGGATATCTTGAGGGCTGGTGAGGGAGAAGGAAGAGCATGCCAAAGCAAGAAAGTGAAAGTGAAGTCGCTCAGTCATGTCCGACTCTTTGGGACCCCATGGACTGTAGCCTACCAGGCTCCTCCTTTCATGGGATTCTCCAGCCAAGAGTACTGGAGTGGGTTGCCATTTCCTTCTCCAGGGGACCTTCCCGACCCAGGGATCGAACCTGGGTCTCCCGCATTCCAGGCAGATGCTTTAACCTCTGAGCCACCAGGGAAGCCCAGAGCATGCCAAGTGCTAGGACAAATAATTCTCTGTCTTCTAATGGGTGTCATTTCCAAGTCTTAACAATTATCCAACAATTTAATTCAAACGTTTGTTTTGAGCAGATATCCAGCGTCCCTATCCATCTGCCTATCCATATCTATGTCTCTATCTATCTATCTATTATCACTCTGCCTATCCGTGCTGTATTCTGTTAGACCATAGAATGCAAATATGAAACCTCAAGACAGTTTCTTTCCTTAAGGACCTCATGTCATGAGCACAAAACATGACGATGAGCATGATGTGTTTTCAAACTACTGCCTGTATAAAACTCTGTTTTCTTCTTTGCTCACTACATATGAAGTTGATTTGAAAAGATATTGGTATTGCTTCTGTGAAAAGCATTTGTTGGTTTTAGTAAATTCTGCATCGTATTTTCCAAAGGGAACATTGCAGTGGGAGAGGTTTCTGGCCGAAGTTTGTTAGAAGTGCTGCCAAAGTGTGAAATCAGCCAAGGTTTCTTTGGTGCCCTTCCAACCTCCCTTACTACTGGCTCTCAAATCTTCAGTGCCTTCAAACTGTCCCCCACTTTTCCAAGCCTTCTTCCAATTGCATCTCACCCAGATATGCCTTACTTAGGAGGTTCTTGGTTTGAGTTTTCCTATTTAGTCTTTTGCTGGTCAAAATGTATCTATACTCTTTTTCAGAAGACTTGGAGAGACTAACCCTCTGGAGATACACACTGGTTCAAGATATATTTAAGTAGAGGGAAGCGCTATTTGCCTCTGTTTAATTCTACTATCCATGCATGAAGGATGGGGTTTCTTCTCCTTGCACCAGATCATTAGAAAAGTAGCCTATCCCATTGGTTTTCTTTACCATCTTTCTCTAAGTCCAATTCCATAGTAGTTATGTTTATTAATACTTTGCTTCAAGTTTCTATATTCTGTTATTTTAGGTGCTGTAATTTAGAAAGAACACTGGATTCATTTGTAGTGACAACTCTAATAATGACCTACACAATTTATTTATCATAGTTGAAAGGAAACCAGAGTTCATGTTGTACAGTGGTTCCTAATTTTGTTTTGCATCATGATACAAATAGAAGATAATATTTGTATATCTGACTGGGGCATACAGGTAAGTCTTCTTGGAGCTAGAAGCAACCAAAGCCATGTCTGATCACCTTGAGAGTTGAAGGAATTTATGTCTTATTACATGCCTATAGTCTATTTGTGAAGAACCAGTGTTGCAAAAACAACACACCAATTGGGAGTTTCCAAGATTTCCAAGTAGATTTTATATTCTCTGAATATGTCCACTGTTGGGCAACTCACTGCCCCTCAAGGAAGGAAGTCTGTTTATATAGTTCCACTTGTTATAAAGCTAAAATTTGCCTCTCAGAACACATTCCTTTAGGTGGGATTTGGTAAGAGCAAATTTAACTAGAATTTTTACACCTCCCTATGTATTCCATCCTTTTATTAAAGAAGATTGAAATTTTACCAGCTTTTAAAAATTAACTATAGACTACTGACTCACAGACTTAATTTCAACTGAATCCCCTAAGTCTTTTTTTTTTTCACATATGAAGCTCTTAAGTCTGATCCATCCTGTGTATTTGAAGGATTTTTCCATTGATCATTATCACATTTCATTTTTTAAAAATATTGGCCCATTTTAGCTCTCTTCATCCCTATAAAGGTCATCAGCAAAATTTTTTTGAATAAGCCAAAAACTACATATCTCCCTATATTTGATACATTTTATCCCTTAATTAACTTTTCTTGATCACTTTTTATGTACTGAACAAACAAAACATCTACAGTTTCCATCCTCATGGATCTCATGATGAATCCTTAAACAGAACTATTTTGGTGTGATTGTTCAATTAGTCCTGATCTCATCTAATTGTCAGAGAAGGCAATGGCACCCCACTCCAGTACTCTTGCCTGGAATATCCCATGGACAGAGGAGCCTGGTAGGCTGCAGTCCATGGGGTCGCTAAGAGTCAGACACGACTGAGCAAACTCACTTTCACTTTTCACCTTCATGCATTGGAGAAGGAAATGGCAACCCACTCCAGTAGTCTTGCCTGGAGAATCTCAAGGATGGGTGAGCCTGTGGGCTGCCGTCTATGGGGTTGCACAGAGTCATGACTGAAGTGACTTAGCAGCAGCAGCAGCGTCTAATTGTGTTGTTACCTTCCTGTTGCTTTCATAAGTATATCACATGAAACTTTGTCAAGGCTGTATTGTTCAATACAGATATACTATTACTATGAATACAGCATTCATCTTATATACTAACCTAATAACCCTAGGAAAGAAGTGCAACATACGTGTAAGTATGCATGGACTTTTAAGTTGGAAGCCTGTCACTTACCAGTAAGTACACAGGAAGATTTACTGAAGATGTGTCTCTGGCTTGCTTGAGGAGAAGGGCTTAAAGGGAAACCTGAAATATGTTTCTTCATGGAAGTAGAAGAAGAAAATGAGGTGGTGTGTGTGTGTCCTAGAATGAGAAGGGAGAGGTATCAGAGTAATTGAGAATGATTAACACATAGCTTAAAGATATGCCAGTAACTCCAGAAGTAACAAGTAAAGTAATCAACTGAGGCACACCAAGGTGGGGAGGGCAAGATTTTAAAAGGCATTAGGAGACCGAGCAAAGATCGTGGTTCCCAAACAGCAATATTTTCTACAACTTTGGTCATTATGAGTGAGACAAGTATTGTGGTAGTCGCTCAGTCATGTCTGGCTCTTTGCAACCCCATTGACTGTAGCCCACCAGACTCCTCTGTCCAAGGGGTTCTCCAGGCAAGAATAATGGAGTGGGTTGCCAAGCACTTCTCCAGGGGATCAACAAATGATGTACAAAAGACTATGAATTAGGCAATGTGGGAAAGGCATGACTGGCCAGCTATATATGCCAGTTACTGACAATATTGTTATATATTGTTTTTTGTTAATTGAGCTTCTTAATGTAATATTGTGGCCAAGGGTGCACACCATGCAAATTATGATGTTTTGGGAAAAGAAAGCTGCTTGTCATGGTGCATCAGATATTTCTAGCTGTACCATATGCTACCAAAATAGAGTATTCATAGTAACTTAGGCCTTTTGTTCAATCAAAAATCAGCATGGAGTTTTCATTAGGAAATTTGAATATTCTATCTTCTAGTAATATATGTTGAGTTTCTAATGATCACTTGTTCTCCCTTGTCATCAATATATCTTTTTGATTCTTGTTGCTGTTCAGTCGCTCAGTCATGTCCGACTCTTTGCAACCCCATGGACTGCAGCACACCAGGCTTCCCTGTCCTTCACCATCTCCCAGAGCTTGCTAAAACTCATGTCCATTGAGTCTGTGATGCCATCCAACCATCTCATCCTCTGTCATCCCCTTCTCCTCCCACCTTCAATCTTTCCCAGCATCAGGGTCTTTTCCAATGAGTCAGCTCTTCTCATCAGGTGGCCAAAGTACTGGAGCTTCAGCTTCAGGATCAGTTCTTCCAATGAATATTCATGACTGATTTCCTTTAGGATTGATTGGTTTGATCTCCTTGAAGTCCAAGCGACTCTCAAGAATCTTCTTCTACACCACTGTTCAAAAGCACCAGTTCTTTGGTGCTCAGCCTTCATTATGGTCCAATTCTCACATCCATACATGACTGTTGGAAAAACCATAGCTTTGACTAGATGGACCTTTGTTGGCATCTTTTTGGTAATCAGTTCTAAAGCCCTGACTAAACTTTACATTGAGATCACATTTATAAGTTCTGAAATTTCCCCTTATTCTGTTGAAACTAAGGAGTATATTTCCTGGCCTCTATTTTGAATAGGCTTTATTTTTAAAGGCAGTTTTAGTTTCATAGCAAAATTGAGTATTAAGTATAGAGATGTACATCGCAGCACTGTTTATAATAGCCAGGACATGGAAGCAACCTAGATGTCCATCAGCAGATGTTTGGGTAAGAAAGCTGTGGTACATATACACAATGGAGTATTACTCAGCCATTGAAAAGAATACATTTGAATCAGTTCTAATGAGTTGGATGAAACTGGAGCCTATTATAAACAGTGAAGTAAGCCAGAAAGAAAAACACCAATTCAGTATACTAACACATATGTATGGAATTTAGAAAGATGGTAATGATAACCTTGTATGCGAGACAGCAAAAGAGACACAGATGTATAGAACAGTCTTTTGGACTCTGTGGGAGAGGGAGAGGGTGGGATGATTTGGGAGAATGGCATTGAAACATGTATAATATCATATATGAAATGAATCTCCAGTCCAGGTTCAATGCATGATACTGGATGCTTGGGGCTTGTGCACTGGGACGACCCAGAGGGATGGTACGGGAGGGAGGTGGGAGGGGGGTTCAGGATGGGGAACATGTGTATACCTGTGGCAGATTCATGTTGATGTATGGCAAAACCAATACAATATTGTAAAGTAATTAACCTCCAATTAAAATAAATAAATTTATATTAAAAAAAAGAAAACTGAAAAAAGAAAAAAGTATAGAGATGTATTTTTCCTATATAGCCCCTGACCCTATACTCACATAACCTCCCCATTATCAACACCCTTCACCAGAGTGGAACATTTGTTACTATTCATGAGACAGTATTGATATGTTCTTACTAAAGTCCATAGTTTACATTAGTGTCCGCTCTTGTGTTGTACATTTGATGGGTTTGAACATAAGCCCTATGACATGTGTCTGTCATTATAGTGTCATACAGACTAGTCTCACTGCCCTAAGAATGCCCTGTGTGCCATATATTCATCCCTCCATCCCCTTCCTAACCCCCTGGCAACCACTGATGCCTTTACTGTCTCCATAGTTTTGTCTTTTCCAGAATGCCTTAAAGCCAGAATCCTACAGTATATAGTAGCCCTTTCAGGTTGGTTTCTTTCACTTAGTCATATGCATTAGGCTTTAGGCTTCTTGCATATCTTTTCATAGCTTGATAGATCATTTCTTTTTAGCAGTGAATATTATTCCATTGTCCAGATGGACCACAGTTTATTTCTCCACTTGCTTACCAATAGCATCTTGGTCGCTTCCAAGTTTGGGTAATTATGAATAAATCTGCTCTAAGCATTTGTGTGCAGTTTTTGTGTGGACCTGAGTTTTCACCTCCTTTGGGTAAATACCAAGGAGCATAATTGCTGGATCATATGGTAAGAATGTGTTTAGTTTTGTAAGAACCTGTCAAAACTGTCTTCCAAAGTGACTGTACAATTTTTCATTCCCTCCAGCAATGAATGAGAGCTCCTGTTGTGCCTCATCTTCACTGAATTTTCATCATTCTCATAGGTGTGTAGTAGTAGCTCATTGCAGTTTTGATTTGCATTTCCCTGATGACATGTGAGGAGCATTTTTTCATATTCTCATTTGCCATCTGTATATCCTTGATAAGGAGTCTTTTCAGATATTTTGCCCATTAAAAAAAATCAAAATGAGAACACTTAACATGAGATCTACACTCAACAAAATTTTGAAGTGTGTAATACAGAACTGTTAACTCTAGGCACTATGTTGTACAGCAGATCTCTAGAACTTATCCATCTTGTAGCATTGAAACTTTACAGCCACTGAACACCATCTCCCCATTTTCCTCTCTCTTCAGTCCCTGGCAACCACCATTCCACTCTCTGATTCAGTGAACTTGACTATTTTAAATACCTCATGTAAGTGGAATCATGCAGTATTTATCTTTCTGTGACTGGCTTATTTCACTTAGCACAATATCCTTCAGGTATATCCATGTTGTCACATATGGCAGGATTTCCTTCTATTTAAGGCTGAATAGTATTCCAATGTGTTTATATATGACAGTTTCTTTCTCTACTCATCTGCTAATGGACATTTAGTTTGTTTCCATGTCTTGGATATTGCGAATAATACTGCAATGAAGATGTGAGTGCAGATACATCTTCATGATCCTGATTTCAATCCTTTTGTGTATATACCCAGAGTGGTAATCATATGATGGCTTTATTTGTAAGTTTTGAGGACCCCCCCATATGTTTTCCATAGCGACTATATAATTTTACATTCCCATCAACAGTGTACAAGGGTTCCAATTTTTCCACATTCTCTAAGCACTTGTTATCTTTTGATAATATCTATCCTAACAGGTGTAAGGTGAGAACTTATTATAGTTGAGATATGCATTTCTCTGATGATTAGCGATGTTGACCATCTTTTAGAATTCTTCTTCCATTTTCCATAAGTCTTTAAAGATCACCAAAAAAGGTCTCATCCATAACTTTTCTCACTATAATTATGAATTATTTGGTCAGGAGACTTGACCTATTGCATGAACTACATACTTTCCTCTGTTTCATCACTTATACTGGGCTTAAAATGTTCCTTTTCAAACTTTTAATATGTCCAGTATAAAAATCATTGTCTTTGACAGAAAGGATGGGGGCAAAATGATAGCTTATAAATTCTGATCTTTTTTTAAATCACATGTTAATGTAGCATATGGCCCAAGCATTTTCCCCATATTAATTAGCATATGTGAGGGATGGTCAAAGGATAAAGGTGGGATAACTTGTAGTGGGATAAAAAGCCTTGAATAAACCAATACAATATTGTAAAGTAATTAGCCTCCAATTAAAATAAATAAATTTATATTAAAAAAAAACCCAAAAGACTTGAATTTTAAACCCACTTCCATCCCTATGCTTACATTTGCTGTTGTGATTTTTGGCAAGTTGCTTCCCTTCTATGAACCCTAGCATCAAATGATTTGAGACAAATGATGCCAATTATCTTCTACAGATTCTGTAATTCCAAGGGTCCATTAGATATGAAACTTCTGTAGTTTTGGCTGCCCACTGCTTTTATGTTATCCATTGTCCCTACAGATATCTTGGGCCCCTTTTGTGTTCTTCCTATGTTTTTCTTTTATTTTGTTCATTTCTAGATGGGCTTTAGCCAATTCAAATCAGTAATTATAGACGTTAATTGAATCATAGACTTGTATAGTTGCATCTTCCACAGCATGTTCACAGTGAGAAACACCAACAAATTATAAAGACTCACTTGCAAAGGTACCATAAAGTTGCTAGTAGCATCACGTTAAAAATGAACACTCATCAATAAAATACTGATGCAAAGTTTGGAAATATCTAATTATCTGTAGACATAGACTTTTAGAACATTCGATTTTGCAGGTGAAAAACTGATGTTCTAAAAGGTGAAGACCAAATTTTCCATTCTCCTATGGTTTCCATGAGGAAAGATTTTCCCTACACTCTCCAGGAATCTGTTTATTCCTTCATCTACTAATTCTGGTGACTCACTTCACTGAGAGCCTGAACTAATCATTTGTAACCGAGCTTCTTCCTTCTCCTGTTCCCTTGGTTGCCACTGCCTACAAGAAGCCTACTCCCCGCCCCCCCACTTCTTTATTCTTTACATTTTATATGGACAGTCTTTCATATAAGGTTGTATAGTATTGCCTGTAAATGGATTGTGCAATATTAAGGAAGCCACATTCTCCAACATTTGCTTTATCAGTAATAAAGATGACATTTTTGATCTTCATGTGCATGACTTCTCCATCTTTCAATTGGTTTCAAACTTAGGAAAGAAATGAGGAGCTATATTCCAGTCCCCTAAAGCCCTTATAATCAGAAAGAAGAACTCCTATAAACCTAGAAGTCACATGCAACCTCTGTGAACTTCATCATGCTCCATTGTGTATCTGGGGACTCATTCCAACAAATGTCTTATCAGAACAAAAAGGTTGATTGGTTTCCTGGCCAATAATTTGTGGATCTTCTAATAGTAGACTCCTGTATTACTCCCATTAACAAACTGAAATGCCTACTGAATGAGTATTTTCTTCTGGCCAATCCAGTAGCTTTGGAAAACTCCCACCAGAAAGATAACGCACAAGATCTGGTTCTTTGAAAAACCCTTATACTTGTGGCTTGGCTATACTGGTACCTTTCATATAAACCTGTAAGCTTTCTGAACAGGCAAAGGAAGATATCCCTGGGGATATCTCAGCACTGCCACATTGAATGAAATGGCCTGGACTGAAATGTGAGGATTCCTACAGACTCCAGTGATTTTACTTCTGGACTGAATGAGCTTGTTATCATATGGGACTTCCCCTAGTGTAGCAGAATTTCTTCTCTCCTTATCTTTATTGGGGCTTCTCAGATGGTGCTAGTGATAAAGAATCCACCTGCCAATGCAGGAGATGGAAGAGAAACAGGTTCAATGCCTGGTTCAGGAAGATCCCCTGGAGGAGGAAATGGCAACCCACTCCAGTATTCTTGCCAGGAAAATTCCACGGACAGAGAAGCCTGGTGGGTTTCAACCCTGGTGGGTTGCAAAGAGTTAGACACAACTGATCACAGTGTTAGTTACCTTTATTGTATGTGCTCTGAATTTAGGAGAAAATCATTCTACCTCCAACCTTCTAAAATGTAGAAGAAAATTCCTATAAATCTTATTTCAAGAGGGAAAAAAAAAAAAAAAAAAAAAAAAACCTTTGACAATTGCAATAGAATGACTCTAGTATCCTTCAGCAGGGAGAGGAAAAACCATGCTGAGTAAGATACTGGCCTGTCTACTTGTGATTCTATTATGTTAATCTATAAAGTATCCACTTCTAATGTCCTATTTTTCTGGCTGGAGAAATCCCTCAGCAAATACTTAGCAAATTAACAGTCTGTGTTTCTTTGCCAGAGCTTCCAAAACAGCCCTTTCCCTTAGAGCAAAAAAAGAGGACCAAAAGTAGCAGAGGAGAAAATTACACGATTAAATAATTGAAAAGAGTGGCTTTTGGATGATGTTTTTATTTCTTTATTTTTATTTTTTTGGATGATTTTCTAATATACTTTGTTAAAGCAAGGGAAAGAAATAGGAAATTGTGATACCTTTCAAACTGGATGAACCAAGTCACTCTAGGCTAGATTTTATTTAATGACTTTGAAATTTATAATCTATATATCACTTATTATTATGTGTTTTATTTTTCCTTATTTTCTTAGCAAAGTTTAACTTTTGGAAATTCTGTTTTCAACTGAAATAATAGTCTAGTGAGTTTTTTCACACTCCAGTCAATATTGAGATAGGATAGACTCAGTACACAAATGAAAATGAGTTGCTACTCTGTGTCAGGCACGTATAAGGCAATAAAGTTTTCATTATGAGCAAACAACAGATATGGTCCCTATTTTAGCTGAGCTTTCAAATATGAAGGGGGATATTTATGAAATAGTCACATAATAGTAGCCTGTATAGCATTTATAAAGAAAAATTACAGAGAACTGTAAGAGCATATACAGCTGATCTTGTGTAAGCTGAATAATTTGCAAAAATTTACCTGTGAATGGGATGTTTACACTGAAAGCTAAAAGGTAGATAAAAATGAGGTAAACATTTGTATGTGAAAGGAGCAGAGAGATATTTAGGGCAATGGGAGCAGCATATGAAGAGGCCCAGAGTTATTAGTATCTAGAACTAATGAATAATTGAAAGAAAGACAGTGTGGCTACAAGGTAAAAACCAAGCAAGAATACCAAAAAGTGAGACCAAAATGGTAAATATGGGACAGATCTTGCAGGGTTCATAAACTATGTTAAAGACTGGACTTTATTTTAAGGGCAGTGGGGAACCACTGAAAGGTCTTAAGTGATACCAGCGTGTGTATGTATGTGGTAGGAGAGGGAGGGAAAGTCAGTCACATTTGTATTGTATAGAGTGACTATTCTGGCTCTAGTATGGAGACTAGAATATAAGGGATTTATAAAGAGAACAAGGAGACATGTCTAGAGACTACTAAAATCACCATGTGAGACATGATGGTGACTGAGTTAGAGCGAGGTGAAAGTGAAAGTGCAAGTCGCTCAGTTGTGTCCGACTATTTGCAACCCCATGGACTATACAGTCCATGGAGTTCTCCAGGCCAGAATACTGGAGTGGGTAAGTAGCCTATCCCTTCTCCAGGGGATCTTCCCAACCCAGGGATTGAATCCAGGTCTCCCGTTTTGCAGGCAGATTCTTTACCAGCTGAGCCACCAGGGAAGCCCAAGAATATCGGAGTGGGTAGCCTATCCCTTCTCCAGCGGATCTTCCCGACCCAGGAAGTGAACTGGAGTCTCCTGCATTGCAGGCAGATTCTTTACCAACTGAGCTATCAGAGTTAGAGTAGAAATGGTAAATTGTGGAGATGAGGAAAACAGTCAAATTTCAGGTGTTTTGGTCACTTAGTGCTAGGTTGGACACAGGATTTGGGGATTCCCCAATGTCATTCTGCACTGTTTTCCCTTGCCAGACTGTATGAATGGAAGGATCGTTTACTGAAAGATAAAATACTGGAAGAATAGAGTTTGCATATTTGGGGTAGAAGAGAGAAGATATTTAGTTCAAGACACCTGTGAAATATCCAAATAGCAGTAGTAAAGTAGCAGATATGGCTCAGAAGAGAGGACAGAACCAGAGCTATACGTTAAGGACAATGAGAATGGATGACATGATCCGGGAAGAGTCCATGGAAGGAGGTGAGAAGGCCATGTGGGACAGGAATCAGGACAAGACCAGCTCTTCAGGGCAGAGTCTTGGAGGACAAGAAGGGTGAGGAGCATCCTATGGGCTTCTAGGGTGCCAGCCCAGAAGGGTTTCTGCAGGAGGGCTTCAGCCTGGCATGGCCAGCTAAGATGAGAGACAAGGAGGGCCCACAGGTAACCCCGGGATGCTGACCCCAAGAAGGTCCCAGGCTGGGGACCTTGGTGACAGGCTGTCCTGTGGGGCTGATGGAAGCCCAGGCTGAGTGGAGGAGATCGGGAGACAGAGAGACCAGGAGGGAAGTCTATGTGAGGAGTAAGGAGTCAGCATATGCAACTCTGGAGGGGCCTGCAAGGAGAGGACGGGAGCGGACAGAGGCCAGCGACTGGCTGGGGACATGATTCCCAAAGAGGCCTTTCCTCCTGTGCCTTTGGAAAATGGGGAATGTTGACAATAGAGGACCAAGAGTGAGACAGAGTGAGCTATTCCAAGAACCCCAAGCAGGGTGGGGAGCTGGGAGCCCAGCTCACAACAGGATACGGGAGGGCTGCCTGGCCTTCTAAAGGGGTAAGAGCCTTCTCCTCCATCATTGCAGGAGAAAGGAGGGCAGGGTTGTGGGGACTCAAATACATGGGGACCTCAGGGGTTAGGGGGCTTCTCTGTCAGCACGGGAGGTGGGTAAAGCCCTCTCCAGCAGGGGCTCTGAAGGCCCCTCCACACTGCCAGGGAGAACCAAGCCAAGAGCCTTCCAGTTGCAGTGGCTTTTCCTCCTTCACCTGTCAGGAGCTGGTCCCCTTCTCGTGCCTGGTGGGCACCGCAGATGTTCACCTTTCTGTTCTCCCATCCCTTCCTCCCCAGCGGATGGGGAGATCCGGTCATGAGGAGGCCTGGGGTCGTCTGGGAGCTCGCTGCCCTTGAAGGTGGCCTCGTTCACGTCTGTTCTGCCTCCAGGACCCCTTCACATTGTGGCCCTGGTCATCACTGTGGGTGTCACCTGGATCGTAGTCAGCATCCTCCTCAGTGGCCTTGGCTTTCCTCGGATCCAGCATCTCTTCACCAGTGAGTGTGGGACTTTCCCTCACCCTGCTAGGAGGGTTGCTGGCGGCAGGCAACCGGACCTGTGGGCTGAGGCTCAGGACGGGTCTGGCAGCGGTCTGGTTTGTCTGTTTCCCCCTGGCAGGACACCGGGAGCTGTCCTCGCTGGTCTGCCTCTTGGTGTCGGGCACAGCCTGACCCTTACCATCCAGTTGCTTTGGCTGGACACACCAATCCCCACTCATTAGAATTCATTCAGTTCAGTTGGAGTCACTGGGCCCTGAGTAGGGGGCAGGGGGGCTTTGGCTGAATCTTGGGGATGACGCCCTCATTGGTCCCTGGAGGCTTTCCACTGGGTTCTGAGATGGGGAGGGAACTCAGCCCCTCCTTGCTGGGGACACCTCACCTACATACTTTTATTTTTGAATGAATGAAGTCGCTCAGTGGTGTCCAACTCTTTGCGACCCCATGGACTGTAGCCTACCAGGCTCCTCTGTCCCTGGGATTCTCCAGGCAAGAGTACTGGAGTGGGTTGCCATTTCCTTCTCCAGGGGATCTTCCTGACCCAGGCTTCGAAACTGCATCTCCTGTATTGCAGGAACTGGTATGTAAACTGGTATGTAAATCACTGACTTCTTTCACTTAGCATAATGCCTTTGAGAATTGGTCAAGCTTTTCTGTTGTATCAATAGCTGTTATTTTATATTAAGTAATATTTCATTGTATGAATGTATTACCATTTATCCATTCACTCACTGAGGAACATTTTAATTGTTTAACTCTTATGAACAGAATATATTTGAGTCATGTTTTCTTCTATCCAACTTGATAATCTCTCTCTTAATTGGTGTTTTTAGCTTATTTACATTTAGTGTGATTATTGAGATGTTTGGATTTAAGTCTACTATTTTATGTTTCTTTTATTTTGAACATGTTTCTGGTATTCCATTATAACTTATTTATAGTGTTTTTGAGTATTTCTCTTTATACATTATCTTTAGTGGTTGCTGTAGGGATTAACTTTTCACAAACTATTTAGAATTAATATATCTATTTCAGATAAATATCTTACTATTCAACTGAAATGTAGACACCCTATTGCCATATAAATACCTTTACCTTCCACATAGTTATGCTATAGGTATTGTATATTATATCTATGTGCATTGAAAATTCTATCAAAGATCATTATATTTTTTGCTTTCAACTATCAAATATGCTATAAAGAACTCAAGAGGAAAGAAGTCTACTATATTTACCTAGATATTTACCATTTCTCTTGAATTTTTTTTTATTCCCAATGATGTAACTTTTCTTCTGGTATCATTTCCTTTCTATCCTAAGAAATTTTTTAGTAATTCTTTTAGAGCAGGTTTCTGGTTTCAAATTCTTTTAGTTTTTCTTCATCTGAGAATGCATTTATTTTACCTTCATTGTGAATGATATTTTTGCTGGATTTAGAATTCTGGATTGACAATTCTTTTTTTTTCAGTACCTGGAAAATAGTATGTACTTCCTTCTTGATCCCATGGGTTTTGACATGAAAGCTGTTTTCCCCTAATATATTATTTGTCCTTGGCTGATTTCAAGACCTTTTCTTTCTGTTTAGCTTTCAGCATTTGATTATGATATATCTAGGCATGGATTCCTTTGTGTATATCCTGTATGGGGTTTGCTCATTTTCTTGAATCTGTAGATTTATGTTTTTTTCCCTAAAACTTGGGGTATTTTTAGTCATTAGTTTTTCAATACAGCACTCTTCCTGCTCTCCTTCTTGGATTCCATTGATTTGATTTTTAGAATTTTTGTTATTGACCCACGGATTCCCAAGCTCTGCTCATGTTTTTTACAACCTCTTTTCTCTCTGTTCAGATTGAATAATTTCTAGCATCCTATCTCCAAGTTCATTTATTCTTTCCTACGTCATCTCTATTTTACCATTGAGTCCATCTGAAGATTTTTTCTTAACTGATTGTTTCAGTTCTAAAATTTATATTTGGTTCTTCTTTATATCTTTTATTTCTTTGCCGATCCTTTCTATTTTAATATTTGTTTAAATAGTATTGACAGTTGTCCAACAGAGACTTCTTATAATAGCTGCTTTAAAGTTCTCATCAAATCACTGTCCTCTCATTGTTGCTACTATTGATTGTCATTTAGCAAGTTGATATTTTCTTGCTTATTTTTATGCCAAATATATTTTGGTTTGTATCCTGGACATATAGAATGTTACATCATGAGAGTCTCAGATTTGTTTACATCCTAGGAAAATGCTGATATTTTTGCTTTGGTCTTTGGTGAGCTGTGGGTTCGTGTCAGTTCAATTTTCAGGTTTTGCAGTACTAATTGCAACTGTCCAACATATGCACCATCCTGTGGTCAGCCTGACACCTGAGTGAAGATCTACCTGTTAGCTCAATTCTTAAAATCTTTGGTATATAAATCACTGTCAAATGCATGCATGAGTGTGTCACACTGGTTCAGGAGTTCATAAACAACTTTATGGGGGTCACTCTTCCAAAATCTCCCCCGCCCATTATCTCCAAAATATTTTTTTAGCTCCCAAGTTTCTTCTTTTTATTCTTCCACCCAAAACTGCCCACTTCTGTGATTACACCATGTCCAAAGTCAAGCAGAAAGAAGACAAAGAAAGGGGGAAAAAGCAATGGGATATGTTCCTGCCCTCTTGGAGTGATGACTCCATTCAATGGAGGGAAATGTAACCCTCTCTGAGTTTTGGCTCCCACATGTCTTTGACTGTGTGGATCACAACAAACTGGAAAATTCTTAAAGAGATGGGAATACAAGACCACCTGACCTGCCTCCTGAGAACTCTGTATGCAGGTCAAGAAGCAACAGTTAAAACCAGACATGGAACAACAGACTGCTTCAAAATTGGGGAAGGAGTATGTCAAGGCTGTATATTGTCACCCTGCTTATTTAACTTATATGCAAAGAATATCATGGGAAATGCTGAGCTGGATGAAGCACAAGCTCAAATCAAGATTGCCAGGAGAAATACCAATAACCTCAGATATGCAGATAACACCACCCTTATGGCAGAAAGCAAAGAGGAATGAAAGATCTCTTGATGAAAGTGAAAAAGGAGAGTGAAAAAGCTGGCTTAAGAATCAACATTAAAAAAATTAAGATCATGGCGTCTGGTCCCATCACTTCATGGCAAATAGATGGGGAAACAATGGAAACAGTGACAGACTTTATTTTCTTGGGCTTCAAAATCACTGCAGATGGCGACTGCAGCCACAAAATTAAAAGATGCTTGCTCCTTGGGGGAAACAATGGAAACAGTGACAGACTTTATTTTCTTGGGCTTCAAAATCACTGCAGATGGCGACTGCAGCCACAAAATTAAAAGATGCTTGCTCCTTGGAAGAAAAGCTAAAACCAACCTAGACAGCATATTTAAAAGCAGATACATTAATTTCCTGACAAAGGTCCGTCTAGTCAAGGCTATGGTTTTTCCAGTAGTCATGTATGGATGTCAATAGAGTTGGACCATAAAGAAAGTTGAGTGCCAAAGAATTGATGCTTTCGAACTGTGGTGTTGGAGAAGACTCCTAAGAGTCCCTTGAACTGCAAGGAAATCAAACCAGTGAATCCTAAAGGATATGGAATCCTGAATATTCATTGGAAGGACTGATGCTGAATCTGAAGCTCCAATACTTTGGCCACCTGGTGCGAAGAACTAACTCATTGGAAAAGACCCTGATGCTGGGAAAGATTGAAAGCAGGAGGATAAGGGGATGACAGAGGATTAGATGGTTGAGTGGCATCACTGACTCGATGGACATGCGTTTGAGCAAGCCCTGGGAGATGGTGAATGACAGGAATGCCTGGTGTGCTGCAGTTCAGGAGGTTGCAAAGACTTGGACATAACTGAGCAACTGAACAAGAAACAACAAATAACTCCATTGCCAGCCAGTATTGCTGCCACAGGATTGTTTGGAGGTTGGAGCACAAGAAAATGAAAATAATGGAGAAAAATTAGAGATTCCCTACACATGACCTTTAGGTTTTACCTTTTCTTTAGGTTGAAATCTAAAGAAAACTATGGATAGAGGTTTGCAGCATTGTACAGAAAGCTGTGATCAAAACCATCACCAAGAAAAAGAAATGCAAAATGGTTGTTTGAGGAGGCCTTACAAATAGCTGAGAAAAGAGAAGCTAAAGGTAAAGGAGAAAAGAAAAGACATACCCATCTGAATGCAGAGTTCCAAAGAATAGCAAGGAGAGGTAAGAAAGCCTTCCTTAATGATCACTGAAAAAAAAAAATAGAGGAAAACAGTAGAATGGGAAAGACTAGAGATCTCTTCAAGAAAATCTCCTCAAGGAAACATTTCATACAAAGACGGGCACAATAAAAGAGTAATGGTATGGACCTAACAGAAGTAGAAGATATTAAGAAGAGGTGACAAGAATACACAGAAGAACTATACAAAAAAGATCTTCACAGCCCAGATAATCATGATGGTGTGATCACTCACCTAGAGCCAGACATCCTGAAATGCAGAGTCAAGTGGGCCTTAGGAAGCATCACTATTAACACAGCTAGTGGAGGTGATGGAATTTCAGAAATCCTAAAATGTGATTCTGTTACACTCAATAGTGCTACACTCAATATCCCCAGCAAATTTTGAAAACTCAGCAGTGGCCACAGCACTGGAAAAGGTCGGTTTTCATCCCAATCCCCAATAAAGGGAATGCCTAAGAATGTTTATAAAACTGCACAGTTGCACTCATCTCACACACTAGCAAAGTAATGCTCAAATCTCCAAGCTAAATTTCAACAGTACATGAACCAATAACTTCCAGATGTTCAAGCTGGATTTATAAAAGGCACAGGAATCAGAGATCAAATTGCCGATAGCTGTTGGATCATAGAAAAAGCAAGATAATTTCAGAAAAACATCTACTTCTGCTTTATTGATTATGCCAAAGTCTTTGACTGTTTGGATCACAACAAGATCCAATCTTTTGGATCACAATCAAGAGATGGGAATACCAGACCACCTGACCTGCCTCCTGAGAAATCTATATTCAGGTCAAGAAGCAACAGTTAGAACTGGACATGGAACAACAGACTGGTTCCAAATTGGAAAAGGAGTATGTCAAGGTTGTATATTGTCACCCTGCTGATTTAACTTATATGGTAAGTACTTCATGTGAAATGCTGGGCTGGATGAAGCATAGGCTGGAATCAAGATTGCAGGGGAAAATATCAATGGCTTCAGATATGCAGATGACACCACCCTTACGGCAGAAAGTGGAGAAGAACTAAAGAGCCTCTTGAAAGAGAAAGAGGAGAGTAAAACTACTAGCTTAAAACTCAACATTCAGAAAACGAATATCATGGTATTTGGTCCCATCATTTCTTGGCAAATAGATGGGGAAACAATGGAAACAGTGACAGTCTTTCTTTTCTTGGCTCAAAATCACTGCAGATGCTGACTGCCACCATAAAATTAAAAGATGCTTACTCCTTGGAAGAAAAGCTATGACCAACCTAGACAGCGTATGTACACTCATGGCTCATTCATATCAATGTATGGCAAAAACCACTACAATATTGTAAAGTAACTAGCCTCCAATTAACATAAATAAATTGATTAAAAAAAAAAAGCAGAGGCATTATTTTGCCATCAAAGGTCTGACTAGTCAAAGCTATGGTTTTTCCCATAGTCATGTACGAATGTGAGAGTTGGACTATAAAGAAAGCTGAGCGCTGAAGAATTGATGCTTTTGAATTGTGGTGTTGGAGAAGACTCTTCAGAGTCCCTTGGACTGCAAGGAGATCTAGCCAGTCCATCCTAAAGGAAATCAGTCCTGAATATTCATTGGAAGGACTGATGTTGAAGCTAAAACTCCAATACTTTGGCCACCTGATGCGAATAGCTGACTCATTTGAAAAGACCCTTATGCTGGGAAAGATTGAGGGCAGGAGAAGAAGGGGACGACAGAGGATGAGGTGGGTGGATGGCATCACCGACTCAGTGGACATGGGTTGGGGTAGATTCTGACAGTTGGTGATGGACAGGGAGGCCTGGTGTGCTGTGGTTCATGGGGTCACAAAGTGTCGGACATGACTGAGTGACTGAACTGGACTGAGTTGAAGCCAGGATATACCAAAATGAAAAACATGGTACTTCTTTGGCGTACTTCAAATTATGGTGTTCTTCCATTATATATTTTCAATTCAACAGCATTTCTAAATTGATCAAGGAATGTTCCAAATTAAACCTGGCTTAGTGAGTCTCTGACCCACTTGCCTTTCATTTATCAATGTAGGCCAGGCAGACTTGCAGTCAGTATACCTCCATACTAAAAGAAATAATTCTTGACTGATATTTCAGTTAAGACTTATATTTGCAGTTGGTGAAAATTTCAATCTAAATCAGCTTTATAAAAAGGGCAGTGTGCTGGCTCACTAACAGAATAGTCCAGGGACAGATCTAGTTTTAGATAATATGACCTAATCCAGGACTTCAGAATATCATCAAGACATGAACTCTCCATTTCTCAGTTGTGCTTTCCTCAGTATTATATGTATTTTCATATAGTTTCTTACCTTATTATGACAATATAGTTACTGATAACTCCTGATTTACAACTTTATGACAAGTCCAACAGAAAATAGAGAACATCTTTTTATTGCTCAAACAAGATTCCTGGTATTATCTCTGATTGGATCAAAATGTTTTACTTGAATCATCTGCCCATATCCTAATCGTATATTATGGCCTAGTAGTGACCAGACCTGTGTTACATGTATACTCTTGGAACCAGAGATAGAGTCAACTTTACTCAAAGCACATAAACAAAGCACGTTTCTGATCATCAGTGATGATCTTCCCAAAGTAAAATCACAGTGGTGCTACCAGATGAAGAGGCAATGGATGATGGGAGAAAGAATTAACAAATGTATACTATACTGAGAGAACTCAATAACTTCCATTAGGGAAACACTTAAGTATAGACCTAATAAATTATGTCCAGTGTCAGTATGCTGACAACTACAAAATGCTGTTAAAAGAAATCAAAGACCTAAATAAATGGAGAGATATACTATGTTCAGAGACTGAAGATTCAATATTGTTAACATGTAAGTTCTCTTCAATTTGATCTTTAGATTCAGTGCAATAAGGCTTTATTTGAAGATATTAATATTAAATTTAATCTCTTAAATTTATAGGGAAGGCAAAGAGACCATGAAAACCAAAACAATTTTGGAAAAAGACAAAGTTGGAAGACCCACACTATCTGATTTCAAGACTTACTGTAATGCTACTGTAATTAAGATAGTGTGATATTTATGAAAGAATAGACCCATAGCTCAATGGAACAGAATAGAGAGCCCAGAAATAAATTCACATAAATATAGGAATATGATCTTTGGAAAAAGTGAAAAGATATTTCAAAGGAGAAATTAGAGCCTGTTCAAGAAAATGGTGCTGAAACACCATGGTGCAAAAAAACATCTGTTCTATCTCATGCCTTATAAAAATGAATTTGACAGATTAATCAACAGATGAATGGATAAAGGAAATGTGGTATATACCTACAATGGAATATTACTCTGCCTTAAGAGGAAGGAAATACTGTTACATGCTACAAATAGATGAATCTTGAGGATATTATGCTAAGTGAAATGAATCAAGTGCAGAAAAACAAATACTGCATGATTCCATTTATACGAAGTATCTAAAACAATCAAGATGGATGGGCCATGCTGGAGAGTTCTGACAAAACATGGTCCACTGGAGAAGGGAATGGCAAACCACTAGAGTACTGTTGCCTTTAGAACCCCATGAACAGCATGAAAAGGCAAAAAGATAGGACACTGAAAGATGAACTCCCCAGGGTGGTAGGTGCCCAATATGCTACTGGAGATCAGTGGAGAAATAACTCCAGAAAGAATGATGAGATGGAGCCAAGGCAAAAACAGCACCCAGTTGTGGATGTGACTGGTGATGGAGGTAAAGTCCAATGCTGTAAAGAGCAATATTGCATAGGAACCTGGAATGTTAGGTCCATGAATCAAGGCAAATTGGAAGTGGTGAAACAGGAGATGGCAAGAGTGAACATTGACATTTTAGGAATCAGCGAAATAAAATAGACTGGAATAGGTGAATTGAACTCAGATGACCATTTTATCTACTACTGTGGGATAGAATCCCTTAGAATAAATGGAGTAGCCATCATACTCAACAAAAGAGTCCGAAATGCAGTACTTGGATGCAATCTCAAAACGACAGAAGGATCTCTATTCGTTTCTAAGGCAAAGCATTCAATATCACAGTAATCCAAGTCTATTCCCCAACCAGGAATGAGAAGAAGCTGAAGTTAAACAGCTCTATGAAAACCTACAAGATCTTCTAGACCTAACACCCCTAAAAGATGTCTTTTTCATTATAGGGGACTGGAATGCAAAAGTAGGAAGTCAAGAGATAACTGGAGTAACAGGCAAATTTGGCCTTGGAGTACAGAATGAAGCAGGGCAAAGGCTAATAGAGTTTTTCCATAGCAAACACCCTAATCCAACAACGCAAGAGAAGACTCTACACAGGGACATCACCAGATGGTCAATATGAAATCAGATTGATTATATTCTTTGCAGCCAAAGATGGAGAAGCTCTATATAGTCAGCAAAAACAAGACTGGGAGCTGACTGTGGCTCAGATCATGAACTCCTTATTTCCAAATTCAAAAGTAAATTTAAGAAAGTAGGGAAAACCACTAGACCATTCAGGTATGACCTTAATCAAATCCCTTAGAATTATACAGTGGAAGTGAAAAATAGATTCAAGTGATTAGATCTGATAGACAGAGTGCTTGAAGAACTATGGACAGAGGTTCATGACATTGTACAAGAGGCAGTGATCAAATCATTCCCCCCAAAAAGAAATGCTAAAAGGCAAACCAGCTGTCTGAGGAGGCCTTATACATAACTGAGAAAAGAAGGTAAGCTAAAGGCAAAGGAGAAAAGGAAAGATATACCCATTTGAATGCAGAGTTCCAAAGAATAGCAAGGAGAGATTAAAAAAGCCTTCCTCAGTGATCACTGCAAAGAAATAGAGGAAAATAATAGAATGGGAAAGACTAGAGATCTCTTCAAGAAAATTAGAGATAACAAGGGAACATTTCATGCAAAGATGGGCACAATAAAGGACAGAAATGGTACGAACCTAACAGAAGCAGAAGGTGGTAAGAAGAGGGGAAGAATACAGAGAAGAACTGTACAAAAAAAGGTCTTCATGACCCAGATAACCATGATTGTGTGATCACTCACCTAGAGCCAGACATCCTGGAATGTGAAGTCAAGTGGGAAGCATCACTAGGAACAAAGCTAGTGGAAGTGATGGAATTCCAGTTGAGCTATTTCAAATTGTAAAAGATGATTCTGTGAAAGTGCTGCCTTCAATAAGCCAGCAAATTTGGAAAACTCAGCAGTGGCCACAGGACTGGAAAAGGTCAGTTTTCATTCCAATTCCAAAGAAAGGAAATTCCAAAGAAAGTTCAAACTACCACACAATTGCACTCATCTCATACACTAGCAAAGTAATGCTCAAAATTCCCCAAGCCATGATTGAACAGTTTGTGAACCGTGAGACATTCAAGCTGGATTTAGAAAAGGCAGAGGAACCAGAGATCAAATTGCCAACGTCTGTTGGATCATGGAAAAAGCAAGAGTTCCAGAATAACATCTACTTCTGCTTTATTGACTACACCAAAGTCTTTGACTGTGTGGATCACAGCAAACTGTGGAAAATTCTTAAAGAGATGGGAATACCAGACCACCTTACCTGCCTCCTGAGAAATCTGTATGCAGTTCAAGAAGCAACAGTTAGAACTGGACATGGAACAACAGACTGGTTCCAAATCAGAAAAGGAGTACATCAAGGCTGTATATTGTCACCCTGCTGACTTAACTTACATGCTAAATACTTCATGGGAAATACCAGGCTGGATGAAGCACAACCTGGAATCCAGATTACTGGGAGAAATATCAGTAACCTCAGATATGCAGATGATACCACCCTTATGGCAGAAAGTGAAGAACTAAAGAGCCTCTTGGTGAAAGTGAAATAGGAGAGTGAAACTGCTGGCTTAAAATTCAATATTCAGAAACCTAAGATCATGGCATCTGGTCCCATCACGTCATGGCAAATAGATGGGTAAATAATGGAAACACTGACAGATTTTCTTTTCTTGGGCTCTAAAATCACTGCAGATGGTGACTGCAGCCATGAAATTAAGACGCTTGCTTCTTGGAAGAAAAGCTATGATCAACCTAGAAGCATATTAAAAAGCAGAGACATTACTTTGCCAACAAAAGTCCGTCTAGTCAAAGCTATGGTTTTTCTAGTAGTTGTGTATAGATGTGAGAGTTAGACCATAAAGAATGCTGAGCACCTAAGAATTGATGCTTTTGAGCTGTGGTGTTGGAGAAGACTCTTGAGTGTCCCATAGACTGCAAGGAGATCCAACCAGTCCATTCTAAATGAGATCAGTCCTGGGTGTTCTTTGGAAGGACTGATGCTAAAGCTGAAACTCCAATACTTTGGCCACCTCAAGTGAAGAGTTGACTCATTGGAAAAGACTCTGATGCTGGGAGGGATTGGGGGCAGGAGGAGAAGGGGACGACAGAGGATGAGATGGCTGAATGGCATCACCGACTTGATGAACTTGATGAACTTGATGAACTCCGGGAGTTGGTGATGGACAGGGAGGCCTGGTGTGCTGCAGTTCATGGGGTCACAAAGAGTCGGACACGACTGAGTGACTGAACTGAACTGAACTGAATAACATATGATGTTGAGCATCTTTTTTATGCTTATTTGCCATCTGTAGTTTTCTTTTCTGAGTGTCTGTTCATATCCTTTGCTTATTTTGTAAATGAGTTGTTTGGTTTTTATTGTTGAGTTTTAAGATTAGTTTATATGTTTTTAATACAAGCCCTTTATAACATATGATGTGTTTTGCAAGCATCTTCTTCCAGTCCATGGCTTGTCTTTTCATTCTCTACAGTATCTTTTGCAGAGCAGAAGTTTTTAATTTTAATGAAGTTCGGCATCATTTTTTTTTCCTTTTCATGGCTTTTCCTCCCTTTCATGGATCATGCTTTTAGTATTATATCTAAAAAGTTATCATCAACCCCAAGGTCACCAAGTTTTCTCCTATATTATTTATCTAGAATTTATATAATTTTGCATTTTAAAATTTAGGACTATGATCCATTTGGTGTTAGTTTTTGTGAAACATATAAATTTTGTGTAAACTTTAGGACAAGTTTGTCAGAATCTACAAAATAACTTGCTGAGATTTTTGACTGGGGTTGTATTGAAGCTATAGATCAAAGTGGGAAGGATTGACATCCTTCTAATAGTAAGTCTTCTAATCAATAAACATAGAATATCTCTTCAGTTATTAGATCTTTTTAATTTCTTTCATCAGAATTTTGTAGTTTGCTTTCCCCTAGCTTTCAGTTCAGTAGCTCAATCGTGTCCGACTCTTTGTGACCCCATGAACCACAGCACTCCAGGCCTCCCTGTTCATCACCAACTCCTGGAGCCCACCCAAACCCATGTCCATTGAGTCAGTGATGCCATCCAACCATCTCATCCTCTGTTGTCCCCTTCTCTTCCTGCCTTCAATCTTTCCCAGCATCAAGGTCTTTTCCTCCAGTTTTATTGAATTATAATTGACAAATGAAGTTGTATATATTTAAGATGTACAGTGTGATGTTTTGATACATGTGAACATTGTGAAATGATTACCATAATTAATTCAACTATCATATTCATTGCCTCACCTAGTTGACATTTTTGTGTATGTGATAAGAACACTTAAGATCTACTCTCAGTAAATTACAAGTATAAATACAGTATTATTAACTATAGCCATTAGAATGCCTATATCTTATTCTTCCTGTGTAATTTAAACTTTCTATCCTTTGACCAACATCTGCCCATTTCTCCCACACCCAGCTTGTTGCTACCACCATTCTACTCCTCCACCCCTCTGGGTTATCTCAGAGCCCCAAGCTGATCTCTTTGTGCCCTACAGCAGTTTCCTACTAGTTATCTATTTTACACACCGTAGTGTGTGTATGTCAATGCCATTCTCTCAATTAGCAATTGAATTTTGTATATTATTAACCTTGTATGCTGAAACCATGGTATAATTACTTATGAATTTCACGTGTTGTTTCCTTGCTTTTTTGGGGGGAGGGGATTTTTCCATGTAGAAAGGGATATCATCATGTAAAAAAAAAAAAGGCAGTTTTATTTCTTCCCAATATTAGTTCAGTTCAGTCACTCAGTTGTATTTGACTCTTTGCAGCACCATGGACTGCAGCATTCCAGGCCTCCCTGTCTATCACCAACTTCTGGAGCTTCCTCAAATTCATGTCCATCGAGTTGGTGATGCCACTGAGTTGGTGATGCCATCCAACCATCTCATCCTTTGTTGTCCCCTTCTCCTCCCACCTTCAATCTTTCTCAGCATCAGGGTCTTTTCCAATGATTCAGCTCTTTGCATCAGGTGGCTAAAGTATAGGAGTTTCAGCTTCAGCATCAATCCTTCCAATGAATATTCAGGACTGATTTCCTTTAGGATGGACTGGTTTGAAATCCTTGCTGTCCAAGGGACTCTCAAGAGTCTTCTCCAACACCACAGTTCAAAAGCATCAATTCTTTGGCACTCAGCTTTTCTTAAGTCCAACTCTCACATCCATACATGACTACCGGAAAACCATAGCTTTGACTAGATGGACCTTTGCTGGCAAAGTAATGTCTCTGATTTTTAATATGTTGTCTAGGTTTATCATAGCTTTTCTTCCAAGGAGCAAGCATATTTTAATTTCATGGCTGCAATCACCATCTGCAGTGATTTTGGAGCCCCCAAAAATAAAGTCTGACACTGTTTCTACTGTTTCCCCATCTATTTCCCATGAAGTGATGGGATCAGATGCCATGATCTTAGTTTCCTGACTGTTGAGCTTTAAGCCAACATTTTCACTCTTCTCTTTCACTTTGATCAAGAGGCTTTTTAGTTCCGTTTTGCTTTCCGCCATAAAGGTGGTGTCATCTGCATATCTGAGGTTATTAATATTTCTCCTGGCAATCTTGATTCCAGTTTGTGCTTCTTCCAGCCCAGCATTTCTCCTGATGTACTCTGCATATAAGTTAAATAAGCAGGGTGACAATATACAGCATTGCCGTACTCCTTTTCCTATTTGGAGCCAGTCTGTTGTTCCATGTCCAGTTCTAACTGTTGCTTCCTGACCTGCATACAGGTTTCTCAAGAGGCAGGTCAGGTGGTCTCTATTCCCATCTCTTTCAGAATTTTCCACAGTTTATTGTGATCCACACAGTCAAAGGCTTTGGCATAGTCAATAAAGCAGAAATAGATGTTTTTCTGGAACTCTCTTGCTTTTTCCAAGATCCAACAGACGTTGGCAATTTGATCTCTGGTTCCTCTGCCTTTTCTAAAACCAGCTTGAACATCTGGAAATTTTTGGTTAACATACTGTTGAAGCCTGGTTGGAGAATTTTGAGCATTACTTTACTAGTGTGTGAGATGAGTGCAATTGTGTGGTAGTTTGAGCATTCTTTGGCATTGCCTTTCTTTGGGATTGGAATGAAAACTGACCTTTTCCAGTCCTGTGGCCACTGCTGAGTGTTCCAAATTTGCTGGCATATTGAGTGCAGCATTTTAACAGCATCATCTTTCAGGATTTGAAATAGCTCAGCTGGAATTCCATCACCTCCACTAGCTTTGTTCGTAGTGATGCTTTCTAAGGCCCACTTGACTTCACATTCCAGGATGTCTGGCTCTAGGTGAGTGATCACACCATCATGATTATTTGGGTCATGAAGCTCTTTTTTGTACAGTTCTTCTGTGTATTCTTGCCACCTCTTCTTAATATCTTCTGCTTCTCTTAGGTCCATACCATTTCTGTCCTTTATTGAGTCCATCTTTACATGAAATGTTCCATTGCATCTTCAATTTTCTTGAAGAGATTCCCATTCTATTGTTTTCCTCTATTTCTTTGAAGTGATCACTAAGGAAATCTTTCTTATCTGTCCTTGCTATTCTTTGGAACTCTTCATTCAGATGCTTATATCTTTCCTTTTCTCCTTTGCTTTTCACTTCTTTTCTTTTCACAGCTATTTGTAAGGTCTCTTCAGACAGTCATTTTGCATTTTTGCATTTCTTCTTCTTGGTGGTGGTCTTGATCCCTGCCTCCTGTACAATGTCACAAACCTCCATCCATAGGTCTTCAGGCACTCTGTCTATCAGATCCAATCCCTTGAATCTCTTTGTCATTTCTACTGTATAGTCATAAGGGATTTGACTTAGGCCATACCTGAATGGTCTAGTAGTTTTCCCTACTTTCTTCAATTTAAGTCTGAATTTGGCAATAAGGAGGTCATGATTTTTTTTTGCTGACTGTATGGAGCTTCTCCATCTTTGGTTGCAAAGGATATAATCAATCTGATTTTGGTATTTATCATCTAGTGATGTCCATGTGTAGAGTCATCTCTTGTGTTGTTGGAAGAGGGTGTTTGCTATGACCAGTGTGTTCTCTTGACAGAACTGTGTTAGGCTTTGTCCTGCTTCATTTTGTCCTCCAAGACCAAACTTGCCTGTTATTCCAGGTATCTCTTGACTTCTTTCTTTTGCATGCCATTCCCCTATGATGAAAAAGACATCATTTTTTTCATGTTAGTTCTAGAAGGTCTTATAGGTCTTCATGGAACCATTCAACTTCAGCTTCTTAGGCATAAGCGGTTGGGGCATAGACGTGGATTACTGTGATATTGAATTGTTTACCTTGGAAAAGAGCATAAACTTCCCAATATGTGTATTTTTATCTTCCCTTCTTGTCTTATTGCATTAACTATTACTTCCAGTACAATTTTGTATAATGAGCAGTGAGAGAGACCATCTTTATTTTGTTACCAGTCTTAGGAGTGTGCTTCCCAGATGTTGCTAGTGGTAAGAATCTGCCTGCCAATGCAGGAGAGAAGACACGAGTTCCATCCCTAGGTTGGAAAAATCCCCTGGATGAGGACATGGCAACCCACTCCAGTATTCTTGCCTGGAGAAATCCATGGACAGAGGAGCCTGCCAGCCTGCAGTCCACGGGGTCACAAAGAGTCAGACATGACTGAGCACACTCACACATCTTAGTAGTAGAGCATTTAGTTCCTCATCATTAAGTAGGTTTTTGAAGATGTTCTTTATAAAGTTGAGAAAGTTCCCCTTTAAACCTAGTTTGCTGAAAGTTCTTATCATGCATGGGTGCTGGACTTTGACTTTTTTTTTAAATTTACTGAATTGTATGATTTTTATTCTTCAGCCTATTAATGATGAATTTAATTGATTTTTGAATGTCAAATCAGTCTTCCATACCTGGAATAAATATCATTTGATTGTGGTGTCTAATTCTTTTTATACAGTCTTGGATTGAATTTGCTAATATTTTCAGAGAGTTTTTGCTAATATTCTGGGAGGATTTCTACATCTATGTTCATCTATGTTTTTACATCTGTATTTGTTTGTAATCATCTTTTTCTAGTTTTAGTGTTAGTACTGGCCTTCTAGAATGAATTAGGTGTGTTATCTTTATTCAATTTTGGGGGGAGAGATTGTAGAAAAAATGATATAATTTCTTTAAATGTTATGTAGAATTCACCAGTGAAATCATCTGGGTGCTTTCTGTTTTGGAACTTTATTAACTGCTGGTTCAACTTCTTTAATTGGATATAAACCAATTCAGATGATTTATTTCTCTTTGTGAGTTTTGGGATATTGTGTCTTTCAAGGAATTAGTCTATTTCATTTAAGTTATCAAATTTGTGGGCTGGTGTTGCTCACAATATAATGTTATTATCCTTTTAATGTCCATGGGATCAATTGTGATGGCCCATCTTCCACTTCTGATATTGGTAATTGCTGTTTTCTCTCTATTTTTCTTGGTTAGCTGGGCTGAAGTTTTATCTATTTTATTGATTTTTTTCAGAGAACTAGCTTTGGTTTCATTGATTTTCTCTATCAGTGTCCTGTTTTCCATGTCACTGATTTCTGCCCTATTTTTATTGTTTCATTACTTTTGCATTACTTACATTACATTTGTTCTTTTTTTCTTTCCTAAGTTAGAAGCTTAGATTATTGATTTTACATCTTCTCTTCTAGTGTATACATTCAGGGTTGTAAATTTTCCTCTAAGCACTACTTTTGTTGTATCCCACTTAGTTTGATAAGTTGTATTTTCATTTTCATTTATTTCAAAATATTTTTAAAATTTCTTTTGAGACCACATTTTAAACCCATGTGTTATTTAGAAGCGTGTTATTTAATCTCCAAATACTTTGAGGTTTTTCTAGTTATCTTGCTGTTTAATTCCATTGTGGTTTAAGAGCATACATTGTATGTTTTTTTAATTCTTTTTATTAAGGTGTGTTTCATGGCCCCAAATGTGGTCAGTCATGGTGAATATTCCATGTGAGATTGAGAGTGTGTATTGCTATTGCTGGATGAAGCATTCTATAAATGTCAATTATTAATAGATCCAGTTAGTTAATGGTGCTATAAGTTCAATTATTTCCTCACTAATTTTTCTGTCTTCTGGATCTAATTTCTGAGAAAGGAATGTTGGTCTCCAACTCTAATAATGAATTTGTCTATTTCTCCTTGCAGTTCTGTCAGTTTTTGCCTCATGTATTTTGATTGTCTGTTTTTAGGCATATATATACATACAAAGGATTGTTGTGTCTTTAGTATTGACCCCTTGATCATTATGTAATGCTCCTCTTTATCTCTGAAACTTTTTCTTGCTCTGAAATCTGCTTTGTCTGAAATTCACATAGGTAATTCAGCTTTCTTTTGATTGGTTTTAGCATGGTATATTATTATCCATCCTTTTACTTTTAATGTAACAATGTCTATATTTAAAGTGGATTTCTTGTAGACAGCATGTTGTTGAGTTTTGGATTTTATTCATTCTGATATTCTCTGCCTTTTAATTGGAATATTTGGATCATTTACATTTAAAGTCAGTATTAACAGTTGATTAATAAATATTTACCTTATTTGTGACAGTTCTCTAATCATTGTCTTTTTTCTTCGATTCTTTGTTTTCCACTCTTGTTTTACTTTCTTTGATTTAGTTGTGCATTTTATGATTCCATTTTGTCTCCCCTCCTAACATTATACTTTAAAAAAATGTTATGTGTTTACCTTGGAGTTTTCAATATACATTTTCAACTAATCTAAATCAACCTTTATATAATACTATACTGCTTCACGGGTAGTGTGAGTACCTTACAATAACAAAATAGTTCTAATTTCTCTCTTGCATGTCTTATAACATTGCTGTCATACATTTTGCTTATTTATAAGCAATAATCATCCAATATATTATTGAAATTATGATTTTGAATAAACTTTTAGGTCATTTGACTTCCTTGGTGGCTCAGATGGTAAAGCCTACAATGCGGGAGACTTGGGTTCAATCCCTGGGTTGGGAAGATCTCCTGGAGAAGGAAATGGCAACCCACTCCAGTATTCTTGCCTGGAAAATCCCATGGACAGAGAAGCCTGGTAGACTACAGTCCGTGGTGTTGCAAAGAGTCGGACACGACTTCGCTTTCACTTTAGATCATTTAAAAACAATAAATATGAAATACTTTATTTCACTTTCATTTATGCTTGTTGTTGTTGTTCAGTCACCATGTCATGTCTGAATCTTTGTGACCCCATGGACAGCAGCACTCCAGGCTTCCCTGTTGCTCACCATTTCCCAGAGTTTACCCAAGTTCATGTCCACTGAATCGGTGATACTACTAACCAGTCAATTTTTCCATACAGGGTTCTAACTGTTGCTTCTTGGCCCACATACAGGTGTCTCAGGAGACAGGTAAGATAGTCTGGTATTCCTATCTCTTTAAGAGTTTTCCACAGTTTGTTAAAACTTGGTATCTCTAATTTTCTTGAAGAGGTCTCTAGTCTTTCCCATTCTGTTGTTTTCCTCTATTTATTTGCATTGATCACTGAGGAAGGCTTTCTTATCTCTCCTTGCTATTCTTTAGAACTCTTCATTCAGATGCTTATATCTTTCCTTTTCTCCTTTGCTTTTCACTTCTCTTCTTTTCACAGCTATTTGTAAGGCCTCCTCAGACAACCATTTTGCTTTTTGGCATTTCTTTTTCTTGGGGATGGTCTTGATCCCTGTCTCTTGTACAATGTCACGAACCTCCATCCATAGTTCATCAGGCACTCTATCTGTCAGGTCTAATCCCTTAAATCTATTTCTCACTTCCACTGTATAATCATAAGGGATTTGATTTAGGTCATACCTGAATGGTCTAGTGGTTTTCCCAACTTTCTTCAATTTAAGTCTGAATTTGGCAATAAGGAGTTCATGATCTGAGCCACAGTCAGCTCAAGGTCTTGTTTTTACTGACTGTATAGAGCTTCTCCATCTCTGGCTGCAAAGAATATAATCAATCTGATCTCAGTGTTGACCATCTGGTGATGTCCATGTGTAGAGTCTTCTCCTGTGTTGTTGGAAGAGGGTGTTTGCTATGACCAGTGCATTCTCTCAGTAAAACTCTATTAGCCTTTGCCCTGCATCATTCCGTATTCCAAGGCCAAATTTGCCTGTTACCCCAGGTGTTTCTTGACTTCCTACTTTGCATTCCAGTCCCCTATAATGAAAAGGACATCTTTTTGGGGTGTTAGTTCTAAAAGGTCTTGTAGGTCTTCATAGAACCATTCAACTTCAGCTTCTTAAGCATTACTTAATATGCTCAGTGTCCAGCAATTAGCCAATTATCCTTTAAGTGTTTCTAATCCATACTGGCTTCAGTGCAGTTTCTGCTCCCACTAAGCTATGACCCACCTGTCTTATCTGCCTCTCCACTTTTTGTGGAAGTGGCTTGCCCTGTAACCTCAATTCTCTGAAGAACCTAAGAAGAGTTGTTGATTTCAAGTTTTTCAGCTTTCTTCTTGTTGTGAGGACAGTTATGTTGACTTTAAAGCTCTTTACATGTCAGATCAGAAAACAGAAGTGAATTTAGCTTAATTTTCATAATTTTTAATAGTTGTTGCATTTTAAGAATTGCTTCAGTCCAATATATTTAAAATGAGGTTGAAAAATTTCCAAGTGTTTACATTTTAGTTTTTATTTAATTTTTACTTTAATTAGTGGTCAGAGAATTTGTCCTCTAAGTTTGCTATTCTTAAACATTTTGTTTTCTTTATAGCATATTACACAAGGAATTTTATAGCATTTTTATAGACATTTGAAAATAATTTCTAATAATATGCTAAATGTGATCCACATTGTTAATTATATTATTCATATATTCTATCTTTCTTATTCAACAAATACTTGAACATGAATATAATTCAGACACTGTGTTAGTGACCTATGAGACAATGATGAGCAAAATAGAAACAATTCTTGTTCTTGTGAGACTCAAAGTTAGGAGGTAAGATATAGACGAGTAAATAGACAACTACAATGCAAAGTGAAAAATGCCATAATGTGGGTGATACAGAACTCTATGTAGGAACATAGGAAGGGCACCTAGTATAGATAGACTGGAAAGTCAGGTAAAGCTTTCTTGAAAGAAATTATGACCAATCTGAGACCTAAAGGATGAATAGGAGCTAACCAAGAAAAGGAGAATTTTTAAATGTTCCAAACATGTTTGAAGAACTGGAGGTGATAGTTAGCAATGGTTTGTAGGAACATAAAGAGTTCACTGTAGCTGGATTGTGCAGTGTAACTGGGGGAAGGGAAGAGGGCAAAGTGTCAAAATGAGACTGGAGAGTTCCCAAATTATGTGAAGCTTTTGCTCATATTAAGGAATTTGGAATTTATCTTAAGATAAGTGAGGACCATTGAAGACACTTAAGCAGGTGAGCAACACAATATGAATTATATTTTAGAAAGATTCTCTAACTTTAAAATGGAGAATGAATTGGAATAGTGAAATATAGGAGTGTGTTTAACCTTATATTATTACCACCTCTAATTTCTGGAAAAGGTCAGTTTTCATTCCAATCCCAAAGAAAGGCAATGCCTAAGAATGTTCAAACTACTGAACAATTGCACTCATCTCACACAGAACAATTGCACTCATCTCACACACTAGCAAAGTAATGCTCCAACTTCTCTAAGCCAGGCTTCAATAGTATGTGAACCATGAATTTTCAGATGTTCAAGCTGGATTTAGAAAATGCAGAGGAAACAGAGATCAAATTGAAAACATCTGTTGGATCATAGAAAAAGCAAGGGAATACCAGAAAAACATCTACTCCTGCTTTGTTGATTACGCCAAAGCCTTTGACTGTGTGGATCATAACAAACCTTGGGAAGTTCTTAAAGAGATGGGAATACCAGACCACCTGACCTGCCTCCTGAGAAATCTGTATGCAGGTCAAGAAGCAACAGTTAGAACCGGACATGGAACAACAGACTGATTCCAAATCAGGAAAGGAGTACATTAAGGCTGTATATTGTCACCCTGCTTATTTAACTTATAGGCAGAGTACATCATGCAAAATGCCAAGCTGGATGAAGCACAAGCTGGAATCAAGATTGCAGGGAGATAAATCAATAACTTTAGACATGCAGATGACACCACCCTTATGGCAGAAAGTGAAGAAGAACTAAAGAGCCTCTTGATGAAAGAGAAAGAGCAGAATGAAAACATTGGCTTAAAATTCAGTATTCAAAAAGTAAGATCATGGCATCCGGTCCCATCACTTCGTGGCAAATAGATGGGGAAACAATGGAAACAGTGAGAGACCTTATTTGTGAGGGCTCCAAAATCACTGCAGATGGTGACTGCAGCCATGAAATTAAGAGACACTTGCTCCTTGGAATAAAAGCTATGACCAACCTAGACAGCATATTAAAAAGTAGAGACATTAATTGCTGACAAACATCTGTTTAGTCAAAGCTATGATTTTTCCAGTAGTTATGTATGGATGTGAGTTGGACTATAATGAAACTGAGCGCCAAAGAATTGATGCTTTTGAAGTGTGGTGTTGGAGAAGACTCTTGAGAGTCCCTTGGACTGCAAGGAGGGCAAACCCATCAATCCTAAAGGAAATCAGTCCTGAAGCTGAAACTGCAATACTTTGGCCACCTGATGGGAAGAACTGTCTCCTTGGAAAGGACCCTGATGCTGGGCAAGATTGAAGGCAGGAGGAGAAGGGGATGACAGAGGATGAGATGGTTGGATAGCATCACCAACTCGATGGACATGAGTTTGAGCATGCTCTAGGAGTTGGTGATGGACAGGGAAGGATGGCATGCTTCAGTCCATGGGATCACAAAGAGTCAGACATGACTGAGTGACTGAACTGAACTGACTGAAGACCCATAAGAAGGTGAGCAACACGATATGAATTGTATTTTAGAAAGATTCTATATCTTCAAAATGGAGAATTAATAGGAATAGTTAAATATAGGAGTGTGTTTAACCTGATATTATTATCACCTCTAATTTCAATTAAATTTGAATTATCCAAATAATATATGAATCCATTCACCTAAAAATGAATTAGCATCTAAACCTCACACCTTATACAAAAATTTATTTAAAATAGAGCGTAGATTTAAGTGTAAAGTGTAAAACTGTAAATATTTTTAGAAGTTAACATAGGATAAATCTTTGAGACCTAGAGACAGACAATGTATTCTTAGACATCACACCAAAAGTACAATCCATAAAATTAAAAAAAAAAATGATATATTGGACTTTCATCAAACCTAAAAACTTTTGCACTGTGAAAATAGTATTAAATGCAAGGTGCAGATTGAGACAAAATATTTGCAAACCACATGTCTGATAAAGGATTTGTATGCGTAATATATAAAGTGGGCTCAAAACTCAGCAATAAAAGCAATAAAAAATCCAGTTAGAAAAAGGTCAAAAGACATGAACAGACATTTTACCAAAGAGAATGAATAGTACACAGATGATAAATAAACACATGAAAAAAGGTTCAACATCATTAGCCATTAGAGCAATGCAAATTAAAAGCAAATGTGATATCATCACAGATGTATTAGAAAAGTTCAAATGAAAAACAGTGATGATACTAGATGCTGGTGAGAACACACAGAAACTGAATGTCTAATGCATTCTTGGTGGGAATTGTAGTTGTTTACTCACTCAATCGTGTGCAACTATTTGCGACCCCATGGACTGCAGCACACCAGGCTTCCCTGTCCTTCACCATCTTCAAGAGCTTGCTCAACTTCAAGTCCATTAAGTTGCTGATGCCATCCAACCATCTCATCCTCTGTTGTCCCCTTCTCCTCCCACCTTCAATATTTCCCAGCATCAGGATCTTTTCCAGTGAATCAGCTCTTCGCATCAGGTGGCCAAAGTATTGGAGCTTCAGTTTCAGCATCTGTCCTTCCAATGAATGTTCAGGATTGACTTCCTTTAAGATTGACTGGTTTGATCTCCTTGAAGTCCAAGGGACTCACAAGAGTCTTCTCCAACACCACAGTTCAAAAGTATCAGTTGTTCAGTGCTCAGCCTTCTTTATGGCACAACTCTAACATTCATATATGACTACTGGAAAAACCGTAGCTTTGACTATACGGACCTTTGTTGGCGAAGTAATCTCTCTCCTTTTTAATATGCTGTTTGTGTTGATCATAGCTTTACTTTCAAGGAACAAGTGTCTTTTAATTTCATGGCCACAGTCACCATCTGCAGTGATGTTGGAGCCCAAGAAAATAAAATCTGTCACTGTTTCCATTGTTTCCCCATCTATTTGACATGAAGTGATGGGACCGGAGGCCATGATCTTTGTTTTTGGAATGTTGAGTTTTAAATCAACTTTTTCTCTCTCCTCTTTCACCTTCATCAAGAGGCTTTGTAGTTCCTCTTTGTTTTCTGCCATAAGGGTGGTGTCATCTGCATATCTGAGGTTATTGATATTTCTCCCGTTAATCATAATTCTGGCTTGTGCTTCATCCAGCCTGATATTTCGCATGATTTACTCTGCATATAACTTAAATAAGCAGGATGACAATATACAGCCTTGACATAGTCCTTTCCCAATTTGGAACCAGTCTGTTGTTCCATGTCCGGTTCCCCCTGTTGCTTCGTAACCTGCATACAGGTTTCTCAGATGGCAGGTAAGGTGGTCTGGCATTCCCATCTCTTGAAGAATTTTCCACAGCTTCTTGTGATCCACAGTCAAAGGCTTTGGCATAGTCAATGAAGCAGAAGTAGATGTTTTTCTGGAATTCTCTTCCTGGCAGGAATGACAAATAGTAAAGCCACTTTGGAAACACTGTTTCAGTTTCTTATAAAACTAAGCATGTAATTATCATAAAACCAAGCATTTACCTTCCTGGACATTTATCCAGAGAAATGAAGGCTTGTGTTCATATAAAAACCTGTGTATGAATGTCAATAGCAACTTTACAAATAATAGAAAAATACTGGCAACAATTCAAGTGCTATACAACAGGGGAATGGTTGACCAAACTATTTTATATCCATGCTGTGGAATACTACTCAGCAATGAAAAATAATGGACTATTGATACATCCAACTAGCTCAACTAGCTTGATGGAGTTCAGGAGTATTATGCTTAATGAATAAGCCAATCCCCAAAAGTTACACATGGTATTATTCCATTTATATAACATTCTCAAAATGACAATATTACAGAAATTAAGAAAAGATAAGTGATTGCCAGGAGACAGGGATGAAGGTGGGGTGTTGTAGGAGGTGAGTAAGAATACACAGAGGTAGCACAAGGGAGTTCTTTTATGATGCTGAAACAGCTCTGTATCTTGACTGTGGTGATGATTACACAAATTATATATAGCATAAAATTACACAGAACCAACATACACACAGAGATGCAAACTTTAAAACGGTAAAAACAATATAATCTGTGGTCTGCTTAACAGTAATGTACCAATATCAAATTCCTGTTTTTGATATTATACTACACTATATAAGATATTATTATTCAAAGAAGCTGGAGGAATGGGTCACAGGATTTTATAGACTGTTTTTTTGATTTTCTATCTCAAAATTAAAAGATTTTTTAAAAAGAATTAAGACATTACAGATAAGCCTAAACCCTTTGGTCACTATCCCTGACTGCATTCACTTCTTCCCCACCCCAGAAGCCACTAATGCTATGAGTTTAGTGTGTATCCTTCCATAATTCTTTTTTTTTTTTGTTCACACATATGTGTAGTCACAAAATATACATTCAATATATTTTGTGACTACATATATATATACACATATATATAGTGTGACTATATATATATATATATACACACACAGTATTTTGTGTGCTTCCTTCTATGTGAATATTATATGGTGTGTGTCATTCATTAACTTGTTTTTTTTTCACTCATTGTCACATTTTTAAGATATATCCTTATTGATATATATATATAGCTTTAATTCATTTATTGTGACTGCTTTATGGAAATCTATTGAACATATATTTTTTATTTAACTTTCTGTATTGTTAGACATTCAGGATGTTTTAAAACTTTTGCAGTGTTGTAGAGAGTTTTCTTGTACATGTCTCCTAATGTGTTTTCTCTAAGGAAGAAATGGAATTGGTGTATCCTAGGTTGCTAACATTTTCAGTTTTAATTAACTGCCAATTTATACCTCAATTGACTGTACCAATTTACACTCCCACCATTTTCATATATCCTTGATAAAATTACATCTTATATTCAAATATAGCATATAAAATCAATCCAATTATGGCAGTCCCAGCATGGTGTCATGTCCAAATAAACATTTGTCTAAAGTCAAAAATAAAATAGTTACTTTTGTGTGTTGCTTTTTCTTTAAAATATAATTTTCACCCATTTTCTTCCCCAAATTCCCACTCATTATGGCATAGCAGATGCTTCCCAGGTGGCACAGTGGTAAAGAATCTGCCTGCAATGCAGGAGATGCAGGTTCAATCCCTGGGTCAGGAAGATCCTCTGGAGAAAGAAATGGCAACTCACTCCAGTAATCTTGCCTGGAAAATCTCATGGACAGAGGAGTCTGGGGTCAGTCCATGGGGCCGCAGACTCAGACACAGTTGAGTGACTGAGCACACACACATGACGTAGCAGATACTCTAATCTCTTTCTGTCTCTCTGAGGATTACCTAAAACATTCATATCTAGCCCAAGTTAATATTTTATTCTGTTAGTAATTGTCTATTTTTTCCAATGTATATCAAACAAATCCTGGATTGTTTCATTTCTCTTAACCATTATTCTGATCTTTGGAACAAAGTCCAGGAACAGAGTGTGCCAGGGAAAAATTCTCTTTGGTAGATGTGTGAGGAGTAGAGGTTGTACATATTTTTAAGTCTTTTCTTATCATACATGCTTATGTAAAATGCGAGATTAGGTTTACATTTGAACTTTAAGCAGGAAGAATGTCTTCCCATAAGTGGAGTTTAAAAATTCCTCCCCTATGTACACAGTGCACAGTGAAAAAGAAAACATAGCTTCCAGGGAGAAAACAGATAAGAAGTGCTCAGATAAGAACAGCTGCAGCAAGAAGTATTAATAAAATCCTTTCTAGTTATGATTACTCTACTCGTGCAGTTTCTGTTTCAATAATTCTAAGCCCTTCAGCAGGGCTTTAAATATTCCCATGATTGGTTAACAGATATTTCTAGAGTTCCTGCTGTGTGCAAATTCAAATATTATCTAGTTTGTGAGAAAAGTGGAGCATGTGAAGATTAGGAGATATGGTGTGTGCTCTTAGGGACCTTTTAGTTTAGTTTTGGAGTGTCCTTGTGGTTAAGACACAGAAACTGAGGTCAAACTGCATGGGTAACATGAGTTCACTACTTATTTGTCTGATCTTGAGTAAGACATTTTACCTCTCTGAGTCTCCAACTACTACTTTATAAAAGGAATGATAGTATCTATCTCATAGATCTGTTGTGAGGGAAACAGTTCTTTCTGTTCCTGGTGTATCTTATGTGAAGAGTAAATAAAAACATATCTATCTTTTTCTTGATCCTCACTAACTTCTCTATCAGGGAAATGCAAGTCAAAACCACAGTGTGATATCACTTCACACCCACTTGAATGGCCATAATGATTTTTTTTTAATGGAAAATTACAAGTATTGGCAAGCCTATGGGAAAAACTGGAATCATGATACATTGCTGGTGACAAAATAAAGTAGTTCAGCTGCGGTGGAAAACAGTTCTAGAATTCCTCAAAAAGTTAAACATAGAATTGCCATATGACCTCTTGATGAATGTGAAAGAGGAGAGTGAAAAAGTTGGCTTAAAGCTCAACATTCGGAAAACTAAGACCATGGCATCTGGTTCCATCACTTCATGGGAAATAGATGGGGAAACAGTGGAAACAGTGGCTGACTTAATTTTGGGGGGGGCTCCAAAATCATTGCAGATGGTAATTGCAGCCATGAAATTAAATGACGCTTACTCCTTGGAAGGAAAGTTATCACCAACCTAGACAGCATATTAAAAAGCAGAGACATTACTTTGTCAACAAAGGTCCATCTAGTCAAGGCTATGGTTTTTCCAGTAGCCATGTATGAATATGAGAGTTGGACTATAAAGAAAGCTGAGCACTAAAGAATTTATGCCTTTGAACTGTGGTGTTGGAGAAGACTCTTGAGAGTCCCTTGGACTGCAAGGAGATCCAACCAGTCCATCCTAAAGGAGATCAGTCCTGTTCATTGGAAGGACTGGTGTTGAAGCTGAAATTCCAATACTTTGGCCACCTCATGTGAAGAGCTGACTCATTTGAAAAGACCCTGATGTTGGGAAAGATTGAAGGCAGGAGGAGAAGGGGACAACACAGAATAAGATGGCTGGATGGCATCACTGACTCAATGGACATGAGTTTGGGTAAACTCCGGGAGTTGGTGATGGACAAGGAGGCCTGGCACACTGCGGTTCAAGGGGCCACAAAGAGTCGGACATGACTGAGTGACTGAACTGAACTGAACTGCAATTGTACAAACTTGTACATGGGAGTTCATAGTATTTTAATTTATTTGTAGTAGTAAAAAGTTGTGGTGGAGTGCAATCTAAACAAAATGTGCTCTATCCATACACTGGCATATTATTCAGCTTTAAAAAGTATAAAATTCAAATATATGCTGGAATGGTTGAAAACTGGGAAAGGAGTAGGACAAGGCTGTATATTGTCACCATGTTTATTTACATTATATGCAGAGTGTATCATGCAAAATGCCAGGCGGGAAAACTCACAAACTGGAATCAAGATTGCAGGGAGAAATAACAATCTCAGATATGTAGATGACACTACCCTAATCAGTTCAGTTCAGTCGCTCAGTCGTGTCCGACTCTTCGCTACCCGATGAATTGCAGCACACCAGGCCTCCCTGTCCATCACCAACTCCCGGAGTTCACTCAAACTCCTATCCATCGAGTCAGTGATGCCATCCAGCCATCTCATCCTCTGTTGTCCCCTTCTCCTCCTGCCCCCAATCCCTCCCAGCATCAGAGTCTTTTCCAATGAGTCAACTCTTCACATGAGGTGGCCAAAGTATTGGAATTTCAGGTTCAACATCAGTCCTTCCAATGAACACCCAGGACTGATTCCTTGAGAATGGACTGGTTGGATCTCCTTGCAGTCCGAGGGACTCTCAAGAGTCTTCTCCAACACCACAGTTCAAAAGCATCAATTCTTTAGTGCTCAGCTTTATTCACAGTCCAACCCTCACATCCATACATGACCACTGGAAAAACCATAGCCTTGACTAGACAGACCTTTGTTGGCAAAGTAATGTCTCTGCCTTTTAAGATGCTATCTAGGTTGGTCATAACTTTCCTTCCAAGGAGTAAACATCTTTTGATTTCAGGCTGCAATCACCATTTGCAGTGATTTTGGAGCCCCCCAAAATAAAGTCTGACACTGTTTCCACTGTTTCCCCATCTATTTCCCATGAAGTGATGGGATCAGATGCCATGATCTTTGTTTTCTGAATGTTGAGCTTTAAACCAACTTTTTCACTCTCCTTTTTCACTTTCATCAAGAGGCTCTTTAGCTTCTCTTCACTTTCTGCCATAAGGGTGGTGTCATCTGCATATCTGAGGTAATTGATATTTCTCCCAGCAATCTTGATTCCAACTTGTGCTTCTTCCAGTCCAGCGTTTCTCATGATAGTTTCTCAAGAGGCAGGTCAGGTGGTCTGGTATTCCCATCTCTTGAAAAATTTTCCATGGTTTATTGTGATCCACACAGTCAAAGGCTTTGGCATAGTCAATAAACCAGATATATGCCGGGACCTGGTGTGAGGACCTCCACCCATGGCAAAGGTCATGAGGAAGGAGGCTTGACATATGCGAAGGCAGGATCGAGCCTCAGGAGTCCCCCTGGAAATTCTCGAGCATCTACCCCCACAACCAGAGTCTGCCTACTTTTCTGCTTTGTGCTCTCACCTACACCTCTGACTTTACAGGGGGCTGTCCCCCACTACCTCTCTCTGAAAAAAGAGTTAAATTACAGCTCCAGTTAATAATTCCTGGATGTGACAATGTTTCAACCTACAAACTCCTTTGGAAGTTCTCTAGCCTGCCTGAATAGGTTCTTCCAGCCACATGTGATTGTTCAGAGCCTCCCAACTGTGAGAGGCATGAGATGTTCTAAACTGTCTAAATACAGATTCCTTTGAGCAGTTAAAAGATTGATTAGAAATTGTATTGGTGAAGGGTTTTTCACTTATTGGGCCAATGTTTGCTGCTAAGTCTCCATATCCCTTACCTACTGTGTCCCTGGCAGTGTATTGATTAATATAATTGGTGTAAGTAGTAGTTTTAATGTTTGTAACCTTGGACCCTTGAGTTAATTCTTTTTCTTGTTATAGCCCACCACACCTTTGCCCTGTAGGAATGCAACTTTATCTAATGCTTTTGGAGGGTGGCGCCTGACTAATCACCTTTAGAGAAAAATAAATTTTCTGAAGAAAGGGTCTTAAAATGTTAGCAGGCCTCCGGGCCAGAAGATGATGCAAATCACCTAAACTTTTGCATATGATAAATTTGCAGGAAGAAATCCTGGCTTACTGCGTGACTCTACCCCTTCCCCCATTATCCTCTATGCATAACTTAAGGTATAAAAACTACTTTGGAAAATAAAGTGCGGGCCTTGTTCACCAAAACTTGGTCTTCCCATGTCATTCTTTCTCTCACCTTCTGGCTGAATTATTTAGCCTCTTTTCTCCACTAAATTTTCTCACTGAGCTATCCTTATTTAACCACACTTTATATCTTTAATTAACATTTAAATAAGCTGTTGCTTCCCGATCACTGAAGCTGTCTCCCCTTCGAATTCCCTGGATCCACTGGGGCTGGACCCCTGTCAGCTCAGTCGTGAGCTTCTGAAGATATAGATGTTTTTCTGGAACTCTCTTGCTTTTTCCATGATCCAGCGGATGTTGGCAATTTGATCTCTGGTTCCTCTGCCTTTTCTAAAACCAGCTTGGACATCAGGAAGTTCACGGTTCACGTATTGCTGAAGACTGGCTTGGAGAATTTGAGCATTTGTGCAATTGTGTGGTAGTTTGAGCATTCTTTGGCATTGCCTTTCTTGGGGATTGGAATGAAAACTGACCTTTTCCAGTCCTGTGGCCACTGCTGAGTTTTCCACATTTGCTGGCATATTGAGTGCAGCGCTTTCACAGCGTCATCTTTCAGGATTTGAAAGAGCTCAGCTGGAATTCCATCACCTCCACTAGCTTTGTTCATAGTGATGCTTTCCAAGGTCCACTTGACTTCACATTGCAAGATGTCTGGCTCTAGGTGAGTGATCACACCATCATGCTTATCTGGGTCATGAATATCTTTTTTGTACAGTTCTTCTGTGTATTCTTGCCACCTCTTCTTAATATCTTCTGCTTCTGTGAGGTCCCTACCATTTCTGTCCTTTATCGAGCCCATCTTTGCATGAAAAGATCCCTTGGTATCTCTAGTTTTCCTGAAGAGATCTATAGTCTCTCCCATTCTATTGTTTTCCTCTATTTATTTGCATTGATCACTGAGGAAGGCTTTCTTAGCTCTCCTTGCTATTCTTTGGAACTCTGCATTCAGATGCTTATATTTTTCCTTTTCTCCTATGCTTTTCACTTCCCTTCTTTTCACAGCTATTTGTAAGGCCTCCTCAGACAGCCATTTTGCTTTTTGGCATTTCTTTTTCTTGGGGATGGTCTTGATCCCTGTCTCCTGTACAATGTAGTGAACCTCCGTCCATAGTTCATAGGCACTCTATCTATCAGATCTAGTCCCTTACATCTATTTCTCACTTCCACTGTATAATCATAAGGGGTTTGATTTAGGTCATACCTGAATGGTCTAGTGGTTTTCCCCACTTTCTTCAATTTAAGTCTGAATTTGGCAATAAGGAGTTCATGATCTGAGCCACAGTCAGCTCCTGGTCTTGTTTTTTTCTGACAGTATAGAGCTTCTCCATCTTTCGCTGCAAAGAATATAATCAATCTGATTTCGGTGTTGACCATCTGGTGGTGTCCATGTGTAGAGTCTTCTCTTGTGTTGTTGGAAGAGGGTGTTTGCTATGACCAGTGCGTTCTCTTGGCAAAACTCTATTAGCCTTTGCCCTGCTTCATTCCATACTCTAAGGCCAAATTTGCCTGTTACTCCAGGTGTTTCTTGACTTCCTACTTTGTATTCCAGTCCCCTATAATAAAAAGGACATCTTTTTTTGGGTATTTGTTTTAAAAGGTCTTGTAGGTCTTCATAGAACCATTCAACTTCAGCTTCTTCAGCATTACTGGTTGGGGCATAGGCTTGGATTACTGTGATGTTGAATGGTTTGCCTTGGAAATTAACAGAGATCATTCTGTCGTTTTTGAGATTGCATCCAAGTACTGCATTTCAGACTCTTTTGTTGACCATGATGGCTACTCCATTTCTTCTAAGGGATTCCTGCCTACAGTAGTAGATATAACGGTCATCTGAGTTTAATTCACCCATTCCAGTCCATCTTAGCTCACTGATTCCTAGAATGTCGATGTTTACTCTTGTCATCCATCTCCTGTTTGACCACTTCCAATTTGCCTTGATTCATGGACCTAACATTCCAGGTTCCTATGCAATATTGCTCTTTACAGCATCGGACCTTGCTTCTATCACCAGTCACATCCACAGCTGGGTATTGTTTTTGCTTTGGCTCCATCCCTTCAGTCTTTCTGGAGTTATTTCTCCACTGATCTCCAGTAGCATATTGGGCACCTACCGACCTGGGGAGTTCCTCTTTCAGTATCCTATCATTTTGCCTTTTCATACTGTTCATGGGGTTCTCAAGGCAAGAATACTGAAGTGGTTTGTCATTCCCTTCTCCAGTGGACCACATTCTGTCCGACCTCTCCACCATGACCCATCCATCTTGGGTGACCCCACAGGGCATGGCTTAGTTTCATTGAGTTAGACAAGGTTGTGGTGCGTGTGATCAAATTGACTATTTTTCTGTGATTATAGTTTCAGTGTGTCTGCCCTCTGATGCCCTCTCACAACACCTACCATCTTACTTGGGTTTCTCTTACCTTGGACGTGGGGTACCTCTCATGGCTTCCCCAGCAAAGCACAGCTGCTGCTCCTTACCTTGGACGAGGGGTATCTCCTCACGGCTGCCCCTCATGACCTTGAATGTGGAGTAGCTCCTCTCGGCCCTCCTGCCTCTGCGCAGCTGCAGCTCCTTGGATGTGGGGCTGCTCCTCTTGGCCACCGCCCCTGACCTCGGGCGTGGGGTGGCTCCCCTCGGTGGCCACCCCTGAACTTGGGCATGGGGGAGCTCCTCTCGGCCACGCTTCTGCAAGGTCTGTCACAGCTGGAGGGCTTCTGCATGGTCTGTCACAGCTGGCCTAATGGCAGATAGCAGAGAGGCACTAAGAGCCTCTTGAGGGTGAAAGAGGAAAGTGAAAAAGCTGGCTTGAAATTCAAAACTCAAAAAACTAAGATCATGGCTTCCAGTCCCATCCAGTGAGTGAAAGTTGCTCAGTCGTGTCCGACTCTTTGTGACCCCGTGGACTATACAGTCCATGGAATTCTCCAGGCCAGAATACTGGAGTGGGTAGCCTTTCCCTTCTCCAGGGGATCTTCCCAACCCAGGGATCACACCCAGGTCTCCCACATTGCAGGTGGATTCTTTACCAATTGAGCTATCAGGGAAGCCCAAACAGAAGGGGGGAAAGGGGAAATAGTGGCAGATTTTATTTTCTTGGGCTCCAAAATCACTGCAGATGGTGACTGCAGCCATGAAATTAAAAGATGCTTGCTTCTTGGAAGGAAAGCTATGACAAATATAAACAGCGTATTAAAGGGCAGAGACATCACTTTGCTGACAAAGGTCCTCGGTTCAGTTCAGTTGCTCAGTCGTATCTGACTCTTTGTGACCCCATGGACTGCAGCACGCCAGGCTTCCCTGTCCATCACCAACTCCCAGAACTTGTTCAAACTCATGTCCATCGAGTTTGGTGATGCTAAAAGTCCTATGTATAAGCTATGGTTTTTCCATTCTTGCTTGGAGAATCCCATGGACACTACATTCCATGTGGTCACATAGAGTTGAACACAACTGAGCAACTAACATGTTTTTTCCAGTAGCCATGTATGGATGTGAGAGTTGGACCATAAAGAAGGCTGAGCACTGAAGAATTGATGCTTTTGAACTGAGGTGCTAGAGAAGATTCTTGAGCATCCCTTGGACAGCCAGGAGATCAAACCAGTCAATCCTAAAGGAAATCAACCCTGAATTTCACTGGAAGGACTGATGCTGAAGCTGAAGCTCTAATACTTTGGTTACCTGATGTGAAGAACCAACTCATTGGAAAAGGCCCTGATGCTGGGGAAGATTGAGGACAGGAGAAGGGGTGGCAGAGGATGAGATGGTTGGATGGCATCACTGACTCAATGGACATGAGTTTGCGCAAACTCTGGAAGATAGTGGAGGACAGAAAAGCCTGGAGTGATGCAGTCCATGGGGTCACACAGAGTCGGATACAATTTAGCGACTCAACAACAACAACAAGTAACATGGATGAACAATGGAAACAGTATGTGAAGTGAAATAAGCCAGACACAAAAGGAGAAATACTGTATAACTCCATTTATGTCAATATTTTATATATGTATATTACAGTAAGAAGGAAAGTGTGTACCTATTATACAGGGTGAAGTAAGTCAGAAAGAAAAGCATCATATTAGCAAATATATATGGAATTTAGAAAGATGGTATCAATTACCCTATATGTGAGATGGAAAAAGAGACACAGATGTAAAGAACAGAATTTTGGACTCTGTGGGAGAAGGCGAGGGTGGGATGATTTGAGAGAATAGCATTGAAACATGTATATTACCATATGTGAAATAGATTGCCAGTCCAGGTTCGATGCATGAGACAGGGTTCTCAGGGCCAGTGCACTGGGATGACCCTGAGGGATGGGATGGGGAGGGAGGTGGGAGGGAGGGTCAGGATGGGGAACACATGTACACCCATGGCTGATTCATGTCAATGTATGGCAAAAACCACTACAGTATTGTAAAGTAATTAGCCTCCAATTAAAATAAATAAATTAATTTAATAAAAAAAGAAAGAAAGTGTGTCTGTGTAACCCAATTTTCCCTTCTCTTCTTGTGAGTTAGACTGCCCACAGTAAGCATGCAACACTACAGGTTGTGCAATTTATTTAATATAGCCTGGCGACTTTGGCAGGAGGGATTGCAGGGTTGAGAAGGAAGAGGGAAGAGAGTCTAGGTCTCAAAACATCATGCCACTCTGGGGTTTTGGAAGTAAGCCAGGTGGGGATTTGGGAAAAAATTGTCTGAATATTTTAAAAGTGTAATTCAAAGCAACTCCAAAACCCTGTTTGTGTGTTAGGGGGAGGGGGCATGTTTCATGGTAATCCTACAGTAGAAATTTTGGCCAAATGCTAAGAGGTAGTAGGAATGTTGGAGAAACTGGAACAGCGTGAACAGGTGACATCCTGTCATAATATGTGTTTTCACGAGGGCAGGCAGACACAATGCTGTGCAGAAGATCTTCTGAGGTAGTTTGTGTGAAAGCAGCCAGTGAAGTGTGACTCTTTCAGGCATGTCTGACTCTTTGCAACCCCATGGACTATACAGTCCATGGAATTCTCCAGGCCAGAATACTGGAGTGGGTAGCTTTTGCCTTCTCCAGGGGATCTTCCCAACCCAGGGATCGAACCCAGGTCTCCCACATTGCAGGCGGATTCTTTCCCAGCTGAGCCACCAGGGAAGCCCAAGAATACTGGAGTAGGTAGCCTGTCCCTTCTGCAGCGGATCTTCCTGACCCAGGAATTGAACCGGGGTCTCCTGCATTGCAGGTGGATTCTTTACCAACTTGAGCTGTCAGGGAAGCCCTAACCTACCACAGTAATGGGAAAACCGAGGTGACCTTTCCCTGAGAATATCCTGCCATCTATATCTCCACAAAGTGTGGCTTTGGTTTCACTTGGAATTCCACAGAGAGGGACTTTTCCTGGCAAATGCAATTTAAAATGTTTCTCTCAGTGAAACATACAGAACATACACAAAAACACTAATCTCACAGAAAGAATTAGCTACGCACACACATACAATCACACCAAAAGTAGTACATGAGCACAGACACAGGACACTGATGTCAGAGAGACAGAGCTACATCCTCACACAACCATTGCTCACATCATACAGAGTGTCACTAGAGTGACATAAACTCTTTCACAGAGACTTGCACCACTTTTAGGAATGACTCCTTTGACTTGGCCTGGGGCCACTCTACCAGTGGATTATTTCATAGCAGCATTATAGGTAATATCTATATTTTCAGACTCACCCAATTCATTGGATTGAGTCTTAGGGGCTCTTTTTTAAAATTATTTATTCTTTAATTAGAGGATAATTGCTTTACAGAATTGTGTTTGTTTCTGCGAAACATCAACATGAATCATATATATATATATATACACACATATATATATCCCCTTCTTCTTGAACGTCCCTCTCACCCCAACCTTCCAGATTGTTATAGAGCCCCAGTTTGAGTTCCCCAAGTTATAGAACAAATTCCCATTGACTATCTATTTTACATATGGTACTGTAAGTTTCCATGTTGCTCTGTTAATACATCTTAGGAGCTCTTTCTGATGTGCGTCTGATTCAAAATTTGGTTTAGGAAAACATGGAAATGAAGAAGAATGTAATGGTAAAGAACCAAGTGCAAAGCCCTTATATTAATGTCCAATAATGTCAGAACTCATGTCTAAGGAATATAGAAGCATTTTTCAACTCCTACTCCCTTGTTGTTATTTAGTCCCTCAGTTGTGTCCAACTCTTTGCAACTGCATGAACTGTAGCCTGCCAGGCTCTTCTATCTATGGGATTCTCCAGGCAAGAATACTGGAGTGGTTTGCCATTTCCTTCTCCAGGGGATCTTCCTGCCCCAGGGATTGAACACCCGTCTCTTATGTCACCTGCCTTGGCAGGGAGATTCTTTATCGCTGAGTCACTGGGGAAGCCCTCCTGGTCCTTTCCTACCCCTCAAACATTCTTTGTACAGAACTTAGTGCGACATCAGTCTCAGGAGCAAAATAAGACTAGAGAAAACTAAGACAGAGAAATTCACCTCCTTTCAGATCAATTTTAATTCCCTAAAATTTATTTAAATCAAAGACAGTTAATTAGAAGGGGTAAGGTCATGGGAAAAGCAAGAAAGTTCCAGAAAAATATCTATTTCTGCTTTATTGACTATGCCAAAGCCTTTGACTGTGTGGATCACAATAAACTGTGGAAAATTCTTCAAGAGATGGGAATACCACACCACCTGACCTGCCTCTTGAGAAACCTATATGCAGGTCAGGAAGCAACAGTTAGAACTGGACATGGACCAACAGACTGGTTCCCAATAGGAAAAGGAGTACGTCAAGGCCGTATATTGTCACCTTGCTTATTTAACTTATATGCAGAATACATCATGAAAAATGCTGGACTGGAAGAAGCACAAGCTGGAGTCAAGATTGCCGGGAGAAATATCAATAACCTCAGATATGCAGATGACACCACCCTTATGGAAGAGGAACTAAAAAGCCTCTTGATGAAAGTGAAAGAGGAGAGTGAAAAAGCTGGCTTAAAACTAAACATTCAAAAAACTAAGATCATGGCATCTAGTTCCATCACTTCATGGAAAACAGATGGGGAAACAGTGGAAACAGTGTCAGATTTTATTTTCTTGAGCTCCAAAATCACTGCAGTTGGTGATTGCAGCCATGAAATCAAAAGACGCTTACTCCTTGGAAGGAAAGTTATGACCAACCTAGATAGCATCTTAAAAGGCAGAGACATTACTTTGCCAACAAAGGTCCATCTAGTCAAGGCTATGTTTTTTCCAGTGGTCATGTATGGATGTGAAAGTTGGACTGTGAAGAAGGCTGAGTGCGGAAGAATTGATGCTTTTGAAGTGTGGTGTTGGAGAAGACTCTTGAGAGTCCCTTGGACTGCAAGGAGATCCAACCAGTCCATTCTCAAGGAGATCAGTCCTGGGTGTTCTTTGGAAGGACTGATGCTAAGGCTGAAACTCCAATACTTTGGCCACCTCATGTGAAGAGTTGACTCATTGGAAAAGACTCTGATGCTGGGAGGGATTGGAGGCAGGAGGAGAAGGGGACGACAGAGGATGAGATGGCTGAATGGCATCACCGACTCAATGGACATGAGTTTGAATGAACTCCAGGAGTTGGTGATGGACAGGGAGGCCTGGCATGCTGCAGTTCATGGTCGTGAAGAGTTGGACATGACTGAGCGACTGAAATGAACTGAACTAAAGGTAGTTAATGTTCCATGGTGTTCAAGTGTTTCCTTGAAGCAGTGGTAAAGGTTTTTGACTTATTACTTAACTGTTTGTCAGTAAGGGTGCATCAGAGACCGTGTTGTAATATTAAGTTACATCATTACTAAGGAGTCCATAAGACTGGGGGCTGCTTCAAAGACCATCATGAAGTGCTGCTGCTAAGTCACTTCAGTCGTGTCCGACTCTGTGTGACCCCATAGACGGCAGCCCACCAGGCTCCCCCATCCCTGGGATTCTCCAGGCAAGAACACTGGAGTGGGTTGCCATTTCCTTCTCCAATGCATGAAAGTGAAAAGTCAAAGTGAAGTCGCTCAGTCATGTCAGACTCTTAGTGACCCCATGGACTGCAGCCTACCAGGCTCCTCCATCCATGGGATTTTCCAGGCAAGAGCAGTGGAGTGGGGTGCCATTGCCTTCTCCATCATGAAGTGCAGGTACTGAGAATGACTGACAACTTGTGCTGCTGACCTCAACCTGCAGGAATAACAGACAAAAATTTGTGTTGATGGGAGTCACCTGTGAGGGCAGCAGCTAAATGTTTAGGCTTGGGAGATCTTGCAATACCTGGATTTGTCTTCTAAACATAAATCATCCTTAACACTAGGAGAGATACTGATATCTCAATAGTCTTCTAGTTGAGCAAATAAAACAATTTGCCCTTGAGCAATTTTTTAACCTCATTGAGGATCAATTTCCTATTTGAACACAATAGTGCTTGCCTCCTAAGTTCATTGTGAGTTAATTGAGATAAAATATATAATTAACCTTGCCTAATACTTAGTGCATAATAGGAACCAACAGTTATTAATATCATTATTTTCACTGGCAAATTTAGCAGGGCCGAAGGCTCTGAAACACTGGATAGGAAATTGAGCCAGGCATAGAGACCTTGAATTGTAACCTGGACTTCAGATTCCTCATCCAGAGGGTGGGACCAGGCATAAGAGTTACACTTGGCACAAGCCCAAACTGCATGACTGCACAAACACTGTAACTGTTCTGTATTCAGACACATTTGAAAGGATTTTTCCAGCATAAGTTTCTAAATGTGCTGCTTGTTTTGTAATTCAATCTAGGGCAGCAGCAGCAGCAGTGCTATCATTATTTACATTTCTGCCTCTCAGTCTTGGATCCAAGATATTTGCAGCAGTATGAATTGGTGCATAGCAAAATTCTTCTCTTTTCTGAAAATAGTCTTTCATCTTACTCTCTTTTATACCCATGCACAAATAAATATTAATAATCTTTTGCATTGCTTTGTTCTTGGGACATTTGGTCAAGGATAGTTTATAAAAATAAACTGTCTGATCCAGACACTGTAAATAGTTTCACATTAAATTTTTCATAGTGTTTTGATATTAAGAACATTTTCAGTTGAGAGGAGCCTTGTTAGCAACATATTAACTTTCTAATATTATTACTTTTTCTTCATCTTAATCAACAAAAGACAATACAAAAACTTTATGAACAATTGGAAAATCTCACCCTTAATTAACTTTTTTATTCTCCAGGATTTTATGTGTAAAAAAAGTAACTTGGATAGCTGTGAAATGCTCAATTTATAATTGTAAATGGGAGTAAACCAAACTGATTTATGTGTTTGTTAAGTCTTAAGATGGTTTTAATAATGACCAGTTACTTTTTACCCTGCTTTATCCTGGTTGTTTTTGGAGTCTTACATTCTTTAACATTAATAAATAACTGTACATTTGCATTAGTCTTTCTTCACTAGAGTGCCCTCAAGTTCTGGAAGGACTAACCTGGTTGATCTACAGTAGACTGCTACCCAAGCCCAGTAAATGAATTTTTGCCAAATCCGCAACCAGTCTAGACTAGAATCATGGGAACAAATATTTTTTGAAAGATGAATCATTGAATAGTCAGGACTGTTTTATGTAAGAAGGCCACTGGAAATCACTCTCCATACAAGATATCCAAATACTAAATTTCTGTATTTCTGCCTATATTTCTATTTACTCCTTCTCTGAATCCCTTATTGTCTCCTCTTGGCTCCAAACTATGGATCTGGGACCATAGGTATCTCCAAGTAAATGGTCAAACTTCAAGTGTCCTAAGTATTACATTGTTTCTAAAGCATAACAGAAATTTTTACTAAGTTAAAGGGTAACCACAAGGCCTCACACTTAATGGCTCCTGATTCAAAATTAATTTTTCTTCCTTAGATGCCTAAATTACCTCAGCACACAATTACAAAATCTTGCTTTGAAAAGGACCCTAGAGCTTAATCTAATTTTTGACTCAGAGCAGGATTCATTATTATCGAATTGTGTAGTTTATAAATCAGTCTCTGATTGAGCACTTAGCTGATAAAGATACTACATTAGATGTCAGAAAAGTATTTCTTAAAATTTTATTTGAGTAAAGGTTAATGGGTCCCACATAAGAAGAGATTTTTCTGTTTTCGTTTAAAATGTTGTTCTATGAAATTATCTCTAAATGAATAAAACATGGCATATTTTAACTGGAAGTACTCCTGATATTTCTATCTCTGTTAGTCCATATTCCAAAAATGTCCCCTCTTTCAGGTTACCAGCCCTATTGCAGCAACCCAAACATCAGTGCCAAAACCAAAACTGATTTTTCCTATTACATTAATAATAATTTTACAGTATGGTGGCAGGAAATGCACTTTCAGTTCACTGGCTCTAGCTATTAGACTATGTGGAAACAACTTCCTGGAAGGCAGCCAGGTCACTTGGCTTAAAGTCCAACCCTGAGGAAGACAAAAGGTAATACAAGAGGGGAAACCACGCCACCTGACCAAAAGCATTATTGAAACACTCTAGAGCAAGGTTTCTCAACTCTCTATAGTGATCAGATCAGATCAGTCGCTCAGTCGTGTCCAACTCTTTGTGACCCCATGAATCGCAGCACACCAGGCCTCCCTGTCCATCACCAACTCCCGGAGTTCACTGAGACTCACGTCCATCGAGTCAGTGATGCCATCCAGCCATCTCATCCTCTTTCATCCCCTTCTCCTCCTGCCCCCAATCCCTCCCAGCATCAGAGTCTTTTCCAGTGAGTCAACTCTTCGCATGAGGTGGCCAAAGTACTGGAGTTTCAGCTTTAGCATCATTCCTTCCAAAGAAATCCCAGGGCTGATCTCCTTCAGAATGGACTGGTTGGATCTCCTTGCAGTCCAAGGGACTCTCAAGAGTCTTCGCCAACACCACAGTTCAAAAGCATTAATTCTTCAGCGTTCAGCCTTCTCCACAGTCCAACTCTCACATCCATACATGACCACAGGAAAAACCATAGCCTTGACTAGACGAACCTTTGTTGGCAAAGTAATGTCTCTGCTTTTGAACATGCTATCTAGGTTGGTCATAACTTTCCTTCCAAGGAGTAAGTGTCTTTTAATTTCATGGCTGCAGTCTATAGTGAAGGATTTAAAAAAATCCAATCTGCCATTGACTTTTGTAAAGTGGGAAATCATGCACTTGGATTTAGCAGTCATGTCAAAATACGCTAAAATGTTCTAAATAGTTACACTTATCACTGTATATTTGATCAGTATACTTATCATACTTGTCTGATTTATATGTTGATCATACTTATCTCATCAGAGGATGGTAGCAAGCAGTTTTAAGACTGGTATTAGTCTGTGGAACACATAATGAAAAAGAAAGGATGAGAATTATATTTGGCAACGTAATGCTTTGAGTACAGTTCAGGTGATATGCTAGTTCAAGCTTCCCTGCTGCTAGTAAACACCAAATATGCATATGGTAAATACAACTGATGGCCATATTTAAACACCTGGTTATGCCAATTATATCAATGAAACCAAGTGACATTTATAAATCATATTTAAAATAGTTTCATAATGAAATCTTAGCTATTCAAATGCATATGGGGAAAATATGTTTGTCCAGTGGTAGGCTGTATCATTTTTTCATAGACAGATAATTAACAGAAATAGAGGTTAAGAAGTGGCATGGCCACGCAGGCAAAAGAGAGACAACCCAAAAAGTATCAGAGATAGCAAGGAAAGAAAGGAAACCAGCCATAGGATGACAGATGTTGTACTTAGTTAAAGGACTGAGGAATAATTACATGAATTCCTCATGCCCACTCTGTCATTGATACTTGCGCCTGAATTAAGATTTTAAATGAAGAATTCTGATATTGAAGGCTATCAGATCGGGTGTTAAGGCTGAAGAACAGGGTAGTATTTCATGAATGTCTGGTGCTACATGGAATCAGAAGGCTGATTAGAAGCTGATAATCCACCATGAAGGGGAAACCTCTTGGTTTTTTTCCTTCTCCAATGTGAACTAGGGATATAACAATCGGGTTCCACGTTAAATGCCAAGGGAACATGAATTTTTACATTTACAGAGGATATGAATTCCAGTCAAAAACACTTTATAATCTAGATCTTTATGTATAAACATGAACAGGCAACCAAGAATCACCCAAATATTGCAGTTCAGTTGCTCAGTCGTGTCCATTCTTTGGGACTCCATGGACTGCAGCAGTGAGGCTTCCCTGTCCATCACCAACGCCCAAAGCTTGCTCAAACTCATGTCCATTGAGTCGCTGATGCCATCCAACCAGCTCACCCTTTGTCACCATATTCTGCTTTTGCCTTCAATCTTTTTGAGCACTGGGGCCTTTTCTAATGAGTCATTTCTTCGCGTCAAGTGGCCAATGTATTGGAGTTTCAGCTTCAACATCAGTCCTTCCAAGGAATACTCAGGATTCATTTCCTTTAGGATTGACTGGTTTGATTTCCTTCCTGTCCAAGGGACTCTGAAGAGTCTTCTCCAACACCACAGTTCAAAAGCATCAGTGCTCAGCTTTCTTTATGGTCCAACTCTCACATCCATACATGACTAATGGAAAAGCCATAGCTTTGACTATATGTACCTATGTCGGCAAAGTAATGTCTCTGCTTTTTAATATGCTGTCTAGGTTGGTCATAGCTTTTCTTCCCAGGAGCAAGTGTCTTTTAATTTCACAGCTGCTGTCACCATATGCAGTGATTTCGGAGCCCAAGAAAATAAAAACTGTCATTGTTCCCATTGTTTCTCCATCTATTTGCCATGATGTTTTGGGACAGCATGCCATGATCTTAATTTTCTGAATGCTGAATTTTAAGCCATCTTTTAAACTCTCCTCTTTCGCTTTCATCAAGAGGCTCTTTAGTTCTTCTTCACTTTCTGCCATAAGGGTGGTGTCATCTGCATGTCTAAAGTTATTGATTTATCTCCCTGCAATCTTGATTCCAGCTTGTGCTTCATCCAGCCCAGCATTTTGCATGATGTACTCTACATATAATTTAAATAAGCAGGGTGACAATATACAGTCTTGACGTACTCCTTTCCCAATTTGGAACCAGTCTGTTGTTCCTTGTCCAGTTCTAACTATTGCTCCTTGACCTGCATACAGATTTCTCAGGAAGTAGGTAAGGTGGTCTGATATTCCCATCTCTTTAAGACTTTTCCACAGTTTGTTGTAATCCACACAACCAAAGGCTTTGGCATAATCAGTAAAGCAGAAATAGATGTTTTTCTGGAACTCTCTTGTTTTTTCGATGATCCAATGGATGTGGGCAATTTGATCTCTGGTTCCTTTGCCTTTTCTAAATCCAGCTTGAACATCTGGAAGTTCTCAGTTCATGTACTGTTTATCCTAGATTGGAGAATTTTGAGCATTACTTTCCTAGTGTGTGAGGTGAGCACAATTGTGTGGGAGTTTAAGCATTCTTTGGCATTGCCTTTCTTTGGGATTGGAATGAAAATGGACCTTTTCCAGTGCTGTGGCCACTGCTGAGTTTTCCAACTTTGCTGGCACATTGAGTGCAGCACGTTCACGGCATCATCTTTAGGATTTGAAATAGCTCAACAGGAATTCCATCACCTCCACTAACTTTGTTCTAGTGATGCTTCCACTTGACTTCACATTCCAAAATGTCTGGCTCTAGGTGAGAGAGCATACCATTATGGTTATCTGGGTCATTAAGATCCTTTTTGTATGGTTCCTCTGTGTATTCTTGCCACCTCTTCTTAACATCTTCTGCTTCTGTAAGGTCCATACCATTTCTGTCCTTTATTGCGCCCATCTTTGCATGAAATGTTCTCTTGGTATCTCTAATATTCTCGAAGAGATCTCTAGTCTTTCCTATTCTATTATTTTCCTCTATTTCTTTGTACTGATCACTTAGGAAGGTTTTCTTATCTCTCCTTGCTATTCTTTGGAACTCTGAATTCAGGTGAGTATGTCTTTCCTTTTCTCCTTTGCCTTCCACTTCTCTTCTTTTCTCAGCTATTTGTAAGACTGCCTCAGACAACCATTTTGCTATTTTACATTCCTTTTTCTTTGGGATGGTTTTGATCCCTGCCTCCTGTACAATATCATGAACCTCTGTTCATCATTCTTCAGGCACTCTGTTTATCAGATCTAATCCCTTGAATCTATTTGTCACTTCCACTGTATAATTGTAAGGGATTTGATTTAGGTCATACCTGAAAGGTCTGGTGGTTTTCCCTACTTTCTTCAATTAAAGTCTGAATTTTGTAATGAGTTCATGATATTTACCAAATATCTAGTAAAAAGTAAAATCATTGAGTCACCAGACTCAGCAAACAAAATAATTGATGTCTGAGGAAATAATAAATGAAGAAAATAGAACAAACTATATTTTTTATTATTGTTAATTAGTCACTCAGTCATGTATGACTGTTTGTGATGCCATGGACTGTAGTCCATCAGGCTCCTCTGTCCATGGAATTCTCCAGGCAGGAATACTGGAGTGGATTGCCATTTCCTTCTCCAGGGGATCTTCCCAACCAAGGGATTGAAACTGGGTTTACTGCATCTCCTGCAATGCAGACGGATTCTTTACCAACTGAGCCATTAAATTAGTATTTAGAGAAAGATTCATCATGTCATTAAATATCTTACATTTGTGAAATAAAAATAAGCCCTTATCCCCAAAGAAAAATACCCAGAGGTATTGTTTCTAAACACACATCATCCATGAAGGCTAGTCTAAGTATAATCAAATATTTACTGAGTGGCTACTATGTGCCGGCTACTCTGTTAGACACTGGGGATACAGCAGTGAGTCAGAAACACAAAAATCCCTGTCCTAAAGGAGCTTATATTTTAGTGGGAGATTTTGTTGTTGTCACTGAGTCATGTCTGACTCTTTATGACCCCATGGATGGCAGCACGCCAGGCTCCATTGTCCTTCACTATCTCCTGGAGTTTGCTCAAACTCATGTCCATCGAGTGGATGATGCCATCCAACCATCTCATCCTCTGTTGTCATCTTCTCCTCTCACCTTCAACCTGTCCCAGCATCAGGGTCTTTTCCAATGAGTCAGTTCTTCCCATAAGGTGGACAAGGTATTGGAGCTTCAGCTTCAGCATCAGTCCTTCTAATGAATGTTCAGGGTTGATTTCCTTTAGAATTGACTGGTTTGATCTCTTTGCTGTTCAAGGGACTCTCAAGAGTCTTCTTCAGCACCACAACTCAAGAGCTTTAATTCTTCAATTCTCAGTCTTCTTTATGGTCCAACTCTCACATCCATGCAAGACTACTGGAAAAGCCATAGCTTTGACTATACAGACATTTGTCAGCAATGTGTTGTCTCCATTTTTTAATGCATTGTCTAGATTTGTTATGGCTCTCCTTCCAAGGAGCAAGCATCTTTTAATTTCATGGCTGCAATCACCATCCATAGTAATTTTGGAGCTCAAGAAAATAAAAGCTGTCACTGTTTCCACTTTTTCCACTTCTAAATGTCATGAAGTGATGGACCACATACCATGATCTTAGTTTTTTGAATGTTGAGTTTCAAGCCAGTTTTGTCATTCTCCTCTTTCATCCTTATCAAGAGGCTCTTTAGTTCCTCTTCAGTTTCTGCTATTAGAGTGGTATCATCTGCATATCTGAGGTTGTTGATATTTCTCCCTGCAATCTTGATTCCAGCTTGTAGTTCAACCAGCCTGGCATTTCACATTGTGTACTCTACTTATGTTAAATAAACAGGGTGAAAATATACACCATTGTCGTACTCCTTTTCCTAGTTTGAACAAGTCTGTTGTTTCATGTCTGGTTCTAACTCTTGCTTCTTGACCTGCATACAGATTTCCCAGGAGACAGGTAAGGTGGTCTGGTATTCCCATCTCTTTAAGAATTTTCCACAGTTTGCTGTAATCCACACAAAGGCTTTAGTGTAGTCAATGAGCAGAAATAGATGCTTTCTGGAATTCTCTTGCTTTCTCTATGATCCAACAAATGTTGGCAATTTGACCTCTAGTTCCTCTGCCTTTTCTAAATCCAGCTTGACAAAGTGAAAGTGAAGTCGCTCAGTCATGTCCAACTCTTTGCAACCCCATGGAAAGAAGTCTACCTGGCTGCTCCATCCATGGGATTTTCCAGACAAGAATACTGGAGTGGGTTGCCATTTCCTTCTCCAGGAGATCTTCCTGACCCAGGGATTGAACCTGGGTCTCCTGCACTGTAGGCAGATTCTTTACTGTCTGAGTCACCAGGGAAGTTCCAAATCCAGCTTGAACATCTGCAATTTCTTGGTTCAAGTATTGTTGATGTCTAGCATTAAAGATTTTTGAGCATAACCCTTCCAGCATGTGAAATTGGCACAATTGTATAGTTTTTTGAACACGCTTTGGCATTGCCCTTCTTTGGGATTGGAATGAAAACTGACTGTTTCCAGTCCTGTGGCCAATGCTGAGTTTTCCAAATTTGCTGACATATTGAGTGCAGCACTTTCATGGCATCATCTTTTAGGATTGGAAATAGCTCAGCTGGAATTTTGTTACCTCCACTAGCTTTGCTTGTAGTAACTCTTTATAAGGGCTACTTGACTTCTGACTCTAGGATGTCAGGCACTAGGTGAGTGACCACACCATTGTGGTTATCTGAGTCATTAGACCTTTTCTATATAGTTTTTCTGTGTATTCTTGCCACCTTTTCTTAATCTCTTCTGCTTCTGTTAGGTCCTTACTGTTTCTGTCTTTTATCATGCCCATCCTTGCATGAAATATTCCCTTGATATCTCCAGTTTTCTTGAAGAAATTTCTAGTCTTTCCCATTGTATTGTTTTCCTCCGCTTGTTTGCATCACTTACGAAGGCTTTCTTATCTCTCCTTGCTATTCTTTGGAACTGTGCATTCAGTTGGGTATATATTTCCTTTTCTCCTTTGCTTTTTGCTTCTCTTCTTTCCTGAGCTACCTTTAAAGCCTCCTCAGACCACCACTTTGCCTTCTTGCATTTATTTTTCTTTGGGCTGGTTTTGGTCACTGGCTCCTGTACAATGATATGGACCTTTGTCCATAGTTCTTCAGGCACTCTGCCTACCACATCTTATCCCTTGAAGCTATTTGTCATGCCCACTGTATAATCATAAAGGATTTGATTTAGGTTATACCTGAATTGTCTAGTGGTTTTCCCTACTTTCTTCAGTTTAATCCTGAATTTTGCAATAAGGAGCTGATGGTCTGAGCCACAGTCAGCTCCACGTCTTGTTTTTGCTGACTGTATAGAGCGTCTCCATCTTTGGCTGCAAAGAATATAATCACTCTGAAATCAGTATTGTCCATTTGGTGATGTCCATGTGTAGAATCATCTCTTGTGTTGTTGGAAGAGGGTGTTTGTTATGACCAATGCATTCTATTGACAAAACTGTTAGCCTTTTCCCTGTTTCATTTTGTACTCCAAGGCCAAACTCGCCTGTTACTTCAGGTATCTCTTGATTTCCTTCTTTTGCTTTCCATTCCCCAATGATGAAAAAGACATGTTTTTATTTTTTGGTGTTAGTTCTAAGTCTTGTATGACTTCATAGAACTGGCTAGCAGTGGGGGTAAGGCAAATATGGTCAGACTCTGGTTATATTTAAAAAGAAATATGGTCAGGATTTGCTGGTATGTTAGGTTTTGGACATGAGAGAGAGAAGACAAGGATAAGTCCAAGATTTTTGCCTGAGGGACTAGAATAACTAAGGTATCATTTATTAATGGAGAAAAATAACAGGAGAACCATTTTATTTGTTGGAGAATGAAGAGCTGAGGGCTTAGACTTGTTACATAGGAGATGTCTATTGAACATTGAAATTGTTGTTTGAGTTGAGTAGGCAGTGTTGAGTAGGCAGTGGGCTATATTATTCTGGAGTACAGGAGAGGGGTATTACACTGCAGACATATGAAGTAAAACTGAGTAACATTGAAACTGATAATTAACCTTTGAAGTTAGGAGCACGGGGGTCATTGGTAACTTTAACAAGGGTAGCTTATTAAACAGGCTCATCAGTTGACAGAAAGAATGGAGTGCTACCTATTGGAGGCTTAAGAAGAGAGTGCTGTGTGCTGTGCTTAGTTTCTCAGTCGTGTCCAACTCTTTGCGACCCCATGGATGGTAGCCCACCAGGTTCTGTCCATGTTTCTGTAGACAAGAATACTGGAGTGGGTTGCTATGCCCTCCTCCAGGGGATCTTCCCAATCCAGGGGTCGAACCCAGGTCTCCCTCATTGCAGGTGGATTCTTTACAATCTAAGCCACCAGGGAAGACCAAGAATACTGGAGTGGGTAGCCTATCCCTTCCCAGGGGAAATTCCCTACCCAGAAATTAAACTGGGGTCTCCTGCATTGCAGGCAGATTCTTTACCAGCTGAGCTACCTGTTGTTGCTAAGTCACTTCAGTCGTGTCCGACTCTGTGTGACCCCATAGACGGCAGCCCACCAGGCTCCCCCGTCCCTGGGATTCTCCAGGCAAGAACACTGGAGTGGGTTGCCATTCCTTCTCCAATGCATGAAAGTGAAAAGTCAAAGTGAAGTCCCTCAGTCATGTCCGACTTTTAACGACCCCATGGACTGCAGCCTACTAGGCTCCTCTGTCCATGGGATTTTCCAGGCAAGAGAACTGGAGTGGGGTGCCATTGAGCTACCTGGGAAGCCCTAGAAAAAGAACAGATGGTGTAAATAGTTTTCTATTTTTTGATGTTCTTATTGCTTTTATTTTATTTTTATTGAAGTATATTTGCTGTACAATATTATATGTTACAAGTATACAGAAGACTCAGTTTTAAAGGTTATGCTCCATTTGTTGCTCAATATTATACAATATATCATTGAAGCTTACTTTATACAGAATAGTTTGTATCTGTCAGCTCCCCTTCCTTATCTTGCACTTCTCCACTTCCCACCCCACACTGGTAACCACTAGTTTGTTCTCTAGTCATCTAGAGAGTGGGTTATGAAACTGTTATAGTGTTGCCAGGCAGCACTAAAGGCTCTCTGAGGTTAATTAATGGTCATGAATTTGAAGGCTAGAATTGAATGATGATCAAACCAGTTAACATGAAAACAGAATAAGTGGAGAACTGGATATAAGTAGGTTTGGGGTTTTTCCCAGGTGAGTATGAAGAATGGAAAAAGAAGCAAAGGAGTTAATGGTATATAACTGGGAGTGATGGTAATGATGGATCATGAAATACAAGGTCAGGTAAGAAGGAATGTAGCATTAAAAAGAAGCAGGGTAAATAGATTGGATGTCCCAGCAGGGTCAAGAAAACGGGATTGGGGCCTTTGAAAGAGTCAGGAGAGAAGATAGGAAGAAATGGCTTGAGAAGGGGATGCTGAAATTGAGATTATATGCATAAGGCAGTTATTTATTAAAAGAAGTCAGAAAATCAGACTTGAGCTCAGTTTCCAGAAAGAGTTGCTGAGGACCAATGGCACAGAACTGGCCTGATAAGAAAAACTGTTGCTCCTGCATTAGATGCTAAGAAATTGACTACTGCAACAGCTATTGCTGCCAGCACTGATGCTACTACCTTATTAAGAACTCAACCTTGCAATCTCTGCCATCCTTCAAAGCCAAGTTCCTTCACTACTACCTGTTTCAGTAAAATGAGAACCAATACTAATTTATGCATGTCTTCAATTCCAAATCAAAGTCTCATATCAGGGCACCTGATTGGTAGAAACTAAGTCATATTCCACATCTTAGTTTCAATAGAAGTTTGCGTTTTTACTTCTACATTTGAGACGTGAAAATTATAGTGTAATAATTTCCCAAATACAGAAAGGATATTCATGATATTTTGGTTAGACACAAATACAACAAATGTCTACTATAGAGATTTCAGAAATTAATAGCATAATGACAAAAATTTACTCATTACTAAAGGGGTGACTAGCAGTATGCATACAACTAAACCAGAATTACTTAGTAATTACACAGAGATTAATTACACAGAGATTGTCCCTGAATGCAATGTAGAAACCAAAGAAAAAATTAGAAAAATTGAGACATACATATCTTTTTGAGAATTCCAATATTTCTTTAATGAGAGTTTCAGAAAGAAAAGGAAGGGTAAAGGAAGACAAGAAGTAGATCTGGGCAGAAACAGAAAAAAGAAAAAAGAGAAGGAAGAAGAGGAAGGCATCAAAGAAATACTGGACAAAATTTTCCTTGAACCAAAGAATGACGTAAGTCTTCAGATTTAAAGACCCCACGAAGTCTCAAGCATGAATAATGGGAAGAATGACATGTGCCTACATAGATCTTAGTAAAAAAAAATTAAGCTCTTAAGCCAAAGAGTTCTAAAGAACAGGAAGGAGAGATAAGAAAGCCTTCCTCAGTGATCAATGCAAAGAAATAGAGGAAAACAGTAGAATGGGAAAGATTACAGATCTTGTCAAGAAAATCAGAGATGCAAAGGGAATATTTCTTGCAAAGATGGGCACAATAAAGGACAGAAATGGTATGACCTAACAGAAGCAGAAGATATTAAGAAGAGGTGGCAAGAATACACAGAAGAACTATACAAAAAAAAAAATCTTCATGACCCAGATAATCATGATGGTGTGATCACTCACCTAGAGCCAGACATCCTGGAGTCTGAAATCAAGTGGGCCTTAGGAAGCATCACTATGAACAAAGCTAGTGCAGCTGATGGAATTCCAGTTGTTGTATTTTAAATCCTAAAACTTGATCCTGTGAAAGTGCTACACTCAATATGGCAGCAAATTTGGAAAACTCAGCGGTGGCTACAGGACTGGAAAAGGTCAGTTTTCATTCAAATCCCAAAGAAAGGTAATGACAAAGAATGCTCAAACTACCACACAATTGCACTCATCTCACATGCTAGTAAAGTAATGCTCAAAATTCTCCAAGCCAGGCTTCAGCAATACGTGAACCGTGAACTTCCAGATGTTCAAGCTGGATTTAGAAAAGGCAGAGGAACCAGAGATCAAATTGCAAAATCTGTCGGATCACTGAAAAAACAAGAGAGTTACAGAAAAACATCTACGTCTGCTTTATCGACTATGCCAAAGCCTTTGGTTGTGTGGGTCACAACAAACTGTGGAAAATTCTTAAAGAGATGGGAATACCAGACCACCTGACCTGCCTCCTGAGAAATCTGTATGCAGGTAAAGAAGCAACAGTTAGAACTGGACATGGAATAACAGACTGGTTCCAAATTGGGAAAGGAGTATGTCAAGGCTGTATATTGCCACCCTGCTTATTTAACTTATATGCAGAGTACATCATGGGAAACGCTGGGCTGGAGGAAGCACAAGTTGGAATAAAGATTGCTGGGAGAAATATCAATAACCTCAAATATGCAGAAGACACCACCCTTATGGCAGAAAGTGAAGAGGAACTAAAAAGCATCTTGATGAAAGTGAAAGAGGAGAGTGAAAAAGTTGGCTTAAAGCTCAACATTCAGAAAATGAAGATCATGGCATCCGGTCCCATCACTTCATGGCAAATGGATGGGGAAACAATGGAAACAGTAACAGACTTTATTTTCTTGGGCTCCAAAATCACTGCAGGTGGTGAATGCAGCCATGAAATTAAACGATGCTTGCTCCTTGGAAGAGAAGTTATGACCAACTTAGACATCTTATTAAAAAGCAGAGACATTACTTTACCAATAAAGGTCTGTCTAGTCAAAGCTATGGTTTGTCCAGTAGTCATGTACAGATGTGAGAGTTGGACCGTAAAGAAAGCTGAGTGCCAAAGAATTGATGCTTTTGAACTGTGGTGTTGGAGAAGACTCTTGAGAGTCTCTTGGACAGCAAGGACATCCAACCAGTCCATCCTAATGGAGATCAGTCCTTGGTGTTCATTGAAAGGACTGATGTTGAAGCTGAAACTCCAATACTTTGGCTACCTGATGCGAAGAGTTGACTCATTGGAAAAGACTCTGATGCTTGGAGGGATTGGGGGCAGGAGGAGAAGGGGACGACAGAGGATGAGATGGCTAGATGGCATCACCGACTCATCCTGATGGACATGAGTTTGCATGAAGTCTGGGAGTTGGTGAGGAACAGGAGGCCCGGTGTACTGTGACTCATGGGGTCACAAAGAGTCGGACACGACTGAGGGACTGAACTGAACTGAACTGAAAGTATTATAAATGAAGTTAAACGGCCAATGCTGCTAAGTTGCTGCTATTAAGTCGCTTCAGTCGTGTCTAACTCTGTATGACCCCATAGACGGCAGCCCACCAGGCTCCCCCATCCCTGGGATTCTCCAGGCAAGAACACTGGAGTGGGTTGCCATTGCTTTCTCCAATACATGAAAGTGAAAAGTGAAAGGGAAGTTGCTCAGTTGTATCCGACTCTTAGCGACGCCATGGACTGCAGCCTACTAAGCTCCTCCACCCATGGGATTTTCCAGGCAAGAGTACTGGAGTGGGTTGCCATTGGCTTCTCCAAATAGGCCAATGGCAAACTGTTAAAAATATCATGTATGAAACGAGTTGCCAGTCCAGGTTCGATGCACGATACTGGATGCTTGGGGCTAGTGCACTGGGACGACCCAGAGGGATGGTATGGGGAGGGAGGAGGGAGGAGGGTTCAGGATGGGGAACACATGTATACCTGTGGCGGATTCATTTTGATATTTGGCAAAACTAATACAATTATGTAAAGTTTAAAAATAAAATAAAAATTAAAAAAAAAGTATAACATTTATACCAGAAATCATGCCTTAATATTTATATTAATGTTGATATTTTGATGTATATATCAATTCTTACAGGTCCTGAACAAAAAGACAACTCAAGAGAAAAATGGACAAAGAAATATTTGGAGAAATACTCTTCTCAAAATGAGACATATAAATAGCCAATATTTATGTGAAAAAATATTGAATCTCATTCATATTTTTAAAAACCCAAGATATTTTTATCTTTCAGGTGGTAAATGTTGAGAAATTTGATCATATTAGTTAGCAAGAAATTGTATCATTAGTTAGCAAAAATGTGAGAAAATGAGTATTCTTCTAAATTCTTGGTGGCAATGTAAATTGGTGCATGTTTTTTGGAGAACAACCCGGCAAAATTAAAATACATGTATTCTTTCCCCTGTATAGTTTCAGTTTAGAAATTTATCCTGTAGATAGATTGCACAATATGCAAAAATATATGTAAAAGATATTTATTGCTGTGCTGCTTATACTACAAAAAACTTGAAAACATTCTAAATGTCCATCAGTCAGAGATTCGATTTTGGCACTTTTGGCAAAGTAAAGAGGCCTACATGACAAGAGTCTATGAGGATGAAAGAGTCTCCCAGTATTCTTTTAAAAAACAGCTTTACTGAGATATGATTCATCCATTTAAAGTGAACAATTCTGTAGTGTGTACTCTATTCACAGTGTGTGGTATCATTGTATCTATGTAATACCACAGTTTTTTCATCACCTCAAAAAGAAACTCATTAGCAGTCACTTCCCATTTTCTCCTCCCTGTAGCCCCTGAATTCATTAATCTGCCTTCTGTCTTTATAGAGTCTTCTATTCTGGAAATTTCATATAAATGTAATCACACAATATTTGGTGTTTTGTATGTGGCTTCTTTTACTATTGTGATGTTTTCAAGGTTCATCCATGTGGTAGTATGAATCAGTACTTTATTCGTTTCCATGGCTGAGTAATATTTCATTGTGTGGGTAAACAACATTTTATTTATCCAGTCATTAGGCTGATGGACATTTGTGTTGTTTCTACCTTTTGGCTATTCTGAATAACACTGCTGTGAATATTTTTCTACAGGTTTTTATGTGAAGATATGTTTTCAATTCTTGCCAAATCAGATGATAACTTCATGTTTAACATTTTGAGGAACGTTCATATGGTTTTCCCAGATAAGGTGATGGCACCCCACTCCAGTACTCTTGCCTGGAAAATTCCATGGACAGAGGAGCCTGGTGGGCTGCAGTCCATGGGGTCACGAAGAGTCAGACACAACTGAAGTGACTTAGCAGCAGCAGCAGTAGCATACAGTTTTCCAAAGTACCTGTATCATTTTTATAATATCACCAGCAGTGTATGAGCCTTCTAATTTCAACATGTCCTTGTCTGTTGTTTTGACTTTAGCCATCTAGTTGTCTCAGCACCATTTGTTGAAAAAGCTATTCTTTCCCCCATTAAATTGTACTGACAATTGACCATAAATGTAAAGGTTTATTTATGGACTCTCACTTCTGTTGCATTCATATATATATGTATGTGTGCATGTATGTATATGTATATATATAGTCAGCAAAAACAAGATCTGGAGATGACGTCCTAATTGCAAAATACATTAAACTGAAGAAAGTAGGGAAAATCATTAGGCCATTCAGGTATGACCTAAATCAAAACCCTTATGATTATACAGTGGAGGTGACAAATAGCTTAAAGAGATTAGATGTGATAGACAGAGTGCCTGAAGAACTACGGACAAAGGTCTATATCATTGTACAGGAGGAAGTGACCAAAACCATCCCCCCAAAAAAGAAATGCAAGAATGCAAAGTGGTTGTCTGAGGAGGCTTTCCACACAGCTTAGCAAAGAAGAGAAGCAAAAAGCAAAGGAGAAAAGGAAATATATACCCAACTGAATGCAGAGTTCCGAAGAATAGCAAGGAGAGATAAAAAGGCCTTTCTAAGTGAACAATGCAAACAAGTGGAGGAAAACAATAGAATAGGAAAGACTAGAGATCTCTTCAAGAAAATTGGAGATATCAAGGGAACATTTCATGCAAGGATGGGCATGATAAAAGACAGAAACAGTGAGGACCTAACAGAAGCAGAAGAGGTTAAGAAGAGGTGGCAAGAATACACAGAAAAGGTCTTAATGATTGAGATAACCATGATGGTGTGGTTACTCACCTAGAGCCTGACTTCCTAGAGTCAGAAGTCAAGTGGCCCTTAGGAAGCATTACTACAAACAAGGCTAGTGGAGGTGACAAAATTCCAGCTGAGCTATTTCAAATCCTAGAAGATGATGCTGTGAAAGTGCTTCACTCAGTATGCCAGCAAATTTGGAAAACTCAACAGTGGCCACAGGACTGGAAAAGGTCAGTTTTCATTCCAATCCCAAAGAAGAGCAATGCCAAAGAATGTACAAGTTATTGTACAATTGCACTCATTTCTCATGCTAGTAAGATTATGTTCACAGTCCTTCAAGCTAGGCTTCAGCAGTATGTGAACCAAGAACTTTCACAGGTACAACTGGGTTTATAAAAGACAGAGGAACAGACTTCAAATTGCCAGCATTCGTTGGATCATAAAGAAAGCAGGGGAGTTTCAGGAAAACAGCTACTTCTGCTTCATTGACTACACTAAAGCCTTTGATTGTATGAATCATAACAAACTGTGGGAAATTCTTAAAGAGATGGGAATACCAGACCACCTTAATTGTCTCCTGAGAAACCTTTATATGGGCCAAGAAGCAACAGTTAGAACCTTACATGGAACATCAGACTGGTTCAAAATAAGGAAAGGAGTATGAGAAGGGTGTATATTGTCACCCTGTTCATGTAACTTATAGGAAGAGTACATCATGTGGAATGCCAGGCTGGATGAATCAGAAGCTGGAATCAAGACTGCTGGGAGAAATAATAACAACCTCAGATATGCAGATGATAATACTCTAATAGCAGAAGCTGAAGAGAAACTAAAGAGCCTCTTGATGAAAGTGAAAGAGGAGAGTGAAAAAGCTGGCTTGAAACTCAACATTCAAAAAACTAAGATCATGGCATCCGGCCCATCACTTCATGACAAATAGAAGGGGGAAAAGTGAAAACAGTGACAGCTTTTATTTTCTTGAGCTCCAAAATCACTGTGGATGGTGACTTCAGCCATGAAATTAAAAGACACTTATTCCTTGGAAGGAAAGTTATGACCAATTTAGATAGCATATTAAAAAGCAGAGACATTACTTTGCCAACAAAGGTCTGTCTAGTCAAGGCTATGGTTTTTCCAGTGGTCATGTATGGATGTGAGAGTTGGACTGTGAAGAAAGCTGAGCACTGAAGAATTGATGCTTAAAGCATCAATCAAAGTTTTGAAGAACTGAAGAATATGCTATCTAAATTGGTCATAACTTTCCTTCCAACTTTTCCTTCCTTCATTTCATGGCTGCAGTCACCATCTGCAGTGATTCTGGAGATGGTCAACACCAAAATCAGATTGATTATATTCTTTGCAGCCAAAGATGGAGAAGCTCTATACAGTCAGCAAAAACAAGACCAGGAGCTGATTGTGGCTCAGATCATGAACTCTTTATTGCCAAATTCAGACTTAAATTGAAGAAAGTCGGGAAAACCACTAAACCATTCAGATATGACCTAAATCAAATCCCTTATGATTATACAGTGGAAGTGAGAAATAGATTTAAGGGACTAGATCTGATAGATAGAGTGCCTGATTAACTATGGAATGAGGTTCGTGACGTTGTACAGGAGACAGGGATCAAGACCATCCCCATGGAAAAAAAATGCAAAAAAGCAAAATGGCTGTCTAGTGAGGCCTTACAAACAGCTAGGAAAAGAAGAGAAGTGAAAAGCAAAGGAGAAAAGGAAAGATATAAGCATTTGAATGCAGAGTTCCAAAGAATAGCAAGGAGAGATAAGAAAGTCTTCCTCAGTGATCAATGCAAGGAAATAAAGGAAAACAACAGAATGGGAAAGACTAGAGATCTCTTCAAGAAAATCAGGGGTACCAAGGGAACATTTAGTGCAAAGAAAGCTAAGCACCAAATAATTAATTCTTTGGAACTGTGGTGTTGGAGAAGACTCTTGAGAGTCCCTCAGACTGCAAGGAGATCAAACCAGTCAATCCTAAAGTAAAACAGTCCTGAATAGTCATTGGGAGGACTGATGCTTAAGCTGAAGCTCCAATACTTTGGCCACCTGATGAAAAGAGAGCTGACTCATTAGAAAAGACCCTGATGCTGGGACAGGTTGAGGTCAGGAGGAGAAAGGGGCAACAGAGTATGAGATGGTTGGATGGCATCCAGACTCAATGGACAAGAGTTTGAGCAAACTCTGTGAGATAGAGAAGGACATGGGAGCCTGGCATGCTGCAGTCCATGGGGTGGCAAAGAATTGGTCACAACTTACCCACTGAACAACAAAGAATGTATATATGTCTATATGCCTATCCTTATGCTAGTACCACGTTATCTTAGTATAGTTTCTTATATTACTATAGTTTATGAAGATTTGAAATCAGAAATATTGAGTACTCTTATTTTGTTCTTTCTTTTTGAGATTGTTTTTGCTATTCTATGCCCCTTGCCTTTTCATATAAATTTTAGGATTTGCTCAATGATTTTTGTGAAAAATCCAACTGGAATTTTGATAGGGATTGTATTGCATCTCTAGATTACTATCTTAACAATGCTAAGTCTTCTGATGCATGAACCTGGAATGTGTTTCCATTTATTTACATCTTCTTTAGTTACTTTCAACAATATTTTGTACTTTTCAACATACAAGTCTTATACTTCTTTTGTTGAATTTAATTCTAAGTGTTTTATCTTTTATGATGCTATTGTAAATGAAATTTTCTTAATTTCATTTTCAGATTGTTTATCGCTAGGGTACAGAAATACACTTTTTTGTATATTGATTTTATATCTGGCCATCTAACTGAATATATGTGTCTCTCTGTGTATTTTAGACAGATAAATTGCTCAGGAAGTTTGTTACAAATAATAATCATTGGCTCTTGGGTAATAGCAGCAGAAATAACACAAGTCATTTGTATTGTTGAATGGCAATTCACTGTATGGATATAACCACTCCACCACTCATCCCCTGTAATGGATGCAGAGTGTGTAATATATGTCTAAAATTTGTTTGGGTCCTGATGAATTGACAGTCTAAGTGAAGGGTAAAGAGCTTATCAGTACCTGAAACTCAGAATTATAGTTCAAAATATGCAGTAAAAAGTGAAAGCAAAATCCTTTCCAATTCTTTCATGTTTCACTCCAATTTCTTTGAATTCCTTCACATTTTGCTTCAGTAAAAGCAAACGTTAATGAGAGTACAGTCATCTTGGTCAGCTGAAAGCTATTTTAGATGCAGTTCCCCTTCACATTCTAGACAGCATATTGAAAAGCAGAGACATCACTTTGCTGACAAAGGTCTGTATAGTCAAAGCTATGGTTTTTCCAGTAGTTATCTATAGATGTGAGAGTTGGACCGTAAAGCAGGCTGAGTGCTGAAGAATTGATACTTTCGAATTGTGGTGCTGGAGATTTTTGAGACTCCCTTGGACTACAAGGAGATCAAACCAGTCAATTCTAAAGGAAATCAACCCTGAATACTCATTGGAAAGACTGATGCTACCTGATGTGAAGAGCTGACTCGTTGGAAAAGACCCTGATGCTGGGAAAGATTGAGGGCAGAAGAGGGTGACAGAGGATGAGATGGTTGGATGGCATTATCAACTCAATGGGCATGAATTTGGGCTTTGGGAGATAGGGAAGGACAGGGAAGCCTGGTGTGCTGCAGTTCATGGGGTTGCAAAGAGTCGGACACAACTGAGTGACTGAACAACAACCCTTTCCATTCTAATTTCCCCCATAACTTCTCCCTCTTTAGAAGACATACAATAGACATTAATCCTATTATAGAGAAGTTGTATGGCATGGAAGTTAAGGGTGTGAGCTCTGGAGTCAGACTGCCTTGATTTAAATTCCATTTATGCCATGTATATTTGCTATTTGACCTTAGAGGTAACTTACCTTTATGTCTCTTGGCCTCAGTTGCCCCATACAAAGATGGGATGGTTTTAGTGCCTTACTTGGAGGAGTTTTATGAAGATTGTATATATAGAGTATTTAGAATTTACACTGTTCATGAGCAATAAATGCTACCATGTCCTTAATATTACATGTCAGTCAGTTGTCACATGAGGAAACAGAGATAGCTATCTTCAGCCTGTGAAGATTAAAAATAAGCAACGTATGTCATTTTAAACTTGGAGCATATGCATTCTCTTGGCCTATTGGGTGAGGGGATTACTAAGAGATTTTCTTTTTAAAAATTGGTGACATCAACGATACTGGATGCTTGGGGCTGGTGCACTGGGACGACCCAGAGGGAGGGTATGGGGAGGGAGGAGGGAGGAGGGTTCAGGATGGGGAACACAGGTATACCTGTGGCGGATTCATTTCGATATTTGGCAAAACTAATACGATATTGTAAAGTTTAAAAATAAAATAAAATTTAAAAAAAATTGGTGACATCAAGAGGAAAGCGCCCAGAGGAGATGGTGAAGAATACCAAGAAAGCAGAGAAGAGAAATAGGAAAGAAAAGATAGTTAGAAGGAGAAGAAACCAAGGAAGCCAATGAGAAGAAAGTAAGTAGTTCACAAGAGAGTGTATAACAAGAATAAGGTTCATCAAGATAAGGGAGAGAAAGAGAGAGAGAGACCTTGTAATACAGAGCTAAGAGCTTTAACAAAATTTAACAGAAAAGAAATCTTTGTTTGAAAGGAAGAGACTGACTATATTTAGTACTAGGTAGGATGTTAGTTCTGAAAATAAACTGCTCCCAGAACCGAATGTAATCTTCTGTGGTGTTGTCACCTGCAGCAGGCTGGTCACCCTGGTAGGGAAGTTTGGAACCTGGACATGTGGGCTACTTCGGAGCTCCTGACAATCACAAGGACTTGCCCCACTTTGTCTCTTTACCCCCTTTTAAAACATATGATAAATGTAGAGAAAAACGTTACATAGTTGAAGAAAGTGAAGTGTATGTTGGCATATATGTGGGTCAGTGAAGTGTCCTGCTAAGTACCAGAATCTAAACACTATGTGTTGTTGTTGTTCAGTCACTAAGTCATGTCTGACTCTCTGCAACACCATGGCCTGCAGCACCCCAGGCTTCTCTGTCCTTCACTATCTCCCAGAGTTTGCTCAAACTCACGACCATTGAGTCGGTGATGCCATCCAATCATCTCATCCTCTGCCACTCTCTTCTCCTTTTGCCTTCAGTCTTTCCCTTTTGCCATGTGGCCAGATGCTTGATACAATATTCACCACCTCCACAGTATACTTTTGGTAGATGAATGTGGATACAAGGGTCCAGTAGGAAGTATGATAAGCCATATAAAAAGATATACTTGAAACACACTATAAACTGCATCAAGGTAAATCCTGCGAAGATGCCATGTGTGTGCAACTTAGAGAGTTCACATAGAACATGCAGAAAGACAAAGATCAGAATACATTAGGAAAAGACAGAAATTTAAGGTACATTGGAGTATGCACACACACACACACACGCACACACACACACAGGTTGTTCTGGGAAAATATAGGTGACACTTTTCACTGAAATGGAAACAAAAACAGGAGAAAAAGGAATTTTGATGGAAGAAAATATAACTAGAGTTCAAAATTCTAACTTTCAATTCTATCTTCTAATCACTTTATCACTGCCACTCTTATTCTTGTCTTATCGGGACTTCTGCAATAGCCTCCTAACTGTTCTCCCTGCTTTCACCCTAAGCCCCTCTCCCAAATATATATTCCATAGGGAAGCTGGAGAGATCCTTTTAAAATTATGAGTCAGACTCTGTTACTCCCGTATATAATACCTTCTCAACATGTGAAAGGCTGCACATGCTCCAGCCCTCTGCTACCTTTCTAGTTTCATTTGCTACCAGCATCTCTTTACTCCTGCCACTCTAGGCATGCTGATATCCTTGCTTTTCCTAGAACATGCCAAGAACATTCTAGCATCAGGGATTTGCATTTACTCTTCCCTCTATGTGGGATATGCTCTCCTCATATAGCTGAATCGTTTGCTATCACTTTATTCAAGACTCAGTTCAAATGTCACCTAATGAAAGAGACTTTCATAACCTTTCCATAACCACCATACATAAAATAATAACCATCCTTACCTTCAATTATATTTTATGGATAAAAGAACATGATTGATGGAGTTGTTTGATAGGCTATTAGATATGTGGGTTTAGAATTCAGCTAGAAGATCTGGACCAGAGATGTAGACTTGGGAGTTTCCAACACTTCAGGCAAGGAAAACAGTCCAGAGGGAAGAGAAAGCATGGTACAATCAAGGACCATGTTGGGCTTTTTGAAAATGCAGATTCTCTGGGTCTCACCCAAGATCTCTTGAATAAGAATCTCTGGAGGTGAAGCTTATTTAGATTCCTGATTTATAGCCACTTTTAAGCTCAAAACCCATGTATAATATTATCTAGATTACCATTTAGATATTACATGCGTACCTTAAATGCAACATACTCAAATCTTATTTTTTAATGTTCCCTCTGTATCTCAGTAATTTGCACAATGCCATATCTAATAATTCATTAAGTATTTTTTATTCTATATTCTACCTATCAGGCTTCCCTGGTGGCTCAGAGACCCAGGTTTGAACCCTAGGTAGGGAAGATAACTTGGAGAAGGGAATGGCTACCCACTCCAGTATTCTTGCTTGGAGAATCCAATGAACAGAGAATCCTTGTAGGCTACAGTCCATGGGGTTGCAAAGAGTCAGACACGACTAAGCGAATAAGTGGATAAACACACCCACATTCTACCTATCATCCACTTTTCTTCATGTACACTGTCCTTACCTGGATTCAGGCCACAATCATGTCTCATTTGATTTAGTGACAGATTTTATCACATTTTATGTGTTTACATGTCCATTTACTCTACTAGACTGTAAATAATGAGAGGATAAGACCACTAATTTATTCATTCAACCCATATGTAATGAGGACCTACTACATGGCATGTTGTCACATTCATCTCTGTATCGATCAAGTATATTGCCTGACATTAACTAGGTGCTCAGTATGTTTGTTTTATTGAATTACATTGAAACTTACTATGTTATAGATGAGAAAAATAGAGCCTAGAGATGAAAAATGACCTGCCAAACAGCAGGTGAGAATACTGGAGTTTATATTTCCTTACTCAATCCAGTTTTCTTTTCCCCAGGACCACATTGTCTCTCCCTCCTACCTCTTCGTAAGTTGTTTTTCTCTCTCTGACTTTTCTGTATAATTGTCTCATGGTGATATTGCTCCTATACTTGTTTGTCAGCTTCAGTGGAAAAGAAAATAATTATGACCATCCCTATAAGTTTCATGGTTAAGAATTTCAGTTTACTTGGCATTGCTTACTTATTCTGGCCTTCATCACTGTTGAATCAGGATGAAGATAGGTCAGCTTTTCATCTGGCACTTCTAAAGAGCTCCCCTTGATTCTGGTCGAGTGTGGATAGAGCTGGTTTCATACAGGACTTGCAAGTTCTCAACAGGTTTGAGCTGTATTCTGGGAAAAGAGAATGAGGAAGGTCTTTCAGAATTTGTGCAGAGCAGATGTTTTATGCAGATAAAATAAGAGAGAATGTGTTATAGGCTGAGAGAACTTCTTATTTGATTGGGTTTATGGATTAAGACTCTGATAATGATTATGGCATCATATGCGAACCCATGGACTGTAGCCTACCAGGCTCCTCTGTCCATGGGGTTTTTCAGACAAGAATACTGGAGTGGGTTGCCATTTCCTTCTTCAGGAGATCTTCCTGACCCAGGGACTGAACCCAGGTCTCCTGCATTGTAGGCAGATGCTTTACCATCTGAGCCACCAGGGAAGTCATGATAATGATAATCATATGATAATGATAATGGCATCACTGACTCAATGGACAAGAGTTTGGGTAAACTCTGGGAGTTGGTGATGGACAGGGAGGCCTGGTGTGCTGCAGTCCATGGGGTCGCAAAGAGTCGGACATGACTGAGCAACTGAACTGAACTGACTGAACGATTATTTTAGGCACTCTATTGGACTGTCATACAAAGATTTTTAGATATAATGTATTTCACTCACTACAATTATTTGTCAAAGTTGAATTGTTTCCATTATTTTTTAAAGGGGATATAGTTGCTTTACACCCCTTAATGGATCACAGCCTTGTCGTGGTGAAGGGGTTTGTGTAACTCAGTAAAGCTGTGAGCCTTGCTGTTCAGGGCCAACCAAGTCAGACAGGTCACTGCGAGGCATCCTGACACTTCACAGAACTCCTGGTGAAGAGTTCTGAAAAACGTGGTCCACTGAAGGAGGAAATGGCAAACTACTCCAGTATTCTTGCCTCGAGAACTCCATGGGCAATAGGAAAAGGTTAAAAGATATGACACTGGAAGATGAGCCCCCCAGGTCAGAAAGTGTCCACTATGCTACTGGGCAAGAGCAGAGGGCAATTACTAATGACTCCAGAAAGAATGAAGAGGCCGGGCCAAAGCCGAAATGACACTCGGTAGTGGATGTGTCTGGTGGTGAAAGTAAAATGTGAAGTGGTAAATAACAATATTGCATAGGAGCCAGGAAGGTTAGGTCCATGAATCAAGGTAAATTGAACATGGTCAAGCAGGAGATGGCAAGGTTGAACATCGACATCTTAGGAATCAATAAACAAAATGGACACGGGAATGGGTGAATTTAATTCAGATGACCATTATATCTACTAGTGTGGGCAAGAATCCCTTAGAAGAAAGCCCATACTCCTACTATAAAGAGTAGCCCTCATAGTCAACAAGAGTCCAAAATGCAGTACTTGGGTGTAGTCTCAAAAACGACAGAATGATCTTGGTTCCTTTCCAAGGAAAACCACTCAAAATCACAGTAATCCAACCCTATGCCCCAAGCACTGATGCCAAAGAACCTGAAGTTGACCCATTCTATGAAGACCTACATGACTTTCTAGAAGAAATTTTTTTCTTGGGTTCCAAAATCACTATGGATGGTGGCTGCAGCTTGTTCCTTGTAAGGAAAGCTATGACAAATCTAGACAATATATTCAAAAGAAAATACATCATTTTGCCAACAAAGGTCCGTGTAGTCAAAGCTATGATTTTTCCAGGAGTCGTGTAGGGATGTAAGAGCTGGAAATAAAGAAGGCCAAACGCTGAAGAATTGATGCTTTTGAATTGTGGTGCTGGAGATGACTCTTGAGAGTCTCTTGGACAGCAAGGAGATCAAACCCGTCAAACCTAAAGGAAATAAACCCTGAATATTAATTGGAAGGACTGATGCTGAAGCTGAAGCTCCAGTACTTTGGCCACCTGTTTCAAAGAGCCAACTCATTGGAAAAGACTCTGATGCTGGGGAAAATTGAGGGCAGGAGGAGAAGGGGGTGACTGAGGAGGAGATGGTTGGATGGCATCACCTACTCAATGGACATGAATTTGGGCAAACTCTGGAAGATAGTGAAGGACAGGGAAGCCTAGTATGTTGCAGTCTAAGTGGTCACAAAGAGTTGGATACAAATTAGTGACTGAACAACAACAAAAGTTGCTTTACAATGTTGTGTTGGTTTCTGCTCTACAATGAAATGAATCAGCTATATGTATACATATACCCCCTTCCTTTGGACCTCTCTCCCTTCCACCTCCCCTCAATCCACCTTTCTCAGTCATTACAGAATGCCAAGCTGAGTTCCCTTGCTAGATAGCAGCTTCCCACTAGCTACCTATTTTATACATGGTAGTATATGTATCGGAGAAGGCAATGGCGCCCCACTCCAGTACTCTTGCCTGGAAAATCCCATGGACGGAGGAGCCTGGTAGGCTGCAGTCCATGGGGTCGCTGAAGGTCGGACACGACTGAGCGACTTCACTTTCACTTTTCACTTTCATGCATTGGAGAAGGAAATGGCAACCCACTCCAGTGTTCTTGCCTGAAGAACCCCAGGGACGGCGGAGCCTGGTGGGCTGCCATCTATGAGGTCGCACAGAGTCAGACACGACTGAAGTGACTTAGCAGCAGTGTATATATGTCAAAGTTACTCTCCTAATTCATCCCCACCCCTCATCCTTGTTCACATGTCCATTCACCATGTCTGCATCTCTCTTCCTGCCTGCAAATAGCTTCATCTGTACTGTTTTTCTAGATTCCACATATATGTTCATATATGATATTTATTTTTCTCTTTCTGACTTAACCTCACTCTTTATGACAGACCCTAGGTCCATCTAGGTCTCTACAAATGACCTAATTTTGTTCCTTTTCATGGCTGAGTAATATTCCATTGTATATATGTACCACACCTTCTTTATCCATTCCTCTGTTGATGGACCTCTAGGCTGCTTCCATGTCCTGGCTATTATAAACAGTGCTGCAGTGAATGTGGAAGCACATGTATATTTTTGAATTATGGTTTTCTTGGGGTGTATGCCCAGGAGTGGGATTGCTGGGTCATATGGTAGTTCTATTTTTAGTTTTTTAAGGAACCTCCATACTGTTCTTCATAGTGGCTATACCAATTTACATTTCCACCAACAGTATAGGAGTGTTCCTTTTCTCCACATCCTCTCCAGCATTTATTGTTTGCAGATTTTTTGATGATTACCATTTTGACTGGTGTGAGGTAATACCTCATTCTAGTTTTAATCTGCATTTCTCTAGTAATTAGTGATATTGAGCATCTTCTCATGTGCCTCTTGGCCATTTGTGTGTCTTCTTTGGAGAAATGTCTTTTTAGGTCTTCCACCATGTTTTGATTGGGTTGTTTCTTTCTCTGTCTTATTTATTTATTTTTTGGGGGGATATTGAGCTGCATGAGATGTTTGTATATTTTGGAGATTAACACCTTGTCAGTTGTTTCATTTGCAAATATGTTCTCCCATTCTGATGGTTTTCTTTTCATCTTGCTTATGGTTTTCTTTGCTGTGCAAAAGTGTTAAAGTTTAATTAAGTCCTATTTGTTTATTTTTAGTTTTAGTTTTATTACTCTAGGAGGTGAATCAAAAAGATCTGCAATAATTGCTGCAATTTATGTCAAAGAGTTTTCTTATATTTTTCTCTAGGGGTTTTATAGTGTCCAGCCTTGTATTTAGGTCTTTAATCCATTTTGAGTTTATTCAGACTGTCTTTTCTCCATTGTATATTCTTGCCTCCTTTGTCAAAGATTAGGTGACCATAGGTGGGTGGCTTTATCTCTGGACTTTACTTGCTATAATTTAATAAAATTTAAATAAGCTCAGTACATTTACAAATATGAATAAAATACGTAGGTGGCACCTTCTAGAGAAAATTTCTGCTCCTAACTTCTTCAGGTTATGAGTATAGGGGAACCTCTTAGGGTAGTTCATAAACATGTTGCTTTCACACCTTTGTATCTTTGTTCATTCTGTTATCTCTGCTTGCAATGATTTTTTTACCACTTTATTTTTTAACTGAACAATAATTGCTTTACAGAGTTTTGTTGTTTTCTGTCAAATATCAACAAGAATCAGCCATAGGTACACCCATGTCCCCTCCCTCCCCTCTCCCTCCCCATCCAACCCTTGTGGATTGTCACAGATTTTAAATTATTCTCTTATTTATTAAATATTTTCTGAGCATCTACTCTATGCCAGACATTATGCTAAGTTTGAGAGATTCAGTGATGTTTCTTTTTGCAGGCCATCCTCTTGGCTTTTGTACATGCTATTCCCTCTGGCTGTAATGGCTGTCTCATCCATTAAATTTATAGTTAAACATTATCTTTTTAAGGAAGTGTTCCATAGCCTCCATAATACTGGATTAGGTGTGTTTCTTCTCTGCTCCCTATCATAGCACTTACCATCCTTTATTACATTTGTCTACTTGGTATCTTTCCTACTGAATTATGAGTCACTTGAGAGCAAGGGTTCATTTATTAATTATATATTAATTAATATATAGCATTTGTCATTGTTGTTCATGGCTCAGTTGTGTCCAACTCTCTGAGACCCCATGGACTGCAGCAGGCCAGGCCTCCCTGCCCATCACCAATTCCTGGAGTTTACTCAAACTCATGTCCATTGAGTCAGTGATGCCATCCAACCATCTCATCCTCTGTCATCCCCTTCTTCTCCTACCTTCAATCTTTCCCAGCATCAGGGTCTTTTCCAATGAGTTGGCTCTTTGCATCAGGTAGTCAAAGTATTAGAGCTTCAGCATCAGTTCTTCCAATGAATATTCAGGGTTGATTTCTTTTAGGATTGACTCATTTTATCTCCTTGCTGTCCAAGGGACTCTCAAGAGTCTTCTCCAGCACTACAGTTAAAAAACATCAGTTCTTCAGTGCTCAGCCTTCTTTATATATATAGCATAATATCTTCATTAACAATATAGTTAATACATTTATTTTAAATATTAATTCATTACTATATCTTTACTCTGTGGTCCTATAATAAGGCAACAATGAAAACAGCTGAGATGATTTAAACTTCTCACCTTTTAGGTGAGTCACTCATTATCTAAGTGCTGGTGGTTCAAAAACTAAATTTTCTTCCCTTATGGAGTTGACATTCAAGTGGTTGGGAGAGATGTTTACTCTGTGTCAGACACTGTTCTAAGCATTTTACATGTTTTAATCCATTTAATTCTCACAACAACCCTATGAGGTATATTTATAAATTGTACCAATTTTACAAATGAAAAACCAAGGCCCAAAGTTATTAAGTAACTTGGTCAAGGTTACACAACTGGCAAGTTGCAGACCAGAGATTTGATTTAGGTCAACCCACTCCGGAACTTAGAATCTTAATCGCTAGACCGTGAAACCCTCTCATGTACAAATCTCTTCAAGGACTTTTGCTCTAAGCATTCTAAATTACTTGGTATCCCTGAATATTCTGTTGTTATGTATTCTGTTGCCTTTGACTATTTTGTTCGCTCTTCCTGAAATGCCTCCTTAACTCATATCCTGTAGACCTTAGCCTAGAAATCATTCACTTTAGAAAAATCCTTGCTTAATCACCTCTCTCCCCAAAAGGCCAGTTCGGTATCCGTCCTCTTCTTTATCATCCTTAATTATAATGTCTTGTCTCCCATTCTAGAAAGTAATTTCTTTTATTGTAAACAAAATGTTTATCATATTTTTCTTTGCTGATACATCCCCACCCCAGGGCCTGGCACATTGTTCACACAATTAGTGCTTACTGAATGAATAAATGACTTTTGGAAACATATATGAATATTTTTATTTGTGCTTTAGGCTCTTATGTTTCTAAATTACTTGTGGTTTCATTATTTTTGATAATATATCAGGACAGTACAATTTTTTAATAGAAATCAACGTTGGGGTATTACAAAATTCACTATGTGATACCTGACAACTTATTTTACAAACTTGTTAGATTCAGGGTATTTCAGAAGATATACTTTCTTAGCTCTTTTGTTAATATTGTGTTTTTCAGGAAATATGTTTTGACAGATTCATTGAGTTGTCCAAGACCATACAGCTAGCTAGTGACAGTGTTGGGCCTAGAAGCGAACAGGTCTGCTATTTCCCAGTCTCATGCCTTTTTTCTTTTTATAGACACCTTACTGACCTTAATTTGGTTCCAGTGGAATTTGGAGATACTATCTCAGCACAGGTCAACTCATCTATTCTAAAAGGAAGTGATTTTCAAAAAATAAATAACTAATGTTAAAGTATTCCAGACAAAGCACTCCCCTCTCCAAATATTGTCCTTATTGCTATGTTTTAGAAATCTCCAATTATAGTTTTATAGTGAATTAACCACATCTTTTCACACTTTATAGCAACTATTTGTTCAGATTATTTGTAATATGAGAGTTCATTCAAAAAAGTTTTTGAAAGAAGGAAGAGTATATCTAACAGAGTATACTGAATAATGAGGACAGGACATAGTTAGAAGTGTTGTATAAGTTACAAATATAAAAATAAATTAGGGTATCAGTAAAAACTACCATAGGGCTTTAGAGCACAAAGGAGCTTTAATAGTCAGAGAAGGAGTCACAGAGGAACTAAGACCTGAAGGTAGAAAATGAATATATATAATCCATGTGGAGGATACATATGAAAAGCTGGACTAGGGGTAGCCATGTGAATTGATATCTGAAAAGAGTGAAACATTCAACTTGTCTTATGTTAAGATATGTTGAGGAGAGAAGTGGAATGTATATAGTTGGAGAATAACTTGATTGACAGGCAAAGTAATTTAGACTTAATGCTCTAGGAATTAGAAATAAGTTTTTTGAACAAAAGCATAGAGTGTGACAATAAGCCACATTTAAGGAAGATATATTTGGCACATATCTGTTCAACTGTAAAGCTGGACTTAAAAAAAGGCTTCAAATTAAAATAATCTCTTGCCTATCCTACAGGATACATTAGTGAGAACAATTTCTAAATACTCATATCTACTGCTCTTTGAACACTTAGCTATGCCAGACACATGACAAAACTTTTAAATTCAAGAGTCTGTTTAATCTATAGGAAACAGCACAATCTTGTGAAGTAGGAAATACTGTTATCTCTATTTTAAAGATGAAGAAACAGGGTCCGGAGAGGTGAATTGATTTTCCCAAAGTCAGATAGCTCACAAATTGAGGAGCAAAAATGTGAACTCTGATCTGTTCGACCTGAATCTAGTTAGTACAGCTATTGCACGTAGCTGACATGCAGTAAATAACTGTTTAGTAAATGGATGAATGAACATATCTGGAAATCTATCCTTTTCTGCTGATGAATCTACGTATTTATTAGTTTAATGGTTTTTGTGATCTTGATAAGTGTAGGTCAATGTTAAAAGTAAGGAAGAGGGTTGAACTACAAAAGAGAAGAATTTACACAGGAAAATGTCTTCACTGGAATTTCTGATTGGGTAGAGATGTGGATTTGGTTAGAAATGTGTGTATCTATTTATATATATACACACACATAAACTCATATATATGTATGTATGCGTGCACACACACACATACATACACATGAACGGAACAGTTTGGAGAACCTTTGACACTGCTACGTGCACATGCAGACCCACACGATTTCTTTTGTTTTCTTAACCCTCCTGAGAGGGTATAAATAATGTCAGAGCTTAAAAGGGACTTTAGCAATTTCCCAATCAGATACCCTCATGTAAATGTAGAGATTGGGGCACTAGAGGGGAAAGTAAATTGCAAAGGTCACACAAGGAGTTAGAGTAAGATTAAGAATTTGAGTTTCCTAACTCACAGTTTGTTTTACTCTGAACTGTCGCCATTCACCATCTCAATTTTATAGATGGGGTAACCAAAGTATCCTAAGAATGTCGATGGTCAAGCTCCTGCTACTTGTCCATTGAAGCAGGACTTGAAATCAGATCTATTTTAAATATGAGGCTTGCTTTCATTCAAGTGCTTCTGTCTGCATGCCCAGGAGGAAGACATTTTCCTATTGAATTAAATATGCACTGAGGATCATTTCCAGAAAGCTTTGTCCTTCACTTGAAGAGAAAATGGCCAAAACTTCATTATTTTCTGGAGCCTGGCAGTCCCAAGGAGGCCCCCTGAAGGCAGGAATTTGGTCTTCCTTATTGAATCCACAATACCAAGCACAAAAGATGGCACTGACAAATATTTGCTGGATATCTAACATACTCAACCCAGAAAGGGAAAGGAATGGTTCCTCAATGGATGATGGATGGATAATCATTATTAGTGCTCAAAAAATGGGAACGAATGTGCAAAAGAGGTGGGAGAGACCCTGAAACAAAGGGGAAGTGCAGTCTCTCCAGCTGAAGCTGTGATCACTCAATCAGGGCTGAAAGGTTTGATAGGACCGCAATTGGCAGAGATATTAAATGAGGACTCCTTAAAATTGTTCCTCTCCGCCCCACCCCCACTCCCCTTTAAATCCTGTTTCAGTCATTACCCAGGGACCGGATACAGAAATTCCTATGGGGAGTTCTAATGGGTCGATTCAATTTCAGCTGGGATGACGCCACTTAGGCAAGCATTAAGAGCTATAGCTCCGGGAAAGCAAATTGGGGGGGGGCGGTGGAGGCTGGGGAGTGGGGAGGGGCGGAGAGAGAGGCTCTAACAAGGAGCATTAAATCTCTCCCCTCCCATCCTCCCGTATAACCCATTCACAAGACCTCGAGAAAATGTCTACATTCACAAAACAGCGGGCTCGCTGAGCAAGCTGCACACACACTGCGATCTCATCCCCCCTTCCTCCCGCCTCCAACCACCCCGCCGCTCATCTCTCTGCGGACGCTCTACCCACGCCCCCGAAGCTACACAAATCATCGGACCCTAGCGGTATCTCTTGCTCTGTCGAGAGACCCCGGGTCTCCCACCGCAGTTGCTGCGGCTTCGGTTCAGCTGTCAGATGGGAAGGGAGACCGAGGCGGAGGCATCAGGGGAGGAGGAGGAGGGAAGAGAGAGGAGGGAAGGGGGAGGGGCGGGGGAGGGGAAGAGAAGGGGAAGGAAAAGGCTGGAGGAGGGGAAAAAAAAGGAGGAGGAGGAGGAGGAGAAGGAGGAGGAGAAAGAGGCGGGGGAGGACGGGGAGGAGAAATAGGAGGAGGAGAAAGAGGAGGAGGTGAACAACTTACCCTGCTGAGCTTTCTTTGGGGAATACGTGCATCAGGATTGAGATCTGCATGGAAAATCTACACAAAGTATCTGCCACTACAAGTCCGACTCTCCTCCTCAGCGCCACCTTCTCTCTCTCTCTCTCTCTTTTCCCCTTCCTCCCTTTCCCTTTTCTGTGCTGTGTCAGAAAGCCCGAGACAGAACTATCTCTGTTTCTGGCTCCACTGCCAGGGAAGGAGTTTTCATTCAGACTTTCCGAAAAGAGGTGGAGAAACCTAAAGACTCGGGAGAAGAAGAGGTCCTTTGAGCCAGATGGACCATGAGTTCGGCTTCTCTCAGCATGGCTCAGACCTTGCTTCAAGGTAAGCTGAGCGATGAGCTCCTCAAGACCTCAGAATCCTTTCTATGCAATGCACAGATTGCCATTCATTCCCGTCATCGTGCATGTGTGTATCTCTCTCTCTGTGTGTGTGTGTGTGTGTGTGTGAGAGAGAGAGAGAGAGAGAGAGAGCGTGTCTGTGCACGCGCACAAGCTCAAGCGCATGGATGAAATAAAATGAAAACCGTTCAACTGAGATTTCAATGAAACAGCCCCTTGCAGAAAACTATCCATGTTAGACATGGCTAAATCGAAAGGGAACTTCGAAATCACTCTTCCTACAGCCCCGATGTCAATGGAATTTCTAGGCTGTTGACCTTAAGGTGAATTGTGGGGCTTGCCTAAGCCCTGGGTAGCGCAGCCTAACCACCCAAGCTGAGAACATAGGGGGAACCCGTGCTGAGGCCAGTCTGGCTGCCCAGCGGGCATCCTGTCAGTGCAGGGCTAGTCTCCGATTGGCTCACAAGTCTGGGCTGTGCATCGCTCAGATTTCATCACATCACCTTGCTCTGGGTAGAAATGGTGCAAGCTGACACGGCATAACCCCCTACTTACATTGAGTCAGAGCAAGGATTTAGAAACCTTTGGATCCAGGCCGGGGTGTGTGTGCACATGTCTCTGTGTGGCATATGGAAATTTTGTCCACAGTGAGAATCTGTCAGCATATCTGGTTAGCCAGTAGACGTTTGATAGGACCTAGGGCCGTGGTGCACACTCCTTTCCATTTGTCTAATGATCATTGCCACTAGCCTCAGTATGCTGCAAACCCATGTTTGATGAATGGAAAACAGACCTTGAACTCTTAAATGGAAAATCTATTTTGAAATGCAAACTATTGTTGCTTTTCTGGGTGCATTAAAGCGTCACTGTAATATAATTTGGCTATACCAGGTATTAAATCATGTTCCCAACAAGTCAGCTGCATACATACATACAGGTAAGGCACAGGCTAGCTTTTTATCCCCAGAGAAGTATTAATCCTGTTCCCTAAACGTCTAAATAAAAATTTCTAAGACTTTGGTGTACCATTCTATCCATTTTGGCCTTTTGTTTGTGTTCTGTTTTAGGTCTCTCTAGCTGAGAAACAATCTAGTTAGTGAGTGATCTGGGTGACTTGGAGTCAGAGTTGAGAAGTTGAGTTAGTGGGGAAGTAAAGAACCTGAGGGAAAGGGCACCAATTCTTCATGAAAGACTTCTGAGGCAGAGGAATACAACCAGCAAACCCAGCATAAAAATTTAGAGCATAAGGACAAGAAAGGACTTTTCAAACCTTCCTTTAATACCCCTCCTCATTTTGCAGATGAAGAAACAGGCCTGGAACAGAAGTCACTTGCCCACAGTCACCCAGAACTCAGTTTCCTGTCTCTTATAAAAGAATTTGGGGCTTAAAGAAAGATTCCTACTTCTTAAATGAAGAACTAGCATTTTCTTCAGGATTAGAAGTCTGTGAATTCACTTGATATTACAAGTTTTCCTTGTAATATCACTATACTAAAACACCCCTATCTTTAAAAAGGCAAGCTCTTACAACTGCAAGACCCTCTGGTTGGAAATAAACTGCTGTGTGTCTTAATGAAACTGAAGGTAATGAATAGGACTAGGGTAGCAAAGTGACAAGTTAAGAGTTAAATGTGGTGAGAACCTGGCAGCTCCAACAAGATGTATGTGGTAGGAGGGAGGCCCACTCAGTGGCTGAGAGGTTAGTAATGTAAACTATATACAACTTGGTATTTGTCAGGGGGGAGTGCTTTGATAGAGATGCAAATGCTTTTGCACAGAGAGGGATTTTGAGAGAGCAGACTTTGGAACAGTAGAACTAAGAAAACACAGAAAGCCATAGCAGAAATCCCCCCTATGTTTGCTTTCGGTTATTCTGAGAACGAGTGTATATAACAGCAGAGCACAGAAAAAAAAAAAAGCAACACACCCCAGAGCCGTTACACAGTAAGGTACAAAACAGCATTGAACCCATAGGAACAGGAGAAAACAGGAGCCAGCCTTCTCTTCTCCCTTCTTCCTTGAAATCGAGCTTGAGTCATACCATATCAGAAAGGATTTATCACCCAAATCAAAAGCCTCTTAAAGGGGTTAGCATAGAAGAGCTTTAGCTAGGAAAGTTTGCAACTTTAGTCTCAACATGGCAGCTTTTCAGTTCCAGGGAGAAAAGACATTTTTCTTTCATTAACAAACAGCATTTCTTGAATGAATTTAGCTTTCGAGTACCCACGTTCGCATAAGAAAAGACATTTCTGTTTAGGTTGAACATAGCAAATTTCAGGGCTACAGAAACACTGTTGAGAAAGCTATGAGCACCTGGCCAGAGGGACCGAGATGGGAGTGGGTTTACAATGCATCATTCATTACTGCAGAGGCACTACGTGACAGAAATCACTAGATCCCATCCATGTGCAGCCAAGACTTGTAATCACCTTGGCTCCTAGTTCATAATATGTGATATGTATATTCTCTCTCTCACTTCATAGAATATGGAATTGACCTGCAACACAGTCCATTGCTTCACTGTTGCTGCTCACAATGAATGGCCCTTTAATGAGTGGGTTTCTGAATCCTAAACATGCAGGCAGTAGTAGTAGTTTTTCATCTAATCTGTGGGCTGCAGCAGTCCTCCTGTCTATTTGTTTCTCCACTCCACCCCGCCCCCACTTACCTTCCCCTCCAGTATCTATTTCAGTTCATCCTGTTAGCCAGATCGGATTCAGCACATCCGGAATGGCAAACAATTTATTGTCATGCAATACTGGTTTATCCTCCTCAATACCCTGATTTTACCCAGGTCCTACTGCCCACCATATTGCAGATCTTCCACTCTTCATTCTCAGAAAGATTTTATAGAGCAGGAAGAAACCTTCTGAGTTCATCTTGTCAATCCCCTTATCTGGAAGCAAGACAGTAGTAGTTCATCATCCCAGACTGATGCCCAAAGCTTCCTTTAATCACCCAACCAAGTATCTGAACTCTCCAGTCTTGTAGCAGTCTAATCAATATCCAAATACACTCTCTTAACCTAAACACCGTATACCCTTTTGCTGCCAAGATAGAATCCCCTCATGGTTCTGAATCATTTCTATTATGACCTAAATTCCTCCAAGCTTAGCTTCCAACCTTCTGGGCAAATCTCTGAGATATCTAGTAACATCCTTGGAATCCCATATGATTATCTCCTGTAATGTTAAGACCTTGAATGCTTTCCTTTGAGTTATTGATCCTTGGAATTTCCAGTATGTTCAAATCTAGTTTCCTTTGGGAAATCAGTGACTCTAAAATGCATCCAGTGTATGCATTATTCTTTATACAGTGTAAAGGGCTTGAAAGGCCCCACACATTATTTATCTCATCAATGGGGAATACATTTATTTCTTATACAGTTGTCAAAAGACTCTTCCCAATCCAAGACTCTTAGATCCACACACTCTGCAAGCTGGCTGAACACTGTGTCTTTGTTTATTTGGGTGTTCAAATGAAAACTACCTGTTCCTTTCTAATGCTGGGACTGTGAGTCTTAACAAAAGTACAGCAAAGGTAGGGGTGTAAGACTTCAGGGGGGCTGTGAGTCCAACCCATTTTGCTTTTGAATGCCCTGGTAAACAAGGGCATGTTGCCCAGTTTACCCTCAAGGGCTGAAGATGCAGAAGGTATGAAGAGAATTCTTTTGTCCAATTGTATAGTTATATAATTACAGACCGTAGTGGGGCAGAGTCCTTCAAAATCACCTAGGCCACCCCTATAATTATATAGATAGTGGAACTGAGGCCCCAAAGAAGTAAGTGATTTGACAAAGGTTGCATATTTGAGTCTTAGAATCTCCATAGTGTTTATCTTCATTTTCTTATGCTGTATTGAGTAACACTGAAACAAGTAGCTAAAAAGTGAAATTATAGTCAGACTGGTTTTTTGATGTGATGTGGCAGAAAAGTTATTTTTAACCAAACTAAATCTTCTTTTTAAAAAATGAGCAGATGCAAATTCAACTAAATAGGTTTGCTTTGGGATATAACCTCAAAAGGCAATGAATCCGATTGTATTATTAGCCACTGAGTCCTATATGAGCTACATCTTTTTTTTTCCTTGCTATTGAGCTTTGGGCACATTTCAGTGTCATGCTTGCTTGCTTATGGAAACCTAATCAAGCACTATCCTCTGTCACTTGTTCCTTTCTATTACTCATTCAAGCTTTCCATCCCATATAGTAGTGTGAGTAATCGATCTCTTTTGAGGAGGCCTGAAATCTGATGGATTTCAAATATATACTTTATTCATGCTAGTGTTTCCTAGGTCCTAATGTCTCCAAGATGAGTCTTAGATTTTTGTTTAGGTTTCCTTTTTAGGCTGGTCCGTCTTCCAGATGGTGCAAAACAATAATCTACGGTTGGAACAGTATTTTCCTCATGGTCATCATTATCAGTACCAGGCTCAATCGAATCAGGAGAGAATATATTTTCCAGATATTCAGCTTAGGTTAAATTTTGTATAAAAGCATTGCTGTTCTTTATGAAGCCAGTTTATTATATAAGGTAAAGATAGAGAAAAGCAGTCCAAGCAGATTCTGCCTAATAAATCCCATCAGTATAGACTTGACTTAGGGTCGTAATAAGAACAATTACAGGTGATATTTGAATTAATTCAGGTCTCTTCTTTTATGGTTCCCCATCACTAGGGTTACTCCTGCGTATACAAAAGTTTGATTCTGGAGTCATGCCGCCATTTAAAAGAATTACTTCCTCAATCAATTAAAGCAGCTTATGAAGTGAGGAGAACTGCAAGATGATTAGTCTTGGATTTTTTATATTCTTAGGAAGCCTTTTTTCCCATTATTCTATAGATAGTCTAATTTCTGCCCTCTGTGTCTTTGCCATATCTCTGCTATTAATATTATTGGGTCTTGCTTGCTTGCTTGCCTATATTCATTGAATCACAGTGTCCTTTATCATTTGTTTATTTATGCTTATAAATTTCATTGAAAAGAAAGCTTTGATTATATATATATATATATATATATATATATATATATATATATATATATTGGGTTGGCCAAAAAATTCATTTGGGTTTTTCTGTAAAATCTCAAAATGTGACCTTTGCATTTGATAGTTTTATTAGAATTTTGATGCTCAAGGCCTAGATTTTTCAGTTAGGAAACATCTGAATGAGCTAACTGCTCCTATGACTCTAGTCATATGATGAAATACAAAAGGAATCCACAATCAGATCTTTGCTCCCAATGTGCTTTATAGTCTGGATGAGAAGACCAGACATGCCTGTAAAAAAAAAATGGATGAGGTCAATTACAGAATCAGGGAGTAACATGAAGACTAAAGTGATTTAAGGTAGTGCTGGGGACAGGGGCTTGAGCTTTGTTGGTTTCCTGCAAGGTACTTATGCCTATGTGTTCTTATTTATTGTTTTTATTCTTTCTCTCCTAGGATTTTCTGATGTGCCCTAAGACCCATGTAACTATAAGGGCTCTTTATCACCATAAGTGCCAGCCTGACCCAAAACCACTCACAACTCAAGAATCGAGGCAAAATGGATGCTGCAGTGACAGATGATTTCCAACAAATTCTGCCCATTGAACAGCTGCGCTCTACTCACGCTAGCAATGATTATGTGGACCGTCCTCCAGTTCCCTGTAAACAGGCCCTCTCCAGTCCTTCCCTTATCGTGCAAACCCACAAATCTGATTGGTCCCTGGCTACCATGCCCACTGCTCTGCCCCGCAGTCTCAGCCAGTGCCATCAGTTGCAGCCCTTGCCTCAGCATTTGAGCCAGTCTAGCATTGCCAGCTCAATGTCCCATAGTACCACTGCCTCTGATCAAAGGCTCTTGGCCAGCATCACGCCCTCACCTTCAGGCCAGTCCATCATCCGAACCCAGCCTGGAACCGGAGCCCACCCAAAGGCTGACGGTGCTCTGAAAGGAGAAGCTGAGCACTCTGCCATGCACCCCAGTGAGCACCTCTTCATCTGTGAGGAGTGTGGGCGCTGCAAGTGTGTCCTCTGTACAGCAGCTCGCCCTCTCCCCGCTTGCTGGCTATGCAACCAGCGTTGCCTTTGCTCTGCTGAGAGCCTCTTAGATTATGGCACTTGTCTCTGCTGTGTTAAGGGCCTCTTCTACCACTGTTCCACTGACGATGAAGACAACTGCGCCGATGAGCCCTGCTCCTGTGGGCCTGGCTCTTGCTTCGTCCGCTGGGCAGCCATGAGCCTCATCTCCCTCTTCTTACCCTGCCTGTGCTGCTACCTGCCTACCCGTGGATGCCTCCATCTGTGCCAGCAGGGCTATGATAGTCTCAGGCGACCAGGCTGCCGTTGTAAGAGGCACACCAACACTGTGTGCAGAAAAATCTCTTCTGGTAGTGCGCCCTTCCCCAAGGCCCAGGAAAAGTCTGTATGACCTTCCTACCAAGGGGATCCAGAGCTTTCTCCTAGCCCCTGTCAGTAAAGCATAGGCCTCATCTTTGAAGAAGGGGATGATGAGGAAAGTAGCCAAAATTAGGGCTCACCAGTTTTGTTCCTGCAGTGTCAGGGGAATGGCTAAGTACATCCTGGCACAGGATGCCTTGTTCTTTCTCACAGTATCTATCCCACTCCCCCTAAATCTTTTTATACCCTACCATCTCAGCCTTTATGGCTGTCATGGCCAATTCAGGTGATGTAGAAGCATGAGGATTTGGACACTGAGGGCTGACAGAGCCAGCAATGTGGAGGTTTAGGGGCTCCCCAACATGATACCTCTCGATGCAGGCTCTGAGCATCACTCTGCTTTCCACAGTGCCTTTGGAAGCTTTCCTGTTAGATGGTTTTCACAGGTCCATGTGGAACAGTGTTCAATATTCCAGGGAATCTGACCCCTTCTCCCTGTTTACTGCCCTTCTCTTGTTTGTCTTTTCTCTCTCTCATTTCCTCCCCTTCTTGTGTTAACTCTGTTTTGTACTCCTTTCCACTTCATTCTCGCCCTCTCTAATTCTAACTTTCCTCTCTTTTTTTTTCTCTCCCTACCTTCTCCTTCCTTCCTTCTCTCTCTGACTAATCCTTTCTCTGCAGGTATTTCTATTGTGTTCCATCAGTTTTATGTCTTCTCTTGCCTGTTTCTCTAACACGTCAAGAAGTGCTGTTTTTTTCCATCGGTGTTTCCTTTGACACCAAACTTTGCTATGTTATACTATTTACTAATTTTTATTAAGTGAAATTGATTACTGTAATGAACTGATCACTAGCAATAGTGTGTGTGCACTCATAACCACACTCACCAGTTTATGAGCATATGAGGCAAACTTAGCTTCTATTTCCAGGTTTAATGAGTTGAAGTTTTACTCCCTTTCCCAATAATCACCAGATTCCACTAGCATGCTGAGTAGGATAGTAAACCAGGATGCTCGTAACTTTGTATGTCTGACCCAAGTGCCAAAGGCAGACGTGCTTTATAGCTAAATGAACAAAGCAAAGGATATTACAGAGGTCTGTTCTTTCTTAGAAGCTAACTGCCCTGAGACTGCATGGCTCAGGCCTTAATAATGGACATAAAAAGTCATAAAACTTTAGAGCTGGGAGGAATCTTAACTGTTAATCTAGTTCAATGCCCTTATTTTACAGATGGGAAAACTGAGGCCTAGAATTAGGAAGAGATTTGCCCAAGGTCGCACACAGAGTTCATAGAGTTGGGCCTGGAATACAGGCCTTCTGACTCCTGGTTCAATATTCTCTACACTGCACCACATTAAGTCATGGAAAATTTCTCCTAGGACTCTATTAACAATGACAGAAAGCCATACCCATTCAGTCTTCAGGAATCATGCCAACCTGGTGTGGTGGTCTTTATGTGGGGCATAGTGGGTAGCTAACTTCATTTCAGTTGTCAAGGCTTCCCCCAGTGGACATCACCTTTGGCTCTGTCATCTTACAGAAGCTCAAGTGTGGAAAAGAAAAGCTTAAGGAAGCCCTAATTAAGCTGTATCTTCGCCATTGCACCTACCCTTTGCTGCACACACTGTGCTTGCTGTTGGCTTTGTCTGCAATGGCAGTTGCCTGAGAACCTAAATTTCAGCAACAGTGAAAAACTGAGATGAAAGATGTATAATGCAGAGAACTGACTTCTGTTAAAAAAAAAAAATACTAAGAGCCTGTGCTATGATTCGCCTTCAATGGGAAAAGGCTGCAGTGGTGATGGCAGGCTCTTAAGGACTGCTGTTAAAAGACAAGAATTAGATAACAGTTTCCCTCTGTCAGTGAATCCAAAATTCACTAAGGAATTCAAAGATGAAGGGCACTTGCTTGAAACCAAGGTGCTCCAACTTAGTTTGAGACTTCCAGACTCTCTATATCATCATCTCTTTTAAAGTGTGCATGGATATGTATTACAGCGTGGAAAGGTGGGGAGAAATGTATAGTCCTACACAGGGGGAAGGAAAAGGGAACACTTTGATGTCCCCTTCTTGGCTATATACTGTAGAAATATGTGCCACTCAGTCTTCGTTGGTTCTGAATCTTCCTGAAGTGTACTGACATTTGAGCTGCAGAGACCCTCACCTTCACTTTCACCTCCTCTTATAGAATTGCTTTGCTCTATTTTTGTATATATAAATATGTTATTGATGATTATTAATAATGTTAATGATATTGCTGCAAATGGTGCCATATACAAGGTTTGGCTTCTTGGAACATTTATAAACCCAAACCACCTCTTCTGTTGCTTTCAAGTCCTTCCATTTTAAGTAACTTCTTTTTATCTTCCAAGTCTGCCTGATTGACCTTTGAACTTATCTACACCTAAAAGCTGGGCCCAGTTCTCTGGGTCACACTGGATGGTGATGAATAGCAACACACATTTCTCTTCGCTTCTGCCTGAAATTTGCTTAAAGCTGAGATATATAAGGATTCTATGACACTAGTGCTTTGTTCTTGGAGCTAAAGTTAGTCTATTGATGTTTGCTTATTAGTTTCAGGGTCCAACATAACACAAGTCCCTTCTCCTTGATAGCTAGCTCCTTGATATCTCAATCCTGCAGTCCTTACTCAGGCAAATTGTGCACTGCCAGAGGGGCCCTGGGCTTTGCCATACACCCAGAGGAGCTCTTCTCAGTGTATTTCTAAATGGCCTTACACTTGGTAGAAGGAACTGGAGGATTATTCAAATGTAGTTGCAATCTGCAGTCTGCTGAATTAGGGCTTTCATTTGCGTCCAAGTTGGCCTGATATGGACTGCATCTGGTTTACGTATAGATGGGTCCTGCTGGGGTATGCACACGGACATGTGAGTGAGTGTGCATATGTAGCCCTTCAGTGATATATATATACATATATTTACATATACATATGTAAATATATATTCACACAACTCTATATATTTTAATGTATCACATGTATATTTAAAATATATACGAAAGAACTCTAAATCCTACAGAGAGGCTCTGTTTTCATTATTTTTATACTTTGTGTCATGTACTGTATAAACAGGAATATTTAGAGGGTGTTTCCTGCTTAGCATTTTTTTGCAGTTAAATCATCTATTATCCCCTAAATCTATTGCTTTCCACATATTGGTCCCTTGATACATTTCATATGGCTTTAGCCAAGAGCCTTTTTTTTTTTTTTTTTTGGTTCTAGCCCATCTTTCATCATCACAATAGCTAAAATAAATATAGTGAACACTTGCATAGTGCTTACTCTGTGCTAAGCACTATTTCAAGCACATTGCCTATTTAGCTCATTTAATCCTCAAGACAACTCTACAATGTATGTAGTATTATGATTGCTATTTTACAAATGAGAAACTGAAGTACAGAGGGGTTAAATGACTTGCCAAAGGTAACAAAGCTTGTAAATGCTGAAACTGAGATGTGAACCTAGGCTGTTTGACTCCAGAGTCAGGTATAGAAGTTTGGAGCATAGTATAAACCTTCGTGGTATAATAAACCTCAAATGGTGAATGGTTCTTTCCCTAACTTCAGTCCACCTGCACCCTAAGAGTTGAAACACACATGCTCCTATGTTAGGAGTGAAGCAATAGTTATAGACATCATATATTAGCTATCTTGCTTCCCAAAATGGAGCCATTACAGATCTCCACTTCCTGCTTTGAAAACATGTTTGGTTTGCAGCCAGTTACCATTTCTCAATCAGCTTATGATATGGAGCCAGTAGGGAAGTGTTTTTACTTTGCTCAAGAGGGTAAGAGTTTATTTGGCCTTCTCTTTAAAGACCCAGGAAATTAATTCAATTCCTTTCTGCAGAAAGTAGAACTAAATCTATGTTTGGAACTTAAGATTGGTTGGAGCTGTTAACATTCAAGCTCACTGATTATATTGAGTGCATTCTCCTGATTCACATGTAAGTAATCCACTGATGTTCATTGGTCAGTATACCACCTTTTCCCATCACCTACTTCACACAGACATTATGTACTATGGCATTATTTCAGAGTTGGAAAGACCCTTAAAGAAGTTCTACTCCAATATCAACATTTTATAGCTAGAGGAGAAGATGCAAAAAGAAAGAAAGTAACCTGCATAAAGTCACATGGTTATAAATTAGGGTGAAATTATGACTTAATTCCAGACTTCCTAGTTTCTGGATGCTCTGGTCTGAGTTTCTTAGAAAATAGAGCTTGAAGCAAAAGCTTACATGAAATCCTAAGGAAGTAGAAGTAAGGAAAAATAGGTCAGGAGGGAAAGAGCAATCTTTTTCATAACAAGCTAATTTCTCAATCTCTTATGATAGGCCATACTGTATCTCAGGCCATCTAGGTGAGGAAGAGAGAAGAATTCACCTCCTATCTCCCATCTTATTAGTCAAATACCTTCCCTGTGGAATACTAACTCCCCTGTTCTTTTGGGTAATGCATGTGTGGGTGCCCAAGCATGAATTTTGGCATTTTCAGCCTTAGCAGCAATGGGGGAGCATTGTGGCTCCACTATAGCAACAGAAGTGTGTGTATAAAGGGAGACATATGAACTTAAACTGGTACACTGCTGCTGCTGCTGCTGCTAAGTTGCTTCAGTCGTGTCCGACTCTGTGCAACCCCATAGACGGCAGCTCACCAGGCTCCCTCGTCCCTAGGATTCTCCAGGCAAGAACACTGGAGTGGGTTGCCATTTCCTTCTCCAATGCATGAAAGTGAAAAGTGAAAGTGAAGTCGCTCAGTCGTGTCCAACTCTTCGCGACCCCATGGACTGCAGCCTGGTAGGCTCCTCCATCCATGGGATTTTCCAAGCAAGAGTACTGGAGTGGGATGCCATTGCCTTCTCCGAAACTGGTACACTAGGCTGCTGCTTTTCCCTTACATCTTTAATCACATTCATTGAAAATGAATTGGAGATAACCTATAATCTTTAAAGCACGTAAAGCTTTATTGTGCTGCGAAACATATTAAATTTGCATTCCTAAACCTAAAATTCTCTAAGTAGCTTCTGAGAGCTTCTTTCTACATGGAAATGAGGAGTAACAATCCAGGCCCATATCCTTATCTTGATCCTTAAACCAGTGTTACTGCTTTCAAAGGCCAGAATGAAGGAGACACATAGCTTTCAAGCAAAGACATCTTGTGAGAGACACTGCTCACTGTTTAGGGACCTTGCTGTCATTTCAAAGTTATATATATTGTTTTCACATGTATTTGCTGGCCAGTCCCTTGGAAAAAAAGATGGTAATCATGACACACAAGTTGTCATTGTCCAACTATTAAGGCAATCCTTTTGACTGTATTAGATAATGGTCATGTTTCTGATAATAAAAGACACAGATGACAAGGATTGGGAAATCCCCAAGTCCTTGAAAAACCAACCAACACTGCTGTTGCAGGTTGCTAAGGAAAGAAACCAGAAATAATCCTTCAGGTGAACACCATAGATTTATTAATACAGGGCTTTAAGCTCAAGTCACTTACGTTCTGTTGTGATAAGATGAGATCAGCCATACATGCATCCTAAGGCATCAACTAAGGGGGACTAAAGAATTCCCTTGGCCTTATTCTCCTAGGTCCACACTTTAAATCTTAGCCTTCAAAGTACTACCATTCTGATGACAAAAAGAAACTCTAAAACAAAAGGAATATTAATTTTTGTAATATCAAAAATTAGTTGGCTAAATTTTACTCTAAAATTTTTAAAGAGTCCCCTTCCAATGGGGGTTAAGGCCTCCAATAAGGACAAGTTTCCAGGCCCATCTTAATACATAAGCTATATTGAAGGGAAAAGAGTAAAAAAAGTTGTGTGAATACTATATATAGGTTCAGAAAGAAAAACAAAGGCTAAGAAAAAAACATGTGAAAGAAAAAAGTTTTATAATTAGTTATTTCTGTCACCCCAAACTCCATTTTACTAACATCTTGGCTCGGCTGTATACTTAAGCTACTCTTTGTCCTTGACTTAAATCAGTATTATTTTTTTCAATCTACTTTCACTGGAATGATTTTGTGTGTGTGTGTGTGTGTGTGTGAGAGAGAGAGAGAGAGAGAGAGGGAAAGAGAGATGGATAGAGTTCAGAGTTAGGGTATGCACAGTAAAACCCTCAGCCTTTCAAACTCCGTTACAGGACATGTCCCCATAGTATTTGAATCTTATACTAAATGACAGTGTTTCTCTCCTTTATAGAGAAATACCAAACTGAATTTGTGGCTTTACCTGGATTGGCTTCTTAGTGATATGGAAATTATAGTACTCTGAAACCAATTAAATCAGGATCTTTGGAGGTGAGGTTGAGGAATGGATTTTTTAAAAGCTTCCACGTGTTTATAATATGCAAACAGAGTTGAGAAAGCTCAATCATCTTGTTCGATAAATGCAGATACTGAAGTTCAGAGAGGGGAAACAACTCATTCATAAACACACGGGGACAAAGTCAGGAATATGAGAATCCAGGTCTGCTGACTCATAGGTCAGGGTTTTGGTCTTTCTCTACCCTGTACAATCTCTGGATCTTTGGTTTCCTCATCTGTAAAATGAAGATAGGGCTTCCCTGATATCTCAGTTGGTAAAGAATCCGTCTGTGGTGCGGGAGACCTGGGTTCAATATCTGGGTTGGGAAGATCCCCTGGAGAAGGGAAAGGCTACCCACTGTAGTATTCTGGCCTGGAGAATTCCACAGACTGTATAGTCCATGGGGTCACAAAAAGTTGGACATGGCTGAGCAACTTTTATTTCACTTCAAAATGAAGATACTAATGCCTAGAGCTTTTCATGAGAGCCATGAAAGAAGCACATTTTAATATACAAGGTTATGCCCAAATGCAGAGGAATGTTATCAGTTCAGTTCAGTTCATTTGCTCAGTCATGTCCGACTCTTTGTGACTCCATGGAGTGCAGCACACCAGGCCTCCCTGTCCATCACCAACTCCTGGAGCATTCAAACTCATGTCCATCAAGTCGATGATGCCATCCAACCATCTCATCCTCTGTCATCCCCTTCTCCTCCTGCCTTCAATATTTCCCAGCATCAGGGTCTTTTCCAATGAGTCAGCTCTTTGCATCAGGAGGCCAGAATATTGGAGTTTCAGCTTCAGCATCAGTCCTTCCAATGAATATAAAGGACTGATTTTCTTTAGGATTGACTGGTTTGATCTCCTTGCAGCCCAAGGGACTCTCAAGAGTCTTTTCCAACATCACAGTTCAAAAGCATCAGTTCTTCAGCACTCAGCTTTCTTTATGGTCCAACTCTCACATCCATACATGACTACTGGAAAAACCATAGCTTTGACTAGACGGACCTTTGTTGGCAAAGTACTGTCTTTTCTTTTTAATATGCTGCCTAGGTTGGTCATAGCTTTTCTTCCAAGAAGCAAGCACCTTTTAATTTCATGGCTGCAGTCACCATCTGCAGTGATTTTGCTGCTGCTGCTGCTGCTACTAAGTTGCTTCAGTCGTGTCCGACTCTGTGTGACCCCATAGACGACAGCCCACCAGGCGCCCCCATCCCTGGAATTCTCCAGGCAAGAACACTGGAGTGGGTTGCCATTTCCTTCTCCAATACATGAAAGTTAAAAGTGAAAGTGAAGTTGCCCAGTCATGTCCAACTCTTAGCGACCCCCATGGACTGCAGCCTACCAGGCTCCTCCGTCCATGGGATTTTCCAGGCAAGAGTACTGGAGTGGGGTGCCATTGCCTTCTCTGGCAGTGATTTTGGAGCCTCCCCCCCAAATAAAGTCTCACTGTTTCCATTGTTTCCCCATCTATTTGCCATGAAGTGATGGGACTAGATGGCATGATCTTAGTTTTCTGAATGTTGAGTTTTAAGCCAACCTTTTCACTATGTACAACACATATGTGAGGCTGTCTAAAACAACATAATGAAAGTTGAAAAAAATTTTAATCCATCAATCACTTGGGTACTCTGCCTGCCTACATAACATGTATGAAGACTGAACACTTGTGCAGATTTTGTGTACCTTTAAAGTAAACTTGGTCTCAGTGACAATCAAAGAAATCAGCAGTTGAGGACACAGGTCATTCTTTTATTTCTCTACCTCACTGCGATAGGGATTAAAGAAATACAAAATCAATGAGACATCCGGACTTCTTAAACTTGGTCTGTTACAATTTGACCTTAGGATTGAATTAGCCTAGGCTTTCTCAGCTTCCCTGGTGGCTCAGATGGTAAAGAAACTGCCTGCAATGCAGGCAACCCGGGTTCGATCCCTGGGTGGGAAAGATCCCCTGGAGAAGGGAATGGCAACCCATTCCAGTATTCTTGCCTGGAGAATTCCATGGACAGAGGAGCCTGGCGGGCTACAGTCCATGGGGTCACAAAGAGTTGGACATGACTGAGGGACTAACACTTCTACTTCCACTTCTATGGGACTTGTAGGTCCCATTCCTGAGGTCTGTCAGAGGTTGAAGGAAAGGGGCTCCAAAAAAGGACACCTCTTCTTAAAGGCAGTACGTATGAAAAGCCAGGGGGGAGGGCTACCCATTAGGAAGAGCTAGTGCTATAGAAGCCAGAAAGGAGGGAAGTGGCTTTCTGATTTGAGGAAGTATATTATTCGGGGATGTAGTATCCCCAGAATGATCTATAACCACAAGGAATGTATTTCCTGACCTCCAGGCCCCAGAACAGAGTATCCAGACCCATTCCTGTCCTGTCCATTCCAGATACTGGGAAATTCCAGATGGGGCCACTTCTATTCCCCTATTAGCAGTCATACTTCTGGCTACTTGTTTATTTGGTAAAAATGGAATTCTGTACCACATATAAAATGAATTTCTTGTATCTTCCGTATTTTGAAAGTATAATACATATTCTTAATTCATCATTTTTGCCAATGACTTTTAAGAGTTAATTTGAAAGTTATTTTAAAATGCAAAAATATATTTAAAAAGTGTAAGTTGCTCAGTCGTGTCCAACTCTGCGACCGCATGAACTGTAACCCACCAGATTCCTCTGTTCATGGAATTCTCCAGGCAAGAATACTGGAGTGAGTCGCCATTCCCTTCTCCATTATTTAACAAAGCACTCCTTTATCCTTACTTGAGCCATGCTAATAAATTAAAAACAAATCATGATCAAAATGTTTCTATGTGTCACATTGCAAGACAAATTTAAAAACCTATTTAGTAAATACATCCTCATTTCATCTTGAAATGCCTCTTTCAAGAGAGTAGGTAGAGGGACATAGAATTAGTAGGAAGGAAGAGTTGACTCATTGGAAAAGACTCTGATGCTGGGAGGGATTAGGGGCAGGAGGAAAAGGGGACGCCAGAGGATGAGATGGCTGGATGGCATCACTGACTCGGTGGATGTGAGTTTGAGTGAACTCCAGGAGTTGGTGATGGACAGGGAGGCCTGGCATGCTGCGATTCATGGGGTCGCAAAGAGTTGGACACGCCTGAGCAACTGAACTGAACTGAACTGAAGAGACTTAAAAGTATAGTAATGGACACTTATAATCCAGACCTACCTCAAGCAGGGCTTACCTTTCAGGTAATTAAGAGGCAATGAGCTACATTCAATCAGGAAAAACTGAATTGTTAAAGGTCATGTTTCAAGAGTCTATAATTTCCTGGAAAATATAATCAAAAAAGCTCCTTCTAATAACTACACTGCCAATAAAATGCTTGTACTTTGCCTTATAACAATTAACACAAGAGCCTAAGATGAGCTGCATAAAATAGCATGTGTACAGAATGAGTAAACAGACTGTTTACTCATAAGGAAGGGTCACATTTGGTTGTAAGGACATTGAAATCTATTTCAACAGAAGTTCAAATAAACATAATGGAGATATTGGACCTGAGAAGGTGAAAAGGGGTAATTACTGCAGAAAATGTTAGACTATAACCTGAAGTTCAGAAGCAACACTGAATTTAGAATCAGAAGACAAATGTAATAGCCCACACGACAGTATGAGATGGAGGAGCCAGCCCTGATGAGTTTCAACCAAAAGATTTATAGTCAGGCATGTGCTTGGTTTCAAACTGAGGAGCCATGACTGAAAAACTTTGTGCTCTTAACTACTAAAATCTGCTTCTTTTTATTTGTTTATTTAAAAATTTTTTTTACTTTACAATATTGTATTGGTTATTACTGTATATCAATGACTATATGAGTAGAGTCATGTGCTGTGCTGTGCTTAGTCGCTCAGTCATGTCCAACTCTTTGTAACCCTATTGACTGCAGCTCACCAGGCTCCTCTGTCCATGGGGATTCTCCATGCAAGAATACTGGTGAGAGTTGCTGTGCCCTCCTCCAGGAGATCTTCCCAACCCAGGGATCGAACTGGGATCTCTTGCATTGTAGGTAGATTCTTTACCAGCTGAGCTATCAGGGAAGCCCTGAGTAGAGTCATACTATGTCTCAATTTTCCCAGGACAGTCTCAGTTAATACTTGTGTCTCAGAATATTTAATAGTATCCTCTTAGATTCTGAGAACTTACCTTGACATGACTTGTATATAATACATAATGGTATATCTAATTAGCTAATTTTGATAAAAAACATTGCACGAAAAAATATCAGAATAATTTTAGTGTTGGCCCTTCTCTCGTATCCTCAAGCACCACACATACAAAAAATTGAGCCCTCCCGCAATTTTTAAATTTGTCATCACCCGCCTGAAGTCATTTTTGCCAAACTTACATTCCCTGGTCCATCACAACAATTCCCTTGACCCTCTCTCCCCCTAGCACACCCCTAGCCTAGCAAAATCTGAATCTTGGCTAAATAAACAGCCTGTTCCATATTTTTTCCTAAACAGATGAATGTATTTGGAGAAAAACACAAAATCACAAATTTGAAGTGGGCCCTCAGTACTGCCAGGCATTTCGACTTTATTTCTCTCTTCAGTTTATTTTCCAACTCTTTAAAAATGCTACTTCATACTTCTCTTTCATCATACCTCCAATACCTCCACCTCTTCCATACCTCCACTCCTAGTCTGTGTGTGTGTGTGTGTGTGTGTTCTCAGTCTCTCAGTCATGTCCAACTTTGTGTGATCCCATGAACTATAGCCTACCAGGCTACTCTGTTCATGGTATTCTCCAGGCAAGAATACTGGAGTGGGTTATCATTTCCTTCTCCACTAAGCCTATGACCTTGTCTATGTATCATTGAGAAAATAGAAGTATTCCCTCTTGAACCCACTCCAGCTAGACTTTTGAACTTCCACTGAAGTAGCTCTTGTCCATGTCATGACCAGGGGTTCTACCTCCCTAAGTCCAATGATCAATTCTCAGTCTTCATCTTACCCGATCAGCAGCATTTATCCTACCTGATCATGCCCTCTAACTTAGCTCCCTCACCCCCTTACCCGCCCCCCCAAAAAATCCCAGTAGAACCTAAGGCAAGGACTTGCATGTAGCTTGTTTATTTGGGAGGTGATTCAGGAAACAAGAGAAGGGGACTGAGAAGAATGAACCAAAACGTGATGGACCATCAATTCAAGAATTAGGGTTGGGGTCTTACCTCATTGATCTCTCCTTCTACAAGGTCTTTAATAGTTCTTCCTCATCTCCCTGAACTGAATATTAGAGTGCCTATTATTTCAGTTCTTAGTCCTCATCTCATCTACATACACTCTTTTGGTGATCTCATCTACTCTCCTGGATTTAAATATCATTTATATACGTTTTGAGTTAGTGATTTCATCTCCTTTGGATAAACACCCAATAGTGGAATTGCTGGATCATATGGTAGTTCTACATTTAATTTTTTGAAGAACCTCCATACTGTTTTCCATAATGGCTCTGCTAATATATTCCTTCCCACAGTACACAAGTGTTCCCATTCCCATACATCCTTGCCAACACTTGGTATCTTTTGTGATTTTGATATTAGGCATTCTAACAGATATGAGCTGATATTTTACTGTGGTTTTGATGTACATTTCCATGATTGCTAGTGATGCTAACTAACTTTTCATATACCTGTTGGCAATTAGTGTGTCTTCTTTTGAGAAATGTCTATTCAGATTCTCTACCATTTTAAGTTGGGTTATTGGGGGTGTTTTGCTGTTGAGTTCAGTTCAGTTCACTCGCTCAGTCATGTCCGACTCTTTGTGACCCCATGGACTGCAGCACGCCAGGCTTCCCTGTCCATCACCAACTCCCAGAACTTACTCAGACTCATGTCCATTGAGTCAGTGATGCCATCCAACCATCTTATCCTCTGTCACCTCCTTCCCCTCCCACTTTCAATCTTTCCCAGCATCAGGGTCTTTTCAAATGAGTCAGTGGACAAAGTATTGGAGTTTCACATCAGGTGGTCAAAGTATTGGAGTTTCAGCTTCAGCATCAGTCCTTCCAATGAATATTCAGGACTGATTTCCTTTAGGATTGGCTGGTTTGATATCCTTGCAGTCCAAGGGACTCCCAAGAGTCCTGTCCAGCACCACAGTTCAAAAGCATCAAGTCTTCGGCACTCAGCCTTCTTTAGGGTCCAACTCTCATATCCATACTTGACTACTGGAAAAACCATAGCTTTGACTAGACGGACCTTGGTCGGCAAAGTGATGTGTCTGATTTTAATACACTTTCTAGGTTCGTCATAGCTTTTCTTCTTTTAAGTCCATAGCTGCAGTCACCATGTACAGTGATTTTGGAGCCCAAGAAAGTAAAGTCTGTCACTGTTTCCATTTTTTCCCCACCTATTTGCCATTAAGTGATGAGACTGGATGCCATGATCTTCGTTTTTTGAATGTTGAGTTTTAAGTCAGCTTTTTCACTCTCCTCTTTCACCTTCACTTTCTGCCATTAGGGTAGTGTCATCTGCATATCTGAAGTCATTGATATTTCTCCTGGCAATTTTGATTCCTGCTTGAGCTTCATCCAGCCTGGCATTTTGCATGATGTACTCTGCATATAAGTTAAATAAGCAGGGTGACAATATACAGCCTTGTTGTACTCCTTTCCCAGTTTTGAACCAGTTTATTGTTCCCTATCTGGTTCTAACTGTTGCTTCTTAACCTGGGTACAGATTTCTCAGGAGGCAGGTAAGGTGGTCTGGTATTCCCATCTCTTTAAGAATTTTCCACAGTTTGTTGTGATCCACACAATCAAAGACTTTAGCCTAGTCAATGAAGCAGAAGAAAACGTTTTTTTCTGGAGTTCCCATGCTTTTTCTATGATCCAACAGATGTTGGCAATTTGATCTCTGGTTCTTCTGCCTTTTCTAAATCCAATTTGCACATCTGGAAGTTCTGGGTTCACTAGTGTGAAGATTTTTGAGCATTACCTTGCTAGCATGTGAAATATGTGCAATTTTGCGGTAGTTTGAATGTTCCTTGGCATTGACCTTCTTTGCAATTGAAATGAAAAAAGACCTTTTGCAATCCTGTGGCTACTGCTGAGTTTTCTAAGTTTGCTGGCATATTGAGTGCAGCACTTTAACAGTATCATCTTTTAGGATTGGAAATAGCTCAGCTGGAATTCCATCACCTCAACTAGGTTTGTTTGTAGTGATGCTTCCTAAGGCCCACTTGACTTCACACTCCAGGATGTCTGGCTCTAGGTGAGTGCTCACACCATCGTGGTTAACTGGGTCATGTAGATCTTTTCTGTACAGTTCTTCTGTATATTTTTGCCACCTCTTCTTAATACCTTCTACTTCCCTTAGATGCATACCATTTCTGTCCTTTATTTGCATGAAATATTACCTTTGTATCTCTAATTAAGACCTTTTTTTGGTATAGTTCCTCTGTGTATTCTTGCCACCTCTTTTTTATATCTTCTGCTTCTGTTAGGTCCTAATGTTTCTGTCCTTTACTGTGCCCATAGTTGCATGAAATGTTCCCTTGGTGTCTCTAATTTTCTTGAAGAGATTTCTAGTCTTTACCTTTCTATTATTTCCCTCTATTTCTTTGCATTTTTCACTTAAGGTTTTCTTATCTCTCTTTGCTATTCTTTAGAACTCTGCATTCAGATTGGTATGTCTATGCACATATAGGATGAAATGCCATAAAGCAAATTCAGTAGCAACTACCCAGAGCTCACACAAAGCTGAGAGCTACAGAACTCAACTCAAATAGCTCTCAGCTTTGTGTGTGCTCTAGGTAGTTTTTATTGAATTTGCTTTATGGTGTTTCATCCTATACATGCCTGGATTAATATTCAGCCAAAGATTCATTAAGATCCCTGTGAAGATTTCTAGGGATCTCTTTCTAACAAGTTCTCTGCTCTCCAATTCTCCAGTCCCCATATTCTTAGCGTCCCGGTATCCTCAAACTCAATTCTCTGTCTTAACTCAGAAAGACTGGTGTGCTGTGCTTGGGATTCTTCTTTCAGCACCATGGTCCAGAGGCTGTCTCCAAGCACTCAACAATCATAGGGTCCATCTCATTTTTACCCCTTCCCTCAGGCATCACAATCCTTTGCTCCTGATTTCTAATGTCTGGAAACTGTCATTGCATATATTTTGTCCACCTTTTTAACTGTTTATGGTGGAAAGACAATTTCAAAATTAAAGTCCAAGTTCGATGCATGATACTGGTTGCTTAGGGCTGGTGCACTGGGACGACCCAGAGGGATGGTATGGGGAGGGAGGTGGGAGGGGGGTTCGGGATGGGGAACACGTGTATACCTGTGGCGGATTCATGTTGATGTATGGCAAAACCAATACAATATTGTAAAGTAATTAACCTACAATTAAAATAAATAAATTTATATTAAAAAAATTAAGGTTAGCATCTAGACCTCAGACACTTTTTTCTATACTTGCACCCTAGGTGATTTTATCCAATCCCATTACTTTAAATGAAATTTACATCTTGACATCTCCAAACTTTATTTATCCAGCATGTAAGTCTCTCCTCAACTCCAGATGTAAGCAGCCAATTGCCATATTCACTTGGATGTTTAATGGATATCTGAAGCATTACATGTTTAAAACCAAAGCCTTCATTTCTTCCTATCAAACCTTCTTCCCAGTGTTTTCCATTTAGGTAAGTGACAGTTCTATTTTTCTAGTTGTTCAGTCCATCCTTGACTCTTTTCTTTCTCAAACACTGTACACCTAATCTATCAAGAATTTCTTTTGATTATAGAACTCAAATTATATATAAAACCCAACCATTTTTTGCTTCCTCCACTGCCACTACCCTATCCAAGCTCACATTATCTCTCATCTGTATTATTTTAATAGCCTCCTAACAGACCTTCCTGTTCCTATCATGGTACTCCCCATAGTCTATCTCCCCAGAATGGCCAGAATGATTCTGTTAAGCTATTAGATAAGTCAAATAATGTCATATCTCTCCTCAAAATCTGCCATGATCTGGGTGCTTTGTATTTGATGTACCTACTACCTTGAACACTCTCCCTCCCTGGTACCTACATGTTTTGCTTATGTTCTTTGGGTTTCTGTAGAATGTTATCAATGAAGCATTCCCTCAAACTCTCACTCTATCATTCTGTCCCTTTACCCTGCTCTAATTTTCTTCTTAGCACTCACCACCACCTAATACAATATGCATTTATTTGTTTGTTGCCTACATCACCTATGAGAATGCAAGCAGAAATTTTGTTTTAATTTATGATGTGTCCCCAGTAATTGGAACCATGCCTGGCCCATAGTAAGCATTCCATAAATTATTTGTTGAATGGATAAGTGCATACAGCCTCCTATTTGCAATTTATTTTTATTTTACTTCTTTCTTGCAGACAACATATGCTTAAATTACTTTTTGCCAATTTTATAGCATCTCTCTTTTAAAGAGGTATTGATATCATCAGCATTTTGTGTTTCATACACGTGATTGAATTTCTTACATGTTATTTAATACACATTATTTAATAAAAATATTATTCATTTTACATTATTGTTCCCTATTTTCATTTTTCCAAGTTTTGATCAAGCTGTTCAGTTTTCCTTTTGTTAATTTGTGAGCTCTAATATGCTTTACCATTTCATTAATGGTTGCCCTCAACTTTCAGACACATATGTCCCCACTATTATTTGAAAACATGACTTTTCTTTTTTCCCTCTTAGAATTCACTCCTCCTCCAATATTTTTATTTACAGTATTTTCTTGTTTATCTGAAATAGTTTCAGTTTTCTCCCTCTTCTAAATGCATGCTTTCCCAGATAAGACCTTTAGAACATGTTTACATCTCCGGCCTCACTCCTTTGCTATCCATAACTCTGATTTTCATAGATGATGTAATACTTTTAGTTCTAAACATTAGAGTTTGCCTAGAAATATAGATCTTTTGTTTGAAGAGTCCTTAAGTTATGTTATCCATCCCTAGTCAGTCTATATCAGTCACTTACATTTAACTACTGCATTTCATATGCAGTCTGTTTCTCTCAGCCCAAGGATTGTTCCTCTATTGTTTGATTAATTTCTTCATTTTTCATGTGTTTTATCTTCTATGTTTGGAACTAAAATTATTACATATTTGGCCTTCTGAATCTATATATCAGTGAAGATCCATACCATTAGAGCTCTTTTTTAAATTTATTTTTTAATTGAAGGAAAATTGCTTTACAGAATTTTGTTGTTTTCTATCAAACCTCAACATGAATCAGCCTCCCTCTGGAACCTGCCTCCCATCTCCCTCCCCATCCCACCCCTCTAGATTGAAACAGAGCCCCTATTTGAGTTCCTTGAGACATACAGCAAATTCCCATTAGCTATCTATTTTACATATACCATTAGAGCTCTTAGATATCAGTCTCTTGGCACTTGCTTAGCTCATTTTGTGGGGGGGGGGGGGAACCATGCAGCACCAATTGTTTTTCCTATAATTATTATAGTATCAAAAGCTTCATTTGTCCCCAGGCACAGGTGGCATTTGATCCAGGTGAGTTAGATAGTTTGGAGTTGTTGAAAGTGAGCTTTGTTCAGATATTCATCTTTCTAGAGGATAAGAACTCAGGAATGTTTTCTTACTCCTAAAACTGTAGAGAGAGAACTTATCTTTCTTCTGTTTCCCAGTATCTTCTTCATGTTTGTTTGAAATGGTAACAGTACTTTCAGCTGGGTGTGCTCAGGAACTCTGGCCTTCTTTCCTGCTACTTTTTTTTTTTTTTTTGTAGACTCTTAATCTCAAGATCATGAAAAAATAAAGTGTGGTTTGAGGCATGCTCTTCTTTAGAAGAAGCTTCAGTTCAATCGCTCAGTTGTGTCTGACTCTTTGCAAACCTGTGGACTGCAGCACGCCAGGCTTCCCTGTCCATCACTAACTCCTGGAGCTTGCTCAAATTCATGTCCATTGAGCTGGTGATGCCATCCAACCATCACATCCTCTGTCTCCCCCTTCTTCTCCTGCCTTCAATCTTTCCCAGCATCAGGGTCTTTTCCAATGAGTCAGTTCTTCACATCAGGTAGCCAAAGTATTGGAGTTTCAGCTTCAGCATCAGTCCTTCCAATGAATATTCAGGGTTGATTTCCTTTAAGATTGACTAGTTTGAACTCCTTGCTGTCCAAGGGACTCTCAAGAGTCTTCTCCAGCACCACAGTTTGGAAGCATCAGTTGTTCAGTGCTCAGCCTTCTTTACGGTCCAACTCTCACATCTGTACATGACTACTGGAAAACCATAGCTTTGATTATACAGACTTTTGTCAGCAAACCACTACCTAAATGTCAGAAAAACCAACAGGGCTTGCTATTTTACATGACTACTGGAAAACCATAGCTTTGATTATACAGACTTTTGTCAGCAAACCACTACCTAAATGTCAGAAAAACCAACAGGGCTTGCAGTCCATGTCAAATTGTAGGAATAAAGATATTTAATTAAGGAAAATCTCACTTTCAACAACTCCAAATTATCTATCTCACCTGGGTCAAATGGCACCTGTAGCCTGGGGACAAATGAAGCTTTTGATACTGCAAACATTATAAGGTTAGGTTGTTTATTTGAAATTTTTCTTGCTTCCTGAGGTAAGACTATATTGCTATAAACTTCCCGCTTAGAACTGCTTTTGCTGCATCCTACAGGTTTTGGATCATTAAGCTTTCATTTTCATTTGTCTCTAGGTATTTTTTGATTTCCTGTTTGATTTCCTCAGTGATCACTTGGTTGTTTAGCAGCATATTGTTTAGCCTTCATGTGTTTGTATTTTTTGCATTATTTTCTTGTAGTTTATTTCTAGTCTCATACATTGTGATTGGATAAAAAAGCTTGATATGATTTCAATCTTCTTAAATTTATCAATGCTCACCTTGTGGCCCAGCATATGGTTAATCCTTGAGAATGTTCCATGTGCACATGAGAAGAATGTGTATTATGCTGCTTTCAGATGGAACATTCTATAAATATCAATTAAGTCCATCTGGTCTAATGTGTCATTTAAGTCTTCTGTTTCCTTATTGATTTTCTGTCTGGATAATCTGTCCATTGGTCTAAGTGGAGTATTAAAGTCCTCCACTGTTACTGTGTTACTGTTCATTTCTCTTTTTATGACTGTTAGTATTTGCCTTTTATTTTGAGGTGCTCCTATGTTGAGTTGGAGAAGGAAATGGCAACCCGCTCCATTATTCTTGCCTAGAGAATCCTGTGGACAGAGGAGTCTGGTGGGCCGCTGTCCATAGGGTCGCACAGAGTTGGACACGACTGAAGCGACTTAGCATGCATGCATGCATTGGAGAAGGAAATAGCAACCCACTCCAGTATTCTTGCCTGGAGAATCCCAGGGATGGAGGAGCCTGGTGGGCTGCCATCTATGGGGTCACACAGATTCAGACAGGCCTGAAGCGACTTAGCAGCAGCCTATGTTGAGTACATATATTTTTACAATTGTTATATCTTCTATGTGGATTGATCTCTTGGTCATTATGTAATGCCCTTTGTCTCTTGAAACAGTCTTTATTTTAAAGGCAGTTTTTAATATAAGTATTGCTACCCTGGCTTTCTTTTGATTTCCATTTGTATGGAATACTTTTTCACATTCCCCCACTTTCAGTCTGTGTATGTCCTTAGATCTGACATGAGTCTTGTAGAGAGCATGTATACAAGTCTTGTTTTTGTATCCATTCAGCCACACTATGTCTAGTCCATTTACATTTAAAGTAATTACTGATATGTGTGTTCTTATCTCCATTTTGTCAATTCATTGGGGATTGTTTTTGTAGGTCTTTTTTTGTTTCGTTCTTCTTCTTTTGTTCTCTTGTCATGTGTGACTACCTTTAATGATATGTGTAGATTTATTTTCCTTTTGTGTGTGTGTATCTATTATAGATTTTTGGATTGTGGTTACCATGACATTTATAGATAGCAATCTATACATAGACATGATTAATTTAAGTTGCTGATTTCTTACTATCCAATGAACTTTAAAAACCCTGCACATGGATGACATGATACTATATATAGAAAACCCTAAGGACTCCACACAAAAACTTCTAGATCTAATAAATGAATTCAGCAAAGTAGTAGAATACAAGATAAGCATTAAGAAATTGGGTGCATTCTTTTACACTAACAGTGAAATATCTGAAATGGAATATGAGGGCAGGAGAAGAGGGCGACAGAGGATGAAATGGTTGGATGGCATCATCAACTCAATGGACATGAGTTTGAGCAAGCTCTGGGAGATGGACAGGGAAGCCTGGCATTCTGCAGTCCATGGGGTTGCAAAAAGTTGAACATGACTGAGAGACTGAACAACAACAACACTAGCAATGAAATATCTGAAATGGAATGTGAAAAAAAAAACTACCTTCTAAAATCACACCAAAAAAAACCCTAGGAATAAAACTGACCAATGAAGTGAAACACATATGCTGAGAGCTATAAAACATTAATAAGGGAAATAAAAGAGGATTCAAAGAAATGGAAACATATTCCATGCTATTGGATTGAAACAACTAATATTGTTAACAGGATGATTTCAGAGAAGGCAATGGCACCCCAATCCAGTACTCTTGCCTGGAAAATCCCATGGATGGAGGAGCCTGGTAGGCTGCAGTCCATGAGGTTGCTAAGAGTCAGACACGACTGAATGACTTCACTTTCACTTTTCACTTTCATGCATTGGAGAAGGAAATGGCAACCCACTCCAGCTTTCTTGCCTGGAGAATCCCAGGGACGGGGGAGCCTGGTGGGCTGCCATCTATGGGGTTGCACAGAGTCGGACATGACTGAAGTGACTTAGCAGCAACAGGATGATACTACCCAAAGCAATCTACAGATTTAACGTGATCCCTATAAAATTATCCACGACCTTTTTCACAGCACTAAGAACAAATAATCCAAAAATATATATGGAACCAAAAAAGACCTAGAATTTCTAGAGCAAGTCTGAGGGAAAAAACCAAGTAGGAGGCATAACTCTTCAGATAAAACTACAAAGTTACAATAATCAAAACAGTGTGGAATTGATACAAAAACAGGCACACAGATCAATGGAACGGAATAGAGAGCCTAGAAATAAATCCACACACCTATGGTCAATTAATTTTCAACCAAGGAGGCAAGAATATAAAATAGGAAAAAGACAGTCTCTTAAATGATGCTAGTAAAGTTGGATAATTGCTTGTAAATCAATGGAGTTAGAACACACTCTCATACTATGCACAAAAATAAACTCAAAAAGGCTTAAAGACTTAAATATAAAACATGACACCATAAAACTCCTAGAAGAGAGCATAGGCAAAACATTCTCTGACATGTGTGCATGCATTCTAAGTCACTTCAGTCATATCAGACTCTTTGTGACCCTATGGACTGTAGCCCAGCAGGCTCCTCTGTCCATGGGATTTCCCAGGCAAGAATACTGTAGTGGGTTGCCAGGCCCTCCTCCAGGGGATGTTCCTGACCCAGGTATCAAATTCTCATCTCTTATATCTACCTGAGCTGGCAGCTGGGTTCTTTACTGCTAGCAGCACCTGGGAAGCCCCTCTCTGACATAAATTTTATCAACTTTTTCTGAGTTCAGTCTCCCAAGGCAATAGAAATAAAAACAAAAATCAACAAATGGGACCTGATCAAACTTACAGGCTCTTGCACAGCAAAATACACTGTAAAAAAAAAAGGAAAGAAAAAATACGGAATGGGAGAAAATATTTGCAAAGGAGGCAACAGATGAGGGTTTAATCTCCAAAATATACACACAGCTCATACAACTCAACAACAAAAAATAAACAACCCAACTGAAAAATGGGCAGAAGACCTTAACAGACATTTTCCCAAAGAAGACATACAGATAGACAGTAGGCACATGAAAAGATGTTCAATGTCATTAATTATTAGAGAAATGCAAACCAAAACTAAAATGAGGTATCACCTCACACTGATCAGAATGACCATCATTAAAAATTCTACAAATAAAAAATGCTGGAGAGGGTGTGGAGAATAGGGAACCCTCCTACACTGTTGGTGGGAATGTAAGTTGGTACAGCCACTATGAAAAACAATATGGAGTACCCCTGAAAACAAAAAATCTAATTGCCATAAGATCCAGCAAACCCACTACTGGGAATATACTTGAACAAAACTATAATTCAAAAAGAAACATGCAGTCCTATGTTCATAGCAGCACCGTTCACAATAGCAAAAACATGGAAACAACATAAATGCCCATCAACAGAGGAATAGATAAAGAAAATGTGATATATATATATATATATATATATATATATATATGTATTTGTTGTTGTTCAGTCACTCTGCAGCATGCCAGGCTTTTATGTCCTTCACCATCTCCTGGAGCTTGCTTAAACTCATGTCCATTGAGTCAGTGACACCATCCAGCCATCTCATCCTCTGTCGTCTCCTTCTCCTCTTGCCTTCAATCTTTACTAGCATCATGGTGTTTTCTAAGGAGTCATTTCTTCGCATCAGGTAGCCAAAGTATTGGGGTTTCAGTTTCAGTATCAGTCTTTCCAATGAATATTCAGGGTTGACTTCCTTGAGGATTGACTGGTTTGATCTTGCAGTCCAAGGGACTCTAAAGAGTCTTCTCCAACACCACAGTTTGAAAGCATCAGTTGATCAGTGCTGAGCCTTCTTTGTGGTCCAACTGTCACATCTGTACATGACTACTGGAAACCATAGGTTTGATTATACAGACCTTTTCAGCAAAGTAATGTCTCCACTTTTTAATTCGCTAAGTTTGTCATTGCTTTTCTTCCAAGGAGCAAGCACCTTTTAATTTCTTGGTGGCAGTCACCATCTGCAGTGATTTTGGAGCCCCCAAAATAAAGCCTATCACTGTTTCCACTGTTTCCCCATCTATTTGCTATGAAGTGATGGGACTGGATGCCATGATCTTCGCTTTTTGAATGTTGGGTTTTAAGTCAGCTTTTTCCACTCTCCTCTTTCACTTTCATCAAGAGGCTCTTTAGTTCTTCTTTGCTTTCTGCCATAAGGGTGGTGTCATCTGCATATCTGAGGTTAGTGATACTTCTCCCAGCAATCTTGATTCCAGCTTGTGCTTCATCCAGTCCAGCATTTCTCATGATGTACTCAGAATATAAGTTAAATAAGCAGGGTGACAATATACAGCCTTGATGTACTCTCTCTCTTTATGTGTATATATATATATATATATATATATGGATATATACATACACACAATAGAAAACTACTCAGCAATAAAAAAGAACAAAATATTCCTGTTTGCAGCAACCTGGATCCAGCTAGAGATGATCATACTAAGTGAAGTAAGTCAGAAAGAGAAAGACAAATACCCTATTATATCATGCATATTTAGAATTTAAAATATGGCACAGGTATACGTATGTCCCCTCCCTCTTGAACCCCCCTCTATGGCTGATTCATGTTGAGGTTTGACAGAAAACAGCAAAATTTTGTAAAGCAACTATCCTTCAATTAAAAATAAATACATTTATCAAGACAGTATGGTACTGGCACAAAGACAGAAATATTGATCAATGGAATAAAATAGAAAGCCCAGAGATAAATCCACGCACATATGGACACCTTATCTTTGACAAAGGAGGCAAGAATATACAATGGATTAAAGACAATCTCTTTAACAAGTGGTGCTGGGAAATCTGGTCAACCACTTGTAAAAGAATGAAACTGGACCACTTTCTAACACCATACACAAAAATAAACTCAAAATGGATTAAAGATCTAAACGTAAGACCAGAAACTATAAAACTCCTAGAGGAGAACATAGGCAAAACACTCTCCGACATACATCACAGCAGGATCCTCTATGACCCACCTCCCAGAATATTGGAAATAAAAGCAAAAATAAACAAATGGGACCTAATTAACCTTAAAAGCTTCTGCACATCAAAGGAAACTAATAGCAAGGTGAAAAGACAGCCTTCAGAATGGGAGAAAATAATAGCAAATGAAGCAACCGACAAACAACTAATCTCAAAAATATACAAGCAACTCCTACAGCTCAACTCCAGAAAAATAAACGACCCAATCAAAAAATGGGCCAAAGAACTAAATAGACATTTCTCCAAAGAAGACATACAGATGGCTAACAAACACATGAAAAGATGCTCAACATCACTCATTATCAGAGAAATGCAAATCAAAACCACTATGAGGTACCATTTCACACCGGTCAGAATGGCTGCGATCCAAAAGTCTACAAATAATAAATGCTGGAGAGGGTGTGGAGAAAAGGGAACCCTCTTACACTGTTGGTGGGAATGCAAACTAGTACAGCCACTATGGAGAACAGTGTGGAGATTCCTTAAAAAACGAAATAGAACTGCCTTATGATCCAGCAATCCCACTGCTGGGCATACACACTGAGGAAACCAGAAGGGAAAGAGACACGTGTACCCCAATGTTCATCGCAGCACTGTTTATAATAGCCAGGACATGGAAGCAACCTAGATGTCCATCAGCAGATGAATGGATAAGAAAGCTGTGGTACATATACACAATGGAGTATTACTCAGCCATTAAAAAGAATACATTTGAATCAGTTCTAATGAGGTGGATGAAACTGGAGCCTATTATACAGAGTGAAGTAAGCCAGAAGGAAAAACATAAATACAGTATACTAATGCATATATATGGAATTTAGAAAGATGGTAACAATAACCCGGTGTACGAGACAGCAAAAGAGACACTGATGTATAGAACAGTCTTATGGACTCTGTGGGAGAGGGAGAGGGTGGGAAGATTTGGGAGAATGGCAATGAAACATGTAAAATATCATGTAGGAAACGAGTTGCCAGTCCAGGTTCGATGCATGATGCTGGATGCTTGGGGCTGGTGCACTGGGACGACCCAGAGGGATGGTATGGGGAGGGAGGAGGGAGGAGGGTTCAGGATGGGGAACACATGTATACCTGTGGCGGATTCATTTTGATATTTGGCAAAACTAATACAATTATGTAAAGTTTAAAAATAAAATAAAATTAGAAAAAAAATAAATACATTTAAAAAGAAAAAATAAAATATGTCACAAATGAACCTATCTACAAAGCAACAGCAGACTCATAGACATAGGGAACATAGGGAACAGATAGATTGCTAAGGGTAGGGGATGAAGAGGGATGGACAGGGAGTTTGGGGTTTGGTAGATGCAAAACTACTACATTCATTAAGGATAAAAAATAAGATCATAATGTATAGCACAGGGAACTATATTTCAATATCCTGTGACAAACCATAATGGAAAAGAATATAAAAAATGTCTATATGTATATAACTGAGTCTCCTTGCTGTATAGCAGAGATTGGCACAACATTGTAAAGCAACTATACGTCAATAAAATTGTGAAAAATTAAAAATGAAAAACCCTGTATTTGTACTCTTCTCCCCTCATGATTGCTGTTTCTGATATCGTATTTTATGTCTGATTGTTTTGTGTATCCCTTAATTGATTATTGTGGATATAGATGATTTTACTACTTTTTGTCTTCTAACCTCCCTATTAACTTTGTGTATGGATGATTTCTCACCTTTACTGTTGTTTGCCTTTACCAGTGAGATTTTCCATTTTGTAATTTTCTTGTTTCTGGTTGTGGCCTTTTCTTTCTCACCTAGAGAGTTTCCTTTAACCTTTCTGTAAAGCTGGTTTGATGGTGCTGAACTCTTAAATTTTGCTTATCTGTACAGCTTTTTATTGCCCCATCAAGTCTGAGTTACCGTCCTGCTGGGTAGAGTATCCCTGGTTGTAGTTTTATTCCCTCTCATCGCCTTAAATGTATTGCTCCATTCCCTTGTAGCTTGCAGAGTTTCTGCTGAAAAGTCTGATGATAGCCTTATGGGAGTTCACCTTTTTGTTACTTGTTGCTTTTCCCTTTCTGATTTTAATATTCTCTCTTTATCTTTAATTTTTTGCCATTTTAATTACAACCTTGTCTTGGTGTGTTCCTCTTTGTGTTAATCCTGTGTGGCAGGGGTCCCCAACCTCTAGAATCTATGTCTGGTGATCTGACATGGAGCTGATGTAATAATAATAGAAATAGAAATAAATTGTACAATAGATGTAATGTGCTTGAATTATCCTGGAACTGTCCCCCACTCTCAGTCTGTGGGAAAACTGTCTTCTATGAAACCAGTCCCAGTGCCAAAAACACTGGGGATCACTGCTGTATGGGACTCTCTGTGCTTTCTGCACTAGAGTGTCTGTTTCCTTGCTCAGTTTAGAGAAGTTTTCAGCTATTATGTTTCCAAATATGTTCTCAGTCCTTCTCCCTCTATTCTCCTTCTAGGCCCTCTATAATGAAAATATTAGAACACTTGATGCTGTCTCAGAGATCTCTATTGTAGTGTTTTTTGCCATATATTGACATGAATAAGCCATGGGTGTACATGTGTTCCCCATCCTGACCCTCCCTCCCACCTCCCTCCCCATCCCATTCCTCAGGGTCATCCCAGTGCACCGGCCCTGAGCACCCCTCTCATGCATCAAACCTGGACTGGTGATCTATTTCATTTATGGTAATATACATGTTTCAATGCTATTCTCTCAAATCATCCCACCCTTGCCTTCTCCCACAGAGTCTAAAAGTCTGTTCTTTATCTGTGTCTCTTTTGCTGTCTCACATATAGGGTCATCATTACCATCTTTCTAAATTCCATATATATGCATTAATACACTGTACTGGTGTTTTTCTTTCTGACTTACTTCACTCTGTATAATAAGCTCCAGTTTCATCCACCTCATTAGAACTTATTCAAATGCATTCTTTTTAATAGCTGAGTAATATGCCATTATTTCTTTTCCCGAGTTCTTTGATCATCTTCATGATCACTATCCTGAACTTTTTCTTGGGTAGATTGCCTATTTCCACCTCATTTAGTTCTTCCTGTAGGGTTTTATCTTGATCCCACATATGGACAATGTTCTACTGTCACCTCATTTTGCCTCAGTTGCTGTTTGTACTTTTATGTATCTGGACAATCCCATGGATGGAGGAGCCTGGTAGGCTGCAGTCCATGGGGTCACACAGAGTCAGACATGACTGAACAACTTCAATTTCACTTTTCACTTTCATGCATTGGAGAAGGAAATGGCAACCCACTCCAGTGTTCTTGCCTGGAGAATCCCAGGGACAGGGGAGCCTGATGGGCTGCCGTCTATGGGGTTGCACAGAGTCGGACATGACTGAAGTGACTTAGCAGCAGTAGCAGCAGCAAGATGGTTACATTTCCCAACCTTGAAGAAGTTGCCTTTTGTAGATGACCTATGTGTCCCAGCTGTGCCCTCCTCTCTTGTCACTCAAGTTATATGATCTCGGGGTTTGCCTTATGAGGGCTGTGTGGGTTTTTCTGTGGTGATAGATCACAATGTGTGCAGTCTGATAGTTTTAATTGGTTGGTTGTCAGATCCTGCTTTTTGCAGAGGCTACTGGCTGCTGGTTGACAGGACTGGGTCATGAGGGGCTGAATGTGGAATTCCAGGGGCCTTGGGGCTAGTTCTGGGTTACTGATGGATGGAGTCAGGGCCTGAGACCGGATAGCAGTTGCCCATCCACTGGTGGAAAATGCTAGGCTCTGGGGGTGCTAGCCTACTGGCAGTAGAGCTAAATCCTGGGCTCTTATTACAAGATTCAGAAGGCTCAGAGTTGGTGTCAGATCACGATGGGTGGAGTCAGTTTGTAACACTGTTGTGGGGTCTGGGGTATCTTAAAGTTTGGATTGGTTTGCTACTGTGAGGGCCATGGCCTAGCTGGTCATAGCTGAATTTGGCCTCTTTGCTTCCACAAATTCATGTCCTGAAGTTCAGAGCCAAACAGGAATGCTTTTGGTCTAAACCACAATTTGTAATTCAATGGCTATAGATACCACTGTGACCCAATACTCCAGAAAAGGATTGCTTACCATTTTAAGATAAAGCAGTGGTTTTAGAATTAGACCTTTGAAACTATGCCCTGGCTTTCTGCACCAGTATGATGCTGAATAAAACAATTTTGTTTTATTGTTGGTCAGCAATTTTCTATGAGATGTGCAAGTGCTGTTTAGCATCATCACACTCTCAGTATTCTCTATAGAAGTGTTGTTGTTGTTTAGTCATTAAGTCGTGTCTGACTCTTTGCGACCCCAGGGACTGCAGCATGCCTGGCTTTGCTGTCCTTTACCATCTCCCATAGTTTGGTCAAAGTCATGTCCATTGAGTCCATGATGCCATCCAACCATCTCATCCTCTGTCACCATCTTCTCCTCCTGCCCTCAATCTTCCACAGCATCAAGGTCTTTTCCAATGAGTCGGCTCTTCACACCAGGTGGCCAAAGTATTGGAGCTTCAGTATCAGTCATTCCAATGAATATTCAGGGTTGATTTCCTTTAGTATTGACTGATTTGGTCCCCTTGCTGTCCAATGGACTCTCAAGAGTCTTTTCCAGCACAACCATTCAAAAGTATAGTTCTTCAGTGCTCAGCCTACTTTATGGTACAGTTCTCACATCTGTACATGACTACTGGAAAAACCATAGCTTTGACTATATGGACCTTTGTTGGCAAAGTGATGTCTCTGCTTTTTAATATGCTCTCTAGGTTTGTCATAGCTTTTCTTCCAAGAAGCAAGAGTCTTAATTTCATGACTGAAGTTACTGGCTACAGTGATTTTGGAGCCCAAGAAAATAAATTCTGTCACTGTTCCATTGTTTCCTCATCTATTTGCCATGAACTGATGGGACCAGATGCCATGATCTTCATTTTTTGAATATTGAGTTCTAAGCTAGGTATTTTACTCTCCTCTTTCACCCTCATCAAGATGCTCTTTAGTTCCTCTTTGCTTTCTGCCATAAGGCTGGTGTCAACTGCATATCTGAGGTTGTTAATATTTCTGCCAGCAATCTTGATTCCAGCTTGTGCTTCACCCAGCCTGGCATTTCGCATGATGTACTCTGAATATAAGCTAAATAAGCAAGATGACAATATAGAGCCTTGTTGTACTCCTTTCCCAACTTTGAACCAGTCCATTGTTCCATGTCTGGTTGTAACTGTTGTTTCTTGACCTGCATACAGGTTTCTCAGGCAACAGGTAAGGTGGTCTGGTCTTCCAATCTCTTTAAGAATTTTCCACAGTTTGTTGTGATCCACACAGTCAAAAGCTTTAGCACAGTCAATGAAGCAGAAGAAATATATATATATATATATATATATATATATATATATTTGAATTCCCTTGCTTTTCCTATGATCCCATAGATGTTGGCATTTTGATCTCTGGTTCCTCTACCTTTTCTAAACCAAGCTTGTACATCTGGAAGCAAAGAATGTGTGAATAGTGATTTAGAATCATTTTCCATAGTAAAAGGTGTTCCAGAATTGAGAAATACCTAAGTATTAGAACCATGGGATATAATCCTGACTTTACTACTAAATCACTATTTTGTGTCTCACTTTCCCCATTTTACAACATGGAGGATAAGTTAATAGTCTCTGAGGGCTCTTCTTTCTCTGAAATTCTGTGAAATTGTACTTCTCACCATTTTTGTTCTTCAAAACTGGGAAGAGGGAGAAGAAATGTTGGATGGCTTTTATTCTTTCAACCTAACAATTAGCTCTTGGGTTGATTAATGGTTTTCTGGCAATGGCAGCATTTTAGTGAAGATTATTTAGTATTTTAGCAATTGCTAGATGCTTATCAATGTGCCAGTTTGGTGTATTGAAATTAGTAAGATTTGTAAAGGTATTTCAAACTGGCTTTAATTAATTAAATGTTGGATAGATGCAGTCCAAGGTTAACCACTTAATAAATTGGCAACCAAATAAAAAATGGAATCAAACATTTTGAGCAGTTTACTGGAATGGATCTGGGCTCTACACCAAGAGATCTGTAGCAATGCTGGCAGCAGGGTGGGTTATTTTCAAGCTTCTGACTCATTGACGCTATACCCTTTTACCCAGGACTGAATCCTTACTCCCGAAGAAACTACACAGTATTGCTTCATCTGTAGCAATAATGGTTGTGCTAATGTCCACAGACTAAAAGAAAATCTCCAAATAAAATGTGAACAGTTGTAATAAGAACCATTTTCAACTCACTGTATATTTGAACATATGAATATTTTAAAGGAGGACAATAGTGATAGTTCTTAGTACATAGAAATGTTCTTTGCTATTTCTCTGAGGTGGTATTTAAGTTGAAAACTAGATTAAAGGTAAAGAGAAGTTGCTTAGAAAAAAGGATCATAAAGTAAGATGATACTGTTTAGAAGACTACAGAATGTTATTGAAGATTTGAAAACAAGAAGTAAGATTTGGCCATGTACATAGTGAGTAGATTAATTCAGGAAATTTTCTGTTTTCTGAGAAGCTAAAAGAATAGGTATTATCACTCAAGTTGTCAAAGAGTTGTATTTGTAAAAAAACATCTGAGCATTTTGTTAAGCCAAGTTATAAAACTAAGAAACACATTAGGCAGCTACTTTGTTCTCAGCTCTGTGTAAGTGCTATGGAAAACATGAGGAAGAAATGGGACTCATGCCTGAGAATACTTACAAAGACAGCATCATATAATGGAAAGAGTTGTGGACTGAGAGTCAGAAGACTTGGATTCCACCTTCTTATGCTGTGACTTTGGCCAAGGGACTTCTCTCTGAGCTTTAGATTTTCAGACTGTTGAAATAAGAGTCAATGAGATGGTATGTGAGAGTACTTCAGAAATTATGAAGCACTAGTCAGATACTGTCAATGACAATACAGTTGCTTGAGGTAATAATGGTGTAGTAAAAAGAACACTCTGATATTCAGACAAACCCGAGGTCGAATTCTGTCTTTGTTAATTACTAACTGTAGAGGCCTTGGGGATTTACTTAACCTTTATGGGCCTCAGTCCCCTTTTGTAAAGTTAGAATAATGATAACAACAGTAAATATTTGTTTCATAATATTTGCTTGTCACATAGTAGGTACTTGGTAATGGTAGCCTTTATTACTCATACAAAATGAATACAGTTAAGTAGGAAACCGTATGATATAAGCTGTAAAAATAATGAGAATTTAAAATTCTATGTCAAAATATATTGTAAGTAAAGTTCCATGATAGCAGAAATAACTGAGAGTGTCCCTTTTCAAAATTTTTATAAAATGAAAATAGGCCTTTAAAAGAACACTATTGTATGTTTTTAAAAATGATGTAAGATTAAGACAGCAGCAGTGACACAGATATGAGAATTTTTGAGGAAGCAAATTCTATAAAAGTTGATGATTCACTGGTGAGTGAAAACAGCAAGTGAGGGCAGGTGACTCTCAAGTATTTGTCTTTTGACTAAATAAATGATGATAACAACTTATTGATGCCTAATATGAAATAGGTTCTGAAAATAAGGTGGTAAGTTAAACATAGTTCTTGTCCACATGTATATTGCATTCTATCGAAGGAAGCAGGATATAAACAAACAAAAATGTAGTTTTAAACTGTGGTAAGCATTAAGAGTGCTATGTCTTTACAATATTGTATTGGTTGTAAAGTAATCAGCCTCCAATTAAAATAAATAAATGTATATTAAAAAAAGAGTGCTATGTCAACGTATTTCAGAGAGATGTATTATAATACTAGTGAATACAAGAGGATAACAAGGTTTTGAGAGAAAAACAAAATGATGACTCCATTTTTTGAACATGTTAAGTTTTGAAGTATCAGTGGGAAACAGTTGATATCTAGAAGGTATGTGAAGATATAGATTTGGAACTCAGAGTAAGATCTGGGTGGTGGGTGTTATTCACTCAGTCATGTCTGACTCTTTGTGACCCCATGGACTGTAGCCCACCAGGCTTCTCTGTTCATGGAATTCTCCAGGCAAGAATACTGGAGTGGGTTGCCATTTCCTTCTCCAAAGATCTGGGTAGTAGACATTTTAAAAAATTTTAATTCATATGATCATTATAGTTATAGGATTACATGAAGTCACGTAAAAATAGCACACAGAGCAGAAAACCACAAAGGCAGTGTGTGTGTGTGTGTGTGTGTGTGTGCGTGCTTGTGCGGTTTTGTTTTAGCTTTTCAAAATTTTTTATTTTTTATTGAAGTATAGTTGATTTACAACACTGTGTTAATTTCTGCTATACAATGAAGTAACTTACTTATGCATATATATATTCATTCTTTTTCATATTGTTTTCCATTATGGTTTATGGTAGGATATTGAATATAACTTCTTGTGCTATACAGTAGGACCTCATTGTTTATCCATCTTGTACATACTAGTTTGTTTCTGATGATCCCAAACTCCCAATCCATTCCTTCCTCAGCCCCCATCTCCCTTGGCAACCATAAGTCTGTTCAGAGTCTGTTTTTGTTTCATAGATAAGTTTATTTGTGTTATATTTTAGGTTTCACATTTAAGTGATATCATATGGTATTTGTCTTTCTCTTTCTGATTTACTTTGCTTAGTATGATAATCTCTGGGTCCACTGATGTTGCTGCAAATGGCATTATTTCATCCTTTTTTATGGCCAAGTGATTCCACTGGGGCTTTCTTGGTGACAGGTGGTGAAGAACCTGCCTGCAATGCCAAAGATCCAGATTCAATCCCTGGGTTGGGAAGATCCCCTGCAGAAGGGAATGGCAACCCAATCCAGTATTCTTGCCAGGATAATCCCATGGACAGAGGAGCTGGGTGGGCTACAATCTGTGGGGGTCACAAAGAATGAGACACAACTGAGTGAATAACACTATGCTAGACAGACTATAATATTCCCATATATGCTGCTAAGTCGCTTCAGTCGTGTCCGACTCTGTGTAACCCCATACATGGCAGCCCACCAGGCTCCACCGCCCCTGGGATTCTCTAGGCAAGAACACTGGAGTGGGCTGCCATTTCTTTCTCCAATGCATGAAAGTGAAAAGTGAAAGGGAAGTCTCTCAGTCCTGTCCGACTCTTCGCGACCCCATGGACTGCAGCCTACCAGGCTCCTCCGTCCATGGGATCTCCCAGGCAAGAGTGGGTTGCCGTTACCTTCTCCAATTCCTATATATATATATATATATATATATATATATATTCTTCTTTATCCATTCATCTGTTGTTGGACGTTTAGGTTGTTTCCATGTCTTGGCTATTGTGAATAGTGCTGCTACAAACATATGCGTGCAAGTATCTTTTCAAATTATAGTTTTGTCTGGATATATGCTCAGGAATGGGATTGCAGAATCATGTGGTAGTTCTACTTTTAGTTTGTTGAGGAATCTCCATACTGTTTTCCATAGTGGCAGTACTAACTTACATTCCCACTAACAGTGAACTAGCACTCCCTTTTACGTTAATAAATTGCCTTTATGTGGGAAAAAAAAAAGAGGAAAGGCCTATTAGATGTAGAAATGGAGATATTAAGCAGATAATTAGATGAGTCTGGTGCTCAGCTGAGAGGTCATGCTGAAGATGTAACTTTGGGTATCACCAGATCCTATAGTTTACATTCTTTATATGATCACATCTATCCACATTTAAGGGCCTAGATCTGATAGATAGAGTGCCTGATGAACTATGGAATGAGGTTCGTGACATTGTACAGGAGACAGGGATCAAGACCATCCCCATGGAAAAGAAATGCAAAAAAAGCAAAATGGCTGTCTGGGGAGGTCTTACAAATAGCTGTGAAAAGAAGAGAAGTGAAAAACAAAGGCAAAAAGGAAAGATATAAGCATCTGAATGCAGAGTTCCAAAGAATAGCAAGAAGAGATAAGAAAGCCTTCTTCAGCAATCAATGCAAAGAAATAGAGGAAAACAACAGAATGGAAAAGACTAGAGATCTCTTCAAGAAAATTAGAGATACCAAGGGAACATTTCATCCAAAGATGGGCTCGATAAAGGACAGAAATGGTATGGACCTAACAGAAGCAGAAGATATTAAGAAGAGATGGCAAGAATACACAGAAGAACTGTACAAAAAAGATCTTCATGACCCAGATAATCACGATGCTGTGAACACTGACCTAGAGCCAGACATCCTGGAATGTGAAGTCAAGTGGGCTTTAGAAAGCATCACTACGAACAAAGCTAGTGGAGGTGATGGAATTCCAGTTGAGCTCTTTCAAATCCTGAAAGATGATGCTGTGAAAGTGCTGCACTCAATATGCCAGCAAATTTGGAAAACTCAGCAGTGGCCACAGGACTGGAAAAGGTCAGTTTTCATTCCAATCCCAAAGAAAGGCAATGCCAAAGAATGCTCAAACTACCGCACAATTGTACTCATCTCACATGCTAGTAAAGTAATGCTCAAAATTCTCCAAGCCAGGCTTCAGCAATATGTGAACCATGAACTTCCTGATGTTCAGGTTGGTTTTAGAAAAGGCAGAGGAACCAGAGATCAAATTGCCAACATCCGCTGGGTCATGGAAAAAGCAAGAGAGTTTCAGAAAAGCATCTATTTCTGCTTTATTGACTATGCCAAAGCCTTTGACTGTGTGGATCACAATAAACTGTGGAAAATTCTGAAAGAGATGGGAGTACCAGACCACCTGATCTGCCTCTTGAGAAATTTGTATGCAGGTCAGGAAGCAACAGTTAGAACTGGACATGGAACAACAGACTTTCCCATTCTGTTGTTTTCCTCTATTTCTTTGCACTGATCACTGAAGAAGGCTTTCTTATCTCTTCTTGCTATTCTTTGGAACTCTCCATGTTCCAAATAGGAAAAGGAGTATGTCAAGGCTGTATATTGTCACCCTGCTTCTTTAACTTATATGCAGAGTACATCATGAGAAATGCTGGACTGGAAGAAACACAAGCTGGAATCAAGATTGCCGGGAGAAATATCAATAACCTCAGATAGGCACATGACACCACCCTTATGGCAGAAAATGAAGAGGAACTAAAAAGCCTCTTGATGAAAGTGAAAGAAGAGAGTGAAAAAGTTGGCTTAAAGCTCAACATTCAGAAAACGAAGATCATGGTATCCAGTCCCATCTCTTCATGGGAAAGAGATGGGGAAACAGTGGAAACAGTGTCAGACTTTATTTTTTGGGCCTCCAAAATCACTGCAGATGGTGACTGCAGCCATGAAATTAAAAGACGCTTACTCCTTGGAAGGAAAGTTATGACCAACCTAGATAGCATATTCAAAAGCAGAGACATTACTTTGCCAACAAAGGTCCGTCTAGTCAAGGCTATGGTTTTTCCTGTGGTCATGTATGGACGTGAGAGTTGGACTGTGAAGAAGGCTGAGTGCCGAAGAATTGATGCTTTTGAAGTGTGGTGTTGGAGAAAACTCTTGAGAGTCCCTTGGACTGCAAGGAGATCCAACCAGTCCATTCTGAAGGAGATCAGCCCTGGGATTTCTTTGGAAGGACTGATGCTAAAACGGAAACTCCAGTACTTTGGCCACCTCATGAGAGGAGTTGACTCATTGGAAAAGACTCTGATGCTGGGAGGGATTGGGGTCAGGAGGAGAAGGGGACGACAGAGGATGAGATGGCTGGATGGCATCACCAACTCGATGGACGTGAGTCTGGGTGAAGTCCAGGAGTTGGTGATGGACAGGGAGGCCTGGCGTGCTGCGATTCATGGGGTTGCAAAGAGTCGGACATGACTGAGCGACTGAACTGAACTGATCCACATGTCTTTAATACATTCTAGATGAAGTGGAGCTATTCTGTTCTCTAAATTTCCTACCACTCCTGCAGGGAGTATCAGTTTGTTCAGCCATTTTGGATGACAAGTTAGCAGTATGTATTAAAATCAAAATGCATATCATCAATGACCAAACAGTACCACCATTCTGTATCTACCCCAGAGTAACATTTGCACAAAAACAAAAGCAGATATGGCATGAATACTCCTACAGTCTTAGTTGTCATAGAAAAAAAGAAAGAGAGAGAGAGAGAGAGAGAGAGAGACAACCTAGGTGTTGACCAGCAGGGGAAAGCTAAATTTAAAGTATTTCCATATCATGGAATATTATGCAATAGCTGAAAAGAATACAGAATAACTCTGGGTACTGTAATGAAAAGAGATCCAAGATAAATTGTTCAATTAAAAGAAAATGTTGCAGAAGAATACTTCTATTTCTATGTTGATACTTTAAAAAAACTATGTGTTTTGTGCATGCATGTGTATATACATACATTTGTATATATGAATTTAAAAGTTTTAAATATCTCAAATATTACACAACACATATAGCACTGACTACATTTGGGTAGGATAAAAATTTATCTACTGGCTACATTTGAGTTTGGTGGCTGTTCAAGAGAAATTGTAACTTTATAAGTAATGTTTTAATTTTATACTGAAAAAATATTTACATATTACTTGCAAAATTACTTTTATCTAATTTAAAAGAGTAGAGTAATTATCTGTAACTATCTGAAATCAAGTCATACCAAACTACATAATGAAGTGGTTAGGAACAGTGCCTTTTAAGTGGGGCTTCATAGATTTGAAACCTGGCTCTGCAACTTAGTAGCTGTGTTTGAGCAAAATGCATACATTCTCTATGCTTCTATTTCCTCATTTTTAAAATGAAGATAATAACAATTTAGTTCAGTTCAGTCACTCAGTCCTGTCTGACTCTTTGCGAACCCATGAACTGCAGTATGCCAGGCCTCCCTGTCCATGACCAAGTCAAGGAGTCCACCCAAACCCATGTGCATTGAGTCAGTGATGCCATCCAGCCATCTTGTCCTCTGTCATCCCCTTCTCCTCCTGCCCTCAATCTTTCCCAGCATCAGAGTCTTTTCAAGTGAGTAAGCTCTTCGCATCAGGTGGCCAAAGTATTGGAGTTTCAGCTTCAACATCAGTCCTTTCAATGAACACCCAGGACTGATCTCCTTTAAGATGGACTGTTTGGATCTCCTTGCAGTCCAAGGGACTCTCAAGAGTCTTCTCCAACACCACACTTCAAAAGCATCAATTCTTTGGCGCTCAGCTTTCTGTATAGTCCAACTCTCATGTCCATACATGACCACTGGAAAAACCATAGCCTTGACTAGATGGACCTTTGTTGACAAAGTAATGTCTCTGCTTTTTAATAGGCTGTCTAGGTTAGTCATAACTTTCCTTCCAAGGAGTCTTTTAATTTCATTGCTGCAATCACCATCTGCAGTGATTTTGGAGACCAGAAAAATAAAGTCTGGCACTGTTTCCACTGTTTCCCAATCTATTTGCCAAGAAGTGATGGGATCAGATGCCATGATCTTCGTTTCCTGAATGTTGCACTTTAAGCCAACTTTTTCACTCTCCTCTTTCACTTTCATCAAGTGGCTTTTTAGTTCTTCACTTTCTGTCATAAAAGTGGTGTCATCTGCATATCTGAGGTTATTGACATTTCTCCCAGCAATCTTGATTCCAGCTTGTGTTTCCTCCAGCCTAGCGTTTCTCATGATGTACTCTGCATGTAAGTTAAATAAGCAGGATGACAGTATACAGCCTTGTCATACACCTTTTCCTATTTGGTACCAGTCTGTTGTTTCATATCCAGTTGTAACTGTTGCTTCCTGACCTGCATATAGGTTTCTCAAGAGGCAGGTCAAGTGGTCTGGTATTCCCATCTCTTTCAGAATTTTCCACAGTTTATTGTGATCCACACAGTCAAAGGCTTTGGCATAGTCATTAAAGCAGAAATAGATGGTTTTTTTTTTTTTTCTGGAACTCTCTTACTTTTTCCATGATCCAGTGGATGTTGACAATTTGATCTCTGGTTCCTCTGCCTTTTCTAAAACCAGCTTGAACATTAGGAAGTTCACCATTCATGTATTGATGAAGCCCAGCTTGGAGAATCTTAAGCATTACTTTACTAGCATGTGAGATGAGTGCAATTGTGTGGTAGTTTGAGCATTCTTTGGCATTGCCTCTCTTTGGGATTGGAATGAAAACTGACCTTTTCCAGTCCCTGGCCACTGCTGAGTTTTCCAAATTTGCTGGCATATTGAGTGCAGCACTTTCACAGCATCATCTTTCAGGATTTGAAATAGCTCAACTGAAATTCCATCACCTCCACTAGCTTTGTTCGTAGTGATGCTCTCTAAGGCCCACTTGACTTCACATTTCAGGATGTCCGGCTCTAGGTCAGTGATCACATCATCGTGATTATCTGGGTCGTGAAGATCTTTTTTGTACAGTTCTTCTGTGTATTCTTGCCATCTCTTCTTAATATCTTCTGCTTCTGTTAGGTCCATACCATTTCTGTCCTTTATCGAGCCCATCTTTGGATGAAATGTTCCCTTGGTATCTCTAATTTTCTTGAAGAGATCTCTAGTCTTTTCCATTCTGTTGTTTTCATCTATTTCTTTGCACTGATCACTGAGGAAGGGCTTCTTATCTCTCCTTGCTATTCACATTTGCTGCTAAGTAGCTTCAGTCGTGTCCGACTCTGTGCGACCCCATAGGCGGCAGCCTATTAGGCTCCTCTGTCCCTCGGATTCTCCAGGTAAGAATACTGCAGTGGGTTGCCATTTCCTTCTCCAATGCATGAAAGTGAAAAGTGAAAGTGAAGTTGCTCAGTCGTGCCCGACTCTTAGCGACCCCATGGACTGCAGCCTACCAGGCTCCTCCGTCCATGGGATTTTCCAGGCAAGAGTACTGGAGTGAATAAGCTATTTACCCTTATAGGTACCATAAAGCCTGTAGAGTCCAGGACTGTGCTGCCTCAGGCCAAACAACTAACAGGGAGGGAGCACAGCCCCAACCATCAGAGAAAACTGAATTAAAGATTTACTGAGCCTATCCCTGCCCACCAGAGCAAGACCCAGATTTCTCCACAGCCAGCCCCTCCCATCAGGAATCTTGTACAAGCTTCTTATCCTCATCCATCAGAGGGCAGACAGGAGAAGCAAGAACTACATTCCCACAGCCTCCAGAACGAAAATCACAACCACAGAAGACTAACCTAAATGATCACGTGGATCACAGTCTTGTGTAACTCAATGAAGCGATGAGCCATGCCATGCAGGGCCACCCAAGACAGATGGGTCATGGTGGAGAGTTCTGACAAAATGTGGTCCACTGGAAAAGGCAATAGCAAACCACTTCAGTATTCTTTCCTTAAGAACCCCAGGAACGTTTCCATGTATTCAGTCAATTTTTGCATTCAAATGGGTATATCTTTCCTTTTCCCCTTTGCTTTTCGCTTCCCTTCTTTTCACAATATAACAGTACTTACTTCAAATGACTGTGTTAAAATAATACACGCAAGAGGCTTAAGAATTGCCTAGCACATAGTTTGTTGTTCAATCACTAAGTCATGCCTGACTCTTTGGACCCCATGAACTGTAATATGTCAGGCTTCCCTGTCCTTCACTATCTTCCAGAGTTTGCTCAAACTCATGTCCATTGAGTCAGTGACACCATCCAACTATCTTATCCTCTGTACATAGTAAAGTGAAAGTGAAAGTCACTTAGTCGTGTGTCCAACTCTTTGTTACCCCATGGATTTATAACAGGCCATGGAATTTTCCAGGCCAGAATGCTAGAGTGGGTAGCCATTCACTTCTCCAGGGGATCTTCCCAACCCAGGGATCAAATCCAGGTCTCCCAAATTGCAGGAGGATTCTTTATCAGTTGAGCCAACAAGGAGGTCCATAAATCTCAGGCACTTGTATTATTATTGTTTGCATTTCAATTAATAGGCTTTTGGTTGGGCATATTAAATGTTTCTGTCTGGATGTAATTCTTGTGAATAAGATGATGAAGTGTTGAATGTTATTGTTAGGATATTCATAGCAAATTTACTCGTTAAATATTTTGCAGAACTATTATGTGCAATTGTGTTCAAAGTGTTTTCATTCATACATTACTGTCTTCTTGAAAAGCCATAGTGTGGTACTCTTTAATGATTTTGTCAAAAACATGAGAAAGAAGAAAGGTAAATGAAAATCACATAAATCTTCAAAGGAATACCAATTCCACTGACAGCACACAGGGTTGAATCCAGTAAGATGAAAGTATTTTTTTTAAGTTTCTTTCATCCAACAGCCACTTAGTGCTATATTACTCTCACCAGTATCCCAAATAAGAATCATTCTATCACTTATTAAATGTTTATTTGAACAAAGGACTCATAATTATGTGACACAGACTGTTCAATTGTTGAGCAGCTAGAACTGTAGTTTATATTGACCTAAATCAGCAACTCTGAGACTTTAATAACTGGCTCCTTTCCTCACTTAGAGCTACACAAATCAATTTTGTTTCATCTTTTACATGGCAAGTTTTTGAATATTTGTAGACACTGATCCTGCCATCCTAGAATTATCTATTTTTCAAGCCAAAAATTCCTGCACTTATTTGACCTCCTATCACTCTCTTTATCCTCTGAACCAATTCCAGTTCAGTGATGCTCTACTTAAAGTGTAGGGCTTAGTATTTTTGTTGCTGGAAAAGTACATCTGCTATTGCAACTTTTTTGCACATATCAGAGACCTAATCTGGAGCAGTTGTTCTTCTAATGACCTCATGTACTTAACCCTTCTGGTATCTAATTAAAAATAAACATATATCAGGGTCCCTATGTTTCCCTGTGGAACTGCTCTAATTCATCTTTGTCCTCTGGCTACTACTTTACATAAGATAACCATGAGCAGTTAATTTTGGAAACACATATGATAGAAACTTTCGCGGATTCATTTTGATATTTGGCAAAACTAATACAATTATGTAAAGTTTAAAAATAAAATTAAAAAAAAAAAAGAAACTTTCAGTTCACTTTTTTCCCCTTAATGTACTTTCAATCATCGAAACTTCTGGCTATATTCAATGATAATTTTCTTACACCTATTTATTTTTCCATCCCCAACCCTATGTGAAGTGAGGTGTTAGTCACTCAGTTGTGTCCAACTCTGTGTGACCCTATGGACCGTAGCACACCAAGCTCCTCTGTCTGTAGAGTTTTCCAGACAAGAATACTGCAGTGAGTAGCCATTCTCTTCTCCAGGGGATCTTTCTGACCCAGGGATCAAACCCTGGTCTCCTGCATTTCAGGCAGATTCCTTACTATCTGAATCATTAGGGAAGCCCAATCCTATATCAGTTCAGTTCAGTTCAGTCGCTCAGTCATGTCCGACTCTTTGCGACCCCATGAATCGCAGCACGCCAGGCCTCCCTGTCCATCACCAACTCCTGGAGTTCAGTCAGACTCATCGAGTCAGTGATGCGATTCAGCCATCTCATCCTCTGTTGTCCCCTTCTCCTCCTGCCCCCAATCCCTCCCAGCATCAGTCTTTTCCAATGAGTCAACTCTTCGCATGAGGTGGCCAAAGTACAACCCTATATAGGTGATACTAAAAACTATATTACATGGCCTAGGTTAGCCTCATCAATTGGGAAAAATCTTGGCCTAGACTCTCTCAGAAATAGGAGAAACCCAAGGAAGGCCACACCAGCATAGCTGAGTCTGTTTCTTTATGCCTCTATAGATCCTTTGGTTTTCAAGTTATGACTCTTAGCTCAGTATTTGCTCTTAATTTAGAGTGTTTTGTTCCTCTGGCCCACTAAGATAAATCTCAGCTGGCTCCCATAAGACTTCCAAGCATTGGGGTTTCATCCTTAGATCTCTTCTCAATCTATATTTATTCCCTCCCTCAACCAATCTTGCAGCATTAAATACCATACATATGCTGAAAAAACAAAATGTATGTCTTCTATTCAAGTCCCTCCCTTAAATACTGCCATCCATAGTGTCAGATTCATCCCAAGACTGGCTCCCTTTAAAGTCATAGGATGGCTCCTGGCACACATCAGGACTACATTTGTCCTGAAAATGATTGCATTGCTTCCCACAGTCAAAATTTTACCAAAGGCTTTTCCTATTATAAATTTCTAGTATCATGTAGTTTTCTCTTTTAATCTGTTAATATAGTGAATTACTTTTATACATTTTTCTCAAATGTCACTTTTTATTCCAATATTTTTTTTTTGCCTATGCCACATAGCTTGCAGGATCTTGATTTCCCAACCAGCGATTGAAACTGGACCCTCAGCAGTGAAAGTGTGGAGTCCTAACCACTGATCTGACAGGGAATTCGCTGTATATTATTAAATATTAAACCTTGCATCTTTAATGTAAAACCAACAATTTGATTAAATTATTAATGTTTCATATAGGTTAACATGTATTTAAAAACCTCACCCATGCGTGCATGCACGCATGCTCAGTTGTGTCTGATTCTTTGCAATCCCATAGACCATAGCCTGACAGGCTCCTCTGTCCATGGAATTCTCTTCCCAACCCAGGGATCAAACCCACAACTCTTCTTCTAAATTGGCAGACAGATTCTTTACCTTTTGAGCAACCTGGGAAACTCCTTTCTTTTCAGTAATGAAATGGACATGTCACATAATGCTTTTACATTACATAAAATGACATTTACATAGTGTCTTTATCTGGTCTTAGTATCATGATTATGCTGTCTTCAAAAATAAGTTAAGAAGTAACCCTTTTTTATTGCTTAAGAAAGTTTGATTAAAATTACAACAATCTTCCTGAAATTTAATCAAATTTGTCTGTAAATCAATCTGGACCAGATGTTTTCTTTGGAGAAGTATTTTAAAATACTGCTTTAATTTATTTCATGATTCTAGGACTATTCAAAATTGTACATTTCCTTGGGTCACTATTGGTAAGTATAAGTCAAACTGCTTAATTACGAAGCTGATATCTTCTATATTCTTCTGAATATAGAAAGTGAAGAGGAACTAAAGAGCCTCTTGATGAGGGTGAAAGAGGAGAGTGAAAAACCTGGCTGAAAACTCAACATTCAAAAAATGAAAATCACGGCATCCAGTCCCATCACTTCATAGTAAATAGAAGGGGAAAAAGTGGAAACAGTGACAGACTTTATTTTTTTGGACTCTAGAATCACTGGGGATGGTGATTGTAGCCATGAAATTAAAAGATGCTTGCTCCTTGGAAGAGAAGATATGACCAACCTAGACAGCATATTAAAAAGCAGAGATATCACTTTGCCAACAAAGGTCCATATAGTCAAAACTATGGTTTTTCCAGTAGTCATGTGACAGTTAGACCATAAGGAAGGCTGAGCACCAAAGAACTGATGCTTTCAAATTGTGGCACTGGAGAAGACTCTTGAGAGTCCCTTGGACTAAAAGGAGATCGAACCAGTCCATCTTAAAGGAAATCAACCCTGAATATTCATTGGAAGCACTGATGCTGAAGCTGAAGCTCCAATACTGACTCATTGGGAAAGACCCTGATGCTGAGAAAGACTGAGGGCAGGAGGATAAGAGGGCAGCAGAGGATTAGATGGTTAGATAGCATCACTGACTCAATGGACATGAGTTTGAGCAAACTTGGGGAGATAGTGAAAGACAGGGAAGCCTGGCATGCTGCAGTCCATGGGGTTGCAGTCAGTCAGACACACAACTTAACAACTGAACAACAACAATATTCTTCTGAATTACTTTTGTCTCTTTGACCTAACACTATTTGAGAGAAAAGGGTTGAAATCTCCCTCTATGTGGTAGATTTGTAAACTCATATTCCCTTGCTTATTCACCTCAGCCCACCTTCCTTCTTTAGTCCATAAATACTCCAACCCCCTTACTTTCAAGAAGTCCTGTGACCAGGAATTAAATCCTGGCCTTGCAGTAAAAGCATCAAGTCCTAACCACTGGACCACCAGGGAATTCCCTTCAGTTGATCTTACTATATACAAATCTTATAAAGATGCCAGTGCTGGGCAAGAATCTTGATGAACACCTTGGCTGTGGGTCCAGCCTTCATTAACAAGCTGAAGGAAGGGGATGTGTGTTTGATCCCTGGTCCAGGAGCTAACAGCCATGGGCTGTGGGGCAACTAAGCCCACGCTACAAATACTGGATCCACACATTCTAGATGCCATGCATTTCAACTAAACATGTTCCATAGCATTCCCTACTCACTGGAACTAGAGAAGCCCCCATGAGCCACAACTAGAGAAAAGCCTGCATGCCCGACGAAGACCCAGGACAGCCAAAAAAAAAAAAAAAGATGTGTGCTACTGAAAAAGTGTGAGTGAGGAAGGACTGGAAAAGTAATTGGGAGCTGGCTTATGGGAGAGTAAATCAAAGACTCCATCAGGTATTGCTGAGCAGCTTTTTACAATTATAAGAAAGTAAAGTAAAGCAATGAGGCCCTATAGTGGATGCATTATGTGGAAAATGTGCAACAGTACATGGCCTATACCCCTTAGCTGTGTTGAGACCAGGCGGCTTGAGATATTGCTGTGAAGTATATCACAGAGATCTGCTGCATGCTCTAGAACACCAAAGAATTCTGTTACTTCATGTCCTGAATGGTGGGGAAGAAGGATGTGCGCCCAACTTCTCCTGAGACAACACCCAAATCACAACTAGGTGCTGAATGACCATCAACAGGAGGATGTTGGAACTCCTCAAAAAAAGGTACCCCACATCCAAGGACAAAGAAGACGCTGTCATGAGACAGCAGGAGGGGGCAAAATCACATTAAAATCAAACCCCATACCTGCCAGGTAGGTGGCCCACGAACTACAGAACAATAATACCAAAGAAGTTATCTCACTGTTGTGAGGTTCTAAGCCCCACAACAGACTTCCTAACATTTTGATATGGCCAAGGGACTGGGAATTCCCAGGGAGTCTGACTTTGAAGAACAGTGGGATTTGATTACAGAACATCCACAGGACTGGGGGAACAGACTCTTGGAGGGCACAATAAAAATCTTGTGCTCACCAAGACCCAGGAGAAAGGAGCAGTGTACCCAAAAGAGACTGAACCAAACCTGCTATGAGTGTTGGAGGGTCTCCTGTGAAGGCCTGGGTTGGCAGTGGCCTGCCTCAGGGACAGAGCCAGAGACACTGGTAGCAGCAGTCCTGGGAGGTGCACATTGGCATAAGTCCTCTCGGAGGTCACCCTTCAGTTCAGTTCAGTTCAGTCACTCAGTCGTGTCTGACTCTTTGCAACCTCATGGACTGCAGCACGTCAGGCCTCTCTGTCCATCACCAACTCCTGGAGTTTACTCAAACTCATCTCCATTGAGTCAGTGATGCCATCCAACCATCTCATCCTCTGTTGTCCCCTTCTCCTCCCGCCTTCAATCTTTGCTAGCATCAGGGTCTTTTCAAATGAGTCAGTTGTCCACATCGCATGGCCAAAGTATTGGAGTTTCAGCATCAACATCAGTCCTTCCAATGAATATTCAGGGCTGATCTCCTTTAGGATGGACTGGTTGGATCTCCTTGAAGACCAAGGGACTCTCAAGAGTCTTCTCCAACACCACACTTCAAAAGCATCAATTCTTCAGCGCTCAGCTTTCTTTATAGTCCAATTCTCACATCCATACATGACTACTGGGAAAATCATAGCCTTAACTAGACGGACCTTTGTTGGCAAAGTAATGTCTCTGGTTTTTTAATATGCTGTCTAGGTTGGTCATAACTTTTCTTCCAAGGATTAAGTGCCTTTTAATTTCATGGCTGCAATCACCATCTGCAGTGATTTTGGAGCTACCCAAAATAAAGTCTGCCACTGGTTTCATTGTTTCTCCATCTATTTGCCATTAAGTGATAGGACCAGATGCCATATCTTCATATTTTTAATGTTGAGTTTTAAGCCAAATTTTTCACTCTCCCATTGCACTTTCATCAAGAGGCTCTTCAGTTCTTCTTCACTTTCTGCCATAAGGGCGGTGTCATCTGCTTATCTGAGGTGATTGACATTTCTCCCAGGAATCTTGATTCCAGCTTGTGCTTCCTCCAGCCCAGCGTTTCTCATGATGTAGCAGAGTGACAATATACAGCCTTGCTGTACTCCTTTTCCTATTTGGAACCAGTCTGTTGTTCCATGTCCAGTTCTAACTGTTGCTTCCTGACCTGCATACAGGTTTCTCAAGAGGCAGGTCAGGTGGTCTGGTATTCCCATCTCTCAGAATTTTCCACGGTTTATTGTGACCCACACAGTCAAAGGCTTTGGCATAGTCAATAAAGCAGAAATAGATGTTTTCTGGAACTCTCTTGCTTTTTCGATGATCCAGCGGATGTTGGCAATTTGATCTCTGGTTCTTCTGCCTTTTCTAAAACCAGCTTGAACATCTGGAATTTCATAGTTCACATATTGCTGAAGCCTGGCTTGGAGAATTTTGAGCATTACTTTACTAGTGTGTGAGATGACTGCAATTATGTGGTAGTCTGAGCATTCTTTGGCATTGACTTTCTTTGGGATTGGAATGAAAACTGAGCTTTTCCAGTGCTGTGGCCACTGCTGTGTTTTCGAAATTTGCTGGCATATTGAGTGCAGCACTTTCACGGCATCATCTTTTAGGATTTGGAATAGCTCAACTGGAATTCCATCACCTCCACTAGCTTTGTTTGTAGTGATGCTTCCTAAGGCCCACTTGACTTCACATTCCAGGATGTCTGGCTCTAGGTCAGTGATCACACCATCATGATTATCTGGGTCGCGAAGATCTTTTTTGTACAGGTCTGTTTATTCTTGCCACCTGTTCTTAATATCTTCTGTTTCTGTTAAGTCCCTACCATTTCTGTCCTTTATCGAGCCCATCTCTGCATGAAATGTTCCCTTGATATCTCTAATTTTCTTCAAGAGATCTCTAGTCTTTTCCATTCTGTTGTTTTCATCTATTTTTTTTGCACTGATCACTGAGGAAGGCTTTCTTATCTCTCCTTGCTATTCACCCTTATATGTACCATAAAGCCTGTAGAGTCCAGGACTGTGCTGCCTCAGGCCAAACAACTAACAGGGAGGGAGCACAGCCCCAACCATCAGAGAAAACTGAATTAAAGATTTACTGAGCCTATCCCTGCCCACCAGAGCAAGACCCAGATTTCTCCACAGCCAGCCCCTCCCATCAGGAATCTTGTACAAGCTTCTTATCCTCATCCATCAGAGGGCAGACAGGAGAAGCAAGAACTACATTCCCACAGCCTCCAGAACGAAAATCACAACCACAGAAGACTAACCTAAATGATCACGTGGATCACAGTCTTGTGTAACTCAATGAAGCGATGAGCCATGCCATGCAGGGCCACCCAAGACAGATGGGTCATGGTGGAGAGTTCTGACAAAATGTGGTCCACTGGAAAAGGCAATAGCAAACCACTTCAGTATTCTTTCCTTAAGAACCCCAGGAACGTTTCCCTGTATTCAGTCAATTTTTGCTTTGAAGTTTTGAGGTTATAAATATATTTAAAATGTAAATTAAACACTTAGCATTCAGTGTTGATTCTTTCTATAATTAATATCTTTGTGTAAAAGTCTATTTTACCCAATATTAATGTAGGCACATCATTTTCCTTTTCTTAATATTTGCCTGCTATTTTTCCCATGCTTTTACTGATAAAAAATCTTTTATTGGGCTAAATTCTAAACTTTTGATGCTATTACTGTAAGAACTACTTTTAACAATTTATATGTAACCTTCAAATTAGCAACTTTGGATCACTTACCCTTTAATTATAAATGGAAGTTAATTCAGAGAAATCCCAATTATGCAGTTGACCCATGACACATACAAAGTCAACTACACACATTCATTTGGGCAGTTAGTCCATAATGATTTCTAATTGTTCAAGCTTGCTGCAGGTATAGTTCATGTCAATAACCTCTCTGCTACTACATATTCCTGTATTTAAATACTGGACTTGAAATAATCATAGTGGTTGTAAAGATTAAGAAAATAGAACCTTGAGTTACTTTTTTTCTATCATTTTGCTTGAACATGGATTTTTTCAAAACAAACAGTGTGAGCTGTGAGATAGAACATTGGATTGATATGCTTACAATTGAAATTAAAAAAAAACCTTTTTATTTTATTTTGGAGTATAGCCAATTAACAATGTTGTGATAGTTTCAGGTGAAGAGTCAAGGGACTCATCCATACATACACACGTATTCAATACAACTGAAATTTAGCATTTTAAAATTAATTGTCATTTTGAAACTAAAGAAAAACTGAAAAGAGAGTGATTTTTGCATATTGTTGCATGATATTAAAAATACTTTTTTCATATGAAGGATGAGAACACTAAAAAAATGATCTACTCCTGGTGATAAATACACTATGTATGCCATTGCTGGGCAATTGGCTCATTCTCTTTATAAGCTCTTAGAATTTTCTCCTCAAGACATTCTGAAATTCCACTATCACTAGGTGTGGGTTTTTTCTTATTTTCCTTAAGGGCACTGCTAATAAGTTGTTTAATCTCTAATTCTGGAAAATTTATCTACATTATTTTTTAAAAAACTTACCTCTTCTGTATTTTAATTTTTTCTCCTTTTCTGAGACTCTTATTACCTACATATTAGCACCTCTACTTCTATTACACATACATATCCCCAAGGTTTTCTTTTATATTTTCCTTTCCTATAGTGCTGCTATAAACATTGAGGTGTAGGTATCTTTTTGAATTACGGTTTTCTCCAAATATATGCCCAAGAGTGGGATTGCTGGATCATACTGTAGTTCTGTAAGGAACAGCAAGGAACCTCCATACTGTTCTCTATAGTGGCTGTACCAATTTACATTTCTACCAACAGTTTAGAGGTTTTCCTTTTGTTCACATCCTCTCCTGCATTTATTTCTAGACTTTTTGATGATGGCCATTATGACCAATGTGTAGTGACACCTCATTGTAGTTTTGATTTGCATTTCTCTAATAATTAGCAATGTTGAACATCTTTTCATGTGTTTTTTTGCCATCTGTATGTCTTCTTTGGAGAAGTGCCTATTTAGATATTCTGCCCATTTTTGATTGGGTTGTTTTGTTTCGTTTGTTTTTTCGATACTGAGCTGCATTTACTGCTTGTATATTTTGGAGATCAGTCCCTTGTTTGTCACTTCATTGGCAAATATTTTTTCCCATTCTATAGATTGTTTTTTCATTTTGTTTATGGTTTCCTTTGTTGTACAAAAACTTTTAAGTTCAATTATTGTTTATGGTTTCTTTTGCTGTACAAAAGCTTTTAAGTTTAACTGGGTCCCATTTGTTTATTCTTATTTTTATTTTCATTATTCTAGGAGGTGGATCCAAAATGATATTGCTGTGCTTTATGTCAAAAAGTGTTCTGCCTATGTTTTCCTCTAGAAGTTTTATAGTATGCAGTCTTACATTTAGGTCTTTAATCCATTTTGAGTTTATTTTTGAGTATGGTGTTACAGAATATTCTGATTTCATTCTGTTACATGTAACTGTCCTGTTTTCCCAGCCCCACTTATTGAAGAGACTGTCTTTTCTTCATTGTGTATTCTTGCCTCCTTTGTTATAGATCAATTGACCATAGTTGAGTGGGTTTATTTCTGGGCTTTCTATCCTGTTCCACTGATCTATATTTCTGTTTGGGGGCCAATACCAAATACCAATATTTTGATGATTGTAGCTTTGTAGTATAGTCTGAAGCCAGGGAGCCTGATTCTTTTAGTTCTGTTCCCCCACCTCAGGATTGCTTTGGCTATTCAGGGTCTCTTGTGTTTCAATACAAATAATTTTTTTTTCTAGTTCTGTGAAAAATGCCATTGGTTATTTGATAAGGATTGCACTGAATCTGTAGATTCCCTTAGGTAGTACAGACATTTTCACAATATTATTCTTGCAACCCCCCAAAATAACATATTTTTCCATCTGTGTGTGTCATCTTCAATTTCTTTCACCAATGTCTTACAGTTTTCAGAGTAAAAGACTTTTGTCCCTTAGGCAAGTTTATTCTTAGGTATTTTACTCTTTTTGATTCAGATTTTAATATTTCTTGTAGAGCTGGTTTTGTGATGCTGAAGTCTTCTAGCTTTAGCTTGTCTGAAAACTCTTTATCTCTCGACCATATCTGAATGCTAGCCTTGGTGGATAGAGTATTCTTAATCACAGCTTTTTTTCCCCCTTTCATCACTTTGAATATATAGTGCTACTTCCTTCTGGTCTGCAGTTTTTCTGCTAAAAAGTCTATTCAGAGTCTTATATACATAAATAATTGCTTTTCTCTTGCTGGTTTAATACTCCCACTTTAATTTTTGTCATTTTAATTACAATGTGTCTTTGTGTGGTCCTCTTTGGGTTAATCTTGTTTGGGACTCTGTGCTTCTTGGACCTGGATGTGTGTTTCCTTTCCAAGATTAGTGAAATTTTCAGCTATTATTTTTTCAAATAAGTTCTCTGCCCCTTTCTCTCTTACTTGGACTTTGGGATTCCTATAATGTGAATGTTAGTACATTTGGTGGTGTCCAAAAGGTCTCTTAAACTGTCCTTATTTTTTTTTTTCTAAAAAAATCCTCAGTTTAAGTTTTTTTTTTTCTTTTTCTGTTCAGCTTGGGTAATTCTCACTACTCCATCTTCTAGTCAAACAATTAGTTCCTGTGTATCACATAATCTACTATTGATTCTTCCTGGTATATTTTTTATTTCAGTTATTATATTCTTCAGCTCTGTTTAGTTCTTTTTTATATTTTGCAACTTTTTGTTAAAATTCTCACTGTGTTCATCAATTCTCCTCCTATGAGAATTCTTATAATGATTACCTTGAACTCTTTATTGGGTGAATTTCTTATCTCCTTTCTTTATAGTTCTTTTTCTGAGGGTTTATCTTGTTTCTTCATTTGGAACATAGTCCACTTTTTCCTCATTTTCCATGTTTACTTCTATATATTAGGTAGGTCAGTTACATTTTCCAGTCTTGAAGAGTGGCTTTATGTAGAAGATATTGTGTTGATTTAAGCACGATGCTTCCCCCTGGTCACTAGTTATATGCTTTAGGAGTTCCCCCTATTTAGGCTGCATGCACTCTTCTGGTGGGCACGCTGGTAGGTGAGGCTGGCCCCTGGCAGTTGGCTGCCAGGACCTGCAACATGCAGTGGCTGCCCCAATGGTATGCAGGTCCAATAATGAGCATGGTTGGTTGCAGGGCTTGCAGGTGCCTGGGGTTGATAGTGCCTCTTTGGTGGGCACAGCTAGGTTCTGGGATGACTGGCTATGGGATGTTCAGGGAACTGGGCCGGTACTGGCCCACTGGTGGATGGGGCCTGGTCCCAGGGCATCTGGCTGTGTCACCTGGGTGCCTGGGTGTGGGGCTGGGAGGGTCCCAGGGCTGGTCTGCTGCACTGGTGAGTGGGGTCCTATCCCTGCATCACTGGCTGCTTGGCCTAGGAAGTCCCAAAACTGGTGCTGCCTGTTTATGGCCAGATAAGCTCTCAGCACTAATAGGCTAGAGGGGGAACTCCAAAATGGCAATTGCCAGTCCCAGTGTCCTTGTGGTAGAATGAGCTCCCCAAAATGGCTCTCATCATTATGTGCCCCAGGGGGAGTTCTGGTTGCCTTCTGCCTCTATAGGAAGCTCTCCAATATCAGTGAGTGGGTCTGATCCAGAGCATGTGAGCTTTTATACATACCTTTAAGAGTGACATACCCTTAAGACTTCCCTGGTGGTTCAGATGGTAAAGTGTCTGCCTACAATGTGGGAGACCTGGGTTCGATCCCTGGGTTGGGAAGATCCCCTGGAGAAGGAAATAGCAACCCACTCCAGTATTCTTGCCTGGAAAAATCCCATAGATGGAGGAGCCTGGTAGGCTATAGTCTATGGGGTTGCAAAGAGTTGGCCACAACTGAGCGACTTCACTTTCACTTTAAGAGTGAAGTCTTCTTTTCCTTTAGCCCTCCAGCTCTCTCATTTTCAAGCCCTTCTTGCTTTCAAACCCAGTTGTTTTGGGAGCTCATTTTCCTGGTGCAGAACACACAGACTAAGGAACCCAATGTGGGCCTTAGAATCCTTGCTCTTTGTGAAGAACTTTTGCAGTTATGATTATCCTCTCATCTGTTGGTTGCCTACCATGGGAATGGGCCTTGACTATACTGCATCTCTCCTATCCATCTCATCATGGTTCCTTCTCTATATCTTTAGTTGTGAAACATCTTTTATGCTAGTGTTCAAGTCATCCTCATAGATAGCTACTCTGTAAATAGTTGAATTTTGTTGTCCCCGTGTAAGGAGATGATCTCAGAGTCTTCCTATTCCACCATCTTGACCATACCACCCCCATTTTGTTATTTTAGGAAATTCTTTCTGACATTTAGATCCTTCAAATGTCCATAAAAATTTTAGTATCAGCTTATAAATATCTTCTAAAAACCTTGAGATATTGATCATCTTGAGCTGATCTGTGAGTTAATGAAAATTTGATACAACTTTGACACAACTGAGTCCTCCAGTCTATGAATATGGTGGATCTGTCCATTTATTTAACTTTTTTTCTTTCAACAAAATTTGAACTGTTAAAGGTACAGGTTTTCACATATGTTGCTAAATATAGCTTTAACTAATTCATGTTTTAGATACTATTTTAAATGTGGTCGTTTTTATGTCAATATTCAATTGTTATTTGCTAATTTATTTTAAAAAATCAGTTTTTGTGTGTGATCCTATATCTTGTGACCTTGTTCAACTGTGTATTTAATAGCATTTCTGAAGATTCACTAGGATTTTCCATTTATACAAAATGTCACTTGTAAATGTCACTTGTAAATAAAGATATTTTTTTTTCTTTACAATTTTCATGATTTTATTTCTTATACTGATCTCATTATAATGGTTAGGATCCCCAGTACAATGTTGAAAAGAATGGCAAGAGTAGGCCTCAATTTTAAGGGTAAAACATCAGGGCCCTTTTTGTAGATGCCCTTTGTCAGGTTACTCTTCTATTTCTTTTAGCTAAGACTTTTTTAAAAAAAACCATCAATTAGCCTTGACTTTTTCAAATGTTTTTTTCAGCATATAAAGATAATCACATGGTTTTTCTCCATTACTCTGTTCATATGGTGAATTATGACAATTTATTTTCAAATATTTTTAATATTTCAAATAATGCAACCTTGCACTCACAGAATAAACCCCACTTGGTTGTGATACATTTTTAAATACATATTGCTGGATCCAAGTTGCTAATGTTTTGTTGAGTAATTTTATATATTTGTTCATAGAGAGGTTGCTCTGTAGCTTTCTATTCCTATATTATTTTAGTCTGGTTTTAATATCAGGGTTATGCTGGTCTAAAGATTATTTTTAAAATATCCTCTCTTCTAATTTCTGGAAGAGTTTGTGCAGGATTGGTATTTTGTTGTCATTGTTGTTTAGTCGCTAAGTTGTGTCTGACTCTTTTGTGACCCCATGAGCTGTCCATGGGATTTTCCAGGCAAGAATACTGGAGTGAGTTGCCATTTCCTTCTTCAGAAGATCTTTCTGACCCAGGAATCAATACTTCTTCCTTAAATGTTTCATAGAATTTTCGTGTCCATCTAGTCCTATAACGATTTAAATGATGAATTCAGTGTCTTTCTATAATATAAGCTTATTCCGATTTTCTTTTTTTTTTAGTCAATTTCAAAAGTTTGATTTTTTTCAAGCTATTTTTCAATTTCATCTAGTTGTGAAATCTCTTGGTTTATGGCAATAGAGTCTTCATTTTATTCCACTGTAGTCAGAAAACATACTTTGTATGATTTCACTCTTTTTAAATTTATTGAGACTTGTTTTATGGCCCCCAATATAGCTATTTTGGTGGCTAATAGTCCATGTACAGTTGAAAAGAATCTGTGTTTTGCTGTTCTCTATAAATGCCAATTAAATCATGTTGGTTGATCTAGTTCTTCAAATATTTTATACCTATACTGATGTTCTGTCTACTTGCTCTATCAGTTACAGAGAAAAACCTGTTGGAATATCCAACTATATCATGTTTTGTCTATTTTGTCCTGTATTTCTGTCAGTTTTTGCTTCATGTGCATTCAGTCCCTGCTGTTATGTGCATACATATTTAGGATCACTGTATCTTCCTAGAGAATGAACATGTTTATCATTGTGAAATGTCTATCTTTATTCCTAACAATATTTATTACTCTGAAATCTATTTTATATCATATTAATATAGCTACTCCATCTTTATTTGGATTATTTTTGAATTATGTACAATTTACCACATATTTCCTTTTAACCTGTGTTTTTATAATAAACTGAGTCTCGTATAGACAACATATAACTGTGTCTTGATTTTGGATCCAAGAGAGGAGAAAATATTTCTTTTCCTTTATAATATAAGGAACTCTAATTTCAAAGTCAAAGTAAGTGAAGTCAAATCAGTATGTTTTCCAAGATGAGTCAATGCCACCTGACCAAACAGGATTTTAAAAATCGCAGTAAGAAATAAGGAAAAATTAAAAATACTTCTGGGCATTTTGACACTGAATGAATAATGCATGACTTTTAAGCAGCATATAATACAAATTAAAATTTTGAGTCAACATCTCAGGCACATTTTATAATAAGATTGCATTAGAGAATTAAGTATATGTCTAAGTCACAGACACAATTGAAATACAGATATCTCTCAATGTTATACCTTAGTATAAGGGAGCAAAGATATCAACGACCTGTAAAGAGAAATCTAAAACTTTATTTATCAGTGGAATAGACTATAGCACATTGATATGTGCTCTTTTTTTCCCAGCAGTTTAAAAATAGACCAGATAGATAGTACACAACAATTAACAACACAATTACTATTTTAGCAGAAGGAAAACTGAAATATGTAATTAAATAAGTACATGTAATTAACTTCCTCAGCGATCAGTGCAAAGAAATAGAGGAAAACAACAGAAGGGGAAAGACTAGAGATCTCTTCAAGAAAGTCAGAGATACCAAGGGAACATTTCATGCAAATATGGGCACAATAAAGGACAGAAATGGTATGGACCTAACAGAGGCAGAAGATATTAAGAAGAGGTGGCAAGAATACACAGAAGAACTATACCAAAAAAAGCTTAATGACCCAGATAACCACTATGGTGTGATCACTCACCTAGAGCCGGACATTTTGGAATGCGAAGTCAAGTGGGCCTTAGGAAGCATCACTATGAACAAAGCTAGTGGAGGTGGTAGGATTTGGGTTGACCTATTTCAAATCCTGAAAGATGATGCCGTGAAAGTGCTGCACTCAATACGCCAGCAAATTCGGAAAACTCAGCAGTGGCAACAGTACCGGAAAAGGTCAGTTTTCATTCCAATCCCAAAGAAAGGCAATGCCAAAGAATGTTCAAACTACCACACATTTGCACTCCTCTCACACACTAGCAAAGTAATGGTCAAAATTCTCCAAGCCAGACTTCAACAGTACATGAACTGTGAACTTTCAGATGTTCAAGCTGGATTTAGAAAATGCAGAGGAACTAGAGATCAAATTGCCAACATCCATTGAATCATTGAAAAAGCAAGAGAGTTCCAGAAAAACATCTGCTTTATTGACTACACCAAAGCCTTTGTCAGTGTGGATTACAACAAACTGTGGAAAATTCTTAAAGAGATGGGAATACCAGACCACCTGACCTGCCTCTGGAGAAATCTGTATTCAGGTCAAGAAGCAACAGTTAGAACTGGACATGGAACAACAGACTAGTTCCAAATCAGGAAAGGAGTACATCAAGGCTGTATATTGTCACCCTGTTTATTTAAATTATATGCAGAGTACATCATGCGAAATGCCTGGGTGGATGAAGCACAAGCTGGAATCAAGATTGCTGGGAGAAGTATCAATAACCTCAGATATGCAGATGACACCACAGAAAGCGAAGAAGAACTAAAGAGCCTCTTGATGAAAGTGCAATGGGAGAGTGAAAAAGTTGGCTTAAAACTCAACATTAAAAGAATGAAGATCATGGCATCTGGTCCCATCAGTTCTTAGCAAATAGAACAATGGAAACAGTTACTGACTTTATTTTTGGGAGGCTCCAAAATCACTGCAGATGGTGATTGCAGCCACGATATTAAAAAATGCTTGCTCCTTGGAAGAAAAGCTCTGACAAACCTAGACAGCATATTAAAAAGCAGAGATATTAATTTGCCAACAAAGGTCCGTCTAGTCAAGACTACTATTTTCCCAGTAGTCATGTATGGATGTGAGAGTTGGACTATAAAGAAAGCTGAGCACTGAAGAATTGATGCTTTTGAAGTGTGGTGTTGGAGAAGACTCTTGAGAGTCCCTTGGACTGCAAGGAGATCCAACCAGTCCATCCTAATGGAAATCAGTCCTGAGTATTCATTGGAAGGACTGATGCTGAAGCCAAAAGTCCAATACTTCGGCCACCTGATGTGAAGAACTGACTCATTGGAAAAGACTCTGATGCTGGGAAAGTTTGAGGGCAGGAGGAGAAGGGGACGACAGAGGATGAAATGGTTGGATGGCATCACTGACTCGATGGACATGAGTTTGAGCAAGCTCTGGGAGTTGGTGACGGACAGAGAAGCCTGGCATGCTGCAGGTCACAGGGTCGCAAAGAGTCGGACATGACTGAGTGACTCAACTGAACTTAATAAAATCAAAGGCTTTAGCCTAGTCAATGAAGCAGAAGTAGTACAGGTTTTAGAATTATTTTGCTTTCTTGAAATGGCAACCCACTCCAGCGTTCTTGCCTGGAGAATCCCAGGGATGGGGGAGCCTGGTGGGCTGCCGTCTATGGGGTCGCACAGAGTTGGACACGACTGAAGCGTCTTAGCAGCAGCAGCAGCATGATCCAATGACTGTTGGCAATTTGATCTGGTTCCTCTGACTCTTCGAAACACAGCTTGTATATCTGGAAGTTCTCTTTTCACGTATTGCTGAAGCTTAGTCTGAAGGATTTTGAGCATGACCTTGCTAGTATATGAAATAAGCACAATTGTATGGTAGTTTGAACATTCTTTGACATTACCCTACTCTGGGATTAGAATGAAAACTGACTTTTTCCAGCCCTTGGCCCTGTGAGTTTTGCAAATTTGTTGACATATTGGGTGCAACACTTTAACAACATCATCTTTTAGGATTTTAAATATCTCTGTTGGAATTTCATTACCTCCAGTAGCTTTGTTCACAGTAATGCTTCCTTAAGCCCACTCGACTTCACACTCCAGGATACATGGCTCTAGGTGAGTGATCACACCATCATGATTATCTGGGTCATTAAACCTTTCTTGTATAGTTATTCTGTGTATTCTTGCTAACTTATCTTAAATCTATTTTGTTTCTGTTAGCTCCTTACCATTCTGTCCTTTATCATGCCTATCCTTGCATGAAGTGTTCCCTTGATATCCAGTTTTCTTGAAAAGATCTCTAATCTTTCCCATTCTATTGTTTCTCTGTATTTCTTTGCATCCTTCATTTAAGAATGCTTTCTTTTTTTTTTATGTTTATGGTACATTTAATTAAAATGTTTTCCAAAATCTTTTTAGAAACTTGAAATCTTTTCTTTATATATATATGTATATATATATGTGTGTGTGTGTGTGTATATATATATATATATATATATATATATATAAAAGTATAGTTGACTTACAATGTTTCAGGTGCACAACAAGGTGATTCAGTTATTCAAAAGCACATATATTATTTTTAAAAGTATTTTCCATCCTAAGTTATTGCAATATATTGACCATAGTTCCCTAAGCTATACAGTAAAACTTTGTTGTTTGTTGCACATTTATTTTTTAATTAAAAATCTAGCATCCTATTCATACTGAGTCAAACAAGTAGACTCAAAATGTCATATTTTTTAGTTAGGCAAAAATTCATGTTTTCTAAAATATATATGTTATACACACTTATGTATATGTATATAAAAGCTTTTCTACTACACTTGATAAAGGCTTGAAAAAGAACATCAAAAAAAGAAAAGATGGAGAAATTGGAGAATATAAACTAAATGAAATGGGAGCACTGAATATGAAATTAAAAATGTGAAACCAAGTAGATAAAAGTAAAAGATCCTCATATAGTCTAGTTGCTTTTAAACATGACTGCTCATTAGAAATATATCTGGACCTCTGGAGAAAGTAATACCTGAGCATTCATATTTTTCAAAAAATTTCAAGATAATTCTGATATGCATCTCTATTTTAAAAAGTCATTACAAGTTTTTCTATTAGATCTTAGTTTTGGTAATATAGAGTTATATTATGTTTCTGTTGACCAATCATAATAAAATGGTATTAAGTGAGTAATAGTTACATAATCACAATAGTAAAAGGTGTTTACCAGTTTTCATAATCAAGAGCCAGACAAAAAGTAAAAGGTAATTAAAATTTCAATCCATAATGGGAACATGATTAACTTAACAATATAAGATAAGTACATACAATTTGGGTGAGGGGGTGTCAAGCAGAGTGATGTGGTAAGTGGAAGTGCAGACATGCACATGGTTTCATCCACCCAGTCAGTCTCTGTCTTTTGGTTGATGCATTGAATCCACTTACATTTAAGGTAATTATCGATATGTACCCCGGTGGCTCAGATGGCAAGGAGTCTGCCTGCAATTCAGGAGCCACAGGAGGCACAGGTTTGATCCCTGGATAAGGAAGATCCCCTGGAGGAGGGCATGGCAACCCACTCCAGTATTCTTGCCTGAAGAATCCCATGGACAGAGGGGCCTGGAAGGCTACAGTCTATGGGGTCTTAAAGAGTTCAACAAGACTGAGCAACCAATACCCACACACATGATTCTTTTATGGAAAAAGAAATGGCAGCCTACTGCAGTATTCTTGCTGGGAAAATCCCACAGACAGAGAAGCCTGGCGGACTACCGTCCATGGGGTCACAAAGAATCAGACACATCTGAGCATATGCACACACACATGATCCTATTACTATTTTCTTAATTGTTTTAGGTTTATTTCCTGCAGGTTTTTTCCTTCTCTTGTGTTTCCTGCTTAAAGAAGTTCCTTTTTCATCTGTTGTAAAGCTGGTTTGGTGGTGCTAAATTCTCTTAACTTTTGTTTGTATGGAAAGCTTTTGATTTCTCCATCAAATCTGAAGAAGAGTCTTGCTGGGTAGAGTATTCTTGGTTGTAGGTTCTTCCCCTTCATCACCTTAAATATATCATGCCATTCTCTTCTGGCTTGTAGAGTTCCTGTTAAGAAATCAGCTGATAGCCTGATGGGAGTTTACTTGTACATTATTTGTCATTTTTCCCTTGTTGCTATTAATATTTTATGTATGTCTTTATTTTTTGTCTACTAGGTGTTTTGACTACTAGGTGTCTCGATGTGTTCCTCCTTGGGTATATCCCGCTTGGGACTTTCTGTGATTCCTGGACTTGGTTGGCTATTTCCTTTTCCATGTATGGGAAGTTTTCAGCTATTATCTATTCAAATATTTTCTCAGGTCCTTTCTTTCTCTCTCCTCCTTCTGGAACCCCTATAATGCGAATGTTAGTGTGTTTAATGTTGCTCCAGAAATCTCTTAGGCTGTCTTAATTTCTTTTCATTCTTTTCTATATTTTGTTCCATGGCAGTGATTTCTGCCATTCTGTCCTTCAGGTCTTTTATCTGTCCTTCTGCCTCAATTATTCTGCTATTGTTTCCTTCTAGTGTATTATTCATCTCTATTTGTTCTTTAGTTCTTCTAGGTCTTTGGTAAACATTTCTTATGTCTTCCCAGTCTTTGCCTCCATTCTTTTTTTCAAGATCCTGGATCATCTTCAGTATCATTATTCTGAATTATTTTCTGGAAGGTTACCTATCTCCACTTCATTTACTTGTTTTTCTGGTGTTTTATCTTGTCCCTTCATCTGGGACTTAACTTTCTGCTTTTTTATCACGATTGGCTTTCTGTCGTATGGTTTTTGTTTTAGCCACTGTGAGACTGTGCTTCTTCTGTCTGCCATCTAATGGATGAGGCTAAGAGGTTTGTGTAAGCTTCTTGATGGCAGGGACTGGCGATGGGAAAAACTGGGTCTTACTCTGGTGGATGAGGCCTTGCTCAGTAAAGCTTTAATCCAGTTATCTGCTAGTGGGTGGGGTTGTACTCCCTCCCTGGTAGTTGTTTTGCCTGAGATGACCCAGCCCTGGGGTCTATGGGCTTTTTGGTAGGGTTAATGGTGAATTCCAAGAGGGTTTACACCAAGGGGGACCTGCCAGTGTCCCTGTCCCTGTGGTGAGCTCCTCCTGACCCATGCCTCCACAGGAAGCCCACCAGCACTAGCAGGTAATTTTGGTTCAGTCTTCTGTGAGGTCACTGCTCCTCTCCTCTGGGTCTTAGTGCATGCAAAATTTGGTTTGTGCCCTCCGAGACTGGAGTGTCTGTTTCCCTCAGTCCTCTGGAAGGCCTATAACCAAATCCCACTGGCCTTCAAAGCCATATTCCCTGGGGATTCCCAGTTCCCTTGTTGGATCCCCAGGCTGGGAAACCTGACATGGGGTTCAGAACCTTCACAGTAGTGTGAGAACTTCTTTGGTATTATTGTTCTCCAGTCTGTGGGTCACCCTGGCAGGTATGGGATTTGATTTTACCACGATTGTGTCCCTCCAACCATCTTGCTGAGGCTTCATCTCTGTCTTTTGATGTGGACTATTTTTTTTTGGTGGGTTCCAGCATCCTTCTCCCCAGGTAGCTCAACCGGTAGAGAATCTGCCTGTAATGAAGGATACTTGGTTCGAACCTTGGGTCAAGAAGATCCCCTGGGGAAGGGCATGGAAACCCACTCCAGTTATTCTTGCCTGGAGAATTCTATGGACAGAGGAGCCTGGTGGGCTATAGTTCATGGGGTCACAAAGAGTGGGACATGACTGAGCGACTTACACTCACAGCATCCTCCTGTTCATGGTTGTTCAACAGTTAGTTGCAACTTTGGTGCTCTCACAGGAGATGAGTGCACATCCTTCTACTCTGCCATCTTGAACCAGAAGCCTAGTAACTTCTAAGAAGGCTTTCTTATCTCTCCTTGCTATTATCTGGAATTATGCATTCAGTTGGGTATATCTTTCTCTTTCTCTCTTGCTTTTGGCCTTTCTTCTTTTCTCAGCTATTTGGAAAGCCTCCTCAGACAATCACTTGGCCTTCTTACATTTCTTTTTCTTTGGGATTGTTTTGGTCACTGCCTCCTGTACAATGTTATGAACCTCCATCCTTAGTTCTTCAGGTACTTTGTCTATCAAGTCTAGTCCCTTGTATCTATTCATCACCTCCATTGTATAATCATAAGGGACTTGATATAGGTTGTGCTGGGATGGCCTAGTGATTTCCCTGTATTCCTCAATTCAAGCTTGAATTTTGCAATAAGGAGACCGTGATCTGAGCCACAATCAGCTCCAGATCTTTTTTTTTTTTTTCCTTTTGCTAACTGTACAGAACTTCTCAATCTCCTGCTGCAAAGAACATAATCTAATTTCAGTATTGACCATCTGGTGATGTCCATGTGTAGACTTGTCTCTTGGGTTGTTGGAAAAGGGTGTTTGCTATGATCAGCATGTTTTCTTGACAAAACTCTATTAGCCTTTGCTCTGCTTCATTTTGAATTCCAGGGCCAAACTTGCCTGTTATTCTGGGTATCTCTTGACTTCCTACTTTTTCATTCCAACCCCCTATGATGAACATGACATCTTTTTTTAGTGTTTGTTCTAGAAGGCATTGTGTTTCTTCACAGAACCAGCTTAGCTTCTTTGACATCAGTGGTTGGGGTGTAGACTTGGAATACTGTGGTGTTGAATGGCTTGTCTTGGAAACAAATCGAGATCATTCTGTTCTTTTTGAGATTGCACCCAGGTACTGCATTTCAGATTCTTTTGTTGACTCTGAGGGCTACTCTATTTCTTCCAAGGGATCCTTGACCACAGTAGTAGATAAGATGATCATCTGAATGAAATCTGTCTATTCTCGTCCATTTTAGTTCACTGATTCTTAAGATGTTGATGTTCACTCTTGTTATCTCCTGCTTGACCACATCCAATTTACCTTGATTCATGGACCTAACATTCTAGATTCCTGTGCAATATTGTTCTTTACAGCATCAGCTTTACTTTCGCCACCAGACACATCCACAACTGAGCATTTGTTTCCGCTTTGACCCAGCCACTTCTTTCTTTCTGGAGCTATTAGTAATTGCCCTCTGCTCTTCCCCAGTAGCATATTGGACACCTTCTGACCTAGGGGGCTCACCTTCTGGCGTCATATATTTTTGCCTTTTCATACTATTCATGGAGTTCTCAAGGCAAGAATACAGGAGTGGTTTGCCATTTCCTCCTCCAGTGGGCCACAATTTATCTGAACTCTTCACTATGACCTGTCTTGGGTGGCCCTGCAAGGCAGGATTCATAGCTTCATTGACTACAAACATTTCAATTTAAGCTTCTGGTGTCTATGTGCAGCTAGCAGTAATAGAATGTTCACATTCTCATAAGCCATTTTACTTCCTAACTGCAGGAATATAGATCTTTTGTATCCTTAAGTAGGTTTATTTCTAGATGTTTTATTCTTTTTGATGCTTTTGTAAATGGGATTGTTTCCTTAATTTCTCTTTCTGACCTTTCATTGTAAGTGCTGTTGTTGTTCAGTTGCTAAGTCAGTCTGAATCTTTGCAGCCCCATAGACTGGAGCACACAGTGGGGTCTAACTCATGCCCATTGAGTCAATGATGCCATCCAACCATCTTATCCTCTGTTGCCCCCTTCTCATCCTGCCCTCAATCTTTCCAAGCATCAGGGTCTTTTCCAATGAGTCAGTGTCCTTTTTTGTTCCAGCATTTTTGGTTGATGGCTGTCTAGCAGTTGGTCATGATTTTGGTGCTCCATCAAGAAAAGCGTGAGCATCCTTCTACTCTGCCATCTTGAGACCAATCCCTGCTTCACATATTTCTAACCTGCTTGGTATGTGTTGCTCCACAGATGCATCTTAAGACACAAAGCCTCTTAACCCAGCAGCAGTCTCTGTTTAGCATAATTTTCGGACCTTGCTTTTGTAGTCCTCTCTCAGCCAAAAACGTTCTCTCTTTTATCTTCATTTCAGTAACATTTGCCTTACATATTTAGGTGCTCCAGGGTTAGATGCTTATATATTTACAAAAGCTATATCCCCTTGATGAATTTACCCATTTATAATTAATCTACTTCTAATCTTCTGGCAGTTTTTGACTTAAAGTCTATTTCTTTTTCTTTGGATATACATGTATCCATTCTCCCCCAAACTCCCCTCCCATCCAGGCTACCACTAACATTAAGAAAATCCATTCAGGCACTCTGAGTCTTTTGACTGGAGAAATTTAATCCATTTAGAGTTAATTATAGATAGGTAAGGATTTTCTGGGTTTCCCAGGTGGTACTAGTGGTAAAGAACCCGCCTGTCAATGCAGGAGATGTAAGAGACTGAGGTTTGATCTCTAGGTTGGGAAGATCCCCTGGAGGAAGGCATGGCAACCCACTCCAGTATTCTTGTCTGGAGAATCCCATGGACAGAGGAGCCTGGTGGGCTACAGTTCATACAATCACAAAGAGTAGAACATGACTGAAGTGACTCAGGATGCACACACGCATTCACAGGGACTTGCTATTGCCATTTTGTTCATTGTTTTGTGATGATTTTAAAGTTCCTTTGTTTCTCTCTTACTGTCTTCCTCTGTGATTTGATGACTTTTTACAGTGCAGTGCTTTGATTCCTTTCTCTTTATCTTTTGTGACTCTGCTAGAGGTTTTTTTTTTTTTTTTCTTTTAGTTACTTATTGTTGTTGTTGTTTTAGTTGCTAAGTTGTGTCTCTTTTGTGAAACCATGGACTGTAGCCCACCAGGCTCTTCTGTCCATGGGATTTTCCAGGCAAGAATACTAAAGTGGGCTGACATTTTCTTCTCCAGGGGATCTTCCCAATCCAGGGATCAAACCCATGTCTCCTGCATTTCAGGCAGATCTTTACAACTGAGCCACCCACTATTAGGGTTATATAAAACAATTTATAAAAATTATAAAAGTCTAATTTAAGCTGATAGTGACTTAATTTCAATTGCATACAAGTTCTATACTTTTACTTCTCAGCCCATATTTTATGTTATTGATAACACAATTTACATCATTTTTATAATGTGTATCTGTTATCAAATATTGTAGCTGTAACTATTTTTAATACTTTTAACTTTTATGCTAGAGTTAAAAGTCATCATGGGGTCGCTAAGAGTCGGACGCGACTGAGCGACTTCACTTTCACTTTTCACTTTCATGCATTGGAGAAGGAAATGGTAAGCCACTCCAGTGTTCTTGCCTGGAAAATCCCAGGGACAGGGGAGCCTGGTGGGCTGCCGTCTATGGGGTCGCACAGAGTCGGACACGACTGAAGCGACTTAGCAGCAACTTAGCAGTAGCAGTGGTGATAAACTCCCTCAGTTTTTGTTTGCCCGAGAAAGACTTTATCTCTCCATGTCTGGGGGACATCTTTGCCAGGTATACTATTCTTGGGTTGCAGGTTTTTTTTTCTTTCAGGACTTTGAATATATATCATCTCACTCTCTCCAAGTCTATAAGGTTTCTGCTAAGAAATCCACTGATAGCCTTATGAGATTTCTTTTGTACATTATGAGTTGTTTTCTCTTGCTGCTTTCAAAATTCTCTGTCTTTGCCTTTTAAGAATTTGATTATAATATGTTTGCTGTTGTCGTTCAATGGCTAAGTCATGTCCAATTCTTTGAGACCTCATGGGCCGCAGCACACCAGGCTTCCCTGTCCTTCACTATCTTCTGGAGTTTGCTTACATTCATGTCCACCCAGTTGGTGATGCTATCTAACCATTTCATCCTTCTCCTTTTGCCCTCAATCTTTTCCAGCATCAGGGTCTTTTCCAATGAGTTGGCCCTTTGCATCAGGTGGCCAAAGTATTGGCCAAAGTACAGTATGTTTAGGTTTAATCTTCTTTTGGTTGATCCTGTTTGATGATCTGAGTTCCCTAGATCTGGATGTTGTGATTTGGAAGTTTCAGCTATTATACTTTTAAATAAAACATCTTCCCCCTTTTCTCTTTCTTGTTCAGGGAGTCCTATGTGTTTATTAGTTTGTTTGATGAGGCCTTTGAATTACATGACGGGGCTTCCCTGATAGCTCAGTTAGTAAAGAATCCACCTGCAATGCAGGAAACCCTGGTTTGATTCCTGGGTCAGGAAGATCTGCTGGAGAAGGGATAGGCTACCCACTCCAGTATTCTTGGGCTTCCCTTGTGCCTCAGCTGGTAAAGAGTCCTCCTGTAATGCGGGAGACCTGGGTTCAATCCCTAAATTGGGAAGATCCCCTGGAGAAGGGAAAGGCTACCCACTCCAGTATTCTGGCCTAGAGAATTCTATGGATTGTATAGTCCGTGGGGTCACAAAGAGTTGGACACCACTGAATGACTTTCACTTCACTTCACTTCTTCATTCTTTTTTATTCTTTTTTCCTCTTGACTGGATAATTTCAAATGGTCTGTTTTTGAGTTCACAGATTCTTTCTTCCATTTGATGAAACCTACTGTTGAAGCTCTCTATTGCATTTTTCATTTAATTCATCATATTCTTCAGCCCCAGAATTTCTGTTTTGTTCTCTTTTTATGATTTTTTTCCTTCTTTGTTGAAGTTCTCATTTTGTTCTTATGGTTTTTCTGACTTTGTTGAGTTGTCTATGTTCTTTTATAGCTTTCTAAGTGTCCTTAAAACAATTATTTTGAATTATTTGTCAGGAAGTTTGTATAGCTACATTTCTTTAGGGCAGGTTACTGGAAAATTATTGCATTCTTTTGGTGGTGTTATGTTTCTATGATTTTTTTTTTTATATTCCCTTGAATACTTGCATTGCCTTCTTTGTATTTGAAGAAACCATCACCTCTTCTGGTCTTTACTAACTGACTCCAGGAGAAAAGGATCTTCACCAGTCAGCCTCACTAGGGACTCTGGGGGCATCTCAAATCTTTCCTATGGATGTGTACACTCCATTCCTCTAGTTCCTTCTTGAGGGTAGGGGAGTTTTAGTCTCAATTCTGCAGAGACAGGCCAAGTACTGAGGGTCTCCCATTTGTTTCCCCTAGCGTAGTGCCCTGAAGCATTCAAGATTATGTACCTTCTCTCAAACCAGCAGCGTTGAGCCAGCTAAATGCATGTACTTGTGCATGGTCTGCAGAGGCTTACATGTACCTTTTATGGGGCAGGCACAGGGCACTAGCTCCAGGGAGGTGAGGGATGCATGGAGTTCTGGAGGCACCTGTGGACCAGCTGGTGGAGTCTGCAGGTGAAGTATCCTACTAGGTTAGTGTATAAGCCTCTTGGTGGATTCCACGAGGTGGCTAGTAGACTCCATGACTTTTTGTTGAATTCTATACATCAGTTCCTCTGAGTCCCCATTCCTTTTCCCTGCTCCTTGCTGCCTCCTGACTACTCACTGTGCCAAAATCCTAAATGTTATGGGTGGAGTGAAAATAAAGTTGGCCTCTGGAGCAGGTAGAGAAGCCAGATACTCACTTCTTCTGCCATGAGAAAACTCTCAGGCTAAGGTGATCTCTCTTGGCACTGAGCTGTGCTCCCTTTGGGGAAGTGTTACACAAATAAGGTAAAACTGTTCTTATTCTCATCAATGACTTGGACTTTTGCTCCAGTGAGGTGCTGGAACCTCTCTATGGACTTCGGCATGCCCACAAAGGTACTCTTGTCATGGGTGATTGTCAAAAATCTGTGTTTCTTTTGGAGGGAGGAGAGCTAAAACCCCTATTTCACTGTCTTGTTGACATTATCTTCTTGAGCTAGGCTTTTAAACCTGGTTTTTCTCAACCAAATGTCATTTTCTTTGCACTCTATAATACCACCTTCTTTATTAATTATATCCATGTAGAATATGTGTATGAAAATTAAACACATCTTTTCATTTTATTATACCAGATCAGGAGCTTTCAACACAAATGACCCTTCCTTCCTTGAAGTTCTTTCCTACCTTGGCTTGAATCAAACCTCATTTTCCTGGTTTTCCTCCTATCAATGTGGCTATTTCCCAGTCTCTTTTACTAGGTCCCTCTCTTATACCTGGTCCTTCAAGGTTGGAGTACCGAGAACTCTTCTGGACACTTTGCTTTCCAGTTCTACACACATGTCCTAAGAAATGTCATCCACTCTTGACTTTAATTACCACATGATATGCTGATGACTTCCCCCTTTGTATCTCCAGCATACACCATTTTCTAAGCTCAATAATATATCTAATTGCATACTCTACATCTGCATATTTCAAGTTCAATATGTTAAAAATTGAAGTTTTTTTTTCCCTGAAAGCTGCTCATCTTCTGGGATCTCCAAACTCAATAAATGGTAATGGTGCTGTGAGTACACTTAGTAGCGTCTGACTCTTGCAGCTCCATGAACTGTAGCCCACCAGGCTTCTCTGTCCATAAGATTTTTCAGGCAAAAATACTGGATTGGGTTGCCATTTCGTCCTCCAGGGGATATTCCAGACCCAGGGATGGAACCTGCATTTGTCAGTGTTTCCTGCATTGCAGGCGGATTCTTTCCCCTCTAAGCCATCAGGGAAGCTTCATAAATGGTAATACTATCCATTCAACTGCTGAAGCCATAAGCTTATGAATCAATCTTATTTTCTCCTTTTTCTTCATCCCATATGTGTGTATTTGTGTTATTCACTCAGTTGTGTCTGACTCTTTGTGACACTATGGACCATAGCCCGTCAGGCTCCTCTCTCCATGGAATTCTCCAGGCAAGAACGTTGGAGTGGGTAGCCATTCCCTATTCCAAGGGATCTTCCTGAGCCAGGGATGGACCCTGGGTCTGCTACATTGCGGGAAGATTCTTCACCATTTGAACCACAAGAGAAGCCCATCTCATATATCTGCTTGCAGTGTGAGAGACCTGGTTCTATCCCTGGATTGAGAAGATCCCCTGAAGAAGGGAATGGCTATCTCATATATACAATGGATCAAAAAAGTCCTGTCAAATTTACTTTCTTAAAAAAACTCTCCAATTTATTAACTTTCCTAGGTCTCCAAAACCATACCTACTAACCACAAAGTTATTAATAATGCTTAATTGTACTGCTCCAATACTTTCTTAACTAGTTTTAACATAAAATCTTTTGTCGCCATCCAATATTTTCTCTACATAACAAAGAGCAAAAATATTTAATTCAAATTTGATTATGTCATCAACTTGATTTTCATTGTTCTTTGCAGCCCCCTAATTACTATATCAAATTTCTTAACATTGTCACGTCACTGCCTAGTTCTCTCCTATCTCATGTCTTACATTCTCCCCTCACTTTATTCCAGGTATACTGGCCTTTTTTCATTTCCTTGAACATACCAAGTTTTCTCCTGCTTTGACTAGCTAATCAATCCTCTTCACATAGTTTACTCCAGCTCATTCTTTATATATGTTAACTATAACTTTTGGCTCTGGTCCCTTGAAGACTACACCATGTCCTCATCATACACTTCTGTAGCATTCAGTGCTCTCACTACTTAGTTCAGTTCAGTTCAGTTGCTCAGTCATGTCCGATTCTTTTCTAAATCCAGCTTGAACATCCAGAAGTTCACGGTTCATGTCCTGTTGAAGCCTGGCTTGGAGAATTTTTTTGCTACTAGTAGTAGCATTACTTTACTAGCATATGAGATGAGTGCAATTGTGCGATAGTTTGAACTTTCTTTGGCATTGCCTTCCTTTGGGATTGGAATGAAAACTGACATTTTCCAGTCCTGTGGCCACTGCTGAGTTTTCCAAATTTGCTGGCATATTGAGTTCAGCACTTTCACTGCATCATCTTTTTGGATTGGAAATAGCTCCACTGGAATTCCATCACCTCCACTAGCTTTGTTTTTAGTGATGCTTCCTAAGGCCCACTTGACTTCACATTCCAGGATGTCTGGCTCTAGGTGAGTGAACATATCATCGTTGTTATCTGGGTCATTAAGATCCTTTTTGTAGAGTTCTTCTGTGTATTCTTGCCACTTCTTCTTTATATCTTCTGCTTCTGTTAGGTCCATACCATTTCTGTCCTTTATTGTGCCCATCTTTGTATGAAATGTTCCCTTGATATCTCTAATTTTCTTGAGGAGATCTCTAGTCTTTCCCATTCTGTTGTTTTCCTCTATTTCTTTGCACTGATCATTAGGAAGGCTTTCTTAGCTCTCCTTGCTATTCTTTGGAACTCTGCATTCAGATGCTTATATCTTTCCTTTTCTCTTTTGCCTTTAGCTTCTCTTCTTTTTTTGGTGATGGACAGGGAGGCCTGGTGTGCTGCGATTCATGGGGTTGCAAAGAGTCGGATATGACTGAGCGACTGATCTGATCTCTTCTTTTGTCAGCTATTTGTAAGGCCTCCTCAGACAAACACTTTGCCTTTTTGCATTTCTTTTTCTTGGGGATGATCTTTATCACTGCCTCCTGTACAATGTTGCAAACCTCTGTCCATAGTTTTTCAGGCACTTTATCTATCAGATATAATCCCTTGAATCTTTTTGTCACTTCCACTGTATAATCATAAGGGATTTGATTTAGATCATACCTGAATGGTGTAGTGGTTTTCCCTACTTTCTTCAATATAAGTCTGAATTTGGCAATAAGGAGTTCATGATCTGAGCTGTAGTCAGCTCCCAGTCTTGTTTTTGCTGACTGTATGGAGCTTCTACATCTTTGGCTACAAAGAATATAATTGATCTGATTTTGTGATTGACCATCTGGTGATGTCAAATACATCAAAAATACAAAGGTCCACATGTAGTCTTTTCTTGTGTTGTTGGAAGAGGGTGTTTGCTATGACCAGTGCATTCTCTTGGCAAAACTCTGTTACCTTTGCCCTGCTTTGTTTTGTACTGCACGGCCAAACTTGCCTGTTACTCCAGGTATCTCTTGACTTCCTACTTTTGCATTCCAGTCCCCTATGATGAAAAGAACATCTTTTCTTCTTCTTCTTCTTTTTTTTGGTGTTAGTTCTAGAAGGTCTTATAAGTCTTCATAGAACTGTTCAATTTAAGCTTCTTCAGCATTACTGGTTGGGACATAGACTTGGATTACTGTGATATCGTATGGTTTGCCATGGAAACAAACAGATCATTCTGTTGTTTTTGAGATTACACCCAAGTACTACATTTTGGACTCTTTTGTTGACTATGAGGTCTACTACATTTCTTCTAAGGTATTCTTGCCCACAGTAGTAGACATAAAGCTCATCTGAATTAAATTCGCCCATTCCAGTCCATTTTACTTTGCTGATTCCTAAAATGTTGATGTTCACTCCTGTCATCTCCTATTTGACCACTTCCAATTTACCTTGATTCATGGACTTATCATTTCAGTTCCCTATGCAATATTGGATCACAACAAATTGGAAAATTCTTTTAAAAAATGGGAGTGCCACAACCTTATCTATCTCCTGAAAATCCTTTATGCAAATCAAGAAACAACAGTTAGAACTGGACATAGAACAATGGACTGGTTCAAAATTGGGAAAGGAGTATGCCAAGGTGGTATATTGTCACACTGCTAATTTAACTTATGTGCAGAGTACATCATGAGAAATGCCAGGTTGGATGTATCACAAGTTGAAATCAAGATTGCTGGGAAAAATATCAACAACCTCAGACATGCAGATGATACCACTCTAATGGCAGAAAGGGAAGAGGAACTAAAGAACCTCTTGATGAGGGTGAAAGTGGAGAGTAAAAAAGCTGGTTTAAAACTCAACAATTAAAAAACAAGATCATGGCAGATGGTTCCATCACTTCAAGGCAACTAGAAGAGAAAAAAAATGGAAGCAGTGACAGATTTTGTTTTCTTGGACTCTAAAATCACTGGGAACATGAAATAAAAAGACACTTGCTCCTTGGAAGGAAATGTTAGTCTCTTGGTCATGTCTGGCTCTTCGTGATCCCCATGGACTGTAGCCCACCAGGCTCCTCTGTGCTTGAAATTCTCAAGGCAAGAATACTGGAGTAAGTGACCATTCCCTTCTCCAGGGAATCTTCCTGACCCAGGGATCAAACCCAGGTCTCTTGCATTACAGGCAGATTCTTTACCATCTGAGCCACCAGGGAAGCTATGACAAACCTAGACAGTGTATTAAAAAGCAGAGATATCATTTTGCCAACAAAGGTCCATATAGTCAAAACAATGGTTTTTTCAGTAGTCATGTGTGGATGTGTAGGTTGGACCATAAAGAAGGTTGGAGGCCAAAGAATAAATGCTTTCAAACTGTGATACTAGAATAGACTTTTGAGAGTCCCTTGAACTGCAAGGAGATCAAACTAGTCAATCCTAAAGGAAATCAACCGTGAATATTCACTGGAAGGAGTTTTGCTGAAGCTCCAATACTTTGGCCGCTGGATGGGAAGAGCTGATTCACTGGAAAAGACACTCATGCCTTGAAAGATTGAAGGCAAAAGGAGAAGGGAGCAAGAGAGGATGAAATAGTTGGATTGCATGACCGATTCAATATACATGAATTTGAGCAAACTCTGAGAGATAGTGGAGGACAGAGGAGCCTGATGTGCCATAGTCCGTGGGGTCGCCAAGAGTGGGACATGACTTACCAACTAAACAACAACAAAGTCTTTTATTTGCCTACCAGCACTATGGCTATGTGTAGCCATTCAACTGAAAAATAATAAGTCATCAAAAGTTGGATGCTGCTTGGTATGTTATGAGAAGCACTTTTCTATTTCAGGTGGAAAGACATGGCATGCCCTTGGTGTGATGAGAAATACCACTGCTGTGTGGGATAGACAGTTCTGTTCAGTTCAGTTCAGTCACTCAGTCATGTCCAACTCTTTGCCATCCCATGAACCGCAGCATACCAGGCCTCCCTGTCCATCACCAACTCCCAGAGTCCACGCAAACCCATGACCATTGTGTCGGTGATGCCATCCAACCACCTCATCCTCTGTCATCCACTTCTCCTCCTGTCCTCAATCTTTCCCAGCATCAGGGTCTTTTCAAATGAGTCAGCTCTCTGCATCAGGTAGTCAAAGTATTGGAGTTTCAGCATCAACATCAGTCCCTCCAACAAACACTCAGGACTGATCTCCTTTAGGATTGACTGGTTGGATCTCCTTGAAGACCAGGGGACTCTCAAGAGTCTCCTCCAACACCACACTTCAAAAGCATCAGTTTTTCGGTGCTCAGCTTTCTTTATAACCCAACTCTCCCATCCATACATGACTATTAGGAAAACCATAGCCTTGACTAGATGGACCTTTGTTGGCAAAGTAATGTCTCTGCTTTTTAATATGCTGTCTAGGTTGGTCATAACTTTCCTTCCAAGGAGCAAGAGTCTTTTAATTTTATGGCTGCAATCACCATCTGCAGTGATTTTGGAGCCCACAAAAATAAAGTCTGACACTGTTTCCTCTGTTTCCCCATCTATTTGCCATGAGGTGATGGGACCAGATGCCATAATCTTAGTTTTCTGAATGTTGAGCTTTAAGCCAACTTTTTCACCCTCCTCTTTCACTTTCATCAAGAGGATCTTTAGTTCTTCTTCACTTTCTGCCATAAGGGTGGTGTTATCTGCATATCTGAGGTTATCGATATATCTCCCGGCAGTCTTGATTCCAGCTTGTGCTTCCTCCAGCCCAGCGTTTCCCATAATGTACTCTGCATATAAATTAAATAAGCAGGGTGACAACATACAGCCTTGACGTACTCCTTTTCCTATTTGGAACCAGTCTGTTGTTCCATGTCCAGTTCTAATTGTTGCTTCCTGACCTGCATACACGTTTCTCAAGAGGCAGGTCAGGTGGTCTGGTATTCCCATCTCTTTTAGAATTTCCCACAGTTTATTGTGATCCACACAGTCAAAGGCTTTGGCATAGTCAATAAAGCAAAAATAGATGTTTTTCTGGAACTCTATTGGTTTTTCGATGAACCAGCGGATGTTGGCAATTTGATCTCTGGTTCCTCTGCGTTTTCCAAAACCAGCTTGAACATCTGGAAGTTCACAGTTCACATATTGCTGAAGCCTGGCTTGGAGAATTTTGAGCATTACTTTACTAGTGTGTGAGATGAGTGCAATCGTGCAGTAGTTTGAACTTTCTTTGGCATTGCCTTTCTTTGGGATTGGAATGAAAATTGACCTTTTCCAGTGCTGTGGCCACTGCTGTGTTTTCCAAATTTGCTGGTATATTGAGTGCAGCACTTTCACAGCATCATCTTTTAGGATTGGTAATAGCTCAACTGGAATTCCATCACCTCCACTAGCTTTGTTCATAGTGATGCTTCCTAAGGCCCACTGACTTCACATTTTAGGACGTCCGAGTCTAGGTGAGTGTGAGTGATCACACCTTCATGATTATCTGGGTCGTGAAGATCTTTTTTGTACAGTTCTTCTATGTATTCTTGCTACCTCTTCTTAATCGCTTCTGCTTCCATTAGGTCCATACAATTTCTGTCCTTTATTGAGCCCATCTTTGCATGAAATGTTCCCTTGGTATCTGTAATTTTCTTGAAGAGGTCTTTCCCATTCTATTGTTTTCCTCTATTTCTTTGCATTGATCGCTGAGGAAGGCTTTCTTATCTCTCCTTGCTATTCTTTGAAACTCTGCATTCAAATAGGTATATCTTTCCTTTTCTCCTTTGCTTTTCGCTTCTCTTCTTTTCACAGCTATTTGTAAGGCCGCCTCAGACAGCCATTTTGCCTTTTTACAAATGGGATAGACAGCTTAGAAGTAATTCACAGCTGCTTTGCCAAAGCTTATGTTGGAATCATTGATGGCTCAGACCAGCAGAGCAGGATATGTGGCGACATTAACTGGAATGAGCTGCAAAGAGAAACTGTTGCATAGTAAATGGCAATGATTTTGTAGATATTGTTAATGTGTTCACTCCCTCTAGTGACTGTCAATTTTGAAGGAGAACAGGCATTCTTGAGGTAATTCTATCTTGAGCACAAATAGGAAGAAAATGTGCCCAAGTCCAAATATCCAGGAGAAAAGAAGCATAAACAGCACTGATGATCAGTGATATATTGCAATAATGTGAATGAATTTGATGTTGCCAAAGCAACAGTCACTGAATTAGTTTGTGAACTACAAAATAATACATCATGATCCAATCCTGATAAGCAGAATGTAAATCCAAGATCTCTCAAATATGAGTAGAGTTCTGTGTGATATATGTATCTTATTTTAGCCCACCAAATATTTCTCAAGCTTATGGTGTAAGGAAGCTAGTTCACAATCCAGGCTCCATCTCTTCTTGGCTTCATAATCTTTGTCATCCATACTGTTGGGAGATTACATTAGGTTATATAAATCATCAGTTCTATAATTCTAGGCTTGTTAACATCAGGAACTGAAACGGAAATTGAAACCTTTACTACAGAAGTTCAAACTATCTAAAATCATGTATTATGAAAAGAGATTCCACTCTTCAATAGCTTGGATAAATGGTAACAGAACTTATAAATTTGAAAATTATAAAATTATAAAGCCACCTATTTAAATGGTTCTGCATGCACTCTAATGTGGATATCCAGAAGCACTTCAAAAAAAGAATCATGTCCAACTTTCTGTGACCCCATGGACTGCAGCCCACCAGGCTTCCCTGTCCTTCACTATCTCCCAGAGTCTGTTCAAACTCATGTCCATTGTGTTGGTGATGTTATCCAACGATCACATCCTCTGTCATCCCCTTCTCCTCCTGCCCTTAATGTTTCCCAACATCAGGGTTTTTTACAATGAGTCAGATCTTCCTATTAGGTGGTCAAAGTATTGGAGCTTCAGCATCAGTCCTTCCAGTGAATAGTCAGGACTGATTCCCTTTAGGATTGACTGGTTTGATCTCCTTTTAGTCCAAGGCACTCTCAAGAGTCTTCTCCAACACCACAGTTCAAAAGCATCAATTCTTTGGCACTCAGCCTTCTTTATGGTCCAACTCTCACATCCGTACAGACTACTGGAAAAACCATAGCTTTGACTATATGGACCTTTGTTGGCAAAGTGATGTCTCTGCTTTTTAAATACACTGTCTAGGTTTGTCATAGCTTTTCTTCCAAGGAGCAAGTGTCTTAATTTCCTGGCTGCAGTCACCATCCACAGTGATTTTGGAGCCCAAGAAAATAATATTTGCCACTGTTGGTTGGAAAATGTCTATTTGTTTTAACAGCACCTTTGAGAATTTTGACTGGAAAGGGGAGGAGGTTAAGTCTGTGTGCGGTGAGAGGGTTGGGGCGGTTTCTCTCATCTTGTATGTCTGCAGCCATGAAATTAGAAGACAATTGCTTCTTGGCAGGAAAGCTATGATAAATCTAGACAATGTGTTAAAAAGCAAAGACATCACTTTGCCAACAGAAGTCTGTATTGTCTGGCTATAATCTTTTCTGTAGTCATGTGAGAGCTGGAAAACAAAGAAGGCAGAATATGGAAGAATTAATTCCTTTGAACTGTGGTGCTTCAAAAGACTGTAGACAGTCCCTTGGAAAGTAAGGAGATCAAACAAGTCAATCTTAAAGGAAATCAATCCTGAATTGATTTGGAAGGACTGTTTGGAAGGACTGATGCTGAAGCTGAAGCTCTAATACTTTGGCTACCTGATGGAAACAGATGACTCACTGGAAAAGACCCCGATGCTGGGCAAGATTGAAGGCAGAAGAAGAGGTCGACAGAGGATGAGATGGTTGGATGGCATCACCGACTCGATGGATATGAGTTTGAGCAAGCTCCGGGAAATGATGAGGGTCTGGTAAGCCTGGCGTGCAGCAGTCCATAGACTTGCAATGAGTTGGACACGACTTGGCTACTGAACAACAAAGAGCAAGTAAGCAGAGAGCCGTTGAGACATGAAACAGACGAGTTTCTTAGTGGAGTTCGAGTTTATTAGTGGAGCTCAAGTTGGTAAGAAGGAATAGGGATGTAAAAGGGATGAGGGAGTTTACAGCTAATAAGAGTAGTTTATTATTATTATTACTACTACTACTCTACAACTATCATTGAAAGGAATGGGAGAAAGGATTGCTGAGCGACCCAAAGCGGTTAAAAAATGTTGTGGCGAAAGTAGAGGGAATTTCTGTCAGATGAATTCTTTCTTGTCTATGAAGTAACAGGTGACGCTACCTGCTGCGACTAAGCAGGGAGACGGTTGGTAAAGCTCAGTTCTTCATTGATCCTACCAACTCAATGCTGGACTTTTGGTGGCCCTACATTCTCTCGTTTTCTCTAAGGAATAGCGCTTGATGTGGTTGATGATGAGAATTGTTGATTGAGCAGGCGCAACAGCGTCGGCGATAGACCAGCCGAAACTACCACTCCCAGGATGCAGTGCGGCTCCTGGGAAGTACGAGGACTGGGAACGCCGCCGGCCCCGCCCCGCCTCTCGCTCCCATTGGATGAGCGCTCACATTCCCAGGGGGCCGCGCGCGGGCGGGGCGCTTTTTTGCGGAAGCCGGCGGCGTCCGGTCCAGCCTCCTCTGGGAACGGGCAGCCTGGGATCCGGTGCTGAGCCGAGCGGCTGTGTCCTGACGCGGCGAGTTCTTGCACGGTGCCCGGACAGGTAAAAGCAGCGGGGAGAACGGGGTGGAAGGCGGGGAGACGACAGCAGGGGGACCGCAGAGATGCCCACGGGAAGGTGGAATTAGGAGGCAGTGGAAGGGTGACTAGGGCTTCTCTGGTGTCGACAGTTCGAATGGTCGGACAGGTTCACTTTGGGTGAAGTGCGTTTTATGCACCTAAAAAGGCCTCGAGCGAAAGAGTCCGCATGCGTCACAAGTTGTTACAGAAGGGAAAAAAAAAATGTTAAATTTTCCCTCACTTTGTATTCCATAAGACCCCTTTGTAGGTTTCGAATCTCTTGAGGTTTCTTGAATCTTCTAAAAACTCTACGCCCTAGTTTCGATGACGTCACTTTCTGCCTTAGCTTCTACTTCTGGGTTTGTAACCCTCTGCGAGCCCTTCCTCCAAGGCCTAATGTTGTCATTTCTTCTTCCTCAGTTCAAATAGGAACTCTCTGTCTCTGCCCAGACTTATTTCCTCAGCGTCAGACCTGTGTGGTGATGTTCTTGTTATTACTATTGGCCGATATTTAACGAACCGAACGCGTACTAGACTCTTGAGGAAATGCTTTACGCCTCCCTCCTCCATAACCCTCACAAACAGTTATCTTTATGTTTTATGAATTGCTTTCAGCTACCTGTAACTCCATGGTCTCTTCCTCGACCCCAGAGGATACTGTCATGTTTTGGACATTCTTTCACTTTGAATAGCTGTGATTGAAAGCAGAGCCACTCATATGTTTTACAAACATTCATTGAACAGCTAATATGAGCTAGACACTCTTCTAACTGCAGGGGATATAGCTGGTAGTAAGATAGATCGCTACTCTCAGTAGCTTACATATTTGTGAGTGTGTGTGGAAGGGGCAAACAGAAAGAATCAAGATGATATTATATGGTGGTGGTGGTGAATGCAAAATAGAACAGGTATTTTTTTACTTGACAGGGTAATCTCCTGTCTTGAGAAAGTGACAAGGATTAGGTTGGGTCTCAGAGCATCACCCCAAAAGAATATTTACAATACCAACAAGAATATCCTTGATCTGGGACCAGATTTCAGGATTTTCATAAACATATCTTCTTTTTCTCCCATATAAATGATTGTTCTTCATTCTTCTGTCTCTTCCAAGGTTATTGCATCAGAATTGGTGGTTTTCTGTCATTTGCTTATTTCCTCTCTGAGAAGAGTTGAGGACTGCATTACTCTCAGCTCAACTCATTTATCTTACTTAGGGAGATAGCTTGGTTATCAAAATATTGTTCTTGCCAGGTCCTACTGGATATAAAGTTATCTACCATTTATGTGTGTGTATGAAAGTCACTCATATGTGTCCAACTCTTTGTGACCCCATAGAGCCCACCAGTCTCCTCTATCCATGGAATTCTCCAGGCAAGAGTACTGGAGTAGGTAGCCATTCCCTTCTCCAGGGAATCTTCCCCTCCCAGGGATTGAACCTGGGTCTCCAGCATTGCAGGCAGATTCTTTACCATCTGAGCCACCAGGGAAGCCCCCAATAAAACCAAAAGATGCTCAGTGTTTATTAATTTATTAAATATTTGAGGGATTATTATATGTAAGGCACTGTGCTGGGTTTTGAGAACCTAGTGAGGATAAAATAGACACTTTGACCTCTCTTCCAAGAAGAAATAATTGTATACTGAGGAAATTCCCAATATACAGTCTGACACCTGCATTTTTTTTTCTTTTTTCATTGTCCAAGATGAGATAATCACAAGAAATCTGAGCAGTTGTGTACATTCTTAGATTATTCACTCTTAAACTTTATTGCATTTATTTGTTTCTTTCTGTCTTCCATATTGTACTCTGGCTCCCTTGAGTATAGCTATCCTTTCTCACTGGTCTTCATGCCTCCAATGTGTGCTGTACTGAGTGCTTAGAACATGTGTTGAACTGAAATCGAAAGACTATTTGAGCAAATACAAAGTACTTAATTTATGCAAGGCCTTGTTTTTACATATGGCCATTATCCTTATCCCTAAATCATCTCATTTGCCAAATGCCAACTGTTCCATCTCATCCAGCTAGTTCATGAACCTTCTCTAGCATGTTCTCACTTCTATGCCTTCTCTTGTTCCATGCAGTGTGCTCAGCTGCTTAAGTCGTGTCCCACTCTTCGTGACCCCATGGACTAGCCCACCAGGCTCCTCTGTTCATGGGATTCTCCAGGCAAAAATACTGGGGTGGGTGGCCATACCCTCCTCCAGGGGATCTTCCCCACCTAGGGATCGAATACAGGCCTCTTGTGTATTGGCAGGCAGGTTCTTTACCACTAGCACCACCTTCCTGAGCACCTTCCGTCTCCACCTGCATTTAATTTAATGGGCCAGTTTAATAGTATGGCCTATGATACAAGGGTGGAAAATTTAATTTTCTTGACATATATTCTGTGAAACATCCTGCTAATAAACTGTTGTAAGGATTAAACATAATACATCTTGCAATAATACAATTTATGATACGGAATGCTTTCTTTTGATTTAGCATTGGCCATTACCATGCACTCTGTGGCAAGTTAATTTTTCCATTTCTTTGTTCTGTTTGAATAGTTGCACTACCTTTGTTCATATAGCACATTGTAGTATTACTTGGTTTCCACTTGATACAAACACCTTTCAGTATTATTTTCTGCTTAGCTTGAGATAATTTATGTGTTAATGCTATTTTTCCACACCGTCATTTTCAGGCTATCAGATAAAAGTCTCAGCTCTTGTAAATCATTACTGCAAGAGATAAATTTTGTCTCTATAACAGATTTAAAAACACAGCAGGAATACAAGAGTGCTTGAGTCATGATTGTCATTATGATTTTAGGATGTGCCAACCTAACAGCAGCCAGACATGCTTCCAGTACATTGAAAATTAAGCACTGTTATTTTAGGGAATTTCTTGGCGCCTATGCCTTTGTAATTCAAACGCAGCACTGAATTGTGTGCCATCACTCATTTAATGGGTATACATGTAGATAATCCAGGATACTTTATATATTTTTTGTTTTGTTTTTATTTTTTATATATATTTTTAATGTTATCAAAATAAAAATACAGAATTTAAAAAATTGTTCAAACACATAAACTTGAGTGCGAGAAACACCGACTCATCCTTTTTCAATACTCAGTTCTCTGAAAGCATCTTCAGCTTCCATTTAAAGATGCCTTCACTGAGGAGGAGCATTTATATTGTTGCTGTGCTATTTTGTTAGCAGTTTTTTTAAATGCAAGCAGCCTCTTACTTACAAATGGATATAACCCAAAAATTCCTTTGTAAGATTTTTTGAAAATCTGGGTGCATTTTTTTCTATAAATAAGGGTACTCATGACATTTAGGTTGTTAGGTCAACCAGTCACATCTTATATAACCTTTAATTTAATGGACTGAAAGACCTTCACCACAATTTCTAATAATTCCTCTATAAGAAAAAACTGCATTCAGAATTCTCACTTGGATTCCCCAATAGTATATCTTTTTTTTTTTTGGGGGGGGGGGAACCCCAGCAACTGAACCAAAAATGTTCTTTCCTTGGAACTTTCTAGGCAGAAGAAACAGGTCTTTTTAATTGGAGGTTCCCTTTCGGGTCCATTGTTCTAAGGACATGCTTCTAATATGATTAAGGAAAGGGATAAGATAGAGGTTTTTGAGAGGTCAGGGAAGCAAATTGGGGTGATAATGAATCTGTAGACGGAGGAGACTAGGAGTGATTTGAGAGGAATGGTGAGTTTCCAAGACAAGGATTTGTTGTATCCTCAAAAAACATGTGTTGAATCCTGACCCCTGCTACCTGTGAATGGGACCTTATTTGGAAATAGGGTCTTTGCATATATAATTAAAATGTAAGTTAAAATGAGGTCATACTGGAGTAGGTGTCCTTATGAGAAGAGACACAGAGACTCCCATGTGAAGACATGGATGCACCAAAGAACACCAAGGATTGCTGGCAAACCACCAGAAACTAGGAAGAGACAGGGAAGGATTCCCCCCTACAGATTTTAGAGGAACATGGACTTGCCAACATCTTGATTTGGGGCTTCTGGCCTCCAGAATTATGAGACAATAAATTTCTGTTGTTTTCAACTTTGCATCTTTTGGTATTTTGTCACAGCAGCCACAGGAAACTCATTCAGCATTCTTAGCAGAAATGTAGTGGAATAGGGTTAATGGCTGTGGGACAAAGCAAGGAGTGAGTTCTTACCACAGGGAAGAACTGTGGTAAGACGACTTTCCTTTATATTTCGTTATCTTTTTTTCCTCTTCTCTTTATGGCTTAGAATTTAATTCTTTTTCTTCTTGACTATGATCTTATATGGTGCTTTATCATTTATTGGGCATTCACATACTCCTCATTATTAGCAGAACATATTTTCTGACTTCATATGCAGTATTCTTTGTCCTATAGTTATTTCCATTATTCCACTATTCCTTTAGACATTACAGATTCTGTTGCAAGAGCATTGTAGTGGGCGTATGTGAGACTTGATTATAGGTGTGAGTTTTAGCAATATAGGAGAGAATAAGAAATGCTTGTTAGTGACATCTGAGAGGAAAATAAAGTTTCTGTGGCTTTATACCCGGTATGTAATAGCCATTTTTAAAATTGAGGACTTTTTAAATTGACTAAAACACTGTATGCATAGCTTCCAGAGCTATCCTTATATCCACTGTTCCTAGTTATATTCCAAATAATGTCATCCCCCTTCTAGGTGATTTGTATGCTTGTGCTTAGTTGCTCAGTCATGTCTCTTTGGCGACCCCATGGACTGTAGCCTGCCAGGTTCCTCTGTCAGTGGAATTTCCCAGGCAAGGATACTGCAGTGGGTTGCCATGTCTTCCTTCAGGGGATCTTTCTGACCCAGGGATTGAACCCTTATCTCCTGTATCTCCTGCATTACAGATGGATTCTTTACCCACAGAGCCATTGGATTACACTTTATATGAACTTGAAGATTGCTGTCGCATTCCATCTAAGTCTTTTTCATGTTTAATATTTCTAGTCCTCTAGTCATCTTTTGGGTGATAACAGTCTCCAGGTCTCTCACCATACTTTGCAATTCTGTCTAGTCTTAATACACTGTCCCAGAATTGAACTCAGTATTACACATGTGTTCTAACCAACACAGGGTATAATGGCAAGAGTACTTAAAGTGATCAAGACATCCCGTTACTTGATATAATTTTAAAATCTCATAAGCGTAAGAATTTTAAGCAATTACCTCATAACCCTTCATAAAGAACTTATGGTCCACTAAGACCCTAGATATTTTTGTATTGTTGCTAAACTCAGTTTTCTTCTTGAAGGCTGCTACATTTTCATCTCTGTCTCAGGGACCATATGAATTGTCATCACTGTTTCTCTTGTGTTTTTCTCCACTCCATAGCATGTCTCTTCGACCCTTACCAATGGCCTCTTTCCTTGTAAAAATTCAGTGACTGTTTTACAGTCCTAATGCTGTCTATCAGTGAACAGAGCTGGGAGGTGACACTTGTTCCTTCTTGAAGTTTTTTTTTCCCCCTTTGGCTTCAAGATCACCTCACTTTCCTGGTTGGTTCTCTTCTGTCTTTGTGGGTCTCTATTCATCTACCTTTGCCTCAACTATTTGGTATACCTTGGGTTTTGTCTTTGGTTTGCCCCTCAGCTTTAGTTATGCCTTTTGTTTTTTTCTGTATGCAATGTGTCTTCAGCAAAGAACGTATGTTTATTATGGCAGGTCTAGATGAGCTTATCTAGGGTTAAGAGAGTGCAGAACCAGTCCCCATGGGAAGTCAGCATTTAGAGGTCAGCTAGCAGAGGAGGATTCAGCAGGGAGACAGAAGGAGCAGCCAGACCTGTAGGAGTGTTTACAGAAGGAGGGTTATTTAGCTGTGTTGAGTATTCTTGAGAGATCAATTGAGGTGAGAATAGAGAAGTGAATATAGAATTTTGCTATATAGAGGCTGTTGGTGCTCTTCACAGGCATGGTTTTCTGGAGTGTTGAGAGCAAAAGCCAGATTATAGGAAGCTGAAGAACTACAAGGAGATAGAGATGCAGTGATAGTGTGTAAATGATTTTAAGAAATGGACCAGTACCTGGAGCAGGTTAGAGGGTCAGATCAAGCTTTTTTTTAAAAAAAAAATTAATTTATTTTAATTGGAGGCTAATTGCTTTACAGTACTGTAGTGGTTTTTGGTATACATTGACATGAATCAGCCATGGGTGTACATGTGTTCCCCATCCTGAACCCCGTCCCACCTCCCTCCCTATCCCATCCCTCAGGGTCATCCCATTGCACTGGCCCTGAGCTCCCTGTCTCATGCATTGAACCTGGACTGGCGATCTATTTCACATATGATAACATAAATGTTTCAGTGCTATTCTCTCAAATCATCCCACCCTCGCTTTCTCCCACAGAGTCCAAAAGTCTGTTCTTTACATCTGCGTCTCTTTTGCTGTCTCGCATATAGGGTCATCATTACCATATTTCTAAATTCCACGTATATGCGTTAATATACTCTATTGGTGTTTTTTTTTTTCTGACTTATTTCACTCTGTATAATAGGCTTCAGTTTCATCCACCTCATTAGAACTGATTCAAATGCATTCTTTTTAATAGCTGAGTAATCCACAGCTTTCTTATCCATTCATCTGCTGATGGACATCTAGGTTGCCTCCAAGTCCTAGATATTGTAAACAGTGCTGCAGTGAACATTGGGGTACACGTGTCTCTTTCAGTTTTGGTTTCCTCGGTGTGTATGCTCAGCAGTGGGATTGCTGGGTCGTATGGCAATTCTGTTTCCAGTTTTTAAAGGAATCTCCACACTGTTCTCCAGAGTGGCTGTACTAGTTTGCATCCCCACCAATAGTGTAAGAGTGTCCTCTTTTTTTTTTATAGATATATATTTTTATAATTTTATTTTTTAACTTTACAATATTGTATTGGTTTTGCCATATATCAACATGAATCCACCACAGGTATACATGTGTTCCCCATCCTGAACCCTGCTCCCTCCTCCCTCCCCGTACCATCCCTCTGGGTCGTCCCAGTGCACCAGCCCCAAGCATCCAGTATTGTGCATCGAACTTGGACTGGCGACTCGTTTCATATATGATATTATACATGTTTCAGTGCCATTTTCCCAAATCATCCCACCCTCTCCCTCTCCCACAGAGTCCAAAAGACTGTTCTATACATCAGTGACTCTTTTGCTATCTCGTATACAGGGTTATTGTTACCATCTTTCTAAATTCCATATATATGCGTTAGTATACTGTATTGGTGTTTCTCTTTCTGGCTTACTTCACTCTGTATAATAGGCTCCAGTTTCATCCACCTCATTAGAACTGATTCAAATGCATTCTTTTTAATGGCTGAGTAATACTCCATTGTGTATATGTACCACTGCTTTCTTATCCATTCCTCTGCTGATGGACATCTAGGTTGCTTCCATGTTCTGGCTATTATAAACAGTGTTGCGATGAACATTGGGGTACATGTGTCTCTTTCAATTCTGGTTTCCTCAGTGTGTATGCCCAGCAGTGGGATTGCTGTGTCATAAGGCAGTTCTATTTCCAGTTTTTTAAGGAATCTCCACACTGTTCTCCATAGTGGCTGTACTAGTTTGCATTCCCATCAACAGTGTAAGAGGGTTCCTTTTTCTCCACACCCTCTCCAGCACTTATTGCTTATAGACTTTTGGATCGCAGCCATTCTGACTGGTGTGAAATGGTACCTCATAGTGGTTTTGATTTGCATTTCTCTGATAGTGAGTGATGTTGAGCATCTTTTCACATGTTTGTTAGCCATCTGTATGTCTTCTTTGGAGAAATGTCTATTTAGTTCTTTGGCCCATTTTTTGATTGGGTCATTTATTTTTCTGGAATTGAGCTGTAGGAGTTGCTTGTATATTTTTGAGATTATTTGTTTGTCAGTTGCTTCATTTGCTATTATTTTCTCCCATTCTGAAGACTGTCTTTTCACCTTGCTTATAGTTTCCTTTGTTGTGCAGAAGCTTTTAAGGTTAATTAGGTCCCATTTGTTTATTTTTGCTTTTATTTCCAATATTCTGGGAGGTGGGTCATAGAGGATCCTGCTTTCTCTGCACCCTCTCCAGCATTCATTGTTTGTAGACTTTTAGATAGCAGCCATTCTGACTGGTGTGAGATGGTACCTCATTTTGATTTTGCATTTCTGGTTTTGATTTGCATTTCTCTCATAATGAGTGATGTTGAGCATCTTTTCATGTGTTTGTTAGTCTTATTTGGAGAAATTTCTGTTTGGTTATTTGGCCCATTTTTTGACTGGGTTGTTTATTTTTCTGGAATTGAGCTGCAGTAGCTGCTTGTATGTTTTTGAGATTAATTCTTTGTCAGTTGCTTTGTTTGCTATTATTTTCTCCCTTTCTGAAGGCTGTCTTTCACCTTGCTTATAGTTTGCTTTGTTGTGTAAAACTGTTAAGTTTAATTAGGTCCCATTTTTTTATTTTTGCTTTTATTTCCATTATTCTGGAAGGTGGGTCATAGAGGATCCTGCTGTGATTTATGTCGGAGAGTGTTTTGCCTATGTTTTCCTTTAGGAGATTTATAGTTTCTGGTCTCACATTGAGATCTTTAATCCATTTTGAGTTTATTTTTGTGTATGGTGTTAAAAAGTTTTTCAACTATTATCTCCTCAAGTATTTTCTCATGGCCTTTCTTTTTGTCTTCTTCTTCTGGGACTCCTATGATTTGAATGTTGGGGTTTTAACATTGTCCCAGAGGTCTCTGAGGTTGTCCTCATTTCTTTTAATTCTTTTTCCTTTTTTCCTCTATGCTTCATTTAATTCCACCATTCTATCTTCCACCTCACTTATTCTATCCTCTGCCTCAGTTATTTACTGTTGGTTCCCTCCAGATGCTTTTGACCTCTGTTATTGCATTATTCATTATTGAGTGACTCTTTTTTTATTTCTGTTAGGTCCTTGTTAAACATTTCTTGCATCTTCTCAATCCTTGTCTCTAGTCTGTTTATCTGTAACTCCATTTTGTTTTGAAGATTTTGGACCATCTTTACTATCATTATTCTGAATTCTTTTTTTGGGTAGACTCCCTATCTCTTCCTCTTTTGTTTGGTGGGCATTTATCATGTTCCTTTACCTGCTGACTATTTCTCTGCCTTTTCATTTTGTTTAGATTGCTGTGTTTGGGGTGGCCTTTCTGTAGGCTGGAAGTTTGTGGTTCCTCTTTATTGTGGAGGTTCCTCCCTGTGGATGGAGTTGGACTAGTGGCTTGTCAAGGTTTCCTGGTTAGGGAAGCTTGTGTCTGTGTTCTGGTGGGTGGAGCTGGATCTCTTCTCTCTGGAGTGCAATGAAGTGTCCAGTAGTGATTTTTGAGATGTCTGTGGGTTTGGTGTGACTTTTGGCTGCCTGTATTTTAATGCTCAGGGCTGTGTTCCTGCATTGCTGGAGAATTAGCTTGGTATGTCTTGCTCTGGAACTTGTTGGCTCTTGGGTGGAGCTTGGTTTCAGTGTAGGTATGGAGGCTTTTGGATGAGCTCTTGTAGATTAATGTTCCCTGGAGTCAGGAGTTCTCTAGTGTTCTCAAGTTTTGGATTTATGCCTCCTGCCCCTGGCTTTCAGTCTTATTCTTACAGTAGCCTTAAGACTTCTCCATCCATACAGCACTGATGATAAAACATGTAGATTAATGGTGAAAAGATTCTCCACAGTGGGGGACACCCAGGGAGGTTCACAGAGTTGCATGTAGAAGAGAAGAAGGATGAGGGAGACAGAACTGACCAGGAGGAGAAGGGAGGGAGCCAAAAGGGGAGAGAGCCATCTAGCCAGTAATCAATTCCCTATGCACTCTCCACAGCCTGGAATGCCCAAAGAGATTCACAAAGTTAGGTAGAGAAGAGAAGGGGGAGGGAGGAGATAGAGGTGACCTGTGGGAGAAAAAGGAGAGTCAAAAGGGGAGAGAGGAATCAAGCCAGCAATCACACCCCTAAGTAAAAATGGGTACTGAAGATTAGATTCTTAAAGGTGCAGAGTTGATAACAAATACCAAAAAGCAAAGATTAAAAATTTAGAGTAGTGCTTAGACTCTCAAAAATACAATATTAAGAATACAAAACAAAATCACAGAAATTATGAAAAATATAAATGTGAAATTTGCTTTAAAAATAGTTTTTTTTGCAAGGTGATAGTAGATTGTAAAAATGAAAAGGGAGTAATAAAGAATTTAAAAATAAAAAAGTTAAAAAATGTTAATAGTAGAATATATCTAGGAATTTGTCTGGAGCTGCTGAGGGCAGTGTGGGGTCATTTCAGTTTCAGATAGTCCTGGTTCCAGCTTTAACTTTTTCTCCAAAGTTTATAGGCCCCTTCCAATGCTTAGTCAATGCTAACTACAGGGTTTTAATCTGTTGCACCTGTCACTTTTAGAGTGGCTCCCTGTTCTTTCTTTATTTTGGCTTCAAGTCTCTTCAGTGTCTAATTTCCGCCCTGACAGAAGGGGGCAAAGGTGGTCACTTATTTAGGCTCACTTGTTCAGTTGTGTTGTGGGGAGGGAGGAACACGGCAAACAAATATCACTGGCATGTTTAGGGAGTGCTCGTAGTGTATAGACCACATGGGGTTTGCCCCAGCTCACGATGGCCTGTGCTTTCCCAGTCTACACTGCTCAGGCTCCAGGTTGCTCTGCAGGGGAACTGTCCAAAGTGGGCCCTGTGTTTTGTGAACTTCCCAGGTCTAAGCTGCTCAGGTTCAGGTTCTCGGGTACTCCACAAAGGCACAGACTCGGTTGGGCATGCTTTTTGTGCCCTTCCCAGGTCCGAGCAGCTCAGGTGACCAGGTTTTTAGTGAGTGCACTGTCCCATGTGGGCTGTTCATCTTAATCTCCTCCCTGGTCCTGGCGCCTTGGTTTCCCGGGTGCACTGCAAGAGCATGTTTCAGTTGTGCCATGTGTCTCCTCTTGGAGGCTGATCTTAGGCTGTGACCCTCCTGGCAGATGTCAACCATCCAGGATCCCAGGAAGATGTGATTAGCAACTGGGAGCCTGCTCACAGTTTGGTGGAGGATGCTGTCTCTGGGACTGAGATGGCCCCTTGCCTTCGGGCTATGGCTGTTGCACGCCTGCCTTTCTGCCTCCAGTGGGCAAGGGGCTGGTCCACAGCCAGCCAGCTCTCCTTTGGTGATCATTCAGTCCTTTGTTATGTGAGCTGGCCAGACTGTGCCTTAGGTTAGAGCTTTTCGTAGGAAAGTTCTCTCTCTCTCTCTTTTTTTCTCTCTCTCTGGCTACCCCATGGTTTGGGTTGCTATCTCACCTTAGCTCCCTTAGATTGCCCTCAGGGCATTTACACATGGTCCTTACCCTAAGCAGTGCAGCCCGCACCTCCCTGTTCAGTACCTGCTCACTGCTGACAGATGCGAGCATCTGGGCTACTTCTTCCACTGGTAGTTGCAGTTAGGCTTGTATCCTGTGAGTTTTCTTTTTCTTTCTCCCGGTTATGTTGCCCTCTGAGATTCCAAACTCCCCACAGACCCGCCATTGAGAGGGTTTCCTGGTGTTTGGAAACTACTCCTCCTTCACGACTCCCTCCCCGGGATGGGTCTCTGTCCCAAACTCTTGTCTCTCTTTTTGTCTATTATATTTTGTCCTACCTCCTTTCGAAGAGAATGGGCTGCCTTTCTGGTGCTTGGTGTCCTGTGCCAGCATTCAGAAGTTGTTTTGTGGAAGTTGCTCAGCATTCAAATGATCTTTTGATGAATTTGTGGGGGAGAAAGTGGTCTCCCCATCCTATTCCTCTGCCAGTTGAGGCTTTTAGAATCAAGGAATATAATGTATGAGAGAGTAATTTAGAAATTAAGACATGCTACTACATATGTGTTTGGAGAAATCCAGAAAGAAGATGGCTGAGAACACAACCCTTGAAACACTTTCATTTAGAGAGTGAAATGAAGAGACCTCAAGAGGAGTTCAGCTCAAGAGACAGATAAGCACTTCTGTATACTGTCCTTCTTACCAAGGACATTCTAAGAGGGAATCAGTGGATTCCCTCACCTCAATATAATTGCTGTGTTTCACAAAATGTGGGCCTGTGAATCACCTGCATCGAGACTGGGTTGGCTTAAATGTATATTTCAGGGCCCTACCTCAGGCCTACTTGAAGAGAATTTCAGGAGGTTTTACCAGGGATTTGAATTTTTAATAAGGAATTCTCAGTCTGCCACCCAGGATGACTCTGGCTTATTGGATGAAATGGAACATGTTAACAAATAACATTAGGTTGAAGAGTTAGTTGAAGAATATAAAGACATTTGTTCATCCCTTTTATAAGTTTATGGCATTAAATAAGACAAACCTGACTGTTCTGTGGGGAAAGATAGTATAAATTGATAAATATAAGGAAAATATGGGCAAACCTCTTTTTATTGCAGTATGCTTTATTGTGCTTCATGGATATTGCCTTTTTTTTTTAAAAACAAATCAAAGGTTTGTAGCAGTTCTGCACTGAACAGGTCTGTCAGCATCACTTTTCCAATGATATTTTGCACATTTCATGTCTCTGTGTAACATTTTAATAATTCTTGCAATATTTCAAACTTTTTCATTTTATTTGTTATGGTGATCTGTGATCAGTCATCTCTGATGTTACTATTATGACTTGCTGAAGGCTCACATGATGGTTAGCATTTTTTAGCAATTAAGTACTTTTATTTAAGACATGAATATTATTTTTTAAGATATAATGCTATTGCACACTTAGTAGACTATAGCATATTATAAACATATCTTCTGTATACATTGGGAAAGCAAAAAGTTCATGTTACTTGTTTTATTGTTATATTTGCTTTATTGTGGTAGTCTAGAACTGAACCTGCAGTATCTCCCAGGTATTACTGTAGTCTTAAACTCATGCTGTATTGTTTTTGAAATATTTTGTTTATAAAAGATCTTACAATAATTTATAGAACCATTCTTCTCTTGTGGAAGATTTGGGTTATTTTCACTTAGTTCCTGTGATGGTTAATGCCTTCATAGTAGAGGCAGTATACAGTATAGAGATAAAATTGTGGGTATTAGAATCATCCTTCTTCAGGTTAAATCACAACTTTTGCCACTGTAATTCTGGTTCAGTAATTCTGGATAAATTATGTAAGTCATCTATCCTTAAGTTTCCTCATTTTACTCTAAGTGTCATAATAGTGTATTAATTTAATTGATGTAAGGATTAAATGAGTTAATAAATGTAAAGTGCTTAAAATTGTGCCTGGCATATAGTAAGTACTTAATAAATATGGGCTATTATTATTGATAATACATGTATTTGTGAATCTAGAATCTAACTTTTATTGAACTGTTTCCCTAGGATAAATTTTCAAGATGAGATCACTTCATTAAAGAATGAAGACATCTTTCTGTCCCTTTGCCATCTATGGCCATTGCTTTTCAGGGGGTGATATCAGTTTGTGCTGTATAATTTGAAAATGCAACCTATCAATCAATGCAATTATGTGTGTATGTATGTATCATATGCATTGCATTGTATACACACATACACATAAAAGTATATATATGTATCCATTTGATTTGTCTCTATATTTGAATGCACATCAGTATGTTTTAGGCTTGTACAAGACTGTGACCTTGTTAAGTCTGTTCTGTTTACTCTTACAGTGCCTTGGTCAATATTGTCTCCAGATGGATGTTGGTAAATGATAAATAGTAAGTTACTTTTGAAAGGTTATGTCAAAGAAATATTCTAAATCTTATGTTTCTTTTTTTTTCTTTTTGATAGATTGAAGCCATGGCTATTCTTTTTGCTGTTGTTGCCAGGGGAACCACTATCCTTGCCAAACATGCTTGGTGTGGAGGCAACTTCCTGGAGGTGACAGAGCAGATTCTGGCTAAGATACCTTCTGAAAATAACAAACTAACGTACTCACACGGCAAGTGAGTTCTGCTCTGTGTGGGTAGCGGGTAAAAAAAATTATATTATTATACTCAGAACAGTAGAAAACTAGAAAAGCAAGCTTCTCAGTAGATAATTTGAATAAGCTGACAGAACAATAATCTTTACCAGCTTAGAAAATGTCTGGTTCTATTAATTTTAAATTTAACTAAAAATTATTTTATTCTGTCACCTAAGTGATACTCATATTTTAAAGAACAATATGGAAATGTTAGATATAAAAGTGACTCTGCTATAGAGCTCTAGGATATGTGAAACTTGATATAGTTATGATAAATAACAATTATTTGTTCATTCTTTCTGTAAATATTTACTGAGCACTTAACTGTCACCAGACACTTTGGTGGTGCTGGAGATACAAGAAATTACTCAGTATTTGTCCTCGTTGTTTAATGGAGGTTATAGTTTAATGAAGGAGATGGTCAAATTCATAGATAATCACGGTAGAGAGTAGAAGGTAGTGGGTAGGGGGGTGGTATTCCAGGTAGAAGGAACAGCTGGTAGAGAAGTATGGAGACATGAGCTCATGATGCATATTTAGTGAACTTCAGGTGATTCTCTGTGACTGGTGCCCAACGTCATGAAAATAAAGCCAGAGAGATTGACAAGAGAAGTCCTATAGGGCCTCATAGGCCACGTTAAGGGGTTGCCACAGTGGGCAATGGGAAGGCATTGAATGTTTCCAGCTGGGGTGTGACATGGTAAGGTTTTGCTTTAGAAAGATCACTGTTGTGGCTGGTTGGAGAATGAATTGAAGGGGGCATAGGTGGGAAATCTTAGTAATCGTAAATATTGCCTCAGCCTTCCTCCTTAATACTTAAAAATCTTTCAATACCTAACTCATCCTAATTTCCTTAGACCCTATCTCAGGAGGAGGTCCTTGTTGGTTTCCAGAAGTAACTCCTTATATCATTTAGGATTTAGTGTAAGTTACTGCAACAGAGAGACCCTAAAAGACAGTGTTAATTTATGAGATATCCCAGAGAGGAAGACTTTGGGACTGTTGGAGTGGCTCTGCCAGTTTTAATTAGTGCCTTCCAATTCTGGCCAAGGCAGCTTCTTCAGTTCTGGTATTTTTTAAGGCACAGTCCAGAAGTGGCTGATAGTATTGTTCACTACATCGTTATGTAGCTAACCTAGCTGGAAATGAAGACTAGAATTTGTCATTTCTAGCTATGTAGCCATGTGCTCAGCTAAAACTCCATTACTCTGGAAGAAGTTATAGGGTATCAGGAGACAGCTCACAATCTTCCAGTCTACTGTTCTGGGCCTCCAAAATATTTGGATGTGCTCTTCTTCCCAAAGCACACTTCCTCTCTGCAGGAAGTGGCCCCAAAGATTTATCTGATCGCTTTGTCCAGCTCCAGGTCCAGACAATCTGGGTGATAACAGTCCTCTCTATCATACCCAGGGATGACTCCTGTGGCCTATTGACATGTAGATGTCACTGCTTCCCAGCAGTATTCAAATACTACCACACAGCAATTTCAGAGACTCCTGTTCAGATCCAGGAGTGGTTCTGCTTTGCAGGAAGAATTTCTTCATCTTTTCTCCCTTTGTTCTCCCGGAGGCTTTTCCTGGTACATTATCCTCTGTGGCCACGTCCAAAATGGGTATTAGTGAGTTTGTCATCTTTGGAAACTACAGGTTCTGTAGTCTACTACTCTCTGCTGTAGTTTAGGGTCTGAGAAGTTACCTGGGGGTTAAATGACCCCAGTTGCTCGTGAGTATGGCTTTAGGGTTTCTTAAAAAATTTGCTGGGCTTAACGATCATGTTTCTAGTTAGTTTCCAGGAAAATGCTCAGGGAAAGCGTGTGTCATCTTTTTAGAGGCAGGACTGGGAAGCAGGGTATGCACCTTCCACTCACATTTTATCAGGCAGAACTTATCACATAGCCATATCTAACTCTAAGGGAAGTTGGCTATGTAATGCAATGAAAATGTGGTTATACTGCAAGAAAGCAATGTTAACTTATCTGCTGTGTCTTTCTACCTGCATCCTTACCCAGTCCTACCTGGTCTCATTTGGAGTAAGTATCCATCACTGAGTTGTTTCTTTCTTTTTAAGCTTCTACCTTGGTTTCTTTCCTATAATCATGTTCCATCATCCCAATCAAAGATAAAGATATCTTTTATTTCAGTCAGTTCAGTTCACTCAGTCATTTCCACTCTTTGTGACCCATGGACTGCAGCACGCCAGGATTCCCTGTCCATCACCAACTTCCGGAGCTTACTCAAACTCATGTCCATCGAGTTGGTGATGCCATCCAACCATCTCATCCTCTGTCATCCCATTCTCCTCCCGCCTTCAATCTTTCCCAGCATCAGGGTCTTTTCCAGTGTTATTACTGTATACCAAAATAAAAAGTTCCATTTTATTATGTGAAAATCATTGCTTCCTGAAATCTGACCTTCTTCTTGCTATTTCTTTCTTTCATTAATAGCATCACCAGTCATTCAGCTGGCTAATCTTAAAACTTCAGAATCACATTTGACTTCTTCACCAAATCTTTGCCATTCAGCTACAAGAGGTATTTCAGTCTCCTCTCTCCACATTCATCATAGTGTTTGTCCAGGCATTCATTGTTTCTCATTCCTAATGACCTCCCCCTAACTGGTTTTTCGTCTCCCCTGGTGGCTCAGTCAGTAAGGAATCGATCTGCAATGCAGATCACCTGCAGCACAGGAGACACAGGTTTGATCCCTGGATCAGGAAGGTCTCCTGAAGAAGGAAATGACAACCCACTCCAGTATTCTTGCCTGGAGAATTCCATGGACAGAGGAGCCTGGTGGGCTACAGTCCATGGTGTTGCAAAGAGTTGGACATGACTGAGTGACTAAACCACAACTGGTTTTTCTGCTTCTAGTTGGTCCCTCCTTAAATCTGTATTTAACATTCCTAAGATTATACTTTCTTGCTTAAAACCCAAACTAAGCCTTCATTATTTTGTGTATTTCTGTTACATCTTTGTCTCTATAGATATCTTTGTCATTCCCAGACCAATCTATGTTATTTTAAGCTTTGGTATATTTTTTTTTCCTTGATTTTGCATCTTGGAATGTCCTTCCCCTCCTATTTTACAGGTCCCAAATGAAATACTTTCTAATTTTCATTTTAATCCTTCTAAAAGGGCGATTCTAATAATGTCCCTTCCTTCAGCAGGTACGCAGGATAAAGTTTCTTAACACAACTTGAAAAATTCTTCAAGATCTGCCTCTTCTGGCCTCATCTCTCATTATTTGAGCTCTCAGTTTTGTTCTTCAGCCATACTTAGCTATGTGCATATCAGTTCTGGGTTTGTTCTCTCTTTTTAGCCTCTGCAATAGCTGTTACTTTTTCAAAATTTGAGTTTGTCTTCCTGAGCTTATGTTTCCTCTTCTAGAAACCCCTGAAAACTCCAAGACTGTGCCAGGTGCCTCCTTTTTATGTGTCTCCATAGTATCCTGTCGGAGAAGGCAATGGCACCCCACTCCAGTACTCTTGCCTGGAAAATCCCATGGACGGAGGAGCCTGGAAGACTGCAGTCCATGGAGTCGCTGAGGGTCAGACACAACTGAGTGACTTCACTTTCACTTTTCATTTTCATGCATTGGAGAAGGAAATGGCAACCCACTCCAGTGTTCTTGCCTAGAGAATCCTGGGTGGGGAGCCTCGTTGGCTGCCGTCTATGGGGTCGCACAGAGTCGGACACAACTAAAGTGACTTAGCAGCAGCATAGTATCCTGTGTTTATCCATTATAGCACTTCTGACACTGTGTTATAATTGCAATCTTCATTTTTTGTCTCTGTACCGTGACTATAGGCTCTTTGATGGCAATAACCATACCTCATTACCTCCTATGGTCTTGTACCAAGGTACTCCCAAGTGTGATTTTGTTGTTGTTGTACAGTCACCAAGTTGCGTCCGACTCTTTGTGACCCAGTGGACTGCAGCATGCCAGGTTCCCTGTCCCTCATCATCTCCTGGAGTTTGCCCAAGTTCACATCCATTGAATCAGTGATGTCATCTAACCATCTCACCCTCTGTCGACCTCTTCTCCTTCTGCCTTCAATCTTTCCTAGCATCAGAGTCTTTTCCAAGGAGTCAGCTGTTTGCATCAGGTGGCCAAAGTATTGGAGCTTCATCTTTAGCATCAGTACTTTTAATGAGTATTCATGATTGATTTCCTTTAAGAATGACTGGTTTGATCTCCTTGCTGTCCAAGGAACTCTCAAGAGTTTTTTCCAGCACCACAGTTCGAAAGCATCAATTCTAAATGTGATTTCAGTTCTGTCAGTTCAGTCACTCAGTCGTGTCTGATTCTTTGCAACCCAATGTACTGTAGCACACCAGGCTTCTGTGTTTTATCACCAACTCCTGGGGCCTTCTCAAACTCATGTCCATTGAGTCGGTGATGCCATCCAACCATCTCATCCTATATCGTCCCCTTCTCCTCCTGCCTTCAATCTTTCCCAGCATCAGGGTCTTTGCCAATGAGTCAGTTCTTTGCATCAGGTGGCCAGAGTATTGGAGTTTCAGCTTCAGCATCCATCCTTCCAAAGAACTTCCAAAGTCCTTGAGAACCCCATGAAAAGTATGAAAAGGCAAAAAGTGTGGTTTAGCAGAAACAAATTTTGTGGGGGAAATGATGACTTCCATTTTTGCACCTGCTGTGTTTGTCTATGGTATATCTAGTTAGATATGTCTAACCAACAGTAGCATATTCAGGCCTTGAGCTCAGGAGATAGGTCACATTTAGATTTGGAAATCAGTGTAATTGTATTAGCTGAAAACAGGTATCGGCAGCAAAACATGAAAGTGGGTGCCACCCTCCAAGGAGTCTTTGTGAGAAAAGCAGGGGACTGAGGATGCTGGAAAGCATCAACAGAGAGGGAAAGAGATTACCATATAAACCAGGCAAGCCTGGTGTCAAAAAATCTAGTGAAGAGAGAGCAGTTTCTAGAGGAAGGAAGTGGTCACAGTATCAAATGTGTCAGAAAGAGCCACTGGATATGGAGTGTGGAAGTGATTGGTGGAGTTGATGTAACAGTTTCAGAGTGGTGGAGGAAGACATTTGAGTTCCAATACCTCCCTATAATTCACATAAAACCTCTATGTGAACATTAATGATACAATTCAGCAGCTACTCTTGTCTATCTACTTGCCCAGAGTAGAAATCTGGGAAGCAAAATCGAGTTATCCCTCTGCCTCAACCCCAGTAGCCAGTCCTCAAGTTCTTTTCTCTGTTCCTTCTTCATTGCCCATAGTACTTTAGTTTGTTTCCTTCAGTGTTCTACTTCAGTACTTCAGTAGTCTCTTGCCTGCTCCTCCTTTTTATTAGTTCTCATACTCTAGCCAAAACATCCTTTTCTGTGGCAGTTCTGATCACTCTGTCCCCTTGCTAAGACCATTTGATACTTGATCATTGTTCTTAGGATTGTATAGATACAGTGAGACTTGAAAACCTTATACAAGATTTGAAAGTATTTGCTTGCTTACAACCTCCTTTGTGGAAGCCATTTATTTTTGTTCCGTACATTCTATACTTTAGCCATGTTAATTAATTTTACTTTCAAACCCATTATGTGCTGTTTTATCCCAAAGCCCTTAAGCTTGTTGGTCTCTCATTCCAGAACTCTCTTCACTTGTTCTTCTTCTTGCCATCTGTTACTTAGTCTTCAGGTTCAGCTCAGACATGTGCTCTGGGATGTCCTCCAGTTACCCTTTGCCAAACTCCTCTATATAAGATATGGGTGTCTCTTCTATATCCCCATAGCACCATGTACTGCCTTTAACTCTTCCCCTCCCCTCTAACTCTTTATCATCCTCCTTACTATGCTGTTCCACAATTGCCTGCATTTTCATTCTCTGAAGGCAGGGACTGATGATTTTGCTTATTTGTATCCTCAGCACCTAACCCAGTAACTGGCTCCGAGTCGATGCCAAATATATGTTATTGTTGAGTATCTGGTAGAAAAAAATGTTTGCTCTGTGTGGCCCATTTGGGTGTTTATCTTAATTATGTGTCCTTCAGATGTCATCTCTTGTTCAAACCTTAAGAATCTGAGACTTCTCTAGCAGTCCAGTGGTTAGGATTCAGTGCTTTCCCTGCTGGGGCCTGGGTTCAATCCCTGGTCAGGGAACTATGGTCCGGAATGCCATGCAGCAGAGCAAATACAGTCCAATTATGCTTTCTTAGATATTATTATTATGGATAATGTGCATCATGTTGCACTATTTAGATAGAATAGAGACCCTGTTTTAATTTCTTATTTATTTCTATCAAGTTTGACTTGAGAGAAATAGGTATATAGGGGAGAAGGAAAATAGACAGTATTTGTAAATAATATGGTCATGTTGGCAGTTCTAAAATTTCTTATACGTAGATAGAAGATAGAAGTGAAAGAGATATTGCTCATAACCACAGTAAGTTTTATATCTTTTATTCTACAGTTATCTGTTTCATTACATCTGCCAAGACAGGATTGTATATCTTTGTATCACTGATGATGTAAGTAATTTGAGGACATGTTGCTCTTTAACTATGTGTAAAATTAGTAGAGTTAGTTCTTAATTATCTGTATCTGTGGTGGGTAAAGTTGACGCAAATATAACTTTCTATAGCTCAGAATTGTTTTTTATGCTTTGCATTTGTCATGTAGAGTAGCAAATCACAGAAAAAGTTGATATCTGGGTATTTGCAAATCAGTTTGGTTTTGTAGAGTTTTAGCTGAACCTTTTATTATAACTTCTACACTTAATTTATTGTATAGTGAGAATTGGTGTTCATTATTATGATTCTTCAGTATCAGACCCTCTCAAAATTTATCTGAAATAGTAAATAGATTATTTCACTCCTTTAATCAGTAGTTAGTGAATTTTCTAATGTATGTGGACTTTGGGAAAACGGAATCACAACACATTATAATCAACTTTGTAAACCCATAGTTTACAATGGTAGGTTGTTTTTTGAGTATTTGTAGTTTGATGCAAAATGCTCAGTACCTTAACAGTGCCATCCAGGTCCTCTCTCCTCTCTGCAATCCTAGTGTCGACTTCTTCTTGGACACATTTCCATTATGGTTTCAAAGAGCTACGTGCTTGTTTATTTGTGTCCAAAAAAGAGGGGCTATGTCTTCGCAGGTCTCTTCCTGCAGGAATGAGGAAACTCCCCAGAGGTACACCTTTCCCTTCTCCCACTTTCAAAGCGGACTTTTCATGCCTTACTGGCTAGGACTAGGTTATGTACTTATTTTTAAATTGGAATTGGCATGATTGCCATAGATCATGGTTCTTAATGTTTATTGTATCACAGACCTCTTTGCTGCTCGTGGATCACTCCCAGAATTTTTTAAATGCATGATTTTATTAGGTTGCTGCAAAAGTAATAGCGGTTTTGGACCCTGAATTTTAAATCATTATAACTAGGCTCAAACACATCTTTATTAATCAAAATAAGAACCATTATAATCAACACATTTTTGCCAATGAGAAATAAGCTTGATTATTCCTGTAGCAAAAAAATCCGTGCTTCAGGATTTGATGAACTCTTGGAAAGCTTTTTCTGTGTGCTGCTGGTCGTGGAAGCATTTTCCTTGCAAAAAGTTGTTGAGATGCTTGAAGAAGTGGTAGTCAGTTTGCAAGAGGTCAAGTGAATATGGCAGATGAGGCAAAACTTCATAGCCCAATTCATTCAACTTTTGAAGCATTGGTTATGTGACAAGTGGCCGGGCATTGTTGCAGAGAAGAACTGGGCCCTTTTTGTTGACTGATGCCGGCTGCAGGCATTGCAATTTTTGGTGCATCTCCTTAATTTGCTGAGCACACTTCTCAGATGTTAATGGTTTCGCCAAGATTCAGAAAACTGTAGTGGATCAGATGGGCAGTAGACAACCAAACAGTGACTAATACCTTTTTTTTTCTCTTGGTGCAAGTTTGGCATTGGGAAGTGCTTTGGAGCTTCATCTCAGTTCAACCACTGAGCTGGCTGTTGTGGAAAATCCAGTTTTTGTAGCACATCACAATCCAACCAAGAAGTGGTTTGTTGTTGTTGTGTAGAGTAAGAGAAGATAACAGTTCAAAATGATGATCTTTTTTTGATTTGTGGTCAGCTCAGGAGGCAAAAGGTTGTCTGAGGAGGCCTTACAAATAACTGAGAAAAGAAGAGAGGCGAAAGGCAAAGGAGAAAAGGAAAGATATACCCATCTGAATGGAGAGTTCCAAAGAATAGCAATGAGAGATAAGAAAGACTTCTAAGTGAACAATGCAAAGAAATAGAAGGAAGCAATACAATGGGAAAGACTGGAGATTTCTTTAAGAAAAGGGAACATTTCATGCAAAGATGAGCACAATAAGGACAGTAACAGTATGCACCTAACAGAAGCAGAAGATACTAAGAAGAGGTGGCAAGAGTACACAGAAGAACTGTACAAAAAGATCTTCATGACACAGATAACCGCAATGGTGTGATGAGTCACCTAGAGCCCCACATCTTAGAGGGCAAAGTCAAGTGGGCCTTAGGAAACATCACTATGAACAAAGATAGTGTAGGTGATGGAATTCCAGCTGAGCTATTTCAAATCCTGAAAGATGATGCTGTTAAAATGCTGCATTCAATATGCCAGCAAATTTAAAAAATTCAGCAGTGGCCACAGGACTGGAAAAGATCAGTTTTCATTTCAGTGCCAAAGAAGGGCAGTGCCAAAGAATGTTCAGACTACTGCCCAATTGCACTAATTTCACATGCTAGCAAAGTAATGCTCAAAATTCTCCAAGCCAGACTTCTATAGTACATGAACTATTAACTTCCAGATGTTCAAGTTGGAGTTAAAAAAGGCAGAGGAACCAGAGAGAGATCAAATTGCCAACATCTGTTGGATCATAGAAAAAGCAAGAGAATTAAAAAAAAAACATCAACTTCTGCTTCATGGACTACACTAAAGCCTTTGACTCTTGTGAATCACAACAAACTGTGGAAAATTCTTAAAGAGATGGGACTACCAAACCACCTTAATTGCCTCCTGCAAAACCTGTATGCACGTCAAGAAGAAACACTTAGAACAGGACATGGAACAATAGACTGGTTTCAAATTGGGAAAGGAGTATGTCAAGGCTGTATATTGTCACCCTGTTTATTACATGCAGTGTACATCATGCAAAATGCTGGACTGGATGAAGAACAAGCTGGAATCAAGATTGCTGGGATAAATATCAATAACCTCAGATATGCATATGATAACCACCCTTATGGCAGAAAGCAAAGAACTAAAGAACCTCTTGATGAAGGTGAAAGAAGAGAGTGAAAAAGCTTACTTAAAACTCAACATTCAAAAAACAAAGATCATGGCATCTGTTCCCATTACATCATGGCAAATAGATGGGGAAACAATGGAAAGAGTGACAGACTTTATTTTCTTGGGCTCCAAAATTGCTGCAGATGGTGACTGCAGCCATAAAATTAAAAGGCACTTGCTCCTTGGAAGAGAAAATATGACCAACCTAAACATTAAAAAGCAGAGACATTACTTTGCCAACAAAGGTCAATATAGTCAAAGCTATGGTTTTTCCAGTAGTCATGTATGGATGTGAGAGTTGGACCATAAAGAGGGCCAAGCATTGAAGAATTGATGCTTTTGAACTGTGGTGTTGGAGAAGACTCTTGACAGTCATTTAGACTGCAAGGAGATCAAACCAGTCAATCCTAAAGGAAATCATCCCTGACTATTCATTGGAAGGACTGATGATGAAGCTCCAATACTTTGGCCACCTAATTCAAAGAGCTGACTCATTAGAAAAGACCCTGATGCTGGAAAGTACTGAAAGCAGGCAGAGAAGGGGATGATAGAGGACAAGATGGTTGTATGGCATCACTGACTCAATGGACATGATTTTGAGCAAGCTCTGGTAGATGGTGAAGGACATGGAAGCCTGGCATGCTGCAGTCCATGGGGTTGCAAATAGTTGGACACAACTGAGTGACTCAACAACAACAACAGTAGGCAACCACTTTTCAAACTTTTTCACCTTACCAATTTTCCTCAATTGCCAAATGATCATAGAATGATAAACATTGAGTTCTTGGGTAACTTCTCATGTAGTTGTAAGAGGATCAGCTTTGATGATGCTCTCAGTTAGTTATTGTCAACTTCTGATGGCCAGCCACTGTGGTTCTTATTGTCAAGACTTGATTTCTTTGGAAAATTTCTTGAACCACCACTGCACCATACAATTTGTTAGCAGTTCAAGGGCCAAACACATTGTTGATGTTGTGAGTTTTCTCTGCAGCTGTGACGTATATTGAACTCAAATAAGAAAATCACTCAGATTTGCTTTTTGCCTAATATAATTTCCATAGTCTAAAATACATATAGTTAGCAAGTAATAATTAGCAAAAATCATAAAACAAGAAATGCTCATTAAAATGATATGTAACATAACCACATGTATTTAAAAATATTTCAATATCAAATGGCAAAGTTCAACAATGCAAAATCGAAATTACTTTTGCACCAACCTAGTAATACCAGTTATGTTGAAATCCAGTATTCAGAGCTTCCCTGGTGGCTCAGTTGATAAAGAATCTGCCTGCAATGCAGGAGACCTGGGTTTGATTCCTGAGTTGAGAAGATCCCCTGGAGACAGGAACAGCTACCCACTCCAGTATTCTGGCCTGGAGAATTTCATGGACAGAGGAGTCTGGCAGGCTACAGTCCATGGGGTCTCAAAGAGTCAGACACAACTGAGTGACCTTCACAGTATTCAAAATAGTTTAAATATTGATTTAGTAATACATGCTTCTTTATGAATTCACTAATAACAAGATATAGTCATGGGTTTAATAAAATAGTTTTGATGTGGTGTTAAGTATTAATGATATTTTGAGAGATGTCTGTAACTGATGGTACATGTAAAAAAGACTTCTCTTGGTGACAGAGTCCCAGGTACTGTTTAATACTACTCTATTTTGTTACTACATTCACAGTTGAAATTTGAGTTAAAGTTTGGTGAAAATAATGAGTTTTTTTTTTTTAATCCAAGTACATTGGCCCCTTGAATTTGGACCATTGACCCAACTTTAAGAACTCTTGGCTTAGACTATTAATCTTAGGTGAAATGGAGATGTGTGTCAACCACAGTGATTATCACAATGACTTATATTCCCTGGTTTCACTGTATTTTCTAAAATTATTTTAAAAATCCAGTTATATTTGAAATGACTGATGTGAAAGTGCTGGGAGTAGGTGAGAAATAGCACTAAATTTGGGATGGTCAGAGTTGAGTCTTACATTTCTTAAGCTATAATTATACTTTTGTGTATAGGTTATACACATACATACACTTTTTGACTGGAACTAGACAAGAGTACATTCCTTGATCTTTTCAAATATACCACCACTACTGAAAAAAGTTAATTAAAAGTTTATGTCAATAGTGTTATCTTTGTGTGTGAAAGACTGTACTATTACTATGGATTTCTCAAGCATCTTCTCGTGCTGGATTTTCTAATAGATCCTGTGAAAGATATGGATGGAGTAAAACCCAATTCCTGCTCTTAAGATGCTAACCTAGGTATTGTTATCTTAGTTGGCAGTAATCTAACATTTGGATTCGACTCAGCTCTTTCATTTACTAGTTTCACTTTTGGCAAGTTAGTTTCTTTTCAGAGCCTTTGTTTCTTTATCTGTAAAATTAGGTCAGTTCCTCCTCATAGAATCATTGCTCAGTAAATATTAGCTGTTCTTACGGTTGTTTTTAATCATCCATATCATTTTTGTTTAGTGTTAACTCTGTATTCATCTCCTCAGGATTTTGAGCGTTCGCGAGCCTTTAATTTTCTGAATGAGATAAAGAAGAGGTTCCAGACTACATATGGTTCAAGAGCACAAACAGCACTCCCATATGCCATGAATAGTGAGTTCTCAAGTGTCTTGGCTGCACAGCTGGTAAGATCTTTCTCGGGATATAGTATTTGATTCATATCTTCTTTATTACTTTAAAGAACCATGGATATAGAGGACCCTGACCTGCAGTGTATTTTTCTGACTGTTATTATATGCCAAGATAGTAAAACTTCCCAGATTAAAAAATATATATAAATGGGCCATTTTAGGATGGAAAGTGATATTCTCTATAAATGGTGGTCAGAGTATCTCATGATTGGGAAGGAGATTAAAGATCATCTACTTCAACTACCCATTTAATGTGTAAATCCACTCAACATGCCAAATGGTGACTTAACCTGTAGATTAACTTCTACCTTCCCACAAGGTAAATTTAATTTTTGGGTAGCTCAGTTAGTCATTTGAAAGTCTCTTTATCTGTATGAATACTTAATTCTCAGTTCAGTGAATTTATACATATATATATACATATTATACATATATATATACATAGATATATACATATACATATTTACATACTTTTTACAGATACAAAACATCTCATGACCCTAAAGGAGTCCTCATGTTCCTATGCAGTCAGGTCCTTCCCTGAGGCAACCGCTTCTCTATTTTTGTCACCATAAATTAGTTTTATCTTTTCTAGAATTTCTTATAAATGGAATCATACATTATATACTCTTTTGTATCTTCCTTGTTTTGCTCAGTGTAAGGTTTTTGATATTGATCCATATTGTATAAATCAGTAGTTTCCTTTTTTTCTGAGTAGTATTGTATGCATATAACACAATTTGTTTATCCATTCACCTGTTGCTGGATATTTGAGATACTTCCAGTTTTCAGCTATCACCAACAAAACTATTATGAACATCCATGATGTACAAGTCTTTGCACAGACATGTGTTTTTATTTTTTTTTTGGTAAATACCTAGGGGTGGAATTGCTGGGTCATATGGTGAATGATGTTTAATTTTATAATGAATCATCAAACTTTTTTCCAAAGTGGTTGTACCATTTATATTCCCACTAGTACTTCCAGTGTTTCTGCATACTTGCCAACACTTGTTACGGTCTGTCTTTTTAATGTTATTCATCCTTGTGGATATGTAATGATATCTCATTGTGGTCTTATTTTGCATTAAAGAATGCTTACTTTTTATCCATCAAACCATATGAGTGCAAAGACAGAAGTTTTATCTATGATAGTGTTGTGAATGAGAAAAAAGGACTCACTGTCGTTGAATAATTTCCTGTTTGTTTCTCCTGTAAGTGTTGTTTTTAATACCTTTTTGAGGATTATACTTCTAAATATGCATCCTATGGGGATGAAGTTTGTTTAAATAGTTAATGAGTCTTTATTATTCAGTTGGTTTGTTTCATACTTCCACTAGGAAATACTTATATACATGCACCTATGTAAAACACCATCAGCAAAATATATACCAATGCCCATTTGAAAATAAATAGGGTCAGGTTGATGGCCAAGATGGTGAAGTAGGAAACCCTGAGCTCACCTCCTTCCATGGACACACCAAAATTACAACTATTTACGGAGCAGCTATTGATGAGGAAGATCAGAAGACTAGCAGAAAGGATCTTATACTACTGAAGATATAGAGAAGGAACCACAGCAAGACAGAGGGGCAGGCACACAGTATAATCAAGATCCATACCTTGGAGTGGGTGGCCCACAAGTGGAAAGATAATTACAATTGCAGCGATTCTCTCCAAGCAGCTAGGGGCTCAAGCTTCCCATGGGGCTCCCCAGCCCTGGAGTCCTCCATTGGGAAGAAGAGCCCCCAGAATATTTGGCTTTGAAGGCCAGCAGGGCTTAATTTCAACAGTGCTGAAAGACTGTGAGAAATAGAGACTCTACAGTCTTTATACAGCATGTATAAAATCCACATGCTCAGGAAATGAGGGCAGAAGCAGTAATTTGAAAGGAGCCCAGATCAGATCCACCTGCTGATCTTGGAGAGTCTCATGGAAAGGTGGAAAGCCACTGCAGCTCACCCTAGGGACATAGACATTGGTGGTAGGCATTTTTGGGAGCTCATTCTACCATTCTGTACCAGTGGAGCCCATAAGGACGATTTAGGAATCTTCCCTTTAGACTATTAATGTCAGGACGTGGTCCTACCCACCAGCCTATCTGCACCAATGCTGAGACATCTCAAGCCAAACAACTAGCCAAACAGGGAATCAGCCCCACTCACTGCAGGCTGGTTGCTTTAAGAACTCCTGAACCTACAGGGGTCTCAGGACATGGCCCTGCACACCAGTGTGTGTGCACTAGCCCTGGGAACCCCCACTTAGGCCCTGCAGCCAGAGATCCTGGAACCTGGATCTGCCCACCAGTGAGCCAGCATTATCCCCAGGGCCAGGATCACCTACCGGTGAGCAAGCGCCACCCCAGGACCCCCTGGACCCCAGCCTCACCCACCAGCAGGCTGACACATCAACTCTGGAACCTCCATAAGCCTTCAGCCAGAGATCCCAGGGCCCAGCTCCACAAACCAGTAGGTCTCACCAGCCAGTGGACAAACAGCAGTCCCAGGACCCACTGGATGCTTGCCCTGCCCAGCAGTAGGCCAACACCAGCTCTGGGACCCTCCAAGGCCCTTCAGCCAGAGATCCCAGGACCCCCTGGGTCTCTGCAGCCAGCTGCCTTATGACCTGGCTCTGCCCACCAGTGGCTGACAGCCTCTGCACAAGGTAAGGTCTGGGAACCAACCAGACTGGGGGCCAGCCATGCCTACCAGATTGTCCACAACAGAAGGACCCACACAGCCTATGTAGGTATTGTCCGTACAGCATATGGCTCTGGAGACCAGAGGGAAGTGCACTGCTAGGATTCATAGGACGTTTCCTAGAAAAGGCCACTTCTTCAGGGTCAGGAAATGTAACCAACTTACCAAATACATAGAAATTAAAAAGGAAATTAGGCAAAATGAGACAGAGGAACATGTTGCAAATGAAAGAACAAGAGAAAAGCCCATAAGAAGAGCTAAGTGAAGTGGACATAAGCGACCTACCCAATAAAGAACTCAAGGTAGTGATTGTAAAATGATCAAAGAACCCAATAAATGATTGGATTAACAGAGTGAGAAATTAGAATTTCTTAACAAAGAGAATATGTAAAGAATGACCAAGCAAAGATGAAGAATACAATAACTGAAATAAATAAACTAGAAGGAATCAACAGTGAATTGTATGATCAGTGAGCTGCAAAACAGATTAGCGGAAATCTCTGAAGCTCAACAGAAAAAAAGAAAAAAGAATAAAAAGAAATGAGTACTGTTTAAGATACCTCTGAAACACCATCAGATGTACTAACATTTGCATGGTAGGGCTTCCAGAAGAAAGGAGAAAAGGGGGCAGAGAACATATTTGAAAGCAAATTAACTGAAGACTTCCTTAACTTGGGGAAAGAAACAGAATCCAGGTCCAGCAAGCACAGAGAGTTCCCACAGGATCCACCCAAAGAAGACCACACCAAGACATTATAATTAAAATGGCAAAAATTAAAGATAAAGAGAGAATATTAAAAGCAGCTGGGGAAAAGCAAAATGTTGCACACAAGGAAATTCCCATAAAAGGCCAGAACGGAGTGGCATGATATTTTTCAAGTGGTAAAAGGGAAAAACCGACAACCGAGAATCCTCAACAAGGCTTTCACTCAGATTTGATAGAGAAATAGAAAGTTTTACAGATAAACAAAAGCTAAAAGTGTTCATCACCACCAGGCTTGCTTTAAAGGAAATGTTTAAGGGGCTTCTCCAAGCTGAAAAAAAGGTTGTAAGAAGAAATATGAAAATTATGAGAGGAGAAATCTCATTGGTAAAGGCAAATACACAGTAAAGGTACTAAACCAACCACATATAAAGCTATGAGGAGGATTACAAAAGGAGTAAAATCACCCATAACCACAATAAGGGATTTCAAAACAAAAAGAGGTATAAAATATGTCAAAACAGTAACTGTGGGAGGGGGCATAAAAATGTAGGGTTATTAAAATGCATTTCTACTTAAGAGATTAAAAACTGAAAATAATCATGTAGATATATACAGATTGTTATATACAAACCTTATGATAATCGTAAACCAGAAAACCTATATTAGATATACACAAAGGGAAAGAAATCCAAATATAACACAAAAGATACTAATCAAATCATAAGGGATGAAAGCAAAGGACCAAAAGAGAAGTACAAAAACAACTGAAAAACAATTAACAAAATGGCAGTAAATACATACCTATCAATAATTAAATGGAAATGGACTAAATGCTCCAGTCAAAAGACACAGAGTGGCTGAATGGATAACAAAACAAAACCCGTATATATACTGCCTACAGGGGACTTGGTGTGGCTCTAAAGACAAAAACAGAAAGTGAAGGGATGGGAAAGGTTATTCCATGCAAATAGAAATGAAAGGGAAGCTGGGATAGCAATACTTATATTAGAGAAAATAGACTTTAAAACAAAAACTGTAAGAGACAAAGACATTAATGATAAAGGAATTAATCCGAGAAGATACAATTGTAAATGTATATGCACCCAGCATAGGAGCACCTAAATATATAAGGCAAATATTAATAGACATAAAGTAAGAAATTGATAGCAACACAGTAATAGTAGGAGAGTTTAACACTACACTTACCTCAATGGACAGATCATCCAGACAGAAAATCAGTGAGGAAACAGTGGTCTTAAACAACACATTACACCTAATTGGGCTTAATTGACATATATAGAACATTCTGTCCAAAAGCATCAGAATACACATTTTTTCCAAGTGCACTTAGCACATTCTCCAGGACAGATCACATGCTGGGCATAAAACAAGCCTCAGTAAATTTAAGAAAAATTGAATTCATGTCAAGCGTTTTTTCTGACCACAATGTTATGAGGCTAGAAATCAACTATAAGGGAAAAAAATGCAAAAAACACAAACACTTGAAGGCTAAACAATATGCTACTAAACAACAATGGATTACTGAAGAAACCAAAGAGGAAATAAAAAAATACTTGGAGAAAAAGAATACTTGAAGACAAATGAAAATGAAAACACAGTGATTCAAACTCTATGGGATCCAGCAAGAGCAGTTCTAAGAGGGATGTTTATAGTAATAGAATTTTACCTCAGGAAACAAGGAAAATATCAAACAAACATTACACTGAAAGGACCCAGGAGAAGAAAAAACAAAACCCCAAATTAGTAAAAAGAAAGAAATCATAAAAATGAGAGCAAAAATAAATGAATCAGAGATAAGGAAATAATAGAAAAGATCAATGAAACTAAGAGCTAGTTCTTTGATAAGATAAAGCCGATCGCTTTTATCCAGACTCATCAAGAAAAAAATAGGGTTCAGATCAATAAAATAAGAAAAAAGGAAAAATTAAACAGATAACACAGAAATACAAAGTTCATAATAGACTACTATGAACAACTATATGCCAATAAAAAGGACAAACTAAGAGAAACAGGGAAATTCCTAGAAATGCACAGTCTCCCAAGACTGAACCAAGAAGAAATAGAAAACATGAACAGAACAATTACCAGTAATGACATTGAAAATTGAAGTTTTAAAACTTCGAACAAACAAAAGTCTAGGACCAGATGGCTTCACAGGTGAATTCTACCAAACATTTAGAAAACTCTTCCAAAAATTGCAGCAAAAGGAACACATCCAAACTCATTCTGTAGGTCGTCACCCTGACACAAAAACCAGACAAAGATACCACAAATGAAGAAAATTACAGACCATTATAGCTAATGAACATAGATTTAGAAATCACAATTTAACAAACTGAATTCAACAATACATTGAAAGGATTATACACATGATCAAGTGGGATTTATTGCAAAGATGCAAGGATGGTTCAGTATCTGGAAATCAATGTGATACACCATGATAACAAATTGAAGAATAAAAATCATGATTATCTCAATAGGTACAGAAAAAGCTTTTAACAGTATTCAAATCCATTTATGATAAAACCTCTTAACAAAGTGGGAACATACCCCATCATAATAAAGGGTATATATGACAGGCCTACATCTAACATCATACTAAGTAGTGAAAAACTGAAAGTATTCCCTCTAAAATTAGGAATAAGACAAAGATGCCACTCTTGCCACTTTTATTCAACATAGTTTTGGAACCCCTAGCTACAGTAATCAGATACAAAAAAGAAATGCAAGGAATCCAAATTTAAAAATAAGAAGCAAAATTGTCTCTCTCTGTAGATAACCATCATACTATCTATAGAAAATCCTAAAGATACCACCAAAAAAGCAATTGTTAGAAATAATACAGTACAATTGCAGGATACAAAATTATACAGAAACCTATTGCCTTTCTATATACTAAAAACAGACTATCAGGAAAAGAAATTAAGAAAACAATCCCACTTAACCATCACATCAAAAATAATAAAATACTTAAGAATGCATTTAACTAAAGAGGTAAAAGACCTGTACTCTGAAAACTTTAAGAACCTAATGAAAGATATTGAAGATATTGAAGAAGTTGGAAAGATATACTGTGTTCATGGATTTGAAGAATTTATATTGTTAAAAATGATTATACTGAAAATAAAGACTATGCTATGCATTATACAGAGGCAATGCCATCCCTATCAAACTAGCAATAATGATTTTTTTTTAACAGAACTAGAACAAATAATTCTAAAATTTGTGTGGAGACATAAAAGATGGCAGAATGGCCAGAACTATCTTGAGAAAGAAGAAAAAAACTTGATGTATTACACTCCCTCATTTCAAGCTATACTACAAAGCTGCAATAGTGAAAACAGTACAGTACTGTCAAAAAAACAAAAAAACAAAAACAGACACATATATCTGTGGAATGAAATGCATGCATGCTCAGCCTTGTCCAACTCTTTGTGACCCCATGGACTGTACCAGGCTCCTTTGTCCATGGGATTTTCCAGGCAGGAATGCTGGAGTGGGTTGCTGTTTCCTTATCTGGGGGATCTTCTCAACCCAGAGATTGAACCTGTGTCTCTTGTATCCCCTGCATTGGCAGGTGGATTCTTTACCACTGAGCCACCTGGGAAGCCCATAGAACAGAATAGAGAGCCCAGAAATAAAACCCATGCTTATATGGTCAATTAATCTATGACAAAGGAGGCAAGAATATACAGTGGGGAAAAAAGCTATCTTTTTCCCTTTCCACTAAATGGTGTTGGGAAATCTGGACAGCTACATGCAAAAGAATCAAACTGGACTACTTTCTCACACCGTGGACACAAATTAAAAATGGATTAAAGGTTTAAATATAAGACTTGAAACCATAAAACTTCTAGAAGAAAACATAGTATGCTCTTTGACGTTGGTATTGATAGTTTTTTTGGATATGTCTCTGGCAAGGGAAACAAAGTAAAAATAAACAAATGGGAGTACATCAAACTGAAAAGTACATCAAACCAATACAAATTTCCTTCCTCAGTGAAGGAAATTACCAATAAAATGAAAAGGCTGCCTACTGAAAGGGAGAAGATATTTGCAAACAATATATCTGATAAGGGGATAATACCTACAATGTGCAAAGAACTGATAAAACTTGGACATCTAAAAAACAAACCACAATGGAGTATTACTCAGCCATTAAAAAGAATACATCTGAATCAGTTCTAATGAGGTGGATGAAACTAGAGCCTATTATACAGAGTGAAGTAAGCCAGAAAGAAAAACATCAATACAGTATACTAACGCATATGTATGGAATTTAGAAAGATAGTAACGATAACCCTGAATGTGAGATAGCAAAAGAGACACAGATGTATAGAACAGTCTTTTGGACTGTGTGAGAGAGGGCGAGGGTGGGATGATTTGGGAGAATGGCATTGAAACATATATAATATCATATGTGAGATGAATCGCCAGACCAGGCTCAATGCATGATACAGGATGCTTGGGGCTGGTGCACTGGGATGACCCAGAGGGATGGTATGGGGAGGGAGGTGGGAGGGGTGTTCAGCATGGGGAACATGTGTACACCTGTGGTGGATTCATGTTGATGTATGGCAAAACCAATACAATATTGTAAAGTAATTAGCCTCCAATTAAAATAAATAAATTTATATTAAAAAAAACTCAACTATAAAGTGGACACAAGAGCTGAATAGCCATCTTTCCAAAGAAGACAGACAGATGGCCAACAGGCACATGAAAAAAGATACACAATATCACTATTTGTCAAGGAAAAGCAAATCAAAACCACAATGAGAGATATTACCTCACACTTGTCAGAATGGCTGTTGTCCAAAAGGCAAGAAGTTAACAAGTGTTGGTGAGGATGTAGAGAAAAAGGAACCCTGCTATACTGTTGATGGGAGTGTAAATTGGTGCGGCCACTATGGAAAACAATATGGAGATTCCTCCAAAAATTAAAAATAGAACTACCGTATTATCAGCAATTCTGCTCTTGGGTATTTATCTGAAGAAAACAGAAACACTAATTAGAAAAGGCACATGCACCCCTATGTTCATTGAAGCATTATTTACAATAGCCAAGATATGGAAACAACCTAAATGTGCATCAATAGATAAATGGATAAAGAAGATGTGATATGTATACACACACACACACACACACGAGTATTACTCAGCCATAAAAAAGAAGGAAATCTTGTCACTTGCAGCAACATTGATGGATCTAGAGGATGTCTTGCTAAGTGAAAAAAAGTCAGAGAAAGACGTAGATACTGTATGATTTCACTTATATGTAGAATCAAAAAAAGAAGCATAATAAAACACTAACAGAGATACAGATACAGAGAAGAAATATATGATTGCCAGAGGGAAAATGTTGGGGGTAGGACAGAAATAGGTGAAGGAGTCTGAGTTACACAATTCAAGTTGCAATGTAAAAGAGTCACAGGTATGAAATATGCCATTGTGAGTATATAGTTGTAACTATATAATGTCTTTAGATTTTGACATATGATAACTAAGCTTACTGTTTGTGATCATTTTGAAATGTATAGAAATACTGAGTTCCAAAGAATACCAAGGAAAGGTAAGAAAGGCTTCTTAAGTGAACAATGCAAAGAAATAGAAGAAAACAATAGAACAGGAAAGACTAGAGATCTCTTCAAGAAAACTAGAGCCACCAAGGGAACATTACATGCAAAGATGGGCACAGTAAAGGACAAATGGTATGGATCTAACGGAAGCAGAGGATATTAAGAGGTTTCAATAATACACAGAAGAACTGTACAAAAAAAGGTCTTAATGACCTGGATAACCACGATGTTGTGATCACTCACCTAGAGCCAGATATCCTGTAATGTGAAGTCAAGTGGGCCTTAGGAAACATCACTATGAACAAAGCTAGTGGAGGTGGTGGAATTCCAGCTGAGCTATTTCAAATCCTAAAAGATGGTGCTGTTAAAGTTCTGCACTCAATATGCCAGCACATTTAGAAAATTCAGCAGTGGCCATAGGACTGGAAAACATCAGTTTTCATTCCAATCGCAAAGAATGTTTAAACTGTCGCACAGTTGCACTCATTTCACATGCTAGCGAGGTAATGCTCAAAAACCTTCAAACTAGGCTTCAATAATACATGAACCAAGAGCTTCCATATGTACAAGCTGAATTTAGAAAATACAGAGGAACCAGAGATCAAATTGCCAACATCTGTTGTATCATAGAAAAAGTAAAAGAATTTCAGAAAAAAATCTGCATCATTGACTGTGCTAAAAGCCTTTGCCTGTGTGGATCACAAGAAACTGGAAAATTCTTAAAGAGATGGGAATACCAAACCACCTTAACTGTCTCCTAAGAAATCTGTATGCAGGTCAAGAAGCAACAGTTAGAACCAGACATGGAGCAATGAACTGGTTCCAAACTGGGAAGGGAGTATGTCAAGGCTGTATATTGTCACTCTGATTATTTTACTTACATGAAGACTACATCATGTGAAATGCTGGGCTAGATGAATCACAAGATGGAAGCAAGATTGCTGGGAGAAATATCAAAAACCTCGGATATAGCAGATGATACCACCCTAATGGCAGGAAGCGAAGAAGAACTAAAGAGCCTCTTGATGAAAGTGAAAGAGGAGAGTGAAAAAGCTGGCTTAAAACTCAGCATTCAAAAAATAAAGATCATGACATCTAGTCCTGTCATTTCATGCGAAATAGATGGGGGAAAGTGGAATCAGTAACAAATTTTATTTTCTTGGGCTCCAAAATCACTACAGACAGTGACTCCAGCCATGAAATTAAAAGATGCTTGCTCCATGGAAGAAAAGCTATGACAAACCTAAACAGTGTATTAAAAAGCAGAGATATCACTTTTCTGACACAATCCATCTAGTCAAAGCTATGGTTTTCCCACTAGTCATGTACAGATGTTAGAGTTGGACCAGAAAGAAAATTGGGGCTTCCCTGGTGGCTCAGACAGTAAACAATCTGCCTGCAATGCGGGAGACCTGGGTTCGATCCCTGGTTTGGGAAGAGCCCCTGTAGGAAGGCATGGCAACCCACTCCAGTATTCTTGCCTGGAGAGTCACTATGGACAGAGGAGTCTGGCAGGCTGTAGTCCATGGGGTCTCAAAGAATCAGACATGACTGAGCGACTAAGTACAGCATAAAGACAGTTGAGTGCCGAAGAACTGATGCTTAGGTGCTGAGAAGACTTGAGAGTCCCTTGGACAGCAAGGAGATCAAACACGTCAGTCCTAAAGGATATCAACCCTGAATGTTCATTGGAAGGACTGATGCTGAAGCTGAAGCTGAAGCTCCAGTACTTTGGATACCTGATGCAAACAGGCAACGCAACGGAAGACCCTGATGCTGGGTTAGACTGAAGGCAAAGGAGAAGGGGCGACAGAGGATGAGATCATTGGATAGCAACACCTACTCAATGGACATGAGTTTGAATAAACTCTTGGAGATAGTGAAGGAGGGGGGAACCTGGCGTGCTGCAGTCCATGGGATCTCAAAGGGTCAGACACGACTTAGTGACTGAACAGCAATGTGTTGTGCAACAGAAACTAACAAACTCTCATAACAAACTCATAATCTCAAAACAGACTCATAGAAAAAGAGATCAGAGAGCTAGGGTTGTGGTGAGGGATGATTGGATAAAAGTGGTCACAAAGTACAAACTTCCAGTTATAAGATAAATAAATACTAGGGATATAGTGGACAACATGATAAATATAATTAACAGTGCTTTATGTTATACATGAATGTCATTGAGAGTAAATCCTAAGAGTTCACATCATAAGGGGAAAAAAGGTATTTGGTTCAGCTGGCAGTAAAACTTTCAATTTAGCCAGTTTATCTTTAGCTCCAGATATGTGTGTGAACCTCTAAACAAATCTGTGCCAGAATCTTGTCTATAAATGGAAATAAAAATAATGGTATCTTCATAGAGTTTTTGCATGGTTTAAATAATATCCCGTATTTGAAGCACTTAGCACAGTGAAGTGACTGGAATATTGTGTTTTAAGTCCACGATTATTTGCTATAGATAATAACTTCAAAATATATACTCTCATCAGTGTCTTACATTTTTAGATCCTATAATAAGCCAGTGAAAATAGCATGCATACTCTTATCCCAACAGATACAAAAATAGATGCCCAGAAGCTAGGCCAGTCCCTACCTCATCACACCCAAGAAATAAGAAAAGATTAAGAGTACCTTTTCCCTAACCTGTTACTTCTGCCTCAACTACAGTCTTTTCTCCTTTCTTCCTTGTCTGAACACAGATTATATAACACCCTACTTCTGCCCAGGAATCTCAGATGTGTATTTGATATACTTAGCTTTATTTCATTTGAAATAAGGTGATATTTTTATAACACTTATATTTCATATGGTAGCAAATTTTATGCTTTTGTATATTTTTTCCCTAGGTCTGGTAACAATTTTTGAATGAAGTGACATCTCTTTTGTACCTATGTTGTAGCTTTCCTCAGTGTCATTCCTCTTCTCTTTGTTTTCGTATTGTGAATAATATCTGGGTATCATAAGTTAAATCATATTTTTTTTATAGAAGCATCACTCTGAGAATAAGGGCCTAGATAAAGTGATGGAGACTCAAGCCCAAGTGGATGAACTTAAAGGAATCATGGTCAGAAATATAGGTATGTTTCATGACATACTCTGCATGTATGTGGGCAAAAATGATATTAGATTACTTGATTGGGGTCAGATCATTCTAGAGAAATTGAAATAGCACTTCTTTATTCTTAATATTGGAAGGTAATTGTCAGCTGAGTTGTGGATATTTCTTACCTTAATACTGCCTGCTGTATGAATGGTTTCTTTTTAGCATTTATGACTTTCTTCATTCTAAATTGGTTAGTTTAGGGACTTCCCTGGAGGTCCAGTGGTTAAGACTTCTTCCAGTGCAATGGATGAGGGTTCAACCCTTGTTTGTGGAGCTGAGATCCCACATGGCTTGAGACCAAAAAACCAAAGCATAAACCAGAATCAATGTTGTAACAAATTCTGTAAAGATGTTTTAAAAAAATAAATACATTAGTTTACTTAGCAAGACTTATGTCTAAGACTCTTAAATAGTTTCAATTCAGAATAATTCAGTCAATTTGGGTTAGAAATACCCAGATAGTTGATATTATCAGTATAGATACTTAGAGTATAACTCTTTGACCTCCTTGTAAAGTTTGTTACTCTTGACTGAAAGAAGTAATTGGATCAAAAAACTGACTGTTCTATTCTTCAAGAGAATGAACTGTGACATAAATTTCATTGGCCTGTGTTTTGTCAAGAACCTATATAGCACATTAAAATAATCCAAGAAAATACATCAAGTTTATTTTTTGATTGATTATAATGATGGTATTTAGATTTAGGATGATGTTAATTTTTACTAGCTCCAGTTTTCACATTGTAGTTCTTGGGCTAGCAGCATCATCATCCTCTGGGTTCAGTTCAGTTCAGTAGCTCAGTCATGTCTGAATCTTTGTGACCCCACGGACCACAACACGCCAGGCTTCCCTGTCTGTCCTCAACTCCCGGAGCTTACTCAAACTCATGTCCATCGAGTTGGTGATGCCATCCAACCACCTTATCCTCTGTCATCCCCTTCTCCTCACTCCTTCAATCTTTCCCAGCATCAGGGTCTTTTCTATTGATTCAGTTCTTTGCATCAGGTGGCCAAAGTATTGGAGTTTCAGCTTCAGCATCAGTCCTTCCACTGAATATTCAGGACTGGTTTCCTTTAGGATGGACTGGTTGGATCTCCTTGCAGTCCAAGGGACTCTCAAGAGTCTTCTCCAACACCACACTTCAAAAACATCAATTCTTCAGTGCTCTGCCTTCTTTATGGTCCAACTCTCACATCCATACATGACTACTGGAAAAACCATAGTTTTGACTAGACGGACCTTTTTTGGCTTCATGTACCAGGTTTTTCAGCTGGAAACTGGCTTTAAGAAGCATTTCACCTGACTTCCCCAGGACCAAGCTGTTTCCTTAGAATTGATTGTGATTAACTTGCAAGCAGTTTGAATTGAGCTGTTTGAATAGTAAAATGTTTGAGCTGTTTAAAATCATTTTTTAAACTCTAGGGAAAAACCACTAATAATTGAGATCCCAGTTATCTAAATATTTTGAGGGTGCTCCCCCCAACAGGATTCCAGCTGATTTTATGTTTAAAAGCAATGGTCCTTGCTCATGTGTCTTCTAACTAAATGGACTGACTTGCCCAAAGGCAATTTAGAATACCAATGGCCAATGGGGAACTTTTGAAATTCTCAAGCTTAATTTCCATAAAGCCAGATTTAATTACAATAGCTCAAAAATTTCCAGACCTGAGTGGAATGCTTATTTCATTTGGTATTTTGGGGCTTCCCAAGATTATTAGGAGTCTCCCTAAAATTGCCTCTCTAAAATAAAATTTTTAAATGAACTGAGGCGAACAGTGAGATAAAATGGCTCCCAAAGCTTCAGGCTCTTCCTTGGGTTTTTTTTTTGTTTGTTTCAGGCTCTGCCTCCAGTGCCATCTCATCTCTCTCCCTCTGCTCTTCGTGGCTGGACTCTACAACTGGCCACCATCTTCCCACTTCCTTTCTGTTAGGGGAAACACATTGACTGAAACTGCCCACCCTGGCCAGGCACCATAGTAACTGTTTACATGAGTTGTTTTACAACAGGAGGTCCTGGTAAGGAACACGGAACTAATAAACCACCACCAGTTGGAAGAGTTTGGGAAAGGTGACAGCATGTGTCCAACCACCTCCTAGAATCCTTCTCGCTGGCATCCATCTTGGCTGAGCAATGTATGCACTACTGGGAAGGACTCTGAGTCAGAATGACTGGCCAGAGACAACCCAGAAATTAATCCCATCCTCTGGGAACCTGTTAGAAATGCAAACTTTCAGGCCCCACCCAAAGCCAACTGAATCAGAAACTCTTAGAGTGGGAAATCTGTGTTTTCACAAGCCCTCCAAAGGATTCTAATGCATACTCAAGTTATAGAACCACTCTTAAATATATCTTGTAAGAGGAATGTCTTACATACAATAAATTCTTTTATAAAATTGAACAAAAATTGGTACATAAATGCTTTATAAAATGTTTACCTTCGATGTCATTTTATAAATGTCCACTTATAATTTTGAATTTACTTTTACACTATTAGAATACTTGAAAGTAATGAAAAGATGTTTTAAAAAATTTACTGTCTCACCATCCTAAAGTTTATTTCCATTTACTTTACTTTAAATTTTTATTCATATGTTTACATAGTTGAAAGTCATATTTTATATTCAGTTTTATGGAGGCACTGTAATATAGTAATCGAGATTTGGAGTCATATATGCCTGAGTTTGAATCCTTATTTCACTTCCTACCTTCTGGTAGGCCTTCATCAACCCTCTAACCTTTCTGACCTTTATCTGCAAAACAAAAGGAGATAATAAAACCTAAGTTTACCAGGATAAAAATGGTAATATATATATAAAACACTTCGTACAGTGCTTGACACATAGTAAGAGCTGAATTATTATTAGTTGTTAGTCTGTTTTATGCTTGTACAGTATTTCTTTGAGTTATATCACAGTTTGCCAATTATGTCCTTCTGTTGGACACTTCGGTTATTTAGAGCAGTATTACTCAGAATTTAAGCAGCTTGCTCGAGAATGTAAGTCAATGGTGTGTTCCTTCATTGAGAACATCTTGGTATGAAATCAATTCGACTAAACAGTGTGTTTGGAGACTTAGTTGAGCAGTAGCAGACACTCTTATGTAGCACTGATTGAGAAGTTTCTGTTATAGTAAGTACTGTTATAAATATTTTTATGCCTATTATTTTTTCTTGGGCTTCTCAGGTGGAACAGGGGTAAAGAATCTGCCTGTAAATGCAGTAGGTTCAGGAGACAGGGATTCAATCCCTGGGTTGGGAAGATTCCCCAGAGGAGGAATGGGAACCCACTTCAGTATTCTTGCCTGGCAGATCCCATAGACAGAGGAGCCTGGTGGCCTACAGTCCATGAGGTTGCAAAGAGTCTGACACAACTTAACAACTGAGCATCATGCTTATTTTTCTTGTCTTGTTGAGATTAATTCCCAGAAATGAGATTAATAATCAAAAGGCAGAAACATTTTTACATTTCTTAATATGTATGTCTCGGTTATTTGAAGGGATTTTCTTTCATTAATATTAATTTTGATTGTATGTCTAGATGCAGACTAGAGAACCTAGTGAAAAACTACTAATATTTTTCTCTCTTTTTGGTCACCAAGTATATTTATTTTGCTTGAAAGTGGAAGCAGTCAACTGCTGAAATATTATTTATTGCAGATGCGTAATGTTTCCAGAAAATGAACCTTTTTAATCAACTCCTCTTAAATGACTTATTTTTAGAATTATAGAAATAACAAATTTAAAATGTAGGAAAAACATATCTAATCTTCTCCCTTTGATTTTTTAGCAGCTTTATTGAAATGCAATTCATGTACCATACAATTCATCCTTTTAAACTATACAATCCAACTGTTTTTACTATATCCACAGAGTTGTGTGACAATCATCACGATCAATTTTAGAACATTTTCATTATCCCCAAAAGAAATCCTGTGCCCATTTACAGTCACTCCTCTTTTCTCTTCAACCTCCAGACCTAAGCAGCAATTAATCTCCTTTCTGTGTACATGTATTTGCCTGTTCTTGACATTTTATATAAATGGAGTTATATAAAGCATGGCCTTAGTGATTTTGAAGTATATAATACAGTATTATTGACGATAACCTCAGATATGCGGATGACACCACCCTTATGGCAGAAAGTGAGGAGGAACTGAAAAGCCTCTTGATGAAAGTGAAAGTGGAGAGTGAAAAAGTTGGCTTAAAGCTCAACATTCAGAAAACGAAGATCATGGCATCCGGTCCCATCACTTCATGGGAAATAGATGGGGAAACAGTGGAAACAGTGTCAGACTTTATTTTCTGGGACTCCAAAATCACTGAAGATGGTGACTGCAGCCATGAAATTAAAAGACGCTTACTCCTTGGAAGGAAAGTTATGACCAACCTAGATAGCATATTCAAAAGCAGAGACATTACTTTGCCAACAAAGGTCCGTCTAGTCAAGGCTATGGTTTTTCCTGTGGTCATGTATGGATGTGAGAGTTGGACTGTGAAGAAAGCTGAGCGCCGAAGAATTGATGCTTTTAAATTGTGGTGTTGGAGAAGACTCTTGAGAGTCCCTTGGAAGCAAGAAGATCCCAAGCAGTCCATTGTAAAGGAAATCAGTCCTGAATATTCATTGGAAGGACTGATGTTGAAGCTGAAATTCCAATACTTTGGTCATCTGATATGAAGAACTGGCTCCTTTAAAAAGATCCTGACTCTGGGAAAGATTGAAAGCAGGAGGAGAAGGGGATGATAGAGGATGAGATGGTTGGATGGCATCAGCGACTCAATGGACTCAGTTGGTGATGGACAGGAAGCCTGTCGTGCTGCAGTCCATGGGGTCGCAAAGAGTCGGACATGACTGAGTGACTGAAGTGAGCGTATTATGCACCAAGGTACAATGACTTCCTTGCTTAACTCTCATCTCCTTAGGATTAGTTTTTCTTATCATCCTTACTTTACAGAACAGAAACTTTGAGTCTTAGAAAAGTTACCTGTTGAAGGTCACACAGCTCTTCATTGGCAGAAATTCAAAATCATATGTAAGTCAACAGAGCCTCCACTCTAACCATGATAATACACATTGTGGGCTGGGGAGGCCTCAGGGCAACACTTAAAGTCAACTTTGCAGGCCAGGTTTGGGCCTAGGAGTGAGGATGGTATAGGGGGCCTTCCAGGCAGAGAGTACCACATGGGGAAAGGCAGGGATATGTATTGTTTGAGGAGGCAGAAGAGAGCCTGTGCAGATTGCTGAATGGAGTTTAACTGCTCCCTCCATCTGCTCTCAGATGTGTCTCTGAAGGTGGTTTGTGAGATGGTGTCCTGGATATTCATCCCACCCTTTGGTGCTGGCAGAGGATGGGGGTTACACACACTGGCTCTGAACCAGAGAGACCTGTCTGAGTTCAGATCACTGCTTATTTGATACCTGACTCTGTTTGACTTCTGGTTGACTGTCCCTGAGCCTCAGCACACTGACTGTGACATTGACATGCTGACAGTGTTGGCCTCATGGGTAATCCAAGTACGAAACACACACCAAGCACCAGCAGACTTGTGCTGGGCATCCCAGGGTTCACTTGATAACCATTGTCTCTTTCACACTCACAGCAACCTGGCAGTGGGAACAATTAGGGTATTGATGCAGAAATCACTGCTCAGAGAAATGAAGCGATGTCCCCAAGGCCTCACAGCTGGCAAGGGTCAGGTTGAAGAAGCTGTGTTCAGACTTAGGAGTCTGGCACCAGTGCTGGGGACATGTCATCAGTTGGATGTTGCACAGAAAGTGCTCAGCACGGAGCCAGGCCCCTAGGAGGTACACACCCCCGTGGGATTCAGAGCTAGGGTCCTTCTAGATTGTTCCAGTGATTGAGTGACATACTCTAGCCTCATTCTGTTAGCCACAAGGGTGACATCCCTGCCTCTCTTTGACTTTCTAGGGATCAGTGACCTTTGAGGATATGGCCATGTCCTTCATTTCAAGTTCCTGGCCTAGAAGACCTAGCCCCAAGGACCCCATAGCAGGAGGTGATGCTGTAGAGTTGGAGGACCTGCTTTGACTGGGTAGGTCCTCCTCCACACCTCCTGAGGGAACCCGCAGCCTCCTCCACTCTGCCTCATGCTCCAGCCGGGTTTGCCCTCCCTCCTCCCTATAGTTCCTGACCTGTTTGGCTCTCACATCCTGCCTGGTCTCCCTGTGTCTCTACCACGGACTGGTGGGGCTAGAATCAAGTCCCCTTCAAAATGATTCAAAACAAAGGCAGGATTTATTACTAGTAGAAGGGAATAGGGTACAGTGCAGTATATTCCAGAAACCAAGGGCCAAATGTCTAGCTGGGCCCGGGAAAGACTGAAACCAAGAACTGAATGGAACAGTGATCTGCCTTGGCCTTGAGGTCTTATCACTAGGGCTTCTCTCTGGGTCACTCGTGGTACTCTTAGGTGGGTGGTTATTTCTCCTGCAGTGAATTTGAGGCAGGATTTGGTTATCCAAGTTCTAACTCTGAGGCCCCTGGATTTCTTGCCTCCACTTTTTTACTAGTTCATGAAATGCCCATGAGCTCTGGCAGTCACCATATTAGCCACTCGCACTGGCCCCTATTTTCCCAGGAGTGAATCCTCCCACTCACAGTCCTTCATCTCTATGGCCTACTTTCTCCAAAGCTGCTGGCCTCATGCCAGGCTCTGAGCTGTTTCTTTCTTGGATAGCATTCAGGACCCTGGGTTTTGCAGCCATGCTGCCTGGTGCCCAATCCCAGCTCTGCCATTCATGAGCTCTGACTCTGGGCAAGTGACTTAACCTCTCTGTGCCTTAGTTACCTCATTGGTAAAATAGGGTAATATGTTATCTACTTCACATGGCTGTTGCCAAGGCTAATAAATTAATGTATGAAAAGGCTTAGAACACAGCATGATGTTCACTGACTGCAGATGGACAGTTCTGATCCCTATTGCAATAATCATCAACTATGATTTATGTTGTCATCATGCCTGGACTTGGTACCTTCCGAAGCCACATTGTGTAGTTGTGTGGATCAATGTCACAGAGGCCAGCCACAGCCATACCTGGGCTCACATCTGCACTCGGCCACTCATCGTTTCTGGACATGCCTTGTTGACAAATCAGTTCATGTCCCTGAGCCTCTGTGCCTTCATTCATGAAATGGTGCCCATCCCAGCACCTGTTTCCTGAGAAAAACCAGGAAAATCATTTCATAAAGGGCCTACAGCAAGAAGGACCTATGCAAGTCTTGGCTCAATGACTCAGTGATTCATACCTTGTTCTGAAATGATGAGACTCCATGTGTTAGCCATGTAACTTCTCCAGATGAGTCCACAATTGGAACTAAGGTTAATGAATGCACTGAAGGTACAGCGCACAGACCCTGAGATGTGGTAGCAACTCATAATGTTCGTTTTGCTGCCACTAGGATTGGAATTCCCATGGCAGCGTGGCCAGGGAAACACGTGAAACTGTCTTGGCCTCGGTTTCCTCATCTGTGACTGGGACAATAGCAGCACTGGCCTGGTAGTGTATTATATAAATTACAATCAGTTCCTATTTGTATAGCTCTTAGGGAAGACCTGGACACATAGCAAGGACTGTCTACATTTGTGTTAAGTAAGACAAAGGAATACATCCCATGTTTTCCCACCCAACCTCTAGTGGTCTTTTAGCCAGGAATTGGCCAGGCTAAGAAATGAATAGAAACCTGATGGCTCCCTTATCCCAGGTGGCCACGTGGTTCCCCCTGACAGAGCCGCATCCCTGGGCCTCAGTGTCCAGACAGTCTCTCCCAAGAGTCAGAATTTCCTCTTTCCTAGAATAACAGGTACGTGTCAGCATAGGGATTTAGTCCTCCACCTCCTGCTTTCCTGAATGTGACTCTGGTCTGGGAAACCCCTATAGTTTTGGGAGGATGAACACGTGGATGGCAACCAGCCTGTGTCACTCATCATTCATGGAACATCACCTCTGAGCCTCTTTTTCCTCATCTAGAAGATGGAATGATTCAGGCTGAGGTGAGCGTTATCTTGTAAAGCACTTTTCACCAGGCCTGATTCACTGTAAAATAACATGAACACCTCATTGAGTGTCCTGTTAGGGAGTTAATCCCCTTTCTACCTTCCTTATACTTTCTCCCAAGTTTTACTGTCCTCCATGGCTCTCAACACTTTCTTTTTTTTTTTTTTTTAATTTCAGGTATACACGCGCTCCCCATCCTGAACCCTCCTCCCTCCCCCCTCCCCATACCATCCCCCTGGGCCGTCCCAGCGCACCAGCCCCAAGCATCCAGCATCGTGCACTGAACCTGGACTGGCATCTCGTTTCATACATGACATTTCACATGTTTCAATGCCATTCTCCCAAATCTTCCCACCCTCTCCCTCTCCCACAGAGTCCATAAGACTGTTCTATACATCAGTGTCTCCTTTGCTGTCTCGTATACAGGGTTATCGTTACCATCTTTCTAAATTCCATATATATGCGTCAGTATACTGTATTTATGTTTTTCCTTCTGGCTTACTTCACTCTGTATAATAGGCTCCAGTTTCATCCACCTCATCAGAACTGATTCAAATGTATTCTTTTTAATGGCTGAGTAATACTCCATTGTGTATATGTACCACTGCTTTCTTATCCATTCATCTGCTGATGGACATCTAGGTTGCTTCCATGTCCTGGCTATTATAAACAGTGCTGCGATGAACATTGGGGTACACGTGTCTCTTTCCCTTCTGGTTTCCTCAGTGTGTATGCCCAGCAGTGGGATTGCTGGATCATAAGGCAGTTCTATTTCCAGTTTTTTAAGGAATCTCCACACTGTTCTCCATAGTGGCTGTACTAGTTTGCATTCCCACCAACAGTGTAAGAGGGTTCCCTTTTCTCCACACCCTCTCCAGCATTTATTATTTGTAGACTTTTGGATCGCAGCCATTCTGATTGGTGTGAAATGGTACCTCATAGTGGTTTTGATTTGTATTTCTCTGATAATGAGTGATGTTGAGCATCTTTTCATGTGTTTGTTAGCCATCTGTATGTCTTATTTGGAGAAATGTCTATTTAGATCTTTGGCCCATTTTTTGATTGGGTCATTTATTTTTCTGGAGTTGAGCTGTAGGAGTTGCTTGTATATTTTTGAGATTAGTTGTTTGTCGGTTGCTTCATTTGCTATTATTTTCTCCCATTCTGAAGGCTGTCTTTTCACCTTGCTAATAGTTTCCTTTGATGTGCAGAAGCTTTTAAGTTTAATTAGGTCCCATTTGTTTATTTTTGCTTTTATTTCCAATATTCTGGGAGGTGGGTCATAGAGGATCCTGCTGTGATATATGTCAGAGAGTGTTTTGCCTATGTTCTCCTCTAGGAGTTTTATAGTTTCTGGTCTTACGTTGAGATCTTTAATCCATTTTGAGTTTATTTTTGTATATGGTGTTAGAAAGTGTTCTAGTTTCATTCTTTTACAAGTGGTTGACCAGATTTCCCAGCACCACTTGTTAAAGAGATTGTCTTTAATCCACTGTATATTCTTGCCTCCTTTGTCAAAGATAAGGTGTCCATATGTGCGTGGATTTATCTCTGGGCTTTCTATTTTGTTCCATTGATCTATATTTCTGTCTTTGTGCCAGTACCATACTGTCTTGATAACTGTGGCTTTGTAGTAGAGCCTGAAGTCAGGTAGGTTGATTCCTCCAGTTCCATTTTTCTTTCTCAAGATCGCTTTGGCTATTCGAGGTTTTTTGTATTTCCATACAAATTGTGAAATTATTTGTTCTAACTCTGTGAAGAATACTGTTGGTAGCTTGATAGGGATTGCATTGAATCTATAAATTGCTTTGGGTAGTATACTCATTTTCACTATATTGATTCTTCCAATCCATGAACATGGTATATTTCTCCATCTATTAGTGTCCTCTTTGATTTCTTTCACCAGTGTTTTATAGTTTTCTATATATAGGTCTTTAGTTTCTTTAGGTAGATATATTCCTAAGTATTTTATTCTTTTCATTGCAATGGTGAATGGAATTGTTTCCTTAATTTCTCTTTCTGTTTTCTCATTATTAGTGTATAGGAATGCAAGGGATTTATGTGTGTTGATTTTATATCCTGCAACTTTACTATAATCATTGATTAGTTCTAGTAATTTTCTGGTGGAGTCTTTAGGGTTTTCTATGTAGAGGATCATGTCATCTGCAAATAGTGAGAGTTTTACTTCTTCTTTTCCAATTTGGATTCCTTTTATTTCTTTTTCTGCTCTGATTGCTGTGGCCAAAACTTCCAAAACTATGTTGAATAGTAATGGTGAAAGTGGGCACCCTTGTCTTGTTCCTGACTTTAGAGGAAATGCTTTCAATTTTTCACCATTGAGGATAATGTTTGCTGTAGGTTTGTCATATATAGCTTTTATTATGTTGAGGTATGTTCCTTCTATTCCTGCTTTCTGGAGAGTTTTGATCATAAATGGATGTTGAATTTTGTCAAAGGCTTTCTCTGCATCTATTGAGATAATCATATGGTTTTTGTTTTTCAATTTGTTAATGTGGTGTATTACATTGATTGATTTGCGGATATTGAAGAATCCTTGCATCCCTGGGATAAAGCCCACTTGGTCATGGTGTATGATCTTTTTAATGTGTTGTTGGATTCTGATTGCTAGAATTTTGTTTAGGATTTTTGCATCTATGTTCATCAGTGATATTGGCCTGTAGTTTTCTTTTTTTTGTGGGATCTTTGTCAGGTTTTGGTATTAGGGTGATGGTGGCCTCATAGAATGAGTTTGGAAGTTTACCTTCCTCTGCAATTTTCTGGAAGAGTTTGAGCAGGATAGGTGTTAGCTCTTCTCTAAATTTTTGGTAGAATTCAGCTGTGAAGCCGTCTGGACCTGGGTTTTTGTTTGCTGGAAGATTTTTGATTACAGTTTCAATTTCCGTGCTTGTGATGGGTCTGTTAAGGTTTTCTATTTCTTCCTGGTCGAGTTTTGGAAAGTTGTACTTTTCTAAGAATTTGTCCATTTCTTCCTCGTTGTCCATTTTATTGGCATATAATTGTTGATAATAGTCTCTTATGATGCTTTGTATTTCTATGTTGTCTGTTGTGATCTCTCCACTGTCATTTCTAATTTTATTGATTTGATTTTTCTCCCTTTGTTTCTTGATGAGTCTGGCTAATGGTTTGTCAATTTTATTTATCCTTTCAAAGAACCAGCTTTTGGCTTTGTTGATTTTTGCTATGGTCTCTTTTGTTTCTTTTGCATTTATTTCTGCTCTAATTTTTAAGATTTCTTTCCTTCTACTAACCCTGGGGTTCTTCATTTCTTCCTTTTCTAGTTGCTTTAGGTGTAGAGTTAGGTTATTTATTTGACTTTTTTCTTGTTTCTTGAGGTGTGCCTGTATTGCTATGAACTTTCCCCTTAGGACTGCTTTTACTGTGTCCCACAGGTTTTGGGTTGTTGTGTTTTCATTTTCATTCGTTTCTATGCAAATTTTGATTTCTTTTTTGATTTCTTCTGTGATTTGTTGGTTATTCAGCAGCGTGTTGTTCAGCCTCCATATGTTGGAATTTTTAATAGTTTTTCTCCTGTAATTGAGATCTAATCTTACTGCATTGTGGTCAGAAAAGATGCTTGGAATGATTTCTATTTTTTTGAATTTACCAAGGCTAGATTTATGGCCCAGGATGTGATCTATCCTGGAGAAGGTTCCATGTGCGCTTGAGAAAAAGGTGAAATTCATTGTTTTGGGATGAAATGTCCTATAGATATCAATTAGGTCTAGCTGGTCTATTGTATCGTTTAAAGTTTGTGTTTCCTTGTTAATTTTCTGTTTAGTTGATCTATCCATAGGTGTGAGTGGGGTATTAAAGTCTCCCACTATTATTGTGTTATTGTTAATTTCTCCTTTCATACTTGTTAGCATTTGTCTTACATACTGTGGTGCTCCCGTGTTGGGTGCATATATATTTATAATTGTTATATCTTCTTCTTGGATTGATCCTTTGATCATTATGTAGTGACCTTCTTTGTCTCTTTTCACAGCCTTTGTTTTAAAGTCTATTTTATCTGATATGAGTATTGCTACTCCTGCTTTCTTTTGGTCCCTATTTTCATGGAAAATCTTTTTCCAGCCCTTCACTTTCAGTCTGTATGTGTCCCCTGTTTTGAGGTGGGTCTCCTGTAGACAACATATGTAGGGGTCTTGTTTTTGTATCCATTCAGCCAGTCTTTGTCTTTTGGTTGGGGCATTCAACCCATTTACGTTTAAGGTAATTACTGATAAGTATGATCCCGTTGCCATTTACTTTATTGTTTGGGGTTCGAATTTATACACCATTTTTGTGTTTCCTGTCTAGAGAATATCCTTTAGTATTTGTTGTAGAGCTGGTTTGGTGGTGCAGAATTCTCTCAGCTTTTGCTTGTCTGAGAAGCTTTTGATTTCTCCTTCATACTTGAATGAAATCCTTGCTGGGTACAATAATCTGGGCTGTAGGTTATTTTCTTTCATCATTTTAAGTATGTCTTGCCATTCCCTCCTGGCTTGAAGAGTTTCTATTGAAAGATCAGCTGTTATCCTTATGGGAATTCCCTTGTGTGTTATTTGTTGTTTTTCCCTTGCTGCTTTTAATATTTGTTCTTTGTGTTTGATCTTTGTTAATTTGATTAATATGTGTCTTGGGGTGTTTCGCCTTGGGTTTATCCTGTTTGGGATTCTCTGGGTTTCTTGGACTTGGGTGATTATTTCCTTCCCCAGTTTAGGGAAGTTTTCAACTATTATCTCCTCAAGTATTTTCTCATGGTCTTTCTTTTTGTCTTCTTCTTCTGGAACCCCTATGATTCGAATGTTGTAGCATTTAATATTGTCCTGGAGGTCTCTGAGATTGTCCTCATTTCTTTTAATTCGTTTTTCTTTTATTGTCTCTGATTCATTTATTTCTACCATTCTATCTTCTGATTCACTAATCCTATCTTCTGCCTCTGTTATTCTACTATTTGTTGCCTCCAGAGTGTTTTTAATTTCATTTATTGCATTATTCATTATATGTTGACTCTTTTTTATTTCTTCTAGGTCCTTGTTAAACCTTTCTTGCATCTTCTCAATCCTTGTCTCCAAGCTATTTATCTGTGATTCCATTTTAATTTCAAGATTTTGGATCAATTTCACTATCATTATTCGGAATTCTTTATCAGGTAGATTCCCTATCTCTTCCTCTTTTGTTTGGTTTGGTGGGCATTTATCCTGTTCCTTTATCTGCTGGCTATTCCTCTGTCTCTTCATCTTGTTTAAATTGCTGAGTTTGGGGTGTCCTTTCTGTATTCTGGCAGTTTGTGGAGTTCTCTTTATTGTGGCTTTTCCTCGCTGTGTGTAGGTTTGTACAGGTGGCTTGTCAAGGTTTCCTGGTTAGGGAAGCTTGTGTCAGTGTTCTGATGGGTGGAACTGTATTTCTTCTCTTTGTTCAGTCGCGCTGTGGGGAGGGAGGGAGGGAGGGATGCTGCAAACAAATAACACTGGCGTGCGCTCGCAGTGCCTCAGCCACACTGGGTCTGCCCCCGCTCACGGTACGTGTAGCCTCCCTGCCCACACTGCTCGGGCTCTAGGTTGTTCTGCCGGGAACAATCCGAGGCTGGCCCTGGGTTGCATGTACCTCCCAGGTCCAAGCCGCTCAGGTTCAGGCACTCGGGTAGTCCTCAGAGGCGCAGACTCAGTTGGGCCTGAGTATTGTGCTCTTCCCAGGTCCGAGCAGCTCAAGTGATGAGGTGTTTGGCGAGCGCCAATGCTGCGACTTATCGCCTCCCCGCCACTCGGTTATCTGGGCGTAAAACCGGCGCACCTTCTTAGGCAGATGTTAACCGTCCAGACCCCCAAGAAGTTTTAGTTAGCAAAGAAGCCTGCTTACAGTTTTATAGATAATGTCTCTCTGGGGCTGCGATTGCCCCCCTCCGGCTCTGGCTGCCTGTCACCGGAGGGGGAAGGTCTGCAGCCGGCTATCTCTGTTTAATTCTTTGTTCCGTGCGTGGGCCTGGCGGTGTCTTAGGTTGGGGCTGGCTTTTCGCGTGGTAGATATCCCACAGTCTGGTTTGCTAGCCCAAATTATTTCGCTCAGATAGTGCTCAGGGTATTCAGGCCAGATTCTTACTCTAAGCGATGCAGCCCGCGCTGCGCCTCCCTGCCCAGCCCCCGCTTGTTAATGGCGCGTGCAGGCTTCTGCGCTGCTTCTCCGCTGGGGGAGTTACCGTAGGACTCGCAATCTTCGAGTTTTAATTGTTTATTTATTTTTTCTTCCTGTTATGTTGCCCTCTGTGCTTCCAAAGCTTGGCACAGATTCGGCAGTGAGAAGGTTTCCTGGTGTTTGGAAACTTCTCTCTTTTTAAGACTCCCTTCCCGGGATGGAACTCCGTCCCTCCCTCTTTTGTCTCTTTTTTTGTCTTTTATATTTTTTCCTACCTCCTTTCGAAGAGTTGGATTGCTTTTCTGGGTGCCTGATGTCCTCTGCCGGCATTCAGAAGTTGTTTTGTGGAATTTACTTGACGTTTAAATGCTCTTTTGATGAATTTGTGGGGGAGAAAGTGTTCTCCCTGTCCTACTCCTCCGCCATCTTGGCTCCTCCTCCTCAACACTTTCTAATAGACTTTAAAATTCACTAACTTACTTTTATTGCTTTGTTCCTTCATGGAATGTACATTCCAGAAACCCAGGGCCTTAGTTTGCTTTGGTTGCTGTCAGGAACACTGTCACGAGTGAATGAACGGGCTGTGAGTCCTCCTATCTCTCCTGTTACTGCTCTATGGAGTCCTCAAGATTTCCCCCTGCCAGCACTGGTCAAGATGCACATGCAGCAGCAGCAGCCCAACTCAGTTTGCTCTGGAAAGCTCTCCTTACCATATTAAATGACAAAGAAGGAAGAGAGGTAGACAATAAGGAGCAAGAAATGCACGTGTGACTTCTTTCTGACTTCTCTGCCATGCCTTTGAAGGCTTATCACTGGTTATTTGACAGTATGGTAGGCAAATAATGACCCCGAGATGTGCACATGCCTTAACCCCTGGAACCTGTGAATAAGTTGTTACAACAGAAGATCAAGGATGCAGATGGCTGACCATAAAATAGAGAGGTTTTCCTGGCTTATCTCGGTGGTGCCAGGGTAATTACAAGGATCCTTAAAAATGGAAGTGAGCAGCAGAAGAGTCAATGTCAGGGTGATGTCATGTGAGATAGACTCCACTGGCCATTGCTGGCTCTGAAGATGAAGGAAAGGGGACATGAGTCAAAGAATCAGGCAACTGAGAGAAGCCAGAAAAGTCAAGAAAACAGATTCTCCCTTATAGCCTTCAGAAAGGAACACAGCCCTGCTGACACCTTGGTTTTAGCCCTGTGATGCCTGTGTTGGGCTTCTGACATACAGAATTGTTTGATAATAAGTTTGTGTTCTTTTAAGCCACTAATGTTGTGGTAATATGTTACAGCAACAAAAGGAAACTAATACAGAGGGCAGGGGGTACGGGTGGTTGGGAGGGGAAAGACCATCTTCCCCCTTATTTGTCTTTTATAATCATTCACTGCCATCCAGTGTCAGACGTTGTTAGTTGAAGGCAGCTCCACAAACATGTATTGAAAGACCTCATTCCTTGAAAATGTTGCCTCTACCCTTGAGTAAGACCCGGGTTCAATCCCTGGGTCAGGAAGATCTCCTGGAGAAGGAAATGGCAACCCACTCCAGTATTCTTGCCTTGAAAATCCCATGGATGGAGGAATCTGGAAGGCTGCAGTCCATAGGGTCACAAAAAGTCAGACACGACTCAGCGACTTCACTCACTCACTCACTCACCCTTGAGTGGCATATGTATTTGTTTGAAGGTTTGATTTATGAAATATTTGAAACTTATGACAAATCAGATACTAAATATAGTATCTTGTGCAATTATTTCATTATAACCATGGAGTTAATGATCTATAGACAAAAGAGCACACTGTTTCTGCACTACTTAAAAGTGTTTAGGGCTTTGATATATAAAAAAAAAATTATCAGTGTGGTTTGGAGTGCCCAGCACTCTCACTTTCTTTTGGTCCTGGTCCATTTTCTGCTTATTGTTAATGTTCCGTGTGTAATGCAGATGATGGTATAGCTGTGTGGGCTCCCCTGTTGAGTCCCAGTCCTTTCCTCCAGTAAGTATTTCCTCAGCTTCCTTAGCCCTTGGTAGAGGGGCTTTTGAAGCCCACCTCAGCAGCTATTTAGGGTTGGAATTAGAACTAGAAGAAAATCTAAAACACAGCCAAGTTAAACTCATGATTAAATTAGAGAAACAAATATGGAGAAGAAATCTCATTATTTTATCTGATAAAAGATTGTATTAAGTGTTGCTGTCAAGTGACTACAATTTTAAGAGGCAGACCAGGGTGAACACAGACAGGAGTGTGTGGGTTTCACAGTTATCAATGGTGCCTTATCCCCATGCTGCTGTCAGTGTGTTTTGGAATTCCTTCTTTGCGATTATGCTGAGGCTGGTTTTCAGAGCACATGAGACAGATACTCAGGGTTACCTCAGGTTAAAAAAATTCATGCCTAATAAACAAAATTAGAAGTGAAAATGGAGAAATCACAACAGATAACACAGAAATACAAAGGATCATAAGAGACTACTATCAGCAACTATATGACAATAAAATGGACAACTTGGAAGAAATGGATGAATTCTTATAAAAGTATGACTTTCCGAATTGAACCAGGAAGAAATAGAAAATCTTAACAGACCCAGCACAAGTGCAGAAATCAGAACTGTAATAAAAAATCTTCAACAAACAAAAGCCCAGGACCAGAGAGCTGCACAGGTGAATACTACCAAAAATGTAGAGAAGAGCTAATACTTATCCTACGAAAACTCTTCCAGAAAATTCCAGAGGAAGATAAACTGCCAAATTCATTCTACCATCACCATAATACCAAAACCAAAGATGCCACAAAAAAAGAAAACTACAGGCCAATATCACTGATGAACATAGGTGCAAAAATCCTCAACCAAATTCTAGCAAACAGAATTCAAAAACATATTAAAAAGATAATACTTGTCATGACCAAGTGGGATTTATCCCAGGGATAGGAGGATTCTTCAAAATGCGCAAATCAATCAGTGTGATACACCACATTAACAAATTGAAAGATAAAAACCATATGATTATCTCAATAGATGCAGAGAAAGCCTTTGCCAAAATTCAACATCCATTTATGACAAAAAAAAAAAAAAAACTCTCCAGAAAGCAGGAATAGAAGGAACATACCTCAACATAATAAAATGACAAACACACAGCAAACATTATCATCAATTGTGAAAAACTGAAAGCATTTCTCGTAAAGTCAGGAGCAAGACAAGGATGCCCACTCTCACCACTACTATTCAACATAGTTTTGGAAGTTTTAGCCACAGCAATCAGAGAAGAAAAAGAAATAAAAGGAATCTAGATTGGAAAAGAAGTAAAGTCTCACTGTTTGCAGATGACATGATCCTCTACATAGAAAACCCTAAAGACTCCATCAGAAAATTCTAGACCTAATCAATGAATACAGTAAAGTTGCAGGATATAAAATCAACACTCAGAAATCCCTTGCATTCCTATACACTAACAATGAGAAAACAGAAAGAGAAATTAAGGAAACAATTCCATTCAGCATTGCAACGAAAATAATAAAATACTTAGGAATAAATCTACCTAAAGAAACAAAAGTTTATATAGTTTATATTTATAGTTTTATAGAAAACTATAAAACACTGATGAAAGAAATCAAAGATGACACAAATAGATGGATAAATATACCCTGTTCAAGGATCAGAAGAATCACTATAGTGAAAATGACTGTACTACCCAAAGCAATCTATAGATGTAATCCCTATCAAGATACCAACGGTATTTTTCACAGAACTAGAACAAATAATTTTGCAATTTGTATGGAAATACAGAAAAACCTCGAATAGCCAAAGCAATCTTGAGAAAGAAGAATGGAACTGGAGGAATCACCCTGCCTGACTTCAGACTAGACTACAAAGCTACAGTCATCAAGACAGTATGGTAACAGCACAAAGACAGAAATATAGATCGATGGATCAAAATAGAAAGCCCAGAGATAAATTCGTGCACCTATGGACACCTTATCTTTGACAAAGGAGGCAAGAATATACAATGGATTAAAGACAATCACTTTAACAATCGGTGCTGGGAAAACTGGTCAAATACTTGTAAAAGAATGAAAGGAGAACACTTTCTAACACCATACACAAAAATAAACTCAAAATGGATTAAAGATCTAAACATAAGACTAGAAACTATAAAACTCCTAGAGGAAAACAGGCAAAACACTCTCTGACATAAATCACAACAGGATCCTCTATAACCCACCTCCCAGAGTAATAGAAATCAAAGCAAAAATAAACAAATGAGACCTAATTAACTTAAAAGCTTTTGCACAACAAAGGAAACTATAAGCAATGTGAAAAGACAGTCTTTAGAATGGGAGAAAATAATAGCAAATGAAGCAAGTGACAAAGAATTACTCTCAAAAATATATAAGCAGCTCATGCAGCTCAATACCAGAAAAATAAATGACCCATTCAAAAAATGGGCCGAAGAACTAAACAGACATTTCTCCAAAGAAAACACATAGATGGCTGACAAACACATGAAAAGATACTCAACATCACTCATTATCAGAGAAATGCAAATCAAAACCACAGTGAGGTACCATCACACACTGGTCAGAATGGCTGCTATCAAAAAGCCTACAAACAATAAATCCTGGAGACGGTGCAGAGAAAAGGCAACCCTTTTACACTGTTGGCTGGAATGCAAACTAGTATAGCTACTATGGAGAACAGTGTGGAGATTGCTTAAAAAACTGGAAATAGAACTGTCATATGACCCAGCAATGCCACTGCTGGTCATACACACCAAGGAAACCAGAATTGAAAGGGACACGTGTACCCCAATGTTCATCACAGCACTGTTTGTAATAGCCAGGACATGGAAGCAACCTAGATGTCCATCAGCATACGAATGGGTAAGAAAGCTGTGGTACATATACACAATGGAATATTACTCAGCCATTAAAAAGAACACATTTGAATCAGTTCTAATGAGGTGGGTGAAACTGGAGCCTGTTATACAGAGTGAAGTAAGTCAGAAAGAAAAACACCAGTACAGTATATTAGCACATATATATGGAATTTAGAAAGATGGTAATGATGACTCTATATGTGAGACAGCAAAAGAGACACAGATACAAAGAACAGACTTTTGGACTCTGTGGGAGAATGCGAGAGTGTGATGATTTGAGAGAATGGCATTGGAACATGTATATTACCATATGTGATATAGATCACCAGTCCAAGTTCAATGCATGAAACATGGCACTCAAAGCCAATGCACTGGGACCACCTGAGGGATCAGATGGGGAGGGAGGTGGGAAGGGCATTCGGGATGGGGGACACATGTACACCCATGCCTGATTTATGTCAATGTATGGCAAAAACCACTACAATATTGTAAAATAATTAGCCTCCTATTAAAATAAATAAATTTTTTTTAAAGTTTTGTGTCTAGAATGGTGTTAGAATAATTATGTCCTCACTGTGAGCCCTCTTCAGAGCCCTTTCAATGATCACCTGCCACTTTGATTACATTACTGGAGTGGTTCTTTATTCCCATACCATTTTGTCTACATATTTACAATATTATAAAGAGGAAATGCAGAGTTTTCTGTCCTTGGTGAACAAGCGGTGTCTCCTTAGGATCCCACCGTGTCCATCTTCACTGGGGAGGGCCTCTGTGCTGTGACCAGGGCTGGGGTTGTAGCAGGCTTCCTGGGTATGGAAGGTGGAGGCGTTCTCTCTCTCCTGAGATACAACTTTGTTCTTGGCAGAAGGGCCTTTCCAGGGAGGAGTCTGTCCACAGCTCCCTGGGGCCTTGCAGCTCTCAGCTCACTTGAGGCTGTAGATGAAGAGCCTTCCTGGCTGGGAGGACTCTTCATGTGGGACTTCGGAGTACCCACCACTCTGCAATGGTTGCAGGCAGAGCATGCAGTGAGTAGGTGGAGGGAGGCATTGATGGAGCAGCTAGTCTATGACAGTTCCCAGGCTTGACTGGATGTGACTATAGGAGCCTAAAATGATTGTGAACAGGGGTCTGCATGGATTCAGGAAATAGGGAGGGAACCAATAGAAGGAAACTATCAGACTTGCTTTCTTTTTCCTGAGACCTCATAATAGCTCTTTCCTTTCCTCTAGCCATGCTTTCGTGAGCCCAGCTCTGCCCTCAGACATGCTCAAATACAAGCCCCAGAGCAGCTGCCACAGGCAGAGGGCTGGCACACCCCTGAGTCTGGGCTCACTTCGGAAGGGTGTTGGCCCCAGACTCAGGCAGCAGCCTGAGCCCCGTCTACCCTGGTCCTTTGTGTTTGTACAAGGAGCTACCCCGGCTCTGCCACCTCATCTGTGTGTTTGTGTCTAAAGTAGAGTTACTGCTTATACAGGAAGCTCTTCCCCATGAGGATTAGAGATGCTTGTTCATCCTGTTTTCCAGGCAGGCTCCCTTCACTGCTCTCCTTAACACCATGGCTACCACTCAGCAGATAAGTATTATTGTTCATTAGTTATTAACCTTATTGTGCCAACTGAGAAATATTGTAATATCAGCCACATTAAAACAGGGGGGTTCAGGATTGGGAACACGTGTACACCTGTGGCAGATTCATGTTGATGTATGGCAAAAACCAATACAATATTGTAAAGTCATCAGCCTCTAATTAAAATAAATAAATTTAATTAAAAAAAATAAAGTAAATGCTCCAAAAAAAAAACACAAAAAAACAAAAAACCCTTTACAGTCTCTATTTCCATTTTGCCAAGTCAAAACACACCCTTGAAACATTGCAACTGTATTTTATTTAATGTTTTTCTCTTCTTAATCCTGGTGTATACTAAGGCCCCAGGGGTGCTAGCCAAGGTCATATCTGACTTGTCACTCTGCACTCAAATGTGACAAAAGTCTTAGCTTGACACATGTCCTTTCTAATGTCATCCTTAACAGTTTTCTCTCCCTTTCCTATTTGTTCTTCCACAGACACCAGAAACTCTGCACCTCCTGACACTGGAAGGTTCTATTTAATTCCCATTAAAAAAAATCCCAATATATTTGTAGTCCATGCTATCAGGGTATAATTCTAGTTATAACTTCTCTAATCATTATCAACATCTTGCTTAAATTTTCTTCATTATTGGAAGCCTGGGCTCTTGGTTCATTGCCTCTCCCTCTTCTGCCATTCCTGTTACAATCTGCCATGACTTGAGCATCTATGGTGGGTGACACAACCCAAAGATCCATAACCTCAGTTCCTCAGCATTTGACTTCCAATTATCTTTTTTCCATTCCACTAGAGCTAAGACTCCTATGGTTATACTCTGGCCATTGTCATCATGAGTGATGGCTCCACCTCCAAAACGACTTCTTTCATTATCCCCAGTTATCTATCCACACTCTTAGCTTTGTAGTCCCCATAATTTCAGATATGTTCCCTCTATACCAACTTTTATGAGAGTTTTTATCATGAATGGATGTTAAATTTTGTCAAAAACTTTATCTGCATCTCTCGATGATCATGTGATTTTTATAATTCTTTATGTTAATGTAATGTATCATATTGATTGATTTATGGATATTGAACTATCCTCGCAAGTATCCTTGCATTTATCCCTGAAATAAATCCCACTTGATATGGTGTATGATCCTTTTATATATTCTTGAATTCTGTTTGCCAATATTTTGTTTAGGACTTGGGTACCTGTATTCATCTGAAATATGGATCAGGAAGATCCCCTGAAGCAGGAAATGGCAACTCACTTCAGTATTCATGTCTGGGAAATCCCATGGACAGAGCAGCCTGGTGGGCCACAGTCCCACCAGTGTCAGACACAACTCAGTGACTAAACAACAAAAATTCATCCAGAATATAGCCCTGTAACTGTCTGGTTTGGCATCAGGGCAATGGTGGCCTAGAATGAATTTAAGAGTGTTCCTTCCTCTTCACTTTATTTAGACTAGATGTTTGGTAGAATTCACCCTGTGATGCCTGCCAGTCCTGGACTTCTGTTTGCTGGGAGTTGTTTGTTTGTTTGTTTTTCTGTATTACTAATTTAATTTCACTATTCATGATTGGTCTGTTCATGATTGGTCTGTAGATTGTCTATTTCTTACTGATTCAGCCTTAGAGGGTTGTATGTTTCTAGAAATTTATGTTTCTTCTAGATTGTCCAATGTGTTAGCATAAAATTACAGTATTCTTTTAAGATGTTTTTGTATCTCTTGATATGAGTTGTAATTTCTCTTCTTTTATTTCTTATTTTATTTGGGTCCTTGCTTTTTTATGATCCTGGCTAAAGGCATATCAGTTTTTTTTTTTTTTTAATAACTCTGTTTCATTTATCCTATTAGTTTCTTGTGTGTCAATTTTATTTATTTTCCCGCTTATCCCTATCATTTCCTTCCTTCTCCTGACTTTGGGCTTTGTTTCTTTTTTTCTAATTCTTTTAATGGCAAGTTAGGTTATTTATTTGAGATTTTTCTAGTTTTTTGAGGTAGGCCTGTATCACTATAAACCTCCCTCTTAGAATTGCTTTTGCTATGTCCCATAGATATTGCCTGGAGAATCCCATGGACAAAGGAGCCTGGTGGGCTACAGTCCATGAGGTCGCAAAAAGTCAGACAAAACTGAGCTAACACACATAGATATTTGCTGGGGACCAGCCGCAGCTGATCCAGGGTATTCGAAGGAGAGACGGCCTAGGCGACTATTTATATGCTAATTGGAGATATAAAGAATAATAGAATGAGGATAGCTCAGTAGGAAAATTCAGTGGAGAAAAGAAGCTGAGTAGCTTGGTTTATGCGGGAGACCGATAAAACTTCAAGACAAGAAGTTTGCACCACTTACGTAGGCCGCAGGCGCCCTCTCGAATAGCGGAAGGTGCCTCACCCTAGACACCTTCTCGAGTGGGTCTTAGAAGCCCAGGCATAATTAGTAAGCGTGGTGGGTTCCGCGCTCCAGATGGAGACTCAGCTGGAAGTTAAAGGGAAGAATGACATGGGGAGACCAAGCGCTGGTGAGCAAGGCCCATAGCTTTATTTTTAACAGGGGCTTTTATACCCTAAGTTGCACATAGAGGATAATAGGGGATGCAAAGTCAGCAGTCTTTGATTCTTATCAAAAACCAGGGTTTCTTTCCTGCAAATTTATCGTATACAAATGGTTTAGGTGATTTACATCATCTTCTGGCCAGAAGGCCTACTAACATTTTATGACTCTTGACAAGGACTTATCAACAAAGACTTATTTTCTCTAAGAGTAATTATTTTAAGGTTTGGCGCCATCTTCCAAAGATAAAATTGCATTCCTATAGGGCGGATTTGTAATGGGTTTACAACAAAGGAAAGAATTTATTACCTTAAGGGTCTAAAGTTACTAACACCAAGGCCACTACTTATTTTTTCTATATACCAACTATTAATTAATACATATTCAAGGATACAATTTAGGGGATGTGAAAACTTGGCAACAAGCATTGACTCATCAATGAAATCCTTTACTAGTTTATTCTGACAGTTTTTAACTCTCTGAGAGGCTCTAAGCTATTTGAATATCTTAAGCTTTCCGTGCCTCTCGAGGCTGGGAGACTGTAAACAATCGTATGCATAGCTGCAGGAGTCCGGGTAAACTTGTCAAGCGAGTTAGAGAGCCATCTGAGGGGTTTGGATTTAAACACTCCTAATTGCCCAGGAACTTTATTAATTGGAGCTGTAAGTTAACTCTTTGACAGAGAGAGCGAGATGGTGGTAGGGGACAGCCCCCAGTAAAGTCAGAGGTGAGAGCACAAAGCAATAAAGTAGGCAGACTCTGGTTTTTTGGGGGAAAATGCTCGAGAATATCCGGGCGGACTCCTGAGGCTCGATCCCGCCTTTGCGTATGCCGAGCCTCCTTCCTCATGACCTTTGTCACGAGTGGAATGCCTCACCGGCTCCCGGCAGATATTGTATACAGGTAAGTTTTAATTTTCATTTGTGTTGAGGTATTTTCTTATTTCCTCTTTGATTTCTTCCTTGATTCATTGGTTTTTGGTAGCATGTTGTTTAGTCTTCACATGTTTGTGTTTTCCCCACTTTTCTTCCTGTAATTGATTCCTAGTTTTATACTATTGTGGTTGGGAAAAAATGCTTGATATGGTTTCTATCCTGATTAATTTGTTAAATTTGTTTTCTGCTCTAGCACTGATCTATTCTGGACAATATTTCATGTTCACTTGAAAAGAATATGTATTATGCTCTTTTAGAATGGAATGAGTTGTAGGTATGTATTGAGTTCAATTGATTTAATGTGTCACTAAAGTGCACTATTTCCTTATTGCTTTGCTGCAGGAATGATCTGTCCGTTGATGTAGTTCAGTTCAGTTCAGTCACTCAGTCATGTCTGACTCTTTGCAACCCCCATGGAATGCAACACGCCAGGCTCCCCTGTCCATCACCAACTCCCAGAGCTTACTCAAATTCATGTCCATTGAGTCGGTGATGCCATCCAACCATCTCATCCTCTATCATCCCCTTCTCCTCCCACCTTCAATCTTTCCCAGCATCAGGGTCTTTACAAATGAGTCACATCTTTGCATCAGGTGGCCAATGTATTGGAGTTTCAGCTTCAACATCAGTCCTTCCAATGAATATTCAGGACTGATTTCCTTTAGGATGGACTGGTTGGATATCCTTGCAGTCCAAAGGACTCCCAAGAGTCTTCTTCAACACCACAGTTCAAAAGCATCAATTCTTCAGCGCTCAGGTTTCTTTATAGTCCAACTCTCACATTCATACATGACTACTGGAAAAACCATAGCCATGACTACACAGACCTTTGTTGGCAAAGAGATGTATCTGCTTTTTAATATGCTGTCTAGGTTGGTCAAAATTTTTCTTCCAAGGGGCAAGCATCTTTTAATTTCATGGCTGAAGTCACCATCTGCAGTGATTTTGGAGCCCCCCAAAAAAATAAAGTCTGACACAGTTCCCACTGTTTTTCCATCTATTTGCCATGAATTGATGGGACCAGATGCCATGATCTTTTTTTTTTTTTTTCTGAATGTTGAGCTTTAAGCCAACTTTTCACTCTCCTCTTTCACTTTCATCAAGAGGCTCTTTAGCTCTTCTTCACTTTCTGCCATAAGGGTTGTGTCATCTGCATATCTGAAGTTATTGATATTTCTCTCAGAAATCTTGATTCCAGCTTGTGCTTCATCCAGTTCAGCATTTCTCATGATGTACTCTGCATATAAGTTAAATAAGCAGGGTGACAATATACAGCCTTGATGTACTCCTTTTCCTATTTGGAACCAGTCTGTTGTTCCATGTCCAGTTCTAACTGTTGCTTCCTGACCTGCATACAGATTTCTCAGGAGGCAAGTCAGGTGGTCTGGTATTCCCATCTCTTTCAGAGTTTTCCAAAGTTTACTGTGTTCCACACAGTCAAAGGCTTTGGTGTAGTCAACAAAGCAGAAATAGATGTTTTTTCTGGAACTCTCTTGCTTTTTTGATGATCCACCGAATGTTGGCAATTTGATCCCTGGTTCCTCTACCTTTTCAAAATCCAGCTTAAACATCTGGAAGTTCACAGTTCATGTATTGTTGAAGCCTGGCTTGGAAAATTTTGAGCATTACTTTGCTAGTGTGTGAGATGATTGCAATTGTGTGGTGGTTTGAACATTCTTTGGCATTGCCTTTCTTAGGGATTGGAATGAAAACTGACCTTTTCCAGCCCTGTGCCCACTGCTGAGTTTTCAGTCCATTGATATAAGTAGGGTGTTAAAGTTCCCTTCCCTGATGTTTTTGTAGTATGGTCAATTACTCGCTTTATATCTGGTAATATTTGCTTTATATATTTGGGTGCTTCTCTATAAGGTACATATAAGTTAATAAATGTTATATCTTCTCTTGTGTTGATCTTTTGTCATTGTATAGTGCCTTTCTTTGTCTTTTGTTATAAACACTTTTAAGTCTGTTTTGTCTTATATGAGTATTGCTAACTTGTGTTAAGTTGTGTCTGACTCTTTGTGATGCTATGGACTGTAGCCTACCAGTCTTCTCTGTTCATGGAATTCTCCAAGCAAGAATGCTGGAGGGGATAGCCATTCCCTCTCCAGGGGATCTTTCCAGCTCAGGAATCTAACCTGGGTGTCCTGCATTGCAGGCAGAGTCTTTACTGTCTGAGCCACTAGAGAAACCCAGTTTTCTTATTATTTCCATTTGCAAGAAGTATCTTTTTCTGTACTTTCACTTTCAGTCTGACTTTTGCGCTGAAGTGAGCCTTTGTAAGCAGTGTATAGATAGGTCTTGTTTTTAATTCAATCAGCCACCCTATGTCTTCTGATTGGAGCATTTAGTCTATTGATATTTAAAGTGATTATTTATAGGTATGTACTTATTGCCAGTTTGTTACTTGTTATCCAGTTGTTTGTATAGTTTTTCTCTGTCTTTTTCTTTTCCTTTTGATTTCTTCCTTTGTGATTTGATGATTTTCTTTAGTGATATGCTTATGTTCCTTTCTATGCTTAGGTTTTGTTTATTGTAGGGTTTGGTTTGTGATTACCATGGTATTTGTATATGTTGACATATAACTATATCTACTTGTTATAAACTGGTAGTCATTTAATTTCAAACACGTTTGGTAGTCATTTAAATTTAAACACATTCTAAAAGAGCTACATTTTTTACTCCCCTCTTCCACATATTTTGTTTGCAATGTCATATTTTACATCTTCATGTTTATCCGTTCACTGCTTTTTGTATAGTTGATTTTATAATTTTTCTCTTTTAATATTCATACTAGCTTATTTAAGTGGTTCCTATCCAACTCCATGTAGACCTTCATTTACAGTCTTGGTTGTATAAGTGTATCTTTCTTCTAGACTCCAATTTGTTTTCAATGAGGACTCCTCCCCATTTAGATGCATTTTGTGTGTGTTCATGAGGGGAGGTGATTCCAGCATTTTCACATTCCACCATCTTAATCTCTTCCATCTCTCTGCCCATTTTTAAATATAGCATATAATTTTTGCTATTGAACTGCATGAATTTCTAATATATTTTAGATACTTAACCCTCATCAGATAAATTTTTGCAAATATATTTTCCCATTCCATATGTTGCCTTTTCATTTTGTTGAATGATTCTTGCTGTGGAGAATATTTTTAGCTTAATATAGCCCCACTTGTTTATTTTTTCTTTTGTTGCCTGTGATTTTGATGTTTTATATATATATATATATATATATATATATATATTTTTTTTTTTTTTTTTTTGCTAAGACCAATGTCAAGGAATATTCCACCCTGTTTTTTTTTTTTTTTTTAGAAATATTACAGTTTCAGGTCTTATATCCATTTATAGTTGATTTCTGTGGATATTGTAAGAGAAGGGTTCAGTTTCATTCTTTGGCATGTGAATATGCAGTTTTCCGAACATTATTTGTTGAGAAGATTATTGTTTCTCCATTGTGTATTCTTGACACCGTTGGCATAGATTAGTTGACCTCATATGTGTGTAGGTATAAGTGTATCTTTCTTCCATCTTTTTATTCTATTCTATTGGTTTGTCTGTTTTTATGCATGTGCCATACCGTTTTGATTACTATACTTTTGTAATATAGTTATAAATCAGGAAGTATGAAGTCTCCTGCTTTGTTCTTCCTTTCCAAAATTGCTTTGGCTACTTGGGGTCTTTTGTGGCCCCACACAAATTTTAGGATCACTTTATTATTTCAGTGAAACATGCCATTTGAACTTTGAGAGAGATTACATTAGATTTGTAGGTGACTTTGGATAGTATTGACATTTTAATAATATTCTTCCAATCCATGAACACAAGTATCTTTCCATTTATTTGTGTCTTCTTTATTTTCTTTCATCGGTAACGTCTAGTTTTGTTGTACACATTTTTCATCTCAGTTAAATTTCTTATGTAACTCATTCTTTTTGATGCTATTGTAAATATAATTGTTTTCTTAATTTCTTGTTCAGATAGTGTTTTTAGTGTATAGAAACAAAAATAATTTTTATATTTTTTTGTGTCCTGCAACTTTATTGAATCTATTTATTTTTAGAGTCTTGGGGGTTTTGTATATATAAGACCATGTCATCTTCTACAGGCAAGAATACTGGAGTGGGTTGCTGTGCCCCCCTATTCAAAATAGGTATGCTAATCACAAAATTTATAAGACCCACGGCACTTGGGTTGAGCCTTAATCTCTAAATGTGAGTGTGTATATACAGACCATAGATGAAGACAGATGCAAGCTGCCCCATTTACACTTGCAGCATTAATCATGATGTCCACCACAATGTAAGTGTTGCTCCTTCATTAGTGGACCCATATCTGGTACAAATGGATCTCCCTCCAACACCCAGCACCACTACCACAAGATATAAACCTGAAAATGAACACAAGTTCACAATCCACACTGGTGGTCATCAGGTAGCCCAGTATCTGCTAGCCAAGAGGTTTTGGGAAGGGTCAAAGGCAGTCTGGGAAGGGGCAAAACAAGTGGAAACCCAACATTTCTGTTGATGCTTACATCCTAAAAATACCACAAAGAAGCAACAACCATCACAGGGCCAGGTATGAGAGGGAAAATGCTAGAAGAGGAGACAGCAAAGAAGGCATTTGCAGGCAGGCTGCTTTATTTTCTGCTTCAGTTTTGCATTTTTCTTTCAGAGGCAGCACAGATCCTCTGTACGAAGAAAACGACAGATGAGATGACAGAATTCTGTGCCTGTTTTCTGGAGCATTTACTAGAGAGTTTATGACTCTTCATAGTTACTGTTAGCTGTGTATTTAGAATAATTTTCTGCCATGACAACAGATAGTCCTAATAAAATTTCAGTCTCTAACAAGAGGGCAGAGATACTGCTTTTCAAGTTTTCTGCCTTTTAGTTTGCATATTAATAACCCTTAAAAACCTACCTCAACATATATGATAAGCCATCAGCAAACGTTATTCTCAATGGTGAAAAACTGAAAGAATTCCCCCTAAGATCAGGAACAAGACTAAGGTGTCCACTTTCACCACTATTGTTCAGCATAGTTCTGGAAGTCCTAGCTACAACAATCGGAGAAGAAAAAGAAATAAAATGAATCCAGATCAGAAAAGAAGTAAAGCTCTCACTCTTTGAAGACGACATGATACTGTACATAGAAAACCCTAAAGACAGTATCAGAAGATTACTAGAGCTAATAAATGAATTTAGCTAAGTTGCAGGATACAAAAATCAATACACAAAAATCACTTGTATTTCTATATACTAACAAGGAAAAATCAGAAAGAGCAATTAAGGAATCAATCCTACTCACCACTGCAACAAAAATAATTAAATATCTAGGAATAAACTTACCTAAGAAGGCCTCAAAAGAACTGTACACAGACAATTATAAGACACAAATGAAAGAAATCAAAGATGACATAAACAGATGGAGAGATATTCCATGTTCCTGGGTAGGAAGAATCAATATTTTGAAAATGACTATACTACCAAATGCAATCTACAGATTTAATGCAATCCCTATCAAATTACCAATGGAATTGTCCACAGAATTAGCACAAAAAATTTCACAATTCATATGGAAACACAAAAGACCCTGAATAGCCAAAGCAGTCTTGAGAAAGAAGAATGGAGCTGGAGGAATCAACCTTCCTGACTTCAGGTTATACTACAAAACTACAGTCATCAAGAGAGTATGATACTGGCACAAAAACAGAAATATAGAACAATGGAACAAGACAGAAAGCCCAGAAATAAACCCATGCACCTATGGGTACCTTATTTTTGACAAAGGAGGCAAGAATATACAATGGGAAAAAGACAGCCTCTTCAATAAATGATGCTGGGAAAACTGGACAGCTACATGTAAACGAATGAAATTAAAACATTTCCTAATACCATACACAAAGATAAACTCAAAATGGATTAAAGATCTAAATGTAAGACCAGACACTATAAAACTCTTAGAGGAAAACATGGGCAGAACACTCGATGACATAAATCAAAGCAAGATCCTCTATGACCCACCTCCTAGAGTAATAGAAATAAAAATGAAAGTAAACAAGTGGGACCTGATTAAACTTCAAAGCTTTTGCACAGAAAAGGAAACTATAATCACAGTGAAAAGACAACCCTCAGAATGGGAGAAAATAATAGCAAATGAAACCACTGACAAAGGATTAATTTCCAAAATATACAAGCAGCTCATGCAAATCAATATCAGAAAAACAAACAACCCAATCAAAAAGTGGGAAAAAGAACTAAACAGACATTTCTCCAAAGAATACATACAGATGGCTAACAAACACATAGAAAGATGCTCAACATCACTCAGTATTAGAGAAATGCAAATCAAAGCTACAATGTGATATCACCTCACACCTGTCAGAATGTCCCTCATCAAAAACTCTACAAACAATAAATCCTGGGAAGGGTGTGGAGAATAGGGAACACTCTTGCACTATTGGTGGGAATGTAAGTTGATACAGCCACTATGGAAGATGCTATAGAGCTTCCTTTAAAAACTAGGAATAAAACCACCACATGATCCAGCAATCCCACTCCTAGACATTTACCCTGAGGAAACCAAAATTGAAAGAGACACATGTATCCCATTGTTCACTGCAGCAGTATTTACAATAGCTAGAACATTAATAGATGTCCATCTACAGATGAATGGATAAAGAAGTTGTGGTATATATAAACAATGGAATATTACTCAGCCATAAAATGGAACACATTTGAGTCCATTCTAATGAGATAGATGTACCTAGAACCTATTATACAGAGTGAAGTGAGTCAGAAAGAGAAAGATAAATAGCGTATTCTAACACATATATACGGAATCCAGAAAAATGGTACTGAAGAGTTTATTTACAGGGCAACAATGGAGAAACAGACATAGAGAATACACTTGTGGGCATGGGGAGAGGAGAGGAGAGGGTGAGAGGTATGGAAAGAGTAACATGGAAACTTATATTACCATATGTAAAATAGATAGCCAAAAGGAATTTGCCATATGTCTCAGGAAACTCAAATAGGGGCTCTGTATCAACCTAGAGGGGTGGGATGGGGAGGGAGATGTGAGGGAGTTTCAAAAGGGAGGGTATATATGTATACCTCTGGCTGATTCATGTTGATATTTGACACAAAAGAGACAAATTCTGTAAAGAAAATATCCTGCAATAAAAAAATTAATTTAAAAAATAACCTTGAATAGCTACTCAGTATAGCATCACTACGAACAAAGCTAGTGGAGGTGATGGAATTCCAGTTGAGCTATTTCAAGTCCCGAAAGATGGTGCTGTGAAAGTTCTGCACTCAATATGCCAGCAAATTTGGAAAACTCAGCAGTGGCCACAGGACTGGAAAAGGTCAGTTTTTATTCCAATCCCAAAGAAAGGCAATGCCAAAGAATGCTCAAACTACCACACAATTGTACTCATCTCACACGGTGGTAAAGTAATGCTCAAAATTCTCCAAGCCAGGCTTCAGCAATATATGAACCGTGAACTTCCAGATGTTCAAGCTGGTTTTAGAAAAGGCAGAGGAACCAGAGATTAAATTGCCAACATCTGCTGGATCATCGAAAAAGCAAGAGAGTTCCAGAAAAACATCTATTTCTGCTTTATTGACTATGCCAAAGCCTTTGACTGTGTGGATCACAATAAACTGTGGAAAATTCTCCAAGAGATGGGAATACCAGACCACCTGACCTGCCACTTGAAAAACCTATATGCAGGTCAGGAAGGAACAGTTACAACTGGACATGGAACAACAGACTGGTTCCAAATAGGAAAAGGAGTACATCAAGGCTGTAAATTTCACCTTGCTTATTTAACTTATATGCAGAGTACATCATGAGAAACGCTGGGCTGCAAGAAGCAGAAGCTGAAATCAAGATTTCTGGGAGAAATATCAATAACTTCATATATGCATATGACACCATCCTTAAGGCACAAAGTGAAGAGGAACTAAAAAGCCTCTTGATGAAAGTGAAAGTGGAGAGTGAAAAGTTGGCTTAAAGCTCAACATTCAGAAAACGGAGATCATGGCATCTGGTCCCACCACTTCATGGGAAATAGATGGGGAAACAGTGGAAACAGTGTCAGACTTTATTTTTCTGGGCTCCAAAATCACTGCAGATGGTGACTGCAGCCATAAAATTAAAAGACGCTTACTCCTTGGAAGAAAAGCTATGACCAACCTAGATAGCATATTGAAAAGCAAAGACATTACTTTGCCAACAAATGTCTGTCTAGTCAAGGCTATGGTTTTCCAGTGGTCATGTATGGATGTGAGAGTTGGACTGTGAAGAAAGCTGAGCACCGAAGAATTGATGCTTTTGAACTGTGGTGTTGGAGAAGACTCTTGAGAGTCCCTTGGACTGCAAGGAGATCCAACCAGTCCATTCTGAAGGAGATCAGCCCTGGGATTTCTTTGGAAGGAATGATGATAAAGCTGAAACTCCAGTACTTTGGCCACATCATGCGAAGAGTTGACTCATTAGAAAACACTCTGATGCTGGCAGGGATTGGGGGCAGGAGGAGAAGGGGACGACAGAGGATGAGATGGCTGGATGGCATCACTGACTGGATGGATGTGAGTCTGAGTGAACTCTGGGAGATGGTGATGGACAGAGAGGCCTGGTGTGCTGCGATTCATGGGGTCGCAAAGAGTCGGACATGACTGAGCGACTGAACTGAACTGATTCTAAGTAATTGAAGCTGCCTTGCTTGAAATCAATTATATTGTCAGCGGTGAAAAATAATTCATCCTTTCTTGTATCGGAACAATGTGGACAACTTTCTGGAACAGGCCTTATTACTTGAAAATCACACACCTTTGAGTCACATTACATATCTCTGAGCTCAGACTAAGAATGATGCTGATTTTCCCTAACAAGCATATCAACATGTGATGTTCTTCCTCCTTTCTGTCTTAATTATAGTTCATTCTTAGGAATCAAAGTGCCAATATTTATAGAACACCAATCCTGTGCTTAGCACTATGTGAGCTACAAATGTGAATGGGAGCCTTCATTCCCTCCAGGAACACAGAAAGTAGTTGGGAGAGTTAAAATAGTCACATTTGAAACGAGAGGAAACTATTCAATAGTCACTAAACCCTACTGTGTTCTGTTGTTGAGATGGAAGATAAGTTGGGGTACATGCCCTCAGGAATCAGCCTACAGTGCAGGAGATGGGGCAGCCATGGGTTCAATCCTTGGGTCAGGAAGATCTCCTAGAGAAGAAATGGCAGCCCACTCCAGTATTTTTGCCTGGGAAATTCCATGGACAGAGGAGCCTGATGGGCTACAGTCCATGGAGTCACAAAAGAGCTGGACACAATTTAGAAACTAAATAACAAAAACAATGTGCCCTCCATAACAGAGGCGTTTTCTTATTGCAGGGTAGGGGAAGAGCTTCTAAGACTTGTAGAACTTCAAAGGAAGAGGAGACTATTGAAGCTTGGCACAGTTAGGAAGACATTGTGGCTAAGGGATGTTTTGAAGGATGAGAAGAATTCATACAGGCAATTTGGAAAAAAGATCATGGAAGTAAAAATGACCAGATTTGCATGACGTCCAGGGCCAGGGGCAGTACACAAGCTGGACAACTATATCCACTGGCCCTGGAAATGGCCCTGACTTGCTCATGATAAGAGGAAAAAGCAAAGCACATTGAGTAATGGAGAATGAGAGCATGCTGGGCTGTGTGGGACAGGCTAGATTGTGGAGGGCCTCAAAAGTCCAGCAGAGAACATTAGAAGGTGCATGGTAATCCATAGGGAGCACGGTATGTTTCTTAGTTGGGGATGGATGCAGTGGAAGCATGTTTGGGGATAATTAGCAGAGAAACAGGAAGCAAAGTTGCCAGGAATATCTAGAATTAAGATCAACAAGGCAGACTTGGAGGTAACCACAGGGACCCCCAGTTGAGGTGATGACACCGGCCTCAGGTGTGAAGAAGCAAAGAAGAGATGAGCATCTGGAAGGAAAACCCTACCAGATAGGAACGGAAGATGAGACAGGATTCAGGCAGGGATTAAACTCGATGGTGGTAGACTCCTGGCTGACTCACATAAATCCTTTAAGCCATCAATACTTCTTAGGATTAATGTGCTAATAGCAAAAGATTCACAAAAGATGTGGCAGAGAAATAGCTTCTGTGACAAAACCTTTCCTGTTGGGGCAAAGACAAGTGATCATCTCAGCAAACAAGCTGCAGAGGTTACATGCACGGTCAGGTGAGGCCTGGCTAACATATTCATCCACAGCCTTGTCCCAGGGCTCCTCATTCCAGAACTGTGGTCCTGGATGTAAACAATTTTCAGGGGGGTAAGGGAGCCTAGAAGGTTGAAAGTTAGTCAATTTAGAACATCCTTAGCGTTGTTCTGAGTAGTCACTGAGAAGACCTCAACCTCTGACATGCTCAAAAGTAATGAGAACGGGCTTAGACTCAGCGGGCTTAGCAGAAGCTTTACTGCACACCCAGGGCAGCTTGCATTGTTCCTCAGAAGTCTGTTTCACTCATAGTCACTTGGACTCCTATTCAGAAGCAACCCCCCCAACTGCACCCCATGGATCATGAAAACTTCACAGTAGGTATTAGAACAGCCCCATAAGGAAACATGCAGCTCAGGACAAGACAACTTATTAAAACCGCTCCACCCTGATGCAAACACACCTACCCATCATGGAGATGTGATGCAAGAGTGCAGGCTAAGCAAAACCAATAATGACATGGTGGGAGGAGAGGAGGGAAAAGGTGAGATGCATGGAGAGAGTAACAAAGAAATTTACAATACCACATGTAAAACAGATAGCCAATGGGAATTTGCTGTATGACTCAGGGAACTCAAACAGGGGCTTTGCAGCAGACTGAAGGATGAAATGAGGAAGGAGATGGGAGGGAGGTCTGGGAGTGAGGGGATATGGGTGTACCTATGGCTGATTCTTGTTGATGTATGACAGAAAACCACAAAATTCTATAAAGCAATTATCCTTCATTTTTAAGTTTTTTCCAAAAAGCCAATAAGTACTGAAAAGATTGGGCTTTGGTGTTTATAGAAGAAAAATATGCAGCATAGTTGATTTGATACAAAGACATTTCCACAAGGCAGGACTCTAGAACACCCTTTCCTGCAGTGAGAGGCTCCAGGGTTCACCAGTCGATGAACCACCACCTTACCACAGAAAGAATTGGATGCAATGTTGTTGTTTAGTCACTAAGTCATGTCTGACTCTTTTGCAACCCCATCGACTGTAGCCAACCAGGCTCCTCTATCCATGGAATTCTCCAGGCAAGAATAATGGAGTGGGTTGCTATTACATTTTCCAGGTGATCTTCCTGACCTAGGGACTGAACCCGAGTCTCCTGCATTGGCAGTCAGATTCTTTACCATTGAGCCACTAGAAAAGCCCCAATGCAGTATCTCATCTTGTTAAATTAGAAACCACAGCAGCATCTTGAAATATGGACATTTCACATCCACACAGAGGTGGCTAAAAGGCAGGTGGGCCTAGTTTTGTTTCCCCAAGAATGACACCCTAAAATAAGATTCTAGAGCAAGTAGTTTCCTTTGGAGATGTGCTTTGCAGAGGAAGGATGGAGAGTTTCCATACAGATAGGAAGGGAGCCAAGAAAAGGTGCATTTCAAAAAAAGTTAAGGGAGTTTAATCCTGCTGAAGAAGTCCACAAGCCTATGGAGAGTTATCTGAGTTATCATATTTGAGGATGAGGGAGCTGGGGTATTTATACTCCAGTTCTTATGGGTCATGAAGCATCAATTCAGTGACATTTTCAATCTGCCCGAAGCACTGACAAAGTAGGTTTCAGGCATGAGGAAATAACCTCCACAGCACTGACGAGATGCTGGCAGTTTAGAGTCTGGCTGGTATGTGCCATAGCCATGAGGCAGAGGGGACATGGGCAGGATCTGCCACACAGGTCTTCCTCAGAAAATCTCCCAAACATTAGGCCAGGAGACAAAGTTTTTAGACAAACATGTTGTTTCTCCCAAAGTATATTTTTCTCCCATTTCCTTCAAGCAGATCCCCATTTTCTGGAGTTACATAACTAGGAAGAGGCAAAGGTCCAAAAGAAGAAGCAGGTATTAGATTGCCAGGGCTGCCAGAACAATGTGTCACAGACTGGGTACCATGCACAAGAGAAATTCATTTTCTTTTTTAAAAAATAATTTCATTTTATTTTTTTCTTACTGTTCTGGGTCTTTGTTGCTGCACAGGCTTTTCTGTAGTTGTGGTGAGCAGCGGTTACTCTCTAGCTGTGGTGCACAAGCTTCTCATTGTGGTGGCTTCTCTTGCTGCAGAGTATTGGTTCTAGGGCACACAACTTACAACAGTTTTGCCTCCCAGGTTCTACAACACAGGCTCAACAGTTGTGGTGCAGAGGGTAGTTGCTTCGTGGCATGTAGGATCTTCTTAGATCAGGGATCGAACCTTTGTCTTCTGCATTAGCAGGCAGGTTTTGTACTACTGAGCTACCAGGAAAGCCCCAGAAATTCATTTTCTGACAGTTCTGAAGCTGGAAGTCCAAGATTAAGGTGTCAGCAGGTCAGGTTTATCCTGAAGCCTCTCTCCTTGACTTGTAGATGGTGGTCTCCATCCTGAATCTTCAGATGGCACCTTCTCAGTGCATGCCTAACCCTGTGTGACTTTATGTCTCCAAACTTCCTCTTCTTATAAGAACCACATTCAGAATGAATTAGGGCCTACTCATATGACCTCATAACAAATACCCTCTTCCAACAACACAAGAGAAGACTCTATACATGGACATCAACAGATGGTCAACACCGAATCAGATTGATTATATTTTTTGCAGCCAAAGATGGAGAAGCTCTATACAGTCAGCAAAAACAAGACCAGGAGCTAACTGTGGCTCAGACCATGAACTCCTTATTGCCAAATTCAGACTTAATTTGAAGAAAGTAGGGAAAACCATTAGACCATTCAGGTATGACCTAAATCAAATCCCTTATGATTATACAGTGGAAGTGAGAAATAGATTTAAGGGCCTAGATCTGATAGATAGAGTGCCTGATGAACTATGGAATGAGGTTCATGACATTGTACAGGAGACAGGGACCAAGACCGTTCCCATAGAAAAAAAATGCAAAAAAGCAAAATGGCTGTCTGGGGAGGCCTTACAAATAGCTGTGAAAAGAAGAGAAGCGAAAAGCAAAGGAGAAAAGGAAAGATATAAACATCAAGAAGAGATGGCAAGAATACACAGAAGAACTGTACAAAAAAGATCTTCACGACCCAGATAATCACGATGGTGTGATCACTGACCTAGAGCCAGACATCGTGGAATGTGAAGTCAACGGGGCCTTAGAAAGCATCACTATGAACAAAGCTAGTGGAGGTGACGGAATTCCAGTTGAGCTATTCCAAATCCTGAAAGATGATGCTGTGAAAGTGCTGCACTCAATATGCCAGCAAATTTGGAAAACTCAGCAGTGGCCACAGGACTGGAAAAGGTCAGTTTTCATTCCAATCCCAAAGAAAGGCAATGCCAAAGAATGCTCAAACTACTGCACAATTGCACTCATCTCACACGCTAGTGAAGTAATGCTCAAAATTCTCCAAGCCAGGCTTCAGCAATATGTGAACCGTGAACTTCCTGAAGTTCAAGCTGGTTTTAGAAAAGGCAGAGGAACCAGAGATCAAATTGCCAACATCCGCTGGATCATAGAAAAAGCAAGAGAGTTCCAGAAAAACATCTATTTCTGCTTTATTGACTATGCCAAAGCCTTTGACTGTGTGGATCACAATAAACTGTGGGAAATTCTGAAAGAGATGGGAATACCAGACCACCTGATCTGCCTCTTGAGAAACTTGTATGCAGGTCAGGAAGGAACAGTTAGAACTGGACATGGAACAACAGACTAGTTACAAATAGGAAAAGGTCTTTGTCAAGGCTGTATATTGTCACCATGTTTATTTAACTTATATGCAGAGTACATCATGAGAAACTCTGGACTGGAAGAAACACAAGCTGGAATCAAGATTGCCAGGAGAAATATCAATAACCTCAGATATGCAGATGACACCACCCTTATGGCAGAAAGTGAAGAGGAACTCAAAAGCCTCTTGATGAAAGTGAAAGTGGAGAGTGAAAAGTTGGCTTAAAGCTCAACATTCAGAAAATGAAGATCATGGCATCCAGTCCCACCACTTCATGGGAAATAGATGGGGAAACAGTGGAAACAGTGTCAGACTTTATTTTTCTGGGTTCCAAAATCACTGCAGATGGTGACTGCAGCCATGAAATTAAAAGATGCTTACTCCTTGGAAGGAAAGTTATGACCAACCTAGATAGCATGTTCAAAAGCAGAGACATTACTTTGCCAACAAAAGTCCATCTAGTCAGGGCTATGGTTTTTCCTGTGGTCATGTATGGATGTGAGAGTCGGACTGTGAAGAAGGCTGAGCGCCGAAGAATTGATGCTTTTGAACTGTGATGTTGGAGAAGACTCTTGAGAGTCCCTTGAACTGCAAGGAGGTCCAACCAGTCCATTCCAAAGGAGATCAGCCCTGGGATTTCTTTGGAAGGAATGATGCTAAAGCTGAAACTCCAATACTTTGGCCACCTCATGTGAAGAGTTGACTCAATGGAAAAGACTCTGATGCTGGGAGCGATTGAGGGCAAGAGGAGAAGGGGACGACAGAGGATGAGATGGCTGGATGGCATCACTGACTCAATGGATGTGAGTCTCAGTGAACTCCAGGAGTTGGTGATGGACAGGGAGGCCTGGCGTGCTGCGGTTTATGGGGTCGCAAAGAGTCGGACACGACTGAGTGACTGATCTGATCTGATCTGATCCCTGATTACCTTTTAAAGACCCTATCTTCAAGCAGAAGCACATTCTGAAATGCTGCAGTTAGGGCCTCAGCATGTGAATTTGGAGAGGTGCAGAAAATTCAGCCTATGACAGAGAGTAATGAGTATATTCATCACTTAGATTTGTAAAATTTCTGTTAAGAAGGAAAGCAGTGTTTTAACCATGCTCAAGCAAATCATTACAGGCAAAAAATGAATAGGTGGAACGTTAACCGCTGTTTTAATTTGGAAGAGACATTTCATGAGTTCCTTGGGATCTCAGTTCAGGATGTGAGGATCACCTGCAGTAAGATCAGCCTTGACTTTCAGTATATCTTAGCTCTATTGTATTAAATCCTGAAATGCAGAAATGGCAAGGACCTAACAGAAGCAGAAGAGATTAAGAAGAGTTGGCAAGAATACACAGAAGAACTATACAAAAAGGGTCTTCATGACCCAGATAATCACGATGGTGTGATCACTCACCTACAGTCAGACATCGTGGAATTTGAAGTGAAGTGGGCCTTAGGAAGCATCACTACAAACAAAGCTAGTGGAGGTGACGGAATTCCAGCGGAGTTATTTCAATCTTAAAAAATAACGCTTTGAAAGTGCTGCACTCAATATGCCAGCAGATGTGAAAAACTCAGCAGTGGCTACAAGACTGGAAAAGGTCAGTTTTCATTCCAATCCCAAAGAAGGGCAATGCCAAAGAATGTTCAAACTACTGCACAATTGCACTCATCTCACAGGCTAGCAAAGTAATGCTCAAAATTCTCAGAATCCTTCAAGCTAGGCTTCAACAGTATGTGAACTGAGAACTTCCATATGTTCAACCTGGATTCAGAAAAGTCCGGAATCAGAGATCAAATGGCCAACACTTGCTGGATCATAGAAAAAGCAAGAGAATTCCAGACAAAAACATTTACTTCTGCTTCACAGACCATGTTATAAAGCCTTTGACTGTGTGGATCACAACAACTGTGGAAAATTCTTAAAGAGATGGGACTACCTGACCACCTTCTTTGCTTCCTGAGAAACCTGGATGCAGGTCAAGAAGCAACAGTTAGAATTCAACATTGAACAAGACTGGTTCAAAATTGGGAAAGGAGTATATCAAGGCTGTATATTGTCACCCTGCTTATTTAACTTCTGTGGAGTGTACATCATGTGAAATACTGGGCTGGATGAAGCAAGAGCTTAAATCAAGATTGCCAGGGGAAATATCAATAACCTCAGATATGCAGATGATACCACCCTTGTGGCAGAATTCGGGGCAAGACCAATCGAGGGAGGGAGCAAAATGAAAGGGAGAGGGCTGGTGCTTGAGGAACCCACAGGCCATGGGAAGCTCTAAGTCTTTGCACTGCAGGCCACAGGGACAGAGCAGAGGGCCCCAGCAGGGAGCCTGTGGGCATTAGGTCTACAAGTGATTCACCAGCAGTGAGGTGCTGCTGTGGGGCCTCACCCCTGGGACTCAGGGGACTTGCTCAGGCCCGGCTGCAGGCAGTGGGGATGGGGAACCCAGGTTGGATGCTTTCCTGCCTCTCATGGTCTCTGCCAGGCACACACACATACGTACACACACAGAGACAAGTGCCACGTGCAGGCCTGGACCCGCCTCTGCCTCTCAGAGCACAAATGGAGACTGAGGCCCAGAGTGATGGTCAGGCACCTTGGGCCACAATCTCCCAGCCCAGGGACCCTCACTGTCCCTCTGAAGAAACCTCAGCATCACCCCCCCTCCAACCCCTGCAGCAACTGGTTCAACAGAAAACAAAGGAGCACAACCCAGATAAATTCCAGGGCAGCACGAGGGGCCATGCAGGCAACACGGGGCAGGACGTCATTTGCACGAGATCATTCCATGGCCGAAATTTTCCCCATCCTGCAGCCAAACCTGGATCTGGGTGGGGCTCAACTGCAGCCTCTGCTCCAGCAGCTCCTATCAGGCCACGTCCTCCCAGTTCCAGTGCCTGATGTGGACAGCTAGGGTACAGTGCCAGGTCCGCATATCACTGGCAGCCACAGCATCTCCAGGGTCTTGACACCATTTAAGACGAAACCCGTGTAAGGCTGTGGTAAGGACAGACAGCCTAACTTCATCTCCCAGGGCTCCTTGGGCCTCATGTGGCTGCAGAAACACAGAACCACAAAGATCAGGAGCCTGACACAAAGGCCTCCAAGCTCACAGTCCTGTGCCAGAGCTCAGCACAAAATGCCTGAGCATCTTCCAAGCCTGCTGACACAGAATGATGGGTGGTCACAGAGGCCTGGCTCTTTCCATCTGTCTCCATGCAGTCCACTGACAGGGGGGTGGTGACCCAGAGGACCCGTCCATCACATGGAGTTTGTGGGGAGGTCAGCAAGGAGGGCAGGACAGCAGGAGGCAGGAGGTGAGATGCAAGACAGAGGGCACTGAAACCCGGGGCGCACTGAGGAGGGAGAGTGGGTCCCCTGGCTTCACAGTGCAGTGGCCAGGTTCTGGTCCTCTCCAAGCACACACAGGCACAGTCCTGGGCTTGGCTTTCGCCACCCCTGGCCCCCACTCCACCCCTCAACTCCCAGGCGTCTTCCCTGCCCATGCTCTGCAGATCCCCAGTCTTAGCCCTGGGCTGCTGAGGGCAGATCCATGCTAACCAATCTGGCCTCAGCCCTGGGGCTGCCCTAGACCTCACACGGCCCTGCCAGGTGTCTTCTCCACGCCGTTGGGAGCCCCCTTCCTCCCAGCCCTTCCCACACCATGGCCTCCACTGTCAGCAGATGCCCCGCCTCTGCCCAGAGCCTAGAGAAAGAACAAAGGAGAGCAGGAAACTCTAGGATGGGCATGCTCCTGTCTTCACCAGGGTCTGGGACAGCACCATGCCGGGATCCCAGAATTCAAACCTCAAATAACCCGCTAAGTTATTGTCACCTCGTTCAATTGCCAAGGAGGCGCCGAGGCATAGAGAGATAGCCCATGACTGCAGGGAACCTGACCACAACCACCCCATCCTCACTTCTTTCCTTGTACCTAGAGGGGGGTCCCTGTTCACTGGAGGGGGTTGGAGGTGGAGGAGCAGAACCACGGGCCTGAACCTCAGCAGGGTCTCAGCACCTCGCAGGGAGCCTCCGTTTCCACATGGCTGTGAGGACAGGGACACGGTCCCAGAGGTGCCCAGCACAGAGCTTCTCGGGCCTTCCCTTCCCCGAGCACAGTAAAGCCATGGTTCTCACAGGCGCACAAGGCTCCATGTTATCTCACTCCTACCCTGGAGGCCTGCTCTCCTTGCCCGTGGATTCACCTCCAGTAGCCATGACGGCCATCCTTCCATCCTTGGAACATTCCAGTCTGTTCCTACCTCAGAGCCTTTGTAGGGTGTGAGGAGGCACATCACATCCCCTCGGATTCAGGTGCTGGAGACTCAATCCTAAGTAACCTTACAGTCAATGGAAGGGTCTTCACAGAGCTGATGGAGGTCAAGTGAGCTCATTAGGATGGACCCTCCTCTAACAGGATGGCTGTCCCCATACAAAGGACACAGTTAGAGACAGACAGGGACATAGGAGAACTCAGGTGAAGAGGAAGACAGAGCTCTCTCCAAGCCCAGGCATGCCCACCATGGCCAGCAACGCCCTGAAAGTGAGGGGGAAGAGATGGGACAGACTCTCCCCACAGCCCTCACGAGAGGCAACGTCAGCTGACACCTTGACCTCAGCTACCGGGCTCCTGAACCAACACGGTTCATAGGTTGAGTCACCCAGCCTGTGGGGCCCTGACACAACTGCTGGAAAATGAAGACAGAGGGTCAGCCCTGTCTGGACATCTCTCCGCAGGGGCAAGGGGGTGTGGGGGGATGACTTCTCCATTCCCAGCACCTGGGCACTCTCCTCCACGTCTTCACATCTTCATGCGTCTGTTTATACCCTTATATGGTGTCTGTTTACACCTCCCAGTGTCGGGGGTCCCACAAGTTACTGAGGCTTCACTCCTGATGGAAAGGAAAGGAAAGGAAAACTCATTCTGCCAATACAGCCACTCAACGTGACCAGAACTCACTGACTGAAGAACCATGCAGGAGGAGGCCTGGGGCACAGGGCACACACTCGAAGTGCTGACACACACCAGCAAACAGCGTTCTGCAAAGGCTCCCCTGTGTCCACTCCCCCAACCACAGGCAAGGGCGCCATTTTCGCACACACTGGCTGCCCCCAAACACCATCATCCGACTGAACTTCTGTTCACCTGCTGGGTGACAAAGGGTCACCCTCTTCACTGGGTGAACACAGCACTATGTTCACTTCAGCCTCTCACCTCTTGTCTTCATACCACGCAGAGGCATGGTAAATTTGAGTATTCCTGGAAGCTATTGCAATACAGGATGGCTAGGAATAACTTGAATGCATATAGAATTGGTTGGGAGCCCCTAAAATATGTTTCCCCAAATCCAAACTACCTTATCCTGATTTAATCTCCCCTTAGCCAGATTCCCAATATGCCCATGGTCACTGTATAGCCACCCAATACAAGAGCAAGAGGGATGGAGGCACCAGAATGGACACAGAGATGCCCTGAGCCAACTGTGGCTAAACCACCTTTCGATGATTTTACAAACCAGACGACTGGCATATACCATAATGCTAGGGCCGCTTCCAGACCTGGGAATGCCAATGACTCTGAAGCTTAAACTTAAACTTCATTAGCTTTGCTGTTCATCTCTGTCTTATCCAGAGACTTGCAGAAGGGAAACAAAACACTGAGAAAACCCTTGGGACTCAGATAACAAGGCAGAAGGCAGGAAGGTACCTAACCAGAAGAAAGGATAAGGCAATCAGGACAAATTCCAGATAACCAGAATGCAAAAGTAAGTGGGAGTGTGGGTCTTCTCTGGTGGTCTAGTGGTTAAGACTCCTCGCTTCCACTGCAGTGGACATGGGTTCAATTTCTGGCCAGGGAACTAAGTTTCCACATGTCTCACAGAAGGGCCAAAAGAAATAAGTAAAAATTGAAAAGACATCTACATTTACTGAGGGCTCAAAAAATAAAAAAATAAAAAGTACCTGGGAGTGAGTGACTAGCATGTGACCTAAGGAATGGAAAGACAGCCTGAGCTGGGACAACACACAAGGACCCAATGTATGGAGCTGTTTTTCTTCCATGGCTGAGGTGAGAAACCTGGCATGACGTTGGATCAACACTGAGTGGTAGGAAGAGGAAGCAGTTCAGGGGAGGCGGGTTTTTTGAACCAGCATCAGAGAAGAACCATGCCAGGCCAGCACAGCATCGAGTCAAGTAAGGCAGAAACCAAAGACAACCCTCTGAGTCTGTCAACACTGAATTCCCGGGTGGTACAGTCATAGAAACTAATGTGTGCTGAGCTTGAAAGGACCTCCTATGTCCCATGTTCCAGGCCCCACCATCTATGGGGACAGGGAGCAGGTCACAAGTGCTAGAGTCAGGACTGGTCCCTTGGGGGTGGACTCCTATCTCGCTACCATCCACACCCCACCCACTCTGCAGTGTGCCACTCAGAGCCCGCCTCCCTCTTCTCACAGGGAGAGGCATCCTAGAACTTCAGATGTTTCTACAGAGAGTGGTCCTGCATCCAATGAGATTACTGACATACTTGCCTTGCTTACCTGCCTCACACGCACTGATGCCTGGGCAGGGCCCATCTCATCACCTGCCGAATCCACAGTGGTACAGCAGAGTTGATGAGTGTTAAGTGACTCGAAGCCAACAGCCAGCACCTAGTAAGTGCCTGCTCTGCAGAGGCAGCTCTGGAGAAAGTACCAAGGTAAACTGAATGGGGTCTTTATCCTCAGAGGGTTTGTGGTGTAGCTGGGGTAAAAGTTCATGGACACACGTGCATGCATGCACACACACACACACACACAGAAACCACCCAAGGTAAACTTTCACAAAAAGAATACTGTAGAGAGGGTTCTGGAAGGTTGTGGGGAGGAAGGAATGGTCCTGAAGTCAGCCTCGGAGGCTTCAGGAGGACACAGGAAGTGAGCAGGGAGGGATCTTCTGTGAGCAGCAGTGTGGAGTGCTGGGTACCTGGAGAGTCAGGCTGTGGGAGTGGAGGCACAGCCATGACCATTGAGGAGGCAGGGGGAAGTGCTGCTGCAAGAAAGGGAGGAAGGCCTGCAGTGGGGGTCAGAGCCCCAAGAAGCATGGAGGGCAAAGGCTGATCCTGGGCCCAGAACTGTTTTCATTGACCTCATTTGACAGACAGGCAAGATGATGCCAGAGAGTTACAGGCACTCAAACACGAAGTTGTGGGAGTCAGGGGTCGGTTCCGGGAAACCTGTGTTTTAGGATTTATGGTTATGCTACTAGGGTGGCCTGGGTGGCAGGGGCTTGAGAGGGATTAGAAATCTGCCTGTGTCATGCCACCAAGGGCTCTGGGTTTAAGAGAGCTCAAGAAGCACTGGGCAAGCAGGATATTCTTCCAGAAACTTCTTAAGGATTCTATCTGAGACTCCTCTACTCCTAACTGAAGATTTTAAGCCAGGGGGAACTAAGTGGGAGAGGGGTGGCTGGGAAAAGAGACTCTCATGCTTCATTGAAGGCGTACAAGGAAGGTTCAGGCACAGGCCCTCCACATGTACCTGAGGTGACCCAAACTCTCTGGGGATGTCATTGGAAGGCAAAGCACTCTAGATTGGTACCATAGACACACACTGAGCTCCATGGCCCCCATGCCACCATCCCTGGCATCCCTCCTCAGAGATTCCAGATTCTAGGAGTTGAGCCTTTCTTAAGGCCCCTTGTGTGGTCTGCCTGTCTGGGGCTTGTCAAAAAGTTCCCCATATTCTCCACCCTTGTAGACCCAATGCCAGGCACCAAGGAGGTGCTCACACACCAGACAATGAGGGGATTAATGAAGGAAAGAAGGTGACCGGTGGCCACTGACAGAGCTATTGATGGACCAGTCGCCATACTGTCAGCGTCTGGAGGAGGGGGTGGTTGGGCACACTCCGTCTGGGCTTCCCAGGTGCCTGATGCTAAAGAAGCCCATTGACAAGTCCTGGGAACACACATCCCCTAGACTGTTCTCTTCACTGACTGACCACCAAAAGAACACCTCTGTGTTTAGATCCAGCCTCCCTGGTGTTCAGTCTCACCTTGCTTCCTCAGATGGTGCACATGCCACCTCCACCCTCATGGGAAAGTGGTCATCCTTCTTAATCAAGGGCTCAGGCAAAGCCACTGAGCACACACTGTTCTCCTGCCATATTCCACAAAGGATACCTGACATTTCAACACACTGGCTACTCTAGCAACTGGGCTTTTGTCTCCTTGCTAAAGTGAGTTCTCCACCTTAGCCATGAAGTTACTGAATTGAAACAAAGATTGACAAGCTAAGCATGATGGTCTGTCAAAGCAGCCGGTCTTCTGGATACACACCAGAGGAGTCCCAACAGAGTGCAGAAGACAGAACACTCTACCAACTCTGAACCTGGAGCACTCAACTAAGCAATGGACAGAAAGAATGAAGGCCACTTACATGAAGGTATCTTTCTAGATGCCACATCATTAAGATTATCAAGAAAGCAGATGCCAGACACACCAACAGCTATCCACAATTCTGAACCTTCACTTAGACATACAGTGTGGAGACAGGCCTCAGCCAGAGTCTGAAAGCAAGTCACTTGTTTCTGTCAGAAATTCCCTTAGAAGTGTCCATTAGCTTACCTTGTGGCTCAGATGGTAAAGAATCTGCCTGCAATGCAGAAGACCCAGGTTCTGTCCCTGGGTCAGGAAGATCCCCTGGAGAAAGGAATGGCTACCCACTCCAGTATTCTTGCCTGGGAAATTCCATGGACAGAGAAGCCTGGCAGATTGCACTCCATGGGGTTGCAGAGAGTGGACACGACTCATCAACTAACACTTTTGCTATGATCCAGACTACAACCAAACCAAAGTGCAACTCTTCTTAACAAAGTGAAACAGCTTCTTAACCCAAACTGTGTTCTTCAGAAAATATTTTACAGATATTTCAGACACTCACAGATCAGATCAGATCAGATAAGTCACTCAGTCGTGTCCGACTCTTTGCGACCCCATGAATCGCAGCACGTCAGGCCTCCCTGTCCATCACCAACTCCCGGAGTTCACTCAGACTCATGTCCATCGAGTCAGAGATGCCATCCAGCCATCTCATCCTCTGTCGTCCCCTTCTCCTCCTGCCCTCAATCCCTCCCAGCATCAGAGTCTTTTCCAATGAGTCAACTCTTCGCATGAGCTGGCCAAAGTATTGGAGTTTCAGCTTTAGCATCATTCCTTCCAAAGAAATCCCAGGGCTGATCTCCTTTGGAATGGACTGGCTGGACCTCCTTGCAGTCCAAGGGGCTCTCAAGAGTCTTCTCCAACACCACAGTTCAAAAGCATCAATTCTTCAGCGCTCAGCCTTCTTCACAGTCCAACTCTCACATCCATACATGACCACTGGAAAAACCATAGCCTTGACTAGACGAACTTTTGTTGGCAAAGTAATGGCTCTGTTTTTGAATATGCTGTCTAGGTTGGTCATAACTTTCCTTCCAAGGAGTAAGCATCTTTTAATTTCATGGCTGCAGTCACCATCTGCAGTGATTTTGGAGCCCAGAAAAATAAAGTCTGACACTGTTTCCACTGTTTCCCCATCTATTTCCCATGAAGTGGTGGGACCAGATGCCATGATCTTCGTTTTCTGAATGTTGAGCTTTAAGCCAACTTTTTCACTCTCCTCTTTCACTTTCATCAAGAGGCTTTTGAGTTCCTCTTCACTTTCTGCCATAAGGGTGGTGTCATCTGCATATCTGAGGTTATTGATATTTCTCCCGGCAATCTTGATTCCAGCTTGTGTTTCTTCCAGTCCAGCGTTTCTCATGATGTACTCTGCATATAAGTTAAATAAACAGGGTGACAATATACAGACACTCACAGTTGAGAAACAAATACTTTCTGTCTCTTTCCTATCCCAGGTCAATTTTCACATCTGTATAGTTGAGGATCTTGCCCTTAATAGAAACATTCCTGCAACAGATTTTTTTTTTAAGACACAATCAGAATAACAGTAAGAACTCCAAATCAAAGGATGTGAAAGGTCAAAGGCAGTCTGTGATCAGACCCTTGCTTTTCAAAATGCTATCCCTGGACCAGACACTTAGGCATCAATTGGGATCTGATCAGAAGCACAGAATCTCAGGTCCACCTCAGAACATGTGAATCATAAGCCACATTTGACAAGATCACTGAGGGATCTGAATGCACACTGAAATCTGAGATCTAGGTCACTGGTTTTCAAACTGTGTTCTGTGGAACACTTTGGGGGGCCTCTATGAGGAGTGGGCCAGGAAGAGATTAGGAAGAAGGGGGACAGACCCTGAGCCCCAGTGGTAGACATCATGATGTCCAAGGTTGTGCCCTGGAAAAGCCCTGTGACATGAGTGGCATTTTGTGCTACCTGGTTTTCAACAGAGGAGAGACACACCCAGAGATAGCAAGTGCCAAGGCTATGCAATAAAAGAAGAACTGACATCCAAACCCAGGTCCCTGGATCCCAAAGCCCAGGCTCTGGATCATGTCATTCGCATCATGAGCACAAACAGGCAGCCCCTCTGTGTGCCCTATGCACTGGCCCAGCCTATGAGCTACATGGACACACATCCACTCACAAAAGGAGCAATCCACCCTCACAGACCTGTGAGATACAAATAATTGGCTTCTGTGCCAATGCCTGAGCTCGTCCTATAAGCTCAAGGCATGGAACTTGCAAATTCGGTTGCTATATCTTTATGGTAATGACACTTAAGAATTCATTTTAATATCCATTGCAATGTATCTGACATCTCCATGCCTTGGGAAAGTTAGAAAGATTAAGAAGGCAGAAATGGTCAGAGGAGGAACAGGAAAAGATACACTTTATAATATATTGACACATTAGGTTTGGCACCTCATTTTTATATTCATACCCTCCAAGCACTGCCTGGAGCTTTCTGCCATGGAAACTCTTATTACTAACGACCTTTAATTAAAACTGGAGCTTAAAAAAAAAAAAAAAGAAAGAAAAGACAATCCAATCAAAAAATGGTCAGAACACCTGAATAGACATTTCTTCAAAGAAGACACAGATGGCCAAAAGGTACATGAAAGATGCTCAACATTCTTAATTATTAGACAAATACAAATCAAAACTCCAATGAAGTATCACCTTACACTGGAAAGAATGGCCACCATCACAAAATCTATGAAGAATAAATTCTGGAGATGATGCAGAGAAAAGGGAACCCTTGTACACTGTTGATGGAAAAGTAAATTGGTACACTCAATATGAAGAACAGTATGGAGGGTCCTAAAACAACTACAAACAACTACCATATCACCCAGCAATCCCACTCCTGAATATATACCTGGAAAAGACAAAAACTCTAGTTTGAAAAGATACATGCATCCCAGTGTTCATTGCAGCACTATTTACAATAGCCAATATATGGAAGCAATGTAAATGTCCCTCAACAGATAAATGGATAAAGAAGATGTGGTATACACACACACACACAAGAATACTACTCAGCTACGAAATATAATGAAGTAATACCATTTGTGGAACATGGGTGGACCGAGAGATTATCATACTAAATGGAGTATGTCAGAAAGAGAAAGACAGATATTCTATGACATCACTTATCGATGGAATCTAAAAAGATGATACAAATGAAATTAGTTGCAAGGCAGTAACAGACTCTTTGGAGAAGGCAATGGCACCCCACTCTAGTACTCTCGCCTGGAAAATACCATGGGTGGAGGAGCCTGGTAGGCTGCAGTCCATGTGGTCGCTAAGAGTCGGACATGACTGAGCGACTTCACTTTCACTTTTCACTTTCATGCATTGGAGAAGGAAATGGCAACCCACTCCAGTGCTCTTGCTTGGAGAATCTCAGGGATGGGGGAGCCTTGTGGGCTGCCATCTATGGGGTTGCACAGAGTCGGACACGACTGAAGCGATTTAGCAGTAGCAGCAGCAGCAGCAACAGACTCATAAAATAAACTTTTGGTTACCAGAGGGAAAAAGAAGGGGAAGGGATAAATTAGGAGTTTGGAATTAATAGATACACACTACTGTGTATAAAATAGTACTACTGTCATGCTGGAGAAGACTCTTGAGAGTCCCGTGGACAGCAAGGAGACCAAGCCAGTCAATTCTACAGAAATCAAGCCTGAATATTCATTGGAAGGACTGATGCTAAAGCTGAAGCTCCAATATTTTGACCACCTGATGTGAAGAGGCAACTTACTGGAAAAGACCCTGATGCTGGGAAAGACTGAAGACAGAAGAGGGTGCTAGAGAATGAGAGGATTGGATGACATCACCAACACAATGGACGTGAGTTTGAGCAAACTCTGGGGGAGAGTGAAAGACAGGGAAACCTGGTGTGCTGCAGTCCATGGGGTCACAAAGTTGGACACGACTGAGCAACTGAACAACAATGTATAAAATGCATAAATAAGGTCCTACTGTATAGAACAGGGAACTATACTCAATATCTGCAATAATCTATAATGGAAAAGAACCCAGAAGTGTTATGTATATCAGAAACAGACACTACATTGTTAATCCACTATGTGAAAGTGAAGTCACTCAGTCGTGTCCAATTCTTTGCGACCCCATGAACTATGCAGTATACAGTTCATGGAATTCTCCAGGCCAGAATACTGGAGTGGGTAGCCCTTCCCTTCTCCAGGGGAAGATCTCCAGGGGATCTTCCCCACCAAGGAAGTGAACTTGGGTCTCCTGCATTGCAGGCAGATTCTTAACTGAGCTATGACGAAAGCCCTAACTATACATCAATTAAAAACAAAAAAAAAAGTAAAGTTGGAAAGTGGGCCAGCAGATAGCACAACGAGCAAGCAGCACATTACTGTCAAGCCCTATTGTCATTTCAGACACAAAGCTGGCCCCTTTCCTAAAGCCTCCTCCAAGTGCCATTTGGGAACACTAGTTGGGTAATACAACAAACCAAGGTCAGCTTCCCATCTCATCTTATCTTCACTGCCTGCACTACTTCTTCAAAGGCAGTAAGCGAGGGGCCCACATGGCTAAACTCCCCCCACCCCCGGTGGTTGAAGCTGCCACAGCTCAGGACATTAGGGAGTTGGTCTGGGCAAACCTGCACCACGTCTTCCTTCTCTGAACAATGCATCAGCAGCAGCCACTCTGCTCAGCCTGGGGGACACTAGGTGCCACAGGGGGTAAATCAACCTTCTGCTGGGGGCCAGGAATATCTGGGCCCAACACCCTCACCTCTGTGTGTGTTCATTTGCTAAGTCGTGTCCGACTCTGTGTCCCCATGGACCGCAGCATGCTAGGCTTCCCTGTCTTTCACCATCTCCCAGAGTTTGCTCAAATTCACATTCATTGAGTTGGTGATGATATCTAACCATCTCATCCTGTATTTGAGCAATAACTCTCAGAACATAAAGACCTAATGTCATCTCTCTCAATCTCTTTCTGGAGTCAGGAACAAGATTTGGAAACCTCCACACAAGCCAGGAGGTCAGCCTGCAGAAGACGGTGCCTGTGTCCAGTTCAGAGAGGACAGGTAGCAGCTGCCAGAGCCACTCATCCTGGAAAGAGCCATGCTGGTCATTGCCTGACTCACCTGTATGTCCCTCTTGTCTACCTGCTGCCTGACCCTGTCTGTGGGAGGCACACAAAGTTTTGTCCAATCACTGACTAACCAAATGACTGAATCAATGGATTCTTCTCAGGGAGAGAAGCGATGGCTTGCCTTTTAAACTACAAGTGAGAGCACTGATTAACTGTACGCAGGGTACAGGCCAGATGCCTTAGAGTTGCCTCTGAGTTGGACCCAGTCCAGCATCCCAGCCCCTTTCCCATGACCTTGATCCAGCTACAGACCTGAGCTCAGTTCCCTCCATGGGTCTGACCCTTCTGGGGGCCCTTCCACCATTTCCCAGCCAAGGAGACCCTCTTCATTACAAGACCCAGTCCAGATGGCCCTCCCAACTAAAAAGCCCTCCCTGGTCCCTTGCTGTGAGTCAGTGGTTGCTTGGGAACACTTCACGCTCCCCAATCTCTGCCTCATTGCAGGTTCTGTTCTTTACAGGTCTGTCTAGAAGATGCACTCTAGCCTCCCCACCCCCAGCCCTGAGTGATGCAGGGGTGAGTGGACACCTGATTTCCTGCACGGTGGAGGAGTTTCTTGAAGAATGGGTATCCTTGGATTTGAATGCACTTTGCCTTGTGAGGTCAGGCACCCAGACCTGCCCTCTCCCATCAGGCTGTGCTAGCAGATGTCCGGGTGGCCAGCGCACTGGAAGCAGTTCTCCTCTCCAACCCAGCAGCTGTCTGATGCAAAAGACACCAAGAGCCCCTCCCACCAAGCTGTATGCAGGGCAGAGTATGCTGCCACCCAAGCAGAGTCACTTGGCGTCCTGTGTGTACACACAGCCACCACTCAGGCACCAATTCCTGGTGTCAATTCTCCCATTTTGTCAACAGCAATCATGAGGCCTCAGGCACTGTGAGGGCCTGACAACTGGGGCCCACTGTGGACACCTCCAATGCCTGTCTGTGCTCTGCACCTCCCAACGGGCTGGCAGGAACTGTCAGATCAGCATCACATGTGAAGGGATGCCCTGCCCGACCCTGCCTGCCCCGTCCCCCTGGTGGCCCTGGAGATGTCTGAGGAGAGGTGGCGACATGGGGCCTTGGTACAGGGTTCACATCCCCTGCCCCACTGGTTATGAGGACCCATCCTAGGGGTAGTCTGTGCGCACTCAGCCCTGAGCTCAAGGCCACAGCTCAGCTCCTAGAACTTTTGCTGGGCTGGCAGGGGGAGCGGAATTCCCTGGCAAGTGAGAAGATCCAGGCGTGTGGAACGTGGGAGGAATAGAGTGAAGTAACTTCTTTGCTTTGCTCTCTACAGGCAGATGACCAGCTCAGGGTGAAGAACAGTGAGAGCCAAGAGGGGTGGCAGGGTCTCCCCAGTAGCTGACAAAGCTTTAGGCAGTGGACAAACATCAGCCCAGGATTCGACAGGAGTGGCTGAACCTCAAAGAGACTGAATGTTCCGCCAAGGCAGGCCTGAACCGCTGGCATTGGAGGTCCTCTTGGGAAAACCTGCATCCCTGACACGAGGGCCAGGGAGACCAGGAGGCAGGGTGCAGAAGACTGGGACATCCCAGATTTCTGAACTTCTGAGGCTGCAGCAGCAGCCCACCTCCTACACTCCATTAAGAGCTGGTGGCCCCCCCCGCCACCCCCAAGGGAACAAACAGGACCAGAGTCCTCCCCCACATGTGCCCTCCGTCCCAGGAAGCACAGGAGCTGGCCACTCCAATCTGCGGCAGGACCCAGAGCACTACCAGCATGAGAACCAAGGAACCATGGGAATAGCTAGCCACCTACTGCCTGGCCACCAAGCAGAGCGAAGTCACTGTGCAACACAGGCCAGGCTCAACGGGCCTCGTGGTGGAGGAGACGGATGACACCCTCCACCCCCCCGTCACCACTACCCAGGGGCTGCAGCAGAGGTCACGCAGTCACTCTGAGCAGCCAGGACCCAGGGACCATGACAAGGTCTGCCACCACCCAGGAGGCCGGACCCACAGAGCAGGGCAGGTGGTTAGTAAAATATGGCCTCCCGGAGGTTCAAGAGGTGGGCAACTGACCAAGGTACAGTCCAAAACTACACTGAGGCCAAGGGCAGCTGCCCCAGTAAACAGGTCAAGATCCCTCGTCCAGGTTCAGGCCCTGAGCCAGTTCTCAGGTCGCACTGAGGAACAGGGACAGGGTAGGCCCCTGGTGTATGGATGCTGCTGCACCACAGCAAACAGACACAGGGATGACCCCAGCCCCTTCCAAAGGGACGTCGGGCTCTGTGTCGGTGACCCCACGTGGGGTGGTGGAACCACCAGAGGGGTGGAGGTTGCTAGACAGGGTCAACTTGACACTGAAGTGACAGACACGGTTAACTCTGACTCTGCGACCACTTTGGAAGGACCCATTGTGCTGGGGTTTCTGGGCACAGGGGCTCAAGCGGTAAGGGACACAGGGCCAGTCCCAAGGATTTGTCAGTCAGTCTTGAGCTGGGAGAGCCTGGAATGCAGTATCCCCAGAGCCAGGTGCAGGGCTTAGTGAGACGTCTGTCGAGCACTCCTTCAGAACCTGGGGGAACATGTGATGTGAGGAAAAGATGGTAAGGCTGAACAGAACTCCATTGACTGAACTCCATTAAGTAAAATAGAAACGCACAGAAAATGGGCAGGGGGGTGGGGTGGGTGGGATACATGCCCCACTCATGAACTGGAAAACCTTCTCACTTCTGGTGGCACCTCACGGGTGTTCTCTGCTCCTAACTCCTCACACCCTCTCTGTGCTTGGCCAAGTTGCCACGGTGGGCACATAAGTACTCAAAGGGTAGCCAGACGGGGCTCCCACCCAGAGCTCAAGAGTCCACTCATGGAAGTCCTCTCACCATGGGTATGGGATGGCAATGCACACTCCAGTCTTACCTTCCTACTCCTTGATCTCACAAACTAAACAGGTGGATCCATTCAGTGCGCTGCAGCCTGCTGTCTGGAAGCCTCTTCCAGTGCTGGGCAGTCCAGCATTTGGGTTTTGGCCAACCTGCCCAGACAGAGGACAGTGAAGAGCACATAGACCCCAGAACTCAGGAATGATGGACACGCATAAACCAGCATCTCCCACCCATGTGTCAAACGTGATATAAAGGCCTGTGATGTGAATGTGAGTGGGGCAGTGCCAGAGGCTCACAGAAGGTCCCCCTGGGCAGTGCCCCAGCCCTTTGGCATACAGCACCCTGAGTACCGGCAGCAGAGTGGCCACCCGTGTCCACAGGTCCCATGTGTGCCGTGTCCTCTCAAAGAACTGCAGCAGAACTGAGATGAAATCAGAAACACATCCAGTTCTCAGGCTGGCCCCTCCATTTGGGTGGTATAGAGAGGGGTGCGGACAACAGGACCTGCCCTGGGAACAGAGAGGAAATAGGTCTGGCTGACCTCCCAGAGCTACATGGCTGCCCCTGGGCTTGTCCCACGTGCAGGAGTCCAAGGCCCAGGACTAAAGCCAGGCAGGGACCAAGGGACTGACACGAATGTGAAGGAGCCCTCTCTCACGGGCAGAGTGCTGGATGCCAGGGCAGCATCACCTTGGGGACTGCTCGGCCCAGGTATGAGGGGGTGGATGGTGGCCCCCAGCAGGAGGGCCTGACAGACAAGCACTGACCTGTGGGGCACTTACGGCTCCAAGAGACCAGGTGAATACTGAGTTCATTGCTAGCCTGAAAACAGAAGCGAACGAATCTACAATACAAACACCAGGGCGGGATGAGTGCCCAGACCCCGAAAAAAGTGCCCACAACCTGGCACAGAAAGGACACATGGCTCAGCAGAGAGATGAGCAACATGCATTTCAGAGAAGAAAACACATCGGCCAAGGAGGACATGAGGAAAACCGAGAATCTAGGTCGAGCCTGTCCCAGGTCAGGGTCAGTGTTGCCTGTAAACGCACAGCAGGAGGAAAGTGGAACCCTCACCAAGCCTCAGAGACCCAGGTGGGGTGGGAGGCAGCACTCCCCGTGGCTCAGTCCTCACATGTGGGCATGTGAGGAGAGCTGGGGCCAGCAGCAGGGAAGGGACAGGTGTGGAGAAACGCCATGGAGCAGGGCCTCACAGCTGCCCCCATCAGCAGCCACACTTCATAGGTGTCCAGTTCACTGGGCAAGGTCTAGTTCAAAACCAGGATTCGGGAGGATCAGCAGGATCCCACCCACCATTCACAGGACCCTCCCTAACAATCTGAAACCACTACCAGGAGGTTCTGGGGTTTCTGGAGGCAGCTGGTAACCACTTTCAGGGCGAGGAGCAGGGCACCAGCATGAGGGAGGTGGATGTGGTGATCACTCAGGTACCTGCAGTGCTGAGGCCTCAAATCCAGGAGGCAGCCTCTGCCCCTCAACTCGTGGCTGGCAGGCTTCTGTGAGGAGAGAGCAGGCTGCACACTGGAAGAGAAAGCACTGCTCCAACTCAACATTCCCATGGCAGCAGTTGTGTGGGTGCCCGGCTAATGGGAACCAGGTAGACACCAACCATACCTTCCTGGGACTTGGCGACGCTCAGGGGTCCAGACTCGTGCCCAGCAGCCACAGCCTGGGAAGAAGAGGGGGGCAAAGGTGGGCAGCAGGAAGATGTAGGGCGCCCAAAAACTCCCAGATGAGAGCGGCTGACACTCGGGCAGACAGAGAAAGGAATGTTACAGTCATGCCTGGAAGGACAATTGGTTGTCAGGACAAGAGGAGCCAGTAGTCAGTCAAGGGGCAGAACTGCATGAGAAAGTGTGGGGTCCCGGATGAGCTCTGCACAGAGTGTAGGACCAGCACAGCCACCCAGAGTGCTGGGTGAGGAGGAAGGAGACCTCAGACCACCGGAAGTCCCCCAGGGCACCATGGACGGGTTGAAGCTTAAACAGGAGAGGGCTCAGCTGCACTTTCAACCCGGGACTGACAAGGATAGATGTGTGTGCTCTGTGACACAGAACCGATAGTGTGTGCAACTCCAGCTGGAAGAGGAGAGACAGCAGGGGTCCAGGAGAGTGCGGGGGCGGGGGTGAGGGGTGGGGGTTAGGCTGACAGAACTGGCCCCAGGCCGTGAAGCCTGAACTCAGCTAGTAGCAGTGGGGACAGGAAGAGGATCCTTTACTCTGATCAGGCACCTGGGAGGCTGGGGCACAGCAGGGAGAGCGGCGGTCAGGAGCAGAGTCAGGGGGCTGCCCTGGGTGGGCTGAGCCCTCAGACAAGAGGAAGAGGACAGGAAACTGTTTTGAAAGCGAAGCTTCTTTTCTATGGGACATCTCAGGTCCCAGGGGCAGCAGGAAACTGAGGATTTTCCTTCGCATCTGCAAAAAGACAGACTGTTGCTCAGCACTGGGCCAGCAGCCCCAGGGTCACTTGGAGGGGAGCCAGCCTGGGCTTTCAACCCAGAGTTGGGGAATTCCGCCCATAGGCTGCGCCTCTTCCCGCTTCCCTGGCCCCTGGGGTCCACCCTGAAGCTCGGATGCAGTCGCTGAGGACACTGGGTCGCGGTCACTTTGACTCTCGCCGAATCTCGCGGACTGGACGCTTATGGTACGGACTCAAAAGGGCACAGTCTGGGCTCCGCCATGGAGCTGGACAAGCCCAACCTCCGTGGGCTCCCCAGGCCCACAGCTCCATTACTGTACGCCCTGCTCCGCTCTCCCGGTGGCTCCACCCCGCTCCGCTCCGCCTCGCCCCGCCCCGCCTCGTTCTCCAGAAGCGCCTCCTTCTCCAGAAGCGCCTCCTCACCCAGGTGAGGAGGAGCTTCAGCCCCAGACTCCTCTCCCTGCTCCTCCCATCTCCCCTCCTCTTTTCCGCCCGACCGCTCACTTCCTGGTCCTCCCTCGGGTCCCGCTCCAGGCCGCAAGTCTCGAGGCTCCTCTCGGCCTGACCTTCCAGGCACCTCAGAGCGTGGCGGCTCCTATTCCGTCTCCTAGCAGACAAGGCCAGCGAGGGAAAGCGCCTTTGTTCGTACGTGCGTGTCTACGTAACTGCGTGCTTACGTGAGTACGGAAGCCATACACACCGGAAATCAGGGGCTTCAGTGTTTGTTGGCGCGACGGGACTAAGGCCAACTGGCGCCGTCCCCTGACAGCGGTCCTGGTGGCGGACTACTGTCCTGCCTGGTGGCCGCTGCCCGGCCATCCCAAAAAAGCGCCCGCGACTCGCTCTACTTGCAGGAAGGTGGGACCTGCCTCGTGTGCAGACGGTACCTCCGGGCGGGGGTTTCCAGACTCTGGGACCAGGAGCCCCTGCCAGGGGGCCGAACCGGACCTTCTGGTCCCCTCCACGGCCACAGTCCCCGCCTGCTTTCCTTCCACGTACGTGTCCTGGCGATGCCCCGGGACTCATGCGAAGATGCCAGCAGACCTGCCCTCCAGCCTCCTGCTCCTCCTCCCGGACTGTGACCTCACACGAGCCCCCCCACCCCGCCCCCTGTGAGCTCCCCACACCGGGCCCTGACCTGAATAGCTCAGCTGCTTGTACGCGTTCCCCTCCTGGTGGGGCCCAACCAGGAGTCCATGTAGGGCGGCCGACTGACTGTGCCGGCCTCCGGATCCTTCCAGAGTGGCAGTGTTAGGGGAGGAATCATTTTCTCTTCGTAGTTGCCCCAGTCTCCTGAGCTGTAAATCACCGTCACTGCTGGGGGATGGATTTCTGTGCTGACCCTTGAGGCACTGTGGGGTCCCTGTCCCAGTCACATGACAGGCCAGCTGCTGTGATGAGCAGAACGTACCCTGAGGGAACCTGCATGTGTGTTTCTCATCAGTTGGGCCTTCCTGGATCCCTGTGGTCTGAGGCCCCTGCCAAGGAGAAGAACATAGTGGCTTGTTGTCCAACATTGCTGTCTTCTCACTGGTGATTTTTTCCCTGTTCCTCTGGTCCTTGCGCAGGTGAAGACACACAGACAAGCAGGCGGAAGAGTGTTTTCACCTCTGGCCACCAAGCGGGCACCCTTTGCGTCGAGTGGTGGGAAAGCTTGAGCCCCTTCTTGCTCAGGGATTCCACCCACACAGATGAGATTCAGAGGTGCCCAGGAGGAAGGGGGTGGGTTGGCTGAGACACTGAGTGGCGGAAACTGGGCAAGCCTGGGATCCAATCACATACCCCAGTACAAGACATAGCAATGGCCATGCCCCAGGGGCCAGCCAGGCTCCCTGGTAACCAAGCCAGACCCAGTGAAGAGGGTGACCCTCTGTCACCCAGCACGTCAACAGAAGTTCAGCGGGATGATGATGCTCAGCGCTAGCCAATGGGTGAGGACATGGCACCCTTGCCTGTGGTTGGTGAAGTGGACACAGGGGAGCCTTTGTGAAAGACCATTTGCTAGTGTGTGTCAGCACTTCAGGTGTGTGCCCTGTTCCCTGGGCCACCTCCTGCATGACTCTTCAGTCAGTGTGTGGTCATGTTGAGTGGCTGTATTGGCAGAATGAGTTTTCCCTACCCTTCCGTCAGGAGGGAAGCATCAGTAACTTGTGGGACCCCCAACACTGGGAGGTGTAAACAGACACCATATAAGGGTGAAAACAAACGCATGAAAATAGATGTGCAGACGTGGAGGAGTGTGCCCAAGGTGCTGGGAGTGGAGAAGCCATCCCCCTTGCCTCTGCGGAGAGATTCCAGACAACTGACCCTCTGGCTTAATTTGCTGGCAGTTATGTTAGGGTCACACAGGCCGGCTGGCTCAAATACGAACCGTGTTGGTTCAGGAGGCCAGCAGCCGAGGTCGAGGTGTCAGCGGAGGTTGGCTCTTGTGAGGGCTGTAGAGAGAGTCTGTCCCATCCACCCCCTCACTTCTGGGCATTGCTGGCCATGGTGGGTGTGTCTGGCCTTGAAGATCTCCGCCTTCCTCTTCACCCCAGTTCTCCTGTGTGCCTGTCTGCCTCTAAATGTGCCCTTTGTATGGGGACAGCCATCCTGTTAGAGGAGGGTCCATCCTAATGAGCTCACTTGACCTCCATCAGCTCTGTGAAGACCTTTCCTTTGTCTGTAAGGTCCTGCCAAGGTACTTGGGATTGGGACTCCAGCACCTGAATTTGAGGGGACACAATGTGACACCTCACACCCTACAAAGTCTCTGAGGTAGGAACTGACTGGAGTGTTCCAAGGATGGAAGGATGGCCTTCATGGCTACCGGGGGTGAATCCAGGGGCAAGGAGAGCAGGCCATCAGGCTACGAACCAGATCACATGGTTCCTCATGGGCCTGGGAGAACTGTGGCTCTCCTATGCTAGGGGAAGGAAAGGCCCAGAATGCCCTGGGCTGGGTGCCTCTAGGACCTTGTCCCCATCCTCATACTACTACTACTACCACTACTACTAAGTCGCTTCAGTCGTGTCCGACTCTGTGCGACCCCACAGATGGCAGCCCACCAGGCTCCACCGTCCCTGGGATTCTCCAGGCAAGAACACTGGAGTGGGTTGCCATTGCCTTCTCCAATGCATGAAAGTGAAAAGTGAAAGGGAAGTTGCTCATAGCCATGTGGAAACGGAAGCTCCCTCGGAGGTGCTGAGACTACTGAGGTTCAGGCCCATGGCTCTGATCCTCCACCTCCACTCCCCTACAGTGAACAGGGACCCCCCCGCCAGGTACAAGGAAAGAAGTGAGGTTGGAGGTACGTGTAGTCAGGTCCCCTGCAGTCATGGGCTGTGACTCTGTGCCTCGGCTCCTCCTCAGGTGTCGAACAAGGTGACAGTAACATAGCAGGTAATTTGGGGTTTGAATTCTGTGATCCCTGCATGATGCCATCCCAGGCCCTGGCAAGGACAGGAAGCATGCCATTCCCAGTAGTTTCTGCTCTCCGTTCTTTCTCTAGGCTCTGGGCAAGGGCTCGGGCATCTGATGACAGTGGAGGCAGTGATGTGGGAAGGACTGGGAGGAATGTGGCTGCCAAAGGTGTGGGGAAGATACCTGGCAGGGCTGTCTGAGCTCCAGGGCACCCTAGGGCCGAGGCCAGATTGGCTAGCATGGATCTGCCCTCAGCAGCCCTGGGCTAAGATGGAGATCTCCAGAGCATGGGCAGGGATGGGGCCGGGAGCTAAGGGGTGGGGTGGTGGCTGGGGGTAGGGGAAGCTAAGCCCAAGACAGTGCCTGTCCGTGCTTTGAGAAGATTAGAGCCCAGCCACTGGGCTGTGAAACCAGGGGGCTTGCCCTCCCTCCTCGGTGCTCCCAGGGTTTCCAGTCCCTCTGTCTTGGAACTTACCACGTGCCTTTCACCATGTACCTCTCTTCCACTGCCCTGCCCTCCTTCCTGACCGCCCCACAAACTCCATGTGATAGACGGGTCCTCTGGGTCACCACCCCCCTATCTGTGGACCATGTGGAGATGGATGGAAAGAGCCAGCCCTCTCTAACCCCCCAGATTCTGTGTCAGCAGGTTTGGAGGATGCTCGGGCTCATGGGGCTGAGGTCCAGCCCAGGGCTGTGAGCTTGCAGGCCACTGAATCACGCTCCTGACCTTTGTGGTTTTGTGTTTCTGCAGCCACATGAGGCCCTAGGAGCCCTGGGAGATGAAGTTCGGCTGTCTGTCCTTCAGAAGCCTTATGCAGGTTTCATCTTAAACGGTGTCAAGACCCTGGAGACGCGGTGGCGGCCCGTGCTACGCGGCCACCAGCACTGTACCCTGGCAGTCCACATCGCTCGCCGGGACTGGGAAGATGCAGCTTGGCGGGAGCTGCTGGAGCAGAGGCTGGGAATGAGCCCCGCCCAGATCCAGGCCTTGCTGCGGGATGGGGACAAGTTCGGCCGCGGAGTGATTGCGGGCAAGTGACACCCTGCCCCACGCTGTCTGCATGGCCCCAATGCTGCCCTACATTGTTTTCTGTTGAACCAGCTGGTAAGCGGGGAGGGGGGAGCTGAGGTTTCTTCAGAGGAGCAGCAAGGGTCCCTTGGCTGGGAGACGATGGCCCAAGGTCCCTGACCACCAGTCTGGGCCTCAATGCCCATTTGTGCTCTGAGGCAAAGGCGGGTCCAGGTCTGTGTGTGGCACTTGTCTGTGTGTGTGTGTGTCCCCATGTGTGTGTCCCCAGCAGAGACCATGAGAGGCAGGAAAGCACCCAGCCTGGGTTCCCCACTGCCACTGCCTGCAGCCAGGCCTGAGCAAGTCCCCTGACTCCCCAGGGGTGAGGCCCCACAGCAATAACTCTGGTGGTGAATCGCTTCGGGACCTGATATCCACAGGTTCCTTGTCAGGGTCCTCCTGCTCTGTCCCTGTGGCCTGCAGTGGGCAGACTGAGAGCTGCCTGTGGCCTGGTGGGTTTGTGGAGCACCAGACCTCTCCCTTTCATTTCGCTCCTTCCCTCGCTTGCCCTTGCCCCAAATTCCCTTTGCCAAGGTGAGCCCATCTGAAATGCTCAGCCAGAGGATTCAGTTCACTGGTTCCCTGCCGTGATACGTTTTAGTCTCTAGCAGGCGAGACTTTGAATGACCTTGTTCTCATTCTGTGTCCTGTCTTTGCACACAGGTCTCGTGGACATTGGGGACACTTTGCTGTGCCCAGAAAACCTAGATCCCGAAGAGGTGGAGGAGCTGGAGAATCAAGCCCTGTTGCCTGACCTGCGACAGAAGTACCTGACTGTGCTCACCAACCCCCGCTGGCTGCTGCAGCCCATCCCTGGAAGAGGTGGGAAGGACATCTTCCTGGTGGACATCCCCCAGCACCTGATCCCCTTTGGGCAGGAAGCCTGTCCAATCTGGGCTTTCAAAAGGTGACCAAGAGACCAGCACATGGTGACACTGTCCCGTCACCATTGCACCCTGGACATGCCTGTCTGGTTCAGTCTGAATTGGCCCCACCCTGGGGTGTTCTGCCAACTTGATGTGGGTCAGGGTGCCAGGACACCCCTCATGCGGTGTTGCTCTGGACTCAGCAAGAGTCTGCAGGAATTTGACCTTTACGATAAGATGGCATTGCCACTCGTTTTGGCCCTGCTGTGTCTGGGTGGTTGAGAGAAACGTGTTGTTGGGAAAATGCTTAGTGTTTTTCCTCTCTGTTCTGGTCCAAACTCCCCGATGTTGGAACAGTGACCAGGGGCTGATGGGGGAAGGCTGGGGACTGGGCTGTGCGTCGGCAGGTAGAGAGGCATCCAGCACGCGGAGAGGCCCACAGGCCCAGAAACAGGCCCCCAGATCGGGAGCTAGAGATGCTCAGCTGCTGATCAGAAACTTGTGGAATCGTTGGGGGACCCTTGAGGAGCCCCTTCTGCTTCAGGATGCAAGAATCAGGGAAAGTGACACCCCCAAGGTCAGGAGCCCGGCTGGGCCATCTGCTGAGTGGCAGGCAAGGCCAAGGGACCAGCCTGTCCTGAGCTCGGCTTGGGGGTCAGACCCTTGGCCGAGCGTGTGAAATGATGCTGCTTCAGTTGAAAAGGAACCATGGGGACCGGACTGAAGCCTGCCTGGGGTGTGGGCTTCCAACCTCATCTGGCTCACCCTGTGCCATGTGTGAATAGCATGGACAGACAGAAAGAACACAGACTCGAAGTTGTCATTCAATTTTTATTTACTGCCATGGAGTTTTGCTCTACTTTATTACAGCCAGAAATCTATTTGATTACAAGAGAGTACTTTTGAGTGTCCCTAAGAAAGGCAATGCCCAAGAATGCTCAAAAGTGAAAGTGGTCACTCAGCCGTGTCCGACTCTTTGCGACCCCATGGGCTGTAGCCTACCAGGCTTCTCTGTCCATGGGATTTTCCAGGCAATAGTCCTGGAGTGGATTGCCATTTCCTTCTCCAGGGGATCTTCCCAACCCAGGGATTGAACTCCGGTCTCCCTTGTTGTAGACAGACGCTTTACCATCTGAGCAAACTACTGCACAATTGCACTCATCTCACATGCTAGTAAAGTAATGCTCAAAATTCTCCAAGCCAGGCTTCAGCAATATGTGAACCATGAACTTCCAGATGTTCAAGCTGGTTTTAGAAAAGGCAGAGGAACCAGAGATCAAATTGCCAGCATCTGCTGGATCATCGAAAAAGCAAGAGAGCTCCAGAAAAATATCTATTTCTGCTTTATTGACTATGCCAAAGCCTTTGACTGTGTGGATCACAATAAACTGTGGAAAATTCTGAAAGAGATGGGAATACCAGACCACCTGACTGCCTCTTGAGAAATCTATATGCAGGTCAGGAAGCAACAGTTAGAACTGGACATGGAACAACAGACTGGTCCCAAATAGGAAAAGGAGTACATCAAGGCTGTATATTGTCACCCTGCTTATTTAACTTATATGCAGAGCACATCATGAGAAATGCTTGGCTGGAAGAAGCACAAGCTGGAATCAAGATTGCTGGGAGAAATATCAATAACCTCAGATATGCAGATGACACCACCCTTATGGCAGAAAGTGAAGAGGAACTAAAAAGCCTCTTGATGAAAGTGAAAGAGGAGAGTGAAAAAGTTGGCTTAAAGCTCAACATTCAGAAAACTAAGATCATGGCATCTAGTCCCATCACTTCATGGGAAATAGATGGGGAAACAGTGTCAGACTTTATATTTTGGGGCTCCAAAATCACTGCAGATGGTGATTGCAGCCATGAAATTAAAAGACACTTACTGCTTAGAAGGAAAATTATGACCAACCTAGATAGCATATTAAAAAGCAGAGATACTACTTTGCCAACAAAGGTCCGTCTAGTCAAGGCTATGGTTTTTCCAGTGGTCATATATGGATGTGAGAGACTGTAAAGAAAGCTGAGCGCCGAAGAATTGATGCTTTTGAACTGTGGTATTGGAGAAGACTCTTGAGAGTCCCTTGGACTGCAAGGAGATCCAACCAGTCCATCCTAAAGGAGACCAGTCCTGGGTGTTCATTGGAAGGACTGATGCTGAGGTTGAAACTCCAATACTTTGGCCACCTCATGTGAAGAGTTGACTCACTGGAAAAGACCCTGATGCTCGGAGGGATTGGGGGCAGGAGGAGAAGGGGATGACAGAAGATGAGATGGCTGGATGGCATCACCGACTCGATGCACATGAGTTTGGGTGAACTCCGGGAGTTGGTGATGGACAGGGAGGCATGACGTGCTGTGACTCATGGCATCACAAAGAGTTGGACACGACTGAGCAACTGAACTGAACTAAGGGACCTAGCAGTTCAGGGATTGGGCTTGTCCTTGAAGTGCACACAGAGGACACACTTGTAATCTGAGGACTCTCCCTGCTCCTCCTCCGCCTCAGGGGCTTCATTTGGGACCATGACTGAAAGGGCCACCATTGGGATGTAGTAGCAGATCTTGTGCAAAGCCATCACCAAATCATAATCTGGGTACTCTGGGGGGCTCTCGGGCAGTTCCCCTGTTCAATCACTTCCAGAAGTAGCTGGGGACACAGACGTGGCATTGCTGGATGTGCCCTCTCCACTGGGACCACCCTGCTCGCTGTGGAGATGGTTTCTCCCAGCCCACCTGGCTACACTGCCCATAGACCAAAGGCCAGAGAACACAAATGAGCACCAGCTGGGCATTCTGCGAGCAGGTGGCATTCCCTTCTGGACTTTCTTGCCCGCCTCTTGGGTGCACTGGTTGTGGTGGAGTCGAGGAGACTGTCTGGTTGCCACCGCTAGCTTCTTTGTCTTTGTGGTCGCTGTTGCACTGGCAGTAGGCTGAGCAGTTGTTCTGGGGTCACCTTTCCTCCAGATGTTCTGCAGGAGGAGAGGCTTGTCTCTCTGAAAATTGCATTTGGGATAGATCTGAAAGAAATGAATCACTTTAACCATCAGGTGGGAGAAGAGCCCTTCCTTGCTGCCCTCCTCCCCACCACTATCCCAGCCTTGCCTAACTGTGGAGACGTTTCTTCATTCCTGGCAGGTTGTGAGGCCCTAGCATGTCACTCCCTAGAGCTCCCCCCAGGCCATCTTCACTTGAGGTATTACTGGCCCTCCCTGACATCAAGTGGCCCCTCAAGGTTTGGGATCACCCCTGTCTAAGAGGGGTGGTGGAACACAACACATCCTGCTTTCTCCTCTTTCCTTAACCATCCTCTCACGAGAAAAATTTTTCCTGGAAAATGAAACCCATCCAGCACTCAGCTCGTCTAGCCTAGTCTTCTCGGAAGGGCTCTACGTTACCATCATCATCTTCTTCCCTGCAGAGCAGCCCAAAGGGTGGATTTTCCTGAACTCATACAGGTTCAGTTCACTGATGAAACTCTTGATGCTGTCTGTCTCGAAGATCTGGTCCATGCCTCTGCGCTGGAGGATCTCCATCCGGAAGAGATCTTCTTCGATGACCACCATGTTTTCCTCATCGTTCCAGCACGCAGAAGTGAAGGCCGCATCCTCCACGATCCTCCAGAGCTTTCTGGGAAAGGACAGCCCAAGGATGTCTTCCTCCTTGGCCATTTTTGGGTTCAGGCCCTGTGGGGGCAGATTGTCTTGGAGGCGTCGATCTTGGCTCTCAGGTTGCTCACCCTGCTTCTCCAAAACCTCCCCTCAATCTACGTTTCAATCTGGGGAGGAATCACGGGAGTCCCCTGCTGCAGGTTCCCCATCAGTTGATAGGGCCAGCTGGGCTGCCTGTGCCTCATGGGAACTCTGACTAGCCATGGAGCCAGTCTAGCTCAGGAGGATTCTGTACCCAAGCAGTGAATGCTCAGGGCAGAAGAGCCTCAGACCAGGGTCAGGGTGCCCAATAAATACTGTCTGGAGATTCTAGAATCTGGATTGTGGGACAGGCAGCCAATTAAGGGATCTGCTTCCTTAAACGATAACAGTATTTATTTTTGAGGATGAAAGTGAGGTTCAGGAAGGGGGTCAAATATGGACTTTTGCTTTTTACTCAATTGTATCATTTAATATTATAAATATTAGATAAATGTTTGTCCAAGTAAATAAAAGGATAAATATATGTGACTTACCATTCAAGAGGGCAAACAAGACACAATACCTGTAGAATGATCCTATTTAAATTAACCATATTGTATATGCATATATTTATATGTATGAGTGTTAAAGGAATAGGCAGAGTTCTGAAAGGATGTTCACTGAGAGGTTGAAGTGTTCTTCTTTGTGAAGGGAAGGGGACAGAGGTGAGAGTGTGACACTATTTCTTCTCTATTCTTTCCATTGTTTGAACTGTTGAAAATACAGTTAGGGAGCATGGTAGCTGTTTTTATGTGTCAACTTGGCTAGGCTATACTGCCCAGTTGCTTGGTTTAACATGTCTCTAGATGTTGCTGTGAAGTTATTTTTACATGTGATCAACATTTAAATCAGTGGACTATAAATAGATTATTCTCCATAATCTAAGTTGGCTGCATCCATACAGTTGAAGGCTTTAAGAGAAAAAGACAGGTCCCTCAAAGAGGAAGAAATTCTGTCTCCAAACTGCCTTTGGATTCAAGTTGTAAAACTAACTCTTCCCTGTATCTTCAGCCTACCTGCTTGCACTGAACAATTCAGAGATACAGATATAGATATAGATACAGATACGGATATAGATATGTGTGTCTGTGTGTTTCAAACACATTCATTGGAGCTGAAAAGGCCTGACTGGGAATTCCAGCTTCCTCACTTCTGTGTTCTCAACCAATTAAACTTTATAGATTTCTATTTACTTATTAGTATATACAAGGGAAATAATGGAAATAATTATTTGCATTACTCTGAAAAGTGACATAGTGTTTGCCTGGTTCATTGAGCATTATCACAACTCAGCAAATGCCATTTATTGTGATTAAAAATGTTTCTTCAGTTTTCAGGGTAGTTTTTGGCAGACAAATGCTCCTACAGAGAACAACAGGAAAACCCCATTAAAACATCGTGTATTCCCACCACAAAAAAAAAAAAAAAAAAAAAGATAATTATGTGATGTGACAGATGTGTTAGCTAACCTTAAGGCAGTAACACATTGCAACATATAAATGTGTAAAGTCAATACATTGTATACCTCAAATTTACATGATGTTATATGTCAATTATATCTGAATTTAAAGGAATTTTTAAAAAAGAATAATATAGGATAATGGCATGAAGGGGGACTAGGACTAATTATAAATGAGGAGGGTACCTAAAGCTCATATGCATGGTGGATTTGTTACCAAGTCCAAGCTCATGGGGCTTCAGGTGGTGCTAGTGGAAAAGAACCTGCCTGCCCATGCAGGAGATGTAAGAGACGTGGGTTCAATCACTGCGTCGAGAAGATCCCCTGGAAAAGGGCATGGAAACCCACTCCAGTATTCTTGCCTGGAGAATCCCATGGACAGAGAAGTCTGGCGGGCTACAGGCCATAGCATTGTAAACAGTAGCATGTGACTGAAGCTACTTAGCATGCACACACGCACAACAAGGTCATACTGCTAAGTACATGACAGGCCAAATAAATAGACAAAGTGTTAGAGCAAGGAATAGTGACTTTATTCAGAAAGTCAGCAGATCAAGAAAATGGTTCATTCGTATCCAAAAGAACAATTTTACCCGAGTTAGAATTCAGGCTTCTTTTATAGTAAAAGGGGAGAGTGTGGCTGGTTGTTGCAGACTTCTTGCTGCCAGGAAGACCCTGGAGGAAATGTGATAATCCCTTGTTCTTGCAGGTGTCCAGGTAGGTCAGGTCATGAAATTCCTGTAAACCTTCAATAAGACAAATGCTATTTTCTGTTCTGCAACTTTTTATCTCTGTATGAATGAAAAGTGTTATGGCTTTAAAGGTTAAGCCTGGGAGTCAGAGACTTGAGAAAAAGTCTATTATGTATTTTAGGTGATAGGCAATGTTCTTTTACTGATTGAAGAGATGAAGGTGCAGAGCCAGCATGACTAAGCACAGGCGACAGAGCACAAAGATTAGAGCTAAAGGAACAGATCCAATACGGAATCAGGCTTGTTCTTCTCTGATACAGATTTATGGGATTTTCTACTGTTCCTTGGACTGTTAATGTACATGATACATTTTTTTCCTTTGTATATATGCAATATTTTACAACAATAACATTAATAAATAGCAAACAATTATTTAAAGTATGACAGAAAATAGTTTAAAGCCATTGGAGAACTAATGAAGTGATCAGGACTTAAGGAGCCAACATGCTGGAGAAAGGAGAACCATGGAAAGATAAACTGACATTTTGCAACTTCTTTTCCTCTGGAGACATTTCCCAATTCTAGGGCACAGTGAAGGAGGCTGAGAATCCAGGCTTCATCCAGGTAGATGGCTATATCTGAGGACCAAAAAAAAAAAAAAAACCAGTGTAGCTTTCAGTGGTCTCACAGGCCCAGAGAGACAAAATTAGAGACTTAAGGAGCCAAGGTTGCAATGAGAAAGAAGAGATGGAGGACTGAGTCTGTCACATTGTAGTCAGAAGCTAATGAGCTAAGCAGAAAGCCTTTCTAAGACAGATAATAGTATTTGTTTCATGGTAAGAAAAAGAAATAAAAGGTATTCATTATTAGAAAAGAAGTCAAACTGCTATTACCTGAAGACAACAGTTTCTATATATAAAAATCTCATGAAGTGAAAGTCATACAGTCGTGTACAAATCCCCATGGACTGAGTCCATGGAATTCTCCAGGCCAGAATACTGGAGTGGGTAGCCTTTCCCTTTTCCAGGGGATCTTCCTGACCCAGGAATCAAACCTTGGTCTCCTGCATTGCATGTGGATTCTTTACCAACTGAGCTACCAGGGAAGCCCCCAAATCCCATAGAATCTACCAAGAAAAACCTAGAAGTAATAAATGACTTTAGCAAGGTTGCAGGGTTCATGTGTTAGTCGCTTAGTCATGTCCGATGCTGTGACCCCATGGACTGTAGCCTCCCAGGCTCCTCTGTCCATGGGTTTTTCCAGGCAAGAATACTGGAGTGGATTTCCATTTCCTTCTCCAGGAGGTCTTCCTGACCCAGGGATTGAACCCGGGTCTCCTGCATTTCAGGTAGATTCTTTACCATCTGAGCTATAGAGAAGTCCGGGACTTCTAAGGGATATGAGAAAGCTTTGGGAGGATGGAGATATTTATTATATTGATTGTCATGATGGTTACATGGGTGTATACAGATATCAACATTTATCAAACTGTACACTTTAAGAATGTGCATTTCAATTATACCTGAGTAAGTTCTTTTAAATAAAAAGATTAAGTCAAGAAGGAGATGGCTGACAGAGACAGAAAAAATAAATGCCTGAAGGCTCTGAAGAGGTTGGAAAATGACCACAGTGAGGAGTCTGTAATCAGAGAGTGGGACACTTGAATCACTGATGATCGAGGTGGGAGAGGGCAGTTATAGGAGATGACAACGCCTGGGAAGTGACCAGGGGAAGTGGATGACTGAGGTAGAGGTCATTTTTCTGCCTATTGCATACTCTGTTCTTTTTGCCTGAGCACAGCCTCCCTCACTCTTTGCCTGGCCAAGTCCTACTCATCCTTCATGTCTCAGCATTCCTGTCCCTTCACCAACAGCACCTCAACTGGCATTCCTGTCCCCATCTAAGTTACGTTCTTCTCTAATGAAATCTTGTAGTACTTGCTTTTCTTAAGCACTTAGCACAATGGTTACATATGTATTTCTGCAATTCCTTCAGCAGTTCTAAGCTCCACAATGGCAGGCACAATGAGTAGTTTCAATGTCCCTTGTATCTCGAGCATCTGTGGTGATGCATTGCTGTTGTTGTTCAGTCACTCAGTCGTGTTTGATTCTTTGCGACCCCATGGACTGCAGCATGCCAGGCTTCCCTGTCCTTCACTATCTCTTGGAGTTTGCTCTAACTCATGTCCATTGAGTCCATGATGCTATCCAACCATCTCATCCTCTGTCTCCCCCTTTTCCTCCTGCCCTCAGTCTCTCCCAGCATCAGGGTCTTTTCTAATGAGTTGGCTCTTCGCATCAGGTGACCAAAGGATTGGCACTTCAGCCTCAGCATCAGCCCTTCCAATGAATATTCAGAGTTGATTTCCTTTAGAATTTAATGGTTGGATCTCCTTGCTCTCCAGGGGACCCTCAAGAGTCTTCTCCAACACCACAGTTCAAAAGCATCAATTCTTTGGTGCTCAGCCTTCTTTATGGTCCAACTCTCACATCCATACATGACTACTGGAAAAACCATAGCTTTGCCTAGCTGACCTTGTCAGCAAAATAATGTCTCTGCTTTTTAATAAGCTGCATCTCTGACATTTGGGGCAATGCATGGTGAAACATACATCTTTCACATTTTCCAACTCCAGCTTGACTTCCTGAAGGACCTGAACTGACACATTTCATTTGAGGGTAGAGTGTACCTCTCCTTCTCCTCTTTCATGGCAAACGCAGGAGAAAAGCCAAAACACTTGGTGTCCCATAGTCAAGCATATGTCTCTACCAGGGCCCAGAAGCACACCAGAAGCTATTTCTAGAAAGACATATAATCTCTGATGCTGATGGCATGGCCTTCCTCCAGAACCCCAGGGACGTAGGTGGCAATTCTCTTACAGGGGCTGGCCTTGAACTTGACACTTCATCTCTGCCCATTACTGATACATCTGACACCATGAGGACTGTCATAAAAGATGGTCCACACAACTGCTTCCACTGCAGCCTGGACCTGCTGCAGGTTCCTCTCCTGCACCCCAGCTCTGAGCCTTCTGCATCATCATGTGGACTGTAGCAATAACCCTGCTGTCTTCTTTGTGGTGGAGGATTCAAGATGCAATTATTTGTCTTGCACTTTGGAGGGGACATCCTGGCATGCCTCTGATTCATTTCAGTCGTTCAGTCCTGTCCGACTCTTGGTGACCCATGAATCACAGCACGCCAGGCCTCCCTGTCCATCACCAACTCCCGGAGTTCACTCAGACTCACGTCCATTGAATCAGTGATGCCATCCAGCCATCTCATCCTCTGTCGTCCCCTTCTCCTCCTGCCCCCAATCCCTCCCAGCATCAGAGTCTTTTCCAATGAGTCAACTCTTCGCATGAGGTGGCCAAAGTACTGGAGTTTCAGCTTTAGCATCATTTCTTCCAAAGAAATCCCAGGGCTGATCTCCTTCAGAATGGACTGGTTGGACCTCCTTGCAGTCCAAGGGACTCTCAAGAGTCTTCTCCAACACCACAGTTCAAAAGCATCAATTCTTCGGCACTCAGCCTTCTTCACAGTCCGACTCTCACATCCATACATGACCACAGGAAAAACCATAGCCTTGACTAGACGAACCTTTGTTGGCAAAGTAATGTCTCTGCTTTTGAATATGCTATCTAGGTTGGTCATAACTTTCCTTGCAAGGCCTCTGATTACTGAACTCCTAAAAACTTCACTGAATTGTCAGCTCCCTGGATTTTCATAGGGTTTACTTCCCATGCTCTTGAGCACATGTCTTACAGACCCCTCTTACTCATCTTCTTCAATCGATATTATCATGTCAGTTTAACTGATCTGAGTGATGTTCTATGGGCTGTCTAGGTGATCCACATCTCTTTGTACTATGTTATGAGATTGCATATGATGTAGGGCAGAAGAGTTAACATAGCAGTGGAGTAAACTTTAAATAGAGATGTCTGTCCATATGATTGTGAACTACTTCTCATCCTCTTCCTCTGATTGGTTGGAATAGAAAGGAATCTACTCATCAAATCAATGGCCAAATAACATGGCCCTAAGGGCTTATTAATCTGCTTGAGCAGTTATACCACATCCAGCACACAGCATCCACAACTGGAATTACTACTTGGTGAAGCCTGGCTTATTAATCTGCTTGAGCAATTATACCACATCCAGCACACAGCATCCACAACTGGAATTACTACTTGGTGAAGTCATTTTACAGAATTCATCCAATTTCTGCAGTCAACAGACTAGCAATGCAAATGTAGATATGATGGGGACCACCACCCCTAAATCTTTAAAAGTGGTTCTAATCTCTGTCATGTCTTCAGTGATATTGTTTGTAATTGACTCTCTTGGTTGTGTGTGTGTGCTGGGGCCGGGGGGGACGGGGTGTGAGTGGTGTGCAGTTCCATAGACTTGCACATAACTTCCACCAATGTAAAGACAATGAAAGACCACCTAAAATTTGGTTTGGATGTGGAGACCAATGAAACCCTCCCCCCACACACACCCCACCCACATCAAGAAGTGAAGAAATGGTTCATTACTTTCAGAATCAAGGGTTCTGAAGAGAGCAGGACAAGCCTCTCAACCAGTTGTGAACTGACTTTTGAGATCAAGGAACAGAGAGTGGCCTGGGATTTTACCATGGAGGACAGGTGGGGCCAAAGTGAGAGTTCTCACATGTGGTTACCAGCATACATGGTTCTGATCTCCCTGTGGTGCTAAAGGAAGGAGCACCCAGGCTTTCTTCCCAGTTTACCCAGATATCACACATAAGGGGGAGAGGAAGGGCTAGCTGAAAAAGGAAAGGCCAAATTCTACCAATGATAAGGGATGGGAGTGTTACTCTTCCCTGCACTGCTGGGGCTCTGGGAAATGGAGGCCCTTAGGGCTGGAAATATGGAAATATAAACCTCAAAATGGCCTGTGCTGTGCCTGGCCTTAATTCAGGGAGAGCTTTTGCTAGAAGAAATAAAAATCAATAAGGCAGAAAAGCAGAACCTGACTGTAGAAAGGAAGACAACAGGAGGCATAACCATGTTAGATGTCTAAATAGAAGAGGTGGTGCACTTGCATAAGCATCTGGGAGGCAGGAGGTTAGATAACAAATAGGACAGTTGAAAAGGCACCTCTCACTCATGGCTGAACCGACTGCCTGAGCACCATGTCCACCAGGCTCACCAAGGCCTTAGCAGTAGTAACTACCCACAAACTGGAAGCAGTATATATTTTGATGACAGTAACAGAGGTCGCAGACTTAAGCATAGTTCTACAACTCGGTAACCAGGGTAATCCTCTCAGTTCTCTTCTACTCACTTTCTACCACTGAAAAAGGAAAGGCGCCAGCCACTGCTCTGCAGATTGAACCACCCAAACGGTCCATCTCCCTCTTCCACCTCTTGATAACGACGTCCCCTCCCCACGGAGACCCAGCGCCATGAGTTGGCAGGTCCACTCAGGGTCCCTCAGGGTTGAAGGGTCGACTGCCCTCCCCGCGTGTCCATGGGTCCTGGCCGCGGCCAGCTCTGAAGACCAGCGTCTGGCGTCCAGAGACCACCAGGGCAACTCGCCAAACAGCCCCTTTGGATCTTTGCGGGCACCCTTCCTCTCTCCCGCCTCTGCCTGCACTGTGGTGATAGTGCACTCGGGTTCAGAGGGCCTCCGTCAGCTCTAGGCAGGTAGGACCACCCATAGCTTCCAGGCCACCGGGGGATGCGCAGCGAGAGCCCAGGGCGCCGGGATGGCCATCTCCAAGATGGGCGGCCAGGCAGAACTGTGATCCTCGCTCGCCATCTGGCGGCCGTCGTGGGAACCGCCGCCGAGGCTTCTCCGCCCAGGGCAGCCAGCCATTCGAAGCGTGGATGGTCGCATTTCCGGGTAAGCACCGCGACGCAAAGTCGCGGCTGCAGGAAATGGCGGCGCGCGCAGGCGCACAGGCGCCGGACGTAAACGCGCAACCTCACGGGGCACAAACACGCAGGCGCACGCAGGATGGCCTCACGCTCGAGAAAATGTCTCCCGAATCAGTAGTGCCTTCCACCCTGGCGACTGCACTGCTCACCGAGGGCTCTGGGGGAGCCACAGACCCCGAGTCAGCCTCTGGGCAGGAAGGGGCCATCGCTGGGCCCCTGTCTGCAGCCTCCTACTCACAGCCCTGCACCCTGCCTCCTGCCTGCTCCCAAAACACAGGACTAGTGTGGGGGAGTGAAACAGGGAGAGGGGTGCCCATGCCTCTCAGCATGCCACCCTGCCCTGGACTCAAGGTGGAGGACAGCGCTGCCAGCCTTTCCCCGCCTCTGAGGAAAGGGGGCTGTGGAACTCCTGCTGGCCCACCCTCCTTGCCTCGGGCATCACACCACCACTCCCCGACCCCCGTCCCTGGGTGCACAGAGCAGGGCTGGCCGCCATTGGCCAGCAGGAGTAGGCCTATCTCAGGAAGGTGGGCAAACACCCTTGCCCTGGAATCCTGCACCACACTCCTGACAGTGGCCTCTGATCTCACACCAGGACCTTTCTGTGGCTGGCTGGTCCTTGGGATGGCACATGTGACCTCTCTGAACCATCTGGGTGCCTGGAGCCCCCACAGAGCTGCCAGAGATCCTAGAGCCTGGCGTCCTACCTGCTGACCCTGCCCTCCCCCACATCTAACCCACTTATTCCTGGAGGCTCCCGGAGGTTCCTGAGGACTCAACCAGCCACAGTCCCTGCCCACAAATCCCTGTCGCCAAGCTCCGTCCAGCCCAGGGGGCCACACAGACCATCTCGGACCCTGCCGGGACCACACTGCAGTGCTGACTCGGGGTACCAGGCCACTGTACCCCCACCTCAGGCAGCGCCTCCCCTCCACTGTCCAGAGCAGCTGTCAGAGCAGCTGAAACTTTGAGGAAACTTTATTGAAGAGCAGCACTGACTGAAACCATTGAAGACAGGGGATGACAACACAGAGAACTACTAACGGCCACAGATCATGGTCCTGGCCCCTCTTATCCTCCCAGGGTCCCTAACAAGGTGCCTGTACTGCCCCACGCAGCCGTCCTCCCTCCCCCCACACTCTCCCTTCCTGAGGGCCTCACAGGTGGTGTCTTGCCAGGAAGGTGGGCGCTGGCAATGCCCAATCCCCCGAGGGCAGCTCCTCCCACTTGGGCCCACATGCTCTATGGTGGGCACAAGTCAGTCAAATAGCAGGGCATGCTGCACCAAGCCGAGGACACAGAATCCCGAGGAAGCACAGGGTGGCCCAGCAGAGCACAGGTCCTGGGGGCCTCCTGAAGCCCCACTGCGGCACCAATGCAGATCTTCCTTCCAGAAGTCCTGGGGTGGACGCTGGCCAAGCCCTCGTCCATCCCCTACTACCCACCAGTTCCTGAGACTGGGCTAGGGTGTCTCTGCACCACAGTTGGGGGAACTGCTCAGAGAAGAACACACGCACATCTCCAGGAGAGCAAGCAAAACTGGGCCTGAATATGCACTGGGAAAGCACACGCTGAGCTGAGGACTCGGGACCACAGCGGGTAGGGCCTTGGCTGGTGCTGAAGCTCAGGGCACGTGGCAGGGCCCAGGGGTGGCTGACTGGGTAGGTGGGGACAACCAGCCCAGGTTCATGGGCACTGCAGGGCTCTGTGGGGGGTGGGAGGGGGAAATGGACGACGGCTTGCGGGTGTGTGTTGTTGGGGAGGGGAGAGGGGACTGGGGCAGGGAGGGGTTCCTTGAGACCTGGGTCACTAGGGGGCCTACAGGGACACATCTGGACTTCCCAGGACAGGGAGCAGCCTGCCCCAGGGGATGCTGAATAGGGGTCCCCTCTGGTGGGGTGGGAGGGAGGCCCAGGCACCATGACATGGCCCTTAACGTCTCTCAGGCCAGTATGGGCAGCAGCTATTTGCAGGCACCCCTCACCTAGGCAGGTACTGCCCACTCAGGGCTGTTCCCAGTTGCAGGCTTTGGGGCTGACCTTGGCATTGGCAGCTGGTGAGTGGTACTTCTCCAGGCCAGTCCCAGGTCTCCAGTGACCAAGCACAAACCTAAGCAGAACAAAAGAACTCTCCCTCCTGCTAATGAATTCTCCTCCTCCTCTTCCTCCATCCCCCTCCTCTTCCTGAACCCCCCTCCTCCTCTTCCTCCTCCTCCCCCTTTTCCTCCTCCTTCTCCTTTTCCTCCTTTAGAACAAAAGTTTACATGCACACTCACTCACACCAAAGCCAGCTGTGGGGTACTGGCCCACCAGGTACCCAGGGCCCTATCATCTCCTCACAGTCTTTACTGTCCTTGTCCCTACAGTCCTTCCAGGCTGCAGGGGCCAGGGTAGGGGAAGACTGCTTGTAGGCTGGTGCTGGGTGCCATGGGCCTCTGGGTCCTCTGCCCTCAATTGTGGAAAGGCTCCAGGGTTCTGCCTTCTGGGGGACACCCTAGGGCAGATGATCCTGAAGACAGGCTGGATCCTGTGATCTCCCCGCCAGAGCATCTCCCGTATGCCCCACAGCTCTTCCTTGCCAGTGCTGGCACCTTGTGGCAGAGATGGCCTCCAGAGAGGCTCCTCTAGGTCCCACGTGGCCTGGGGGACCATCAGCATCATTAGCTCAGAGCCCACTGGGTGGGCATTTGCAGGTGGCCAAAAGCCAGGGCCAATGCCAGAGACCCTGACTACACCTTCAGCCTCTGCTATGTTGGGGTCTCTGTCTGAGGTGCGGGCACCCCTTTTGCTGCATGTTATGGCCCCATACTTGGACCTCCCACACCTCCCTGAATTGATTTTGGCTTGGTTGGTGGAGCACCTTCTAGCTGGTAGAGGCTGAGGGGGCTGGGCCTGGCTTCCCTGCCCCTCTGCCACATTCAAGGCTCCCACTGTTTGTGTGGACTGCCTCTTCCCCCGTTACACTTTTTCTGTTGCCTGCTAGCAGAGGGTGTGCCTGAATATGTTGAGCCTATGCTTCCTAAGCCTTGGGGTGGTTCAACGGCTCCAGCCCCTCTCTCGTTCCCCGACTCTTCTGCTGCCAGCTGAGGCCTGGGCTTTGCCGGAGGCTGGTTCTCAGCCCTAGGAAATAATGCCTGGCTGTGGCCTTCCTCCCCAGTGTCACAGCTGGAAGACAGCCACCTGCACTTCAGAAATGGGACGATCCTTTCCCGGATGGTCTGAGTGCTGCTCTCAGCAAATGACCCTGCCTGCACCATGACCTGAGGGATCAGGACATTGTCTTCTGATGCCTTTCAGACCCTTTCTGCTTGACTCTGGTTCTCCTCAGTCACTGCCATGGTGGCCTCATACTCCTCTTCATCTCGAATGAGCTTCATTAACTGCAGGAAAGTGGGCACACACTCTCACTGATCCAGTAGCTCTAGCTTGCCCCGGAGGGCAGTGGTCATGGAGGCTCGGGCTAGGATGTGTTTCAGGTGAATCGTGTCTGTGCTTCTCACTGACAGGGGGCTGTGCTGCCCGGCTTTCTGAATCAGGGTCTCTAACCATACCAAAAAAACAGAGATGTTCTCTCTAGACTTCTGGAAGGTCTCAGCTAACTGTGAGGTTCTATGGTCCTGTTTATCCCCAAAGATCTGCTTCAGGGCCTCCAGGCACTCCTCCACTGTCACAGAGTCACTGCTGGCCCTCAGCACTCACATGATGGACTGGGCAGGGCTACATAAGCTCTCCAGCAAACCCTGCCTCTTTATCTCAGACACCTGCCATAGCTGCATCATCTTAGTCACCTGCTCTAGCCAGGTTTCAAAGCTCTCTTCACCTGGGCCTGGGAGAGTGTTTCCTGAAAACATCTTGAGTTTTTGGTACCACAGGCTTTCTTTCAGAAGCTGCAAGACTGGTTGCCTGACTTGAGCGAAGCCCTCCAGCTCTGCACCCTCAGAATGAGTGCTGTACCCCAGGGTTTTGGCCACATCTACCATTCTTCAGCCCTCATCTTTTAGGAAGTACTTCAGTCTGTTGATAAATTCCTCATCTGGGCTATGGGGTTTCACCACTTCCCAGGTACCTCCCTTTCCTAGGATCCAGCTGGGCACTTTAGCATAGTTGATGGTGTCAGTCAATTCAAGGAAAACTGCCTTAGCGTGGTCTTCCCTTCTGAACATTGTGCCCAGCACCCTGTAGGTGCAGAGGGACTCTAAGCCCCTCCTCAGGGTCTCTTTAATTTCTGCCTCACTACACTCCATGGGGATCCCCATGATTAGCAAGTCCTTCCTAGGGTCCAGGTCCATTCCTCTGCACCAATCCTCCAACAGTCACAGCCATTGCTCCCAGTTTCTATGGACTGGTCTAATACTAAGGGCAGTAATCAGCTCACAAAGTGTGACAAGGAGTCAAGAAATTTTGGGTCAATGCCAACTATGAAGGCAGAATCATCTCTGTTTTCCACAGCCTATAAATGCAAATGGAATGAGAACATCATTAATGCCCACCCTCCCAACCCCCACCAAACCCCCTCCACTACCCCCCTCTCTTTTCTGGTCACAGGGATTCAGCCCCTGTTTCCCACGGCTTCCCCAATCATTTGATGGAGGGGTTTCTTTAGGCCCAGCTTCCCCCAGCTCATCCTGTCCCTGCTGACCTCCGCTTGCTGTGGGCTCCTCCTCAAAGTCCTAGGACTCTGCTGTGTGTCCTGGAGGTGCCTGTGGTGAAAAGGCCAGAGATAGAGGTAGGAGGCGGGGCCTGACAAAGCCTGTGGGGGTGTGTGTGTGTGTGTGTGTGTGTGTGTGTGTGTGTGTGCGTGCCCACGCCCATGCCCTGGCTCAGGGCTGTGCAATCCCGGGGCACCTGGTACCCACTTCTCTGGGGCAAAGGTTAGAGGACGAAGAGGTACAGTTCCCTTCTTTCTCAGAAAATGCCTGACAGATGAGAAAGATGACTGGAGCTCTGCACAAGGCAATGAACTGATGGGTGAAGAGATTGTGTGACAAGCTGTCATATTGCCATGGATACTGAGGACAGCATGGGCTGTGGGTTTGCATCACTGAGGGGTGTCATGTGGTAGATAAGGTTAAGGAGCAACAGGTGATGTCATTGGCCTCTAACCAAAGAAGTATCCTTTGTTGTGGGGGAGGGAAGATGGGGGGTGGGCAGCAAGGATCAAGAGCTGAAAACAGGGACCTATGGTTTCTAGATGTTTGGAAGCTAGAATCAGAGGCAGAAAAGGGACCCAAAAAGGGTCTCCAGTGCCACACTGCAGGAACAGACGACTCTGACCCTAGGTGTGACCCTATCCTGCAGACCCTGTAAAACTTGGCAGGCAACCCCACCCCTCCTGCTTTTTGCCAGGGTTACAGAGGCCTCTTCCGCCTCACAGCTGTTCACCACGCTGGTTAGGGATCCAGTGGCAGTGCAGATGCTAGAATTCTACCCATGGGCAGCACCAGACCTGCCCTCCAGCACTGTGCACAGGCAGTTCCTGGTGCTGGGGCGGTGGACACTGCTTCACTGGATCTGTTCCAGGCAAGGCCGAGGTTCTGCCTCACAAGACCCTGCTCAGGCTGTGCCAATTCTGAGTCTACAGAAGTGCTCACAAGCACTCTGGTACAGGGGTACAAGAAACTGCTCAACTGGTATTCAGCACTAGTGCAGTTAAGATTATTACTGCAGTGTACGTGCTTAGTCGTGTCCGACTCTTGCGACCCCATGGACCATAGCCCATCAGGCTCCTCTGCCTATGGGAGTTTTCAAGCAAGGATACTGGAGTGGGTTGCCATTTCCTCCTCCAGGGAGTCTTCCCAACCAATGGATTGAACCCGCGTCTGCTTGCATCTCTGGCAGATTCTTTACCGGCTAAGCCATTGGGAAGCCCTCAATTATTATTACTCCGCCCTCAATTCCAGCCCTCTTTTAAACCTTAATCTGCCTGAAATGCAGGAGACCTGGGTTCGATCCCTGGGTTGGGAAGATCCTCTGGAGAAGAGAACGGCTACCCACTCCAGAATTCTGGCCTGGAGAATTCCATGGACTGTATAGTCCATGGGGTCGCAAAGAGTCAGACACAACTGAGCGACTTGCAGTCCCTCTGCTGCTGCTACTGATGCTAAATCACTTCAGTTGTGTTCGACTCTGTGCGACCCCATAGACGGCAGCCCACCAGGCTCCCCCATCCCTGGGATTTTCCAGGCGAACACTGGAGGGGGTTGCCATTTCCTTCTCAAATACACAAAGTGAAAAGTGAAAGTGAAGTCACTCAGTCGTGTCTGACTCTTAGCAACCCCATGGACTACAGCCTACCAGGTTCCTCCATCCATGGGACTCTCCAGGCCAGAGTACTACAGTCCCTCACTGGCTCCTAAACCTTGCCCCCACTGTCAAGTCCCACCTCCACCAAAGCGCAACTGGCCTTAAGGCCCACCCCTGATGCCAAGCCTCCCTGCATGTTTGACCCAGGTAGCCACCAAGCCCCACCCTGTCCAAGTCCCACCTCCAATGAAGTCCTACCCCCAACTGAGCTCAGCCCCTGATGCCAATCCCCACCCCATGGAAGTTCAATCTTTGCCCCCACAAAGCCCCACCCCTTCTTGTGACCCAACCCCCATTCAAGTCCCATCCCTAAGGAAGCCTTGCCACTACGTAAGCCTGATCCCTGCCCCCACTCAAGCCATGTCCCCACCTCTTCCCAAGCACAATGCCTGTCCTAAGCTCCGACCTCAAATCCAACTACTGTCCCAAAGCCTCTGCCTTCATTTCACTGTGGTCCCCACCCTCACCTAGGCCCACCTTCCTAAATCCCTCCACCCCTTTACACACTCTCTACCTGAAACACCCCTCATTCCAGAGCAGGAATACGTCTGATCAGTGGAAGTTGGTAGAGGCCAGGAGAGAAAGCGCTGAAGCCACTTCCCCTCCAGGGTAAGGCCCAGAGCTACCAGTCCTGACCACAATGGCTGTAAGCAGGGTTAGGCATGCAAGAGGTTTCCTTGCAATTCCGAAGCTGGTCACAATGTCTGGCAATGGCACGGTACTGGTGCATGCCAGGCCTGATAAACGGCATGGTCCTGGTGCATCAGGCCTGATATAGTGGGATCCCACTTCCAGGGGATCTTGATAAAAATGCAAGTTCTGATTCAGGAGGACTGGAGTGGGACTGAGATTCTGTGTTTCTCCTTTCTAGAAAGCTGGGTGGTTACTGAGCAAGATACTTGCAGAATCCCCTCTAAGTGTAGGTATTTCCTATGTCTGAGAAGGGGAACACAGACCTAAATATGCCTGACTTCACTAGGAAGTACTATTGAAAAGCCTGTTAAATCAATCTCCTTCCCATGCCAAGAAAAAGTGGTTACCTGCTGGTGTCAGAAAGTCACAGACCCCCAAGTGGAACATTTTACCTGAGGGATCTCATAACACAAGTCCACTGTGGCTCTGTGAAGCCCCCACTCAGCCACATGGCATTACAGGTATGATAGGTGTCACAAAAGGTGATACCATGGGAAGAGGTGTTCTGATTGCCATCCTAGAAAACAGTGGAGGTTAAGAAACATGTCTGAAAACATATTACATTATATTGGTTTCAAGTTTATAACATAAAGGTATTTGTATATGTTGCAAAATTATCACTATGATAAGTCTAGTTAACATTTATCAATGCACATAGTTTTTTTTTTCTTTCAATGAGAATTTTTAAAAATCTACCCTCTCAGCAACTTTGAAAAATACACAGTACATTACAGTTTTATTGACTATAGTCTCCACGTTGTACATTACATCCCTAGGACTTATTTATCTTACATTTATGTTTATGTGTGTGTATGTGTATATAATATGTCCTACCCTGATGGTATTACCGAATTAGATTATGAAAGCCCTTCAAGAAGCTCCGTTATGATTGGTTTAGAGATAAAGTGCTTTTTATGAATTGAACACTCTTAAAGTTCTCAGAAATTAATGAAAGTGAATTTACTCTCACACAACTTTATTTTAGCAGTAATTATGTTTTATATATATTATGTCAGCCTTAAAGATAGTTTACAAGATCTTTTGCTAACTTAAAACTTGACACTTAAACTAAAATAACTATACAAGATGTGCTTCATTAAGTACACTAAAGCCTTTGACTGTATGCTGCTGCTGCTAAGTCGCTTCCATCGTGTCCGACTCTATATGACCCCCATAGACGGCTGCCCACCAGGCTCCTCCGTCCATGGGATTTTCCAGGCAAGAGTACTGGAGTGGGGTGTATGGATCACAACAAATTGTGGAAAATTCTTCAGGTGATGGGAATGGCAAACTACCTTACCTGCCTCCTGAGAAACCTGTATGCAGGTCAAGAAGCAATAGTTAGAACCGGACATGGAATAACGGACTGGTTCCAAATTAGAAAAGAAATATGTCATGGCTGTATACTGTCACCCTGATTATTTAACTTATATGCAGAATACATCATGCAAAATGCCAGGATGGATGAATCACAAGTTGGAATCAAGATTACCAGGAAAAATATCAATAACCTTAGGTATGCAGATGACACCACTCAAATAGCAGAAAGTGAATAGAGCTTAAAGGGCCTCTTGTTGAAGGTGAAAGAGGAGAGTGAAAAAGCTGGCTTAAAATTCAGCATTCAAAAAACTAAGATCATGGCATCCAGTACCATCACTTCATGGCAAATAGAAGGGGAAAAAATAGAAACCATGATTTTATTTTCTTGGGCTCCAAAATCATTGTGGATGGTGAGTGCAGCCATGAAATTAAAAGATGTTTGTTCTTTGGAAGGAAAGCTATGATAAACCTAGACAGCATATTAAAAAGCAGAGATATTGCTTTGCTGACAGAGGTCCATATAGTCAAATCTATGGTTTTTCTGATCTTCCCTGTAGCTCAAACCGTAAAGAATCTGCCTGCAACACAGGAAACCTGGGCTCGATTCCTGGATTGAAAAGATCCTCTGGAGAAGGGAATGACAATCCACGCCAGTATTCTTGCCTGGAGAATCCCATAGACAGAGGATCCCGGCAGGCTACAGCCTGTGGGATCACAAAGAGACAGACACAACTGAGTGACTAACACTATTACTACTATGGTTTTTCCTGTAGTCATGTACGGATGTGAGAGCTGGACCATAAAGAAGGCTGAGCACCAAATAATTGATTCTTTCAAACTGTGGTGTGGAGAAGCCTCTTGAGAGTCCTTTGCACTGCAAGATAAAACCAGTCAATCCTAAAGGAAATCAACCCTGAATATTCATTGGAAGGACTGATGCTGAAGCTTCAATACTTTGGCCACCTGATGCAAAGGGCCAACTGATTGGAAAGGACCGTTATGCTGGGAAAGATTGAGGGCAGTAGAAGAAGGGGGCAACAGAGGATAAGATGGTTGGATGGCATCACCAACTCAATAGACATGAGTTTGAGCAAACTCTGGGGGATAGTGAAGGACAGGGCAGTCTGGCATGCTGCAGTTCATGGGGTTACAAAGAGTCAGACACAACCTAGGACTGAACAACAACAAACAGTGTAGTGTTATCAATCATAATTCTAGTTATCTTTTTAAATGTTGCACGCCACAGAAACAACCAAATTTCCTTGTCAGTTGCATTATTTTTGTGTTGAACTCTCATCAGATCTTTAACTATGGCATTTTAAATCTTTTCTCTTGCACTTATGCTTCCCCAAAAGCGCTTGCAATCACCTACAGGCCACAATGCTTTATCTTCAATAAAAAGGGACTGTCTCAGACCCTCAGGTAAAGGACTTTGCCAAATGTTCTGAGGCACAAGTTTCTGATGTCATTACTTAAATAACTTTGAAATCCTATTACTGCAGTGAGCCAGAGTTTCCAGAACTCTAGGGTATAAGCTGATAGATTATGAGACTGCTAACCCGAGACTGAGCAGAATGAGAATTAATTACATAGGACTTAATGAACTGATTAAGGAAGATTATGGGTTTTGTTTGGAACATTGCTGTTGCTTTCATGCTCTATATTCTGGATACAAGAAATGCTTTCTCATTTATCTTAAGCTATCTGTAACTCTTAATAATATAGTAGGCACCCAGAGGAGCAGGTCAGCAGACAGGAGTTCCTGGGCAGTGGGGGATGGGATGAGGAGGGAACACAGGGAGCACTCATGAGTGAAGCTGTGTTCAGAGGATGTTCAGAGAAAAAAGAATCCTGCAGATGTCATTAGATAATAGGCCTGGCACACAAGGTGCTTCTTGGGCTACAGCACTGCGCAGAAGGTGTTCAGTGTGTACAGTGAGGAAGGCCTGGTGTGGGGATTTTTCATGGGACAGATGGCATGGTGCAGAAGCCACTCACAGGCAGGGTATACAGTGCAGAGGAAGGCTGGGTGGAGACAGCATTAACAGGGTAGCCCATCAGAAAAGCAGTGCCACTCTTTCCTAAGCAGGAAGGGTTGAGAACAGGAAATCAGTGGCTTTCACAACCAGTAGAAGGTTGGAGCAGTGAAGGAGAGGGAGACTGCTGCTGATACACTAGGAAAAAGCCCCCAGTGATTTCAGCTGCAGGCAGGACTGTCATGGATGATTCTCAGGAGGTTTCCCAGAAGTCACTGGGAAAGAAACCAGGTATAACCTCTTTCTGAGACTCCTTAGTGCCCAGTGCTGCTGCTGGAGAATAAGGGCTTCTTCTTCTCTCAAAGTACTCTAGTAGCTGGATAATCAAACCTGGAGGTGCTTTGATGAGGGATTATAGAACACGTAGTTCCAAGGACTATCCCATATATTGAGTAGAAAATGTACAAAGGGGCAGAGATGTGGCCTAGCTGCTAACAGCCAATCCAGCACAGTCCAACTCTTTGACCACTCATCATCCATAATACTCTTCTCTCCATGATTTTCTTCCAAATGATAACAGTAGCAATACCATGCTTCTGCTTAGCATGATGCAACCATTCCTCATACAGGTGAATGCACTTCTGTCTTCTCCAGGAAGGCGGGATGGCAAAAGTCCCATTAGATACACTCTCATTCTCTGGGGGATGTCTGTTCCTTCTCTAGTTCTGCCATAATTACACTTTGATATACTGTACTATATAGGTTAAATTATATTTAAGTATCACCCACACAATTCAAACACAGCATTTGGAAATGGGAGGAATAAAAAATAATGGGCATGAGATTCAACAATATAATAACAAAGCAAGACAAAGTATGTGTAGCTTCTATAGTTGTTATTTGGGCAACTGGCCATGAGGTCATACTCAGTATTTATAACTTCCTTTTTCCACTAGCACTTCAGTTCCCTATGACCTCATCTAGATGATTGTGGTTGTTTATGTGGTGGTAATATACAAATCTTTATTCCTAACCAATCTGATCCCTTACTGGTCCTGCCTGCATGAGTCATTATAGTCATCCATTACATTATATTATTGGATATGGGAACACTGCGAGACACTTTCATATTTTTCTCCTAGGTTCCAAATATTGTCCTTCTTGCCTCCATGGTGTAGTAGTAACTCCATTCCCCCTCAATAATCAGGAGCAGTCAGCCAGCGGGTAAAATAACACCTGTCTTTTTGATTCATTGCCAAGAGGGGCCCCAAATGACCGGGTGGCAATCTCAATTTTGAATTCAATATAACCACTGTTGGGTCCCCGGTGGAAGATTTCCTCCACTGGGAAATTCATGGGGAAAAAATATTGTGCAGAAAAACAGGACAAGAGGAATGTGTTGTGTGGAAATTCACAGGTGGACTACCTTCATAAGTAGAGTCCCCCAGAGGACCCCATGTGGGATGTATCAGTTGGGGAAGGAAGAATAGCAAAGGCTGAGTATGGGAATAAAGTGGCTTGCTAGGAACCTGCTCTGCTGAGTCATTTTTCAAAATAACACTACCCTATTTGGGCGGAGTTGGGGGTGATTGTGTCACTTACTATCACCAATAGAGTCCTAGAAATATCTGGTTAGGAGCTATTGTTATAGTTCTTTTCCTTTGAATTGGTAAAGCATCTTCTTCATTTCCCAGTGGTACTCATGTAGCAAAGATGGTGGCTAGGGTTGCGGTGAGAATGTAGCTACAAGGATACTAGTTCAATATCTACTGAATACTGGATCCCAATGTCCCTACTCAGTAGTGGAGGGATTTCTCTGTCATGTCTTCTATCTTTGAGCTGATTTCCTAATCAACCCTTTTTGGCCCCAGGTGGGATCAAGACATAGATGGCATGTAAATTATATTTTCGGGTACAAAACTTGGAAGCATGGACCACCTGATATGCAGAATAGCTGTTCAACAGGATTCTGATAGCCTTGGCCACTGGCCCTAATGAACAAGACGAAAAGTCTTTCCTGTTGGTACACATCTGGAGGAATGGGTTGGGATGTGTGGTTGAGGGGGCACCTTTGAGGAGGGTGTTTGAGAGATGTCTATTCAGAATTACTGCCAGAGTTGATGGGAACAGAGGTGTTTAAATTGGAAGAGTTGACAGAGGAAGAATCCAATAAGCATATTTATGTATTTTAGGGGCTAGCATACAAGAGAGGGACTATAGATATCAGTGGATGATAGTTAAAGGAAACAGGTTATAACTCAACTGAGGAATGCATTTCCAGAGACAGAATGGGCTTGTAAGGGACTGTGCTCCTGGTGATTGCAAGTACTCAATAAGGATGAAGCAGCCACCTATCAGCAATGAAAGGATGGGCCCAAAAGAATAAAACATTACTCATTAAGATCTGACAGGTCTAAAAAAAAAAAAAAATCTGACAGGTCTATTGAATAGGAAGGAACTCCAAAAGGGAGGGGGGATATATGTATATGTATAGCTGATTCACTTTGCTGTACAGCACAAACTAACACAACACTGTAAAGCAACTGCTGCTGCTGCTGCTGCTGCGTCGCTTCAGTCATGTCTGACTCTGTGTGACCCCATAGACGGCAGCCCACCAGGCTCCCCCATCCCTGGGATTCTCCAGGCAAGAACACTGGAGTGGGTTGCCATTTCCTTCTCCAATGCATGAAAGTGAAAAGTGAAAGTGAAGTCGCTCAGTCGTGTCCGACTCCTAGCGGCCCCATGGACTGCAGCCTACCAGGCTCCTCTGTCCATGGGATTTTCCAGGCAAGAGTACTGGAGTGGGGTGCCATCGCCTTCTCCTACATTCCAATAAAATTAAATTTTTTAAAAAGAGATCTGACAGGTCTAGAATTGCACACCTCCAGTGCATGTATAGTTTCTAGATAATGCTGGGTTTTTTTTTTTTTTTGCTCTTTATATTTGATACTTCTTAAAAGTATTTATTTGATTTTGTAAAGAGAATGGCTTCAAGTAATAGGAGAAAATTAATCACACAGCCCAATGCACCAAGTTATTACACTTAAAAAAGGAAACCTTAACATTTACACATGAAGTATCTCACCATTTATTATGTTTGTGTACATTACCGTGAGTCAAGCAAGTATGATTAAAAATTCTAGGCAACTAAAAACAAGGCAAGTGTAATACAACCACTTTTTTCCATGTCTGCAGAATTTTGAGCCATTTTAACCATGAAAGAGATTTTTTCAGATTGAAATCAGTATCTTGCACATTGGTTCTAAAACTCCCTTAAAGGCATAGTGTATCTTGAAGGTGGGGAAGCCAGCCTATCTTGGACCTCTTTCCCTTTCACTAATTCATTCAGCACCTATGTGTCAATCCCCACCATGTGCCAAGTCCCTGGCTGAGAGCTAGTCTTGAGGAAAACCAGCTCATATTTTGTGTCAGTACATGGCATGCTGTGCCAATGTTCCCCTCCAGAGCAAATCTGATGCACATCAAGGCAAATAAATTGAATGCTCTTCTCTGATCATTTTGCAAGAACAAGTCCACCATCCAATGTGCACAGGGCTCATAAACTGGACAGAAATAGAGAGACATTTTCTAATTAAATCATGAGAAGGGGTGGTCCCAAAATGGTGGAAGAATAGGACAGGGAGACCACTTTCTCCCCCACAGGCTCATCAAAAAAAAAAAAAAGATTATTTGAATGTGGAGAAACATCCACAAAACAACTTCTGAACACCAGCGGAGGACACCAGACAACCCAATCTCTTTGAAATAAAGAGAAAAGGCCATTAAAAAAAGGCCAATCATTAAAAATGATTTAATCAGAAAAACTGTCAGTTTGTCCTTTTCCGGAACTTACACAGTGAAAGTGAAAGTCGCTCAGTCTCATTCTACTCTTTGTGACCCCATGGACTACACAGTCCATGGAATTCTCTAGGCCAGAATACTGGAGTGGGTAGCCTTTCCCTTGTCCAGGGGATCTTCCTAACCCAGGGATCAAACTCAGGGCCTCCCGCATTGCAGGCAGATTCTTTACCAGCTGAGCCATAGGGGAAGCCCAAGAATATTGGTGTGTGACCTATCCCTTCTCCAGTGGATCTTCCTGACCCAGGAATCAAACGGTTCTCCTGCATTGCAGGCATATTTTTTACCAACTGAGCCACCAGGGAAGCCCAATTTACACAGTAATCCTGGTCCCAAAGGTGGAGGAGCCCAGTTGCATGGGCCTACATCTGTCCAGCAGGCCAACAGGAGTCCCTGTTCCAAGTTCCTGGGGTCTTGGTAGTTGCTGTTAGCTTGGGACAGAGTCTGGACTGGAAAATGGGATGTCACTGAGGGCCTTGTGCTCAGATCAGTGAGCCCACTGGAGCTTCCCCTGGGTCGACAAGCTCTTCTTTGGGAAGATCTGTGAGTCAAATCTCTTCCCAGCTAAGATTATTGCAGTTCAGAAGTGTTTTCATGGAAAAGGTGGGTGAGTGGGGCCAGCTTGGCTCTTCTTGTATTTTACCCAGGATGCCCAGAGGAGGAGTACAATTTCCCACCTGCCTCTCTTTGTAAAAGTGTGCCTCAGGGAAGGTCTGAGGGGGGTAGGTTCCCCAGGAGGACTAGGTAACCTCCACACAGGCTCAGGACTATGGCTACAGTTACTGGAGAGACACAGCAATGGTTCTGACCACTTATCTTAGCCTCAATATCCTCATTTGCAAACTGGGGAGAATACCCTCTTCACAAGATTAGAACGGGGATTAATGCCATCGCTCTGTTATAATGCCTGCTATGTAGTAAGGCCTCAAGAACGCTAGCTGATTTCCCCCCTTCATAATCTTGCTGGAGTCTATACACTCTAAGACCTACTTTAGGGGATCTTTGTGTAAAGTTTAGGCGTTGGAAACTGAGATCAAAGGTATTAATCAGCTATCAAAATTCAGACACAGATGTCCATTTGGTCAGTAGGCTCTTCAGAATTACATCATAGAGAATTTAAACCTAATGTGTAAACTTTCTAATACATGCCCACATACTTACGGGGAAGAACTCAGCTATACTGAAAGGTAGGTAGGAGGAGGTAACTAAAATCTGCTATGTAACTCAATTCGAAGCAACGAACTAGTTGCAAAAGGATATGGAAAGTTCAAAAACTATATATGGCAAATAGACAAGCTAAACATTAGCCTATGTCGATCCCTAGCATTCAGTGTATGCAATTTACCCACCAGGGATCGTCGACATTCTTTAACCTGGCCTCTAAGAAGCTTCAGGGGGGTCTCCTTCTGCTTTAAAGTCCCAAAGGCACACTTAGGCCACCTAAACTCATCAGGAAGCTGACCGGTCTTAGGGAAGTCAAAACAGAATTATGGTTCAACACTCTTTGCTTGAACCTGAAGTAAGATCATGGATGGGAAGTACTTTTTCAGCTATAAAAAAGGTACACACAAAGGGATTATCATAAGATCATCAAGATACGCTACTGGATGTAAGAAAGTTCAACTTAAGAAGGGCAAAAACATGAACAAATCAAAAGCATGAGGAAGGAAGTGAGGGAAGAAGAGCCAGCAACTTGGGGCAACTGGGGATAGTCAAACTTGTCCAGGAGTCATCACTTTCTTCTCAGCCTGCAGGAAGTAAAAGAAAATAGAAGTATCCATGAGATTGGAAACACACACCCAATCCAATGAGCAGTCAGAGGATCTTGGGGAGGGTGACTGCTCCAGGCATGGGAAGTAATAGTCCAGATCAATGTGTCTTCTGGAGAAAAGGCAGAACAGGCTCATAGGTGGTGGAGGGCCTGGTTGCTACCCATTCCCATTGCCTTCAAGAGAGATACTCTGTCCTGTGCTTCTAGTTGAATAGGTGCTAAGGAGGAGGGGCTGCCAGGATCACCAGTCCCCATGAAGCTCAGACATTGGGGTCAATTCCACTGGTTTTTAGCAGGCAAACCTGTGTTCAAGCAGAGTTGACAATGTGGACCAGAAGATTCCCAAGCACCAGGACAGCACCATCACTTCCCACACATGCTCACTTATCCTGGCCTTTACCTGCTGCTGGTCCCCAGCTAAATATCCTGTTTTATTGAATATCTTGGCTGTTGAGTCCTGATCTGATGCTATCTGAGCAATGGTGGAGGCAGCCCAGGGGACTGTATCAGAGAAGCTGAATCTGAAGTCCTGGGTTGAGGTCCTGGTTGTACCATCTACAAGCTAAGTGCTTCTCCATGTCCTTTTCCTTTAGGTCTTTACTTCCTTGTCCCTAGATGGGCCAATAACCTAGCAGGGAAGCTAGGGGGCTTAGGTGAGGTGCTGCATGGAAGGTGCTCCTTGAGAGGAAGAGACAGTGGCTTCTGCAGCTTGGAAATGTCCATGGGAAAGGTCTTAATCTGTACCACCTAAGACTTCAAAGTGTCACAGGGCATAGGGACACAAGGACTCAGGCACCCTGAACATAAAGGCTAGGAGAAATAGCAGTACCTCAGGTCAAGACTCAGGGAGACACTAGGGCACATTTCTTCCCCCTAGTAAATTTCCTGCTGCTTGGCAACACCCACCTAGAACAGCTTCTCATAGCATTTCTCACAGTGGATGGTATCACGGTGAATGAAGATCTGATCCAGAAGCTCACCCATTGGTTTACTGCAAATCCCACACTGAAAGAGAAAACAAGCTAGAGGTCAACATACAAGTGCAACAATCTAAATGAGTGGAGTGGGAAGGCACCAAGCTGATGTCACATCCTGGACTTTGAAGCAGACAATTTAAAAATGGCATAAACAGAGACAAATCCCAAACAAAAACAAAAGCAATAGTAAAACAGTAAAACAAAAACAAAAACTAACAGGCAGAATGATCACACGGTCGTTAGGAGCCCAGGTTTCAGAATTGGGCCTGAGTTTGAGCCCTAAATCGACTGCTCCTTAGCTGGCTGAGCTTGGGTGAGTTACTGAGGCTCTCTTTCCTCATCTATTGGACAGCTTCAATTGTGATGTTGAAAGTGAAAGGAAGGTGATATGAAGGCGCAGTGAGAGGGAAGGTGATTTCAGCAGTCCAGCCCCTCTGGCCTGCCTCTCCAGCCAACTTCTAAAGGATGAAATGGCTATCCATCTGCTGCAGCCCCTCCTGTTCTGAGAGGTTAGAGCAGAGGGGCCTGCAGACAGTCTCAAATAAGAGGAGACCAAAAATGACCCCATATATCTGGGGCTCCAGCTATCTCCAGGCACACCCTGGACAAGCCTTTTGCTTCCAGCTGAATGTAGTGGAGATCAGCTGCTAGGATCCCTAAGTCCCTCTGCTTATTCTCACCTAGCACCTCTCTGACATCTTTCTTCTTCTACTTTTCAGTTCCTGTCTCCTGGCCACTTTTTCACTGTAAATTAATGAGCCCTCTGTCATTTTAGTTACTGTAGGCCAGAGCTTGAATCTCAACTTAGCCAACTAGTGGTGGTGATGCATTTAGAGGATAACCTCTGCAAACAGAAAAAAAAAAAAAAATCAACAACCCCAGCTTGCAACGTGCCTCACGCTGTGGAGAACAAGGAGTCTAAAAGGCTGTTATGATGCTGTGGACATTAAGTGTCCTCTCTTTATTCCTAAACGTAGCAATACAAACTAGTGTTTTAAAATGTTATGCCAATCTAACAGAGGTAAGATAAACCTCTGATAAAGGACAGTGACAGATGAATTTATACAGATGAACCTGAGCAGTGGAATGGCATTTCCTGGGAGGCCATAGAGTACAGCTCGGACAACATTCACTCTGATTTTGGAGCCAGGATTTTGACCCTCAGTTCTGAGCAGCTCTGTGATCTTGTGAAAGTGATATCCTTTCCACCTCTGTGCTCGTGGTCCCCAGGAGTGGGTCTCAGGCACCCTGCCCATATTCTAAGAATTTTCCAAGAATACCAGGTCTCACTGTTTTGCCACAATTCTAAGTTTCCCTGCCCTGTGTGCGACCCAGTCAGGCAAGTTTAAAATTCCTGCTACTGTGGGCCTCCTCCTCCCATGCCTTTCAGCCTCCTGCTGGCCTCTTCATTCGTATTCCCTCTGCACACATGATGGATACCTGTTCAGCCACCTGGAAAATACCCCTGGACACGTCTTCATCTCTGACTCCAGACCCACCTCCCTCACAAAGCCTTCCCTGGATGCCCACCCACTCCAACTGTACCTTTCCTCTAACACTGGGCTCTGTGGCACCAAATGTGCCAAGAGTTGCTTAAGTAATTCTGCTGTGTTTAACAGGGGTGCTCTGTGATTAAGGTATATAAATAACATTCTTTCCCTCTGTTAGTCAAGTTCTAATTATATAATATGGTATTATTAACTACAGACACTGTGCCGTGTAGATCTCTAGAACTAACCCATCTTGCGAACCTGACAGTCTATCCTTTGACCATCACCTCCCTGTTTCACCTCCTCCCCAAGCTCCTAGCAACCACTGTTCTACTCTCTTCTAAGGATTTTGCTATTTTAGATTCCTCGTATAAGTGGTACTAAGAAGTGTTTGCCCTTCTCTGTCTGGCTTACTTTGCTTAGCACAATGTCCTACAGTTTCATCCATGTTGCTGCAAATGACAGGACTTCCTTCTGTCTGTAAAGGCTGGATCATATCCCATCTTAATGTATATACCACATTTTCTTATCCATCAGTCACTGCATATTTAGATTGCTTCCATGTTTTGACTATTGTCGAAAATGCTGCAGTGAACAGACAGTTCAGAGACTGCTTTGAGATCCTGATTTCAATTCCTTTGTGTATATACATAGACGTGGGATTGCTGGATCATAGCATAGCCCTATTTCTAATATTATGCTTGACTTGGTGTTAGGATAATGCTGGATTCATAAAATGAGTTTGGAAGTGTTCTTTCTTCTATTTTTGGAAGAGTTTTAAAGGATTGGTATTATTTTTTTCTTTAAATATTTGTTAGAATTGCCTGTGAAGACCTGGCCCTGAGTTTTTCTTTCTTGAGAGGTGCTTGGTTACTGATTTAATCAATTTATTATTGGTCTCTCCAAGCTTTCAATTTCTTCTTGGTTCCATCTTAGTATGTTTCTAGGAATGCATCCATTTCTTCCCAGTTATCCAATTTATTGGTATTTAATTGTTGATAACTGTTTCTAATAACCTTTCACTTAAGTCCAGGAATCATGAAAACAGACTGGTCTTTGCCAAACCACATGTCACAGTCTCTGTCTGCACCTCTACTCTTGAGTCAACTCTGCATCTGCGCAGACAGAAGAGCTTCCAACACCTAGCATTTTGTTCCTTTCCTCCAATGTTCTGGGCCCCTTTCTACCTCAGCCGCTGCTCTGGCCAGACTCTCTGTGGACCAGCAGCCTCAGTATTGTCTGGACTTCTTAGACAAACCAATTCTCAGGTCCCACCCAGATGTACTGAGTTAGAAACCTTGCTGGGGCCCAGCACTCTGTCTTAAGAAGCCCTTCAGGGGATAGTGAAATATGAGTCACATGCTCCAGTGTGAGAACTGCTGCTCTAGAACTCATCACAACCAATAAGTCATTCACCCATCTCCTTGACTTCCATGTCCTCCAACTCACTCAGATAGTCTCTGCCATTGGCTTACTGTTATTGTTCCCTTGAGCACAGACTAAACCATGCCAACTCACCTGGCATAGCCTCTGCCCCAGTAAATGCTAGTGTCCCTGTTTCACCTCTGTGACTGATTGTGGCTAGGGAACAACACACTACATGCTAACTGGTCTCCAAAGGATTGCACAAGTCCTCCCCTCAAGCAGGCTCTGCAGAGCCCATCCACCCTCCTTGTCTCTGAGACAATTTTCAAATCCTCCCCTTTCTTCTCAAGTGTCCAGCACTCCTCCCCACCCCTCAAAGGTGATCCTTTCATCATTCACTGAGAAAAACAGAGGCAACTAGTGAAGAAGTTCCTCATTCTTCCACCCACCAACCTGGGAACCTCTCCATAATAATGACCCACAGATTCAGCCTTTTCTGTCCCTGCCATGTGTTAACTGGTGCCCATCTTTCTCTCCTCCAGATGTACATCAGGATCACCATCAGCATCCATGTCTCCTGCATCATCAGTGTCTGCTTGTGACTCTTACCACTCCCATCAGCATAAACCCGTGCCTGGCACCTCTGCCCCACTGTCCACTTGCACTGCTCTCTTATAAAGCCAACCCATCAGGAGAGTGTTTCAGAGTGACTCTGTCCATTCCCACATGAACCCACTCCAGTCAGGCTTCTATCCCCATCACTCCACCAAAACTGTTTCAACTGAGGTCATCAACGATCACCATGCTGCAAAATTCAAGGGCAGTCCTCAGGCTTCATCCCATTCAATCTTTCAGCGCCACTGACACTGTGACCACTGGACTTTCTGTAGAAACTGTGTCACTTGGGGCATTATATTCTGTGTGACTTCTCATCCTCCTCTGTAGACCCCCTCCTCTTCCCAACCTCTAAACGCTAGAAAGACACAAGGGCTCAGTGTCAGCCCCCATACCCACCTACACACACCCTAGATGATTTCATCAGCCCTGGCCTTTCCCTGGAACACAAACACACATATCCATATGACCACAGGTGCTCCCTATATAGCTCTCCCTGAAATTTCACTCATCTACACCTCCCCTTTGCTCAAACCTGCTCCCCTCCAGTATTTCCCTTCTCAGTAAAAGCCAGCACTATCCTTTCAGGTAACAGCTGGGCCCCAAACTTTGGAGTATCCTTTGACTCCTCTCATTTTTTCACACCCCACAAACTGCCAGCTCTATTTTCAAACAGTATCCCCAATCCAGCCACCATCTTGACATCTGCCATGCCAACTCCCTAATCAAGTGACTGTTTTGTTTTCTCTAGCTTCAGTCAGACATTGTGTTTCTACCACCCAAACCCTCTAGTAGGTTCCAGCTTCATTTAGAATGAAATCTAAAGTCTCTCTGTGTCCTTCAACACCTACATGATCCAGTTCTTCGGCATCCTTGTGACTTTATCTCCTACCACTAATCTCTTACTCATGCTATTCAGGCCATGTGAGCTAAAATACTCCATGCTCCTGCCCCCAAGGCCTTTGCACTTGCTGGTCCTCTGTTGGGAATAGTCTTTCCCCATAAGACTGATTTTGTTTCCCTCACAGTATTCAGCACATAGAATTGCCAACATTCATTAAATCCTTTAGACTTGAGAGCTCACTCAGCTCCCACTTCTGCAAAGCCCCAGAGATGGAGCATGAGCATTCAGAATCAAGCCTTCTCCATACTCTCTGAACCCAAAAGGAATCCCCAGCTCTGGATGATGTTCTCGGCAACACCACCCCTCTTCCTTACCTTAAAGCAATAGTCATGGCAGCAGATGCCGAGGTGTTCTAAGGTGATCTTTGGACAGTCTCGGATCTCCCGGTTGCAGTAAGTACAGATCCCGCCACTTGTTCTGGAAAATGAAAAAGAAGAATCCACAGTCAGGCTGGTATGCAAACTACTGATGTGATGCAGCCAGACTCTGTGCTTTGATGCAGGCAGCCTGACATCTTTACCTGTGGTGTGCAGCTGGCCATGTCTAGCCTTGGGCCACGCTGGACCTCAGCCCATTGTAGACCCTCACACTGTTTCCAGAAACCAGTCACATATCTTCACCCTACTCTCTATCATACACGTGGACACTGCAATGTGATTCTTATTCCAGGCAGCTTGCTTCTCCCTGTCCCCCTACCAAACATATCTGCATGGTGGGCTGTTCCCCTCTAGAACGGGAAGACCCATGTCTTCTCCTACAGGAGACACGTCCTTGTATGCCCTACCCGGCTCCCTGTCTTGACGACCCTTCTGTTCATGCCTGGGACCACTGGGTCCTGCCTGGAATATCACAGGGACAGCAAGGACCCAAGGACTATCATGATGTCGGTGTGGCTGTGGAGCCTGCTGGGACCTAATACTGGAGTCCTAGATACCGACTTGTAGATTGAGTATCTCCCCAGTTCCAGGATTTCTGCCTTTGTTCCTGGAGTCACCCCTGCTTTTCCCCCTCAGACAGAACTTGCTGAACATCCCTGCCTGTCCTGCTGCTGGCCCAGGGCTCAGTTTCTTGACACTGTTGCTAAAGACTCCTGCCCTCATCACAGCTCTGTTCCTCGCTCGTATTTTACCACCACCAGTTCCAGCTCACAGTTAGAAGGCAGAGCAGTCAGGGCCCTGGGGTTCGTCCTAGCTCTGTCACTGATTCACTGTGTTTGCCTTCTGGTCTTAGCTGGATTCAAAGGCTTTGGTTGCCACAAGTGTGACACCTAGATGAGGGACGCATGCCCTGTGCTGTGTGGTGTGACACATCATATCTGGAAATGGATCAGAAGTAGCAAAGCAGTAGACAAAAGCAAATGGACTTAATGGCTACATCTCCCTCAGCTGCTTCTCATCTGTAGACCTGTGTGCTCCCTGGTAACACAGCAGACTTACCTCTCAGAGTATGGAGTACCATCATATGGGAGTTTCTCCTCCATGTTGCATGAGTCCTCATTGCTGCCAATGCTGCAGGGAGTGTTATGGGAGAGAGGAGGGCAAAAAATGGGAGGCAGATCACTACTGCAGTCATTAGTGGAGAATGTTTTTCTGATTAACCCTGTGGCCACAAGCTGAGACGTGACTGCCTGACTTGCCATCGTCTGTTATGCTAAATGGTAGGGGAAGCTTTAAACTTGGTGCCACCAAGGCATAATTCTTGCAGAGAAGATCCCTTGCCTTGGGGACAAAGAAGACCTGCCATGATGAGGAAGATGACAAGTGTGTGGCTAGGATTCTGGAGGCTGTGCATACCAGAACTGTCACTTTCACTGACCAGGCGGAAAGGACCATGGCTTTTCTCCTCACATATATACCTGGGTTATAATGTGACAGTCACCAGAAGCTCACTTACAGCAGAAATCAGATACTAAGAATAGGAACAAAAAAGGAAGGAAACATTCCAATATAATACCTGTGCTTGAGTTACAGAGTGTGATTCAGGGTGGCTTTTTTTTTTTTTTCTTTTTATGTCTTTATTTTTCAATAATATGACTTCTTACATAAAAACTAATGATTAAAAACTATTTCCAAGGAAGGAAAACTAGCTACAAGCTCTAGGACATGCTTTGGTGAAGCTTCCATTCTCATAGGAGCTGTGCGATGACCTCCTGAGGTAAGTGACCTGGCTAAGGTCAAGCTTGCAGTAAAAGGAGTGAACTAGAATTTCATCCCAGGTTTTGATTTCTTTTGAGCACTAAGCTTATTTCTAAACCTCCTGGAATGTAAAGCAAAAGGGGGAAATACATTGAACTACACAATTCTAAGTGTCCAATTAAACAAAGTACTGGTGAGACTGGAAGAAGAAATACCAGATGGACAGTGTTCACAGAGGCAAAGATAGCTCTCTTGAGGGTGCTGGAGGTTTATAACAGCAAACAGTATTTCTCATATTGAAACCTCCCTGAAAAGTCTATAGAGACAGAAAATAGTGGTGGCCAAGGGCTGTGGCTGGTGGTGTGTGTGTCAGGTGGGAGGAGGGGGAGAGTTGCTAATGGGTCTGCAGTTCCCTTTTTGGGTGATAAAAATTTCTGTAATTGGATAGCTTTGATGATCTCACAACATTGTGGATGTACCAAAAATGACTGGGCTGTACACTTTAAAGAGTGAATTTTATGATATATGAATTATATTTCAAAAAAGCTACTGGGGAAAAATCATTCTAAGGAGTTACAAATGAAGAAACTGTGACTCATAAAAGTTGACCATCTTGCCCAAAATGACCTAACAAATGAGGGTTGAGTGTGTACTTGAACTTGATCCCTATGCCCATGCTCATCATTCCATAGAAGCAGTGAAAGCTGGCCTGGAATCTCCAGAGGCCGAATCCTGAAATAAAGCCAGGATGTTCCTTTCTGTTACTAAAATCCTAACCCCAGAAGTGAGGGGATGTGTCATTTTCAAAAATTCCCAGGAGGACACTGTCTCAGTGTGGGTTAGTTTTTAGCTCAGGTGGCACAGAGGTAGACTTCAATACAACATCAGGAAGCAAGCAAAGAGAAGATGAGTGAAAAGTTATGCATGTATCTGTGTGAATACACACAGTCAAATGTGTGTTCAAATGAAGCAAACAGGCATGCTGGAAGGAGCATGGGATCTGAAGAGAGGAGCTCTGAGCTCTGGAAGGATAGAATTAACTAGACGGTTCTTAAGGGCCTCAACAGCTCTATCAAGAGTGATACTCTCAGGATTTCACAAAAAGAATGCTTGTAGTCTACTGAGAAAGATAGGTAGAAATGGATGAGGCTGCAAGTGGAGCATAGGATGAAGTAATGATAAAAGAGGAGCACAAGACATCAAGTTAGGTAGAACAGCTGGAAAGGTATATCATGTCCATGGGCAATTAAATCATCCACCTATATGATAAATGAAGGTACTCGGGCCATGTACTTAGTGAGGTACTGGGGATGCAGGAATGAGAACAACACAGGGCCTGGCAGGAGAAGGCCATGATATGAAAGATCTGGGACTTCTTACCTGCCATAGAATGAAGACAGTGGCTTCCTGGAAGATACCTCACCAGCATTCACATACTCCTTCACAAAGAGAATCCCTTTGCTGTAGAAAAAGCATAACAGAACAGAAATAGGTATACTGGAAGATTTCAGGGGACTGGGCCTGATCTAAAGTAGGGATCCAGGGCAGGGAGAACCCCCATTTAGTGGACTTGGGCTGAAATCAAAGCTCATGGGTATAGCCGGCTGTGTGCAGATTTGAGAATGCTAGAAAGAGGCTCCCTACAGCCAGTGGTGGTACACTACCCTCCTGAGACTTCAATCCAGTAGATTTTCTATCCTCCTCTCTCACCACATTTTGTTTCCCTTTTGTCTGGGACTGAGGTTGCCTATAAGCCTCAATCCTAGATTTTCAAATCTCTACCTGCAATCTAATCTCGCCCTTCTCTCCCTTCTCACCCATGGAGTTCCGGAGGTCAAGAAGTTGCCTCACCCTGGACAAGCCACTGGCATCATTGGAAACAAGGTCTATTTCATGATAGACTCATAATGACCCCAAATTTGGCCCCATTTCCATGCTCTGCACTCCAGCCTGCTGGCTTGATGGCAGTAGAGGCTCCTCTGATCTCTCCTACACACACACACACACACACACACACCCCTACCTCACTCAGCCTCCTTGCTATGACTCCCTTCCTGAACTCTAACATGGCATGGGGGCCAGGAGCAGAGGTGAGGCAGTAGGTATGTGCCTCTTCTCACAACAGATATCACGAGAGAAAGAGATGACATAGGCCCTGGCCTCAGAGGTATTTCTTTGGCCTTTTCAAGCATGTTCCCCAAGAAACACTAGCAAGGTCAAAAGGATAGCAGAGCCCTAGAAAGTGACACATCAGCTTCTCACTGGGAGACTCCATGCAGGCCTCCACATAGGAGTTTATACTAGGGGAACCTGGGCTACACTCTGTGGCCCCTTGACCAGCAGGCTGCTGGGAATTGCAGTAGGCACTAGAACTAGTGTCAAGGAAGTAGCATGAGACAAAAGCTGAGTCCTTTAGCTCCAGGGAATAGCCCAGAGAACATCTCCCAGATGGTCTCTTCTTACCTGGTTGAGTTGGGCTCCAGTTCACTTGGGGAGGCTGGCATGTGAATAGGATGCTGCTCAGGAGGGGCAGGGCTGGGAACAGAGACCATACAGCTCGAGGGGTTTCTCATCCTGAAACAAGTGGAGGGAGGGGCAAGTACATCAACAATGAGAACTGATGTGTTGCAGAGTCACACAGGGTTATCAGGGGTTAATGCCAAAACTGCCATGTCAAGGAGTTTAAAAGAATGCCAAGGTTTTTTAAACAAACTTTGAAGATCACTGAGCTTCTGTTCTTTGAGGCTCCTGAAATCAATGGGTAGAAGCACTCATTTTGTAAGTCAGAGGCAAGACCCCAGCCTTCAAGCATGTGCCCATAACTACTCCTACAGCCAAGGGCCTTGGCCTGTGATTCACTTGGTTATAGCATAGCTATAGGGCTAGCACAGACTTGACAAACAGCCCCTTCCTGGAATGAGCTCCCTGCCCCCTTCCTCCAGTGAAGTCTCTGGAGAATACAAAGCTGAGGAAGAGAGGGACAAATTAATTTAGGCATCACCAAGGAAGAGATGTGGATGGACCTTATTCTGGAAGTCACCTGCCATAAGAAGAGGAAGAAAACTTATGGGTATAATGGTTTTACTGAATCTCAACCCCTTGGTATAACACACAACCCTTGGCCTGGAATTGGACCTCCTAGCCAGCTCACAAGGTGTTTTTCTGGCCAGGCCATTACTTGCTTTTATTCTGCCCGTTCCTGGATCAGCAGTCCCATACCAAAAGCTGCTGCAGCTGCCTGCCTATTACAGTTCAGGGAATTCTTTTAGGTTCCATCCCTGAGCCTTCCCCATTTGTGCCATCACCTCATGTCAACTCCCTGTCTTAACACTCTCAGCCCAGCTTTATGGGAACATACTACCCTGGGTTAATTCTGGCTTCTCTCCAACATGGTGCCACTCAGATCATGTCTGAGTTTGTGGCTTCATCCACCTGCCCTAGCCTCTGGGATACCACCCCTTTGCCAGAGAATCCAGTGCACAGGACTTCAACTAGTTTAAGAGTGGGGATTGTAGGGAACAATCATGATCTAGCACCTGCCCAGATCCCAAGCCCCATCTTTAGGGATTATGTCATGTGCACCTGACCTCTCTGGTACATTTGCACACAACACAACCTTCTCCTCTGGGAAGCCCTTCCAGGGTACCTGCCTTCTCACCCCAGGCTGGATGAGGTTCCCTGCCTCAATGTGCCCAGTCACCCTGTGCTGGTTCTATATCACTCTAGGACACAGGAATGCACCATGGAGACTGGAGGAGGTGGACTAGCTGGGAGGGGAAGCCCCATGGGAACCTGGAAAGACAGGTGGGGGGATAAAGTACAAAATCAGACAGTGGAAAGAAGACTGAGTACAAGAGGAAGTACAGCATCCATTTCTGACTGAGCAGCTAGCAAGTGTCTGGCATCCACTTATCCACACCCAACACAATAGTTCAGGTGACAAAAGAGCTGCAGCAGCAAGGAGACCTGAAGGATAAGACGAGCCAGTTTATCAAAAATGGAGAGGCTGCAGATATGACACAGTGATTAGCAACACAGACCCTGGGCTGACTGTGTTTTAATCCCTATTAGGCCACTGCCTGGTTGGACGACTACTGGCCAGCTATTCAACCTACTTCTGCCTCAGTTTCTTATCTGTAGAACAGATAATAATAGCACTTCTCCCATATGGTTGGTGTGAGAATTAAGTGAGTACACATAAAGCATCAGAAGGACGCCTGCACATTCTCAGCTCGAAGCAAATGCTAATGGCTATTACTGTGTTGTTACTGCTGTAGTAGTCGGTCATTGGTTCACTGTGTGTTTCATGAGGGTGGGATAGAGGGCTGGCCATTTTGTTTGCTATCTACAGCTGGCTCACATGGAGTATATAGGCTCTTCTGTCCATGGAATACCCCAGGCAAGAGTACTGGAGTGGGTTGCCATTCCCTTCTCCAGGGGATCTTCCCGACCCAGGGATTGCACCTAAGTTGCCTACACTGCAAGCAGACTTTTTACCGTCTGAGCTACCAGGGAAGTTCATTTGTATATCATTTCCCAAACTTGTGGCCACTCTGGGGAAAGATCTCTGGGGAGCTAAGGAACATGGATATGTTGCCATGCAAGGCCATCCTGGTGGCTATGGCAGTGGAAGAATTTATTCACATTATAACACACTTTCCTCAGAAATCTTCCACCCCCATGAGTGGCAAAGGCACTCTGTACCCCTCTGTCAACTCAGGTCTTCATGCTCCAAACGGCTGTCAGGCTTGGTGTAACAGATTTGATGCTGTGGCTTCAAACTCAAGCCCACAGAGACCTACCCCTGGTATGCTCATTGCTGGTCAGCTTCACAAGGACTCCTAGCCAATCACACCTGCAGAAGGTAACGGGCATGACTAGTGTTAGGATTTGCTTTGGGGTGTGTCCTCTGACAAAACTCCAGTTCAGGCAGGCTAGCAGGAGCCCGGCACAGAGTAGCCCTTACCTGTTGGCTGGGCTGTCCACTTCCAGGCGCTGCTCAGGATTTCTGGGGCTGCTCTGTTCTGAGGTGCTGGGGTCTGTGCACTGCTGGGCGGGTACAGCTGGGTCTCCTTGATCATCTTGCAGGACTCCAGGCCTCCCCTGCCATGCCTCTCCCACCTTGGTAACCACATTCTTCTCCTCAAAAACAACCAAGGTGCTGAGGAAGAATGAGTCCTTGGTCATCCACTGCACACCCATATCCCCTCCTGTGACCATAGCAGGCTCCTCTCCTGGGGGTGGGGGGTTGGGGGGCACATAAGAGCCTGGCATGGCCCCCACCTCAGGGAGCATTCATGTTCTCCTCAGGAGGATCCCAGCACCACTGCTCCCCTCCCATCGCAAACACAGTCCCCAAGAACACCTGATGACTTCAGGTCAGTTCAGTCGCTCATTTGTGTCCGACTCTTTGTGACCCCATAGACTGCAGCACACCAAGCTTCCCTGTCCATCACCAACTCCTGGAGCTTACTCAAACTCATGTCCATGAAGTCAGTGATGCCATTCAACCATCTCATCCTCTGTCATCCCCTTCTCCTCCTGCCTTCAATCTTTCCAAGCATCAGGGTCTTTTCCAATGAGTCAGTTTATCTCATCAGGTGGCCAAAGTACTGGAGTTTCAGTTTCAGCATCAGTCCTTCCAATGAACATTCAGGGCTGATTTCCTTTAGGATGAACTGGTTTGATCTCCTTGCAATCCAAGGGACTCTCAAGAGTCTTCTCCAGCACCACAGTTCAAAGCATCAACTCTTCAGCGCTCAACTTTCTGTATAGTCCAACTCTCATATCCATACATGACTACTGGAAATGACTACTGATGACCTCAATGATGTTTTAAAAGACAAAGACCTCTCTTGGCTGGAAACAGTGGCATTTCTGTCCCCTTCGTCCTGTTACCATCGCTCCTTTCTCCAAATTTCCCCAGTCCCAGTTCACCTGTCCTGCTTAAATAGTCTCAAGCCATCCTGTCTTCTCCCCAGGCTGAGGTGCTCAGAATGCCTGTACACAAAAATCCAGCAGGGCACCAGCTCTCTGGCAAGAGGCTTCTGCCCTCAGCTGCTTTGGCTGGCTGTGTGTGTTAGTAGCTCAGTCATATCTGACTCTCTGCGACACCATGAACTGTAGCCCACCAGGCTTCTCTGTCTATGGAATTCTCCAGGCAAGAATACTGGAGTGGATTGCCATTCCTTTCTCCAGAGGATCTTCCTGACCCATGGATGGAACTGTGGTCTCCTGCATCACAGGCAGATTCTTTACTGTTTGAGCTACAGGGACGTCCTGTTTTGGCTGGCTGGGGGGCGGGGGGCGGGGGTAGGAGGGCAAAGGAGTGGGAAGAGAATCATTGGGGCTCGCTACATTCTCAAACAGACTGATGACCCTGCAATGCGGGGGGAAGGGCCATGAAAACCAAAAGGCTTCTGAGCATGCCCAACAGATGAGGCTCAACCCATTGGTGATCCTTGCTTGCCATCTGCTGGCTAACATGGGAAAAGCCCAGAATAAGCCCTGCCAAAGCTGAGCACGCCTAGGACAGCCATTTTATTTATTTATAGTCGTATTTCACGACGGACATCGCGGTCAGAGCTCTCAGCTGCAGAAAATGGCGGCTGTTGCAGGCGCACACCTGCCAAACTCCACTGAGCATGAGCCCGAGGCACATGCACAGGCTCAGGCACAGACGTACCATTGTTGCCCATTTGTTGATCGCAGTTAGGATCTCCTTGTCTTTTTTATTGCCAAGCCGTCACAGTTATTTCTAACGAAGTAATAGCATTTTTATTTTCCCCCCACACATGAAAATTATGGGGTGAGGGTCTGCTTGCAGGTCACAAATTGCTCTCAGGATGTAACTCCGACTGCCCTTCTCATCCCTAGTCTGACCAAGTAGCTGCCACTACACTTCCCATCACTAAGTCTGCGGATGGAAGTGGGATAAAAGCAGAAGCATGGGCTAATAACTTAGACGGCCCGTTTAAGGCAAACAAAAAGGTCTTTCTTAACTTCAAATACCCGACCCCACTCCGACTCCACGGCTTCTCTCCCCCCTGCAACAGCCAAGCTTCTTGAAAGAGCTGGGTGCACTAGCTCTTCTCACTTCTTCATTCCCATCTCCCTGTCAACTCTCCACAGAACCTACTATTGCTTCCCAATATCCCAAACTATCTATGATTAAGGACTTCTCTTCCCCTAAGTGTCTAGGACAAATATATTGCCTTCTAGGTCCTGCCTTCACTGGCAGTGAGCTCTCCATGGTCACAAAGCATAAAAACAACATGCTGAAAAACCTAATTGGAAATGTTCTAGATATTTTGTCCAGGTAGATAACTTTTAAGGTACCCCAACTGACTAGTTTCTCCTTGGTTCCTCACCCAAAATTTAGTCTACAGTCTCCATAAGATTATATATTAGGGCAAAAAAATTTAAAGCCTCCTGTACAAATATTAGCAGGAAGCTTTAGCCTTCGTGTTGAGCAGGTGACCTCAACTTGTCCCATCTGCCAGAAACAGAATTCTGATAAAAATATAAAGTGTGGCAAAAAGGAGAACCAGCTCTTATACAAACCAATGAGTCTTTACTTTGTGTTTATACCTGGCACATGGTTGAAATTTTAGAATTAAAGCCATAAGATCTCCATTTATGTCTATCTGAACATTTATGTACACGTGTATGTTATATATGTGTAATATCTTTTTACTTTTGAATAGAATTACCAAGTAAACTTACAAGATCACTTATCCTTTATTCCAGTTCACTTAGGGATAAATACTTATATAAATTAAATATTTCTAAAACTCAATAAAATTTTTCTAGTACTTGGAATGTACAGAAGAAAAAGTATTCTTTTATAAGAATTTTTTATAAACATGAATTTTTAAAAAATTCAAATTCAAAGAATTTAGGTAAATCCTTGGCAAACAAAGCTAATCTAATATTGTTAATTTAATAAAAACAGCTGTCTTGTGAGTTGTATATTTGTATTTTATACTGTACAATATACAATATATTTTATATTATATAAATTACATGAGAAGCATCAATCCAATAATAATAATGCAGAGCATTTCCTAAATTTAATGGGTAAAATGTTAATTACATAAATATTTCAGAAATCATATAAAATTCTTAGAGATTTATCAGTGCCCTCACTGTCCATGATATGCTTTTATTTTTCGGAGTCCCAGTGCTGCCCTGAATTGCCTGATGTTAGAAAACAACAGCACAATGTTATCAGTCATAATTTCAATTATTTTTAAAATGTTAATTTGGTTGCAATTTTACTTTTTAAAATTTAAATTCAGGTATTCTAAGCCAGTGGGTTTCTACTGGAAATTTTTATCACTTACGTATAGAATTTTTTTAATATACACATGTTCAAGACCTTTTCCTTCAATGGCAATTTGATTTCACTCATCTCCCAAATATCATGATTTTAAATATGTTCTTACTACCATGTCTGTTCCTTCACTGGCTTGAAGCTTTCGCTTTTAAAAGGGCCATTGCAACTACTGCTGCTAAACTTTTGTTGGAACAAGTACTCCCTCATGAGGAATTCTGATTCTTTCAAGTAACTGAGGAATAAATTTCACCAGTTAAGTCATCCAAGAAATCCAAGGTCTTCCTTTATACCTCAAGTTACACTGTCTTTGTTATACTCAGGCATCAGGAATGACAGAGCTATAAAATTATTCAGTTCAGTTCAGTTGCTCAGTACTGTCCGACTCTGTGACCCCATGGATTGCAGCACACCAGGCTTCCCTGTCTATCACCAACTCCCAGAGCTTGCTCAAACTCATGTTCATCGAGTCAGTGATGCCATCCAACCATCTCATCCTCTCCCATCCCCTTCTCCTCCTGCCTTCAATCCTTCCCAGCATCGGGGTCTTTTCCAATGAGTCAGTTCGTCTCATCATGTGGCCCAAGTATTGGAGCCTCAATTCAGCATCAGTCCTTCCAATGAATATTCAGGACTGATTTCCTTTAGGATGGACTGGTTTGATCTCCTTGCTATCCAAAGGACTCTCAAGAGGCTTCTTCAGCACTCAGCCTTCTTTATGGTCCAGCTCTTACATCCATATATGACTATTGGAAAAATCATAACCATGACTAGATGGGCCTTTATCAGCAAAGCAATGTCTCTGCTTTTTAAGACACTGTCTATGTTTATCATAGCTTTTCTTCCAAGGAGCAAGTGTCTTTTAATTTCATGGCTGCAGTCACTATCCACAGTGATTTCGGAGCTCAAGAAAATAAAGTCTGCCACTATTTTCATTTTTTACTGATCTATTTGCCATGAAGTCATGGGATTGGATGCCGTGATCTTAGTATTTTCAATGTTGAGCTTTAATTTTTTATTTTATCTGTCTCTGCAATAGGAGCCACAGCTACTGTTCCCTGTTTCCTGGGTTGGTGAAACACTCCTGTGTTCCCTTCTAGCATTTCGCTCTTGCTTGGATCTGCAGAAGTGATAAGTGCTTTCATTTGCTCTCCATGAAGTTTCCAAGCAATACAAACCTGTAGTGTTTCAACCATCTGTCAGCACATCCATAAGCTTTATAGGGCATGAATGTAATGTTCAGCCAGGCAGATGCCATCAGGAAAGCCTTGACTTGAACACCTCACACCCACACCACAAGGTCATCTCTAGTGACAATTACACTTGCCCTGTCACTCATGCATACCACATACCAACACATCACCAATCATAATCCCGCCCCCACCTTTACTGCTAGTATCAGGGCACCTCTCTAAATATGCTTGCACTCTCCTGTTTTCTCCCTGTCACTGTGACCTTCTCTCTCTGCTCCACCTTGATGTACTCTTTCACAGTCACCCCTTACCCTCATCCTTTCTAATTCTCTGACAGAGCCTTTTTACACGCATATATCATCCTCATCTTACCTGGGACCACCCTCACCCTGACCTGTGGTGCTCCTATACTCTGGGAGACCTCCTTCCTCCTCCACACATAAGAAATTAGCCAGAGTTTCTTACCTCTGGGAACAGATGACTGCTCCCATCACAGGCTCCATCTCAGTTCCTTCTGCCAAAGGAAGCCACTTGACACTGCTCCATGCCTGGGACTCACCATTCTAACTGCATTCACCAGGCAGGAGCCTGAGTATCTAGGTGTGCAATGTGCCAGGCACTGGCATGGATGTGGGGCAAAAGTGGGTCCTACCTTGGTCATGGCCCATGACAAAACTCCAGTTCAGGCAGGCTAGCAGGAGCCTGGCACAGAGTAGCTCTTACCTGTTGGCTGGGCTATCCACTTCCAGGCGCTGCTCAGGATTTCTGGGGCTGCTCTGCTCTGAGGTGCTGGGGTCTGTGCACTTCTGGGTGGGTACAGCTGGGTCTCCTTGATCATCTTGCAGGACTCGGGGCCTCCCCTGCCATGCCTCTCCCACCTTGGTAACCACATTCTTCTCCTCAAAAACAACCAAGGTGCTGAGGAAGAATGAGTCCTTGATCATCCACTGCACATCCATATCCCCTCCTATGACCACAGCAGGCTCCTCTCCCAGAGAGGGTGGGGAAGGAGCCTGGCATGGCCCCCACGTCAGGGAGTGCTCATGTCCTCTTCAGGAGGACCCCAGCACCGCTGCTCCCCTCCAACTGACAAAGGCTGTCCCTGTATAAGATGAAGCCTGAGCCCAGATGCTTTTGCCACCCTCTGAATCCAGCAAGGAGGTAGTGGCCTCCCAGCTGTCCTCAGTATCAAGTTCTTTGGGAGATCTTCCATCCTTCCTGGCCTGACATCACCGTATACTTGCACTTCCCTCCCATCACCATCATCCTGGCATGCTTCCAAGGGCCTTGTACTCATCATTGGTGCCTCCTCCACATCCTGTGTGATGGTGCTGGTGCCTGATGGCCTCAGGCACCAAAGATGTCATACGCCCACTAGGCCAGTGGCCAAGACTGAGTCAGGTTATTGAGAACATGAGCCTAGCCTTCCAGAAAATTACTATCTAGTTCACCATCACCTTGATCCTGGTCCATCCTGAACTCAACCCTGCCAATCAGCAGCCTCCCTCCAATTGCTGATGACTATATTGGGAGGCTATATTAGGGCAAGAAGATCATACCACCAGCTACCTCCAGCCTTGGGGCTCTTTATTCATGGAAGTTAACTGCATAGTAGACAGACTCACTGCCTTCAAGCTGGAATAACAAGAGGAACGGAACTCATAACTTTTGGAAAGTATGCTCTTCTCCAATAGTGCCACTCCCTTAGCCAGCAGAATACCCTGACACACTCATCCCATTATGACTTATAGGCTTGAGTCAATGACAAACCAAAAAGGCCTAAAGAGCATGTTTCCTGACTCTGGAAGCCCTGAGCTAGCTTTCAGTTGAGTTTAGTTCAGTCTCTCAGTTGTGTCTGACTCTTTGTGACCCATGGACTGCAGCACACCAGGCTTCCCTGTCTATCACCAACTCCCAGAGCTTGCTCAAACTCATGTCCATCAAGTTGATGATGCCATCCAACCATTTCATCTTCTGCCATCCCCTTCTCTTCCTGCCTTCAATCTTTCCCAGCATCAGGGTCTTTTCAAATGAGTCAGTTCTTCACATCAGGTGGCCAAAGTATTGGAGCCTCAGCTTCAGCATCAGTCCTTCCAGTGAATATTCAGGACTGATTTCCTTCAGGATTGACTGGTTTGATCTCCTTGCAGTGCAAGGGACTCTCAAGAGTCTTCTCCAACACCACAGTTCAAAAGCATGAATTCTTCAGCACTCAGCTTTCTTTATAGTCCAACTCACATCCATACACGACTACTGGAAAAACCATAGCTTTGACTATAAGGACCTTTGTCAGCAAAGTAATGTCTCTGCTTTTTAATATGCTGTCTAGGTTGGTCTTAGCTTTTCTTCCAAGGAGCAAGCATATTTTCATTTCATGGCTGCAGTCACCATCTGCAGTGATTTTGGAGACCAAAAAACAGTGTCTCGCTGTTTCCATTGTTTCCCCATCTATTTGCCATGAAGTGATGGAACCAGATACCATGATCTTAGTTTTTTGAATGTTGAGTTTTAAGCCAGCTTTTTCACTCTCCTCTTTCATTTTCATCAAGAGGCTCTTTAGTTCTCAGTATTCTTGCCTTGAGAACCCCATGAGCTAACTTTACTTAATCAGAGTCCTGTACCAACCCATAGCTCCAGTAGAATTATGATGATAGAAGTTATCCTCACCAAGTTTGTGAATAAAGCCAAGATTCTCAGCAAAGAGCAATTTGAATGTCCACTGTGGCACAGGGACAAGTAGATGAAGGGACAAGTAGATGAATAAAGCTGCTTTGCCCTAGGCCTCAGAGCAGAGTCACTACAATTATAGAAGGTATAACCCACCTGACCCATGAAAAATAAATTTTAGTAAAACAGTCACAAGAAGTCTTGCTGAGCAATATAACAACCCAGAAGTCCTCCTGGCCCCTAATAAATTGCCTAGAAGTCAAGTGTTTAGAGATAGTAAAGGTATTATAATACTTCTGGCTGTAATTAGATCAAAAATCTGGAAGCCTAGTCCAGCTACTGCCAACCGTGGACACAGTCATATTCTTTACATAGAAAACAACAGCTCCTTCCACTCTTGGTACCTCCATTAGACTCTTCCAATGATTGACAGCAGTTGTCCACAGTGAATACACGTGCTTAAAGTTCACATGTTCCTAATGCAGAGAGAACATAAATCTGAAAAGCCCAGACTTGCAACACAGAGGAAAACAGCATATGCTTTAGATGTAAAGTCTAATGACAAAAATTTACTGGGGAACGGGTGAGCGACTCTGTGTCTTATTAAATGAAATCAGGCCAATAAACCTGGAAAAGAGGAGCAGAGGCCAGCATTCCCCATGTCCTTAAATAGTTCTGGTGGAAAGAGGTATTCCTCTGGGGCTGGTTATTTAGCTTTAACTTTTAATAAAACGAGACTCCAACATGTATGTAGTACTTTGTGCCAGGAAATGACCTGCACACAAAACCATTTAACCCTCACAACAGCCCTGCCTGGTATGATGTATTTTTGCCACTATTCTACAGGTAAGGCAACTGAAGCACAGAGATGAGTAAGATACCCAAAGCCACACAGCAAGTAAGGGACAGAGCTTACATTAGAGCCCAGGCACAGGAGTACATGCTCACTACACTATACCACCTCTTCCTGTACCTGTCATATACTGTGATGAACAAAAACCAAAGTCAGATTAGCGCAGTTCTTCAACTTTAGGACAAAGGCACTGCTGTGCAGATTGGACCACCCAACCTGTTCACCTCTCTCCTTGACTTCTTGATAATGACGTCCTCTCCCCACGGAGCCCCAGCACCCTGAGCTGGCAGGTCGACCCAGGGTCCCTCGGGGTTGAAGGGTCGAGCCGCCCTCCCCTCGTGTCCATGGGTCCTGGCCGCGGCCAGCTCTGAAGACCAGCGTCTGGCGTCCAGAGACCTCCAGGGCAGCTCGCCAAACAGCCCCTTTGGATCTTTGCGGCCACCCAGCTCCCTTCCTCTCTCCTGCCTCCGCCTGCACTGTGGTGATGGTGCAATCGGGTTCAGGGGGCCTGGGTCAACTCCATGCGGGCGGGACCACCCAGATCCTCCAGGCCATAGGGGGATGGGCAGTGAGCCCAAAGCGCCAAGACGGGCGGCCAGGCAGAATTGTGATCCTCGAGCGCCATCTGGCGGCGTTTGCGAGAACCGCCGCCAAGGTTTCTCTCGCCCAGGGTAGCCATTTCGAAGCGTGGACTGTCGCATTTCCCGATATGCACCGCGACGCGAGCATACGGCCGCAGGACATGGCGGCGCGCGCAGGCGCACAGGAGCTGGACGTATACGCTCACCTCCCCCCTACCCCCCGCGGGGCACGCACGCACAGGCGCACACAGGAAGGCCTCGCGCTGGCCTAGAGCCAAAGGTGTGCAGGTGTGCGCATGTGCAGGCGTATACGTTCTGCGCCCACTGCTCAGATACCTGCAGCGAAGGTGGGGAGTGTGTGCGCCGTTTTTTTTTTTTCCAGACCGTATCTTCTGACTTTCCGTAGAGTTCAGCTTTAGGACAGCGTTTGTCAACCTCACCATTATTGAAATTTTGGACTGGATAACTGTGATGGGAGCTGTCCTGTGCACTGTCGGCCATTGGGCAGCAACCCTGGTCTCCACCTACTACTTGCCAGTAACACCCTTTCCCATTTGTGGCAATCAACAGTGTCTCCAAACATCGCTAAGTGACGGGGGTTGGAGGTGGGGGAGATGCCCCATGTTCAGAACCACTATCCTAGAACAATAGAGTCTAAATCTCTGCATGGTTTCTGGATACTTAAAAAAACAAAAACTTCCCAGGTGGTTATCAAGTGCACCTAGATTTGTGAAACACTGATCAATTTTGATTTTGCAAACTTTTAAGCAGAGTAAAGTAGTTGCAAACCTGGGCTCTAGAGTTAGTCACTCAGTCATGTCTGACTCTTTGCGACCCCATGGACTATAGCCGGCCAGGCTCTTCTGTCCACGAATTTCTCCAGGCAAGAATACTGGAATGGGTTGCCATTCCCTCCTCCAGGGTATCTTCCAGACCCAAGAATTGAACCTGGGTCTCCTGCATTGCAGGCAGATTCTTTACACTGAGCCACAAGGGAAGCCCAGAGTTAGCCCTATCTGAGCTCTATTGTTAGCTCTGCTCTTCACAGGAGTCGTCTGTTTCCTCCACTGTCAAATTGCATAGCAAGAAGCAAGATCCTTCCCTAGGTTTGAGGAATATTACATAAGATAATGGATAATTCAAGCTGATGTCTAAACCCCACCCCAGACATGTGCCACTATGGCCCAGGAGAGCTCACCAATATGCTACAAAATAACCACACTTTACCAGCTCTAGCACATGTGCCTTAGGCAGACAGTCCATACAAAGCCCACAGGGGCTTTTTCAATTCCCACACATGTGCCCTTGATGTGCAGGTGTGTCCTCAAGTAACATTAGGCATCCAGGAGTCCATTGAGAGTTCATAAATATTCTATACATACATACATACATCTATACATACATACATACATCTATCTATGCATACATACATGATTATAACAGACTGAATTATGGGAAAGAATGTGTGATAGAGCCTGTTGTTATGCAACTTCCAACTGTCAATCAAAACTGTCAGTCCATGCTGGCCTAGGTGAATATGTAAAAGCCCTCTGTCTTGAAAAAGCCCTGTACTTCATCATTCTGTTGCCAGTGCCTCTCTTGGGTTGGCCTATGTCTCAGTTGAGGTGTACTTTCTGTTTTTTCCTTAATAAACTTTCTTTTGCCATGGGTAAGACCTCAGATTCTTCTTTGGTTCCTTACCAAGAACCGAGGCCCACAGGAGGGTCCTCTTTAACCCTCCTCAAATCTGGTAACAGGTGTCAGTTTTTGTTTTCACTCTGTTAACTTTCAGTGCAATTCAAAACATAAAAAAGTCACATAATAGGGCCTCATACCTTAGAGATCTGTTGCCAACCCAACCCCCAGCATTGTGGTTTATATAGGGGTGACAAATGTAAAAAAAAAAAAAAAAAAAGGTAGCTGTAATGAGGTGTGACATTGCAGGAATTCACTCACTTTTTAAACACCTAAATCAGACAACGTCCCTCTCTGGCTTAAAAATTGAAATAAGATTCAGTCTCCCTCTCATGGCTTATCAGGGCCCAGTTCCATCTGTGATCCCCCTCACCAGGTTGGCTCCAGCTACTTGATGCTTTGGAACCTGCTAAGTGTGTTCCCACAGCAGAGTTTTTTAGTTTATGTTTCCCCATCTCCAGTTCTTTTCTCCTTGCTCTTCCTAGAGTTGTTGGTTCCTTCTCCTCCTTAGAGGAGCTCTCCTGAGTCATTGCCCCACTCCACTCATCTAAGTAGTACCCTCCTCGCCACCATTACTCTCTTATCTTAGCAAACTGGTTATTTCTTTCAGAGCACTGTTCTTCCCAGGAGTCACAGAGATGTGACTTCTAGTCCTTTGTTCTTCATTATAATTAGGTGCAAAGCTCACGATTGTGGGGAGGACTGTATGAGAAACTAAGTACAGGTCTGTGCACACAGGAGTTTCCCCAAAGTGAAGTGGCTGTTGTGATTATTAATGATATCTGGTACTAAAGGCCAGTCATCCCATGCCTACTGTAGTGACAAGCCTGTTCCACACTCAGCTACATGCAGTGACAAGTAAATACCAGGTTGTTTGGAGTCTTATGTATATACTGTTCCCTTTGCTTGGAGGATTCCTATTCACCTTTCAAAATTCAGCTCAAAATCACCTGTTGCACAAGGCTGTGTTTGGCCCCACTTACCCTATTCCAGTATGGGCTGGGTTTTGTCTGTATGTCCCAACCTCCAGGACAGGGCAGGTGCCATCCAAGTGAGTGCTGACCAAAAGAGTGGGTGACTTCCTGATAATGGAGGACTTCCTGGCTAGATGCAACAAGGTGTACTGGGAGGCTCTGTGGCCTCGGAGGCACAGGCCAGAGGTTTGTAGCTGGAGCTTCAGCCCTCGCCACATCCCTTTGGCTAGTAGGCATCACTGATCTCACCTTCCCAGCCAAGGGCTAATGCACACCTGAGCTGTGTCTCTCCACCACAGAAGCACTGTTGGCTGATGCCTTACCCCTTTGGATTTGTCTCCATATCCTCCAGGTCTGCCAGGCTGTTGCTCTTCCTGTTGGCCAGGACAGCAGAGGCCGAAATAGCATCAGAGCTGAGGGAGGAAGCACACAGGCCTGCTGAAGCCTCAGACCGAAGAAGACTGGGGGCCCGGGTCTTCCCTATCCTGGCTGCATTCTCCTGGGAAAGGGGGACCTACGTGTGCCAATAAAGGCTGCTGTGAGTTAGAGCATCCTGTGAGCCTTGGCTGTGGCCTTAACACTCCAGTTCAAGACTAAGCACTGGTCATGACCAGCTTGGAATCCCTAGGGAAGTGTCCTGCTAGTTTTGGGTTCCAGCATCTTTGCATGACTTACATTTCCTGGGGCTCTGTGGAAATCCAGAAAGACCTTTACTTACTAAATGTTCCACAAATCCATAGCAAAATGGCTTCTCTCCACTGGTGGACTGGTAGATCAAATAGGGCAGAGAAGAGTGCAGCCTGGGAATGTACAACCTCTTCCCATTGCACCTTTGCACCTCCCCAGCCACCTCCAAAAGCTCCTTGGGACTGAGCCCTCTACTGGTTGTCCCTGGGATTCTTCCCCTTGAGTACTCCAGAGCAGGGTCTCTTTCTAAGCTCCACCTTCCAATGTGTTCTTCTCTGCCACCTCAGCTTGAGTCCCTGTGGCTATGTGCTAAGTTGTCTGGGTCACCTGACTTATCACCTGTACCTCCTCTCCCACTGCCCCCAGTGGGTGGGCTATGTCAGGGCCCCTTCTAGGCTTCCTGTCCTGTGGTGATTGCCTGATGTGAAGATGTCATAGAGCTGAGAAGTGCGAGGGGGAACCTAAGGTGCCAACGGCAAAGAGGTTGATCATTGGGCAGTTGGCCCACCCTTACCTGGTGGTTGCTGGTGCAGGCTTGAGAGGTTGTGAGTTGGCACTGGGCACCTCCTGATCATCCAGGAGAGGGGTGAAGCCAGCAGGTGAGCACGGCCTGTGGAAGGAGGCCAAGCCTGGTCTTGGTTCAGGACTTTGTGTCTTTATGTCTACTTCCCCCAAGAGAGTGGCTTCTGAAATTGGGTGATAACTGTGTCTGCCTCATATGTTTTCTGAGAACAGCGTGTGCACAAGTATGCTAAGTCGCCCAGTCATGTTTGACTCTTTGTGACCCCATGAGCTGCAGCACACGAAGCCTCCCTCAGTTCAGTTCAGGTCACTCACTCAGTCGTGTCTGACCCTCTGTGACCCCATGGACTGCAGCACACCAGGCTTCCCTGTCCATCACCAACTCCCGGAGCTTGCTCAAACTCATGTCCATCAAATAGGTGATGCCATCCAACCATCTCATCCTCTGTCATCCCCTTCTCCTGCCTTCACTCTTTTCCAGCATCACCCTGTCCCTCACCATCTACTGAAGTTTGCCCAATTTCATGCCCATTGCATTGGTGATGCCATCCAGCCATCTCATCTTCTGATGCCCTCTTCTCCTTCTGCACTCAATGTTTCTCCTTCTGCCCTCAATCTTTCCCAGCATCAGGCTCTTTTTTAATGAGTTGGCTGTTCACATCAGGTGACCAAAATACTGGAGCTTCAGCTTCAGCATCAGTCTGGGCCCTAACATGTGCTAAAATGCTCCCGTGATTATTACTGGGCCCTGTGGCTATCTGCAGAAGCTGCAACCGTTTGCAGTATGTCTGTGCCCGTCAATTTGATAACAGATTCAGTGGGTGCTGTCTTATGCAGCCTTCCCAGGTGTAGGCTGAGTTCTCTGTCTCTGCATGAATCACAGCACTCCACAAAGTTAGGGCTCATGGAGCACCTGGTCACCTGTACTAGCCTGCACACTCCACCCAATCACCCACCATAATCACTGAATTAATTTATTAAGTAAACTCAGGAAAATGAACGGAAAGGGAGAGTGCTTTTTTGTTCATGACAAACAACTTTTTCTCTGGAAAGATCATAGAAGCAAGTCTCTTAACAGTCATTGTCAAAATAACTATAAAAGAGACAGTGTAAAACACTGCATTAAAAGTCATAAAAATCTATAAGATTCTTCAAATAATTCTGCAAGTTAATATGAGCTTCAGCTTCATTTTAAGGAAACTGAAAACAGAAATCAAAGACTTCAATTTGTCACGGGGCATGCACAAGAAGGATGATCTGGATAAATATCCAAAGATGAAGTAATCAAGAACCAAGTCCAGTAATGTTAGACCAGAGAATGGAGTCAACCTGCAGGACCGTGCTGGCCAGCACTGTGACACTGGCTGCAGGTGTGGGGCTCTTGCACAGCCCTCCCCACTAGGGGAAGCTCAGAGAACCAAGGCCCTGGCCCCATGGGCTTTCCTGGCACCAGAGGCACCAGCCTGCCATCCTCTTCCCAGGTGGGCTTGAGCTCCTGATTTGGAAGTGGGGGTCAGGGTTCAGGCATCAGTTGCAAACTAGTAACCATAGGGAGGGCAGCAGCTCCTGGTGGGCTCGGACAAGTAGGGGCAACTGAGGGGACCAGTTGGGAAAGCAGAGGAGTCCCTCCTTGGACAGACTGCTGTGGGGCAGGGGTGCTGGCTGGCAAATGCTTTAGAGGCTCTCTGCAGGCATCACTTTCGCCATTCCTCTCTGGCCATCTTCTCTGAACCATGAGGGCTGTAGTACAGCTTGGAGCTGAACTATCTCTGCCAACATCTTCACACCTGGACCTTTCCCCCCAGGAAGAGTTATGCTTGGTTTGAAACCACTTGGGGACAGGTGCGACCTTGCCACTCCACAAATCACCTGAGAAAATGGGCCCTGACTCCATCCAAGTCCAAGAAGTCAGAGCCCAGGTGGATACACTCATCTCCCACTTTTTCTCTCTGGGCCACTGCTCTTCCATTCACTGAACCTGAGAGTAGAGCTGGCCAGAGAAGAAAGGTGGGGGTAGGGAGGAGGCTTTGGGGTTTCTGGAAGGGAAGGGAAAAAGCAGAGATGAAGGACTTCCTTCTAGCTTGCCCTTAGAGCTCAGCCAAGAAGCAAGAAGGCAGTGATTCACCCATCATTCTCTCCTTGCCACAGATCAACCTAGCTCCCCATGTCTACCTTGTGCCTCCTTGGGAGGAACTTGAGAGCCAGTGGAAGAGAGTAGGAGAAGAAGCAAGATTCAAGGAGAGGTAAATCTCGAGAGTGGAAAGTCCAGGGACAAAGGATGTGGTGGCGGTGGGAATGCTGGAGATGGGAGAAGCAGTGGGCAGGACTATGGAAAATGAGCAGTGCCCTGCCCCCAGCAACCCAAGCAGCTGTGGACACTTGACCCTGGACTGTCACCAGGAACATGAAAGAATCAGCAACTTGGGGCCACTGGCTTCCCCAGGGTAGCTCACCCTCCTCTCCCAGAGCTGACGTCTGCTCCAACCAAGTCTTCATCTGGGGAGCCCATGGCTTCCGATCCCATGTTGCCATCACTTGACTGTGCAATTGATCTGGATGGGAAAATAAACATTTGCTGATTTAATGGGTTTTGATTTCATGTAAATTTGATTTAATGTAATTTAATGATTTAATGTAAATTTGATTTGATGTAATTTAATTCAGTTCAGTTCAGTTCAGTCGCTCAGTCATGTCCGACTCATTGTGACCCCATGAACCACAGCACGCCAGGCCTCCCTGTCCATCACCAACTCCCGGAGTCCACCCAAACCCATGTCCATTGAATCGGTGATGCCATGCAACCATCTCATCCTCTGTCATCCCCTTCTCCTCCTGCCCTCAATCTTGCCTAGCATCAGGGTGTTTTCCAATGAGTCAGCTCTTCGCATCAGGTGGACAAAGTATTGGACTTTCAGTTTCAACATCAGTACTTCCCATGAACACCCAGGACTGATCTCCTTTAGGATGGACTGGTTGGATCTCCTTACAGTTCAAGAGACTCTAAAGTGTCTGCTCCAACACCACAGTTCAAAAGCATCAATTCTTTGGTGGTCAGCTTTCTTTATAGTCCAACTCTCACATCCATGCATGACCACTGGAAAAATGGGCTTTAATTTTACTTAAATTAACATAGAGTAATTTAATTTAATGTGCTTGCCTTGTGGCTCAGCTGGTCAAGAATCTACCTGCAATGCAGTAGACCTGGGTTCAATCCCTGGGTTGGGAAGATTCCCTGGAGAAGGGAAAGGATACCCACTCCAGTATTCTGGCCTGCAGAATTCCATGGACTACATAGTCCATGGGGTTGCAAAGAGTCAGACACGACTGAGCGACCTTCACTTTCAGGCATCCTGAGAGCAGTCCTCAAGGACCAGAAGCCCAGGCCTTCAGTTGCCATGCTGTACTGTTTCAACGGAAGCCAGGATGATACCAGCACTATTTTAGCTTTCATCCCAAACCTGATGGGCTGGGAACAAGAGTGGAGCCAAGAAACAGAGCAAGGGGGCACAATGGGAGGTGGGCAGGGGGATGACCACCAGAACAAAGGGCAAAACGGTTGGGGCCACCAATAAACCACAGAGCCCAGGGCTGAGGTTCCACAATAAGAAGACAATGGCAGGTGGACAAGCCTGTAGGCTCTTCTCCATTACTAGCTACAAGCTTCTCACTGAGGACATGCCCAACTCTCAGTCCCTGCCCACTACACCCAGGCTTCCCTGGTCGGGCTTCAGGGAGAGGTGAGTTGGATGGTTACATGATGCTGGGCAAAACCAGCCCCTCTGGACTCATCATTCCATGATATCATTCTGCCTCCCATCCCTGCACCCCGTCCACATCTCCCTTTGTCCACAGGCCATCCTGGAAGTCCCTGTGGGATGCTCTGCAAGGGCCCACGCATCCTTTGATCACTGACTTCCCTAAACCTCCAGCTCAGTGGCCTTGCTTGCCATGGCTGTCCACAGGGTTGCTTTCCATAGAGTAAAGGTACAATGAGGTTGGACTGAGGGCTGGGATTGTGGTGGCCTGGCCTACAGTTTTGTCCAAGTGGCTCCCTGAGGGATCTTGGTGGAGGCCTACCCTTCTCCAGGCCTTATGCATTTCTTCATTCATTCTTTCACCAGATATTCATTGTGGACCTGCACCCCAGACACTGGGGACACAGTGAGAAATGGAACAGCCCTGGTCCCAACTCCATCCACTGACCTTGGAGGGGGGGCCACATGGCCTCTGGTCCCTGCACTGAATTACCTTTCAGAGTCTGCATCAGGGCTCCTGAAGGCTCCTTCATTAGTCAAGTTTCTTTTGGGCTCTCTGGGGTGAGGGACCTCTTTGTCTTTGGAACCTGAGGAAGACCTATAGTGGAAAGAAACAGAAGTTAAGCACCCACACTTAAGTGGGGGCAGGTACCTCATCCCCAAATTCTAACTTTCTCCAAAGAGCTTAAATCCTGATGTTGCAGGATTGGATAATTATAAAAATCTACTAACAACTAATATTGATTGACAGTCAGACCCCATTCTCATGACTCTGCGTGCATTACTCACATCAACCCCACAACATGGTCACTGTTCTTATCCATGCCCACTTTCCAGATGAGCAAACTGAGGCACAGAGGACTTGGAGTGACTTGCCCCAAGTTCCACAAGTAACAAGAAGAAGAGCTGAGATTTGAACCCAAGCAGTCTGGCTTCTTCAGAGTTTTGGGCTATAATCTTCTATGGGGTAAAATTGATCCTACCCTCTTGATTCAAACTTCCTGTATTCTCTCTGAGGTCATCAGGGAGTCTTATGGTGCCAACCCCAACAGAAACACTCCCGTCATTGTGACCATTCAGGACCACTGACCCAGTGGGTAACTTCCACCTTTTCTCCCCCATCCATCCATCATGACTCTGTGTCACTGCTGCCTACTTGCCTTGCCACACCTTCCTTATCTCTTCCACCTATTTCTCCTCTTCTGCCCATTAAATGTTGGTGTTTCTGGCATTCCTCACCATCTGCATGCTTTGCCACTGACCTTGGTCACCTCCTCTGCTCCCATGGTGTCAACTGTCATTCTGAAGCCAATGACATCTGCCTTTTCCCACTTCTCCATATACCCACTACTTCCTGGACTGGCCCTCAGGAAGCTCACCCTCAACATAGCCAAAACTGACCACCCTCCCCGGCTGCCTCCAGAGGAATGATCAGGCAGCCACCACCTCCACAATATGGTCTGTGCTCAGTTTGCTGGCTCCTCTCTCCTCGAGCCCCTTGACATTGTACCCCATGTAAACATCAAACTTAAACCCCATTATTTCCACTCTCATCCCTCTGCATAGAACATGGAAATCTCTTGGACCCTGACCTCTCTCCCAGCGCTCAACCACAAACTCTGAAAGGCCTCCTGGTAAGGTCATCATAAATAGTAATTTGTAAAGTACTAAGTATAGCATCCCACACTGCCCTCTACCCCTAGCCCCACTACTGTAGTGAGTTATGGAGCAATAAGTGTGGGGTGGGAGTCAGGCAGGTTAGGTGGGAATTGTGGATCTGCCTGCTCTCGACCATGGGACTTGGCAGTTACTGAACTATTCAGGGTCTCAGTTTTCTCATCTGTAAAATGGACACAGTGATTGCATCTACATCCTACATGGGGACATGGGCTTGGCTGTTTAGGGCAGGGCAGGGCTTAGTGAATTCGAGTAAGAGTTTTCCCTCTTTCTTCCTTTTCTCCAACTTGATTTTCTGTTGGAAAGTGGGAGGGGGCACTCCAGGGGATCTCAATGGGCTGTTATAGCTTTGTCACTTTCAGACAAAATGCCAGAGGCCTTATGGGGCACACAGTGCAGACCTTCCTCAGAGACAGCCTGGCTTCCTTCTGTGTCTCTCAGGGTCACTTTGCCCTTGTTTCCCAGGTACTGGTCACCTTAAGGAAACCAGTGAAGCAGCTTCCAGTGTTGCCATATTAAAGACATTGTCACACTGGGTAATTCTCAATTATTCCAGCAATAAATGCTACTGCGGTCCTGTTCTGGGACAGGCTCTGGGCTCTCCAGGAACTTGGGGTTCTTGGGGCAGAGCCATCTGTGTGTGGACAATCGTGACTCTGTGTAGAAGACTCTCTGTGTGAGCTCAGCATGGAAAGCCCTTCACAGAAAGACACACAGGTGAAGGAGGTGCAGCAGATGGGAGACATCCTGGCTGAGACTGAACAGTGCAAATGGGAAGGGCATCCCCGGCAGAGCCTACAACCTGCACAGCCAGGTGGGGCTGGGGAAGGCTGGAAGGCAAGGTCCAGGGAGGAGGGTATATAAGGGGAGCCACGAGGGGGTGGATGGGCCCCATCAGGCAAGGTAGAGTTCAGGCTGCAGAGCCTAAAAGGAAGGGGGTGTTGCAGGGGTTTTCCCCAGGCCTGGTAGAGGACTACTGCTGCCCTTTAGAAATGGCACCCAGGTAGAAATATGAAGATTCTGGGATGGGATGAGTGATAGAGGAGGCCTGGCCCCAGGGAAGGGAGTAGGGACAGAAATATCTCTAAAACAGAATGGACAGGACTCAGTGCCTGACTGGGCCTGGGGTGTAGAGAGGGGGGACCAAAGAAGAGAGTCAAGGGACCCACAGATCCATCAGGAGTCATTTTGGATGTCAGTTCCTCCAGGAAGCCTTCCTTAAGCACCCCCACCACCATGCGGGTGAGAGGCCCTTGCTTGGAGCTCCCACTGCCCCAAGGACTAGCCTGGGTGTCCAGTCTGGCCTCCCTCCCCAGACCTTGGCCTCATGAGATGGGGTCCCAATCTGTCTGCTTCATTGCAGCCTCCCAGGTGCTGGCATGGAGGCAGGTGAGTAGCTAAATAAGCAGGAGTCAAAGTGCCGCAGAGAAGCGCAGAAGTCTCCCTCCCTTCACGGGTCTCCCCTCCCTGCTCAGATTTCCAATTGCTCCCACCTCAGCTTTGCTGGACACATCCCCCCACCCCCCAGCCCTGCCTGCATGTTACCTGACTGTCTGCCCCCTATCTCCAAGTAAGCCTGAGTCCACTGTGCTCCCTGCTGGTTGTGCACCTCCCTGACCTGCCCCCACTCCTGAACTGTTGAGGCTGATCCAGTGACCTCAGCCCCAGTCACACACAACTGCCTTAGTGGCCTGGTGGGGGGAGCGGGGCTCCACAAAGCCCAGATGCCTACCCAGTACAGCTGGCTGCTCCCATCCTCAGGGCCCAGCAGGGTGAGCCATCACTTCCAGGGGCTCCTGGCACATGGCTAGGTTGGCATCTCTGGCCTGACCTCACATATGTCTGTGTCTGCCTCCCCCCAACCAGGCAGACAGTCAGTGACTCTAGACAGGGCGTCCCCAGGGCTGCGTCTGTTCTCCCATGGAACCAAGTGCTTGCTCCCAGGAGTTCTGGAGGGAAATGGGATGGGGCAAAGAATCCAGGTTGCTTATTTCTCCCACCAACCAGCCCGCAGACCTCATCACTTGCAGCCTGGCCCTGCTGCTCCCATCTCTAGAATCATGTGTACCTTATTCCTTCCAGGTGTGGGGCCACCAGGTGGAGTCCTGCCCCGGGTGTTGTGATCTGCAGGCGGACAGTCTCCTCACCTCTTGCACTGCAGCCAAAAGAGAGAGGTAGAGAGTTGCTGGTAAGAAAGGCCTCCCCTTCTCCATCTGTGCTGGGGGTCCCAGGGTGTCCTCTCTCAGGAGCGTCCTGGCTAGTGCAGTGGGACACCCAGACCTTGGCCCTCCCTTTGTTTCTCTTGTCTCCTCTTTGGACTTGAGTCTTCTTGGTGCCGCAGCTGAGCTTGGGCCACTGACCTCCACGTCCCAGAGGAAGGGGACCAAAGGACCTCTTAGCAGTCTCGTATTCTTGATCCCAGCCTCCTTCAGACACAGTGAGGGGCCTTCTGGGTACAGAGGTGAGCCCTGTCAGTGGATGCACTGCAGCATCCAAAGTGGCAGTTTGTGAGTTCATGGGCTGATGGGAACACATGGTGAGCAAGATGCTCAGGAAACCTACACACCAAATCTGGAGTGACAGCCAGTGAAAGGGGAGACTCAGGGCTTGAAGGTCAGAGAGCAGGTGCACATGAGCTAGAGCCCAGGCAGGATCAGACATTCTCAGCCCTCAGAAGGTCCCTTTTAGTGCTCCCTTGCTCAGAGCCTGGTTGAGAGTGACTGCACACAGCCCTCCAATTCCACTGGATTTTGTGTCCCCACTGCAGGGCCTGACACCCAAGAGGATCTGGCTGTGCTGATGGTTAGGGCTGGAGAGAATCTAGAACGTTCTGGCTTTGTGGGGTTCCTCTTCACTCCAATCAGGACACCTATCAGGTCCACATTACAGCCACTCACTCCTTCCTTTGGTTGTTCCTGGCCACTGGAGTACAGGTAGGAGTGAGTCCCAGGCCTGCCCTAGTGAAGCCCCCGGCCCAGCAGGACACAGGATGAGGGCCAAGTGGCATGGGCACTGACACAAGTCACCTGTAAGGCCATGCCCAAATCAAGCCCCAAAGGCACCTGGAAAGTTCCATGGAGGAGTAGCTCAGCCCAAACTCACTGGAGGGAGACAGAGGAAGGAGTGAGGAGGTAGAGGCCGGCAGGGCTCTTAAAGACAGAGACCAGATCGACTGTGGCAAAGAAAGTCCACAAGATGTGCTTGAGGCAGAGGTGGGGCCTTGACATGATCAGGCACGTCAGAAAGGACACTCGGGGGTCCCAGGAGGAGGAGGGGTGCGTGCGGGGCAGGATGGAGACAGGGAGCCCCTGGAGGGAAGGTCAGTGAGCTGCTAATCTCTGTACCTTCTGGACACTGAGATGACGAGAGGAAATGGAAGGGCTGTGGTGGACAGGGCTTCTCTACACACGAAAGCCCAGAGGGGGCCTGGTGCACATGGGTAGCTCTGATCTCAGTCCATCTCCATTCGTGATGACCATGAAGACAGCCTGTTGCTCCTTTGTACCACGGAGCAGGGACACGTTCCACTGTCCCTGGGGATGTCACAGGCAAGTAAAGCATACCTTCTCCCTGGCATTTCTAGTTCTGTCAGACAGGAAACAGGAACCAAGCGCTGTCCCAGCTGGCACCTTTTCCTCAACGCTTGCCTCATGAGCGATTTTGACTTAAAGGCTCAGCCCCCATGGGTCCTGCATTGTGTCCATCCTAAAAGATGTGCTAAAGCCCCTGGTATCTGTGAATGTGACCTTATTTGGAAATAGTGTCTTTGCAGAGGTAAATATTTACGATGAGATTGTATTGGAGTAGAGCGGGTGCCTTATAGAAAGGGGACAAATACACAGAGGGAAGACAGCCATGTGATGGCAGAAGCAAATGTCGGACTGATGCATCTACACGCTAAGAGGTGCCAAGGACTGAAGCTGAGAGAAAGGCCTGGAACAGACTCTACTCCAGAGCCTTCAGAGGAGCAACTTGCCCTGCTGACACCTTCCTTGATTTAGGACTTCTGGCCTCTAGAACTCTGAAAGCACGCATTTCTGTTGTTTAATCCACCCAGTTTCTGGAACCCTTTCACGGAAGCCCCAGCAAATTCACACGGGGGCCTTCCAGCCTCTCCTCCTCTGCAGCCAGCAGCCTCGCCCCTCTCCAGACCCTCAACCACCCACACCTTTAGTTCAATCTGAAGGGGTCGCCAGGTTGAGAGCTGCTGGAGGCCAGAAGCTCTTATCCAGTGAGGCTGAAGCTGCAGGTGGGAATGCAAGTGGCCTGTGCCAAAGGACTCATCCAGCTAAAAGAGGGGGAGAAGTCAGGGAGGAAGGACAGAGGAACTCCTCCTCTGCCTCCCATGGTGGCATTTCCCTCTGACACCAGTAGAGGGCAATATTGGCCTTTTCATTTGATGATGGACTTCCTGGTGGCTCAGACAGTAAAGCGTCTGCCTGCAATGCAGGAGAGCCGGTTCGATCCCTGGGTCAGGAAGATCCCCTGGAGACAGAAATGGCAACCCACTCCCGTACTCTTGCCTGGAGAATTCCATGGAAAGAGGAGTCTGGCGGGCTACAGTCCATGGGGTTGCAAACAGTTGGACATGACTGAGCGACTTCACTTTCTTTCACTTTCTTTCTGCACCTCAAGAAGCACCCAACCGTACCAGCACCAAGGCACTGCACAAAGGACTTCACATGCATTATCCCATTTAGTCTTTTGGACAGCCTCTGGAGGTAGGTATCACTGCTCCCTATTGCTCCCTATTTTACATATGAGGACCCTGAAGCACAGAGAGACTTAATCAAGGCTACACAGCCCATAGAGGGCAATGCAAGGGTTTTGCCTTGTACCAGAAGCTGTGCTCTTACTGACGGCTCCTTAGTTCCTCTGCCAGGCAGCATGCTGGGGCCCAGCCTCATCTGATCAGGTGAAGCAGAGAGGCAAGAAAGCTTGAGCAGTGCTGTGATGGGGGCAGCAGCCAGGCCTGGGGCTCTCACACAGGCTAGTGTCTCTGAGAGGGGGTATCCGAGAAAGTGCACTTTGGAAGGTGAGCAGGAGTTATCTTTCACATCAAGAATGGGGAAATGAGATGAACCCAAGAAACTAGGCCACATGGTGCATGGAGGCAGGGCCACTGCCACAGGTGGGCTGTTGAGGTGGAGAGGGAAAAGGATGGAGGAGATAATGGAGATGGGAGCTCAGATTTGGACACTTGGTACTGAGGGGCCTTTGGGGCACCCAGGCAGGTCAGGGGTCCAGAGCGGGATGGTGCATCCTGCTGTGGCACTCTTTCTGTTCCCCTGTAGGGTTTGGCGCCTAAGACGGGGGTTCCCCTCCTAGTTGGCCACAAACCAGCTATTTTGGTTCAATCCCTGTTCCCCAGTGGTCTGGGCTCCTTCAGGGATACAACCAGGCCTGGAATTCTAGATAACTAGCAGGCAGGAGCCAGGCATGGGGGGCTGATGGTGACCCCCTGAGTCACTGCAGGGCCTCATGGGGGTAGCATCAGACAGGAAGGCTGCCTGGGACCAGCCAGCAGTTCATGGGGAAGCTACCTTGTGGTTTGCAAACACTAATGGAAGAGCCTTCCTGACCAACCACTATCGCATACTTATGGTGGGGGACTTGGTTATGGCGGCCCGACCAAGACAGACAGCCACTTTGCTGTGACAGCCAGGTGGTGGGTAGTAAACATCCAAAGGAGTTCTCTGGAATAAATGTTAAAATGCCTGTCAACTGATAGCACAACCTAGTTCTCCTTCTCTGTGCTTTAAGAAAGCATGTGAAACCAATGTTAATTGCTTTTTTTTTTTTTTTCCAAAACAGAAATTAAGGAGATCCCTGGGTTGGGGATCCTGGAGAAGAGAATGGTTATCCACTCCAGTATTCTGGCCTGGAGAATTCCATGGACTGTATAGTCCATGGGGTCACAAGAGTCAGACACGACTGAGAGATTGTCTCTTTCACTTTTCAGAAATGTGCTTTGTTTTTGGTAAATTGTGTCCCCTCCAAAATTTATATATTTACATCCTAATCCCCAGTACCTCAGAATGTGAGCTTATTTGGAATAAGGATGTTTCAGATATAATTAAGATGAAGTCACACTGGAGTAGGGTGGCTCCTAGTCTAATATGACTAATGTCCTTATAAAAAGAGGCGGTCAGGACACAGACACACTGAGGAAGACCTTGTGAAGAAATTCAGGGAGAAGACAGCCATTTATACACCAAATAGAGAGGTCTTAGTAGAAATCAACCCTACTGACATCTTGATTACAAACTTCCAGCCTCCAGAACTGGGAGACAATACATTTGGCTATTTGTGTCAACCAGTTTGTGACCCTTTGTTCCAGCAATGCTCGCATACTAAGCCCCTGTATTCCATTAGTCACCATGTCCCATCAATGCTACCTCGTGAAGAGCTCTTAAATTTTCCTGTTGCTCTGGCTGTGACCTGCGGCTGGCCTTGAACTCCTGCAGTTTTCTCTCTCCTCCACCAGTCTGGGCTGTAGCAGGTTATCATATCTCTCTCCTGGCACAGAAGAGGTGGCCCCAAGGACCAAGGTCACATACAAATGGTTGAGGGGCTTGAGTCAAGGAGGGGCGTGTGGACATGCAGGGGCATTACAAGACCCATAACAGCCCCAGGGGCAGTGGCGTTCTCACAGGACTTAGCATGATTCAGCTCAGAGTACAAAGAGGTATTGATTGCCTTTTGCCTGCAGACAAAAGAGAGCACCATTATCTGCCCAACACTCTAGGGCTCAGAAATCAGGGCAAATCAGAGCCCTGCCTGGAGTGAGATCACCCGCACTCAGACTGTCCCTGCCCTGTCACCTCAATGCCAGAGCTTCCCATCTCATGGGCTCATGGGCCAGACCCAATTCCTGGCACCCACCTGGGCTCAGCATGAGCTCCACCCAAATGGCCTGTGACACCTTGGTTCTGCCCCTGTCTGCACTGGCAAAGAAGGAGGGGGAGGACAGTGTTGGCAGGGTGAACTTGACCAACTTACAGGAAAGCCTTAGACGAGTACCCTGGCTGCAGACCACCTCACATCCCACAGTTGGCCACTACAGTGCTCAGTGGTGCAAGGGTTAAGTTGACACAGATAAGCACCAGACAGACAAGACTGAAGCACTCTCTCCCAGAAGACCAGGCTGTTTTGCTCCTTTAAACCTCAGGACATCTAGCCAGACAGGCCCTTACTGATTTCAGTGTCCCATCCTGTCACTGGGCACATGGGGACACTGACCCTGAGGCCCTGTAGGGAGGTGACCTGGCAGTCACCAGCCATGGGCAGAGGTGAGCAATTGATTACCTGCTTGAGCCAGCAAGGAATCTCGACAGAGCAGGGGGGTCCTGGCTTTTCTCAGAAGACCCATCCTCAACCACCCTTTGGGAAAGAGAGAAACAGATGCACTTGGGGCCTGAATGACATGCTTTCTTTCAGTCATGTTGGTGGCTGAGTGACTGCAGTTTGGGATAAGGACAGGACACGGGGTTGAGTAGTGTCCTGCCAAAATTCATGTCTGCCTGGAGCCTGGCAACGTGATCTTATTTGGAAATAGTCTTTGCAATCAATTTGTCATCAAGTTACAGTGAGGTCATACTGGGATAGAGTGAGCCCTAAATGCAACAACTGGTGTCCTTGTAAAAGGGAAACTTGGACACAGACACACAGAGAAAAGAAGGTGTTGTGAGAGTGGAGGCAGAGGTAGGAGTGATGTGTCTACAAGGCAAGGACTGCCAGTGACACCAGAAGCTGGAAGAAAGGCCTGGGACAGCTCTATGAGGTTCCTGAGGCTGCCATGACAAAGTACTCGCTAATCTTGGTGGGAACTTGTCTCTAAGATCATGCTGGCTGTATTCTGGTCAGCATTTTTGGTCTTCCCACCTCTGAGTCTCTGCACAGCTGGGCCCTCTGCCTGGAACACTTGGCATGCCAAGTTCCCCTTGTTTTTCAGTCCTCAGCTTGTCATATATGTCTTCCCTCTCTATCCAACAGACTAGCCCTAAATTCAGCTTTCCAGAAGTTTTTTTTCCCTGTCCTCCCCAAGTACTCTCCTCTCCCAGAAGATATCCTGTCCCCTCACTCAGCGGCAGGACTGATGTCCTGATCGTGGCCCACTGGCTCTTGTACAGCCTTTAGGACCCATCTCCAATGTCATGGTCACTCCCAAGGGCCTGGTCTGGCAGGGGTTCTCAATTACCCCTCCTGCCAAGGCATTGTCCAGCCAACCCATGGTAGGATGGGAAGGAGTGCAAAGGAACAACTGCTTTCTTCCCTGGTACCTACTCTTGCTGCAAAACCCCAGAGGCCAGTGTGCAAAACCCCAGTGTTTCCAAGAAACACTACAGCTCCATCTTGGGTCAGGGACCTGGTCCTATTGGCCACTGGCAAATGGAAGTTTCTTGTCACCAGCCGTGTTCTCTGAACCAGGCTCCTGCTTACGCAGCGTTGCTTGCCAGGGTCTTCTGTGACACCATGGCCAACCATGGGCTTCCTTGGCTTCAAAACAGAAGCCACCAACTCTGCACAACTCCCTCTGCACAGGGACAGCAACTGCATCCCCCCGGCACCCACTCTCTGCACACTCCACCCCTATGAGTGCAGGAGATTCCCTCCCTTTGCCCACACTTACCTCTTAGCAATGAACGGGGCTAGTGTCTCCTGGGCAGGGCTGCTGAAGGAGACAGAAAGGTGACATGTTCACAGAAGCCACAGACACATGACATCATCCCCAGCACCCTACCTGCCCTGATGGCAGCAGCCAGACCTCTCAGGTTTCCAGAAAGTACACATGGGGTCCCTGTAAACCCACTGTCACAGGCAGAGGAAGAGCAGAACCCTGAGGGGAAAGGACCTGGCCCAGAGTATGGAGCAGGTGGGTAGCCCTGCTGGGTCCCCTGCTGAGCTGCTCACCCAGGGTTCTTCTTGGCCGCTGACAGGACATAGGAGTGCTCCCGGGGAGCTGTCTTCCTCACCACACTGCTGGCAGCCTCGGACCTGGGGTGGCACAGAGAGGGGGCAGCTAATGGATGAGGCAGGGCAGCTACTCAGGAAGCAAAAGAAAGCTTTAGTGACCTGCCTGAGAGCCCACACTTAGCTGGCTGCACAGTGGGAAATCAATGCCCGGCACCCTGGCCCTGGAGCTCTTAGCTCTTCCCTCTGCTACTGTTGACTCTGCCCTTAGCACTGCCCGTCTGTTGGGCCTCCAGCATGGGGGCCTTCGGTGCATTTCCAATGTCAAGGACAGGCCAGCAGATGTTGGCACTGGGGGGCAACAGGCTGAGGTTGAGGCCTAGCTGTGCCCAAGCACCCAGGCCTCACTTTGGGACAAAGGGCATGGGCCCCTCTAGAGCCTGGCCCTGTCCCCAGCCATATGCAGGTGGCTTGTCCCTGGGCACCAGGCACTGCCTACTTTGGTCCAATTTGCTCAGGACCCTTTTGAACAAACTGATAGAGACATTGCTCGTTACCTCGGTTCTGCCCTCATAGAAAGTTCCTTAGAGGGGGCCCCCGGGCAGGCCCAGCACTGAGTGGGTGGTTCAGGGACTCCAGGAATGCTCCCTGTTGCTGGCGGCCACCCTCCGCCAACAGACAAGACAGATGCTCCATATGTCATGCACGACCCCTGTCTCCCCAGGCGGTGGAGACTTGGGCCCTGCCCTGTCCGTGGGACACCCATCAGGCACCATTACCTCCGTTTCTGCTCATCAGAAGAGAAGCGCACCTCCTCCTCTTCAGCAGCTCTTGATGCTGAGCTGCGCCTGATGTTGTAGGGGGCCCTGGTGTGGGGGATTGAAGATGCTGCCAGTCATGGCCCCTCCTCCCTCGACCACCCTCACACCATTCTCTGTCATGCCCTCTGCAGCTTGGCCTCCTAACTTATAAAAACAACAACATGTGTTAGCCTGGCTGCCCCTGGACTCTGTTCAAGCCACTCCTTCCTCTTGGAAAGCTAGGCTTGCTATCCCTCCCTGTTCCCACCCTTACTGTCCCCCAAGACCCAGTTCAAGCCTCATTCCCTTCTGCAGAGAGATTCCCTAGTTGCTCCATGTCAATGGGTGATGACAGGGGACAAGCAAGATGTTGGGCCCCTGGGAATGCAGGCACAATCCACATCTGTCCAGACCCCGCCCTGCTGGGTCCACAGGAGGGGGTCTTGTGTGGGGCCACATTGGGAGCTCCAAGGGGGACCCCAAAGATTGACATACAAGAAGCAACCCACATTTAGTTACAAAGTGCCCATAGCTGACAGGCTGCCAGGGCCAGCAGCATGCTTGGACTCATCAGGTGCTAGGCCAGCCCGGCCCAGTCCAGGAAATAGTCAGGGCCATGACCCAAGACACTTTCTCTAGACCCACCAGCTCCTTCCGCAAGCTTCCTACAGCCCCTGCTTTGCCTGAGATCAGAAGTATAAGGTGTACAATGTCCAACTTTCTGGGGCTCGCCACCCTCTGGTGGGGTCCAGGCCCCAGTGGCAACTGGCAAGGAGGTCAGAGTGGCAGGACAGCAGTCTGCATTGTGCTCAGAGGCAAGCAGGCAGCTGCCCTCAGCGGGCCCCATGTTTGGGCCCTGGGAAAAGGGAACCAAGTTGGGTCTGCGATTGCCTACTCACAGCTTCTTGTAATCCTCCGTGGTCATCTTGTAGCCAGAGGAGAAGGGGCGGGGAGGGCCAGTGGGAGCTGCTTTCCCCAGACTGGCCATGCTAGAGAGACAAGGAGTTTTCAGGTGTGTGCCTGCAGGCCCCCTCTTGCTTCCACGTTTGCCTACATGGCCCAGCAGGCACATGGCAGGTGGACAAGTAAGTGCTGGTGCCCTTTCTTCTTTGCTCTAAGCCCTGCCAGATACCCAGGACATGTGCACCACCCTGAGCAGGGCCACCCTCTTGCCATAGACAGGCCCAGCCCCCTTGGTCCTGCTTTTCTGACACCAGGTTCAGCCTGTTGTCAGCCTGTTGAGAAGACGGCGGCCCAAAGCACACAACTCAGCATAGCTGATCAGCAAGTCTGGGCTCTGCACAGCCTCTTCCCTGTGACTCTGTCCTGGTGACCCTGTACCACGACTGGCACAAGGACAAGGGCACTGGTTGTGTGGTCCAGGGCCATTCCTTACACAGGAAGAGACCTGACACCTGACACCTACCACCCACTCAGTGACAGGCAGTGGACTCCCATACCTCCCACTGGACAACTGGCCAGCACTCTGTGGACACACCTTTTTGGAGCTCCATTGGCCTTGGGGAAGTGCTGGTGAGGCTGGGACGAGCTGTCCACAGGCTTGGTGAACACTCCGCTGAAAGAGAGTCCGGGAGAAGCAGCCTGGTGAGCCCCCTGGGAGAAGCCAGGGCCATGTGGGTAGGCATGGGGAGGCGGGCGGGCTCCTGCAGTCACCTACCGGATGATATAGCCTGTGGGAGCCCTCGTGCTCAGGGGCCTGCTGAGGGAAAAGAAGGTAGGATGTGAACTGAAGTCTCATAGGTGGGCCCAGGCTGCCTGATGACAGTAAAGGGGGTGGGCTGGTGGGTATCCCAGTGTGGTCAGAACAAGGGCAGCAAGACGCCCTGGTTGCTTCTCAAGGCAGCCAGCCATATCTGCATCCCTAGCCAGGGTGCCTGTCCTGGTCTGCCTGTCTCCCTCATGCTTCCCAGGAAAGGCTAATTCTTCTGGGCCCTGGCTCACAGCGGTGCCCAGGAAGGTATGTTCCATGGCTGGGCATGAACACAGAGGTATTCCATCCAAAGTCAGGTTTCTCCCTGTTCTGCCGGGCCCCAGTGCTCCCCTGAGCAGGTGTTCTTCTGAGATGGATGACAACACTCCCTACCTCTACCCTCAGAGCTGACCCAGCTCAGGCTGGAGGCTCTATGGTCAGAGCCTGGGGGCTGAAGCCATGTCAGGTAGAAACCCTAACCTGATATGATGCCCCACTCTGCCCAGTACTCTCCAGGAAGACTTATGAGGGCCCAAGGGGTGGAGCCCAGGCAGGAGCCAGAGAAGGCCTGCTATCCTTTACCTCCCATTCTGCTCCAGCCTCCCTCCTCCAGCTGGTGGGATGCCTTCACTCCCTGCCTGGGGAGCAGGGAGTACTCAGAGGAGTCCGGTGAGGGATGTGGGCAGGGAAGATTAGGCTGGAGTAGCGTGGGATGGTCTTAAGACCACCCCTTTAAAGGGACCCACATGGGCAGGTGGCAGGGGCACTGCCCTCCATCCCCACAACTCACTTGGGCTGGGAGCAGAGCAAAAAATGTCCCTTATCCCATGTGTTTTCCAAACATACTTCCAAACCAAAGCCCAAGCTGAGAACTGCACCCCCAAAGTAAACATACCCCACAATGAGTAGATTATCTTTGAACTATGCTCAGGCCCTTGCCAACTGCCAACTGCTATCACAATCGGCAAGTCTATCTTTTAAGCTCATCTCTCTACTTGGGTCAGGCCCCTTTACCCTGCTAGGATGTCAGTTCCCTGAGGAAAGGGTTGTGTCCTCTGTGCCCAGTACAGGACCTGGTAGGTGACAGGTGCTGAGTCATTGAGAGATTCTGGGCAAGGCCACCGTGACCAGAGGCAGCCCGTTGGGCTAGCACTGAACTTGGACCCCACCCTTCCAGCTGTGGCCACTGTCCTCAACTGCCAACTGCTGTCTCTTTGGAACAAGGATCAAGACTGAATTTAGTGCCCCCACCCCCCCCCCCCGCCAACCTCAACCTAATTCCCTATCCCCTAATGCTAAACCCCTACTTCTTAGGAGTAGTTCCCCCTGATCTGGGCAGGATGTGCTGACACTTCAGAACCACCCTGGACACCTCTATGCAAAAGTCCTTGAAATAGAGAGGAGAGCCAGCTGTCAAAACATGTCATCTTGAACTTGGAGTCTGCCCTGGCACTCTGATTACCTATGCAACAGAGTCATGTGTGACTCTTTAAGGCCCCAGAGTATCTCAGAGACATTGTCTGCACCCCTTTGGGGGTGTTCAGTGACAATTTTGGTCTCAGTTCATAGCTGAAGTCACGGAGGTGTAGCTGGAGAGGCAGCTGGCCCCAGGGGACCTGCATCCAGTCATCTCTGTGCTCCTTTTCCCAGGAAGTGGAAAATCCGTCCCTCCAGTGGAGTTCAAAGGCCTCCCTGCCCCCCGAAGACTGCAGTGCAGGCCCACCCACCTGCCATCTGGGCAGCACCTCTCACCTGGCCTTCGGGACCTCCCCAGCTGATGAAAGCGAGGTGGCATGAGTCCAGCCGGAGGGCAGCTCACTGAGCAAAGAGGGAACACAAAAGGGGACTGCCACATGTACCTCAGGAACTTGGCCCACCATTCCCATTGCACCTTCTCCTTCCCCGGCCCGCGTCCACATTGCACACTCTGGCACAGGGCCTTTCCCACCCTGGGACTGGTTTAATGTAACCCATGGAGTGCCATCCAAGACCCAGCCTGTTGCTGCTGGCCCTCCCAGCCTCCCAGACTTACAGGGTGCGGCCCTCCGATTCATCCTGTTTGGTGATCCAGCTCTTGTCCCCCTTAAGCGTGGTGCGAACCTTCATCTGCTTGAGGACAGTATTGCGCTCCTCCTCGCCTGCTGGGAGAGGCTTCCCTGGCGGTGGCAAGGCCAGGCAGCCTCAGCAGGGGCGCTCCACCTCAGGGCCCCAAGGCCTGCTTGCAGCCCTCCCCATACACTGCTCTCACTCTGCTACTTTGTGTCCAAGTCCAGGCCCAGGGGGCACCCAGACCTCACCTTTGCTGCTTCCTCCAAGAGCTGAGATGCTCATGGTGTTCATTGTGAACGTCTCTTCTCAGTAGATTCAACAGGGCTCCTGGGGGCAAAGGCAAGCACACGGTTTGTTACTTCTCGTATTTATAATGGCTCATCACCATAAGGTCCTTGGCACACTGAGACCTTCCAGACTGTCCTCTGGGCATGGGGAAGCCAGAGCTGGTGAAGTCTGGCCAAAAGGCCCCTCTGGGCAGCACATCCTACATCTGCCCAGGGCCACTCACCTTGGGGAACGCATGGCCTGTCTGTTGGGGAGATGGCTGAGACAGGCAGGCCACCAACTCTCTTAGAGAACTCTGATGGCCAGACTTCTGCCTGGTGAGTGTTGGCAGCAGTGGTCAACACTAGTGGATCCAGAAGGAGGAATGGGGAAGGATAGAGGCTGGGGGACAGTCTCTTTGGGGTTGGGCTGTCTCTCTCACTCCTTAGTGGCCATCTGACAGACCTTGAATGGGTCATCTAACCTCTCCCTCTGACTTGCCTCATTGTCCTCATTTATAAAATGGGAATTAAAAAAAAAAAAAAAAAGTCCACCTTTCAGGACTGCTGTGAGAACAGAAGACACCAATATTCTTGCAACTGCCCAGCACAACCTAGCACAGTGATCATAGTGACTCTCAGCCTGTCCTTAGTCAGCATGGCCTGGAGGTGTCAGCCCTGTGTAGCTCAAGGGTAGGCTCTGTGTCCAATGGGCAAGCCCTTGGGCACCAGGTGAGGTGTCCTGTGCTCTGATTTCTCTTCCTAACTTTGTCTTCTAGCCTCATTTTTGCCTCTCTGCCCCTGAGGCAAGTGCTGCCCTTCCGTGGCCTGTGAGGGCCTCCCAGGTCCAGGAGGGGCTGGAGAAGGGAAGCCAGCTCTCCAGGATGGAACTGACAGAAGATGGCTTGAGTCAAAGCACTGACCCACCACAGCCTGTCCCTTGGGCCTCAGGAGAGGGGCAGGAGGCTTCGGTGAGTGGTCATGACAGTAAGCAGGGCTCCTGGCTCTGCCCACACAGTCCTAGGCACAAGGGTCTCCCTATTAGAGGCCCGCCATCTTCTGGGCCCCTGTAGGGCCAGGGCCTGAGCAGTTGGGCCATGCTGCTAGCTGGCAAGTCCAGGACATGTTTTCACGGAGGTCAGGGGCACATTAAAATGGGCAGGGCAGGGCAGGGCGCCAAGAGCAAACCAAATTTGCCATGTCAGCAAGGGCTGGATTTCCCATAAACTGTACTGACGGAGCAGCCAAGGAGGCCTGAGCCTGCCACATGCCAGGAACGGCACCTCATCACTGCGAGTGGGAGCCCTGCATGCCTAGCCCTGCACTAAGGTTGCCACGTCACAGCTCACTCCAGAGGAGATCCTAGGACCACAATGCCCACTGGCCCATCCCAGCAGCCCCTGGAGCAGCCCATTGAGCCGCCTGAGATCTTGGTCTCAGGCTGGTGACTGACTGACAGGCCTTGCGGGGGGGTGGGCCCTTACCTCTTCTGGGCCTCAGCTCAGGACCTCCCACTACTTGGTTGGAAACTCACCAGTTTCCCCTTGACAAGCCTCTTGGTCACGCTGCCTAGAAGTTTTCTGTCAAATCAGAACCAAACAAGCCACTTACTTCCCAAATCAGGGCAGGTGCAGGCACATGCCCAATGATACAGGCAGAGGGGCCACCAGGGACTCCCAGGCCAAAGTGGCAGGGGCACTTACAAGAGCCCACGACAAGGGAGTGGAGTTTGGTAGGTCCTGCTCCAGACTCCATCTTCACAGTTTCTTGTCTTACCTCATCAGGCAAAGACCAGGATGGATGTTTCGTCTCAGAAGTCAAAAGTCTTTTTTGATGGGACTATAAATTTGAGTCAGGAAGAAAAATCTTCTCATGGGACTGAAGATGGCAGCTCTTTATGACACGGAGACTTTTAGGTGATGAGTCCCAGCCAGATGGACACACACCTGAGGTCTGAATCCGTGTCCCAGTTAGTTAGCTTCTCCCTCCACTTTACCACTCCCCTCACACCTACAGTTCACAGGCCACAGTCACTACCAGCTGCCATCTGTGCTTTCTTCTGGCAGCACTCACTGCCCCCTGATTCTTCTTGGTCCACATCAGCCCTCGCTTCTCACTCAGCTTCTGCTGGCTCCCTACCATCTCTAAAACTGGGGGAAAACTCCCCTGACCCAGTCACTCTTCTCACTTCAATGTCAACACTGTGCTCCAAGTGGACCATACGCCTCAGCATCCCTGGGAGCTGACCTTGCCAGGTCAGTCCCCTCCTGCCACCCCCTGCCCCCTGCCCCCATTTATGCCACTGGACTAGAGGTTGGCGGGGGTCATGCTCCTGACTTACACAATATCACCACCAGTCTTCTGACCCAGTTCTCCTCTCAGACCTACCATCCCTTCCCTTAGTCTGACCCATCTCAGAACTCAACCCATACTGCAGACAGGGGCAGCTTTGCAGGATTGGGTGTGGACCACTCAAGAGGGCTCTTTCCTGGAAGGCTCTCAAACAGGGTTGGCCGGCGGATCAGTCAGGGCATCATTTTGGAGGACAAGTCTCACTGTGTACTGAAAGCCTCAGAGAGGGCAAGGCCATTGATCCAGCCATTCCCTTCATAGCAACCTCTCTTAAGGAGACAAGCACATAAGTAGAACTCAGTATACAAGAGGGTGTCATCTCAGTGTTGAACATGATGGCGAAAATTTGGTGATAATACAAATTCCCAATAGTTGTCTTTAAACATATGATCTACCGTTCAAGCAAATAGTAGGCAGCCATTACAAATGATATTGATATATGCTATATTTAACAAACTTTCATGTATATTGGTTTCTATATATTATTAGGTGAAAGGCAGCTTTTAAAACAATATCTGTAGGATGTGTTCATTTCCTTAAACTGTATTTATATAAAAATGCACAGGAAAAGAGACATCTAAATAATGTATACAAAACCATTTTACTCCTCTGTATATGATCATCTTCCACACCCCATCCTGCAAAGCTGTCCCTGTCTGCATTATGGGTTGAGTTCTCAGATAGGTCAGACATGCACATGGCAGGAGACACACTCCTAGAAGCTCTAAACCACAAGGACACAGTAGGACAGAAGGAGCACACTTTGCAGACACAGGCTCTGACACTGGGGCAACCCGCCTGCAGTAAGTATGCCATCCTCCTGCTTCACTATGAGCAAACTCAGCTGGGGGAGGTTGGGCAAGTGGCTCCAGGCCACACTTCCAACACTTTCAGAGGGTGGTGGACCCAGCTAGAACCTAAGCACCCAGCTGTGGCTGCACAGTAGCCCTGCTGACCCCAGGTACGACATCACAGAGCCTGGGGTCCAGGTGGCCAGGCACCAGTATGGTTCTGGCTACACAGAGGAGACCTAGAACTTGGATCAGCCATGCACATGGTGTCTGCCTGGCCTCTCAGCCTCATGACTGACTCCAAGCCCCAGACCCCAGCATCCTCTCCAAAGTGGGCAGCCAACGCCCTGCAGCCCCAGCCTCTACCCTTTCCATGTCCAACACACCAAGGTCTCTCATGGCCAGGGCTTGCACTTGAATTCAAGAAGACATGGGAAGAAACTGTTCTAACTGCAGACCCATGCACCTCCCGACTTACCCCATGCAGAAGGTAGAGAACAAGACAAGATGGATGCCACATCACCCAAAGCCTCTACCTCCAGCCACCTTCAAAAGGCAGAATTCCCGCCTGATCAGGCCTTCAAGTCTTCTTCCTTTTCTGGGCACATGGGCTTCTTCCAAACTCTTCTAGGCTCTCCTGGCCCATGAGTCCCACTCTCTGAGCCTCATCTGTGAAGTGGTGCTGAGCCACCAAACCTGTGGCAGGACACCCCCAAGCCAGACGATGTGCCCCTCCCTGTAATTTGGTGCCAGCTCTATCCCATGCCATGGCTTGGTATCTGGATGCTAATGGGTGTCCTCACTGTGCACCTTTTCAGGACGACAGCCTGAATCTACCTTGATAGGGAGATGGCTTCTCATTTCTTAGGAAGTGTCACATCACCCTGCCCAAGTGCCTATCTTGGGCCACCAAAGGAATGGGTGGCTTCCCTACCACCTTTCATCCTCTCTCTCAGTTCCACTAGGCAGGACCCTTTCCCTTGCTAAATCCAACCAAGGCCCTACATCCGGACTTGTCCCAGGGCAGCTCTGGACTAAGTGCAAGTCCTCCTGAGCAAGTCAGGCCACCCTCCATGCCCTTTACTCCCTTCTTCCTCCCTCTTCCATTCGCCTGCACTTATCTCTTGGGGCAGGCTGGGGCAGTGTCCCTGGCAGGGACAGGCTCTCTCTGACACGGGTAGCTGCCCCACACCTTCCTCCCAGCTGCTGCAGCCTCGCAAGGCCGCCTGGCAACCTCCCAGGAAAAGAGCTTCTGGCCTTGACTGGATAGAGAAAAGTGAAGAGCCAATGAGGGGGGTATGCGGAGCCTGTGGTCCCAGGCACAGTGAGCCCGGAGGCATCTGAGGCCATCAGCGAGTGCAGTCAGAGCTGAGGCAGAGGAGCTGGTGAAGGCAGACTAGTGGCAGGGAGGGACCTTGGAGAGCTGGCAGACAAGGACACCAGTGCTTGGCTGATGTATGAGGAGACAGAGATGGAGAGAGAAACAGCAGGAGGAAGGGTCACCCCGTCACCCCACAGGCACACGCTCTGCCTCCAAGATGAGAAAACTAACTGGGGGAAAGTTTTCTGGAATTACCAACCTGCCTGACTCCCCATGTCATGTCTACCCACTCTCCCAAGCAGGCGTCTGTGTCTCCACCCTTGACAAAAGGCCTTGAGCTTCAGCCCAGGCAGCGCCTCTCACAGGAGTCCTCATGTCCCCCTGGGGTCCCTCTGTGCTGTTGCTGCCCCCACACTCTTCCTTGGTGCTCCCTGGCCCATCTAGGATGGGCTGCCTTCTTCCAGACAATGGGAAGAACACCATGGTGGGGGCAAGGCGGTGGGGCTCACATGAAGGTCGACAGCAGGCTGAGTGACTGTCCTTCTCCCACCCTGGGCGGCAGGTGCTGGGTACCAGGCAGGGACCTCCCAGGTGAACTGGGAGGGAAGAGGAACAAAACACCTTCAGCCTTGCCTTCCAGGAGCTGCAGCCAGAGGGCACAGGAGTTGGGGCTTCTCTGCATGTGTATGTGCTGGACTCTAGCCACCATGAGCAAGCATGAGTGGGTGCACGACTGGCAGGGGAGCGAGGGGCAGGCCTTCCTCCCAGAGAGGAGTTGGGACACTCTGCAGCCAGGGAGCTGACAGGAGGTCCAGCTGTGTTTCCGCATGTGTATGGACCTTTTGCAGGGCCCCATCTCTGGCTGGCAAGGATCAGACACAATGCAGTCTCTTGGCACCAGAGTCCTTGGCTCAGCTCCGGGCAGACACGTTAGGCATGGCTCAGAAATCAAGAGTGAGGAAGCAGTGGGACAGGGCAATAGGGCATAGCTGACCGTGACCCATGCAGCCAAGCCCAGTGACTGAAAACAGATGTGACAGGGACATCTGGAAGAAGTCACTGAGGCCTTGGGCCACCCAGTGCAGGGGATGGTTGCTGGGCCAACTTGAGGCAGTGTTTTAGTAAAGCTCTGTCTGTGAGCATTTTTATGGGGCTCTGGCTCCCCCACCATTGGATAAAGGTGTCGTGACTAAACCATGGAGAAACAAAACCTGCAAGGAGGACCCCAGCTGTCACACCTGTTTCCTCTGGCCCTCTTATGACAAACTGCTTGAGGATCCAGTCAGCTCCCCTGACCAGAGTCCTTCCATGCCTACCTCCTGGCTGAATTCAACCTGGGGGCCGCCACCCTCAGTGAGAAGGGGAGATAGGGAGGTGGGGAGGACACCTGTGCATGATCCTTGAGGCTGTGCAACAGCTCAACACACCAGAAGACTGGCCCTGCCGATGGGGGATATGGGCCCAGGGGTGGGGCTGGTACTCATGTACTCCATGAATAAGAGCCTCCAGGGGTCCCAGCATTGGGGAACAGGCTCAAAGAAAAGTCCCTGTGCCTTATAGCCACCTCCCATAAGAGACAGCTGGGTCCTCTTTGGCTGTGTTTAAAGCAAATGCCTCCGAGCTTTAAGATGAGGATTCACCTTTGTGTATGAATGCCTGTGAGAGACCCCTCTCAAGGTCCTTCAGGGTAATGATGTGTCCCAGGGGACAGGTGACAACAAGGTAGTCAAAGCCCACCTGCTGGAGAACCCTGCCTCTAGCCAAGGGGCTTCCTTAGCGAGCTTCCCTCTGCAGGCGGCCCAGCAGCCCTGAGCCTGAAGGGAGGAGCAGCAGAAACAGAAGCTGACAGGACACTGACTTCACAGCAGAGGCACACCTGCTCTCTTCCAATTCACCTGCAAAGGAAGGAGCAAGAGACACAGAGTCCAAGTCCCATGGTGTCAGAAAAAATCACTAGACCCATCTCTTAGCCTGTCTGGCTGAGGATGAAGCCCGGGTCTCAAAGCACTCCCAGACCCCTGCGCCTGTCCATGAGGGGGCGGCACTGGTTTCAGTGAAGCTCATAACCAGGGCCATAGCCTCCCATTCTTCCTTGGCAGCATCCCTAGAGGTCAAAGGCCCAGCACCCTAGCGAGGACCTGCACCCAGACAAACAATGCTGAGGCCCCAGGCAGGATGTGGAAGGGAGCAGGAAGGGGGCTGGGGATCCCTGTTTGGTTATCCTCATCCGGTCCTTTTCTCAACGCACAAGCTTGGCCGAGTATCGAAGTTTGGACCCCAGTCAACTTAAGCCGCCACTGGGTCAGCTGACCTGATTCTCCAAGCCAAAAGGGGTGGAATGATCAAACATCCCATTTGTGAGACAGTCTCCCGAGACCAGCTCTCAGGAACGAGGACATCCTGATTCCCGGTCCCGGGAGCTGGCAAGAGGACAGTCAGCAGAAAGGTTGTTTTCCTCCAAGGGTTCCTGGGATCCAGAGATTCTCAGCAGCAGTTCAGGGGGAAGGGGCCCCTCAGAGGCCTTCCAGATTGATGGCTGAGCAGCTGGGTCATGTCCAAGCCCCTCAGTCGGCTAAGCAGCACACAGCTCCCAGGAGCCCTGGCCAGCCTCTTTGCCCTGTGCGAGCAGCAGAGCAGAGTGCCTTGCCGGCCCATGATGCTCCCATCCTAGGCCTCATGCCTGGAAGCCAAGGAGTGGCAGGAAGGAAGCACATCACGTGGAAAAGAGCTGGAGAAGACTTGGGTTGCAGAGGGGGAAAATGTAATATGGAAAAAAAATGCATGGACTGGGGGGAATATTTGTAAATGTGCTTTACAGGTAAATGACTTCTGCATGAAAGTCTGGAATTTTACCTCCCCTCATTCCACCCCTCAACACACCAGAATATAGACTTCTTGGCGTCAGCACCAGAAGGGCCCGGGGAGGCAGATGTCTGAGGCTGGCCAGCTCCCTCCAGGAGGTGGGGAGTTCAAGCCCCAGTAGGACACAACCACCTGGCCACCCATCACTTTTGTGCCCCTTTTCTAGCTCTCAGGGACTTCCCTGGTGGCTCAGATGGTAAAACGTCTGCCTGCAATGTGGGAGACCTGGGTTCGATTCCTGGGTCAGGAAGATCCCCTGGAGAAGGAAATGGCAATCCACTCCAGCACTCTTACCTGGAAAATCCCATGGACGGAGGAGCCTGATAGGCTATGGTCCATGGGGTGGCAAAGAGTCGGACATGACTGAGCGACTTCACTTTCACTTTCACTTTCTAGCTCTCAGCAGGCTGGATATAAGCAACTGCTCTGGGCAACTGGGCTATTGAAGAGGTGGCTTGGCATCAAGGACCAGCAAGGGCTTCTGGGCAGGACCCTCTGAGATGTCTCTGTGGAGGCCAGGGGGCTGGGCAGAACCAACATGCCGGGGACCCTTTGCCAGAGCCACTGACAAGAGCTACCCCAGTGTGGCCACCTCCCCTGCTGAGCCTCCCAGCACACACTCCAGGTGTCTCTGCAGCCTGGAACCAAGGTGGTCTTCAGTTCATTCCAGTGGGGCCCAAGGACAGTCAAGGGAGTTGAAAGGGACCCAGGGGTCATCAGAGCCCACTTCCACCCCAACAAACTCTTTCCACCCCAGGAACACCCCTGCACCCTTACTCCTGCCACCCATTCAGCCTCTGCTAGAGCAGGTACAGTGACAGGGAAGTCCTCTCCAGTTGCCCCTGGTCATGGAGATCACGAGTGAGGCTGTCATCTGCCTTCCCAGCCCCCTCCTTCCTCACTCTTGTCCACTGCAGATCCCGACTTCCCAAATTTTCATTTACGGCCACATTTTCATTTATCCCATAAGGCTTATTCAGAAAGTTGAAGCCTGACCCAGTGCCGGGCAGACAGACAGGGGCCTAGAACAGCACTGCGTTTCCCTAGAAGGTGCCTTTGGCTCGGGTCTTTCTGAAAAAAATGAAAGAATGAGTAGGAGCTCGCTGGGCAGAAGTATGAGGCAAGTCCTGGTTTTGCATTTTGTTTTAGTTCAATCTTAAACCAGGCCCTGCCTGATATGAGCATTTGTACCCGGGATACCTGTTCTGGTGGTAGGAATCCTCAGGCCTGCTCAGTGGGAAACTGACCGAGTCATCAGAAAGTCGTGTGCTGAGCCAACAATCCCAGGGACCAGATCAAGGGGCCACACAGAGCACCCGCGGTGCACCCACGATGCAGCCAGGGACTGCCAGGGACAACAAGCAGCAGTGGTGGGGGGCCTACACACCATTGCTCCCAGAGGCCAGGCCTCCTCTCAGACCCAGGCTGTGGCCACAGAGCCACCTTGGCTGCCACCACCTCTTGCAGTGGGTTGTGAGCACCCTCCCCACAGGAAAAGTGGCCTCTAGGTCCCTCTGGCATCTAGGTCTCCCAGGACGTGTGCTTAAGTTGCAGGTTCCGGCTCCCCTAATTCCTTATAGAGTTTGAGAATGACACCCCCTGGGCCACTGGTCCTTTCATTGTCCAGCCGGTCCCACCTCCTGGCCCTGCTGTGGCCCCTGGAAGGTGACAGTCACACAACTGCTCCCACATCAGCGTCCCCCTTCCTGAAGAAAATGACCAGAAATGTTCACAGTGGGGGATCCAGATAGGGGGTGGTCTTGGTACCATTCTTACCACTTTTCTGTGAGCTTTTGATTACTCCAAGATAAAAGTTAAAAACTCGAGTGAAAATCGTCAAAGAAAGCAAATCAGATGCTAGTTAGTAGGCATCCAGAAATGACCAAGAATGAAGTGTACTGTGGCAAATCACTTAACTGTGGGTGCACACAATATGTGCATCGTTGGCACAGACTAGCAGGGATTTTAAAATGGTTTCTCCTCGGGTGGAGAAGCCATATCCCTTCCAACCTGGCCTCAACCTCACTCCTGGTGACCATGGCTCCTGGAGGAGGATATGGTGACCCTGGCTCCACTGACAGCTCTGAAAGCACAGTGCTCCTGGCTTCAGCCTCCCTTCTGGACAGGTGACACGGGGCCTCCAGAGCTTTCATGATGTGCTCAGGTTTGCACAACTATACTGTGTCCAAGCTGGGGTCTTAACCCTGTCTGGTCTCCCAGCCGCTTTCCTACCACTCGACTGTAAAGGTGCCTGCGTGTCCCATCACACACCCTATGACCACCAGTCAACCTCTTTTGAGGGTCACTTTCAGGCACGCAGGTCTCTGGGTGGCTGCCCTTGTCCTGGCATAGGTCAGCTCTCTGCAAGTGCAGCAGGAAGGAATGAAGAATCCCTGATGGATCCCAAACTTCAGGACCCAAAGACCTGGGGCACCATATGGGTTGCTGCTCAGGACTCTGGAACCATGGAAAGCAGCTCTCCTCTCCCTCAACCACACTCCTGTCTGATGCCAGGGGCAGGGGCTGGCAGTTGGGGCAGCCTCATTCACCAAGCAGAAAGCAAGCGGGTATTACGCATGAGCTGGCACCTTATGGGCTGTGGCCTGAAGCAAGATCCAGTCCAAAGGGATCAGTCAGCCATGGAGGCTGAGTGGAGAAGGGAGACAGCAGGCTTCCAGCTTCCAGAGTGCATTGGGCCAGATTTGAAATTTTTCTTGGCATCAACTGAGGGCAGTTCGGGGACCAGGTGCCGATGCCTACCATGGGCAGGTCCCAGGCCCACTGCTGGGGGCCTAGACTCTCTGTCCCACTGAATCCTAGGCCACAGGGGTGCTAAGCAGAAGCACAAAGCAGGCTGGAGGCCGAGGTGAAGCACTGGCTGCTCCTGGGATCAGTGCCCTCAGGTTGGGGCACTCAGTCTGGAATTTGGCTCAAGTTGAGAAGGAAGGGAGGTGGACAATTTCAAAGAATGCGCAGGCCTTGACTGGGCAGTTCCTGAGCTCCTTCTGCTGCTTCCAAGTCCTCCTCCTCCAGGAAGTATTTTCTGATCCTCCCAGCCAGGCCTGCTCCCCTATCCCAGGCTCCCACAGCCCCTGGTGGTAATGCTACTCAGGGCGGCAGCCCTCAGTGTGGTCGTGGTCCACCTCTGTCACTGAGTTGTATGTGTCCAGAGGGTACAAACGAACAGATCTGAGCACTTGCTATGTGCCTGGCCCTGTGCTTGGCGCCTCACATCAGCTCCCCCGGTTGAATACAGAGGCCCCAGCAAGGTCCTGGCTTCTGAAGGCACAAGGGCTAGGTCTGGGAACTGATGGACAGTGAGGGTAGGGTAGGTGAGATGGTTCTGCTCCTTCCTATCCTGGGGTGGTCCGGGGTGATGAGGTGAACAGCACAAGTGCCAGGGCCAACCTGCAGGCTGGCTCCTGGTCTATGCATCTATGTCCTGGCCCCTTCCTTTGAAGTTGTAAGCAGGGCCTCTGAACTAGTCTCTGAGCTGCCCCTGATTTTTCAGATGCGGCAGTGGAGACCCTGGGAAGGTAGGGCACTATTCCACCCCCACCTTCCACCACAGCTCTAAGTGAGCTGGTAATGACGAGTGGGAATGCAGAGCTCCTCCCAACTGTCCAGGCCTGTTGGCCCATGGGGCCCTGTTTTCTGTTCCCAGCCAGGTACCACGATCAGAAGTCCACAAGGCCATGAGGCCCAGGTGGGACTGGGTCCAGGTGCCAGGGGTCTGGACCACCTCTGGGTGGGTTGTGAGGGGCTCTCTCTCAGGGTTTGCTGAGTGGTCCTGAGATGTGGCTATGTGGCCTTCCACAGTGTGAAGACCAAGTGCAAATGGCTCAGCGTGAGCACAATTCCTATTGCAAAGCCCTGGCACACTTACCACTGACCTCATGTGAGCCCCCAGCAGCCCTGGGTGGGAGGCAACCAGGCATCTTACCCTCTTGGACACCCCCTGCTCAGAAGTAGCAGAGTAGGCAGAGGAGTTGAGTTTTTAGTCTCTTTCCAAGGCAGAGGTATCACTGTGCCTTTCCAAAGAGGACAAGGCTTTTGGCTCCCTTGCCCCCGAAACAATCCAGCCACAGAGCCTGCTCATGGCAGATCCTGTTGATAACACCCAGCAGCGCTTGATTCGGCGCCTTAGGTCTGAGCAGCTACCTTCCCAGTGGCCCTTCAGGAGACTGCCTGGTGCCCAGCACACACTCATCACAAGTAACCGGTGAGCCTCCTGGTCTGGGCATCAGGGTGAGCCAGACTCTGGGTCTTGGTTTTCTCATCTACAAAATGGACACAGGGAGAACTAGCTGATCTCAGATTCCCTTATTCCCCCGGCCTGCAATCAACTCGCAGAGCACCCTGGCCCCAGGCCATTTACTAACAATCACACCCTCTCTAGCAGAAAGAGGGTGGGCCAGGCCAGCCTTAGGTGCCTGTCTTCTTAGTCTCTTCACTCACAGCGAAATCAGAAAACTAAGTATCGTCCCTCAGCCGGCAGAATCCCTTAGAGAGAGTGAAGATTATGGATGGGGAAACTGAGGCCCCAAGTCGTCGCTGTCACCCGGCTGGGCTCTGCCCGAGTTTCCCTCCACCAGGGACTCTGCCGGCCGCGTCGACGGCGGACGGCGACTCGACAGCCCTACCTGGCACAGGTGCCTGGCTCGCGGGACGGGCGTAGGGTCCGGCGGGCTCTGGGCGCGGGCTCCCTCCGGTGGGCAGCGCCGGCCTGGCCGGGCTGGGGAGAGGACGCGGGGCGCGGGACGCGGTGGGGAGCAAGCGGGCCGGCGAGGAGGCGCGGACTGGGCTCCGCCCTCAGGAGAACAAACAGGTTTTCTCCTGCGCCCAGAGCCTCGCCCCTCGCCCCTCCTCTCGGCCGGCCCCCTTCCTCTGCCCTCTCCTGGGGTAGGTAGATGCGCCTGGCACATTCCGGACATTCCCCCGCCAGGGTCCTCGGCCCACAGGCAACTTCTCGCCCCCCCCACCCCCCCCCAACCCGGGGCCGCTGGAGAAATCAAGGCCGGGGCTCCCCGCACCGAGCCCAGAGCTAGCTCCCGAAGGCTCGGCCGCGGTGGAAAACTTCCAGGCAAATTCCTCCGCACTCGCGGCCCCCGAGTTGGGAGGCCGCCGCCACGTGATGGGGCCGGGCTGCCCAGTTGCGCCCCAGCCCGCTCCCGGCCCGATCTGGCCCCGGATCGGGGCGATGACTTGCGCAGATGCTGCGGGTTCATTCTGTGGAGAGCTACTGTTCCTAGATCCATTTTACAGATGGAGATACCAGACAGGGGTGGGGAGGGGGACTGGGGGCTGTCGGCTCAGATCATGCAGGAAGTCCCGGAGGCTGGAAAGGAGAGGAAAGGCAGAGAGCCTACTACCCGGCGGCGCCTGAGTTCTCACGCTGGGAAACCCTCCTGGGAAACTTGGGGTTCCAAAGGCACTGCAGCGAACACCCTGTCCGCCTAGCCAGGGCATCCCCGCAGACTCCGTGGGGGGACACAGCCAGATCCAGAGGTCCAGTGCGGTTTCATGAGTGTCATTCATTCATTCCTGCTTTTTGTGTACTTGTGTCATTGTTATGCTTGCTGAGTACTGGTGACAGTGAAGGCACTGGGCTAGGAGCTAGGATGGACTGAGTGTCAGAAGAAGCCCCTACCCTTACCTGTGGGGCTTCTCTCTCCAAGAGACCACACAGAATTGGCAAGGAGATGGTCTATGAGGATGAGAGCATCCAAACCATGGAGCAACGGGTTCTCCTTCAACAAACAGTGCTGAATCTAGGTCCCAAGGGTCCTCCAATCCATCTGCTTCTCTCCACGCCCACTGCCGCCACCCTAGTCCAAGCCTCTTCATTGTTTTCCCTGCCTCTGGTCTTGCCTTCCTCCCCATCCAGTCTCCACACAGAAGTCAGTCGAGGACTTTGCACATGGCTCCAAAGCTGCCTGTAGCTCTTTGATGGCTTCCCATTGCTCTCAAGATAAAAGGCAACCTCTTTAAGGGGCTCAATGATTTGGCTGCAGACCCAGCCACTCTCTTCCCTTGGTTCAATGTGTTCCAGCCACACTCACCTCCTTCCGATTTTTGAATACATCCTGTCTCCTTGACACTTTTACTCCTGGTGCTCAGACTCCCTAGAATGTCTTTTGTCCCCTTGTCTGCTTAGTGAGCTCTTAGTCATTGTTCAAAACTTTCCTCAAGTGTTTGTAAATTCTCTCCTGACTGCACGGGTCACCCAGGCAAGTAGATCACTTCCTTGTCCATGCTTCCCCAGTTCCCTCTGACTGCATCAATCAAGCATAATGGCTGTCACCTTTTATTGTTCTAGATGGTGAGCTTGGGGAGGGCAGGGCCCTGTCTGAGTCATCACTGGGACATGGAAACCAACATGGGGGGTTGGGGAGGATTGGGAGGTGATCAACACTCAGGAAGCTGTCCTTGCTCTTCTCGGGCTTTATCAGGCAGAGAGGAAGTGGCCCTATATCTGAGTGAATATATGTGTGGGGTGTGGGAGTAGGGATTATATCTAAAGTATAAAGTCACTTCAGCTCATCTGCATCTCTTGCCAACAAATGTTTCTCTGCTTCCAGTCTGGGGACCAGCATCTAATACCTCCCTGCCCCTGATCTCAGGTTGCTGGTCACCATGGATTTGACTTGGCATCCTAGCTCCTAAAGATGATACTCACTATATGTCCTTGGATATGTCTCACCCCCTCTCTGGGTCCCCTTACCCTTCCAGAGCCCCTTACTTAAACAGGCAGAAGGTAGAGGTCAGAGGGATGCAGTAGATATAAGGATGAGAAAGAGGGTGGCCCCCCCCTCGAAGGTCACCAGCAGGAAATGGAAAGCTCACTCCAGAGAGCACAAGCGAGAGTGGTGTCCAAAGCCAACAATGGCCAGTGAGCAAGGGCTGCCTGGGGCTGGGTTGCCCCAGGGCCTCACAGCTCTTCCTACATACCAGGTGATTCAGCCCCCACTGGGTCAGTCCCACCATGACAGCACCAGCCAGAGGGATTGGCCTTTCCTTAACTCCTCCCTCCTTGCCAGGCTGCCAGGCCCTGCAGCTGATCTTGCCTGCAAACGAGTTTGACTCGAAAGGTGACTGCCTTGCCCTACCTTGCCCTGCCCTGCCCACCTGCTCACTGTGCCAATGGAGCCCCCCCTACCCCCACCAGGGCCACCCCCAGCCATCTCAGCCAGGCTTCGAGGCCCTTGCCAACTTCATCAGCCTCCTCTTTGACTCCTTGCTCTCGGTCATGTGGACCCAGACACACTGAGTGCTCTTGTCCCACCAGGGCCCTGCACAAGATGTCTCCTTGCTGGTAAACTGCCATCCATTCTTAGCCAGAACACTGGGTCCTTCGTGAACTTCCCCTTGGATTAGAGCTGGAGGGCCAAGACTCTGGTGGCTCCTGGTTGCCCCCAGACTGGGCTCTACCCCTGCCTGGCTTGAGCTTGGCCCTGTCCCTTTCTACTCTCAGCTCCTCTTGTGCCTTGACCACCATCTCTAGCTCCAAGGCTGACCAGCCCTCCAGGCTCTGGCAGAGTCCTCCTGGAGTCCCCCAGCTCAAGTAGTCTCCCCACAGCAAGACCTTGCTCTGAGGATAAAAGTGCTGCCTCTAACACTGATGGGCTGGAGGGTGCAGCCAGTCTGGGCTGCCTGGAAGAGGCAGCAGTGGGCAAGTGGTGACCCCCTATGCTGAGGGGAGCCAGGAACCAGGAGCAGGCAATGGAGGCGAGTTCTTTGGGAAGCAAGCAGATGACAGGGGGACAGGCGGCAGTCTGGAAGGAAGTGGCCAGCAGGGCTCATCGGCTCCAGGAGCCCATTCAGGTCTCCAGGGCTGGGAACAGAACCCAGGCAAGCCAGTCTAGCCCAAGATTTCCCAGGTAAGGGAGGGGGACGACGGGTAGGGCCTGACAGTTTTCAGGCTGAAGTTGAACCTGAAAACAACCAAAACCAGCCCAGGCAGAGTGTCCTCACACCAGAAGGTACTGGAGACCCATGCCAGATCCAAACCCTGCCATGGTGCAGATGGGGAAACAGGTCCAGAGAGGGATGGACCATAGCCCACAGGGGCCACACAGCCATTCTGAGACAGAAATAGGACTAAAACTTGGGCTCCGGTTGCTGTGGATGGAACCCCCATCCAGTTGGGGTTCTCAGGTTCACATGTGAGTAGGGCTGGGCTCCTGTTTGCACCCTAATCCCCCCTGCCCTCCCTCTTTCTAGGGCCTGCCTTGACACCTCATCCTCCTAAGCTCTTCAACCAGTTTCCACTTGTTGGGTGACTCCACTGGTTCCAAGCAGGGTGGGTCCCCTCATGACAGGGGTCCCCAGGCGTGGTTGTAGCCACAGTGGCCCCTATGGAGCCCCAAACCTTCAGGCCCGGCCTCTGAGTCTATAACCAGCTCTCCATGTGGCTGGGAGCAAGACCCTGCCTTCTGGGTATTGCCTGTGAGGCCCCTGCACTGCCCTTGACCTGCACTGCAGGCTTAGGGGCTGGGCCCCTCCAGTGTGTGACATACACACTTATTCTTAATCATCAAATGCCCCATTTAGGACCTCCTTTCCCCACCACACTGCCACCTGCACCCAGATCTGGTGGGGAAGGCAGACCAGTTCAGGTTCATGGTGCAGAATCCACGCCCAAGCAGTTCCTGCCCTGTAGACAGTGCCTCACCTCTGAGAGCAGAGAGGTTGTACAGGCAGGCCTCCTCGGCCGCGTGCACATCTCCCACCCCTGCAGGCTGAACTCCCCCGCTACCTTTTGAAACTAGTACTTCGAAGAAGCCCAGGAAACACTCCGCAATCCGTCTTGGCCTCTGTGACCTGATGCCCGGAACACAGACTGCCTTTTGTCTCTGGCTGTGAAGCAGCCCCAGGCCAGGCCTCCAGAGCACGAGTGCACAAGCTGAGCCAAGGCCTCACTGGCAGATAATCCCCACATGCCCTGAAGAATGGCTTTTTGCTGCTTTAAAAATCATCCACAGATCGGAAAAATAATGTTCTAATTGGAAAACCTTCCCGCCATGGTTTTCCGGAGTTTTAGTACAGTTGGCCGGCAAGGAGGCTCCTGGGAGGAGGAGGAAGGGAAGTCATGAGGAGGAGACAGTGGGCAGGCTGCCCAGTGCCCCCTCGTCCCCAGAGCTCAGCTGCTCTCAGCAAGGGGCCATGCCTGGGAGATCTGGGGGCTGTCTGGTCCTCCTGGGCTGGGGCCCAAGCCCTGCTTCCCCCCAGAGACCCCACTGCTGCCCCAGAAGCAGCCCAGGTCCCTGGACTATCTGGCAGGCCTGGTGCCCACTGAGCGTGGTGATCACAGGCCAAGAAGAGGAAAGGTGTGAAAGCTACCACCTGATCAAGAAACAGGAAGGTTCCCTCCACCTGGGTGGGGCCCTGGGCTGGGAGACCTAGCGGGGCATGCAGGATGCACAGGAAAAGTGACTCCTGAACAGCTGGATCCATCCAGCAAGGGAGGATGCTCTCGCTCAGGGGCCCTGCTAAGCCTGGCTTGGCTAAACCACTAGTGGGAGGAGCTGAGGCCACAGCAACCTGAAGGTTTGTCAAGCTCCAAGAATTGCTGATTTGTTCCTTCACTAGGGGCCGTGCCCACCTGGGAAGGGGAAATGCAGGAGAGCCAAGTTACTATGACTCACCTTAGTTTTTCCAGAAACCTCCCTGGGTGCCTAGCTGCCTTGATTTCCTCAAGGGGAGCAGCCTTCGAGAGATTGGGGGTGGAGAGGGATAGTTCAGCGGCCTCCTCGTCCATCTGGGCAGACCACCCTCTCCTTGTGGAGGAAAGGGAATCACAGCAGCCTGAACTTGGAGACTATGAACTTGCCACATTGCTTTAGGCTCCCTGGCATTGTACCCTCCTTCATGCCCCTTTCTTCCCCCCTTGTGACCTTTAGGACTGCTGCTCCCACACCAGCATACCTCTAGAGCTCCACTGGCTACTTATTCGACCCCATGGACTGCAGCCTACCAGGCTCCTCCATCCATGGGGTTTTCCAGGCAAGAGTACTGGAATGAGGTGCCATTGCCTTCTCCATACTTATGATTATTTCAATTTAAATGTATTGCAGTGAGATAAAATTGAAGCTTTAGTTCCTCAGTCACAAGAATCATATTTAGCCCCATGTGGCCATGGGCTCCTGTAACAGACAGCAGAGATAGACAAGAATTCATCCCTGCAGCAAGTTCTGTCGTATATCAGCAGTCTAGCTGCATCACTTCTCCTTAAAAGGAAGCTCTCAACTTCCCTCTTAACTCAGCCTGAGGTCCCTCCACTAAGTGAGGTCCCCCCACAACCTCAGCCAAGGGAGGCATTCCCTTCTCCCACACGCCACTTACTTGGAGAAGACTAGTCTGTCTTTGGATGAACACCTCTCCTCCTTTGAGGCTCAAGAGAATATTCAGGCAAGTGTTTGCACAGGACACATTGTTCTTTTCCACCCAGATCTCACTGCATGTGAGAAGGTGACTGGGAGAATTGGAAGGGTGTGCAATGGTGTGGAGCAGTGAGTGTGGGACTTCAGCATCCCTGCCAGTGGACCATCCATCCTCCTCAGGCCTCACAGTTCTTCAACCCCAGCATCACTGAAGAATCTGTCAGTGATGCCCTACAGGGGCAACCTACATCTTGTTATCACCTCTGAAGCCTGTATTGCAAGGCTTCCACTTTCTGACCCCTGTCTCCTCTCTTTCCAGTGGGCTTGTTCACATTAGTTCTACTTCCTGATGAGACGTATAGTCAGTTCTCTTTCCAGCTCATGGGGATCTCCTGTCTGTTGGTCTGCGTTCTTCCCATCTGTTAGCTCTTTCCTCCCTTCCTGGCCCTCTCTGTCCAGCATAGAATCAATGGCCCATCAGTTTAACACCTCTTTTGTTAACATCTGAATTTCCCTTGTTCCACAGACCCTCTGTCACCTTCACTTGACACTCAGATCTGGACAAGTTTAAACATCTGCTTTCTTCCTGTCCACCCCAAGGTGATGACGGTGCTGGCAAAGGTCATATAACTGCAGAATGGTGCCAATATCCATTTCTGGATCGTAATCCTTCTCACCTCTGTGAGGACTTCCATCTTTGTAATTGTCCCTTTCTTTTCTGCATCATAAGAAGGTCCAGTTTATTTGGAGCATATCCATCAATGTTAAAAAAAAAAAAAAAGGAAAGTCGTCTCACTTGACCCTGTTCTCAGCTCCACTTAGTCTCTTTTCTCTGCTCCTCTACTGAGCAAAACTCCACGAAAGAGTCGTCTACACGGGCTGTCTCTGCTTCTCATTCCCTCATAAACCCAATCCCGTCAGGATTTCAACCCTACTGCTTCCTTAAAATCGTTCTTCTCAAGGTTACCAGTGATTCTCCATGTTGCCAAACCCAGTGCTCACATCTCTGCCTTCACTTAACCTCTTAACCACAGTTGATCATTCCTTCATGCCAGAACAACATTCATCCTTTGGTTTCCCTGACTCTCCACTTCCCCAAGTGTATTGAAGGTTAGGAGCACAAACTCTGGAACTGGACTGTGTGGGTACAAATCCTGGCTGTGCCAATTAATAGCTGTGTGACCTTGGGCAAGTCACTTGCCACCTCTAGGTTTTCACCTGTATGAAGGAGGTGAGAATACCAGCATCTACCTCTTGGGGTCGTTGTGAAGGTTACATTGGTAACAGAGAGTGCTGAGAATAGAGCTTGTTACATTGAGAGACACTCAATGAAACCACCACATGGGTGCTGATGGGGTTTGAGACACGCTACCAGCAAACATGACATGTTGAATATTTTAAGATGAGGGAGTTTGAGAAAATGGCAGAAACAAGAAGGTCTCTCTGACCTTCCCTACACTCCCACCTTTCTCCTGGAAGCAGTTCATAAGACTCTCAGGTGAGAGGTGCCCTCCTGATACCTGGACAAAAGGAGCATCCTTATCTCTAAGACAGGGATAAGGCCAAGAAGAATCCAAACAAAGAGGCTTTGCTAAGTTCCCCTGAACTTACTGCACTTTGCTCAAAACTCTTCACCCTATCTTGGCTTTGCATGACTTTCTGTTCTCCATCAAACCTAGAAAAAAAACACCCAGAATTAACCACTTCTTCAGGTCTTCATTTTTTTATGAAGGCTCTCAACCTTATATTAAATAAATGGGTACTCTTTCTCTTGTCAGTCTAATTTTCAGATCTAGCCAGGGATTCCTACAGTGTCCAAGGGTTGACTGAAACTAAACACATCAAAAAAAAAAAAAAAACTCCACACCCCTCAAACTTCTCTTCTCTTAGGTCTTCCCCATCAGTGGCACCTCCCAGCTGTGCATGCCCAAAGGCCCAGGCACCTGGCCCTCATCTCCTATATCCAATCAATCAGCAAGTCCTGATTATGGCTCTACTTCCAAAATATACCCAGAGCCTGATCACTTCTTCCTGCTTCCATTGCCACCAGCCTCCTAGTCCAAGCCATCACCCTTGATCCCCCCGCCCCCATCATAGTCTTCTGGCTTCCACTCTTGCCCCATTACATCTATTGTCCCCCTGTATTGTCAGTCTGGTGACTTCACTCACCCAGCTGTCCAAGCTGGAAATCGGGGTACCCTCTGAGACTTCTCTTTCCCTGTCACCCTCCAGGTCTGATGCCTGTTGTGGTTCCAACCTCTTCTCCCAACTTCCAAGCTCCAGGTTCCCATCACACTGGACTTCTTACTGATCTTCACAGAAACCTTGTTCTCTGTCTCCAAGCCTTGGTGTTGACTGAGGTCCCCCTGCCCGGGTTAACTCCTACTCTGCACACACCTCTAGCAGGAAGTTGTCCCTAACCATGTCTCTTCCTGGGCTGCCCTTCAGTCCCAGCACTCATTACCCTACAGAATCACTGTCTTCTGTCTCCTCCGTTCCTCTTGGATGTAGGAAACATGTCTTATGCTTGCCTGCTCACTCAAGCACTGGTAGGGTTCCTGAGTGGTCACAAACGAAATATTTGCCAAACGAATGAAAGAAGGAATAAAAGTTCATGTCAAATGTGATATATTATCAAGCAATACACTGACTTTTCAAATCAGGGATTAAAACTGTATCGCTCAGTAGATGACATTGGAACTACTAGTCCTGTGGAAAAACAAGCTGGATTTCCTACCTCAAAATCCGCACTGAAGTAAACTCCAGATGGCTCAGAAATGTCATGTAAAAAAAAAAAAAAAAAAAAGTGAAACCATAAAAGTACTAGAAGGAATCCTGGGATGGGGACAGCCTTTCTAAGTATGTCATGAAAACCAGGAACCATAAAAGAAAAGAGAGAAATTAAAAACTTCTGTATGCCAAAACCCATCATAACTGTCATTAGACAAATGACAAACAAGGAAGACTTATTTGAACTGCATGTGACAGCAAAAGACTTAGTCTTCAAAAAATAAAAACGGGCTCCTTTCAAAGCCAGCAATAGGAAACATAGGCCAGCAAAGAAGGGAACAGACAATTCACAAAACAAGGTTTGCGGGAGCCCCATTAACATGCGAAGGAAATGCAAATACAGTCTCAGAGAAGTTAAAGTTACATTGGATCTGCAAAACCCAGGGTTATCCGAGGTGTGGTAAAATGGTCATCCTTAGCCTCAAGGGTCCTAGAGGTGGGAGGATGAATTGTAACTTTTGTAGAAATATGTAACAAGAACTATGAGGACTCCCTTTGACCTAGCAATACCAACATTTAAAATTCTTTTTGGGAATTCCCTGGCAGTCCAGTGGTTAGGACTCTGTGCTTCCACTGCAGGGGACATGGGTTCGATCCCTGGTCAGGGAACCAAGACCCTGAAAACCACGTGGTGTGGCCAAAACAAACCAAAAATTGAATCACCATGCTGTATGCCTCAAACTAACATGACATTGTAAATCAACTCTGCTTCAATAAGCTTACTTTTCAAAAATTAAAAACATCTTTTTATCATCTGATATCAATAAAGTGGTATATATGTATATCATATAAAATGTGATGGATATAAACATCTGCCAACCAGCCAGCACCATTATCTATGACTTTTGTCCTGATACTCAGGATGACCTGTCCTGGCTTGGGCTCTTGACCCCATATCCTATCACCTACTCTGGCCTGCTAATGTTTTTTCTACCTTTTACTTGGGTCATCAATTATTTCCACTTGGTTGGATCATTTTGATCAAAATGCAAGCTACTCTTCATTTATTTCCCTCCTCCATTTCTCAATAGCAACCATGAAGAGAAGAACCTACACTTTCTCTTACTCCTCTTCTTCCCTTCTATCTCATGGACAGCACTTAACAGAAATGGCTCTTTTTAAAACCAGTGCTCTCCATCTTGCTATGTCCAGTGGTCAGCTTTCATTCTAATTTTACTGGATATGTTAGCATCATTGGATACAGGAGTCACTCCTTCTGGAAACGCTTTACTCTTGATTGACCCTTTCTCATTGTCTCCACTCTTTCCAACCTCCTCACTTTGGAAGTTACCAGGACTCAGTCCTTGAAACTCTTCTCAATGATATTCTTTATTATGGTGATTTCTATTCATCTTGCCATCTTGTGTCTTTAAACACCATCAGAAGGCTGATAACTCCCAAACTTACATCTCCAACTCGACTTTCCCCTTAATTTCAGATTCCTATATCCCAAGGCCTATTCAATGCACATTGATTAGGCATTGTATTTGGTGACCCAAATCAAACTCCTTATCAGCCCTTCCAAACCTGTTCCTCCCACAGCTGTCCCCACCAAAGCTGGGGCTACCGAGATCTGGCCACTTCTCCTCATCTCTACTATTTGGTGAGCTTCTGATTGTTGTGCCATTAAGAACAAGGCTGCTCTGGAATTCTTGTACACATCTCCTGATCACATGGACAAGAGATTCTTGAGGTGAGTGGTTCTCAAACTTCCGTGGGCTTCAGAATCCCCTGGAGGGCTTGTTAAAATGAAGAGAGCTGGACCTCACCCCCAGAGATCCCAGTTTGATTAGGAATGTATTGGCATTTCTAACAAGATCCCAGGTGACACTCATTATATAAGTTATATAAGTGAAAGTGTTAGTCGCTCAGTCATGTCTGACTCTTTGCAACCCCATGGACTGTAGCCTGCCAGGTTCCTCTGTCCATGGAATTCTCCAGGCAAGAATACTGGAGTGGGTTGCCATTCCCTTCTCCAGGGGATCTTTCCGACCCAGGGGTTGAACTAGGGTCTCCCATATTGCAGGTGGACTCTTTATCATCTGAGCCACCAGAGAAGCCCAATGCTCATGCTATGCTATGCTAAGTGCTAAGTCACTTCAGTCGTTTCCGACTCTGTGCAATCCCATAGATGGCAGCCCACCAGGCTCTCCCGTCCCTGGGATTCTCTAGGCAAGAACACTGGAGTGGGTTGCATTTCCTTCTCCAATGCATGAAAGTTAAAAGTGAAAGTGAAGTCGCTCAGTCGTGTCTGACCCTCAGCGACCCCATGGACTGCAGCCTTCCAGGCTCCTCCATCCATGGGATTTTCCAGGCAAGAGTACTGGAGTGGGGTGCCATTGCCTTTTCCAAATGCTCATGCTACTGGTGGGGAAATCACACTTGGATATTCATAGCTCTAGGGTGTATTATACCCAAGAGTAGAAATGCTGGGTCCTAGGATATGGGCATGTTTGACCTCACAATAGAACAGCGTTTTTCCTTTGGGTCAGCAGTGGGCAAGAGCACCCAGTACTCCACATTCTGGCCAAGACTTGACGTGGTCAGAGGCCTTACAGTTGTCAATGCAATGGACACAGAGGTGTTACCATTGCCAATACAATGGTTTTGAGTTACTGGCATTTATCTTCAGGTGGCAATTACGTGCAGTTGGGAGAGAGAACATGAGTACAAGCACACTCATTGCAATGTTATTTTTGATATTAAAAAGCTGGTAACAATGTAGGTTTCCATCATATGTACATTCAAAGTTTATAACAGGATAATATGAAGCTGATTGAGATGATGATTATAGGTCTGTAGATATGAACATGGAAGATGTCTATATTGTTGAACAAGAGGGAGAAAGCAGTTTCCATGAGATACATGAGAGCATGTATAGTGTGAGTTCATTTCTATAAAAGTGTCTGAATGCATTGAGAAACACTTTGGAAACACTTGGTATGTCTAGGAGATGGATTTTGAGTTACCTTGACTTTCTTTTTTTCTGTGTGTATTTTCTGCAATGCTTGATTTATTTTAAAATGTGCATCTGCTTTTTGTTTAAAAAAGTGATTTTCAACAACTACATAATTATATTTCTGTTTGTATATGCTATAAAGTATCTAGAAGGTTTCACATGAAAGATCAGAATGGCTGCCTCTAGGCAGTGGGTTTGTGTGGGCTGAGTGGGAACGTACTTTAAGTTTTCTTTTTATTCCATTCTGTACTCTTTGAATTTTTATGGCAGTGCATTACTTTCATAATTTAAAAAAAAAAACACTAATAAAAACAAAAAAGAAAAGAGATCTATTCTTACCACACAAGCAAACCCTGCCAGCCCCTGCCTCTACCAGCCCAGCCCAGCCCACCTAGCCATGCTGAGGTCCCAGTGACTTCACAAAGAGCCCACTCAAGTTGTGCCAGGCTGCCTCTGGCCTGAGAGCTTTCAAGCTGTGGGGCCAGGGCCAGTTGGTGGGCTGCCCAGGAGAGAGTTCCTCCTTCTGGGTGCTGCCTTAAGGCCAGCCATGTATCACTTCCAGAAAGTGGGGACTGGAAGTCCCCAGAAAGTGGGGACTCCCCCACTGTCTGTGTTGGAAGGACAGGACAGCCCCTCAGAGGGCCCACAGAGAAACCATTAACACAGCCAAGGAAGTGAGTGACTGTAGAGGCATGGGGACAAGCTCCAATAGTGAACAGCCTGTGTCTCTAATGAAGTGCTTGTCAGTCTCTAAAGGTCAGACCGAGGAAGAAATAAAGTCTACAAGATGAGAATGGCGTAGAAACATTGAACATGGGAGCATCTACAACACATGTGGATGGCAGAATCAGGGGTCACCTGGAATGAAGAATGAATTAATTTGATCTAAAACAAAAAAGATCCTCTGGAGAAAGGAATGGCTACCCACTCCAGTATTCTTGCCTGGGAAATCCCATGGACAGAGGAGCCTGGCGGGCTACAGTTCATGGTGTTGCCAAGAGTTGGACACGACTGAGCGATTAACACTTTCAAAACAAAAAAAGACTTCACACAGCAGGGACTGGATGAACAATGGATGCTTTTTCCTCACGGTAGCTCCTCTGAGCTGTTGGCCACTGCCTTGGCAACACACGTGGCTCAGGTTCTTCCTGGGCCACATCACATGGCAGTCACATGGTTTCCCTCTGCCTCCCCCATGGCCCATGAGCTCTAGAAAGGAGAAACTGGCTCCCATTCATAACCCTCCTCTTCACAACAGGCATGGGCCATTATTAAGTGCTCAGTAAGTGTTGGGTCAACAGAATGGGATCACCTCCAGTATAGCAACAAAATGCAGATGCCACTTTGCAAACGCTCATTTTCAAAATTCAAAGCAGAGTCACAGCTGAATGTGTCCCGGTATCACGTTCCCACCATCAGGGAGTGGATTGGCAGAGGTAGCACTTTCTTGAACATATACTATCTCTGTAATAGAACAGCCATACAGCACACAAACCATGTGGGAGTTCACCGTTCCCCTCCCCTCCCGTCCACCACCTGGAACGGCCTTAGCAGTCCTTGCATGATGACTGCTTTTGGACACTTAACACTTGTGTGAAAGAAAGAAAGTGAAGTCGCTCAGTCGCGTCCAACTCTTTGCGACCCTATGGACTGTAGCCCACCAGGCTCCTATGTCCATGGGGATTCCCCAGGCAAGAATATTGGAGTGGGTTGCCATTTCCTTCTCCAGGGGATCTTCCCGACTCAGGGATCGAACCCAACGGGTGTGTGAGAATAGTACATGTTCACAAGTAGAAGCCCAGTAAATACTTGGTGTGTTTAGAAAACAGGTTAGATTGTGCTTTTAAAGGATGGGAGAGGGCAGGGAGGCTCAAGAGGGAGGGGATATATATATATATATATATATATATATATATATATATATATATAATTATGACTGATTTGTGTTGTTGTGTAGCAGAAACCAACACAACATTGTAAAACAATTTTTCTCCAATTAAAAGTAAATTAAAAAAATAAAAAGTTACCTCTTAAAAGTCTCTGTATGAGTTCATCCCAGAAGGTGCTCCCTGAGCCTCTTCCCCCGCCCTCTCCCTGTGATACAGGACAGGCTTCAGGGGAGGACAAAGCTGCCTAAGAGGCTTAACAAGTCACTGGGTCCTGAGGCGAGAACTAGAGCTGGAGGGAGGAAGATCCACTGGGATGGTGTGGGAGCCAGTGGGGAGGGGGCAGAGCGTTGCCGGGGCAGGGGGCAGGAGGGGGGAAGTGAAAGAGATGGTCCTGGGAAGATGACTGGAGGGAAGCCTGACCTCAAGTAAGGAGGAGGCAGAGGCAGCAGGTGATATCACGTCTCCCTGGGGTGGTAGAGAGCTCCTTTGGGTCACAGGTCTGGGCCCCTGGAGGCACCCACAAGGGACATGGGCTGCTCTGTGGGTATTTGGAAAAAAAGCGACAGAGGGAGAAAGGGAAGGAAATAGGAAATCTCCTGTCAATAAAATGGCACCATCATCAAGGTTCTTTGAAGTTTGTTCCCTAGAGGTAAAAGTTGGACTCACAGTTTTTCCAAGATGAATGTCTTTATTCTTCTATGATATTCCCCTAGGGGAATAGGTGGGGGAGGAAGACGGGGGAGCCTGTGTTCCAGAATAATAGAAGGAACAGATAAGAATCTCAAATGCCAGGAATCAACCATAATGTGGGGATGCAGTGGAGAGGGGGCTGGGAGGGGGGCTCCTGGTCCAGGAACTGGGGGAGGAGAGGCAGAGATCAGGGAAATGGCGTGGGCAGGCTGCCCTCCCTATGAAATCAAGACTCCACATAAAGCTAAGTAAACGTGGAGTCACGTTTGTCCATCTTCTATTAGCTCATCTTGTGGCCACTTTGATGCAGGTTTGTTGCAGCAGCCAAAACATTCCTATGTGGCTGGGATAGATTTCATCTGATCTTCCCCTGGCCTCACTCCCAGCTTCATCAAGGGAGGCCCCTAACCAGCCCTGTCCTCCCAGTGTTCAGAGGAGTTGAACTGTTGGGTTCATCCACAAAGAGAGGGGCAGGTGTTTACTGACATTAGAAGAAGAAATGGGCTGAGCCCAGAGGGAGCTTGGGTTGGGAATGAGAGAGACACAGAGAGGCTGCCCACTTGCTTCAGTTACTTGCACACATCGTTTATTCAAGAATTAGAGAAGCCTCATGAAACAACTGAGGAAGGAAGTTGGGGTAGGAATCACTCTTCAGGAGTGCCCTTCTGAGGGTCAGGGAATGAAACTTGTTTGGGAGGTAGTGAGACTGAGGGCCTGTGTGGCAGCCAAGTGGAGGAAACAAACTGACATGGGATAGTACGGGGCTGGGGCTCAGAGGGACTGTGCAGGGTGGAGTCCAAGCATGTGGGGGCAGAGGTAGCTCACAATGGCCACTGGAGGCCACAGAGAACATTGCATCCTCTGGCAGCATAGGAAGGGTTGGGTGTAGACTAACGGAGGCCAGTGAGGAGCCCTGCTCAGCTTAACCAAAAGGGAGGTCCCATGAGTAAAGAGCCTGTGAAGAAAGGGTCAGAGATCAGGCATCAGCAGTCACATTTGTCAAGGCTCATCTAGTGGCCAGGAGCAGAATAAGCAAGATAGCCAGAGCAGAGGGGAACAGGATGCCTGCGGCTCTCTCCTGCTTGCTTCCAGGGCTGTCTGCACACGACTGATTTGTTCCCACTAAGAGCTTGAGCTCTTCTACCCCCGGCAGACAATGAAATGTGAGGCATTAAGGGCCCTCACAGTCTAGGGGCATCCGCCAGCTGTGGGAGCCAGGTACCCTCCACTGTCATGTACAAAAGGTACATACAGGCCTTGTCATTATCACCAGCCACTGCCACAGCCCCTCCCCACCCCTACTCCTCTCCCCTCTTGGGGAAAGAAATAGCAGGGGCTTGCCTGCCCATCCATGACAGGGGACTGGCAGTGGACATGCTCCCAAAGAACCCTTAAAAGAGCTCACAACACCTCCCCCCTCCATGAAAGAGCCAGTGTCCCTTAATTTTCCTGAATACAATACAGTGGCAGGAGGGTCTAAGAGCAGCCATAGTCTCGGGGAGGCTGCACTGGGTGGGAGGCAGGGAGGGGAGAGTCAAATCCAGTTTGAGATTGACATTTCAATAACCAGAAAGGAGACACTTTTGAAACCTGCCCTCTGAGGACAATACTATGATTATCCCCATTTTACAGATGAGGAGACTGAGGTCCAAGTTTGCACAGCTAGTGAGTGTGGGAGCTGGGATTTGAGCCTGGGTTGTCTCCAGGGCCTGAACTCCTAACTTGCACATCTACCACCTCACTGGGTTCAGACTGGGGAAAAGAAATTCCCTTGGGGGTCTTACCTCCCTTCTTTCTGTCAGTTTCTAAGGGGGCTTTCTTCCTTTGGCCAAAATTAAATTATCTGAATCATGAAGCTTGTAAATATATGAAGCTAATGCAACCTGCTACTTATGCCAGAGTTTAAACATCAGTGCAAAATGCCACATTTGAAAGAAAGCATGTGTTTGACTCTTAGCAGGATATTTCTAGAAAGATCAGGGAGTGACTTGAATTTGGGCACCAGCCTCCAGCCAAGTTCTCCATGGGTGTCTGTGTTTGGTGAGGGGGCAGCTCCTTGTGGGTCTGAGCAGGGCAGAGCTTCTGCCCTGGCCCCTAGGTTGCCTGAAAAATGCCCACCCTCATTCCCCACTGACTGCTGCCAGCACACATTAGGTGTCTCGCCTGAAGGTCAGAGGAGCTGTGACCCTTTCCGCCCCCTTTAGGCTATGGCCCAGGACACTTAGGTCATTTGGCCAAGGCCACACAGGTGACGAGTGGCTGACTCTGGACAGCAATCTGAGGCAGCTAGAACCCTTCAGGAAAGTGTCTGCTGGATCCAAAGACGTTACCCCAGGAGATACAGCTGCCTGGCTCTGGAAGCAATCAAAGGCACAGTACACACGTGTGGACGCAACTTGATATTTGACAGATTCTACTTCTCCTCTCAGTGAAAGTGAAAGTCGCTCAGTCGTGTCTGACTCTTTGCGACCACAAGGACTACAGAGTCCATGGGATTCTCCAGGTCAAAACACTGGAGTGGATAGCCTTTCACTTCTCCAGGGGATCTTCCCAATCCAGGGATTGAACCCAGGTCTCCTGCATTGCAAGTGGATTCTTTACCAGCTGAGCCACAAGGGAAGCCCAAGGGCACTGGAGTGGGTAGCCTATCCCTTCTCCAGCGGATCTTCCCCACCCAGGAATGGAACCAGGGTCTCCTGCATTGCAGGCGGATTTTTTACTAACTGAGCTATGAGGGCTCAAAGTTTGTCTTGAGAGGAGCCTATCTAGAGCTGCAGGGAACCATATGCAGAGCTCCTAATTTTTAGCTTAGAGATGAGATCTGACAATTCACATTTTTAACAAATAACTCCAGAGACTCGGGTGTGCTCCAAAGACTGAGAACAGCGGCTCCCAAGGCAGGTGTGCAGGTGGCCTGGGGAAATCTCAGGAAGTGATCCAGGCCAGCTCGTCAGGCTTAGGTCCTGGGGCATGAAGGTCACTGAAGGATGTGCATTGATTTCGAATTCATTTCATTAGAAAGTTTGACTGTTGGTGTGCTGTTTACTCCTCAAATTGAATTTCATCATTTACAGACATATGAGTTGTCCCTGTAAGATGCCAGCATGCTTGGTCAGGATATAGGATTCTTTGACTATGGTCACTTGGCTAATATTTTGCTGACTGTGTATGGGTGTGTCTGTGTGTTTATTGTAAGCAGAATTAGTTTATTTTCCTTTTCCATTCTATTATTAGGGAGTCGTCCTTCTTTTCCTAGTGTCTGGAAAGTATTGTTTTTGTCAGACTGGAATCATTTCTTTGGATGGTTGATAGAGTTCACTACTGAAATCATCTTTGCCTGCAAGTTTTGTGTTGGGGAGGGGCTAGTGTATCAGTCAGGGTTCAACCAGAATCAGTAGGAGATGTATAAAGAGATGTAGTGTCAGGAATTGAGGGCTGGCTAGGAAGCCTAGAATCTGTAGCACAGGCTGTGAGGAAGGACAGGCTAGAACTTTCTGGCAGGAGCTGAAGCTCTGCTCTTAGGGGTTTTCAATGGATTGAATCAGGCCCACCCAGATTATCCAGGATAATCTCCTTTAAAGTCTATTGATTATGGGCTTTAATCACATTTATAAAATACATTCACAGCAACAACTAAAAGGGTGACTGAGTAACAGGGTACTATAGCCTAGTCAAGTTGGCACATAAAATCAGCCATCATGGGGTGGGGGAACTTTTAAATGCTCATCCCATTGTTAAACAGTTATAAGACTATTTGGACTTTTCTAAGTTGCATTATTTCTATGAATTGTATTTTATTTCAAAGTTTCTGTTTTTGCTCATAACTTCTTATTATCATTTAAAGTTCATAGCATTTATAATTAGTCTCTATTCCATTCCTGTACCTTTCTTCTTTCTTGATTAATCTCACCGAAGTTTTGCTACTTTTCAAACAATAAAATATTGGTTTTGTTCACCCTCTGTATTGATTTTCTTTTTCATTAATTTCTGTATCTTCATTCATTCATTTTTTGGTGGGGGCAGTTATTTTCCTCTTCTTTTTCTAATTTCTTGAGAGGGATACTTAGCTCATTAATGTTAGCCTTTTCTTTTATAACCACACACATTTGTGGCTAATATTTTCCCCTAAGCACAACCTTGACTGTATCCCACAAATTTTGATATATAGTATTTTCTCTATCAAAACATTCAATATATTTTGAACTTTCTATTATGATATTTTGACCTATAGTTATATAGAAGCATGTTGCTTCATTTCCAAACAGGATGTGGGTGAAAATGTCAAGATAGGAATTTGGGAGTAACATTATTCAACTCATAGCCCTTGATAGTGGTTGGGATATACTTTTATATCCTCTTTCCCTGGCCCCTACTCCCAGCTTCGATAAGGGTCAGAGAAATATACATATTCAACTTTAGTAGACAAGGTCAAATAGTCTTCTAAAGTTCTTGTACCCATCAAGCCTCCCTCCAGCCATGCATGAGAGTTCTAGTTGCCGTCACATCCTTGACAACATTTGGCATTCTGTTTTATAAAAATTCTAGATCAGTTCAGTTCAGTCACTCAGTTATGTCCAACTCTTTGCGACCCCATGGACTGCAGCACACCAGATTGGATCTTCAGCTTCAGCATCAGTCCTTCCTATGAATATTCAGGACTGATTTCCTTTAGGATTGATTGGTTGGATCTCCTAGATCTCATAGTTTTAATTTGTGTTTCCTGAGAACTAATGAGACTGACCACCACACGAAACAACGGTGTGTCCTGATGAACAGAAGTTCTTCATTTGCATGTAGTTTTATCTTTAAAATTTTACAGAGTGTGAATGCAGTATTTGGTGAGAGGATCTTTACAGAAATAATTAAGGAAAAATGAGGTAGTTACAGAGGGTCCTAGTCCAATATGTCTTCTTAAAAGAAGAGGAGATGAGGACCAGACACACACAGAAGGAAGATCATGTGAGGACACAAGGAGAAGAGTGAGAGAAGCCAGACATGTAAGAGCACATACTGTGTGGTTTCATTTATGTCAAACATAAAAATGGGAAAACCTAATGTCTGCTACTAGATAGCAAGAGAGGGGTTCCCCTCAGGGAGGTAGTGACTAGGAGGGGACCTGGCAGACAGGCTTCTGGGGTGCTGGCCAGATTCTGTTTCTTGACCTGGGTGCTTTTGCGCAGATAATGTTCTCTATGTGAGCTGACATCAAGCTGCATATTTACGTATGATCTACACATTCATTTTAGGGTCTATTTCACTTCTATACAAAGTAAGAAAAACACAAGGGCACCAAACTTGGAGTTTTGGGTTTTCTTATTTTTTTTTTAAATAATCTGAAGGATTGGAAGATAATTAAGCAGGAATGGCCTTCCTTTCTTTGTTATTGGACAGCATCAGCTTTTTATTTTTTTTACACTGATGGTGTCACAGGGCACCCATTGGGATACACACGTGAGGGACTGGCAAGAGCAGACCCACCTGGTGCACAGAGCCCCTGGTTGTTGGGTGGGGAATGAAAGGGAGTCTGCATAGAGTCAAGGAGACCTGGTTAATCCATGGTAGAGTCTAAATTAGGACTCCAATCCTATCCTGGACTCCATGTATCATAGTATGCCCACCGTCTAGTCCTCGGGGCCCCCAGTGCAGTGGGGACAGTGCCAGCCCTACCACTCCTTGTGTCCAGTGGGCCTTGGTCTGAGTTTCTCCCCACTGTGACTTGGGATAGGCTCCTGACTCGCAGCCTCACAAGCAGCTACTTGCCCAGCTCAAGTACTGCTTGCCGCTGAGGTTGTGAATATAAAGGTCAGGGGAATTCTCTTTGGGCTCTAGAAGTCAGGAGGTGCATAGGCCCTGAGGGTCACAGAGGCCCACAGGGCCATCCTGTGGGATACTTGAAGGTACATGTGAGTGTCTGCAGAATGTAAGACAATTTCAGGGCTGTGTGGTTCTCTCTCCCTCTCCCTCACAGACACAGACACAGACACAGACACACACAGACACACACACACACACACACACACGCACACACACATGCTTAATCACAGAAACCATTAAGGTCATCTGTGCTTGATTGGCTAAGCGTGCTCACGGCTGGCCATTTTCTGAAGCCCGTGGAGCTGAGTGGGGAATGGGGCCTCCCAGACTGCTGCTCTGGGGATGGTTGTGAAAGGCACAACATGTTACCACAAGATGAAGCTCATAGCTCAGCAGTCACCAGACTTCGCTTGTGGCTAGATCTGGGCACACAATGGAGATGATGTCACTACAGCTTCACGTTATTCCATCCAATTATCCAAGAGTTAATTAGTATGTCCGGAGTGCTTTGAAGCTGAAGAGCACTGTTTATTCACGACTGGGGTGGAAGCAGTGAGCTGAGAGGCAGCACCAGGGGCATGGACACTGGAATGGGAAGATGGGCCAGGTTTCTGCCCCTGACTGGCTGTGAGGCTACTAGGATACAGGTGTCAAAGTGTTTGTATGAGTGTTCTGAAGCTGCCACAATAAAGTGCCACCATGGTGGGAGTAAGAGGGGAGCTTAAAACAACAGACATTTATCTTCTCAAAGTTCTGGAGGCTAGAAATCTGACATTAAGGTATGTGCTGGGCCATGCTCCTTCAGAAACCTCTTGGAGAGAATCCTTCCCACGTCTTCCAGCTTCTGGTGGCCCCAGGCTTTCCTTGACTTGTGGCTGCATCCCTCCCACCCTCTGCCTCCATATCCACATGGCAGTCTGTGTCTCTCCTCTCCTCATTAGGGCCTCATCTTATTGCATTAGGGTCCCCCTGAATGCCCTCATCTCAACCTGCTCTACCGAGACCCTATTGCCATGTCAGGTCATGTTCAGAGTTACTGGAGGTTAGGGAGGAACACAGTGGCCCTTGAGTGCTCCATTCTTGTGACTTTCCCTCCCTTGCTACTTCCCTCAGCACAGGCTTCTACAAGGAGCTGGACAGAAGACTCTACGAGGGGATTATCATTGTAATAGGTATTCTTTCATGAATAGGCTTTTCTTCTTAGACCAATCTCAGCCATCCCTGAGTGTTGGCCCCTTATCTGAGCAATGAAGGGGCTGACCTAGGTGCCCTCACTCAGTTACAGACCCTGGAGGAGAAAGCTTGGCCAACTGGATGCTGGAGTTTGGCTCTGGCCCCAGAAGACTGCTACACAGAGCCTGGCTCTTCCCAGGCAGTCCTAGGCCAACTAGGATTCATGGAACATGGTCCTGGAGAATTCCCTCAGCCCTGGATCATGCCTGTTTTCTCATTACTGTGTTGCTCAGTTTTCATGCCAGTGGCCTCCTACAGCAGAGGCCTCCTCTGCCTGATACCCCAGGAAGTTTCTGCCTCCCCTTCAGTTCCATTTAGCTCAGCTCTATGGAGCACTCATGCTGAGGTGGGGAGAGGTAGGCTCCATGGGGCTGGCACGGCAGGGGTCACAGGGAGCTTCTGAGCAGGCCCTGACTTGGAGGACTCTTTAGTCTAGGGGGACACAGAGAGAAGAGCCAGGAATCTTGGGCTAGAGCCATTGGTGGAGGAAGCAGGCACAGGGCGAGCTTCAATTGGCCAGGCTGCTGGCCCAAAGAGACGTGTAGGAGTTTGCCAGCAAAGGGGACAGGAGGCATTCCAGGGAGAGTCCCTCTAATGATACCTGGCTGTAGATGTCAGAAGTTCTCTTGGGACCCCCACACTGAAAACAACCACTCAACATCCAGCGGTCTGAGCCAGAACTGGATTTGGAAAAGGGAGTAATCTGACAGTTGTGTTAACAGGACAGGGACCTCTGGAGCCCTTGAGCTGCAGTGGCACAGTGTGCCATCTCCCATCTCAGAGCCATAGGACCTTGGGGCTCGTCCCTGCCTCTCTTGCAGGGCCAAGTCTCTACAGGCTTGGTCTCGGTACCACCGGGGCTCATATTGGGAGCCCCTTCAGTTCACTGTGGCTAGATGGCCTTTGGCTGCATGGCCTTAGCTCAGCCTCTGAGCTTCTCTCTCCTGAATACTAATCCCAGCCCCCAAAAGGGCACAGAGAACATGTCCAAATCCCAGCCCCTCCCCTACTGGGACATGAGGCACAGCCCCAGGATCAGAGGCCTAGTCCTGGGCCTGGAGGCAGTGCTGAACAAAGACTTGTTCACCTGGGACATTGGATTCTCAGGCCTTTCTGAACCCACCCTACAGATCCACCCACATTTCCCAGCACCTTCTAAGCCCGTGCCATCATACTAGTGACCTCTGTACAGGTTTGACAACCATCACTTGGTGCAAAACCAGCCCAGTGAATGATCTGAATAGTATTTGGCATACAGGGCTCCAGGGATCTAGCAGTCTACTCAAAGCCCTTGGCCCATCAGAGGCAGGTTAGAGCATTAGGTAGGCAGCCCTTTGGCACTTTACCCAGGGCCTCGCCTCTCCAAGCTCTGTGGGAGCTGCCCCACCCTGGATTCATGGCTGCTGAGCCTGCCAGGACTTGTCTGCCCTTTGGCCCCCTCTTCCAGATGGAGGCCTGCCACATACCAGGGCCTGCCTCAGTGGCCTGCTCAGCACCCTCTGCGTGCATCTACCCACAGGGCTTCAACTCCCCCTGGCCACTGCTTAAGTGAGTTGTCTCACTGTCTTGTCCTTGCATTCAGATAGAACTTCACGCTTGACTGGTTTTGGCAAACCTTAGAGGACCAGGACACTCCTGCCCCAGTGACCATCAGGCCACAGTAATCCTTTTCAGAATCCCATGTACCTCATTAGCTACTGTGATAGGTTGATTGATGGCTCCCAAAGATGTCTACATGTTGGGGAGAAAGAGATGGGCAATGGAAGCAGAGACCTCCACTTTGAAGATGGAGGAACCAGCTACAAGTCAAGGCTTACAGGCAGCCACTGGAAGCTGAAACAGGCAAGAGAATAGATTTTCCCCCTAGAGCCTCCAAAAGCAACCATCCTGTTGGCACTTCGACTTTGCTTCAGTGTAACTGATGTGGAACTTCTGACTTCTAGTCCCTAAGAGAATAAGTTTGCATTGTTTCAAGCCACAATATGTAAATGAATGAACGTAGCCGTGTACCAAGAAAACTGTATTGACCAAAGCAGACAACAAGCAAGACTTGACCCTGACTTCACAGTTTGCAGACCTCTGCTCTTGAGGAAAGGAGCATTTGAGTTGTTACTTTGTCTGTGGGACTCTGAGTAAGGGCTGTCTTGGTCAATTGTGTATCCCTTTGGACTTAGCAGGGAGTCTGTTAATAGTTTCTGAATTGATGGTCCCCAACCCCTGCCACCCCACCCCCACCCCATGGAGAAGAAAGCCAATGGCTTTTGCATCTCCTAGTACCTGCTAGACAAGGTATCTTGCAAGAGTTGGGAGATATGCTGCAGTATAAGACAAAAGGAGGGACACTCTTCTCTCCTTTTCTCCCCTACTTAGGTCCCGCTAGAAAGTTCTCTGGGCTGAAGGAGCTAATGTGAAAACAACTGGGGCTGAGTGAGAGTCAGGCCCAACAAAGGGAAGTCTAATTTGGAGTCTTCTGAGACCATCAACTAGGCAATGCTTGTGAAAAGAGGTGGATGCTGGTGATGGAAGGTTGTAGTGTCTCCATTCCTAAACATCTATTTGTGTTCATTGGGCCCTTCACTTTGGAAAGCCTGAGATGAGAACCTCTGTCCCTTGATCTACGGTGTAACATTGGGTGCGCTGGCCTGGGGAACTAGGAGCAATGCTCAGTGCACTTGCCTGAGGCTCCCCCAGGTGGTCAATGTGGCTATTACCTAGCCTTTCTCCTCTCAATGCCCATGGGTCTAGTGACAATTACTGATCACATTCTCAGCTATGCTTCCCTCATAGCTCAGTTGGTAAAGAATCTGCCTGCAGTCAGGAGACCCCGGTTTGATTCCTGGGTCGGGAAGATTCCCTGGAGAAGGGACAGGCTACCCACTCCAGTATTCTGGCCTGGAGTATTCCATGGACTATACAAACAGTCGGACTCGACTGAGTGACTTTCACTTTTCTCAGGAGTAAGCACCACCCAGGACTTCAGGGACAGAGAAATGCATCAAAAGCCCCTGGCCCCTGGCTCAGAAGAGAATGGGCAGCTAAGCCCATGAGTGCTGTATGATTGAGGAAGGGCTTAGATGGCATGTAGGGCAGGCTCTGTGGGAAGCCAGAAGAGAGACATCTTCATGGGGGAGAAAACGATGTTGGAGGTGAGGGTTGAAAGCAGAGGCTGCAGGCCCAGTTCTGCAGGGGAGAGTGGTGCTCAGGAGCACAAGGAGCTGCAAGCCTAACTTGCTGGAGTTGGTGGAGGGATGGAAGGTGAGGGAGGTCACAGAGAGAGGCATTTCGGTTCAGTAGAAGGGAGAGCTTCTAACACCAGGCTGTCTCACCCAGCAAGCAGAGAGGAGGCCGAGAGCTCCTGTCAGTGGGTAGAAATGCACACCATAGTTTGGAGGGTTGTGGTCAAAGGCCTGAACCATTGCTGCACTGTCTGCTGAGCCAGCCTCTGCCTTGGTTCCAGTCCTTCCCTGGTTTGGAGTCAGGGACCCCACAGACGGAGGAGCTGGCCATAGGCAGCCCCCATCCCAGGCACACACTCTGGCCTCTGCCCCCTTGGCTTGTCCCCTTTGGACCCTCCGTCCAAATCAGGCTTCTCTGCAGCTGCTGGCCCCCATCCCCACTGGCTTGAATTCTGTGTTGGGCCACAGTCATGCTTGAAAAGCTGATGATGGCTATGTGCCTCACCTGCCAAAAGACACACACTCACAGATGCCCCAAAGCCTGCTTCCAATTTATGGGGTTCACAAGACATCCTGAATCCACACAAGAATGCCAGGCCTGGAACCTCTGCTCCAACTAGGCCCACTGGCTGCCCTGCTCTCCATTCCTTGGGATGCTTCCTTTGCTTGCAGCTGTTATTCTAGGATGCCAGGCCAGGCAGGTGGTGACCTGTCTCCTGAGCTCCGCTCTCCACTGTGGGGACAACTGGTTAGCTCTGCCTGCAAGGAGCTCCTGGCCTGGGTGGGGAGACCAGAGGAAAGACAATTTCCAGTCAGGAGAATCAGGGTAGCATGCATGACAGGGGCAGAGAAGGTTGGCTGGAGCATGGCAGGTGTCAACCAGGGGGAAAAGCTGGCAAGATGGGCTGGGCACAGGCTGTTATGGATAGGCCGCAGAATGGATTCAGGAGAAAACTGCTGCTGCTGCTAAGTCGCTTCAGTCGTGTCCGACTCTGTGCAACCCCGTAGACAGCAGCCCACCAGGCTCTCCCGTCCCTGGGATTCTCCAGGCAAGAATACTGGAGTGGGTTGCCATTTCCTCTTCCAATGCATGAAAGTGGAAAGTGAAAGTGAAATCGCTCAGTCGTGCCCGACTCTTAGCGACGCCATGGACTGCAGCCCACCAGGCTCCTCCATCCGTGGGATTTTCCAGGCAAGAGTACTGGAGTGGGGTGCCATTGCCTTCTCTGAAGGAGAAAACTGGGCCCCACTAAAGTGTTTTTGGCAGAAGAGAGGCAGAGTGTAGATCTGTTTTAGGGGAGGACACCTGGATGGGTGTAGAGTCTGGACCAAAGCAGGCAGACAGATCAGCTCAGCCGTCCCAGTATCTGACCCAGGTGTGGATGGGCCAGGGGCAGAACTAGGTCAGCCCAGCTGGGGAGGAGAGAAGGCCTGAAATGAGAGAGCTCCCCAATGGACATGCAGCACTGTGTCTGTAGCTGTTCCCAAGGTTGGAAACAAGGGCCTTCCCTCAGGCCTGATTCTGCAGACAGAGGTGCCAAGGGGGAGAGGCACAGACTGGGTCAGTTACCCAGGGGTCATTTTAGGGATGTGTGCTCCAAGGCTATGATGGCAGGAAAGAAAACAGGATGGTGAGGTGGGCATGTTCAGCCTTACAGGGGCTGAGGTGAGGTTCTAGCTGGACTCACTGACCTGCTGGGAGACCACTTCAGTGGTTCAGAACCAAAGGCGGGGCTTGTGAAACAGAATCAGTTTTTTGGTGGACCCCCACTTTCTGACAAGTCCCCAGGGGTGTGCAGAGCCCATGGTTCCCTGGTGGTCACACTTTCCCCAAACAGGTGGGGGCCCAGAGCATTTTGGTCCTCGGTGCTCCTCAATGAGGTCCACCACCTTCAGTCTTCCCGGCCTGAGACCTTCCTTCCAGTGGCTCCAAAAGTGGAGTCTTCCATTCTGTGCGCTGGCCTTCTCCTCCCTCTCACCCAGCAGAGGAATCCTACAGCAAGCTGACTCCTTTTCAGGGCCTTCCACCAAGACTCCATTTCTAGTTCCATGGATGGCTGCATCACTGCTTGAAGTGTTACTTCCTATCTGGGCTCCCAGGCTATTTTTAGGGTGGTTAGAATGTTGGTGGCTTTTTGCCCCATTGCTTGAACTGTCAATGATTTCCCAGGCTGATAAGATAAAGTTCACCCAACCTCTTTAGCTTGACCAAACTTCTACTAGGGCTTCCCTGATGGCTCAGTTGGTAAAGATCTGCCTACAATGCAGGGGACCCCATTTTCATTCCTGAGTCAGGAAGATCCGCTGCAGAAAGGATAGTCTACCCATTCCAGTATTCTTGGGCTTCCCTGGTGGCTCAGCTGGTAAAGAATCTTTCTGCAATGCAGGAGACCTGGGTTCAATCCCTGGGTTGGGAAGATCCCCTGGAGAATACTACCCATTTCAGTATTCTGGTCTGGAGAATTCCATGGACTGTATAGTCCATGGAGTTGCAAAGAGTCAGACACGACTGAGCAACTTTCACTTTCAAACTCCTACTGCTCCATGTTCCTCCAAGTCACAGGACGCTTCCATACTTCAGAGACACAACACACTGCTAATGAAACTATGACAAATCAATACCCGTGAACCTGACCTTTTACCTTGAAACACCATCTAGGGGCCTGTACCCAGTGACTCTTCAACCTACACGGTCTTGGCTGGAAGCCATGTATCCTTCCTCAGAACTTACACCACCTGATCTTATTTCCTGCTTTGTATTACAGGGCCTTCTGAATGTATCTTAACTCCTCTATTCTAAGTGCCTTAGGCCAAAGATCTGTCTTATTTCTGTCTGTGTTCCCTCACCCTAGCAGTTCAGTTTCCCCCTAGATTGAGATGAAGTTTGTATCACACACACTGCATGGCATGTACAATACCTTCAGTTTATTCCAATCTTCCCAGGTGCCTCCCCACCCTTGGACAGAGGTAGAGGAAAAAAAAAATAGACGTCTTTAAGATTACATTTAAATAAGTCTAAGAAGAAACCAGGTTCTGTAAGAACAACAGAAAATAAAGAACACTGATTCACTATATGTGCTGATTTTTGGGAACTGCCCTAAAGGGTTCTGTGAGCATGAGCTGTGAGGAAATAGCCCTTTCTGTATCATCTCCAAGCAGATAAAGGAGAGGCTCTTCTCTCTGACCTTTCCCATGGCTTCCTGTCCACTGGACAAGTGTCCCACCTTGCCATTAAAAGGACAAGAGGGCTCTGTGGATGATAAGAAAGGTGTACACGAAAGAATGCTTTATGAAAAATAATGCAGGCAGGCACAGCAGCTGTACCTGAGAGAGAACTCCAGAGCGTGCAAGGAGGTGAAAAACCAGCAGTCTTTTCCCCATGGGGACTGGAGGTTTATAGTTGTTCAAGCTTTCTAAGCTTTTTCTCTCAACTCTGTGTCTATTTGAAATGTACATTTGATGCCTCACATAACTTCTGCTTTTCTCTAGAGTATTTGTCATCTGTGGCTCCTTGAACAGTCTGCATGGAAATAAATCTAGGACCCCCTCCTCAATCAGCAAATGGCTGTTTCTTCCCTACAGCTTCTTCGGTTGTGCACAGGGGACACTGGAATGATTAAGGAACCCAGGAGTGAAGAGAACACAAAACACTTAGAATAGGAAGCTGCTGCCCTGTTTTAAGAAATCAACATCCAGTCCCACGAAGAAGACGTGTCTGCTAATTTAACTGTCCTCTTGGTCATGGAAGGGTAGATGTGCTGTCATCAAACTGGCCGGGGGAAACCTAAGCTAAGAAGATGATCACTGGAAGGAGGTTAGTTTATTGGTCTCCAGGGGAGAGAGTTATCAGCTAGGGAATGCATCGAAGGGCCAGGGCTGGGGGCACCTCACATGACCTTGCGCAGGTGGTGAAAGCTCCTCACGGTCTTGTCCACAGCATCATCCATGGTGACCAGCGGCCGGTAGCCCATGAGTTTTTTGGCTTTCTCGCAGCTGTAGTAGTGGAAAGTGCCAGCCAGTGCGACCCGCATAGGCGTGAAAGTGGGCTGAAGCTGGATGACAGGACTGATCACCATCACCAGGAGGGACACAAGGAGGGCTAGATAGTAGGCCAGCCAGTAGGGGATGTGGTACTTGGGGGCTTCATAATTGAGGCCTGTCAGGATTCGGGACAGGAAAGTCCAGAAGGGGATGGGCTCGTCGTTGGTGATGTGAAAAGCCTGCAGAGAGAACCAGAAACTAGGAACCGCTTCCCAGCAGCGTGGGGAGCGGGCCATGCTTGGAGCTCAGCTGCAGCCTGCTGGCTCAGCCAAGACCATTATTTTGAGAAGCCAGGGGCCGCTCCCTACCTGCCCACCCCAGTTCCTTCGCAGGGCAGCTCAAAAATAAGGTGGAGATTAAGCCCACACAGAGTGCAGCATTTCTCGTGGTCCTCAAGTCTGCAAATGTCAGCCAGTGAGTGACAGGCCTTTTGGGTTTGCAGCTACAGGCAACTTTCCGGTGTAGTGGGGAAGGTGATCAAAGTTTAGCTGTGGGCCAGGATTTCAAGTGAAGCTTAGACTGTATTTGGGAAGGTACGTTGGTTGTTTTAATAACTGTGTTAATCATGGTAAAGGATCTTATCTTCAGATGCTATGAATGGGTCATATGACCTTTCTCAAATGTGCTCCCTCCCCACTCCACATTGAGAGTTCTGGGTCAGAAAAGGGCTGAAATCCAGGAAAGAAAAATGAGACCCCAATGGGGAGGGGATTCCAAAATTGGGAGTGAGAAACAAGGAAGGGGGACCTAGGAGTGTGGTCTCCCATCTCTGTGTAAGAGCTGACCGTCCCTTGTCAGAGGGCTTGACCATGGCCCAGTGGGATCCTAAGGTAGGTCTGCCAGGAAGCAGGGTCAGAGAAGCAGTGTGCCAGCAGATGGCATCATAGGGACACACAGGGGCAGGAGGCCCAGCCACTGTTGAGCAGGTGGAAGCAGGTGCCTTACCTTCCCACCCAAGGCGGTGTCCTGGGAGAGGTGCTCTGCAGCCAGGATGTGTCCGTGGACCACGTTCTCCACAAAGGTAAAGTCTACCAAGTTCTTTCCGTTCCTGCAGGTGCACAAGGAATGAGTCCCCTGTGCCTGGAGTACTCAGCTGCACACCTGGCAGAGTCCCTAGGCGTGGACCCAGGGCTGCGACCCACCTTGGCAATGCCAGCCCAGGTACACCTGGGCATCCATGAAGATGTGCTGGAGGCCAGGGCTCCTGGGCCTTCAGGGCCAGAGGGATATTTAGGGGCCGACCCATGAATCTGAAAGCCCCTAGCCCTGCCTGCCCCATCCTGGCATAGCCTATGCTAGTGGTGTCTTCTCTGGGCTCCAGTTTGGACAGCAGCTCTCAACTCCCTCCAGGGCACTGTGGGCTAATCCATTGCTCTGGCCTCAAGAGTTCTCTACTATCTCTTTCTAGTCCTGTGGCAGGGAGGCTGAGCGAGAGGCAGGGAGGCAAGGTGGCAAAGCACAAGAATAAGGGGGGAAAGAAAGGAAGAAAAGAGAATGAAGGAAGGATGGATGGATGGATGAATAGAAGGAAGGAGGGAAGGAAAGCTGTACTGGGGACACAGAACCACTCTCATCACCTGCAGAGGCCCAGAGGAGGAATGTTAACACCTCCCCTTGCCTTCCTAGATGCAAGGAAAGTGGAGGGCCTAGCCCTTGACCCTGGGACAATTGTTTCCCCTCTGAGTCAGTTTCCTGAATTTCCAAACATGGACACAAATATTTTTCCAGCCTGCCTGAGAGGGTTCATGGGGCAGAAATCCACGTCTCCCTGGAACCTGTGACAATGACCTTATCTGGAGATGAGGTCTTTGAATACATAATTAGTTAAGAGGAGGTTGTGCTAGAGTAGGGTGGGCCTTAAACCTAATGACTGGTGTCCTTATAAGAGGAGGGATCTTTTGGAAAAGACACACAGAGAAAAGCATGTCATGTAAAGATTAGGCTGAGATTGAAGTGACATGTCTACAAGCCAAGGGTTGCTGACAGCCATGTGAGGCTGGGAGCAAGGCCTGGAACAGACCCCCTCAGAGCCTCCACAGGGAGCCAACCCCACCAACACCTGGATTTTGGAGTCCTGGACTCCAGAACAGGGAGTGAATCCATTTTTATTATTCTCTGCCTCATTTCTTGTGGCAGCCACAGGAAACAGACAACAGGCAGAAGACAAGGCCACAGGAGAAAAGGGCCGATGGTGACTGACCCTTGTTTCAGGGGCCGGGGGGCATGGAGGGGGGCAGTCAGGGGCCAACTTACCCAATCATGAACTTCATCTTGCCTTTCTTGGCTGCCTCAATGAGAATGGGGACTAACTGGGGGTCCCTTGGGCCAAAAATGCCATGAGGGCGGATGGCTGTGGTCAGGAAATTCTTCTCGGGATCATGGGCACCCAGGACTGCCTTTAGGAGAGCAAAGGGAGTGTATGGGTTGCAGACACTGAAGAATTCTAGACTACTTTTCTGTCCCTTTCTCCACCCCAACACCCACATCTGAAGACACAGGACAGAGAGCTGTGTCAAAGCCGGTAAGATCCAATAGAAAGGACTGGCCTTAAAGTACAGAGAAACAGGGTTTGTCTCAAAAGGAACAAAACTTCCCAAAGATCTGCTAGGTTGTTGCTAAAAATGGAGATCGTGATAAACGAGATGGCCCATGTCAACTCATTCTACCACCTCACTGAGGGTTTCTACTCTACTGTGGCAAAATCCTTGCTCATGTTTTAGTCCGAGCGAGTTCAAGTTACCTGCCGACTGTTCAAAATGATCGGAGTTACCCAAAGGGGTCTCACTTGTGTTGACTTGTTGGATACTCTGCTGGAAATAAGGTAAGCCTGTAAACGCCTCTGGGAGGCTCTCTGTGCTCCAAGGAGCAAGGGGACAGACCCAGGATTGGAGCTTGCAAATGGCGAGGCCTCCACCCCTGCACTGAAAGGCCCTTGGGTTTCCCAGCAGATGAGCTCTTCTGGGACATTCCAAATTGGAGTAATAGCAAACAGACGGGGGGCAGCTGGTGCTCAGACCATGCAGGGAGACTCAGGCCAATTCAGTGTTAAGCTTTGCTTCCATATGTACTGGCTATGAAAGGAAACCTCAGTGGGTGCAGTCCACTACCAACACCTGGGAGGGTCACTCACAGCTGCCCAGCTAAGGTAAGCTGCCTGTGGCTGATGAACACCCATGGTCCGCGGTATAGGGTGTCCACCTGGTAATATTCTCCTGGACATTAGTCCTGGAGCTGGCAACTGTCAGAGTCCCCGTTATGTGGCCCAGACCACTGCTAAAATCAGGAGCTCCCTAGTGAAGCTGAGTTGCCAAGTGGAAAACCACTTTCCCTTAAAATAAAGCAAGATCCTTCCATTGTTTGCTTTTTTTTTAAAGAGTAGGGGGTGCAAGAGTACTAGGAAGGTGTATTCAAATGAAAACACACTTGAGTGTTTAGCTGAATTTTGCCTGCCACTTTGGATTATCATCAATTGTCTGATTTCTGAAGCAGAGGTTGAGTGCAGGCTCCAGAGCTGCATGGCCTCAGGAAGCTTAGAACCTCTGTGTATCAGCTGTCCTCAACTGTCTTCTGTAACCTGGTGAAGATCATAGTACCTGCCTTAAGGGGTCACCATGAAGCTTGCCTGGAAAATCCCATGGACAGAGAAGCCTGGTAGGCTGCAGTCCATGGGGTTGCTAAGAGTCGGACATGACTGAGCAACTTCACTTTTACTTTTCACTTTCATGCACTGGAGAAGGAAATGGCAACCCACTCCAGTGTTCTTGCCTGGAGAATCCCAGGGACGGGGGAGCCTGGTGGGCTGCCGTCTCTGGGGTCGCACAGAGTTGGACACGAATAAAGGGACTTGGCAGCAGCATGAAGCTTAAATGAAGCAATCCCCTGTAAAACACACAGAGTAGCATCTGGCCACATTAGGATATTCTGTTACTATTTTTTCTGTTATCATCTTTAGAACTGAATTTCATCCACAAATTTTAGTTCACAAGTTATGTAGTTAGGCTTCAGAATACTAACATTCTATGTTCATAAACATTCTTCTTAAGAATCTAAATCCTGCAGATGTTCATGGAACTCGTTTGTCACTGACTCAACCAGTTGTCAGGTACGTACTCTCTCTTGTAAGATCTTTGTCTCCGTGTAGTAGTCAATGGGTTTCGTGGCATAAGGGAGGTCTTCAGTTCCATTCTTGATGTCAACACCCTCAAAGATGACACTGGCACTGCTGGTTAAAATGAGTTTCTGGCAGAGGAGAAAATTAGATGTAAAAAAATGAGTCGGGAATGATCACTATATAAACACCATGAAGGTCACATAGGAAAGGAAATCAAACGGCACGTGTTCACTTTCTTTACTACGATGCCTTCCCTTTTCAGGCCTTCTTAAAACAATGCAAAGATCACTATCTTTTGCAGGTATGAGGATTTGAGACACATTATGGTATGACATTCTAAAAGAGTAGATTTTACATTTTCCCTCGTCTTATCACAACTGAGGGACAGAAGACACTTCTGCTCCCAACCTTGGCACATCAGTATACACGCACAGGCGTGCAGGGTGAAATGCTATTTGACAGGAAGGTGCTTTCTTATGAGGGTCCCCAGCTTTCAGCTATCTGGTTAAGGGCAGCCCATCCTAAACTGAACAACATTAGCTCAATCTATCACTTTTATTCAACATGGTCCTGCAAGTCCTAGCCAGCATGGTAGGATAAGGCACATAAGAAACTATTAAATATAATGATTTGAAAAGAAGAAACAAAACTATCACCATTTTCAAGTGTTGGAAGTGTCTATATACAAAACACTACAAACATACAGAAAAAGTTAGACTTCAGCAAATTGCAGAGTACAAAATTGATACACAAAAATTAACTGTGTTTCTATGCAGTAGCTGTGGAAAATGAAAGATATTTCAATTACCAGAAGTGAGGCATATGGAATAAATTTAACAAAAGATGTACAGAACCTTTATGAAGTAAAGTAAAATGTCTACTGAAAGGCATTAAAGAGAGAGAGAAATACATAGCAAGACTCCATATTGGAAAAGATGTCCATTCTCTACCAAATTAGTTTTAGGTTTGATGCAATTACACTAACATTTCCAACAGGCTTTATCAAGAACTTGACAAGCTGGTTCTAAAATGTGTATGAATGAGCAAAGGGCTAGGAATAGTCAAGCAGAACAGAGTTGGGGAGTAACTTGTCCTACACTAGATACTGAGGTTCATCCTAGGGCAGGGCACAAGGGCCTGGGCACAGACAGGGCCACAAAGCACGAGAGCCGGAAACAGGCCCGCAGAGACAAGCTGCATAGGGCTCTAAATATCAGGGAAGGGGCGATGGTACAGTACATGCTGCTGAGCACCCAAACATCCTCTGCTTACGTCAGAACATATACAGACAGAAATTCCTAGTGGATTAGAGATGTAAATGTGGGGAAGTAACACTTTAAGCCTTTGAGAAGAAAAGCAGTCAACGATCGTTTCATCTCTGTTGAGAGAGATTCCCTAAATACCACACAAAACCCCCATTTCCTGCACTGCTACCCACTGAGCTATCCTGCCACTTCAGTGATTATACCAGACTGTGCTGTATTTCAAGAAAAAGAAATCTCAAAAACATAATGCTGCGGCAAGAACAAGTGCTTTATGAAAGAAGGCAAAAAAGGAATCAAGAAGAAAGTGGTTGACCCATTTTTCTAAAAAAGACTGGTGTGATGTGAAAGCATCAGCTATGTTCAATATAAGGAATATTGCAAAAACACTGGGCATGAGGACTCAAGGAACCAAAATCGCATCTGATGGCCTCAAAGGTCGTGTTTTTGAAGTGAGTCTTGCTGATCTGCAGAATGACAAAGTAGCATTTAAAAAATTCAAGCTAATTACTGAGGATGTTAAGGGCAAAACTGCCTAATTTCCATGCTATGGATCTTACTTGTGACAAAACATGCTCCATGGTCAAAAAATGGCAGACCATGACTGAAGCTCACGTTGATGTCAAGACTACTGATGGTTACTTGCTTCGTCTGTTCTGTGTGGGTTCTACTAAAAAACGCAACAATCAGATTCAGAAGACCTCTTAAGCCCAGCACCAGCAGGGTGCTTACCTTAGCTGGGCAGCTGTGAGTGGCTCTCCCAGGTGTTGGTAGTGGACCGCACCCACTGAGGTTTCCTTTCATAGCCAGTACATATGGAAGCAAAGCTTAACACTGAATTGGCCTGAGTCTCCCTGCATGGCCTGAGCACCAGCTGCCCCCCATCTGTTTGCTATTACTCCATCAACAAGAAGATGATAGAAATCATGACCTGAGAGGCACAAACAAATGACTTGAGAGAGGTGGTCAATAAATTGATTCCAGATAGCACTGGAAAAGACATAGAAAAGGCTTGCCCATCTATTTATCCACTCCATGATGTCTTTGTTAGAAAAGTAAAAATGTTGAATAAGCCCAAATTTGAATTGGGAAAACTCATGGAGCTACATGGTAAAGGTAGTAGTTCTGGAAAAGCTACTGGGGACAAGACAGGTGCTAAAGTTGAATAAGCTGATGGATACGAGCCACCAATTCAAGAATCTGTTTAAAATGCAGATTTTTAATGGTGACAAATAAAAGATCTAATTTGTGGTAAAAACAAAAACATAATGTTGAGGGGAAAAAAAGCAAGTTGCAGGAAGATACATTCAGTATATTATTTTTACAAAGTTTTAGAATTTCTGTTTTGGCTGTAGTACCACATAGCATGCAGAAGGACAGCAGTGACACTGAGGATGGGTAAGGGCAGGGCTGCAGCATCACTAGTAATACTGTCACCTCAACGTTGTGATGAGTGTATGGGTGCTATATTATTCTCAGATCTTTTCTGCACGCCTGGGATGGTTGAATGAAAAAACAGCAGAGTGTAATTCACAGAGCTCCAGTTAATACAGGCACAGTACAAAGTAGTAAGGAGTGTGAGATTTACAACTGTCACTTGATTTGCTCCTCCACAAGTAACCAGGGGCTACTAATGTGGCTTAATAGGTGAGGAACCAGATTTGGAGAACCAAGTGATGCCTCTCTGCTAGTAACTCAGACCAGAGAAGGTACAATTTCCACCATAATGTAGCTTGCTGCATTGTTATAAACCCTGGTTCTCTGGATCATCGTAATCGGGTACCAGCCACTAGCAAAACAGCGCCCCTATCAGCCAAGCCCTTGATGCTTGGGGCAGTGACAGTGACATATGCCACAGATGCCTTGCGAACAAGAGAAGAAAGCTGTTGACCAGCCTCTGGCATCACCAGTTGGGACAATAAGAACAGGCAACGTCTGGAAAAATAAATGACAGCTCCTTCAGACAGTAACGATGATCCTATATATAAGGTAGCAAAAGAGACACAGATGTAAAGAACAGACTTTTGGACTCTGTGGGAAAAGGCGAGGGGGATGATTTGAGAGAATAGCACTGAAACATGTATATTACCATAAGTAAAATAAATGACCAATATAAGTTTGATGCATGAAGCAGGGCACTCAAAGCCGCTGCTCTGGGACAACTCAGAGGGATGAGGTGGGGAGGGAGGGGGGTTCAGGATGGGGGACACATGTGCACCCGTGGCTGATTCATGTCGATGTATGGCAAAAACCATCACAATATTGTAAAATACCTATCCTCCAATTAAAATAAATAAATTAATTTAAAACAATAAAAGCTTAAACACAGAATTACTATATGATCCAGGAATTTCACTCCTGGATATTTACCCCAAAGAAGTGAAAGCAGAAAGTGGAGCAGGTTACTTGCATACCCATGCTCACAGCAGCATGATTCACAATAGTCAAAACAGCCCAGGAATCCACCAAAGGATGAATGAAGAAACAAAATGCAGCATAGCCCTCCAATAGGCTGTTATTCAGGCTTAAAAAAGAAGGAAATTTTGATCCCATTATAGCATGGATAAACCTGGAAGGTGTTATGCCAAGTAAAGTAAGTAGGACACAAAAGGGCATGTGTTGTATGATTGCACTTGTGTGGAGTCCTTAGAGGAATCATATTCATAGAGACAGACAGAAGGATGATGGGTGCCAGGGGCAGGGAGAGGGGGAGTTAGTATTTAATTGGTACAGATTTCAGCCTCCTTAGGAAGATGAAAAAGTTCTGGAGATGGATGATGGTGGTGGTTGACAGCAGTGTGAATGTGCTTAATGCCACTGAACTGTACACTTAAAAATGGTTAAAATGGTAAATTTTATGTTTGATATATATTATTTATGTTAAAAACATGCTTTTTAAAGCATAACAAAAAACACAAGCAATTTCTAAATTTTGTCACTCTTTAACCAAAGACTAATAAGACTTAGGGTCTTCATATGGTTTGCCCAGCAGCTCCCAGGGCCGAAATTTTAGGCTCTTTGCAACACTTTAGGAAGCAGGCCTGGCTAGCCCAGGAAGTGAACAAAAGCCTTGGCCCCCATGCACTTGGGAAAAGCCATCATACGTTCTTGACAGCACTCATTCCAGCTTTCCCCTTACCTGAACCCCAGCCTCTTTGCAGGTTTCAATGACATTCTTGGTGCCAATGTAATTCACTCTATAAAAGAGTTCCTTGTTGTTATTGAATGGTGGGGGCGATGCGCAGTGGAAAACTGTGCTTACACCTTTCAGAGCTGGGTACAGGTCCTGGAAAGCAAACAAAGACAAAAAAAAAAAAAATCACTCCTGCTTTATACAAGTAAACAGCCTCCTTACATTCCCAGTGTCCAATCTGGGGCATGAAGGTGTCTTGCCCTTTTATAAATCTCCAATCAACACAGAAATACATTCTCACTGTAAAAGATTCAAAGACACAGAAGTATATGAGGTAGAAACCATAATGTCCCTTTAACCACCTCCCTCCCCACTACCGTTGCCCCAATAAAAATTGGTTTGGGGCATGAGAAGCCTGTGGGATCCAGAAAAAAATCAACATCTGTGCCTTTGTGCCTCATGGGTGGTGGATGGTGGGTGCCAGGTGGGTGGGAAAATCCAGGGCACCTGGAGTTAAGATTCTTGGGGAAAATGAGCCCAAAGATATAGATTATGCATCATATGAAAGTCCCATACTTCAACAGACAGTGTAAATATCCTATACACAGGAGTAATCCTCTCTGTGAAACTAGACATACAACAAAGAGTAACCAGAGATGGATTGCTACAGGGAAGCAGAGCTCCTGAGAGAAATGGTTGATTGCAGATCTGGGGTTGGAAACAGACAAGAATGAAAAGGACTCCAGAGCCAACCTGAAGACATGCCCACTGACAAAAGAAAGATGGGACAATCTGATCAGCAATAGTCATGGACGGATGTGAGAGTTGGAGTACAAAGAAAGCTGAGCACCAAAGAATTGATGCTTTTGAACTGTGGTGTTGGAGAAGACTCTTGAGAGTCCCTTGGACAGCAAGGAGATCCAACCAGTCAATCCTAAAGGAAATCAGTCCTGAACATTGATTGGAAGGACTGATGCTGAAGCTGAAACTCCAATACTTTGGCCACCTGATGCAAAGAACTGACTCATTTGAAAAGACCTTGATGCTGGGTAAGACTGAAAGCAGGAGGAAAAGGGGACGACAGAGGATGAGATGGTTGGATGCCATTACCCATCAGTGGACATGCTGCTGCTGCTGCTGAGTCGCTTCAGTTTTGTCTGACTCTGTGAGACCTCATAGACAGCAGCCCACCAGGCTCCGCCGTCCCTGGGATTCTCCAGGCAAGAACACTGGAGTGGGTTGCCATTTCCTTCTCCAGTGCATGAAAGTGAAAAGTGAAAGTGAAGTCACTCAGTCTTGTCCAATTCTTTGCGACCCCATGGACTTCAGCCTACTAGGCTCCTCCGTCCATGGGATTTTCCAGGCAACAAGGGACATGAGTTTGAGTAAACTCCAGGAGTTGGTGATGGACAGGGAGGCCTGGCATGCTGCAGTCCATGGGGTCGCAAAGAGTCAGACATGACTGAGCGACTGAACTGAACTGTACTAAAGAATAAGAATTCCTTTTGCAAAGTGGCAAATAGAGTCAAGCATTGAAAAAAGGTGCTGGAGTGGCAGCTGTGTGGTGGTAGAGTGGCTGTGAGGAGATAATCCACATCCAAGGGCAAAGGAGAAGCCCTAACAAAATGATAGGAGGGGCAAAACTGCATTTAGAATCAAACACCATACCTGCCAGGGACACTCAGAGGGGCTCAAACAAACCTTGTATGCACCAGGACCCAGAGGCTCCACAGAAACTGAGACAGAACTGTGTTTGAACGTGTCCTGTGGAGGTATGGGTCAGCAGTGGACTTCCACAGAATAGGGGCTCTGGGTGCAGCAGACCTGCGTATGGCATAAGCCCTCTTGGAGGAGGTCGCCATTAACCCACCATAGAGCTGCCAGAACTTACACAGGACTGGGGAAACTGACTCTGGGAAGGCACAAACAGAACCTTGTGCACCAGGAGAAAGGAGCAGTGACCCCACAAGGGACTGACCCAGACTTTCCTGTGTGTCTAGGAGTCTCTGGCAGAAGCCAGTTTTAGCAGTGGCCTGCTGCGCGTTTGGGGACACTGAGTGTAGCAGTGCTTGCATGGGACCTTTTGAAGGAGGTCGCCATTATCTTCATTACCTCCACCATAGTTTTAGTTCAGTTCAGTTCAGTTACTCAGTTGTGTCCGACTCCTTGCGACCCCATGAACCACAGCACGCCAGGCCTCCCTGTCCATCACCAACTCCAGGACTTTACTCAAACTCATGTCCATTGAGTCGGTGATGCCATCCAACCATCTCATCCTCTGTCATCCCCTTCTCCTCCTGCCCTCAATCTTGCCCAGCATCAGGGTCTTTTCAAATGAGTCAGCTCTTCGCATCAGGTGGCCAAAGTATTGGAATTTCAGCTTCAACATCAGTCCTTCCAATGAACACCCAGGACTGATCTCCTTTAGGATGGACTGGTTGGATGTTCTTGCAATCCAAGGACTCTCAAGAGTCTTCTCCAACACCACAGTTCAAAAGCATCAGTTCTTCGGCACTCAGCTTTCTTTATGGTCCAACTCTCACATCCATACATGACCACTGGAAAAACCATAGCCTTGACTAGACGGACCTTTGTTGGCAAACTAATATCTCTGCTTTTCAATATGCTATCTAGGTTGGTCATAACTTTACTTCCAAGGAGTGAGTGTCTTTTAATTTCATGGCTGCAATCACCATCTGCAGTGATTTTGGAGTCCCAGAAAATAAAGTCTGACACTGCTTCCACTGTTTCCCCATCTATTTCCATTAAGTGAAATAGAAGGCTAAGGCATAAAGAGAGAATAATAGCATGTTACCATTTTGTGACGTTTTGTGAAGCTTTCCTGTAGCTTAGATAGTAAAGAATCTGTCTGCAATGCAGGAGACCTGGTTTTCATCCCTAGGTCAGAAAGATCCCCTGGAGAAGGGAATGACAATCCACTACATTATTCTTGCCTGGAGAATTCCACGGACAGAGGAATCTGGTGGGGTACAGTCCGTAGGGTTAAAAGAGTTGGACACAACTGAGTGACTAACACTACCACTACCATTTTGTGAAATCTTAACTATTAATAATAAAATCTAGGAATGATCAATAGATACTAACATCGCCAAAAGAAAACCATGAATTATGTCCCTAGATACACTGATTATTAGCATTTTGCCACAACTTTCTCTATGTAGACATGATTTTTTCTTTGAAACCATTTGAGAGTAAGCTGCACATAGCATGCCACTCTGCCTCTCAAGTCTACCCCAGGCCTGTTCTAAGAACTGGTAATCTTCTTACTTTTGGCAAGAACATCACACCAGTGACATCATGCCTTCTCAGGGCATCACCCTAGGAGGATCAAGATGGCAGTTTGTCACATTGTTGCTAATGTTGATCCAGTCATTTGGTTAAGGTGATGGCTGCCAGATTTGGGCCATGAAAAAAGTATCTTTCTCTCTGAGCAATCAAAATGTAATCTATGGGGTGATCATTAGAGATCCTGTGAATATCTTACTCCCCAGCAACTTTCCACCAATTGATTTCAGCATTCATTCGTGATCCTTGCTTGGAACAACTTATTAACATGTTACTTGCAAATTGGTAAAATGTTTTTAAGTTTTATTTTTTAATTGGAATGAATTGCTTTACAATGTTGTGTTGGTTTCTGTCATACAACAATGTGAATCAGCCATAATTTTATATATCTATATCTATATATATATCTCCTCCCTCTTAAGCCTTTCCCTAACCCCAACCCCACCCCACAGCAGGCTACAATTCTTGGGGTTGCAAGAGTTGGACACAGATTAGTGACTAAACAAAAAATGGTGAACTTTTAATTTTAGCTTTCATTTTTACTTCTTTACTTGGCATTCCTCTGTAATCTTTTTTCAGTAATTCTATGGATGCAGGGATTCTTGTTCAATTCATTACAATCCACTACTATTATCTTTTGAGGCTCAAAATGTCCCAAATTTGGCCAGCAGAGGCTCTTGAAATTGGTTCCTGTGTCCTTTTAACATGTTCTAAATTAGTTTTTGAGTACTTTGTTAGTTTCATCCTAAGAAAAATGTCCCAGGCTCACCTTGTACTACCTACCTCTCCCCCAGATTCCTGAATAGGATATTTTCCCAAGGACCCCTGGTTTGTTTTATGGGCAATGGTTATAGAAAGTAAAATCTGAGTACTACAAGTGCTTATTGCTATTGGGGTATCAATCTATGATGCCCCAAAGGAAAAAAACCAAACCAGAATCAGATCCAACTTTTACCCCTTTATTCCACTAGAAATATGATACAAAGCATAGACATGACTTTTAAGTTTGTAGTACCCACATTAAAAAAGTAAAAAGAGGCAATTCCCTGCTGGTCCAGTGGTTGGGACTGTGTGCTTCCAGTGTAGGGAACCTGGGTTCAATCCCTGGTCTAAGAATGAGGATTCTGTGACCCTTGCAAAGCAACCAAAAAAAAAAAAAAAAAGCTCAGATTGAGCAATGGGGGAGGAGGTGGGGGAGGAGGATTATAACCCTAGAACGCCACTCGCAGCAAAACTAACATTTGTGAGTGAGGGGAAAATAGCAACGATAGCATGGGAGTTGGGGGGAGTGGTTTGAAGGGGAGCCGCCTTCATGGAGCGCATGTTCTCTGGGTGGGGGGACAAATACCTAAGTTGACACAGAATATATCAGCTATGCCAAGTGTTATGCAGAAAGACAAAGTCCAGGGAGTACCAGGTGGCTCAATGGCAAAGAATCCACCTGCCAGTGTTGGAGATACAGGTTCGAGCCCTGGTTGGGCGAATATTCCACATACCTGTGGAGCAACTAAGCCCGTGGGCCTCAGCTACTGAAGCCTGCACCCTAGAGCCCCTGTTCCACAAGCCAGTGCAATGAGAAGTATGTGCACCACAATGAGGAGTAACTCCCACTCACCAAAACTAGAGAAAAGCCCGAGCAGCAACGAAGATCCAGCACAGCCATAAATAAATAAATAAATAACCACACTAACAAACAAAAATTATTAAAAAAAAAAAAAAAAAAGAAAGAAACACAAAGCCCAGCAATTTCACTTTTGGATGTATACTCTGGAGTAGCAGTCAGCACACTACAGCCTGTGGACCATTTGTCAATAAAGTTTTATTGGTACGCAGCTGCCACCACTCATTTATGTATTGGCCATGGTTGCTTTTGAACTATCTGTGTAGGGTGCAGTAGTAGCAACAGAAATAACAGTTACTGATTCTCACTAGTAACAATAGGTGTGTGTGTTAAACTCTTTCGTATAACTTCACAATTTTTCAAAAAAAAATTTCTCTTTTGGAAACAACTGGGCTGGCCTCTGAGCAAGGGAAGTCTGGTGGTCTCCCTTCAAGGGGCCTGGCATAATCAGAAAGGCTAAATGGTCTGTTACCTGTTGGCTGCAAAGGTCACCCAGGAAAAACTGCACACGAGGATTGTCAAACCCTTGCCGAATGTCAAATACATTGACAGCATAGCCTCTTGCTAGCAACTGCTCCACCATGTGCTGACCCAGGAACCCACAGCCTCCAATCACCGTGCACCTCTTGGCCTGCAGAAAGAGAGGGATGGCAAGGGGTAAGGGTGTGCTGAGAATTGGAAGCTCTAAGAGCCTGGATTCACGCACCATGAGCCATTGAAATAGCAGGTCCATCTCTTAGTTTGAAAATTTTCTTGAATCAAGTTGGAAGTTTCAAATAATTCTGGTGTTTTATCGCCCATGGCAATCTTCTCTCCTGGGATTAGTAAGGAGGGAAGAGATAGCAAATTATACTGAGGCAGACTTTGGTCACACTGGATGACCTGAGGCAAGTTCCCTGGCTGTCCAGTGGGTAGGACTTGATACTTTCGCTGTGGTGGCCTGAGTTCAATCCCTGATCAGGGAACCAGGATTTTACAAACCATGGTGCGACCAGCCCCCCACCCCCACCAAAATGATACTTTCTTGCTCCCGATAGCTGATCCCTGGGCACTTTTAAAGCAAAAAACAAACCACACACACACACACAAATCCAAACATGCCATCTGCTCAACTGACAGTGTGCACTTAGAACATCAGAAAAAAGAAAGTAGAGTTTCCATACTTGCAGGGGAAAGTAAGGCCCCTTTGCTCTCCAACCACTACAGGGCTGGGCTCTGTGGCTTTGGGCTCATCACCTAAACCCTTCTCCCCTTAGCACATCCATCTAAGACTATGCTGTTGCCTGATGGGATCTCCTGGTAGGGATGCAGGGACGATCAGTGAGCTGTTCACCAGCCAGGCCCAGGGCTTTGCTTTCCCTTCTCTGAGCTCTGAGGAAGTTGACATATCAGGTGAAAGCTATGATGCTTGCATTTCAGCTCTGCAACACAGGTACATCATGCAAAATGTCTTCAGACTGTGGTGTTGGAGAAGACTCTTAAGAATCCCTTGGACTGCAAGGAGATCCAACCAGTCAATCCTAAAGGATATCAGTCCTGAATATTCATTGGAAGGACTGATGTTGAAGCTGAAACTCCAATACTTTGGCCACCTGATGCAAAGAACTGACTCATCTGAAAAGACCCCGATGCTGGGAAAAACTGAAGGTGGGAGGAGAACGAGACAACAGAGGATGAGATGGCTGGATGGCATCAGTGACTCAGTGCACACGAGTTTGAGCAAACTCTGGGTGATAGTGAAGGACAGGGAAGCCTAGCGTGCTGCAGTCCATGGGGTTACAAAGAGTTGGGCATGACTGAGCGACTGAACAACAACAACCCATGTACTCTCTTGGCTAAATTCCAACTCTGTTAACTGGCGATAATGGAAGGACAGAGCACCACATGCAGGACTTAAATATTCTGACTCCAGGGAGCTGATGCAAAACTGTAGCTGGTGCACGATGATGAAGCTGGGTACAAGGAGCCCCAGGGGAGGACTTGTTATACCTTTCCTCCTTGGGGTCTTTCTAAAACCATATCTGGGCTTCCTTAAGATGACAAACCCCCATTTTCTCTGAACTTATGTATAGTACAGTTGGGGATAGAAAGTAGAGATTTTAAAGAAATTCTGCTGATTAAAAAACCAACCAACCAACCTGCTATGTATTCCTTAAATACCTATATAATTGGGATATACAGGAGACTGTAGGGGAGCCAGAGTCTCTTCTATAGATCTGCCCCTCTCAACCTGGCATCCCACCTGCAATGGAGATGGCTCTGAAGCTTCAGCATCATTTGTTCAGGCATTCATAATCTCCTGACAGAGTCAGCCTCACTATGCTACCCTCTCCAGCAAAGTATCTTTTAAGCCCACTGGAGTCTACGCTTAGATGACTGCCATATATCATAGCATGCTACATTATTTACACCTTTACTAAAATTTCTAACACACGCCCAGTGCACAGGCAAATGAAATCCACAAATTCCACTCAATCTCCCTGTTGGCAATTCCTTCTCTTCCTGCTCTCCCCAAGACAGCTGCACAGGGAAAGCCAGCTTTTTAGAATAACTCCAAAGGAGTTCAGAGTCTCTTGTTTATAGTATTTGGAGTCAAAAGTTACAAATTGCTTCAAAAGGTTGACAGTCTAATTTAAGAAAAATCAAATAACCTTGCTATCATATCTAGTGTAATTTCTTTTTAAAAAACATTTATTGGAGTACAGTTGCTTTACAATGCTGTGTTTATCCAGTACAATTTCATTTCATGATTTTAAAGTAATTCTCTCTTTGACAGAGTGATGTGGATTCTTATATTGAAATGTTGCACCCATACTGCCTGGGAAGCATGGGTCAGTGGCTATGCCAGAGAGTTTTATAACGATGAGAACAGAGCTGGCATTTACCCCAGAGAAGTCAGATTGTGATGGGGCCATGGTCCTCGGTTACAGGAGATTATGTGAAATCATCACTTACTTTTCATGGCCATGAAAGATGATGCAGTTCAAGTGGGTCTAACAGACAAGAAGGAATATGTACTAATAAATAAGAATGAAATTACAGATTGGAAACAGGTAGTGAGACTCAAGATTGGGTTATTGCGGGGAGTTAAACACTCAACACCTTGGAGACAGTTTTGAGAATAGGGAAGAAAGCCATCTAGAAAAACTATTTCATTGCAAAATGATCTGGAGATAACAGAATATTGTAGGTCCCTGGGTTTCTTCCAAACTTTTCTGTTTTCCCTTGTTATTAGCAGTGGGCCCTTTACTCAGAGAAGTCTTACACAGAATGTATGTGTAAGTTAGGATGAAACTGTTCTTTTTCTTATAGTAGTTTAAATGTGTAACTTTTACTTTATACTATAAAGTCAATTGATGAGAAAAAAAACCACCATCCTAATCAAGACTGTTTTTAGTTGCTGAGTATCAGTAAAACCCTGATGCACACAAATGAATTACAGATTGCAAGGACCTCTGGTGGTTTGTCTGAGCAGTAGAATCTCAGATTAATCCTCAATTACAGAGGCACAGAGAAGGCCTTCTGTGTACTCTGAGCTGTACATTAAAACCAATGTGATCTGGTGACCTGCGGCAACCTCTTGGGAAGCTTTGATTAAGTAACATCTGATATGAACACATTTTACCTCAGTGTGATTTCATGTCTGAAGTGTTAGTTCATTGCAAGTGTAATGAATCCTCCCTTCATAGATCTCTGTAAAGCATCTCTAGGAGGCCTGACAATTCCTTCAAGTCCCTTCTGACATTGGCAAGGTTAGAGTTTAGGAGGCCTTGCTAGTGCCCTTGCTGGCCCTGGGAAGGCTTCTGCGATTATATCCAGAAGCACAGTCTAACCTGCTGGAGGCCACCTAGGTGACAGGCAGTAGTTACTGCCACCTGTGTGAGTGAGGCTGCCTGGAACATATACCTCAGGGACCCCATGACTGCAACTGTGTGTGCGAGCCCAGGGCAGACCAGTGGAGGAACCCCCACTCCTCACCACAAGCTGGGCCCAGCCCAACCTGCAGAATTGTGAACAAAGAAATGGGTGTTGTTTTAAACTGCTAAGTTCTGATAGGGTTTGTTACAGAGCAGTACTTGATGCCTTAAATAAGGACATATCTTCTATAAAGAAACACTTACTCAATACTAATTACTTTAATATGGGTAACCCAGAGCTATGTTTCAATGGCGTGCTGTTATGTATGTGCTAGACTTTCCCCTTATCTGGTTTTGGTTAACCTTTTTTTTGTGTCAATACTCACTTTTGGAATGTCTTCTGTCAAACATGTCCTTGTTGGCTCACCAGCTGCTTGTTCCATTTTTGCTCCAAATGTGGCCCTGTCTGCAATCAACGTTTGTCTCCTTAAAAACATATTTAGAGGCAGACATTTATGTTGTATAAACTGAAACATCTTTAAGCTGTTAGTGTGTTGTGTAGATAACATCCCCCACCCCCCCTCCCGCCCCCGACCCCTGAGTTTTCACAGAGTGCTCAACTGTAGCTGCAGCTGCTGGAAGAAGCACTCAGGGAACATTCCTGGGATGCAGACTGTCCTCTGAGATGGGCCTGGGTGGCCCCATAAGTCACTACCATATACTTGGACTAGAGGCAGAATGGGAAGCCACTTAAATAACCCCATTCATCAGTTACAATGAAAAGACTATCTCTGGCATCACAGCTTTTCCCATGGCACTCATGCGCTTCAAATACTCTCTATTTCTCTAGTGTCGATCAGTAGAGAAATGAACAAAATGGAGGCTCAGATTTCAGTCCTGGCACTGCCAGAAAGTGTATCAATCTGCTCAAGCCATTTCTCTTTGCTGCAGCTCAGTGAAACAGACTCACTGCTCATCCCCATGATGCCAGGGCATGGGATGCTGGGAGAAAGAAGAATAAGAGGAGATAGAGCTCTCTTCCTTGGTGGAATTAAAGCCATCCTGACCACATATAGAACTCAGAGTGTCTGGGGCCATCAGAAACCCCCTGGGAAGTGGTCAGAGTATGGTGACGACCATCCAGTTACAAAATGAGCTAAGGACTTGAATAGACACCTCTCCAAAGAAGACACATAGATGGCCAACAGGTACATGAAAAAAATGCTCCATGGCATTAATCATCAGGGAAACATAAATCAAAACTACAACGAGATACTACTTCACCGCTGTCAGGATGGCTATTATCAAAAAGTCAAAAGATAAGTGTTGGCGCAGATGTGAAGAAATTTGAACTTCTGTACACTGAATGCAAAAACAATGCAGCTGCTGTAGAAAACAGTATGGAGGTTCCTTAAAAAATTAAAATAGAACCACCGAAGTACATAGGATCTAGCAACTCCAATTCTGGGTATATATTCAAAAGAACTGAAGCTAGAATCTTGAAGCGATATGAGTACTCCTAAACTCTTTGCAGCACTATTCACAATAGCCAGGATGGAAACAATCTAAGTCTTCATTGATGGATGAATGGATAAAGAAAATGTGGTATATAAATACAACAGAATACTATGAAGCTTTAACAAAGGTGGAAATTCCACAATATGAGATGCAGATGAACTTTGAGAACATTATACCAAGTGAAATAAGCCAGTAACAGAAAGACAAATACTGCGATTCCACTCATATGAAGTATCTAAAGTAATCAAATTCACAGAATCAAAGAGTAGAATGGTGGTTGCCAGGGGCTGGCTTGGGGAGGGGAAGAAGGGCAGCTACTGATCAGTGGGTAGAAAGTTTCAGTTAAGCAAGATGAGTAAGCTCTAGTCTGCTGTACATTGTACCTACAATCAACAATCTATTGTACATTCAAACATTTGTTAATATGGTGGATCTCATCTTACCTGTTTTTGTAAGTGAAAGTCACTCAGTTGTGTCTGATTCTTTGTGACCCCATGGACTATACAGTCCATGGAATTCTCCAGGTCAGAATACTGGAGTGGGTAGCCTTTCCCTTCTCCAGGGGGTCTTCCCAACCCAGGGATCGAAGCCAGGTCTCCTGCATTGCAGGCAGATTCTTTACCAGCTAAGCCACAACGGAAGCCCAAGAATACTGGAGTGGGTAGCCTATCCCTTCTCCAGGGGATCTTCCCAACCCAGGAATCAAACCAGGGTCTCCTGCATTGCAGGCAGATTCTTTACCAACTGAACCATCAAGGAAGCCCTGTTCTTACAACAATAAAATAACAATTAAAAAAAGAGACATTCTGATATAGGTTACAACACAGATGAATTTATGCTAAGTGAAATAAGAACTTTGGACACATTATACTAAGTGAAAGAAGCCAGACACAAAAGGACAAATACAATAGGAGTCTACTTGTATGATGTCCCTAGAGTAGTCAAATTCTTAGACACAGAAAGTACAGTGGTGGGTGCCAGGGCCTGGAAGGAAGCAGGGAATTGGGGAGTGATGCTAAGTCGGTATAGAGTTTCAGTTCTACAAGATGAATAGAGGTTTGGAGAAGAATGGCTGGGATGGTTGCATGACAATGTGAACCTACTTAATGCCACTGAACTGTATACTCAAAAATGTTTAAAATAGCAAATTTTCAGTTCTGTCTATTTTATTATAAATATATTCACAAGAATACTGCGAATGGGAAAATAAGACCCTAAAGAGCAACATTCTAGGAGCTGGGATTGTTACAGATCACACAGAAGCCTCAAGTCTTTTTCCTTTAAAATTGCAGGTCTCTGAATGAAAACCATCCTTTAAAATTGCAGATCTCAGAATTAAAACCAGTATGTATGTCTTTATTCCTCTAGACACACTCGGACAAGGTCTTAGGCTAAAAGGCATCTAGGAAAAGAGACTCACCTTTTAAGAGTGAAACCCAAGCACCTGGCTCTACTTCTAGGATTAAATACAGAGAGAAGGAAGTGAGCCCATGGCTGCCTTCCTGCTGGGGCCAGTCCCCAGTGCCACCGAGTCCTGGAGACAAAAGGACAGGAGAGTCTGTCCATTTCCAACCAGGAAGAGAGACAAGTGCTCTCTCCTTCACAAACATGAGAGACCAGGCTCTTTGTAAAGGGGAAACCCAGAGCAGCTCAGAGGAGAGTGCTGGGGTAGTCAGGGCCTGGCCTGCTCCTGTGCTTGGTCAGTGCAGGAGGCTCCAACGTGGGTGCCATAAACTCGATACCCTCCTCTGTGGCAAGAAGACGCCTGTCTGCACAAGAAAAAGGCCAACAGGATTGAAGGCTTCCCCTTACTTCTCCAAAGGACTCAATCAGCTCCATCTTGTCCTTTCTGTCACTCATTGATCTCTCCACTAGTCTGTTGACTTTTAGGACAGAAAGGCCCTGGCTTTGAATCTGCTGACAAAATCAGCAGCCTGTCTGAGAGCTTCAGCTTATGCTGTTCCTCCACCTGGAGGTGCTGCTCCCTGTCCTCTCCATGGTGAGCAGCTCTGCAGCCTTCAAGGCCTTGCTCAGTTGTCACCTCTAGGAAACTTCCTCCTCCTCTCCAGGCCAGACTAGCAGCTTCCTCAGCACCTCAGCATTGGTTTCTGTTTTCATTCTAACACTGTACACAGCTGTAGGCTCCCCACTCCCCCCAGCCCCCGCCCCATGTCCATCTTGGCTTGCTGGAGTTGAGCCCCTGGAGGGCCAGCAAGGAGTCCAGAATGGAGTATGGGTGGAATTGTGCTGCAGCAGCTGGTCTGAGAGGCCTCAACCATAGAGCAAGAATCCTTCTGCTGACCTCAGTGGATGTACGTACACGCCCCAAGGATAAAAAGGGAGCTGCAAATTGTAAAAAAAAAAAGTTGTAGAAAAGCACTCTGGTGCCAGCTCACTCCTCCACCTTTACAAGGCCACTGCCAAATAGAACCTGCAGAAGGCACAGCACCAACCTTCAGGGAGCCCAGCATCTGGGGTGGGACACAGGCTTAGCAGAACATTGCAGAAGTGACTGTGAGTTCTGATGAGAGAAAGCCCAGGCAGGGAGGCGATCCCTGAGTCAAGTTCTAGAGCCCTGGAGGCGTGAGTCAAAGAAGAGGTGGGTGTCCTGAGAGATATTCCAAGGCCAGGGGTGGGACGCATGAAGCGTTGGCACGGCCAGCCTGTTCTGCGACAAGTTGTGACAAAGTGAGATCAAAGTCAGATCGGGAGCAAAGTTCAGAAGGTGCAGGTGCTGTGTCAGGCTAAGGAGTCACCCTATGGGAGATGCAGGAGGCTTTGGAAGTTAAAATCAAGGGTGAGTGTAAGATCACTCTGGCTACAGCATGGAGAAGACTTAACACAGGGTCTGAGGCTCTGCATGTGTCATATAAGGGGAATGACAAGAGTGAATCAGAGAAAAGAATTAACAATGCCTGAAAACTGGATAAATTTCAGAACCTTTTACAGATGAGCACAACAGTTCCTCATTATCCATGGGGCCCTGGTTCCAGGAGCTCCCGCAGACACCGAAATCCAAGGAAACTCAATGTCTCTTAGATAAAATGACACAGTATTTGCATATAACCTATGCACATTCTCTCATATAGTTCAAACAATCTCTAGATTACTCCTAATACCTAATACAATGTCAATGCTATGTAAATAGCTGTAAATACTATGTTAATGCCATATAAATTGTTGCCTATGAAGCAAATTTGATTTTTGCTTTTGAACCTTTCTGAAATTTTTCTTTTCAATATTTTAAATCCATGGATGGTTGTGAAGGAGGAAACAGAATAGGCTCCATCTTGAAAGCAGGACTCCATCTTGGCCCAGACTGTGGACTTTGAGCTATATGCCCAGTATCTATGGAAATGGCATACCAACTGGAAAACCAGACCCCCCGGATGGAAGAGTCCCAGGGCTCGTACCTAGACTTTCCATCGCCTGAAAGAATACCCTAATTATCTGTGTAACCGAATAGAAAAAAATTCTATTATGCTTATTGGGGTATGACCACAGGCTTATTGATAATTGTCCACTGTTAACTACCTAGGCTTAAGGCATACGAATCACGGGTTTAAGGCACAGGCATATGAATCATGGGTTAACTTTGATTGTATCTTTCTTTTCCTTTGTTCAGACTAGTTTCAGAGAATTTGGGGAGGTGGGTTTGAGCACGTACAATTAGGGTATATAAGGTTTTCACAAAAACTGGTCGGGGTCCTTGGCTAAGAGGAGACTCTCTGCCTTGGGCCAGCCGGTGTAATAAACTGCACTCCACTATCTGCATTGTCCTTCTGAGTGAGTTTGTTTCCTGGAACACGTGGCTATAACAATTGAATCCATGGATATGGAACCTGCAGATACGAAGGACTAACTGTGTATTATACCACCAAGATCCCAAAAGCAGCCAGTTGGGAACACAGTACTGGTCTCATTCAACAGATAAGAAACTGAGGCTTGGAGAGGTCAAGTGACTTGCCCAAAGTCACAATGCTGGTACAAGGCCAAGGCAGAACTTGTGGTTGCTCCTACACTGCCAGGTTGTCACCCTGCAGACCCACTGGGAAACAGGCTGTGGAATGACACAAAGTTGGAAGGTCCAGGAGGGGCAAAACTGGGCAGGAGGCTCAGATGCCAGGCTGAGTCTGGACTTCAGTCTGCAGTCACGGGAAACCTCTGAGGGTTTAAGAGCATGGGGGTGACCTGACCAGAACTGTTCAGTCAGGTTAACCTGGTGAAGCAGAGTGGACTAGACAGGTGAGAAGCAGGAAACAGGGAGACCACTCACCACTTGTTCAACCAAGATTTACTGAGTACCTAATGTGGGTCCCCTCACTGTTCCACGTCCTGGAGTGTCAGCAGTGAACAAAACAGAGATGCCTGCACTCACAGATTCTCTTCTAGTGGATGGGCAGTAAAGAGCAAAATAAACAAGTAAAATACACAATGACAAGCAGTATGAGATTGTGGACTTAAAAATACTCACAACCTAAAAGTTGAGAGTTATGTTTTATTTGGTGGGAATATTTAGGACTTCAAGCCTCGGGACAGCACCTCAAGTAACACTGAGAGAACCGGTCCTAGGAGGTGAGAAGGGTAGCCAGGTTATATAAAAGTTCTGCAACAAAGGGCAGGTAGTCTGAATATCAAAAGATTATTGTTAATTAAAGAAAACTAGACATCTCAAGTTAAGGAATTTAGCGCTTTTCTGTGTATGGGAATATGCAAGACATGAAAGAGGCTGGGCTCACTGAAATCATTCTTTCGATTTGCATCTCAACATATCTGGGGCTGGTTTCCTGTTTCCTCAAGGCTCACCATAGGGTGGCTGCAGTCTGATGGCTGCTTGATGGCAGGTATTCTTTCTTTCCTAAATTCCCTCATGGTTCACCAACCCATGACATCCTTTGTTTATTGATATGGCAGGAAATATTTCATTTTTCAGGAGAGCAAGGTGCGGAGTTTGGGTGTCCTTGGGGATGCAATGCTAAAGAAGGTGCTCAGTGGGGGTTCACTGAGAAAGGTGATAGTAGAGCAAAGACCTACAGGAGGAAAAGAAGTGGAGGAAGCATGCAGAAGGGGCAGCTAGAGCAAAAGTTCGAAGGCAGGAGTGAGTCTGCACATTTGAATCCATTCAGGGGCTGAAGGGAGCCAGGGAAGAGGAAGCCCATAAGGAAGGGCCTTGCAGATCACGGTCAGAACTCTGCCCTGCACTCATAGGGTGGTTGCTGCTGAAGGCCTTAAGTGGGAGAGGAGCAGCAGAGATGGAAAAATGGATAGAACTTGAAGGCTGCTAAATGGAAAAGGGGCAGAAAAAGAGTCAAATATGACCGAAAGGTTGTGAACCTGGTTTATGCTCCAAGAGGGTACAGGGCAGAAGGTCAGAGAACACTTTCGTTTAATAAATGTCAATAAACCTCAGGCTTTTTTTCAGCCTGAGAAACGTCTGCTCTGGTTCGCTGTCTTCCTAAATATACTGTGCCAACGCCCAGAGGGGAAGCAGGTTAAGTGCTGAGAGATCTGCCCCCTCACGCGCACTCATGCTTCCTTCACTCCCTTCAAAGTCCGTTCTCAGGCCCCCAGGTCACCTTCCTAGGCTGCTTTTAGTCAGGTAAGAACTAAAGTGATCCTGTCTTGGAACCTACTTTGGGGGTGGGGAGTGCTCTTGAACGCACACTCTCAAAGAAAGAGCCTCGGCTGGATTAGGCTTCTAAGTCCCAGACGTTCGAAGCTCTGCGACAAGGCTCGGCACGTCCCTTCCCTTTTTTGGATCTCAGATGCCCCGTGGGTACAGCGTCTGCTCCAACACGAAAGCTTAGGTCTTCTCTGGCCCCTCGGACCCTAACTCATCGGACCCTAACCCATCGGACCCTAACTCAAGTCTCAGGTCAGACCAGGAAGTCCCCGTCCTGGATAGTCCCACCCAACCCCTTGCCTTCTAGTCCTGTCGCCGACACAAGGGTGAGGTCGCAAACCTTACCGGTCCGTAGGCGCCCCGCTGGTTGGCCCCAGCGTGTCCACAGCCTGCACCCTTAGAGCTCGAGCTGCCGGTAGCCACCTTTTTCTCCCCGCCCGCGTGAGGCGAGGATCTGCCGAGGCTCCTCCACCAAGTGGATTGGCTAGGTTTGGCGCGGGCTCCACTAATCTGCGCTCGCGGTGTAATCCTGCCCAATGAGGCCGGGCCGCGAGGATACTGCCCCCCGCCCTGTGCCGGGTGTTCGTCGGGTTAGCCCCACCCACCCCAGCCCTGAGCCAATGGGGAGCGGCGGCTAGCGGTCCGCCAATGGGGAGCGAGGCCACGCGCGCGGGGCGGTGGGAACGGCGCTGAGTCGGTGTGTACGTCGGTTGCCGTAACAACGGGAAGTGGAATCCGTCCGGGATGGTGAGTGCTTGCTTCGGCCTCGAGCCCCGCATTCAGAGGCTGAGCCCTTCTCAGGCCTGGCAGGGCCCCGCCGCCTCTCCTGCGCGGTTCTTGGCTTCTCTGAGAGCTTTCGCCGAAGGGTAGGGTAGGGATGCCTGCCGTCCTGCTGGGCCTGTGATTCGCCACCGCCTCCCCTTCAGCCACAGCCGCTCCCTTCCCGCCCCCACGGGTTCCCCTGGCCTTCTCCATCCCCTTTGGAGACCGTCCCTGGGCAAAAAAGACTCGGATTCTCCCGAGGCCGCGACCAGTCTCAGACTGTGGCCTCCTGGCCTTCTCTACAAAAGTTTCCGCACGGAGATGGGGCTGTGGGCGGGAGTAGTTTATTATGTTTGGTTGTTAATGTGTATTTAAAATGTTAAATATAGGGACTTAGGGAAACGCTTTGAGCTTCTTGGAGAAGGCTCAGGTGTACTAAGAGAATTGAATTTTATTTTTCTATATTGACAATATACATCTTACCTTAGTAATATTTGGCCAAATCTACAAGTAATCAGAAAATTGGAGAAATTAGAGCAAAGCGGAGCAGCGTTCTAGGACCTTTTTAAAATTAAGGATCCCCAAATTGAGAGAACTGATTATCCGTACAGTTGTCCCCAGTCAGCTCTTTGGCTAGCTCTCTTTGGGGATGATTTTCAATAAGAGGTCCAAAAGAACAAGGGATCTCCTTGCTTATACAAACAATAGTAAAGAAGGAGGGACAGACCGTGCATAGAAAGATTTATTGCTTTTTCCAGCAAACCGTGATATCTCTCCTGTTAAGTAAAGTTTTGAAATCCGTTGGTATAAACTATTTTAAACACATGTGATTGTAACTGTTTTCTTTGTAAAATGTGGACTCTATTACATAATATTTTGCTTCTGTGTTTGTAAAACTTATAAAGGCCTCTAACTTTAAGAAGGCAAACATGGCTTCAACTACCCAGCGAAAAAGGATGAGTCCTAAACCTGAGCTTACCGAAGAGCAGAAACAGGAAATTCGAGAAGCCTTTGATCTGTTTGATGCTGATGGAACTGGGACAATTGATGTTAAGGAACTTAAGGCAAGCTCTGTATATTCCTGCTCTGCTGCCTCGAATTTCCTCTGCCTCTTTGTCTTCTGTGCTGTGTTTTCCTGTCTTTATTTACCTCAAGAATTATTAAATAAAATTAAGTGCACATATCAATTTGCTTAATGTTATAGTGATTCCTATTCATTTTAACAGGATTGTAGCAGAGGCTGGCTTACTGCTGTCTGCACTGTCATTGGTTCTGCTCCTGGGTTTAGATGTGCATGTTAAGATGATCCTATTTTCATTGTAGGTGGCAATGAGGGCGCTGGGCTTTGAACCGAAAAAAGAAGAGATCAAGAAAATGATAAGTGAAATTGATAAAGAAGGGACAGGAAAAATGAACTTTAGTGACTTTTTAACTGTCATGACTCAGAAAATGGTAAGTTAGCTAAGATGATCAGCATATTTTCCACCAATAATGGTGGACAAATTTGAATCTAGATATGAAAATGTCTTCACTGAAGAAAAGTTAATGCAGACTGGAGAGTTCAACTGATAAAAGAGAGTATCTGTGACTGAGGACTAGGATGTTTAGGTTCTACTTGGCTTTTTTCAAGGCCACAAAGTCAAAGTCATTTTACCCTCTGCAAAGAAGTAAAAGTGTGATCTGTGACCCAGTACCTGTAGTCATGGAGGCTGTCATCAAGACCATGTGACATCCAGGCAGGGCAGGGCAGAGGGGATGGACTGTCACTTTTTTTGCTCTTTCTCCAACCAGTATGTCAGTGTGATAAGCACAAGCAGTAAAACCTTTAATAGTACAAGTAATATTACAGTCTCTCACATTTTGACAAGGCAAAGTCCCTGTACTTTAAAGTTTGAAATTCTTTCCTCTCCCATTTGTTTGTATTCTGGATAGCCTCAGCCTGAGGCTATGTTTTTTACTGCAGAGAGGATTTGGTATTTCACCACTTCCAAGGTTAAATTCACCCATTCTCTAGTCTCCAAATGGTCTAGAGAGATGCTAAGATGTCACCTCACCTGTCACCCTCAGTCCCTTGAGTGTCCCACATAAGAAGGGTGTTCCCTTTGGTCCATTTCTCTTTGGCCTCCTGGCTCCTCCTTAGTTTGGCTCATCTACATTCTACTGGCCTGTGGAAAAGTAGCTCCATCAGTGTGTCAGGTGAGCCTCCCAATGCACAGGCCTGTTCCTCCTCTAATAATCCTGTTGCTTTGAAATCATCTAATCACATCTATATTTTTCTTCAGGGACTGATTTAAGAGTTCAGGAAGTTTAACATTCTGTAATAACCTAGTAAAGCTGTCCTGCATTCAGAGTTGGTTCCCAAATTGCTCTTATTAGTAGCTCTCACTATCTTTAGCTACCTTTCAGGAATATTTGAAGTTGGAGCTCTTGAAATTTTACTCTTTTCCTCTGTTAGAGTACTGGGGATCCCAATAACACTTTGTGATCTCATAACAAGTGAAATAGCCTTTTCTTTCCTTCCTTCCCCTCCATCCCCACCAAGAAGATCCCTCTTCTAGCAGCTTAAACAGTGTATTTCCCCTAAGTCTAACTCCACCTTCTGTTCCCATAATTTAAAAACAAATCTACTTTCTCTTTGGTTTGTACAGAAAATGTTCTAAATGCAAACCTTTATATTTCCTTTTTAACCTCTGGGTTTGTAATAATTTCATTGTTTATCTTCTTTTTCTGCCCTGGTTGCTGTGTGATCTTCTGTGACCCAGCGCCTGTAGTCATGGAGGCTGTCACCAAGATCCATGTGACATCCGGGCAGGGCAGAGGGGATGGGCAGTGGTGGGGCTGCAGGACACAAGTCAATATGAATCACGAGTGTCTCCCTGTTGTCATGTGTTTTATGTTCTGCTTGTTAAGTCTGAGAAGGATACCAAAGAAGAAATCCTGAAAGCCTTCAAGCTCTTTGATGATGATGAGACTGGGAAGATATCGTTCAAAAACCTCAAACGTGTGGCCAAGGAGTTGGGTGAGAACCTCTCTGATGAGGAGCTGCAGGTTTGTGATGCTCAGCCTGGAGTCCCGTGTGACTTTTTTGAGTTCCATTTTCTCAGGTTACATTTGAAGAAAAACGAGTGTTCTCTTGTCACTCTGCTGACTACTTAATTTCTCTTTTCCTAGTGAGACAAGCCTATGGATGCTGCTCCCAGAAAAATATACCCGTGGATAGTTTTAGGTTTTAAGAATCTCCCTAGTCAGGGCGGCTTTTGAGCTGCTTTCTAGGCGATGCACATGTGGCATAGCATGACTTGGTTTTCAAATGACTTTTCAGGAACCAACCTTATTATAAAAGTCAGCCCATTTGCAGCAGGTGGACCACATTGTCTATTCGTGCATCATTATGAAAGCTGATTACTTAGTCATACTTTTGTTACATTTATGAATTGCTCTAAGTGGAATCTTTCCTGTCCTGCAGGAAATGATTGATGAAGCTGATCGAGATGGAGACGGAGAAGTCAATGAGCAGGAGTTCCTGCGCATCATGAAGAAGACGAGCCTTTATTAAGATCAGTCTCAGCTTTTCTACCATGAGCACAGGGAACTCGGTTTAGTGCCTGCCATTGTGTGAAGCCTGGTTTTTGAAAATGTAAATTATTTTTCCCCACTGACATCTCAGTATAACTTTAGTAACAACTCTAAATCTATTTTCAACTTTTGAAAGTGTTCTTTGAAATTGAGGTTCTTTGTAAGGTGACCGGGTGACTGCTTTAATTCCCCAGGGCAGAAAAAAAGCATATTAGAATGGAGAAAAGGGTCTTTGAGCTTTTGCCCACCTGCCATTCTGCCTTGTATTGCTTAACTCTTGTCCTGCATTCCCACATTTATGCCACCGCCAAACAACTTCTTCTCAAGCACACATTGTACCCATGTCACCACAAGCAGGGAGCATCTCTTCAATGGTTCCAATTTTAATTGACATCTGAGTGCAGCTTTCTCTTTTATAAAACCCAGTGAACTCTTACTTGCATTTGGATGTGTGTGTGTGTGTGTATGGGCTATTTGTTTTATTTTCAAATAAAGCCTTTCTTATTTGAGCTCTTATTCTCTAAGGATGAGTTCTTTAGCCTTGACTATGAGTTCAGCTTCTAAATCATTTTGTTGAAGGTAGCCTGGTAGATCCCAAACTCCTTGCCAGCCTGAGAACAGAAAACAAAATAACCCTTTCCTACTGACATGAATTGGTTTTTGCCTTGGGAACCTGTCAGTTTGTGAAATTAGTTGATCATTTTGCATCAGCCTAAATGATGCCCTAAAAATAGTTTTGGCAAAGTGTACAGCTGGAAAAGGGTCTTACTGGTAATTTGTGCTTAGGAAAAATTGGTGAGAGCCAGGTGATTATGACAGTAGGTAGAGCTTAGCCAACCTCTTGTTAGTTGATTTGCTGGATGGTGTCTCAGAATCTCAGTGTGGGTTGGGTCCAGTGACCTTGTCCAGCTCCCTCTTGGCCCTATGGAGATGAATTACAAGAGAAATCCTGGCAGATGCCATTAAAGTCTCTGCCCCAGACTGAAGGTGGGGAGCAAGAAGGGATGAGGATGAATGAAAAATGACCAACATTCACCCGCATGTGGGTTTCAGACTTCTGATAGGGCATCCTAATCCTGGAGAGGGTTGCCTGATTGAGCCAATAAAAAGAGGACACCTAGGTCAGTTTGAATTTCTGATCAATTTTTTTTTTTTTTAGTATAAGTATATCCCATTTGGCCATTTTGTTGTTTCTTCATCATTGATCTGAAATTCAGATCAATTTACCTGGGTGTCCTATATTTGAACTAGTAGCCCTATGTGTGCTGCATGTAAAGAGGAGTGACCCCAGGCCTTGTCTCTGGACAGCATCCTGGAGGGACTGCTCCTTGAGAAACAGTGAGATGTGGGGGGAGCCTTGGAGCAGGGTTCTCACGTGGGCTTCACCTCTTCCTAGCTGTGTAATTTGCTGCAGGCGACTTCTCTGGGCACCCCAGGCCTCTTGTCTGTAGGGAGAAGAGTTCTGCTTAACTCAAAATCATTGGGGGGGTTCAATGAAAACTTAACAACAAAGGCCTGGATTTACAGTGTCTGGGAAGGAGGCATTTCAAAAGTATTCATTCTCACTCATTCCTTTGTTGTGTTTGTCACAAGGTTTTTGTTAAATGTGGGTCCGTGAAGCTTTTTTAATTACTGTCCCCACAGTTGAGTTGACAGCATTTCCTGTGAGGATTTGACCTTCGTCATATTGATGTTTTTTAATAAGAGGCATATGATCTGATAAAAGACATACAGTATTGGAAAGGAGTGAAAAAAGTAGGCCCCACTTGCCATTTCACTGTTAACTGTCACCCTGGAAACATTCTTATCTCCTTCTGCCTAATGTTCTCCTAAATGAAATAAAAGTCAGAATTTCTTGGAGGAAGGTAGAGTGGCAAGTAACATGTTATCCCAAAGGATAGTGAAAGTGAAGTTGCTCAGTCATTTCTGACTCTCTGCGACTCCATGGATTGTAGCCCACAGAATTTTCCAGGCAAGAGTACTAGAATGGGTTGCCATTTCCTTCTCCAGGGGATCTTCCTGACTCAGGGATCAAACCCGGGTCTCCTGCACTGCAGGCAGAGGCTTTACCTCTGAGCCACCAGGGAAGCCCTAAGGATAAGGACACACAATGTTCTTACCAAATCTGTGCAGTTGCTCAGTGGAGAGTCAGAAAGATGGGGATGGAGAAGGATCTGGGGCCAGTTCACGGCAGAAGAGAGCTGCAAGGGGGTAGGGAGCTGTGAACAGAGAGGAGGCTGGGGTCAGTTAGCTGAAGGGGATGGTAGGTGAGGGTAGTGAAAAGAGAAGGGAGTAGAGGTTAGTTCATACGAGGCTGGCCCAAGAGGTGTAGGGGGAGTGGTTCGGTAAATTCTGGGCAGTGTGGGGGTGGATAGGAAGGGAGGGGCAAGGTAGCTCAGTTCCTGAGGATGGTCTGCAGAGCTGGAGGGGGATGGTGGGGATGGGCAGAGAAAGAGAGGGAACAGGGGTCTGTCCTGTGAGTGGACCAGAGAGATGTAGGGGCAGTAGGACAGAGTGGACTGGGAGGGGTAGCAGAGGTCAAATCAACTGGGGATGGGTCAGAAAGATATTGGGGACTACAAGGAGACTGGGAAGTAAGGGACTGTGGTCCATCCATGTGAGTAGGATAAAGTGATGGGAGGGGAAAGGAGAGGGACGGGGAGCAAGGGTTGGTTTCTGTGCACATGGATCAGGGCTGTAGGAGCTTGGGGGTGCTGAGGGGAAGGTATGAGATCATGTTCAGTTGGAACAGAGAACTAGAGTGTGATCAGAGGTGATGGGAAGGGATAGGGTACAGAGTTCGGTCCATGTTGGACCAGAGAGCTGTGGGAGAGTGGGTGTGGAATTTTCATGATACAAGATTTTGACAGAGACCAGTTCACAGGAGGATGGACTAGAGAGCTGTATGAGAGTTGTGGGGAGGGGGAAAGAGGGAAGAGGAGGGAGCAGGGATTCCTACATTGGTGCTTTCAAACTGTGCTGCTGAAGAAGACTCTTGAGAGTCCCTTGGACTTCAAGGAGATCCAACCAGTCAATCCTAAAGGAAATCAGCCCTGAATATTCATTGGAAGGACAGATACTGAAGTTCCAATACTTTGGCCACCTAATGCAAAGAGCTGACTCATTGGAAGAGACCCTGATGCTGGGAAAGATGGAAGGCAGGATAAGGGGGCGACAGGAAAGCCTGGTGTGCTGCAGTCCATGGGGTCGCAAAGAGTCGGACACAACTGAGCGACTGAAGTGAACTGAACTGAGGAGGACTTGTGGGCTGCTTCCTAGATAAAACTTAGACAACAGCCTTGCAGATATGTCTCTTGCCACTAGGTGGAGTCCCAGGACAGAGAGGCTCCAAGGAACGTTATTATGTGGAGCTCAGTGATTTAAGCTGGATCTTCTCAGGTGCCTTGAGAGGGCTGTGGTTCCACCCAGCCTTGGAGTGTGACGGAGAGGATGCCACAGTGTCTAGAATCTTGGCAGGGCTGTGGACCTCTCAGAAAAGCTACCAGGTGTGAACACTGATGGAATGATAGCTTGTCTAGTTGGATACTTGAGTAAATCTAATTAAAAGATAATAAAATGACATGTTTGCATTTTTGAGTGTTTGCAGGGCAAAATTGTTTATCTCCTACATGGCCTTATTGAGATTTCCCAGCTACACTGAACATTTCTCAAGGGAAGGGTACAAACGTGCTTTTGACTTCTTCATAGCCATGCTTTGTGCCCAGTAAGATGCTCTATTCACAATCAGTCCTCCTCATTTGCCAGCACTGTTGATCCTGTAGCAAGGGTTTATTAACTGATTGAGGATTCTAACATTCTGTGGTTTTTTTCTGTTCATTGTGCCTTCTTATGGCCTGAATTGTCTTTCCTTAAAAGATATGTTGCAGTCCTAGCCCTCAGGACCTCAGGGCTGAATATGACTGAATATGAATATGACTGAATATAGAATGTGACTGTATTTGGAGATATAATGAGTTCACTAAGGTGGGCCCCCATCCAATCTGACTGGAAAAGGTAAATTTGGAAATCCGTATGCAGGCATGCATAGAGGGAAGCCAATGAGGAGACAGAGACAATTATCTGTAAGCTAATGAGAGAAGCCTGGACTAGATCCTTTCCTCACAGCCTTAGACAGAACCAGTTCTGCCAATGCTTTGAATTTGCACTTCTAGGTTCCAGAACTGGGAGACAAAAAATGTCTGTTGTTTAAGGCCCTGAATCTGTGGGACTTTGTTGTTTCCGCCCCAGCAAACTCATACGTGTCTCTCTCACTGAAAAACTTCCTTTATTCCTCCAAGTGTATGGATGTGAGAGTTGGACTGTAAAGAAAGCTGAGCACCGAAGAATTGATGCTTTTGAACTGTGGTGTTGGAGAAGACTCTTGAGAGTCCCTTGGACTGCAAGGAGATCCAACCACTCCATTCTAAAGGAGATGAGTCCTGGGTGTTCTTTGGAAGAAATGATGCTAAAGCTGAAACTCCAGTACTTTGGCCACCTCATGTGAAGAGTTGACTCATTGGAAAAGACTCTGATGCTAGGAGGGATTGGGGGCAGGAGGAGAAGGGGACGACAGAGGATGAGATAACTGGATGGCATCACTGACTCGATGGACGTGAGTCTGAGTGAACTCCAGGAGTTGGTGATGGACAGGGAGGCCTGGCGTGCTGTGATTCATGGGGTCGCAAAGAGTTGGACACGGCTGAGCGACTGAACTGAACTGAACTGAACTGAGTGTGTATATGTCAGTCTCAAATTCCTGATTTACCCTTTGCTCCATGTTTCCCCTTTGGTAACCATAAGTTTATTTTCAAAATCTGTGAGTCTGTTTCTGTTTTGTAAATAAGTTCATTTATATTATTTTTTAAAAATTAGAATCCCTGTGTGAGTGATATTGTATGATGTTTATCTTTCTCTTTCTGACTTCAGTCTGTATGACAGTCTGTAGCTCCATCCATGTCTCTACAAATGACACAATTTTGTTCCTTTTTATTGGCTGAGTAATATTCCATATACGTATACCACATCTTCTTTATTCATTCCTCTGTTGATGGGCATTTAGGTTGCTTCCACGTCCTGGCTGTTGTAAATAGTGCTGCCATGAACACTGGGGTGCAAGTACCTTTTCAAATTATACTTTTCTCCAGATATATGCCCAGTAATGGGATTACTGAATCACATGGTAGTTCCATTTTTAGTTCTTTAGCGGACCTCTATACTATTCTCCATAGTGGCTGCATCAATTTACACTCCCAAAAACAGTGTAGGAGGGTTCAAAGAGGGTTTATTAATAGAATCTACCTCAAGGGCACTTGTAAGGATTAAATAATCCAATATATCTAAAGAGGTTAGAACAATACATTGCACATAGTAGGCATTCAAAAATATTTGGTGAACAAGGTAATTCAGAATTTGGCTAAAATCCTCAACTATAGGGTTTGGTAGTTACACCATTTATCCCAGTGGTACAATTTAGGGAGATACCTTTAGAACAAGAATTCCTAACCTGGGACACTTTTGCTTCAGAGGTCCATGAATTACCCCAAGGAGGTTCTTAAACCTCTTAAATAGCATGCATGATTTGTAGGTACAGGCAGATGGGAAACTTTTATCAGAACTAAAGAGATTCTGACACACTGCCTCAGAATTGGGCATTGCCATTTGGGAAATACAGGGAAATACATAAACCTGTAACATTATGTTGAATTTCTTCATTCACCAAATGTTTTTTGAATCCATACCATGTGCTATACACTGTTCTAAGCTCTTTATATATATTGGAATATTTAATCCTTACTTGTGTAGTAGTAATAATAGTCATAGTGTATGAGACCTGGTTTGTGGTCCTCTGTCCACACAGGTATTCCTTGAAATCTGCCTGTTTCTTGGCTCTGCCCTGGTATTTACATGGGTGAGCCCCAGCATCATTTCCATGCAGAGCCTGAGACTGATGCTTTCTTGCCACCCTGGGGTCTGGGAATCTCTACCACGAGGTCTCTGTCCCTGTCTAGACCTCCTCTCCCAACCCTTTTAGCCTTTATTAGCTTGAAAGTCAAATTTCTTGAGGGAAAATACTAACCAAAGATGATCTATTTTCTTTAAGAAGTTTTTCTTTCTCCATACTGATTAAAAGGCCTTTTACTTATTTGTCTTCAGCAATTTTTGAAAGCTTCAATCCATTTTCAGGTCTAGCCTTCCTGAAATGGTTCTTTGGGATTCATACCATTGCTTTTATTTAAAAAAAAATCAAGCAGTATCTCTTATCTTTCATTCTATCTTTTCAATTTATTTATCATTTTTCCCTTCCCTGGTAGCTGCTGGAGAAGGGATAGGCTACTCACTCCAGTGTTCTTGGACTTTCCTGGTGGCTCAGTCAGTAAAGAATCTGCATGCAGTGTGGGAGACCTGGGTTCGATCTCTGGGTTGGAAAGGTCCTGGAGGAGGGCATGGCAACCCACTCCAGTATTCCTGCCTGGAGAATCCCCATAAACAGAGGAGCCTGGTGGGCTCCATGGGGGTTGCAAAGAGTCGGACACAACTGAGCGATTAAGCACAGCACAGCACAGCATGTCATTTATTCAGCAA